>NW_023425551.1:64406479-65721337 GCF_014108245.1 Pipistrellus kuhlii
TTGTCAGTATATAAGCCTTTTTTCAGGAATACAGGCATTGTCTGGACAATAACCTGTATTAGAGATTTACAAATCTACAGTTCTTTGTGGAATCATGTCAATGTGAACCAAAGGTAAGTACTTAGGATGGAATAAATATGAGTTTTATTGACTCAAGGTGCTTTGCCCCAGCTGTCAGACACAGACCAGACTCCTTAGCTATTCTTCACCCTGAATTCATAAAGAATAGCATTCCCAAAGGACAATTTTAATTGGAAGCATATTTTACCCCTATAATGCAAACTCAAGGTCACAACAGGTAACCTGAAAGATTGTTCTACCATATGTTATCCCTAGAAAATATATTCCTCAAATATCATGATACACAAGGGGCGAAGATTACATAAGTCTTGAGATAAACTTCCCATCACATCAGTTTACTATAACTGAGTGGTTGGGTTACAAATGAAGGCAACATGCAATTTAGAATCCAGTATATACAAAGAAAATGAAAATTATGTTCTCCACCTGTCTGAGTGCCTGTTACTTTTATACTAAGTTTTACAGTGTAATTCAACATATTCAAGGATGAACATAATATATGGTCATATATTTTAGAAACCAGAGAATATGAGGCTTTTTATTACAATAAAGTTAAATGTATAGTACTATTTTCTTTTATATTTAGGCTTTAAAAGAAGTCTATTATTAACATATTTAAGTTCCCATAAGAAATGAAAGAAATATTAATTAACAAAAGTTACTTTTTACATTAAGACCCATAAGCATGTTTGAAATATTTTTGAATGTTGATATAAAATTTAATATAATTTTTAAATTTAATGAGGTAATTAAAACATTTAAGCCTTCAAAATTATAAGCTTCAAGATATTTTTTCAAGTCTTTATTTTTTAAATATATTTCTATTGATTTCAGAGAGGAAGAGAGAGGGAGAGAGCTAGAAACTTCAATGATGAGAGAGAATCACCTATTGGCCACCTCTTGTATGTCCCATACTGGAGATTGAGCCTGCAACCTGGGCATACATCCTAACAAGGAATCAAATTGTGACCTGGTTGGTAGGCTGATGCTCAACCCCTGAGCCACACCAGCTGGGTGAGTTCAATTCTTGTAAAGATATTCCTAAATCCATTCTATATAATTGTCTAGACATTAATTGTTATCATCAAGACTAATGATGATAACTATTACATAGTGTGAATTAATCATAAGTCTTAGTCAGCCTGGGCTGCAATACAAAATACCATAGACTGGATGGCTTATAGACAATAGAAATTTATTTCTCACAGTTTTGAGCCTGAAATTGCCCAATCAGAGTGCCAGTATGGCTGGAATCAGGTGAGGCTCTCTCCTGGGTTGCAGACTGCTGACTTATTGATGATACCTAGGAAAAATGAAATCTAGAGAACTCTGAGTTCTTTCTTTTAAGGGCACTAATCCCATTCATGTGGGCTCCACACTAAAGACATTAATTCACTTCCCAAATTCATTAATTCACACTAAAGACATTAATTCACTTCCCAAAGGCATTAATTCTCACTCAAGACATTAATTCACTTCCCAAAGGCATTAATTCACACTAAAGACATTAATTCACTTCATAGGAGGCTAGGATGTCAAATACATATGAATTTTGGGGAGGTTACAACCATTCAGCCCATAATGTAATATTAAAGTTGAAGAATAATTGCCTACTGCTTCCCTATCAAATTGCAGGATACCAGATAAAGAAAGTGCAAATAGGATATGCCACCAAAATGCTTTAATGCTGCCATAATTGATATTAATTTGCCCAAGTATTTTGTGTAATTATATATTTAAGTCATTCCCACTTGACTTCTAGCTCCAGGAGGGCAGATCCTTGCCTGTCACATTCAGGGCCACCACAATGAACATTATAATGAATCAACATTTATCAAATTAATGATCTTGCCTTCATTAAAAAAAAATCACACTGGAAAATAATAATGGAAAAGCAAGAGCAGTTGTGAATGCCAAGATAAATGGCAACCAGAAAACTGTAAACCTGCCTATTTAATAACCAAAAATGACTGTAAGGTAGAAAACCACTGGTCAGTGATTCCTTAATTAGGGGGCCCATGACTTAATTACCAAGTTCTATATATATTCATAAATAAAAGTATGGCATCTTGAAAAATACAAAGGCATTTAATGGATTTGACTTTATTTCTTCCTTTGGCTCTTCTCTCTCATACATATAACTTAGCCACATGTATATAATTTTTATATTTTAGAAGTCTGGTTTGACTTCTCTCAGCTATCCCAGTTAACCCCTCATTTTATTGGTTTTCTACACACCTGCTGATACCTGCCCCTGGTTTTCAGGCTAATTAACTCCTAGTGAGAGCAGATCACTAGGTCATTTGCAGCTACTTTGACCAGTGGCAGTTTGTTTCTCAAAATTAGAGGGAAACCCACTATCAAAGTGGATTTGTCTTAACCCTGGAATGGATTCTTGTATCTAAGCTTTCTTCCTCCCTCCTTACCCTATGCATAAACAATACAATAAACAGGATTAAAGACTACTGGATTGCAGGCAGAAAAATTCCCATCCCAACTCAGTCCCTTCTCAACTGTGTAATCTAGAAAAAAAATTCTTAATCTCTCTAAACTCATTATTCTTCTATGAGATAAAAAAAAAAAAAAAAAAAAAAAAAAATCTAGCACATACCAAATAGGACTCTGGTGAGTATTAAATATGTGCCTTAGAGAAATGCTGTGCTCAGAGTGATTACTTAAACAAATGCTGTCTATTTTGATAGACTGTATTGCTATCCCCAAATATGCCCCAGACATCTCTGGAGAAAAGCATACCTCCCTGCCTTACTGACTAGGCAGCTCTATGACTTGTTTGTGCCAATGAAATATAATTAGAAATGACTTGTGCTACTCCTAAACGGAAGTTTTAAGACCCAACATGTACTTTGTCTAAATGTTTAATTCCCTTCTGCTAATATTCCAGAGAAAAGCTGCTTTGTCTGCCTGGTCATTCTGGGGAAGGCAATAGAGCAGGGTCAGAGCTGACCTGCAGTGAACTTGTGGTGTGAGCAACAGAAGACTTTAGTCACTATAACGCAATGACATTTTGTAATTGCTCCTCACTACAGAATAACTCAGCCTATCCTGTTTGATTCAAACTGGTAGTATTATAAATATGGTAGATAATGAGGGTGAAATTTAAATAGATATTGGAAATATAAATATTATAGACATGTAAAAATCAAGGATACTTTCTAAAGGTTACATGCAAATAAAACTCTGAGCTTTCTTGTATCCACGTCATAAAGGTGAACATGATTAGGCATTAAATTCAGTGTCTGTTATATAAAAAGAAATCCATGACTAAAGGGGAATAAAACTACTTCTAGTTCAGAAATCTTGGCTGTGTCTCATGGACCTAACAAAAGGGATTGTATTTGATCAGCTCCTGGAATCCACTATGGGGAAACTGATTTGGGGTTTTTATCTTTTGATTGACTTGTTGCAAAACTAGGAGACAAAAACAGCAATGAGACCAATCCAGGGGCCAAATTCAATAGGCCTACAAGAGCACTGTCTTATATAGGTGGTTTATATTTAGAGCACTTCCTAATATATTAGGCCAGTGGTCGGCAAACTCATTAGTCAACAGAGCCAAATATCAATAGTACAATGATTGAAATTTCTTTTGAGAGCCAAATTTTTTAAACTTAAACTTCTTCTAATGCCACTTCTTCAAAATAGACTCCCCCAGGCAATGGTATTTTGTGGAAGAGCCACATTTAAGGGCAAAGCTGCAAGTGGCTTGCGAGCCACAGTTTACCAACCACTGTATTAGGCACTCTCTTGCCTCCGAATTGCAGGAGAAGGCAGATAATATAGGAAGGGGAAATACAGGAAAGGAGGGTTTGTGATACTGTCTGTAGCAACGTGTTCTTTTTGCCCTTTTCACTTTTTCTCATCTTCTATTTCTTTTCTTATTTCCCTTGTCCTTATTTCCTCTTTCCTCTTTATTAATTCCAGCTCTTAGTTGAAGCATTGAGTGTATGCAATAGAAACACAGTGGAAAACTTTAAGCCAACAAAATTTTTGTTTTGTTTTCCTTGAATCATGATTCTCCACAGCTCCCAAACCAGTGAAGCAATGGTATTCATTACTCCTGAGCAAGACTGGATCCAGTCTTAGAACAAAAAAGTCATTGTTGAACTTAAGCTTTAAATGTAGCATTTTCAAGCCCATAAAGAAACAACAGCAATGAAAGCCAGGCTCTGTTTAGAGACAGCAATGTTTCTAAATTCTAAAAAGACTTCCTTGTACTTATCATGATCCAGCTCTGGTGGACTCAAGTTGTAAAGCTGTACTAAAAGTTACAGTGTAAAAAATACGGAGGATTTGCAGAAAAAAAAAAATCCACTTTAGATTGGAGCCTCCAACCGTGGAGAGATAGATGGAAGAGAGATGGAGGGAAGACAAAAGCAGAGGCAGGAAGTTTAACTCTGGCATCCTGTCCCAAGGCCTTTCCAATCACTATCATACAACCTCTGGTCACTGGGGTTTTGGGACCAGGGCATAAATGAGGCTGACACACCCTTAGAAGTTTGCAAAAAATCCCAGTACACAGGAGTTTACTTCTTTACTCTCAACATAACTGGGCATTGCTCAGATTGCCAAATAAGCATGCCAGTAGAACTCTGGCAGGAAGGAAACCATGACTAAAGGAAGCATTTGAAATTAGCTTTAACAAAATACTCCATAATATAGCAATGCAGAGTGCCAGGCCTGACCAGCAGATCCCAAGTGATGGATGAATGCTTACTCTGTCACAATGTTTGCTGTGAAAGAGAGGATAAGGGACTTCCTGGCTAAAGGAACCAGACAGCCTTGATACTGCCTAGTTAGGCTTTTACTGTAAATAAAAGTTTGAGATAAAGTTTATCTTAGAGATACAATCAGTAGGGTAAGTAATCTTGGGAGGACATATTTGTTTGTAGTATCCTTTAAGCAAGGACACCCAAAGGTTAAACATAAGGATTTCAGTAAACACCCAGGGGTCTGCACTGTGCACAGACTTATTTGGAAAGGAATAATTAGGGGCAGGCCTTTGACACTCCTTCAAGTTGGAATTTTAATAAACTGGGTGTGCTGCCTTCAGCACTTCCCTTTTTGGCATGTCCTCCTTACAAACTTTCTGGCCAAGTCTCCCAGGCTTCCCAACAGTAGAGGAAAAAGCTGGCTATTTCCTGCAGGTCGACTGAGACCCTTTCTAGGGAACAAGAAAAGGCCCAGCCTTAGAATAAAAAAAGCCACAACACATTGAAGCCTCAAAATGGAAACTATGACAAAGAGCCATGGTACCCAAAGTAGCAGGGTGGACCAAGCCCCGTTTTGCACTCTGCTACAATATGACCAGAGACCAGTCACTCTAGAGCAGCGACCAGCAAAGACGCAGAGGGCAGCAAGTACACTTATACATATTCACATATATGCCTTCTTGGGGGAAGGAGAAAAGAAAAAGAGTTAAATAGCCTCCAAATGGAAATTAAAAGTTAAAACAACTGATGGGTTTTTCTAAAGTAGGGGTGTCGAACTCAATCAGAGAAGGGGCCAAAATCTAAAATCCAGCCTAAATTGCGGGCCGAATGGTTTACTGAACAGTCAAACTGTCATTGTGATGGAAACGCAGCGGAGTGCAGTGATGACAGCGCGGTGCGGGCCACATTGCAAGGCCTGGCGGGACGGATTTGGCCCGCGGGCCTTGTGTTTGACACATGTGTCCTAAAGGACTGAGTTCATCCAAATAAGCATTTGTATTACATTTCTTGGCAATTTTATGATATGTTTCTCAACATCACTGTGGAAATAGAAGTTTCAGAGATCATACCATGAATAAATAAACATCCATAATTATTATCTTTGCATATGTACTATAAGAAAAGTGTTTAATGCTTTAATCATTTACTTTTTAAGTTGCTTTGATCTTTACCATTTTCTGAATATTTATACACAAATATACAACTTATTAGAGGCTTGGTGTACAAATTCATGCACCATTGGGGAGGTCCCTTGGCCTTGCCTATGGGATTGGGCCAAAACCAGCTCTCTGACATCCCCCTAGAGGTCCCAGTTGTGAGAGGGTGCAGGCCAGGCATTGGGACCCCACCCACCAGTGCACAATTGGGGCCGGTGAGGGACACTGAGGTTGGCCAACTGGGAAGGTACTGTGGGAGGACTCCAGAGCATGTCTGGTTCATCTCACTCATTCCCTATGATCAGCCAGACAACAGCAGCAAGCTAACCTACCAGTTAGAGTGTCAGTCCCTGGTGATCAGTGCATGTCATAGCGAGCAGTTGAATGACCTTAGCATATCATTAGCTTTGATTGGTTGAATGGACAACCAGGCACTTAGCATATTAGGCTTTTATTATATAAGATTTTCTAGTAGTTCTCCCCCCGCCCCTCATGAATAATTCAAAAACTCAAACACATATCTATTTTAGGATATGACTAGAAAGCAAGATTAATTCTTCATCTTCCCCCATTATTGAGATATAACTGACATATGACATTGGTCAAGTTTGATGATCAATATAATGATTTGACACATTCAGAAATGTTAAATCAGTTAACAACTCTATCACATCCATCTATTGGCAACATCTCATACCACTGAATATGCTCTCCATTCTAAATATGCTTTCCATTCTAAAAGCCTCCATTCTCGTCTTATCTTTGTATCCTTCATTATTTACTATTACCCCTTCACAGTAGCTTTGCTTTCTGTTTGTCCTCTTCCAGACCACTAAGTATTGGAATGGCCAATGGCATTTTTCTGTTTGTTTTTTGCCACATTTCTTTGCTAAATGATTTCTTCCATTTTAATGATTTAAAAAAAACATTCATATAATTATTCAAACTAGACTTCATTTTGGGACTCTCTCTTCATACAACAATTGCTGATTGAAATCTTTATTTCAGAATTGAACCAAAAGGGGAAAAAAAAAAAAAATCACCCACAAACATACACTTTTCCTTGGTTCCCAATTATTGAGTATATTCTTAATTTATATTAAGAAAAAAAAAATCTACAATGATTCCTGAATTTTCTTTATCTCCTATATCTTTTGTAGCAATAAGGCTTCTTGGCTTTACCGTTAACTTTATATTCCAAATAAGATTTTGTTTCACATCCCCCTTAAAACAATCCTTACCTTATCTATAGTCAACTCCCCCCTATATAGAGTCAGTCTCTAAATGGTTTTTCTGAATCAATTTTATCCAAACAGCAGCCAGATTCTTCTAGAACTTAAATTATATCATTCTCTCTTTGAAAGCATCTGAAGGATGCCCATTGCAGTCAGAATAAAAGGCAACTCCTTACACTGTGTCCTCCTCTTTCCTTCTTTGACCTCACCTCCTGCCACTCTTATTCTTTCTCTTCACTCTATTCCAAATTCTTAAGATCCTGTTATGTGAACATATAAAGCTCAGTCTCATCTCAAAGACTTTACACTTGTTCTTTTTCTTCTTTCTGCAAATAACAGCTTTCCATCACATGGAAAAATCCCCACCCCATCTCAACTTTTAATTCTCAACTCAAACACAGGAAATTCTCACTTAACATCTTCTATAGACTCTTGGAAACTGGGACTTGAAGAAAAATTACATACAACAAAACTGGTTTTCCCATAAGGCTAATTGATAATAAACAAGTGTTAAGTTCCTACAGTTATTTCTGGTCACAAAAGCATCACCAAACTTCTAAATAAAGACCCAAAAACCTTCTAATATTGAACATTGAAAACCAGGGAAACTATACATACATTTAAGAACAGATAAGATAATTCTTTTCTAACCTGCTTATTTTCATTCAAGGTCACAGGGCACTGGGGCCTGTTCCAGCAGCTCAGGGCCTAAGGCTAGACCAACCCTTGATAGGACACCCTTCCATGGAAGGGCTGCTGACACTCAGGCCCACCACTCACTCAGATTGTGACAATGTAACTAGTTTAATTCACCTCAAATGCACATTTTTGAGATAAGGGAGGAAACTGGAATCCCAGAAAAAAAACAAACACCTAGGCAGTCATGGGGAGAACATGCAAATTCCACAGACAGGGGGCCCTCCGCCAGGAATCTATTTTTTTCTTCTTCTCATTAACATTATAAAAAAGCAGCATTGAACTAAAATCTAGATTATTCAAGGACCTGCTGTAGTATTACCCCTTTATCAACTGGAGAATTTTCATGACCTTCTTATCAAAAAACGCTTGTTGACTGATAAACTAAGAGAAAGCATTAGTATAAATAGAACTAAATTTTACTCTGATGTTTCATTGTCATCATGCTGACACCTTATGAATGGAGGAATATACATTTTTTTATTATTTTATGAGGTATTTCTCTTAAAATGCATTTGTGGAAGCAAATGAGAAATTGAGAGACTCCAGTGGTTGATCTAAATGTCTCCATGGGGTGGTGCCCCTTTATACCTTGGTAGTCCTTTTTTTTGCCTGTTGCTTACTGATTTCATATTTTTTGAGTTTGTTTCTATCCTGTCCTTCATGAAACCAGAAAACAATTTAATGGATTAAAGAGGTGGAAAGAAGGAAAAATATATATTTTTTTAAAAAGGATTAATACCTATAATAGTTAGAGTATTTGTAAGACAATCAGATGAATGTGTAAAGTGATGTATTTTGTATTGCCTTGTTGTGTGTTAGAAATAAGTAATGCAATGGGTAGAATAAAGACATATGATTTGTACAGTAAACAATCCTTGTATGTTTCGTATTGCCACCAGTAATGCTCAGGATTTCAGGTTCTACTCAAGCCCCATAATCATTTGCTGCCCACATCCCTTCCATGGAGATTCCATACAAACATGCAAGTGCAAACTATATCTTTATGTTCCAATGAACCATTTCATGCTGTGAAATCCCTTAAAACTTATCTGTAAGCTCTTTCTCTCTTATTGAAATATTAGTGACATTAACAGATTTTGCTTTCTTGTTATATAGTGCTAAAGTGTAATATTTTAGCCCAATTTCTCATTATTTACAGACTAATTTTGATTAAATAATTGAAAGAGAATAGAGTATCTTTGAATCTTGCTTTTAACACACATCTACTACTACTTCTGAATTCCCTCTTTATGGGAATTGTTTCCTATTGTTTCCTTGTATGCACTGCATCTCACCTTTAGCTCTAAGTGTTACCCTCTTGTCCTAGATAGTACACTGATTTGGCACCAGAGACCTCTGATATGTTTTTTCATTGCTATCCAAGAAACATTTATTGCTTTAATCTTTCTAGAGCTACTAAGGCAGAGACACTTAAGCAATAGATGCCTAAAGAGCATTCTATGTGGATTGCAGTTCCTAGACAAGAGGAGAAATGATTCCTCTACCACTCACTGCATCCTACAACTTGACTGTTAACAGGAAACCTTGTCTTTTCCTCTGCCCATGAAAGGATGATCTCCATGTTCCTGGGAAAAGTTTCACTGGGAGATAAATGTTCTTGATGACACAAAGCAACCAATATGTTCTCTCCTAGACAGATTGTGTTCATTAATAAATAGATAATAGTGGCCTTGCATTGTTAGAGCTCAAGCACCTAGATAGGTCTAGAAACATTGATTTAGGTTTGGTCTATTTAGCTCCAAATAGGGAAAGGAAAGATGGAACTTAAACCCCATTTTATCTGGATTTGTTCTAGGCCTATCCATCATTTCATTGATAATGAAGATAATCTAGAGTTTTGTAGCAGAAACTGTGGGCTGCTACAAAAAAGACCCAAGAGCCCTCTCCGGTTTTTCCATGTAATAGAAAACTTGATTTTATTTGGGAGTCCACTCTTCTCCCAGGTGATTCAGGACCAAATCCTTTTGAACCCCATTTAAAAACATCTATTCATAGAAAACAAAATAGAATATGTATGTTAAAGAGTATTAAACCATGCATCCAAAGCAAACTTTGGGCTTACAAATGGAAGATTTTTACTTGAAAGATTGCCATTTCATGTTTACAGTTGTGTCTTTACCTAGGCTTAAAATATTCAGAAAACTATTTTACCTAATTATGTCCCAATTGCCTCAGGTATATATTTCTATTATAACATCAAATGATCCATCACACTCAAAATGTGGTTTTACATTTTTTCATAGATAAACATAATTATATGCACCAGATGGAAAATTCCACTTTTTATGAGCCTTTATGACTTGATTATATTAAATGATAATTTGCCTAACAAAAACTTTAAACTGCTGCATTTTAAAGGCATGTTTTCCTTCTCTTTGTAGAACCAAGATAACACACACCTGTGCTATAAAGCCCTGATTAAGAATACACTTATTTCCACTGGTTTGTCTGTAGAGAAGGTTTTAAAAACACTCTTGGTACCATCCTCAGCTTGGGGGGTGCAACCGGTGTGGCCTGAACGGACACGAAAATCTCAAAGAGCCACTTAGGGGACAACCCAACAAACTCAAGTGGAATAAAATGCCGCAGCCCAGATGGTTTCATCTCAGAATTCAAAAAGAAGCTGAGGGCAAAACAAGCCACTGTGGCAGACAAGGACACTTAGAGGTCGTAGGGCACTGAGCAAGCATGCTCACTCACCCTGCCTCTGAAACAGCAATGCTATCATTTTGACCATCAGTCTCTTAGATCTTATCCCTTGGTTGTAGAGCTCACAATCTGGATTGTTCTCACAAAATAAAAAGAAGAATTCTTTTACTTACTCTTTTAGTTGTTTGCATTCATTTCACACCAGGTGACAATGAAAAGGGATGTGTACTTCAGGACTCTCCAGGAGAACTTCAAAGCAGGGGCAGACTCACACGTAGCTCTGGAGAACCACAAAGACAATCTATAATACCATCTGCCTCAAAGCCTTTCCCAGGAGACCTTTTATTCACCTCACTGAGTTCCAGCTGGTACCCCTCTGCTAACTCCTGGTGGCTAGCAACACCTGCTGGAGGTCACGGACAGAATTCTGGGAAAAGGCGGTGGGTAAATAGGCAGAAGCAGCTAGCAGCACAAACGTTTATTACAGGACCAGCCAGGCTGCCGCACTGGAAGGAATTTCATTGATGGTTGGATTTTGCTGAGGAAAGTCTATGATCTGGCCACCCTTCATCCAGTGGTTTTCCCCCAGAGGACCCTCAGGTGGTAAACTCACTTTCCCATCCGGGGAGAAAGAGATGGAACACACCGGAAAACTCTCAATGCGGTGCTATGGCACAGATCTCACTTAGCAGTGCCACACCATATTTTCTAGTGGACTAATAGCAACTCCACATGGATATCCCACTGGTGTCAGTCCAAACCTGAAACAATGATCCGTTTATGCAAATTAGGATAAACTACAAATTATGGAGGCTGACTTGTGTGGCTCAGCTATTGAACATCGGCCTATGAACCAGGAGTTTCGGTTTAGATTCTTGATCAGGGCTCATGCCTGGGTTGCAAGAGTAATCCCCACTGGGGAGCATGCAGTAGGCAGCAGATAAATGATTCTCTCTCATCATAGCTGTTTCCGTCTTTCTCTCTCCCTCTCCCCTCCCTTCCTCTCTGAAATCAATAAAAATATTAAAAAATAAAAATAAAACTCTGAGTTATCCAAAGTGGGTGACTTTACTTTGGATAACTCAGAGTAAGAATATTGGATTGAGGGAGTCTTTATACAGGTGTGGGTAGTTGTAGGTAATCCACAAATGGAGGCTGGTAACAGCTGAGCCGTTAGGATGGCCAGCCCTTAAGGAAAGGATGTTTACTGCGATCCAGAAGGAGAGTTTCACTGGAGAAAGCCACTCACAGAAACAGTACCATTCCATGCAGGGAAACACCAGCCCACGGTGGGCCCTCCTGGAGGGACTGAGGGGAATATACCGCCCATCTCCTGCCATTTCTCACCATTGGCTGAACCCACTGGACACCAGAGGAAGAGGGAGCCTATATTTCAGATAGGCGAGCCTCCTGGGATGTGTGAGAAGTACATACAGGTGGGAACGAATCTGAAGATAAGTGGCATGCTGCCCTTTTGCATTCCAAGTTCATCCCCTTCCTGTCAAAGCCAGTTTTCTAAGTAGCATCATAGTTCACCTCCCGCCATAAATCAGAAGCTTACTCTTCATCTCTGCTGCTGCATGGCCCTTACAACACAATTTCTCTGCGACCATGTAATCCCAAATCCCCATCCCTTCTGTTTATGACACATTTATGTTCACTCCCTACTCATATCACCACCAGTTCTCTTCATAAGACTCTACTGCCACTCCTCCTACGTTTTCTTAGTAGTCTCTATTGTGTTCAGAGATTATTTTTTTTTTACTTCTTTGTTTTTTGAAACTCTAAGAGGACTCTGTTCAGTACTCTATCTCCAGCACCTAGTACAGTGACTGGCACATACAGTGGCTAAAGAAATGTGTCGAACAAATTATTCAATGCTGGCTTTTCACTACTCCTTAGCTAAAACATTAGAGTACATTTGTAGGCAGTCTCCTCACCATCACTTTTGTCATCTTAGGTCCATAGTTTATATGTCTGCCAGCCTTTTCTCATTCATAAATCTGATGATGTCACTTCCTCGTTTAAAATGTTTTTTGGCATACAAGTGAAGCAATCCATTCTCTGAGCAATTTTTATTGAACTTAATCTATGTGTACAGGAATGGAAATCAGAGATGAGCCAACAGATTCAAAGTGCTTACAAATTGCAGAGAGGTATAGTAATATACGGTACAGACAGTGCTGAGCAAGGATACCTAACCTCTGGGTGGGGGAAGCTGTTAGAAAAGGGCTCCCAGAGGACAGAGGAGTAAAAGGTGTAAACCAAGTCCTGAAGAGGTTCACAAACCAGATTTAGAATGTCCCGACTTCTTAGCATCATGTTTAAGAAACTTTACTGTCTCAGTCCTGATGTATGTCTTATATTTTATGTTTTATGTCCCATATTATTTTAATTATTTTCCACTGACTTTTAGAGAGAGTGGAAGGGTGGGAAAATAAGGGGGGGGGGAGAGAGAGAGAGAGAGAGAGAGAGAGAGAGAGAGAGAGAGAGAGAGAGATCAATGTGAGAAAGACACAACAATTGGTTGCCTCTTGCACTCACCCCAATCTGGGCCTGGGATCAAACTTGCATCCCAGGTATGTGCCCTTGACCAAGAATCGACCTGGTCATGACACTCTAACCACTGGACAACACCGGCCAGGGCTTTGCCATATTATTTTAATTTGCACTCCTTGCTCCAGAGACAGCTGCCTATTTGGAATTCTCTAAATACTTCATGCTGATTCGTGTTTCTGCAGTTCTGTCCAGAATGGCTTGCTCACTCTTGCTAGCCTAGGAGACAAGATTGTCTTTAAGGGAGATCTTCTCCTTCATGCTCTGTCCTTCCCTTCTCTGCTCAACACAAACATATTTCTAGAAGCAACTTGATTTATTTCCTCAGCTTTCCAGAGAAGAGTTCACGTTTTCCCAGGTGTTAGTAAGCCAAATTAAATGTCAGTTTTGGAGATGGAAATGCCCACATTCTCTTCAAGTTAATTTAGAGTGTTAACAGCCACTGGAAGGTGGAGAACTCCTTGAGGGAGATTTATAGCTCACCAAGTTATTCCTTCCTGTTTTAAAAGATAAAGGATGGCTTTTTTAATTACTCTGAGTAAACATAGCCAAATGTTAACTTCAAATGTAATTTAATGTAGATAATTTGATCTGAAGTGCAGTGAACAGCAATAGAGGACATCAAACAGAGAGAAAATGCTTGACCTTTAATTGTAAATACAGAATGTTACTAATTATTTGTATGGATGGGTTATTAAATATCTTGCCTCTGTTGATAAAAAACACACACAGACAATTCATAATTTATTCTTATAAATGGATCCAATATGATTGCAGTCAGAAAGCATATATGCATCAAGGACGTAATAAACGTATTTTCCATTTTTTATCACAATTATACTCTCATGTCAAACCAAGCCAAAAATCACAATTTGGAAACAATAAAGTAACAAGTATCATGTTACCTTGTTATTGCAGAAGTTCATAATTAGCATAGAAAAAATTAAATTCAGAAATAAATAAAATATATTAAGATGCACAGGTGTTTAAACCAATTAGTTGCTTAACAGCTTTATGAATAAAAAATATAAACATTAAATTAGAAAGTTCAATAGTATTATATTATATTTTAAACACCTAAGATACCACTTTCAATTTTTAAGATAGTCATCTAAATAAATATCCTTAGGAATTTATATTAAAGAACATTATAAACTGACAAAACAAAAGTCAGATATAAAGACAGTAAAGCAATAAGCAGACTGTAAAATTACAGCAGGGAGAGTAGGGAGATCTGGGGGAGATAAGAGATCAACCGAAGGACTTGTATACATGCATATAAGTACAACCAATGGACACAAAACTCTGGGGAGGGAGGGTATGAATGGGAGGGGGAGGCAATTTTAAAATATGTACACAGATAATAATTTTATAAAAAAAAACTCTTAAAAATAATTCCAAAAAATAAATAAATAAATAAATATCCTTAGGAATTTAAAGTCAATGCTAATAACTTATCTAATTTGTATTAAGATATACAAATAAAAACATACTAGATATTTTATTCGCATTTTTTAGGCAAGTTAATGGGAATTTTTTAAATTGATCAGGAAAAAAAGCCTGCTAGCCATGTCATATTTTGACAGCTAATTACCATGTCATATATGACATAGCTAATTACCATTTTGTAGATTCAAATTTATCACACAATAAATCACGTAGACTGTAATTTAAGCTGACACTTTTTGCCTTCAAGGGCAATTTTATAATTCTGTATTGACCTCATAAAAGATACCACTGTTTATTTATAGTTAATAATTTCTAAAAAAAAAAAAAAAAATTGAACACCTGTCATATTATTATACCTTACATTATTATTCTTAATGATAAAATGTTTTTAAATCCTTCTCAACATTTTCTTTATTGATGATGAACAGGATATTCTGTTGGCTGGCTAGAAAGATTTGCTTGAAAGGAAGTGATTGTTAATGGTCCCAGATTCTTAATGAACCATGAGTCCTTCGAGGATTTGGCTTGGTGATGGATCTCTGGTTTGAGTTGATATTCTGAAGGTTCTACATAAAAGTAAAAGCAAAAGTTAATAATGTGCCAATTTAAGGATTTTAAAAATAATGTGTGCTTATATTTTTGGGTGGATTCTGTGCCTGGAAGGAAAAACGAATCAACTTCCTGAATATAAGACCCAATAGAAGAAGGTTCTATGATCTTTCTAAGAGGTCTCATGCATTGAACTATGATTTGCAAGTAATCACTTGCAAAAAGAAAGAGAGGTGTTTCTTTTCTCACATATTTGTGGTTTAAATTATTGGGTTCTCTGTAAATTTCTTTGAAGAATTACGGCTATTTTAATTTAGCAAAACATGAAGCAAATGCAACAATGTTAATCTTTGCTGTGGAAAGGTGTTCACGTGGATGAGATGTGACTACCAGGTGAATGGCACTCAGCCTTCTTTCACTGAGAAAGCCTTATTTATCTGCAGATGTGTGGTAACGCAGGTTTGGTTGTTAATGATGCTTTGTTTTACTTTATTCTTCCTTGCTATGATGGCTTTTACTTTTATCATTTTCTTGACCCAGAATGTGGAGCTTTCAGATTATAGGCAGGAATCAATTTTAACTCGTAAGGAAAATAATTTGTAACTAAATGTAATATACTTAACAATATAAATGAGTTGCTTTAAAATACATATTGGAGTACATTAAGATTTTTGTCTATCACACTTTACTGCCATTGCCATGCAGTACAGGGATATGCCTATTTATGTAGGCAAAAAAAGAGATAAAGTTACAGCTGATACGCAGGGAATTTTAAGTGGCCATCACCTTATTTATCTGTGGCACAACAGTAATCTGTGAAAACCCATGGGCCTGTGTGGCAGATGTGAACTTGATACATTATGTGTGAGGCTAAAAAATAAAGATTGAGGACCATTAAAGTAAGAGTTTTGCTAGAGAACCGTTTGTGCTAGAGAATCAACTATATGTCTGTGATGGACTATCTAGGAAGGCCCAGTGTCTGAACAGTGCTCTCAATTATTTTAAACCACATAAAGGAAAGTTGAATAAATTCCCATTTCTATTTTCCCTTTGAAACTGACTCTAATTATTTGGCCTTTAAACTTACCTTAGAATCCAAGGAATATCTTCTCATACTAACACGACATTTAAGGCATTGGAGGAAAGCAGTTTGTTTTGGTACTGGTATTGTTAAGCATCAAATTAAATGTTTAGAGAAGGTGGATTAATTAGGTGGACATGTTTAACTGGCATTGCTGTTAAAAATAGCATCGAATGTCCATAGGCGAAACATACACTCTTCATGGGCTTGCCCCTTGGTATAGCCACATTCCTTCCCACTTTCATTTTATCTGCTATTATGTGAAGCACTAGAAATCTGAGGTTTCTGGAGGAGCAATGTATGTACATACATGGCACAGTTCACTCTGTCTCCCCCTGTGGGTGTCATGAGATGAGAGATGCCCATTGTCTCGCTGATTGCTAGCCCTAATATTACTGATCCATGTATTCTATGTTTGTTTACACACACACACACACACACATACACACACACACACACACACATATAATTTCTTCATTAACATTTATGGTACTCAAATTATAAAAAATGATATACATGAATTAGGAAATCAACATCAATATTAATTAGGAAATCAACATCAATAATATTTAAATATGAGGTTATTTTTTTAATTAAAGTAATCAACTGCACACCAATTTATATCTATTTGTGAGTGGTTAAATAAACTGAGATTTTTAAACCCTAGATTAGGGGTGTCGAACTCAATCAGAGAAGGGGCCAAAATCTAAAATCCAGCCTAAATCGCGGGCCGAATGGTTTACTGAACAGTCATAAACTGTCATTGTGATGGAAACGCAGCGGAGTGCAGTGATGACAGCGCGGTGCGGGCCACATTGCAAGGCCTGGCGGGACGGATTTGGCCCGCGGGCCTTGTGTTTGACACATGTGCCCTAGATATTTAGAAATCCAGAGACAGCTGTAACCCTTTATCTTCAATCTCACATGCCTCCGGAATCATTACTGCATTTGAGCAACAAAGGCAGCCAAGAAAAAGGATTTAAATTCAAATGTCAGTTAGAAGTAATGTCTTCCTAATGGTACCCTGTGAGGCCTCCAATTATACAGGTCTGGATGTATGCATATTAAAACATGCATAACATTCATTAGCATGTAAGAAATGTGACTGAAGAGGACACCCTTAGAAAAATATAAACTGTTTTGAAGTATACAATAGGTCCATTTATGTAAGCTGATTAATCCTGCAAGTGATGTGAAGCAGGAAAGCAGCAAAGTTCAATTTCTATTTCATAAGAAAACCAGGGAAAGACTGATACCACTTTAAATGGGGGAACAATACATATGCGTTTGTAAAATGCAAGGTAAAACATTCCCTTATGATCACATTTCCCTTACGTATGATGACTGAGAGTAGCGTTTCCATGGGCCCAGCCCACTTTAAATGTTGATTTAGTAGGTCTTAATGGAGAAACTTTCATTCTCGGGCCCTGGGTGAGCTCTGCCATGGTGAAGTGTGTTTTAACAGGGCTGGTTCGCTTCCAGCCCTTCCCTTCTGAGTTGTATCCAGTTACCTCAGCTTGCACAAAACCACGAGAAGGATTCCACAGGTGACTGTCATGCACATGACGGCATAAATCACTTCTCCTAGAAACAAGATTAAAGGAAAATTACTGGATTTCTACAGAAAATAAATAATAAAAAATAGTACAGAGGTTTGATGTTTAACTGACCCTTGGAGGGGGAATGAAATCCATTTAGCGTTATTTCCTTTGTTTGTTTTCTCTTTTGCAACGCAATGCCTTTGACATTAGACAGAGCTGAATAATCTGAAAGAAAGTAATGAAAATGAGATTAAAGCATAAAGGAACAGCGTTATTTTTATCCCATGGGTTGTAATTTGCTTTATATTATAAGGCAGCAACTTATTTCTATGTTACTATTTAGTAAAATATAATAGATTAGGTTAAGTGTTTCTTAAATTTTAACAGCTTTTTTCATCTTTGAATCAGATAATTTCCTTACAAAAAACTTTTCAAAGCATAATTAGAAAAAAAAATCACATTTTATAAGATAGTTATATATATAAACGGAGGCGGCGGGGGGGGGGGGACAGTAACTTTAGGCTACCATTGGGATGTTGAAAAATATTCCTTCTTTACATGAGTGATGATTTTAATGTGCTTTTAATGATATCTTATTTCTCTAAGACCCAGTGTATTTATGAATTCTTTCAAGAGCCCTTAAACTAATCACCCTGTTCAATTCTCTACTCCCATATTTTAATATCTAGCTTGACTTATTTCCATTATTCTGTTTCTCTTTTTTAACCCCTTTAGTTTCTATTATTACCTATTTCCTACTCACTGAAGGACACCTCTTGGCCACTCCGTGACCCTCGTCTTCATGGCCATGCTTTGCAAAACAGATTTTTACCTCACTTCACAAAACCAAAGATGAAAAGATGCAATCCTTAAAATTGATTGCTAAAGCTATTTTAGATGACTTTTATTAATAACTTCGAAGTGAAATCATCTCTAATCTTGAGTCAGTTCAACACAAATACTGCCACATATACCAATAACCCAATAATTCAATTTCTTTGATGATGATAATGACGATCCAGATGAGTTTTGATGCATAAAAAATTAACATAAAGCCTTCCCTTGCAAGAGGTTTTGCTATCATCTGTCATACATGCTTTGTGCATTTTGAGACCTGGAAGTCCAAGTATGAGTAGATAGTTTGTTTGTTTTTTTGCAGAAATTAGTGTATCAAGATAGTACCCTGTTTCCCCGAAAATAAGACAGTGTCTTATATTAATTTTTTCTCCCAAAGTTGCTCTAGGTCTTATTTTCAGGGGATGTCTTATTTTTGAGGAAACACGGTATGTTCCATGACAACTAGTGACGGTAGGCTCTGAGCAGAAAGGGAGATAAATTGATACATTACCATCAGTTCCCTTTAGTCCATTCTATATCCAGGGATGCTGCTGTTCTGAGGCCAGCTCTTTTGAAACCAAGGTTTGAGGTCTATGTTATGGATAATTGGTAGAAAGCACAGGACACAGCCTGTTTCATGTTCCATATCAATTATCAAACTCTAAGGGTGAGTCCAGAAGAAGCAGCTTAATGTAAGAGCTAGAGAAGTAGCCAAGGATTTTGTCATTAGAAAACCCATCCCCAATGAGTCTAAACTCTAATACAGTTAAGACATTTTTTGTTTAAGATTTTTAAATCCCCAACTCACATATTGGGTTATGTAATGTTCATAGAAGTCAGACCTTCTTAGAAACTAAAATATCAACTTCTGATTGTGAAAGTGATAGAATTAGATAAGGCTTGTGAAAAAATGTCCACTTTTATGGTTATAAAATAAATTTTGTCATTCACTATCAAGTTGAAATGGAAAATTTGAGCTATTTCAAATAATACCATTTTGATAATAGCAGTCCTTTTTGGAAGAATTTGTTTTATTCAAATTAGGCATACAGATTTTAAGTTAAATGAATTATTATATATAATAAATTATATTTAAATAAATTATAAGTATGAAGGATAACTTATTTTGCTTTTTTAAAATTCAGTGTCATTTTGTGACCTTTTAGATAGATCCATGGCTTAAATGTAAATGTATATAACTTATTTTGATTATTCAAATGGTGCTATAGCTTTCCTTTATGAAATTTTATCTCTAAGTACATTTGGTATAATTAGGTATCATGATTTACCTTTGCATAAGATAAAAGGTATTATTTTGACAAATTAGACTATCTTTTATAAATATATGACTGCCTAAAATAACCATTAAACATTCACCTAACAAAGTTTAAAAAGAATCATCTCATTCACTAAATTTCACTCACATGGAACTCATTAACAAGGTTACAATAGATCAACGACAGAAATGCTAGCTAATGATCCCAGTGAAAATTTTAAAGTGTCTAGTAATCACTCCACAATCTTTAATATTGCACCCTAGGAGGATACCAAATATCAGTTAGAGAGATTAATGTTACAGAGGGTTTCTTGGCTACTGAAGCCCAATGGAGATTCTTCCCCAGCCTTTTATAAACAGTGAGGTTTACAGTGTTTTATAACCATGAAATTAAAGTCGTCAGACTTAATAACCAACCTCAGTCCCACACCATCTGCTATATTTATAGATAAACACTGTCAGTGACTTGTTTATCTTACCTTGCTCCCTAGAGGAATTAAACACTGTTATGAACTATATTGTAAAATCCCTGTACATTTGATGGGAAATCAAGATTAATTTCAGCTGTACATTAAGAACAAATTTAAATAGTATTCTTCCCAAATGAGCCACAGAGATGTCATTATTTCTATTCTTTTCTTCCAAAATCCTCGTGCAGAAGTGGCTGATGGAGACCAAAACTCTACTTATATGAAATGGCAAATGTAATATAAACAATGTGGTGGATCACATATGAAATAATGACTTAAAAATAAATGTCAGAATACTTGAAATGGTAATTAAATATATCATAAACTGCAAATGTGTAAATCTTCAATTAAAATTATAATTAAAATATAACCTAGAAGGGTCTGCTTGGAAGAACTATTTGATAAAATGAAAATTTTTATAGAATAATTTTAAAAATGTATTTTGTAATTTAAGGATTACCTTTTTGCATATCCAAGGGTTGGTGCCCTTTATTAGTGTTAATATATTACATTTCTAATGTGGTCAAGATTATCTTTTATGAAGGTATATAAATTCCCAAATAGAAAATTAGTTTTGAGTTATTTCATCTAATGATCAGGAATGAAATTTCAAATATAATGGACTATTTTGATCATTGTTGTCTGAAAGCCCCCTTCTAAAATGTACCCTAGAAGCATTGATATTGGGACAAAAGGAAAATATATAAGCATCTTTTTAAATTTGAAAAATATAATACAGTAGTAATATGATAAACCAAAGTATAAACACAGAAAATGAGGATTCAATACCACTACTGCTAAAACTTATGTTGTAAAACTAAACCAACTAGATAATATGCTTGCCTAATTATCATGATCTGCATCAATAAGGCATGCTCATTTATTTAATTCACAAACTTCAAAGGAGATAAAACCATCTGTTAGATTTATTTTTTACACATGGTGGTTGCCAATCAGGGGCTGCAGGAAGGAGAAACCTGGAGGTATTAGTCAAAGGGTACAATGTTTTAGTTATGCCAGATGAATAAATCCTAAAGATGTACTGTCTACTGTGGTGCCTGTTGTTAGCAATACTGAATTGTACACTTAAAATTTGGCAGGGTGGATAGACCTCATTTTAAGTATTCTTATTATACACATACAAAAACAATAAATACAGAGAATGGAAGAAAGTTTGTAGCTGATAAATATGTTTATGGTATAGATTTTAGTGATGGTTTCATTGTGTGTACTTATCTTCAATTTTATAAAGCTTCATACATCAAATCTGGACAGCTTTTCATATATCAACAAAAAAAACAAAACAAAACCATCATAAATGAGTCAGTATGCACTCCAGAATATTCGTCTTGAGTTTTGACTTGAGCCAAAAAGCTCAGAGTTAGTAAATGACTATACTGATGGTCCCTGGCTTCTCATGGTTTGACTTAAGCTTCTTTGACTTTATGAATGTGCAATAGTAATACACATTTAATAGAAACTGTGCTTGCAATATCCTGGGCTAGTGATATGTGGTATGATACTCTCCTGAACTGGGCAGTGGCCACAAGATGGGTTTGTCCAATTGTAGGTTCATAAATATTCTGATCACACCTGAGGTAGACTAGGCTGTGAGGTAGGTTGGATACATTAAATGCATGTTCAACTTATGGTATTTTTAATTTATGATGGATTTATCAGGATGTAACCCCATCCTAAGTCTAGGTGCATCTATTGACAAGCCTGATTCTTTAATCCTTGGTTGAATGACAGTTTTGTTCACATGTCTTGTAGATTTGTTTGCTGATTATATATATAAAATATATAGAATATAACAGGTAACATGTAACAATATAACATATAACATATAGTAGTATATAATATGCACATATATATATATATATATATATATATATATATAACTGTACTAATAAAATCTCCCAAATGTTCTGCATTCTTCTTAATAGTTTCTGCAAATAATGAAGTAGTCACTGAGATAGCAATGGGAATGCAAATTTTGGTATTTCTAATAACTAACACTAGATTAGATTAATAAAGTATAATGGTTTTAGAAGAACTAATTTTACACCTTGGAATTAAAAAAAAAACACACCTGTCCCCTGTAGCTTTGGGTTCATACAAAACAGATGTTAAGATACTGATAGAGCCTAACCAGTGTGGCTCTGTGGTTGAGCATTGACCTATGAATAAGGAAGTCACAGTTTGATTCCAGGCAATGCCCCAGTTGTGGGTTTGATCCGCAGTAGGGGGCTTGTAGGAAGCAGCTGATTATTTTCTCTCATCATTAAACATTGATGTTTATTTCTCTCTCTCCCTCTCACTTCCTCTCTCTGAAATAAATAAAAACATATATATTTTAAAAATATATTTATAGAAAGTAGGAATAGAAGACTTCTGGCTAGAGCATACTATATAATAAAAGCCTAATATGCAAATAGACCGAATGGAAGAACAACCAGAGGGCAGGGGGTGGGGCTGGTGAGCAGGTGGTACCAGGCCAGCTAAGGCAGATGCCAACAGGCAGAGGGTGGGGTCAGTGATAGAGAGGCAGCAGGATGATAGAGGGTGGGGCCAGCCACTCACCAGCCGGTGCTGTCCCCCCAATGGTCCCATCAGTCACCTCCCACAGAGGGAGGCCACTGGCAGCAGCAGCAATTGGCCCTCTAGTCACCTCCTGCAGTGGGAGGCCAGACTGAGGCTTAGGTGCATTCCCCAGGGGGAGCAGGCCTAAGCCATCAGTTGGACAACCCCCAAAGGCTCCCAGACTGCTAAAGGACTCCCCCAACCGCCAAGTACACAAATTTTTGTGCACCGGACTTCTAGTATATCTATCAATATAAATACACAACTGTAGTAGAATTACAAAATTGGGTGGGACTTCTTAGATTATCTAATTCAAATTTTATTGTAATGATCCATTCCTTTTCATTCTTGACAAATAGTCATTACCATTCCAGGAATGAGCCATTTAAAACCTTTTACCTTTCCACTATTACTGATGGTCTGTTCTAGTTAAAATAGAAAATATTTTGCTAGATTAGTCTTTTATGGACTCAAAATAATAAATACCCTTTCTTTTTTTGTATCACTGTCTAGCTCTCTAGCTGCTTCATGTATGTATGTGTTTGTGCAGAGAGAGAGAGAATGAATCACACTGTAAGTATACCACATAACTCAACAATTTCAAATTAGAATATGAATCTTCTGTTTATTTTAAAATGCAAATTTTGATTTAGTAGGGCTGGAATAAATCATGTATGCTGCTGCTGGAAGTATATATATATTGTATTATAAAAATCTATGATAGATATATATATATATATATATATATATATATATATATATATATATCATAGATTTTTATAATTCTACATTTGCATATATGTCCATAGAATGGAAGAGAAAAATGCATGTACATACTCATGCAACACACAGTGCTTTACTTTTATACATATGATGCTTAATGCTTTAGAAGGCACTTTGACAAACACTGTTTAATTTTAGAGCTAGTCAAATAAGAGGAATTATTGATAAAGAATCTCAGACTCAGACTAATTAGTTGTGTTGTTCAATATTACAAACTTGGTAAGTAGAGAGATGTGACTTACAGCAAAATATCCTACCAATGATATGTAATATACCTCCTAGAAATCATAAAAAAGTAAAATACTTTTAGCTTTTCCAATGTGGCAGACAATTGGACTAGGAAATACATTTGAAAAAATAATAGAAACAAATTGTATTTGATAATCTTATACAGTAAGAAGCACATAATAGTCATATCTGATTGCAAATGTTCATGATTATATATGTTTCTGTTGTTGAAATTTACAATAAAAGAAGTAACATTACAAATGTAACTGAGGCATCTGCAATGCCTCACATACACCTATAGGACATTTTAACCTGCACACACCTCTGACATTACATCATTTTCAATGTAAGCAGACAACTCAAACACTTTAATTTTAGGATTTAACAGAAATATAAAAAATTAATCCTGCAATTCTTAACATGGGTTATCTTAGACCAGGGTGGGGGATGTCCAGCTTGTGGGCCATTTAAGGCCTTTGAAATTATTTGGTCTGGCATTAGGGGTGAGTTTATTAAATGACTGACGAAATACAGCAGGATGATTTTTAAGTTGATAATTTTTATGGCCATGAATGATGTTATAAATATCCAAATAGCTCTTGGCAGAAAAAAAGACTAATATCAAACTGAACATTTTCTCTTTTTACAAATATAGAGTTGGGACCAGATAAATCTTTCCAGTGTATTCATTAGGCAAAGGACATGCCGTGTTTCCCCGAAAATAAAACATCCTCCGAAAATAAAACCTACTTAAAGGTTTCCTTCTGAGTGAAATATAAGGCATCCCCCAAAAAATAAGCCCCCCCCCCCCCCCACGCTCTGTCTCAGAATGAAAATTAATTTACCGTAAACTGGTCGCTAGGGCCGCCCCGACTGGCATCTAGCAACCAGTGACATTACGCGGAGTCCTGATGTCACTGCTGTGTGGAGGCGGAGGGGAGGTCAGAGTGAGCAGTGAGCAAGGGGTGGGAGAGGAGGAGACTTTCGCAGATGCGTGTAGAAGAACAGGAGGATAGGACTAGGCGAAGGTGGTGAGTGCTGGTCTATCTCTGGTAACACTACCTGATGCTCGGATTCACAGTTTGTCTGGTTTGTGTTGACAACTACCATACTACCATACCATATACAGGTAATAAATTTCCTTTATTTTCATTTAACAATAAATGTGTATCATATTCTTCTTCATGGAAAAATAAGACATCCCCTGAAAATAAGACCTAGTGCATCTTTGGGAGCAAAAATTAATATAAGACACTCTTATTTTGGGGGAAACAGGGTACAAAGAATAATTCACAAAAGATCAGTGTAACCACTTAAAAACAGACTTGGCTATGTCTTTGGTTACTATAATCTATGTCTACAGTGATACAACTTGAGTATTAGATAAAAATAACTACCCTGTTTAAAACTATCTATGTCCAGAATGAGTTTATTGGAAAAAAATGTATTCCCAAAACTGAAGTCATTTTTACTTTAAATTATATTATTTAAGCACTAGGAGAGCTTGGAATAAAACAAATATAATATACCGTATTTTTCGGACCATAAGACACACTTTTTTCCCCCCAGAAGTGGGGGGGGGGAAAGTCCCTGCGTCTTATGGTCCAAATATAGCCTACACATATACTTTAAAAAAAAAAAGGTTTTTTACTTGCCTGGCTCTGTGTGGTCTCTGTGTGCTTGCCCGGCTCTAAAATGGTTCTAAATGCTGCTGTTTACTTTACAGGGTTGATTACATGTGTTTATGACTGTGATGTTGGGTTTTAATGCACATAAAATATTTTAGGACACTATTTGTTTCAGAATCTTTTTTTCTTCATTTCCCTTCTCTAAAAACTGGTGCGTCTTATGGTCCAGAGCGTCTTATGGTCCGAAAAATACGGTAAGCATAACCAATAGATACAAGACACGGGGGGGGGGGGGGGGAGGTGAGGATATGTACTGGAGGGTAGGAGAGGACTGGGAATGTTAATGGGGGGGAAAGGAGACATATGTACCACTATTTGTAATACTTCAAACAATAATAAAATAAATAAATAAACAAATGTAAGATAAAAATTGGACTAATTTACACTATATTTTAATGATTTCACAAATTTATGTTTTCATATGTGGAAGTTTTATAACATAAAAATATTTATGAAAAAAGAATCTATGATAATAACATTAATTGTCTAGGATAGTTTCCTAATGTCTCCATTTGTAATTGAATAATTTACTAATGTGTACCCTTTTGGAAATATATAAGACTTTACCTGGTTGGCTTATGTAATTTTTAAAAAATATATATTTTATTGATTTTTTACAGAGAGGAAGGGAGAGAGATAGAGAGCTAGAAACGTCGATGAGAGAGAAACATCAACCAGCTGCCTCCTGCACACCCTCTACTGGGGATGTGCCCACAACCAATGTACATGCCCTTGGCCGGAATCGAACCTGGGACCTTTCAGTCCGCAGACCGACGCTCTACCACTGAGCCAAACCTGTTTCGGCGGCTTATGTAATTTTTTAAAGGCTGATTAAAAATAACAGAGAAAAGGTGAGAAGTAAAATAAATAAAAGGGAAACATTTTGGAAAGCCTTCATGGTCATTTGGAATGATAAGATAATTCAGAAACTCTCTTTCCTGTACATAATTCAGCAAATATTCAGAAAAAAAGCTGAAAGTTGATATATGTTATTAATTCTCTTTAGACAACAACCTTCTTGAGAACTGACACCACATCTATCTAATTTACAATATAATGTGACTACCACAATGCGATTCCCATGTGATTATCTACTGGCCAAAAAAGTATATATTTGCAACTTTCACATTTGGAATAGCACATCTGTCACTGTATGGTGACATACACTGTGTAGCATATAATTATTATATATACCAATTGTTCTCATCTTAAATGCCATCAGCCAAAAGTCATCACATTACGTGCCAACACTTCTCATATATTATTATTATTTCTTAAAATATAAATCTAATGTCCCAATTGCAATGCATATGGTTTCCTAATCCATTAAAATGTGCCTAACTATTTTTTTCTGGACATTAATTCTAAGAATCTAGTTTGTTTACTCTTTGCTCATTAGTAAACAAACTTTATTAATGATCTAAGAGTAAGAGTCTTCTTCATTAGGTTAGAAGTTGTCTAAGTATATTCACAATTTGTTAGAAGAGGTAAAATTTATACTGTATCCTGTAAAATACTAGTTGGTTCTGTAGAATACTTTTATACTTTTATACATTAGAAAAATAAAAGAGCCCATGGGTAAACATAAGTAAATGATTCTGACAATTCTAGATTCAATAAGTTGCATACATTTATTTGCAGCAAGTGTTTCTAGTTTTCTGTGTGTTTTTTTACTATGGTAGATGGGCATACTTTACCTAAATGTATTTTCCCCATGGGATCTATCTTGGAATCTATTTAAAAATCTTGAAAAGATGGGTAGATGTGGTTGATAGACAGATATTTATATATTTTGGGTGGGCATAAGGTATTTTTGAGGATTCTTATCTTAATCAACAGAAAGTCAGAAAACACAATACATTTAGGTATTCATTTATAATACTTTACTAGACACGCACATTCACAAGGACCTGACACCACAATTTTTCTTATTCTCTATTCCTAGGAGTCAAACAAATTTTTTACCCTGTGGTTTGGGAGATTCCTGACTTCCCAAATGCTACTCCTATTGCCCCTTGGAGAGGCTGGTATGATGCAACATTAATTCCATGCTTGCTGCCAGTTAATCTTTCATTCTTCAATGTCTTCACTTGTCCTCAGGGGATATGGCAAATTTAGTATTTTCCCTCTGCTTTGGTGACCTACTCCAGCAGAACTAGAAGGAGTTCATGGATCATTTATACCCAGTCACCCATAAATGTCTACAGGACCATGTGGCAGAAACCACCCTATTTGTACCCAAGTACAGATGTTCCAGTTAAGTAATCACTTCCCCCTTCAAAGGTAGCACTATGATCATCTGTACAGGCCACATTTGTGGGGTAATACAAAACCCTGCCCTCATGAAGTTCTCGATTTAGTTTCAGGTAAAGGGACTAATATGAATAAAGTGAGGTTGGAATAAATGAGGGGCAACCAAGCACACATACCCAGAACACATAGCAGCCTTATTTCCTACCATTTCTCAACTGTGTGCCTTTCATGGATCATTTATACCTAGTCACATTTGATATACATTTGAGACACGGTGGGAAATAAGACTGGTGTGTATTATGGGTGTCCTTAAAAATCAGAGGAGGAAGTTTAGATGTGAAAACAGGATCCCAGGAGAACAAGAGCTATTTTTTTGGCACACAGAAATATCGTGGTCAAGGCACAATTTGAAGATGAGTCTACTCATGGTAGACAGAATGGTTTGGTGGGAAGATCTAACTAGGAAGCTACAATACAGTTTAGGTATCAGAAAATGAAAACTAAAAATAGGTGGTGGAAGCCAGAGCAGAGAATGAAACAAATGTAAGTATAGCTTTAAAACTTTTTGTTTGAAAGCTTAATGGTACACAACATCATAGCACAAACATGTGAATATAGATGGATCAAATCCAGCTCTGCCTCACTCTGGCTCTGTCATTTCAAGCCATGTACTGAGATTCTGTCCTCTTATCTTTAAAATGGGATGATGCCTACCACAAAATGTATTGCTAAAAATCAAATATGACAATATATAAAGAGACTTTGGACCTGTGTTTGGTACAAAATATGTTCTCAATAAATGATATCATTAATAAATAATTATATTAACTTGATATCAAATATGCAGAGGTAAATCAAAGATGACACAGGTTCTTGGAGGAACATGATGTTTGAATAGCTTTGGCATGAAGATGAAAGAAAAATAGAGGAGAGAGCTACAATGTCCTTCTCCCCATTTTTCAAACTGACTGCTCAGAAAGAACACTGACTTTTAGAGTCAGAAAGACTCCATCATTCTCTTAGCTGTGTCATTCACCAGCCTTGGACAAGCTAGTTCGACATCTGAATCTCATGCTTCACAGATGTAGAAGGGGAATTGAGATTGATTGTATTATTTTGCACAAGGATTCACACCTCTTTCACTGTAATGGATTATATACCCCCTGCCTGATGCCACATGACTTAAAGCATCAATTTTTGTGGGAAGAGTACATTTACTAACCCACTGACATTGGGCTTGAACTTGACTTGAGTTATTAAAAAAAATATGATCTGCAATGATGTATGTTATGTTCAAAGAGAAGCTTAAGAACAATTCGATTGCTTGCCTTTTTTAAAACTCTGCCATAAAAATGGCATATTCCAAATCCCAAATCGTGGTGACACCTTTAACCTGAATCTAGAAATAGGTCACAGAACCTCAGCTATCAATCCTCAGCTGCCTGCAGGTACCATGACCTAGGAATCAAGATGCTGAAGTTTGGAAAGTGTATGGAACTTCATAATCCAGCAACAGCAGCCTAATCTATTAGGGTCACATTAATTTTACTCATACACACCTTTAGCTTGCAATAAAGATATTATGCCATTGTAAATATGAATTTTTCAGGTGTTTTATCACTTTAAGTAAATTCCCAATGGCATAATGAGGATTAGAAACAAAATATTTTTATAGTAAATAGCATGAATGAGTGAATATAGTAAGTATAGTCAAGAGAGGCCAACCTTTGGCTTCAAGCCACAGATTCAAGTCCTCACTCTAAAAGTTGCTAACTATATTACCTGAAGTATTTAAAAACAAACAAAAACAACAACCAAAAACCCTCAACAAAAGACTCTCTGGTCCTAGATGATTTGGCTCAGTGGATAGAGCATCAGCCTGAGGACTTAAGGGTCCTGCATTATGGTCAAGGGCACATTCCAGGGTTGTGGGCTCCATCCCAAGTAGGGGCATGTAATGAGGCAGCTGATCAATGATTCTCATCATCGATATTTTTATCTCTCTCTCCCTTTTCCTTCCTCTTTGAAATCAATAAAAACATATTTTTAAAATGACTCTCTGAGTTTTATTATATTAAAGAAAATAATATTTATTAGCTCAATGTAAGGATTAAATGAGACAAAACATAAAATATCTTAATAGATGATAGACATACAATAAAAGTTATTACTTAAGCTAGAAAGGCATATTTCATTATGGTTGCATATCAGTATTAACCATGCAGCATTAAAAATGAAAGATTCCTAGGACTTATCACTATAATTTTTAATTGAATAGGTCAAAGGACAAGTGAGGAAAAAGTGCTGGGTGCTTGACATTTATAATTTCAAAAAGTTATCTATACCCTTTGGATGCATGGTAGGGATAGAGAACCATTGGTAGAGAATGGAAAACTCATGACGTCAGAGGTGAAAGAGAGAAACCATATTTCAAACCACATCATGGAAGGATAATGGCATACAAGTTCTTAATGAGAGAGAGAAGAAGAGGTCAGGGATTTCTGTTTAATAGATAAAGGCTTTTGAAAAAAATCAGCAACTGGTGGAGAATAACCAGATGAAGGGATAGTAACTCTTAGGCCAGTTTGACCAATTAGAGAAAAGTTTATTTGGTTCAGTAAGAGATCTTTCCACCTCAAAACTTCCCTTTCAGCTGCTACCTGGCAGCATTAAAAGAACCAAAACAATTAAAAACAACAATATTTCCATTGTAGAGGAGTGGTGCTGGAATGGAAGTTAGGGCCAAAGAACAGTGAGAGGAGTGGACTGGGTCAGAGCAGCCTTGTAGAAGTGTTGGAAGGCACAATTAGGCTTGTAGACATATGCTCAGAGTACATTTTCAATGTAATAACTACCATATGTACTTAAAACAAAATGCCATTGTATGTTGCAGCCTGTCTGTTACCCGAGGAAGAGTGAGTGAATAGAGATGCAGGTAGTGACTCATGGCTGGCACGGAAACGTAAAACATCAGCGGCAGCATCTTCCTACACACACCCTGGTGGCACATGGCGGTATATCATTGCATTGCCCTTTGGGGGAAAAAAAAACAAAACAAAAAAAAAACAAAAAAAAAACCCTAGAATCTGATTTATATGGTCTCCCACTTTTCAGATTGCCTTGACCCCCAACTGAAATGGACATACAACCAGGATCCAGTGAGCCTCTTCTTGCCTTTGGATTGCTTTGATATCCCCCATCTTATACTGACAATGAGTGTTTGGCCACCCAAGGCAGGGGCTAACATCATAATGACAGCTCAGTCCCATAGTTCTGGTAAACTCAAAGCATATTAGGAATTGGGAATTCTCAGACTCCGGCCTCAGTGGCAAACAAAGGAAGCCATTCCACCCTAAAATGGAAGCTGGTAGAAGAGAGACCATGAGGAATAGTTTCTGTCTCAAAGACATACTCTCAAAACATCATCAGGCACCCCCTGTGCCTCACACAGCATTCACTCTGCATTCTTTGATCTAGTTTGAAAACCAACTTGTTTACTGTAACTGGTACCATAGGAGCCAAGTAAATGCTTTCAAAAGAATAATAGATAAGAAGAATAAAAATTATGTTGTTCCCACTCTTACAGTTTACTAGATATCAACATGATGTTAGAGCATTCTTATAACTTGGAGACTGAGAGACTATTTATTGGTGTTTGCAATGCTGTGAAGGGTTTCCTTGAACCCGTGCAAAGAACTCTAGAAGATGCTTTGAGACAATCTGATACTAATGGAAGATGAACTGTCATTATCAATGGGTTCTTAATAAATCTGTACTCCTTGCTCACCTATCTCATTTTTTTTTTGTCTAAGTACCAAATGTTCTTTTTTTTGAAGGAGTCCCCCTTTAAGATAATAGCCCAGCATGTAGGTGCCAGAGCAATAACTATTAAGTGCCCACATATGGTGTTTTATGGGAATACATCTGATGCCATTATATTGTTGTCACAAGAATACTTGGCTCTTTAAGCCAGGAATACACATGCTCATAATAAATGACTTTATGACTTCACATACACAATCATGATGCACACAAAGTATAAAGGAAAGGCTGCTTATTTTATGCAGCTTTGGCACCAACTCCAGCCCCAATTATAGGCAACAAGGGGATTGTATGAAGCCAGTGAAAGCATAAGGGTGGGAAAATGGAAAAGATAACACTATGCTTTCTCAGACTGAAGCCCTTTATTGTTTGGATTGTAACAGTATTGTTTTGTTGTTTTATTTCCTTCCATGATCTTAAAATGCTCCTTCCTTCTCTAGTGATTCCCAAATGTGAGTTGTCTCACTCATCAATGGCAACTCTTTAATCTTTTCTCTTGGCTCAGGACAAACAACAAAGGTAGTCATGGATGATTCATACCATCTCTCATGCTTGGCGGCAGGCTCTTTCCCCTCCCTTAACAACACCTAAGCCTGTAAAGATGGAGTCGGGAGAAAGTGAGGTAGAAGACAGCTGTTCTCCTGTTGTTTCTATTGAGGGTATGTACACTGCAGCATTTCCAGATCACAGTCGTGTGAAGCATTTTCTGCAAAATAGGAAGCCAAGCCAACTTTGCTGGGTTTCAGGTCTGCAGACAAAATTTAAACCAGCTGGGTTTTATTGGGAACTTTTGTGCACGAGTAAACCTAGTGGTGAAACCGAAGCCAACGTTTGTCTTCATTGGAATGGGCTGTGTCTTCAGGGGATACCCCACACCCATGCCTCTTCCCTTGAGGGAGTGTTGAATTTTGGAATGTCCTGGAGAAACCTGCCAGGTGATTTCTTAGAGGGTCTGATTGGAATATTAGCCAGTGAAGGTGGATGGTGCAACCAGATCAGGTGCCGCTCTTCAGAGAGGTTAAGTGGAAGCAGGGTCTCCCCCTGAAATCTGATTTTAAATTACCCCAGTGAAAACAGCTAATGTTTCCTTATACACATGTACTTATAAAAACAGTTTCTGTCTCAGAGACATACTCTCTTCCCCCTCCCCTCCTCCCCACATACACATTCACTGAATCTCTTTCACACATACACAGGATAGTGCCTAGTCAAAGTGCCAAAGAATGGCCAAAGTATTGGTTTGGTATACATAAGTTCCATATCATATTTTCAGTATGCCTTATGTGAAAATGTTCACGCTCCTTCCTAAGAAACATGACATTTTATAGATTTAAGCATATAAGTAGTAGAAGCAAAGAAACATGCCCTACTGTGATTATTTAGTGAGCCTCAGACACATTATTTATAAAGCTATTTGAAGTTTGGAAAACAACCAGAGAAAAACCTTTTACTCCAAAATTTCAATTTAGAATTCTGAAAGAATGCATAATTTTTCAAGGGCAAAGAAAGAACTGAAAAGCCTCTCTGAAATCTTTGATATAATCATAGGAAGGAAAAGTTCTTGGCAGACTACTGGTCTTTTGGCATTTAAAAACAAAACAAAACAAAAATACAACTACTCCAGAGCTGGCCCTGTACACAGACAGTGTGGATGTTTATTGAAAATGTACTGGCCTCAAATACATCTTCAGCCACCGAATATTAGGACTTGACTAACATCAGAGATAACCTATTTTTGTTAAACTATTATCAAAATTTAAAAATTAACCTGTAAGAAACCTGTGTTTTAAGGTAAGGGTACCTGATTTTCTCTGTACCACCTAATATATTTAGAGATCAAACTTATTTCCCAGACTTCTTTTTAATATTCACCTGAGGATATGCTTTTTATTAATTTTTTTTTTTTTTTTTTTTTTTTTTTTTAGAGAGAGAGGAAAAGAGATAGAGAAAAAAACAAACAAACAAAGCACAAAACATCGATGTGAGAGAGAAACATCTCTCTCTTGCCTCCCATACTTGCCCCACCCAGTGATCTAACCTGAGACCTTTCGGTGTGTGGGAAGATGCCCCACTATCTGAGCCACCTGGCCAGGGCAGGCTCTTGGGTTTTTCTGTTTTTATTTTATTACAGCACATTGTCTTCCATCAAATCCATTTTTAAGGATTCTCTCTTCTTACATACACATGTTCCCTAGAAGATATAACATTTATAATAAATTTATCATTGTAAATTTCAAATCATTAGATGAGAAGACTATACAAGCAGTCCTTGTGTTACGTCGGACTTGCCATATGTAGTTTCATGGTTATGTTGCCATCTCCCATTTATTTATATATAAAAAAGTTCCATCACTTCAATTCCATCATAAATGTGGTTTATGTTTTTTATTATTTATTTACCACAAGCAAAGTTCAGGAATTGTTATCTTTCTTTTAGATTTTTTTTTTACTGTGTCACTTCATTACTGCTGTGCATGTGCTCCATGTGAGTGACATAGGTGCTTATGTGGGTGGGTTCTGACTCACAGCAAAAACCATGTTACATCATGCCATAGGAACGGATCTCTGATGTAAGGCAAGTACCTACTGTATTATGGTTGTTAAAATCAGTTTCTGGTGACCCAACATGCCTTATTTAAATTCTGCCTCTATTGCCTTCTGTGTGATCTTAGATAAATTACTAACTTCTAAGTATTATGGTTTCCTCTTGAATAAAAAATAAAAAAGAGCACCTGCTTCATATATTGCTTGTGAAAATGAATTAAAACATATAAAATGAATAGAATAATGTTAAACACATAGCACTCAAGTAGGTTACAGGACTCTGAGTCAACAAAAGACAAGTAAACTAGCCTTCATAGCCAGGGTATAGCTTGAAACTGGCAAGCAACATCTTTCTTTATATGTTTATTAAACCTTCATTTGAAGGCATTGTATCTTATATAGCTTCAGTTTCTTCCATGTTATCTTGCAATGCTGAGATGAGTTTGCAAGCAGATCTTTTAAAATGTTCCTTGCCATTTTTCAAATGGGATTATTTTCAAGCATCTGTCCAGAGCTTGCTACGATGAATATTAATGCAGTGTTTTAAAGAGCTGCTTCTGGCTATTAGTCATTCAATCTATCTGAAGTTTCTCTGAGGTGGTAACATGCTCAAAGCGTACCAGCCCCTGATAGCCCCTGCTTTCCAAAAGAAATGACTTCAAAGGAAAGCTAACTGCACCCAGGAACCCCTATAGGCTCTGCCTCTCTATTCTAAAGACTGGCACCTTCCAACACAGCCCCAACTAATACACCATCAGGGAGGTTACACCATTCCTCATGGTCTGACCTGGCTACTGAGTCTGACTGCTATCCTTAGGAGGTTAAGCAAATCTCGGGGAAATTTAAGGGTTCTGCGATTTTTCTATGTGTGAAGTTCTGATGAGATGCCAAGACAAAGTGTTCCTTGAAATTGCAAAAAGTTAGCATGAAAAATAGGACTTGCCCCCATACACGTAGGTTTCATTTTGGAGGTTCAAATAAGTAACTTTATCTAACTGATTTTCCTCCTCACCCTTTGGTTGTTCTTTCCCGTGGAGCCTTGGTATGGAGCTCAAATTCTACATTTCTAGCTGAATTCCCTGTGTTGCATGATGGAGCTCCAGTGAGGATACTGTTCTGTTTTCTGACACATGACTTTTATCTGTCGCAACCATTGGTTATCCATGTGGACGGTAAAATTGTGGGGACAATGGAAGTTCTCCCGGTGATCCATGTTTACTTTTTCATGTTTGTAACATAACAATCTCGGTGCTAATGCATCTGGGCTATATTAATAATTTATACATAACAAAAAGCAGACATCACCTCACTAGTCTTTAATCAAATCCAGTGCCTCTCTGTTGACTCTGAGAATGTTTTATTGTGTGGGATAAATGGGAGGTGATGAGATCTGTTGCTCCACTGACTTGGTAAGCAAATTGAAACACTGTGAAGAATCATGGTTCTAGGTATGGTGTCTCTTTTGGAGTTCTGAGACCAATTCTAATGTGTGTGTGTGCATGGTGGGAGAGGTGATTCCCCCACAACAAGCCATTTTAGAGATACCACCTGGTATCCTACAATTCAATCCAATTCTGACACCTTCCCAGAGGTAACCATAGCCCACAGTTCTTCAAGATCGTTCCCTCCCTTTTCATCCCCCGAAAGACACCAATAGCCATTTCAGGTTTTTACTTATACTTCTGACCAGCTGGCTATAAATCAGTTTCCAACAACCCCTCCAACTCAGGATGCCAACTGCCTGTCCAAGTTATCTGTACTTCAGACTGACTGGCTATAAATGAGAGGTTTTCATGACCTCCTCCTCAGGTTTGATTAATTTGCTAGGATGGCACACAGAACTCAGAGAAACATTTTACTTACGAGATCACCAGCTCATTATGAAAGAATAGAACTCAGGGATAGCCAGACTGAAGAGATATACAGGGCAAGGGGCTTTTAGGCTCCCTCCAGGCACGCCCTCTCCCAGCACCTCCACATGTTCAGTTCATGGCCCAGAAAGTTCTCTGAACCCATTCATTTTGGTTTTGTATGGAGGCTTATTACATAGAGGTTGGTGATTAAATCATTGATCAGCCCCTCCTTTCTGGAGGTTGAGGGATGGGTACTAAAAGTTTCCTCTAATCACTTAGTGGGTTCCCCTGGCAACCAACCTCCATCCTTAGGTTACCTAAGAGTTTCCAAAGGTCACCTCGTTAACATAACAAAAGACACCCTTATTGCTGTAACCACAAGAAATAATAGGAACTCTATGCCAGGAAAAGAGTGGAAAACCAAATGTCCTTTTCTTAGTATAAATCACAATAACTCAAAACAACCAATGTAGACATTTCTTCAGTGAAGGCACAGAAGTATATGCTTGTATTGATGATTCAAGTAAAGAATTCAGGAAAAGAAACAATTGATTCCAGGAAAGAATCAATCATTTCTCTAAGCCAGTAACCTGGACAAACAGTATTTGCAACACCTGGGAACTTGTTAGAAATGCAGATGCCCACATTCATCTCAGACCTGCTCTAAGCCACTATTACAAGACATTATAAGGACATGCTTGGACTCTTCCATTACAGCAAGACACCTAGTGTCCATAAAAACGCATAATTAAATTGACACCATGTATCCAGTTAATTAGGTTGACCAATTTCTCAGCAGTAGACAGACATATAAATTATTTAATACATCTTAAATGGTCCTTAAGAGGTTATCTAGGTCCACACTGTTCAAAGGGTGATTCCTGGACCAACAGCATCACCTGAGAGTTCATTAGAAATGCAAGTATCAGGCCCCATTCCACAATTACTATATCAGAATCTGCATTCTTACTGGAAACCACTTTATTCTTAAACACTTTAAAGTCTAAGACCAGTTGTGCAAGTTCACCATCTACCTAACATCACTCAAAGATATATTTAAGAAGTCACTCATCCTGAGAAAATATAACTTAGATCTTCCAGAAATGAGTCTGACTCCAGTACCATCTATATGACATCATAATACTATTCTAAAATAATTTATTTGCATGATTTTCCATTTCCTCAAAATCTGTAATAAGAGTTTCTATTTACTTAATTTTACTATGTTCTATTTATTTACATACATTTACATAAATTAACATATCAAACCTTTGTACCAGCATTCTGGTTTAGGATTGATATATTTTTCACTTCACAGACACAAAATTGAGGCAAAGAGAGTCTCTTGTTAATAGTTACTTATCTTATAGAAGGCAAGACATTATTTGAATCCAGACATGCTAGTGCCATATTATGTTCCTAGGGCTATGATCTATAATAAAATCTAATAACACTTTCAAACATTGCATCTCATATTAGAGTAATTGTTACTGATCATGGTTTTTACTAAAATTCAGGAGTGGAGCTGAGGAAGAAGGGAGGAAGAAGGGGCCCTGTTTATATTTTAGGTTTTAAAGCTAAAAAGGTTATATATATTAATTTATTCATGAGGCCCAAACCCCAGTAAAAGTCTCGATCTCTAAGTCTATAAATTAAATAGCATAAAAGCAAAAAGTTACAGAATTTACTCTGGATTTGAATTTTTACATTGGGTGGTAACTAAAGCCATTCTAAAGAAATGGTTTATTTTTCATCATCCTCCTTATTCGTAACTTACAACACACATGCGTATTCTTTAAAGAATTCTGAAGAGTTTTCATATAATAAAAAACAAGATCCTAAAGGAATAATCACTAATTTCTAAGAGGAAAAACATACATTTATAAGTGAGTGTCTATGAATTTGATGAACTACAAATTCACCAGGCAGCCACTTTAATTCAGAAAATACAAAAAATACTGGGCTATTTAGAGGCTATGTTATAAATATGAATACAGAGCAGGGAAATTCTGTTGACTGTTCCTTGGAAAATCAAGAGACTTTTTTAGCACCTGGACTGAATTTGAAGGATACTGGACTTGAATTAAAGTTTTGTGTAGAAACCAAGAAAAAGTCAGTGGTTTTGGCTAGGTGAAGTGATTTATTTAAAGCCAGAATTTAATACAAAGCTCCCGGAATACTAACCTACATGAATTGGCTATAAGGGAAAGTGGCGTATGTGTGTGTGTGTGTGTGTGTGTGTGTGTGTGTGTGTGTTTCAAAGAGAGAAACAGAGAGAGAGAAAGACAGCAACATTTTTTGTAATGGAAATGTCTTTCACAATTCACTTAGCTGTTTTATTTATAGTCTATAATCTTTCTTCTCAGTTAGTGATCAGCCGACAATAAAAATTCGACTAAGAATTTACAAAAGTGAGTTTGAGCTTTTATTAATCATTTTTGTACAATCTTAAACATATTATACTAAAGACACCTGTAAAATTTTTATGTAGGTTAGAAAAAATGTATAAAAGTATGCATTATGCACCTCCATATATATATGGGCATGTTTAAAGAACTTTATATAAAAATCTTCATTAATAGAATGTTATTTTAGATTAAGACCTTCATGGAGAATAGATGGTTGAAATGTTGCAAGGTAAAATGAAATGCAGCCAAATAATCTATCCATTGAATGCAGACAAGTAAGATAAATAAAACAGTCTTATAAGCAATCTTGGTATCTAAGATGAGGCTTTAAAAAACAGACAGGGGGAAAATAGGACTACAAAAAAAGAAATTGATGATAGAAACAGGTACTAATACCAAGCTCTCCTTTCTTAAGCCTCTTAAAAGATTATACACATTTTTAGAATTTTTTATATTAAAATTTCACAAAAGCCAATTGGTTTGCAAATGTTTTTGGGAATACTATTCTTTCACCCTTATTATTAACAGACAAAGCTAACCATATTTTATAGTTTATTAAGGATATACAATCATTTAAGAGCAAATATATGTTTGGATCAATTACGTATTTATGTGTTAATACCTTCCAAGCATCAGTTGTAAAATAGTTGCCTACTACTCAGACTTTTTGAAAATTGATCTATAAAAAGGAAAATTGTTAGAAAATAGAAGGAACTTGAAATGTTTTTTATTAAAGTGGGCAGCAGCAGCTTGGTTTTGTTAATTCCTGATTTCTTTGCTCAAATATTTGAATTGAAAATTCCAATGTAAGTATAATAGAAACACAAATGAGTGAGGCTCTTAAAAGGGAAGCTTTTATAAGTATTGTAAGGGGAGTTCTAATAAAAGAAAGAAAAACAAATGGTGTTCAGAAGACAGTACTGCTATAGAGATATAGTAGACATTGGATCATTCATTCATTCATTCATTCACTATTTATTGAGTGGCTAATGTGTACCAACTGTTTTTAGGCCATGGGGTGAAGCAGGCCACCTTGAGAGCTGCACAGTATTAGCTTCGCCTTTCTGTGCACAGACGTTTCTCATTCCCTGAGAGGTGTGAGTGAAAAGAGGCTCTGGGACCTATGGCCGGTGACTGGGTGTTTCCCACATGTGGATTAGAGCAATGGTTCCCAAACTTCCCACACTTGATTGAAAATCAGAACCACCTGGGTGGTGTGTGTGTGTGTGTGGGGTGTGGGGTGTGTGTGTGTGTGTGTGTGTGTGTGTGTGTGTGTATTTTGATATTGAGTTCTGAGCTGTATATATTTTAATGTAATCATCATCTGGATATTTCTGAGTGTTAACAGGTTTGAGAATCAAAATTTTAATGTCCATCTTTCTCAACACTTTGTGGTTGTATTGTATCTGCAATCATCAGGTTCTTAATTAATAATGGAAAGAGTTTTTCCTAATAGAGTTATGGAACCAGTTGGCTTTAGCAACACAGACACCAAATGGTTCGGTTCTCAATCCAGAACCCCAAACAACTGCTTAGAGTGATAAGCAATTAAAATGTATACAACAGCCGAAACTGGTTTGGCTCAGTGGTAGAGCATCGGCCTGCAGACTGAAAGGTCCCAGGTTCGATTCCGGTAAGGGCATGTACATTGGTTGCAGGCACATCCCCGGTAGGGGGTGTGCAAGAGCAGCTGGTCAATGTTTCTCTCTCATCAACGTTTCTAACTCCCTCTCCCTCTCCCTTCCTCTCTTTAAAAAATCAATAAAATATATTTTAAATAAATAAATGAATAAAATGTATACAACATTTGCTATATAACAGGCACTTTATAAACAATCTCATTCACTCTCTCTGGATGAATGTGGAGCCTCTGCCATGCCCTAATAGGAGAGTTATAGCGGAGACCCCCGAGTTCTGGAGCTAGGCTATGTCACCTGCAGTGGAGGACTATTTGCCATTTGAAATATAGCTCCTAACATGCTCCTAACTGGGTATCATCAAATCCATTAAGTCACTGGTTCCCAGAAAGGTGAATAGAGACTATCAGAGCTAATTGTAAAAGGGCAGCTGCCACAGCACAAAGCCATGAGATGGCTTTATAGGACAGTGATGAAGGGAAATCCTGCCCAGAGGCAGTGCTTGAACAGTACTCTTTCTCTTTTTTAATCCTAAGCTGAAGGTATTTTTAAAATTAATTTTGAGAGATAAATATTGAAGGGGATGGAACCCACAACCTACGTGCCTTAACCAATAATTGAACCTGAAAACTTTTGGTATACGGGATGAAACTCCAACTAAGTGAGCAACTCAGCTAGGGTTAAGTACTAGTCTTAATTGTCACATTGTAGAGAAAGAAGTGATTAGAAGTTAAGACTGATGGACAGTGGTAAATTGCTTGATTAGAGAAATGAAAAGAGCAAACTTAAAAGATTGTAGATAAGGAAATCAGAGGAAGAGGCACGTGGAAGGACCAGTCTTTATATTCATGTTAATGTCTCAATGAGAATACTCATCAGAGAGTAGGCCCTTAACAATTAGGTAAATTTGTGACCTACCCCATGGAGGCCAACCAGGCATTTTTCAGTGAGCTTGAAGAGAGTAACAGATGGTGCAGTGTCTGGGCACCACAGAATAGACTCCCTCTTCCTAGAGCTGATCCATCAAAGTTTCAGCAATCCTGAATGCCACACCTCCCAGCAATAGCAGAGACTAATACTAAACCCTCGATTTGGCAGTTAGGTGGTAGATGGATGATTTCATAATCCTCCTACCCTGAAGAAGGCAGTGATGCATTCCTACTAGAATTTATCCGTATTTTAGATGTGAACATGCCATTGTTTGTTGTCATCAAAATGCTTCCTCAAATGCCTAATCTTTGTGCAAGTGCAATATGAGAGTCCTTCACCTTGTGCCATGCCTCCTTCCTTCCTATCCAGTGCTTTTCTGCCACTGTGGCTCCACTCAGCAGTCATAAATATAGTATATTCAATTGCTAGAGAATCAAGGCTCACGAGCAGCAGGGGACAGGTTCCAAATGATAAATGCTTGCCCCTTTCTTCTGACATGAAGACAGATCTACAAATAAGGTGACCAGACATCCCACTTTTGGCGGGACAGTCCCTATTTTTAACAAATTGTCCCGCATTCCACGTTAAAAATCGGGACTGTCCCACCAAAAGCAGGACATCTGGTCACCTTATTCTACAATGCATTTCTCAAAGCACTTTATAAGGACCCCTAAAAAGCAAGACAACCCAAAAAGAGTTAAAGTGACAGTGTGAGTTAATTATTCTTGATTTCATTGTGTAGAGTTTTACAATCAGGATATGAGCTCAGGTAGAAACTGGCTGGTTTTCAAGTAGAAATCAGAGAGATTAAAATGAGGGTTCTATAATATTGAAAGCTGACTGCTTCTACAACCCAAATAGCAAGAAACAAGACCGAAAATGATTTCTAGTTATAAAAGGCCCATGACTGAAAAAAAATTTCTAGTTATTTTCAAGTTAAACAAATTGACTCAACTACCCTGTTTCCCTGAAAATAAGACAGTGTCTTATATTAATTTTTGTTCCTAAAGATGTGCTAGGTCTTATTTTCAGGGGATGTCTTATTTTTCCATAAAGAAGAATACGGTACACATTTATTGTTAAATGAAAATAAAGGAAATTTATTACCTGTATACGGTACGGTAGTATGGTAGTTGTCAACACAAACCAGACAAACTGTGAATCCTACAGTATCAAGAATTTAGTCATTTATTAAATGACAATCATGTCATCATCTTCTGGAACATCATCATAACAATCCAATTCCTGAATTTCCTGGTGAATTTCTTGTGACTCCATTTCTTTCAGAATCAGTGGACCAAATCTCTCATGTTTAGCAATAGCACTGTCTTTAAATGAGTACTTCTTGTCAAGGTAGCCTGCTCACAGTGCATTTGCAATGCAACTGTCAGTGATTTTCTTCCATGAATTCTTCACCCAAGTCACAACTTCTTGCAGTTTCGGTTTCACAAAGTTTCCACACTGATTTCTCTTCATTCTATTTTCAATGTAGTCATTAATTTCCATGCGCAAATTGTCTTTGAATGGCTTGCTTATTGCAATATCAAGGGTCTGGAGATAGGCCGTCATTCCTGTGAGAATCATTATCTGATCTATTTTTCTTTCGTGAAGACATGTCTTCATGTCTTTAGCGTGGTGAGTGCTGGCTGTATCCCAGACTAACAGACCTCTTTGGCTCCCTCGCATAACAAGCGACAACATTAAATTGATCCACTTCCTTACAACTGCTTGTGTGGCCCAGGCTTTTTCAGTTTAAAGAATAAAAAATGCCCAAAACATGTTTAATCTTTTCCTTCTTGCCCTTAGAAATGATTAAAGGTGGGATTTTAGTGCTATCCAGACAAATTACCAAAATACAGAAAACACATGCACTTTCGTAAGCAATGGAGGGAATGTACACTAAGGAGGCACCCCGCTGTTCAATTGTTATTTGAGATGATTGGCCCAAAACACTGCAGTTTCATCCATAGCAATCATGTTGGAAAGACTGTATTTAGAGAAGTCAGCATCATCAATAAAGGACTTGAATGCAAGTGTTCGCTTAATAACTTGAGTATCTTCCAACCTAAACAATGTTGTAGATCTTCTTAAAGACAGTTCACTTCGCTGAAGGAAATTATCTAGCCAGTGTTGTAATGCTTTGAAGTCTTTGGGGGCTATGTCAAACTGTGGTGCCATTGCAAAGGCAAATTCTTAAATCTGAGCCCTATTCACAACCAAAGCCTTTGTTCTCCTGTCAACAACCCATTCACAGATCAGGTCTTCCAGCTTGGAAAATAATGGTTGCTGACCTGATCCACACTTGCACTTTTTAGCATTTCCCTTGTCCATTTGTTCAATGAGGTTTTTATACTCTGCTCACCAGAGTATACCAATCGGACACTCAACATCTTCTCTTTGCAGAAAGCAGTAAGATTTTGGCCCCGAGAGTCTTCCACGATTCCTTTCTTGTACTCCACCGAGTAGCTTTTTCTTTTTGCGCTCATTTCTAGGGGTAAAAAAAAGGAATTGGGGTATCAAGGTGGGAGGAGGGGGATCACTTAAAATGACACAGGAGGGATCAGAGGGGGGAATCAAAATGGCACAGGAGAATCAAAGGGGGATTACCATTTTAGTAACCCCTTTTGATCTTCCTGTGTCATTTTGATTGCCCCTCTGATCCTCCTGTGTCATTTTAAGTGATCCCCCTCCCCCCACCCATGTGCCACTGAACACCTTCATCAGACGTCCCCCTACCCCTTTATCAGACATTTACCCCTGGGGCCTGCCTGGGGACTGTCACTGGGCTTGCTGGGGCCTGGATCTGGGCTGGAGCAGGGTCTGCCACTGACTGAGAACCTTCAGTCATCATGAGAGCAGCCGCAAGCATCAGGTAGTGTCATCAGAGATAGACCAGCACTCACCACCTTTGCTGCGTCCTATGGGCTCTAATCCTTCTACATGCATCTGCGAAAGTCTCCTCCACTCTCCCACCTCGCGCTCACTGCTCACTCCGACCTCTGCTCTGCCTCCACACAGCAGTGACTTCAGGACTCTGTGTAATGTCACTGGTTGCTAGACGCCAGTTGGGGCGGCCCTAGAGACCAGTTTACGGTAAATTAATTTTCATTCTGAGACAGAGCTTAGCGGGGCCTTATTTTGGGGGGGGATACCTTATATTTCACTCAGAAGGAAACCTGTAAGTAGGTTGTATTTTGGGAGGATGTTTTATTTTGGGGGAAACACGGTAGGCAGCAAAAAACAGATTAAGGGTATTACATGTTCACCCAAGTCCATTGTTTAGTTTAAATCATTAAATTAATTTAAATCATTAAGTTGGATTGAGGAAGCAAGGAAATAAGGCAGACTTGGGAAATAAAGCAGATTTGGGAACTAAGTCAAGAAAACTTTTTTTTTTTTTTATGGGTATCGGCCAATGTAACTGACTAAAAGCAAATAGATGAGAAATCTAACACATTTTAAAGAGATTATAATGCCAAACAAGTCACCAGTCTGCTTGTAAAAAGTGTGTGGCTCCAAAACAGCTTTTAGTCCCTCAAACTGTTATGATCTCTGAGAGCACCATATTCCTAGGGAGGGCACACTCCCCAGGACCTAATTTGGGTATGGCTATAAAGGAAGGTGGACAGGGAAAAACTCCCAGAGGGTAAAAATTATAGGCACAAAAAGTGGTTCTTCCCAGGTGGCCAAAAATATCCACAATGCCAGGGAAGCTTCATAAGGCCTGCCAAGAACGATCCCATTACTAACTTTCCCACATTTCCTTATTTTTGAATGAGAGTTTTTATTGAGGTTATGAAGTCTCTATTACAGTATATAATGTGTGTGTGTGTGTGTGTGTTAGGGGAGGGAGTGTGGGTGTTCCTGTTGGGAAAGATAGCAGGAAATAGTAATCAATCTTTATAGTTTATAGGTTGCCTGTCTCCTACAGGCACCATAAAATCTGGATTGCACATCATCCAAGATCTACTCCAATCTTACATTTCAAAATTCTATTCATAGAGTAATTAAATAATCATATGTATGTATATACATACATACAAATACTATAGAATACTATGCAAACTTTATAAAGAATTGAGCCATCACATATGTACATACTTGCAAATGTGTCTATCATATTTTTAAGTTAAGAAGCAAGCTCTAAAGCAGAATGTATTGTATTATTACATTAAAAGTATGTGTGTATGTGTGTGTCAAGATGAGGAAGGCTCCCGTTTGGATGTATACAAGGTAGTCAAGCTATATATGTATTTAAAAGGTTCAAAGTAAAAAAAAAAGGGGGGGGGGTTGAAAGAATGTTCATCAAACTTCTGAAAGTTGACTTTCTAGAGAATGGAATAGGGGGAAGATTTATCTTTATTTCTGTACTCTTAAATTGTCTCAGCTTATATCTATCATATGTGTATTGCTATGCCTTCTATTCCCTGTAGGATTTAATAAGTAGGTAGTCTCTTTTCATTTTTATTTTTAAAAATAATTCATCAAAAAAAAGGAACTGAGTTTTTATGGACAGAATAGGAATATTCCCAAATCTCTTTCAGAGTTGGCAAGAGAAAAGGCAATTTAAGTAATGCAACAAGAGCACCTTCCTGTCAGTGACTGAATCCCTCAATGTAGCTGAGCAACACAGTAATCATCCTTTAACTTTTCTCTCTCTGTAGTCCTCTCTGTACTAATCAATGTGTCTCTGTTCCATTTCCTTCATCTTTCTATCAGCTCCACCTGCCACATATTTGCTCTGTGCTGCAGGACACCAGGAGGGAGAAAATCTGTGAGGATCCAGCGGTTAGTGATTAAAGGGAAGTTGGTGGCTGAATACATACACTTTGTTCAGGATGCGCGTTGCCTAAGTCTGTTCCTGCATGGGAGGTGGGCTCTCTGGCACATTTTCTTTTTCTTTTCTTTTTTTTAAAATATTTTATTGATTTTTTACAGAGAAGAAGGGAGAGGGATAGGAGCTAGAAACATCGATGAGAAACATCTATCAGCCGCCTCATGTACACCCCCCACAAGGAATGTGCCCACAACCAAGGTACATACATGCCCTTGACCGGAATCGAACCTGGGACCCTTCAGTCCACAGGCCGACGCTCTATTCACTGAGCCAAACTGGTTTCGGCATCTGGCACATTTTCAAAGCTTAATTCTGAGACCAGAACTGAGAGGTTCTGCCTGAGGAGGCTTTGTAGCACACTGAAGGGACACAAGCTTGCTGTCTGTTGTTTCACAGACAGGAAGACACAGTGGGCTGCCAGTTAGCATCCTGAGTCTACAGCACTCGGGGTACAGAACCCTGAGGAAGGCATTGAATCTCTTAGCTTCCTTTATCTTGTGTGTGAAACAAAGAATATAATAGCTTCTAGCTCGTGAAATTATTAGGATTAAGTAAGAAAATGTGACCAGAATGAAGCACTCACTAAACTTCATAATTATAATATTAAAAGATGCACTTGGTCACATTCATGCAAATTATTTCCAGCTGAATTCAGGCTCCAAGCAAGTGTTCTTCAAACTTCAGAGAGAAACACATTAGTGAGTTATAAAATCCATTTAGTGGGTAGTAGTCAACATCGAAAATAATTAATGGAATAGAAAAAACAATAATTAAAAACACATATACAGAAGACACTGCATATAAAGAGCTAATGGAAAATTCATTGCTTGCTGTGGTCTCAGGTTAAGTGAGTTTGAAAAACAATGCTTTAAGCCAAACAAATGTGCAAAACAGAAACTCTTCCCCAATTGTCTTCTCAATTCTACTCATTTCTGCCTCTTTCAAGTACAGTGCGCCAAAGCTCTAAGGCTTTGGAAGCATGCTGTAATGATAGATCTTTTTGATAATGCAGGAGCATGCTGAGGTGATGTGAGAAATCGGGAGGCAATGGAGAGAGAGCCAGCTCATTCAAACATGTGCTTTTGCTATGTCCCAAGCATATGGGACAGGGATAAAGACGTTAGAACTAGCCAGGCCTCAGAATTTGGTTCTTGTTTTTGTTTGAAACTTTTTCTCTTAATTCAACTATGGAGAATGTGACGGAAGGCCTGTAAGGTTCTTTTAAGTCTATAAACCTGTCACTTAAAATTCCTGCTTTTAGTAGGTAATGTTTGAGGAGCAAAGCTCATAAAGTTTAGTGAGTGAAGAAAGTGAAGTAGTTTTAGATTTTTTTTTTTACATTGTTACTACTACTTCAATGTTTATGGATTTCTACTGTTTCTCTAAAAATATTTTTGCTCTGTACAGGTTAGAGTAGCTAAACACGTGGTAGTAAAATATTACAGTAATTAAAAATGCATGGAAGAAAAATAGGCTTAGAACTAGAATTAAATTGCTGGGACTGATATTTTGAGGGAACTTATGCTCAGGAACAGAATTATCTCTAACCTGTAGAATCTACCTTTTTTCGTTTCCTGGCTATCATTTAATATGGAGAAACCAAGTAAAAATAACCATGATGATGTAACTATATGTTATCTGTCTCAATTATTTTATTTGCTATTTCTTTCTATAATGTTATGAGCTGTTCATTATAAATACATTTACTTCCAACAGAATTAGCCACCTAATATTAATCAGAGAGCATGATTATTTAGAAACTAAGATTCAACATATACCATGCTGCATTTTTCCTCTTTATGTCATGTTTCAATTGAAATATGTCCCTAGTGCTAATTATAAAAATTGTAGATATTCCACAGAGGGCTCTGTTGAAATCAAAACCATATACCAAATTGTATGTCTCTTACCTAATACACAACAAATCATAATTATAATCACATTTGTATCTGCTAAGAAATATAGAAAAATTAAAAATGTCTGTGTACCTGTATATAGTTAACTACGTCAATGTATAGGTATAGATATAGATACATATGTGGTTGTATCTCTCAAATATTTTTCATAAATATAGAGGCTTGGTTTTCCATGAAACATCTGTTATTTCCTCCTAGAAATGGTGTTTGCAGGTTTGGTGGTTTCTACTAGGGGCCTAGAGGTCTGGGGATGTTTTGAAATTTGGGTGGTTGCATGGACTGAACCTGAATATGGGCAATGGAGAGGCCTTGAATTAGTATATGATAATTTCCTGAGGTTCTTTCTGTAAGACTCCCAGACAAATCCCTCTCAACCACTTGCTTAATTTAAGAAGCTAGGCAAATTATTTAAATTCCTAAATCTCAGTGTTCTTATTTCCAAAATTGAGTAAATAATAACTTTAGAAAGTTATGTTTTCCATCTCATCATTACAGCTAAGTCAACAGACATATTAAAAACAAGGGGAGCCTGGCTGGTGTGGCTCAGTGGTTGAGCGTCGATCTATGAACCAGGAGATCACAGTGTGATTCCTGTTTAGGACACATGCCTCGATTGCAGCTCAATCTCCAGTGTGGGGCATGCAGGAGGCAGCCGATCAATGATTATCTCTCACCATTGATGTTTTTATCTCTCTCTCCCTTCCTTTATGAAATCAATAAAAATGCCATCTTGCATTGCCTAGCCTCAGTTGAGCCACCAGATGATGGTAGCTATACAAGCGACCCCAGATCATCACCAGAATCACCCCACTGAGCCAAGCCCAGTGTGAAGAATTGTGAGTAAATATATGCTTATTTCTAGTCCCTACATTTTGGGGTGGTTTATTTCTTACAATAAATACCTAAAACATTCAGCCATCTGGTAGGATAAATATTTTATGCTGTTCAATATCAAAATCAATAAATAATATCTAAGAATGACCAGTAACATAAGTTAAAAACATATAACACATATAGACAAGTGAGTAAAATACCAAATGCACAAAACATAATCAGAAAATATATTTTTTTAAAAATAAATAGCAGACAAAGTTATCTTTGTGCACAAACTTTCTGTGCTGAATTACTACTTGGTGCTGGTCAATAAATATATATTATATATAATTTACTGAATAGGTATCACTTACTGAAACATGATCTTCTGTGAAGCATCTGCTGGAAAATCTTGCACAAAGATTCTTCACTCTGTGGAATGGTCCTACAGGTGCACTGCACTTGAAGCACCGTCCCAAAGGTGCCCATGTACGCTGCCTTGCAGTCATCACTTCCTGAGCAAGTGAGGTCCTGCTTGCCCAAGGTGCTAATGCAAGTCTCATCTTCGTGGCACTTTCTAGGCACAGGCTGCCAGCATTTTGACTGAAATGCCTTGTAGCGCCTCCTATAAAGAGTCAAGAAATGTACTTCGTCTCTGAATGATATTCCTTCACATTAGCATGCGGTGCTTCCTCAGCTAAGGAAAGACTGACATCAAACACAATGCCGCTTAGATGCCAGTACATAGCTGAAAACGAAGTCTGTACATTTGAATATCCCAGCAGAAGAGTGTGGAAGGAAAAGTAGAGAAACCTTGTGAATTTCCTCGTGTGATGAAAGACAGAGGCTAAGTTTACGATTCCCTGGATGAATTTTCCTTCATTACTAATTTTCTCTCAATGGCTGATGATTTGCAGTCTGAACTACAGGGGAGATTTATTAGCAGTGTTTTTTGAAGCAGAATGTGGTTTTGGTTGACTAGCAGTTGGCCACTGTTTCACACCAAGTGATTTTAGATAAGGCTCTTGACCTTTTCAGCCTCTTTTCCCACAGGATGGGAGGTATTATATTCTTTCTTAACATTTCTAAGGAGACCAATTAGAATTTTTAAAATGCTTTGAGTTTCTCTGGCTGTAACAGCTAATTTAAAGCAAAAATTTATGAGTTTATTTAATTGCCAACATAATCCATTAGAACCACATCCATTCATAACTTTCCTGACCTTGTATTTGTGCTGTACTAGCAATGAATAAAAATCTCAGTAATGTTCAATAATTTCATATTTGAAATTTCCACAGTAATAGGATATTCCTCTCAGTGGAACCAAGGATATTAATCTTCCTACTTAATATTTATCACCTAAAATTACTTTTTACCCTTTATAGAATAGGTCACCATTAAATCTGCATGAAAACCATCTGAATACATACTTGTCATGAGCTTATTTGTCTACATGGTGCTACTCTGCTAAAACCATAAGCCACATTATTTTCAATAATCTCATATTTTATGTCACCTTAAAAAATCAGCTTTTCAATACATTGGCAAAATTAATTTATACACAAAGAAATACAATAAAAAGTTTGAATATATAATTTTGATGCCAGAAGAACAAATATATTCCTTTAATGCAATTATGGGTTATTCATAAGATGTTATCTAAATGTAAGTATTGCCCTGGCTGGTTTGGCTCAGTGGATAGAGCTTCAGCCTGCGGACTGAAGGGTCCCAAGTTTGATTCCAGTCAAGGGCACATGCCTGGGTTGCGGGCTCAATCCCCAGTAGGGTGCATGTAGGAGTTAGCCTATCAATGATCCTCCCTCATCATCGATGCTTCTATTTCTCTCTCCCTCTCCCTTCCTCTGTGACATCAATAAAATATATATAAATAGTGTTGATTATCATTAATGATTTGAATGAGAATAAATTTGTATCTAGGTGCCATTAAAAATATGTTTTTCTAAGTTTCAGTTGCATGAAGCCCTGGGTGGGTAGCTCAGTTGGTTAGAGCCTTGGCCACATGAAGATTCAATCCCAGTCATGGTACATACACTAAGCAACCAATGAGTGGATGAATGGGTGAAGCAACAAATCCGTGTCCGTCTCTCTCTCTTTAAAATTAATTAAACATTACTTAAGTTGCAAGATTTATCTATCACACAAGTTATCCATTCAGAAAATTAGTTATAAAATTTTTTAAACGTGATGAATAATGGATATATAATTAAATATTAAAAATAATAAAAATACACAAATACTTTGATACACAAATCATTTGAAATAAATTTTATGACAAAAATTATATTATAAAAATTTTGTTTATTTATCCTTTTCTTGATATTCTCCAATTTCCAATTTTTATTTATTGTTCAAATCATTAAGTGATTAAAATAATTTCTAAGTGAAGTTCATTGTTTTGTTATTTTTGCTATTGATTTCCAGTTACATTGTAAAATGTAAAAGAATGTGGTCTGTGTAAATTTGTGAACTAATATATAATCAAATTGTATAAATGTTTTATGATACTTAAAATAAATGTGCATATTGTGAAGTTTTACTTTTAAAAAGTAGACAAATAAAACACACACAAAAATAAGATACTGAGGAATAAACTTAACCAAGGAGGTAAAGGACCTATACTCCAAAAACTCTAGGACATTGAAAAAAGAAATAAAGGAAAATACAAACAAGTGGAAACATATACCATGTTCATGGATTGGAAGAATTCACATCATTAAAATGTTCATACTACCTAAAGCAGTCTACAGATTCAACACAATCCCTATTAAAATACCAATAATGGCATATTTTACAGATCTAGAATAAATATTCCAAAAATACATATGTAATCAGAAAAGACCCCAAATAGTTCAGGAATCTTGAGAAAGAAAAAAAAGAAACAAAAGCTTTGGGGATCACAATACTGGATATCAAACTATACTATAAAGCCATTATAATCAAAACAATCTGGTTCTGCAAAAGAACAGGCAATGAAACAAAACAGAGACCGCATAAGTCAACTTACACCATTACAGTCAATTAATCTTTGACAAAGAAGGCAAGAGCATACAATGGAGTAAAGACAGCCCCTTCAATAAATGATTTTTGGAAAAAACTGGGTAAGTACATGAAAATAATGAAACTAGAACATCAATTTACACCATACACAAAAATAAACTCAAAATGGGAGAAAAAAAAAAAAAAGTAAATGTAAGTCATGTCACAGAATACTAAAAATTCTGGAAGAAAACAAGCAGCAAAATATCAGAGATCTCATGTAGCAGAATTTTCACTGATATATCTCCTAGGACAAGAGAAACAAAGGAAAATATAAACAAGTGGAACTATATCAAACTAAAAAGTTAAAAACAAACAACAGTTTCTACACAGCAAAAGAAACCATCATCAAAATGAAAAGGGAACACATTGTATAGGAGAACATACTTGCCAATAATATATCTGATAAGGGGTTAATTTCCAAAATATATAAAGAATTTATACAACTCAACAAAAGGAAGACAAAGAATCCAATTAAAAATTAAGCAAAGGCCCTGAATAGAAACTTTTCCAAAGAGGACCTACAAACAATCCAATTAAAAATTGAGCAAAGGTCCTGAATAGAAACTTTTCCAAAGAGGACATACAGATGGTCAATAGACATATGAAAAAAATACTCTTAAGTCACTAATCATCAGAGAAATTCAAATTAAAACTACAACGAGGTAGTAGTAGTTTCACACATGCCAAAATGCCTATCATTAGTAAATCAACAGACAACAACTGTTGGCAAGTATGTGAAGAAAAGGAAAGCCTAGTACACTGCTAGTAGGAATGCATACTGGTACAGCCACTGTGGAAAACAGAATGGAGTTTCCTCAAAAAACTAAAAAATGCAACTGCCATTTGATCCAGTGATCTCACTTCTAGCAATATATGCTAAGAATCCTGAAACACCAATCAGAAAGAATATATTCATTTCTATGTTCATAGCAGCACTATTTCCAATAGCTACGATCTGGAAATAGCCTAAATGCTTATAGATGAGTGGATAAAAAAAACTGTGGTACATTTACATAATAGAATACTATGCATCTATAAAAAAGGATACTTTACCCATTGGGACAGTGTGGAGAGACCTGGAGATTATTATTCTAAGGGAAATAAGCCAGTCAGAGAGAGACATATCTCAATGATATACTTAGATGTGGAATCTAATGAACAAAATAACTGACGAACAAAACAGGTCCAGATATATGCTGAACAGACTGACAGATCTCAGAGGAGAGAGGCATGGTAGGGACAGGAAGAGATTAACCAAAGAACTTATATACATATATGCATAGCCCATGCACACAGACAGTAGTGTGGTGAAGTCCTGGAGTGGAGCAGGGCCTGAGTGGAGGAGGTAAGGAGGGGAGGAATGGGGGATATCTGTAATACTGTCCATTTTATTTTTAAGTTGTTAGAGCCCTAGCTGGTTTGTCTCAGTGGATAGAGATTCAGCCTGTGGACTGAAGGGTCCTGGGTTTGATTCCAGTCAAGGGCACATGCCTAGGTTATGCACTCAATCTCCAGTAGGGGGCGTGCAGGAGTAGCAAATCAATGATTCTCTCTCATCATTGATGTTTCCATCTCTCTCTTCCTCTCCCTTCTTCTCTGAAATCAATAAAAATATATTCAAAAAAAATTTTTTAAAAGTTATTAGATTTTTTTTCTAAGCAAATTCCTTTTCCCTACTTATTTTATTGAGTTCATAAATACAAATCTATAATGCATTATTATTTTCTGTATGTTCCTAAATGTTTATAATTGGCAAAACATAATCTCAACCCCCAGTATATATTTGTGTTGGACAAAATTAATTGAAAAAATAGTCTTTATATTGACTCCTTTGGCTCATTTAAATAAATAAAGGAGTTTCAAATCTATTATGTATTGAAGAATTTGGAACAGGAACAGCAGTATAATTTTCAAACCCAAGTGCTCTCCTTTTCCCCATATACAGCCTCTTCAGCCAATGAAGGAAGTGATAAAGGGCTTAATATCTACACTGAAGAAATAGTTTTTCTCTGGGAGATTTTTTTTCCATCTGAATTACATTAACAAAAACATAATATAAATGCTGGAAATCTCTCTAACACAAAATTTACTTGAGAAAATGACAAGATTTCTCTTTTCACCTTGACTTACTAATATTGTATAATATTTCCATCACTTCTATAAAGTATTCATTAAGGGATTATTTGCACATGGTGAAAAGAAATTGATAATAAACAGCCTTACTCTAATCTATGAAAGATAGAAATTACATAAGAGGAGATATGTATATGTATATAAATAAATTATAAAAATAAAGTGTAAGATGTTAAAAAAAATAGAGGAAAACATGTGACTTTTGAATGTCTTTTGTGTCCTGGACCCTGAACCAAGCACTTTGGAGAGGTGGTGAAACGTGGGATTCTTTGTGGAGGAAATTTGACAAAAAATGTACCAACCAAAGGACTTGTATGCATGCATATATGCCTAATCAATGGACGCAGACAACAGGGGGATAAGGGCATGAGTGGGGAAGATGGGTGGATAATGGGGGAATAAGGACACATATATAACAGCTTAATCAATAAAGAAAAAAAAATTTATAATACCAATCTGATGCCAAGATGAGTTTATTTCAAAAGTGTGTGCTTCAGAATCCATCAGGGGACTTCTCAAGGATTATAACAGAAAAGCCCCATTTACTTGCCATTAAAATATTTATTTTGATAGGGAAGCTTAGATGTGTCATTCTTTGAAGGTTGAATGCAAGTATTTTAGGATAATGAGGTAGTATATCTAGAGTCTTTGCAGCGGTATCAGATAAAACTGGGTGCCCATCCATGCAGACATCTGATATTAAAGAATGATAATAATATATCTCCTGGCTGCTTAAAATGTTGTTAGGTTTCATTTTTAGTGCACATGGATGATAGATAATTGATAGGTAGATGGTAATTTCTACTTGTAAAATATGAGAAAATAGTATAATCAAACATTTTAAACATATTTGATTAAAAAATGAAAATATATCTCCTGGCTGCTTAAAATGTTGTTAGTATAATCAAACATTTTAAACATATTTCATTGAATGGAAGAGATATCAGTATTCATTTATTATAACTGAAATCACTTGTTGGCAATTAAATTATTATTATAACTTAATGTTTTCTTATCATTGAGCTAAAGACTCATCCCAAAATATTGGGAATATTAAAACGTATAAAAATTGTGTCTTAGGATCAATAAAATATAATATGTTACTAAAAAAGAATTTTGGAGATATAAATGAATTTGAAAAATCTAAATTGCATTATAAAATATTTTTATCTGTAATATTATTTTTGACCCAAGAGAAGTTATTAATATACCTTAAAATAACTGATAAAACAAAATCCTTAAATAAAATTTGCTGAAGAACTTTGGCATTCTATACAAGTTGAAGCAAAAATATGTGAATTTCTTAGCATTTTGTGTAGATCTTTACCTTTTATCTTACTGAATGTGTACTATAGGGAAGCAGTTGTCTTTTTTTGACAAATGTTTATAAGATCTGGAGCTACTTTTTAAGTTAGAATGACTGAGAGAAAAGGAGTTAAGATGGTGGACAGTCATCATTTGACAAGGCCAAAAGAACAGAGTTTACCAAGAACCAAGCCCTCGAGAAAGTTATCATTAAATCTTTTAGTTCATTTGCCAGTGATCGAAGCAAGGTGACAAATGGGCTAGATCTTGCTCTGAGCTATCATATGCTGAGCTAACCCTCCATACTAAATATGTATCTTGACATTTAAATTAATTTGCTATATATGAAGTTTTATCTATTTGAATACAATTAAACATAATAGCCCCTGATAAGTGCCCCAGGCAAACAAATTAATATAAAGTTTTACTCAAAAGAGAAGCAAAAGTAGAATTCAAAAATTATATAATTTAGTGCTGGTTGTTGCAAACTATTTGTTTTGTCCCATCAAATTTACTTAGTATTTTCATATTTCCCTCCATCTTCTTACTTTTGCCCAAAGAGGCCAATTTGATTTCTGATTCTTTACCACACAAAAGGTAAATTCATCTCGAATATACAAGGAAATGTGTTAATGACCACAGTAAGGATAATGAATAGTCATGGTGTTGGATTAGAGTTAAGGTTCCCAGGAGCAGTTATCTGTAAAAGTATTACAGAAGAACCTGAAGTTTTAACAAGTGAACCAGATCACTCATACCTCCACTCAAAATCCTCCAGTGCTTCTCCATTTGACTTGGAGGAAAAACCCAAGTTGATGGTGGCCCTCAAGGCCCTCTGTGATCTAGTCCCATTCCACCCCTGCAATTTAAAGCTCTAACCACTTCTCCATTGCTCTCCCCCTGCACTCTCTGCCCTCATTACCTTTGTAACAGGCCACACACATTTCTTTCTCAGCACTGGCTGGTCTGTTTAGTATCTCTTTTTTCAGATATTTACTGATGGAGGCTCATTACTTCCCTCACTTTTTCCCTGGTAAATGCTCTCTCCTGGGACCATCTTACATTGCTACTCTTTCCAGCCATACACAAGCCCTTTTAATTTTGTAGTGCAGCTGTTGTTGTTAATATCCAGAGCACTCATTATCTTACAACATAGTACAATATAATATACATTTTTCTTATGCATTGTCTGTATCCCCAACTAGAATATAAGCTCCACAGGGCAGGCATTTTTGTCTCTTGCACACTGATGCCAAGGTGCTTGACACGACTTGTTTGAATAGACAAATAAATGACTAACATTATCCCCTTTAGACTCAAAGGTATAAAGTTGGGAAGAGAATGGGTGTTTCTGACATTGTGGCATGGGTATCCAAAATTGTGCTGGGGATATCCAAACTGGAGTCAAGCTACTTCTCCTTTCTGATCTCCAGACACAGACAAAAAGAAAATTAAAAACTGACATACATGATGTCAGGTTCATTATCCATTAGTCTAATTTGAATATATAATTTCAATAATGCTTTTTCATGGTGATCAAAACCTGACTTAAACTGATTATTTTTTATTCCAAACATGTTCCACATTTGAATTTCAAAGAAGATACTACACATGTACCACAGATTCAAAAATATGAATTGTCTGGCTTTGTTTACATCATGTTGGGTAATGGTGGGAACTCTAGCTAATGTAATGAGATCAAGTGTTAGGACTGGACTGTAACAAATAAGGTGCCGAAATAAGAAAGTAAGGTATGCGTGTTTTTACTCACCTGCATAATTCATCATTTCGGCAGCTGCGAATTACATTGAGGCAAGTAGGGGGTGGAACTATGTTCACTGCACATGGCTTGCTGTGAAGAGCTTCTTTGGACTGCTGACAAGGTATATCAGATGGAGCACAGTCACAGAAAGCCAACATCTGGGCAATATTAAAAGGCATATTTTGATAGAAGAAACGTATGGCTGCTTGGCAGTGTTTCACATCACACAGATTTCCATTTGCTGAGCAAGCTTTAAGGTACAGGGCCAACTGTGCATTACAGACCGCATCCCCTACACACATCTCTGCCACTTCCAAACAGGACCGGATCCCTTTCATTTCTGAAAGCAATGACATGCCCAGGTCGTGAAAATGTAAACATTAAGCTGTCTTTACAGAATCTGCAAAACACTGTGAGACATCTAGAAGCAGAATACAACTTTGTACCAATGTTCTATTTTGGGCAAACATTTCATTTCTTTATAGAGGTAATATGGATTCATTGAGACCTGAATAGTGGACTATTGGAATCATCTTTCATCTCTACTGGATACGTATTGTAATCCATAAGAGATGAGCAGTGTGTAGGGCCAAGACTGAGCTGAAGGAAAAATCCTTGAGTCCAAGTTTCTCAAATGTAAACAATAAATCAGAAATTTCATTTGAGCTGTATAGCTTATGATGAGTTCATCGGCTCAAATGAACATGATTCTTATTTTGTCACACTTTTTATTCTGGAGGGAAATCATGACTGAAGGCTCCACATAGTTATTCCAACATATAAAGATGCTCACATGCTAGAAAACACAGGACTATGTGCACCCTCACCCCCAACACAAACGAACATATACACATAAATGGTTGACCTAAAACCATTTCATGTATGGGATAAAAATATCCATAAAATTTAACAAAGATCTAGTCTTTGGTTTTAATTGTAAAGTATTCCTCAGCACAACCGGAAATAGATGATAAGTAGGCAAATCAGTCGCTTTGATATATTAGTGTAAAAAATGCAATGATTTTGAGAATTTTGTAATATTTAAGCTATCAAAGAGCAGCGCAATTTATTTTGTATTGAAATATCTTTAAGGAGCTTTGTAACTATATTTTAAATTATATTGTCCAGGTTTTAGAATGCTAATTAAAGTTACAAATTACAAACATTACCATGCTGGGAAAGAGTGGTTAGATTCTACTTGAATTTATTACCCTCTTTCATATTATCTAGAAGGAAAACAAAGACTTTCATTAGTGAACAATTTTCTAAATTTAATAGGAAAATGTGGGCTACATTTATGAGTAGTTAAACAAAAATACATGCAAGCTCCTGTAACACTTGCTTAACCCTTAATACTCAAAATTAGCAAAGAACAAATGAAGAAAAATAAACCCCAGAAATATCATTCAAGTGAGTTAAACAGCCCTGCTGTGAGGATTCAGTTACTTGAAGGTTTAAACAAATGCTAACGACTAGGCCATGTGCACTGAAGTAAACAAAGAATCTGTCTGGGGAGAAAAAACAGAGGGAATATTGTCTGAACAAAAAACACTTCCCAGTAGGGTCTTAATTAGATTGAAATGCAATTTGAAAACTATTTCCACCTCTCATTATTTTAGTTTCATAGTGTTCTTAGGAATTAAAATTATAAAATCGGAAGATCTTATGGATGGAAGTAAACTGAGTAGGCTTTCACTCTAAAATCTTCAAGAAGTGTTGGTTGGGTTCCTACTATGTATCAGGTGCCACATCAAAGATACACATCTGCAGTCCCTGTCTCAGAGCCTTCGTAGCCTGGCAGGAAATACAGATATATAAACAGAAAAGACATACACACAATGACAAAAAACAAAGTGACAGGAAATAGTATGATTTGGTTTTTATATAAAACTAGAGGCCCACTGCATGAAATTCGTGCATGGGGGGAGGGGTCCATCAGCCCAGCCTGCACCCTTTCACAAACCAGGACCCCTCGGGGGGATGTCTGACTGCCTTGTGGGATCAGGCCTAAAACTGCAGTCGGCTATCCCTCTCACAAATCTGGGACCACTGGCTCCTAACTGCTCACCTACCTGCCTGCCTATAGCCCTTAACCACTCTGTCTGCCTGCCTCATTGCCCTTAACCACCCTGCTTGCCTACCTGATTACTCCTAACCACTCACCTGCCTGCCTGATTGCCCCTAACCACTTATGCCTCAGCCCCCAGCACCGCCCCTTCAGTTGGAAGGACATCCAGAATGATGTCCAGAAGATCATTAGGCAGTCTGGTCTAATTTAGCATATTATGCTTTTACCATTATTGATTATTATAGATAAAAATTCAATTTCCCTATTGGTTGCTGATATATTGACTTCTGTTATCACATAAATGTCATTTCATAATGCTGTTTGTCCCTACTTGAGTTGTCTGTCCAAACTTTCTGCCTGCCCATCTATTACACATACATGATGGTATAGTCACGAGAAAATTATTTTTACCCCCATGTGTCACAGTCTTTCCAGATTCTTTGTTTTATTCTGTCTGTTCTCACTATACAGTTTTTCATTTTTCTACTGATTAAATTGCAGCTCGAGGACCACTGAGCTGAGACTTAATCTATTCAGGAATCCACTTCTCCTATGTCTCCAAAGAAGCCTAGAATGTTTCTTCTTCTCTGCTAGCATCCCATATTGAATAAATTCCAATAAGCAAATCTCAGAGAGTCATAGAGCTTTTCTAAAGATTCAGAAGCCTAGGAAAATCCTTCTATTATAGATTAATACCTCTGCTTTGGAATTGATTGCCACTGACTAAAACATACTCAGGAAACTAACATTGAAACCTAAATAAATATTGAATTTACTGACTGAATGTATGTGGTCCTCCAAATGTCGTGTATTGAAGTCCTAACACCTAGTGTGGCTGTCTTTGGAGATTATATCTCTAGGAAGTAATTAAGGTTAAATGATACAAGCATGGTAAGCTAATCTGAAGATTCGTGTTGTTTTAAGAAGGAACATTAGAGATCTTATTCCCTTTTCCCCATCCATGCACACACAACATACAATTTCATAATAGGACATAACGAGAAACCAGGAAGTTTATAAGTTGGCAAGAGAGCTCTCAACAGAAACCAACCCTGATGGATCTTGATCAGGAACTTTCAGCCTTCAAAACTTTGAGAAAATAATTTTTTGTTATTTAAGCCACCAGCAGATTGTATTTTGTTATGGCAACCCTAGCAGAGTAACATATTCACTGTATGTATAATTATTACAAACACAGCAGAACAGTTATTTTAGCAAGGGAAAATAAGTCTATCTTGGATGTATACAATATTATGCTATGAGGAATGTATTATGTAAATTATCTGTACATTAAATTCTAATTTCATATGTTACATACACATTTTTTCCCAGAGGATATTTTAAACTCTAACCTAATTACAGCAGAGGAGCTGAAGGGCAATATGTCATGGAGATAAAGAGAATCATGCAACAGCCAGATTTAAATCAGTTATGGGATCATATACATAAAAAATACAATTTCTTCTTATTGATCCACTAACAGCAAAATATATCTAGAATCAGATATTTTCTCACTCTGTTCTCACTCTGGTTTAAGACACCATGCATTTTTTTCAGTTGACCTCATCTAGTCCTATGGTCTTATTATTTGTAAGTAAATGACAATCCAATTTTTAAGTACTGAATAGATCTCATTTTTTATGTCATGCATAGAATTTAGATATCAATTTTATATGTAAAACTGCCTATTTTGTATCTTCACTTGAATATCTAATAAACATTTCACACTTAACACATCCAAAACTCACTTCTCACCTTTCCTCTGCCCCTCACTGAAGACTCATTTTTCTGTAGTTAAAAAAATAAATAATGGTGATCACTTCTAATTACTCAGCACAAAATCGTTGGGGTCAAATCCCCATTTTTCCCCTTGCATTCCCATATGACCCATAACTATCAAAATATATCCAGAATCTGACAAGTTCCTATATGCATCCATTCTTTTTTTTTCCTGCATTATTATAAAAGCTCCTACCTGGTCTTCCCACTTGGGCCTTTCCATCTCCTCATTGAGCTGTCAACATTTTAAAAAAGAGGATTATCCTGCTAAGGATATAAATCAGATCCTATCAATTTTCTGATCAAAATCCTTCAGTGGTTCCTATATCACCTAAAGTAGAGCCAACCATTTTGAAATGACCTACAATGCCCTTCATGATCTTGTCCCCTGTTTTTATATCAGATATCATTTCCTACACCTTTTGCACTTGCTCTCTCAGCTCTAGCTCATGTCCTCGTTGCTTTTCTTCAAACCTCCAGGCATATTGAAACTAAGGTTCAACTTCCTGACATCCATCACAAAAGCCAAACTTGTGAGACAGGTGTTGGTTAAAAAGCAAAGAGGTTTATTCAAGTACTGTCATCTCAAGAAGATGACGAACTCTTATCCAAAGCCCATCTCAACATCTCAGTGTAGGCAAAGGTTTTTATAAGGAGGGAGAGGCAAAGCAGAACAAAGAAATAGATGAAAAGTTCTCCATGTAAAGGCCATCACAGTCCATTCTGATAAGGACCTCAAAACCTTTCAAGTGATGATCTGGCATGCATCATCCTGGTCTTTGTCATGTTGGTTCTATGGTTAAAGGTAAGTAAATCTTCTGGAACTACAATGACTAAAGGTCACAGTCTATATCTTCTGAAGTTAGTTCCTAGAATTTTTATACAAACATGCTGTTTCTCTACAAGCTACATATTTGACAGAGTCAGCATTTACAGAAACAATGTCAAAAGAATGGTGGGATGGGTTACAATTTCCCACTGTTACAATATTCCCAACTCAGGACTAGCTGTTTCTTCTGCCTTAAATGCTCTTTCCCAAGATATCCACATGACTCATTCCCTTGCCACTTGCAATCTTTACTCAGACATTTGTTTTTTTCACAACAACTTTCTGGCATTCTATAAAATAAAAAAAATAACTACTTAACCAGTTAATTTCTTCTACCTCTATTTGTTTTCTCTTTAACACTTATAGTGTTTGAAATATATATCTCAAACCTGGTTGGCATGCCTCAGTGGTTGAGCATCAATCCATCAACAAGGAGGTAACAATTTGATTCCTGGGATCAGAGCACATGCCCAGGTTATGGGCTCAATCCCCAGCGTGGGGCATGTAGGAGGCAGCTGATCATTGATTCTTTCTCATCATTGATGTTTCTCTCTCTCTGCCCCTCTCCCTTCCTCTCTGAAATCAATAAAAATTAAATTATACTATGTACTAGTGTATGTACTATATACATATATACATATATACATATATACATATATACATATATATACATATATATATGTATATATATGTATATATATCGATGATCCAGGTACAAGTTTCCCCTGCTGTTATGACTGCTGGGTCACACCAGTCCTTGGCATTGACCTCACCTAAAGAAAGCTGCCACACACAAGGTTAAAAACTTACTCAGATTACACCTCATATCTCAGAACTAATCCATTTGATGGGTTCAAGGATCGGGAATGAGGAAGCTCCCTTGCCCCAATGGCTATAATATCTCTGAAAAGCTATTCCAGGCCTATGCTTCTTGTGGAATCAACTAAATTTGCTATGGCCATTGTGTTGCATTTCAACTTCTTCCTCTACCTAATCCTGGTTTCCTCTCTTCATTGTTGCTTTTGTTACTGAGCTCAAAGCCCAGTATCTGTGTGCAAACTTTTGTTTTAGAGTCTGATTCTATGGATTTTTGTTTTGTTTACTGCTGTATCCCACTTAGAATATGGCTTAGGGCATGGTAGGCACTCAAAACAAATATCTATTAAATAAAGAAATCATCATCACTTTCCAAGATGGTCTATTGCTTTAAGTTTTAAAATTCCCTAAAAAACCAATAATCTCCTTCTATGAAAGATATAGAGTTTTTGTTTTGTTTTTTAATCCTGTTGTATAGGAACTAGCACATTGTACATGTCTCACAAGTATTTGTTCAATAAATGAATGAATTAACGTTCATTTGGGCATAGTCATAGTATAAACTTTTTAAATCTACCTTCCTAGGAGAAACACAGGCAGAAACGACAGAGCTGGAATCAGACATTAAATATGCTTTGGTTAACTCATATTTATGATTATACTTAAGGTTCCTAAATTCTTTTAAATACCAACCGGAAACAACGCCCTGGCTGAATCCATTTTCATAATCTTCATTGAAGGCTGGAACGTGATTCATTTGAGCATCCTGCATACAATTGTCTTCAAACAAACTCTTCCAAATTGCAATGCACTCCACTTCTGAAAGGTCATTACACTGACAAGTCCATAAGATTGTTTCTTTCAGGCTTTCTGTTAATGCTGCGCACAGGTGGCTTCCATCAAGGGTCTTACATTGTTCTGATCCCCTCCCACAGATTTTCTTAAAATTCTCATACAAAAAAGTGCAATGTTCAGATTCCTGGCAGATTTTTGCTGCTATGACACAGTCACTCATTTTTTCAACCATTAGCGGTGTATCTTTCTGATGGAACCATTTTGTGATATTTAATTGTGATGCCAAATCTGAGGATAGTGCTGATTCTTCTATGAATAAAGTAAAAGTGAAAAAAATAATTAGCCTTTGACATTTTAATGTTTTCTAAAAGGAATATAGACATATCCTTAATAAATATTTCATTATCTACAGTCTTTCAAAAGTCATTAAAGTTATTTCCAGAGTGCTATGACAAATAATCTTGAACTGTTAAAAATTGAGATATCAAACACTAGTTTGTGTTACCAAATAATGGGCATTTTAAAAATATTTGTCTTCATCAGATACTTTTGTCTTTTCATTATATTTTGACAATGATTGGTACCTATACTAAAGCGTTTGTTAAACTTTTACATTATTTCCCCCTTAAGCCTTTTTAGAGAGATTTTCAAAAATAATTCCCCTACTTTCTCTTAAAAATTTAATTCCATAGATATACTATATATCTGTTTAGGGGATATATATATATATATATATATATATATATATATATATATATGCTTTAAGCATAATAAATTTTTAATGAGCAAAATTTTGAAGAAATACTTACAAATCATAGAGAGGCATACAAGCACTTGAAAATATACTCAATGTTGCCAAAACCTGTTTGACTCAGTGGATAGAGCATCAGTCTGTGGACTGAAAGGTCCCAGGTTCTATTCTGGTCAAGGGCATTTACATTGGTTGCGGGCACATCCCCAGTAGGGGGTGTGCAGGAGGCAGCTGGTCGATGTTTCTCTCTCATCGATGTTTCTAGCTCTCTATCCCTCTCCCTTCCTCTCTGTAAAAAATCAATAACATATATTAAAAAAAAAGAAAGAAAATATACTCAATGTTATTATTTTTAAATGCAAATCACAACCATAGTGTGGGGCCTCTAAATATGTATTGAGATGGGAATAAGTGAAATGCTCTGAGAATGTGGAGCAACTAGAACTTTTATATATTGATGGTTAAACCAAATTTGAAATGTTGTTTGGAAGCTTTTTATACAAGTTAAAAGTAAACTTTATCATATGACCCAACAATTTCTTACCCAAGAGAAATAAAAACATATATTTGTACAAATCTTAATTGTGAATATGTATAGCAGCTTTATTTATATTCCTAAAAACTCAAGTGACTCTTAATGGTGAACCAACCTGTGCTCTAACATAGACTCCTCAAAAAAGGGAACAAACTTTTACATGAAACAATGATGAATCACAAATAAATTATGTTAAGTAGAAGAAATCAGGCTAAAAAGGTTGCATGTTATATAATTCCCTTCATCTGGAAAAGGCATAATTATAGATTAAAAAAAAAAAGTGTTGAATGAGGTCACCATGCATAATAGAGGGATTGGACAGTGGGACCATTCAAGATAGAGGAGAGGAAAGCCTGTTGTTTATAGGGTGGGAGAAGGTTGCTTGTGAAAGAAGAGGTGAGTACTTTAGTGTAATTATAGAAATACTATGTTATGCAGATATTGAGATGTACAGCTCACAGAATCTTCAGTTGCTTGAAGACAATCAAATTATTTAAAAGTTCATAAAATGTATTAGATGCAATTAATTTTAAAATTGTACTTTTCTTTTTTGTGACTTTAAATATTCCATATAACAATATATTACCTGATTCATTGATGCATTTTTTCCCAAGCAATTTGTTAACAGTGCAATAAAAGTCATCAGTACAGAGACAATCTTTAAATTGGAAACTGGTTTCCACTAAGGATTGGATGCCCAGATTACAGCTTGATGAATTCTTCATCCTGCAGGGGTCACCTGGATTTCACAGTCAAACATATAGCATTCCAGACATTAATTTAAATATAATTTTATCCAAAGTGCTTTTAACATTAATCTGAGTAATTTATTATTGTTGTTATTATTTTATATAGTCCTCACCCATGGATATGTTGTATTGATTTTAGAGAGGAAGGGGGAGAGAGAGAGAGAGAGAGAGAGAGAGAGAGAGAGAGAGAGAGAGAGAGAGAGAGAGAGAGAGAGAGAGAAAGTTGCTTCCCATATATTCCCTGATAGGATATCAAACCTATAACCCAGGGATGTGCTCTAACTAGGAATCAAATCTAAAATATTTTGGTGGATGGAACAATGCTCCAACAAACTGAGCCACCTGTCCAGGGCTGAATAATTCATTATTATATTAAGATTTTCTGAGTTTGCTATATAATGTTCATAAGTTACTTTTTAAAAATAAAAAATAAAAATATATATTACTGTTGTTTTCCCAAAATATTAATCCCTAAAGTAAATTAAAATTTTCCACGTTTTTAAATAGCATTGCTCCACTTACAATGCCTAGTTTTGCTCCAATAATAATCACAACTGCCCTTGTTATGAGGTGACCAGAATGCTCTTTTGTCAGTTTAGCTATTTCAGGAGCTAATTAGTATTAATCTGCAATTTTATTTCACATCATTCTAAGATTATAACAAGAGATGTGTAGGTGGCTCTATAGTTACCATAGAAAATGAAGTGGTTCTTACACTCAGAAAGCAGTCAATAAATATTATTTAATTACAAGTCTTTCATAATTGCCAATAATTCATTTTCTGCTTTAATTTAAAAAAAGCATTCATATATTCAACAACTTTCTTTTTTTCATCTTTCTGAATAAAACTACTTGATATCCTTTCATTTGTGGATTTGAGCTTCATGCATGGGATAATTATGCAAACGTTGCAATTTGCTGCTATTTGTGCACTGAAATAAACACCACATTGAAGGTGATATTTTAAATTGCCATATAAAATGTAACAAGGAGCTTCATCATCAAAACAAATAATAGATGGTTTTTTGGTCATTATCCTCTATTCTCACTTAAAAATATTGTGTCACTTTGAGCAAATTATGCCTTTGTAAACCTTTTCCTAAACACTAATAAGAATGTTTGGATTAGAGTGCTGTATCTTTCTTTGGAGTATGAACAGCCCATGACCTCCCTTGAAGTGCAGGGAAGAGAAGGAACTCTCTCTCCCTTCTGCTGCATGCCATGTAATTCCTGCAGCTCTGCTGTTGGGAACCGAACACTTGGACATTATCACAACTACAGGTCGCTGCCTCTGAACCCAACACACTCCACCTGACATCTTTTGGAAGGTAGAAGAAGCAGGTAGAAGGCAAGAGTTATGAGCTGTATAGAATTTACTCTTTCTGAAATGGATGGAGAAATACTGGTAAAGTGATTCAGGGAGGATATATACTGAGTGGCCAGATTATTATGATCTCTGAACACATAATAATTTGGCCACTCAGTGTAAAACCTATATAATAAAAAGCTAATATGCAAATTGTCCCCTCGATCAGGAGTTTGACCAGCAGGCAGGCCGGCCAACCATGTCCCTTCCCCCTGGCCAGGCTGGCTGGAGCCCACTCATGCACAAATTCATGCATTGGGCCTCTAACACACACACACACACACACACACACACACACACACACACACATTGAGTGTCCAGATTATTATGAATTCAGAGATTATAATAATCTGGCCACTGAGTGTATTTTTATTTTCCTTTTTGGATTTCTTTTATTGAATAGTCCAGAAATATGATCAGGTTTTATTGTATTACATATTCACTACACAGGATGATACAATTATCATTATGTTAGAATATGATGTTTTGTCATAGTACTATTAGGGCAATGTCCTACTATATAACCAGATTATCTAAAATTGAGTCTTCCTATAATGTCTCACTTAATATTTATTCAGCTACTTGATATATTTAGAACGTGCTTTTTTGTTTTGTTTTTGTTTTAAATAAGTAACAATGATCCTCTAATCTTTAAATTCTCTACTTTTTGGGCCTTTCCTTAAATATTTGGAATGTAGAACAAATTATAAATAATAATATACTTTAACATGCTCTTGATACAGTTGGAATGCAAAATAGTGTATATGTTGTGAGAATATAGAATGCATGTTATATACTTACAAATAAATAATAATGCCTTTGATCTTCACAAACATTATTACCCTATTTTGTCATTGAAATATTAACATGTAAGTTGAAGAAATTTGACTTGAAAATTTGTTGTTATGCTTCTGAGATGCATACATATAATTGTGACATTATACATAAAGAGCTAAGTAAAAAAAGATAGGCTGAAATATTGCATAATGCTGCCCCTAGTGCCAATACATTTAGGACCCTTTGAGTAATTTAAGAATATCATTTTATAATTATAATTCACTAATAAGCAATTGCAGGCAAATCATTTGAGTACCACATTTGAGTAAAGTATTTAGAGCAAAACTAACTTAGTTTACCAGATAGTGAAAGAAAATATCAAATCCTAGTCTTATCTCAGGAAAAGAAAATCATTTGAACAATTTGTTTTACCTGAAACACTGCAGGCATCTTCCATAATTCTCCAGGCATGTTTACATCCATTCACATCACTTAGGCATTGGTCTCTCAAATATGTGCAGTCAATGGTTTGGGAAGTGGATTTATTTTCTGAGCACAGCCCCATAGCTTGAATCGCAACAATCACAGGACCAAAAAGAAAAAAAAAAAGAAAAAAAAGTTTTATTACAGTATGATACTTATTTACCTCAGATCTAAGTCATTAATGATAAAGAGCATAATTATGGAAAATAAAATGTGATGAGACCATTCAAGATTGGAATGGATCTTTACCTCCTCTCTAGCTTTAGGTCTATATTTCTCCTATATAAGATTCTTCAATGAATAATCTGTATTTGCTCTCTTTTACTGTCTATTTCTCAACTTGTAATTTATTGTTATGACTAATACTCCATTGACACTGGTATTTAAAATGTCCTAATCATTTTTATAACATCAAATTTTAATAGTTTTAAGACTTCATCTTGTCTATTTTGATCATTTGGGCATTTTGTTGTCATTTTGTTCTTGAAACTCTTCCTCTTTTTCTAGTTCTCTTGAAACTTATTCATTTGATATTTCTGACCACTCAGAATCCTTCCCTGGATCCTCCTACTCTTCTGTTAATGTATAGTTTTAGTTTAGGTTCTTTCCTCACACTTTTTCCATTCTTATTTTACACATTCTCTGTGGATAATTCCATGTATTCTCATCATTTTAACTAATATCTCCAGACTGGATTCTCAAATGTATAATTAAATCCCATCATTTTTTAGAATTCCAGATATAAATGCTGTTAACCCTACCTAATGTTCCATACACACCTCCAGACAATAATATATTTAATATTGACTTCATAGTTATATTCCCTGATGGACTACCCAACTTCATCAGTAATTCCATCATTCACATAGGCACCCAACTAAAAACCTTGAATTTGTCCTAGATTCCTTTTCTATCCTGAACTTCACTCTCTCATATACACTCATGCATAATTCATTGGCTGTCATCTAGTATATTTGATCAGTTCACTAATCAGTCTGACTCCAATTTCATCTATTCAGATACATTCTTTACATGCCCTAAATTGTCTAATACAATATCTAGTACTGTCATTTCTCTACTTTATCCTTTGAATGGTTCCTCATAGCATGACTTATATTCTTTATGGTTTCCCAAATGCTCCAGGCTATCCTGTACCTCTGAGCATTTGCTATATAGGTACTCTTTTTCTTCTGGAATAACTTTTTTTTTTTTTGTCCTTTAAGGATTAACATAATAATTACCTATTTTATAGAAACTGTCCCTTAATTCAATACCCCCTTTTCCTACATCCAAATAGAACTTAATACCCTTCATTTGTTTCACTACAATTTTGGGAATTCCTCATTTATTACTCGGTAATAAAAGTGTGCTTGTCTTCACAATTGGATTTTAGGGTTTTATTGGAATTAGAGGTAATTCATAATTGTATCCTCCTCATCAAACACAATCATGTGTTATAGATATATAATGAATGAGTGTTAACTTACACCGACTCAAATAGCTGTTTATGGATGAGTGACATATAAAAAACATATAATATTCTATTACAATTATACCTTCCAGCTATTTATAAGTTATTTTTAATAGAAGAGTAGAGGTTCCAGAAAGTTTTCTAAAAATATCAAGAAAGGAGCAATGTTAATTTAGCATATTGTACAAATTACTCAAATTGATTCTGTAAGCATGAAAACTGAAGCATGATTAATCAATCCATAGAAAAATATGAAAATTACAAATGAATTACAGAGATAGATATTAATAAAATCAAGAGACATTTAGCTATATTTTAACTAGAGCCAAATTATATAAATTTTTAAAAAGGTGATATAATTAATCATCTGTGACAATATAAAATTATAGGCTTAAAATATTTTATTTATCTTTTCTAATTTCTTCTCATAAGGAGAATCCAAGACAACTGATTAGATCATATATACTACTGTCTGGGTCACTACAATATATTTGAAGGTTAGACCCATGGGTGAGGTTTGGTCACATTTTTTTTTTTAATTGAGGACTGGAGCAAAAATTAACATAACAGTTTTGTTTGTTGTTTATGTGTTCATGTATAACCTCATCTAGCCAAGCTCCAGTCCTAGGTTAGCAAACTTGGAGAAAGATAAAGTGAGCACTTTGGATTCTGGTCCAAGATTACTTGTTTAAATCAAGTTTGCTGAACACCCTGAAGTAAGGATTTTATGTCAGGAATTCTTATTTGCCATTGATCATTATATCTTATAATTATCTCCCTCAACCAACTTATAGGTGATGGTCTCCTGGATATATCATTGAAACTTGACCAGTATCTCAAGCAATAATCATTAATGAACTCTACTTAATGTCTTTCCATAATCCCTTTCATTTTCTTTCACATTTAAATATTTAGGTTGAACAATTCACTGATGGCTTATTTTACATGCTTTTTCATACTTCCACTCAGATGAAACACTGAATCAACTAGAAAAACCCATCTCAATAATTTGGCCCACACAACTCCAAAGTTCTTCAACTTTCCAAAATCTTATTAATTCCTAACTGGGATTTGTGACTGTATTTAGCCCAGAAGTTTTCAAGGGTTTTCTTGAAGTGTTCAGTGAAAATAAGTTCTATTTTAAAATGAATATGATGAAGACTGTTACACATTATATTTACCTTCTTAAAGATGTAAAAGGCTCACTAGGATATTAAATACTCTTTTAATAATTCACTATGTCCCACATTTTTTTTGGACTTTCCCACAAGACCTATTTAGATAACATTAAACAAGCATTTTGAAGAATGAACTGTGGTAAATACTGGTAAAGACTATGAAATATTACTATTTTAACCCTGTGAGTAATGGAAATTATTTCTCTCCTTCATGCAACCTCGTGTCAAGGTTATCTAGAAGTAAAAGTTGAAAACAGGAAGCCACCATTGCCTTTTCAACACAAACATAATGAGGTTGTAATATGTTTTATTTTTTGTGATATGGCTACCTGATCTACTAAAGTTAAACTCTCCTAGATTCTCTTTATAATAAAGAATAGAAATAAGAAATTACTATTGTTAGAAATAAATATAAGAAGCAAATTTTTAGAACACGGAAAACTATTACTTAAACCTAAGAAAAACTAAAAACATGTTAAACATGTTTTCCCTTCTTGCCTTAATTTTTTTGACTTGATTTATTTTAACTATCCTTTTGTGCTTAACATAATTTGAAATAGACTTTTCTGTTTTCTTTCCCATAATTATGTCTTTATTTATCAAAAGTTATTATTATAACATAAGCTGAAAATATATTGGCTTTGGTATAATGAGTGGATTATTGATATTCAGCTATCATCACAAATATCTCTTTTATTCTTTTTACATATTCTACTAAATGCTGAAGAAAATATAACTTCTCCAAAAACACATATGTCAAATAGAGCTCATGAATTCTACTTTAAGTAGAACTATTTTCTTACCAACATCTTACAATAGAACTACACTACCTAATATAAGAGAGAGATATCCATACTTTATCTCTAGGTCACAGAAACTGACTGAAAGGTTAAGAATTTGCTTTTGTGTTATTTTATTCTATAAGTGACTCCTACCTTTTAAATATAAACACCTTAAAAGTAGGAGGATTGTATGGTTTAAATTAATTTCATTTTTATTTAATTTTAAAGAAAATAGATAATAATTTGAATTTTGTCATCTTATAACCTGTAAATAGATACTGGAAGGTTTTATTTCTAAAAGGTTCTAATACATATGTGAGTTTCATAAGTCCTAATAAATAACTCAAAGTAACTAAATTATCCTATACACTAAAACAGAAGCAACCCAAGTAATTAATGCAATTCTTACATTATGTATCTTCTGTAATAATAAATGAGCAAATGTAAGTGTAAATTTTGCAAAAGTCATAAACCATGCTAAAATAAAAAATACAATTTATACTTCATATTACAAGCCCCTCTTAGCTTAATCAAGAGTTAAGTTACATAGGAAAGCATTCAGTGCCCAAAGAATTTGTGTTCTGAATTCAGATAAACCAGAGCATAATTCACTTACCTAGGAAAATGAAGACTATCATGCTCGACGACTTCGTACACCTGGAAGGAAGGCAGATGTACTTTCTCCAACCACCTTCCTCACAGCAACTGTCCAGAATAAGCCTTCAGCCCCGGCTATTGCTTCCTAAAAGCATTACAGATTCAGACAAATCACCTACCTAGGTCACCATTTCCTCACTGATCTTTTCTGAGCTGTGAACTTTCCTTATTATGTCCAAATTCAATTATATTGTTTTGAGTGTACTGACCTCAGATATTATTCTTCCAAGAAAGCTCACAAGCCAGATACTAAGAAATGATACATACCTTGCACATTCATGGAAACATGGGAAATTCCTTTTTTCCTACAACTAGAATATGGAATTGTGTAAAAGACTGCCAACTATCGATATAACCCAAAATTTTCCTAAACGATTGAGCATGCTCAGTTTCCACTTGCTTAATTCACCTCATTAAGTCAATTTTATGTTACTTGAGAAGATTATAAAGGAGAAAAGACATCAAAGCAGCTCAGAAAAATGTCTGGGAAATTCAAGATCCAGTGGTATCAAACTGGTGTACTTTGTCTTCCCAAATAGAAAATGCTCTCTCCATGTGCCATAACTCCATATGCTTAAAAGTTCAGCATGCTTCAGCTACAATTCCTCAAAGCCTCCAACACAGTGACAGTGTAAGAAACGACTTCTCACCACAATGCATAAAATCTTCTTCATTGGAAATGGAATCATCCACATGTACTCATCACTTGACAACTATTCTTCTTCTGGCTTCAATGGGAGGCATTGCTATTGTCTAAATAAATATGTGTCCTCCTATAATTCATATGTCAAAAATACTAAAATCTAAAGGTGAGGAGGGATGAGTAGGCAGAGAGGTTGTGAGATGCTTGAGACTGTGGAACCCCTGTGAATTGGATTATTGCCTTAAAAGGAGATTCTAGAGAGATCCCTTGCTCCTTCCATCTTGTGGGGACATAGCAAGAAGTGCCAGCTATGAACCAGGAAGAACACCCTGAAGAGAATGTGACTAGGGAGGTGACTTGACATTGGACTTCAGTTTCCAGAACTGTGAGAAATAATTTGCCATTGTTTCATAAGCCTCCTAGTCTGTAATAATTTGTTATAGCAAAAATGCAAGGCCTGGACTAAAAGGCATTATTTACTTCATTATACTTTAAAAAAATTGATTTCAGAGAGGAAGGGAGTGGAAGAGAGAGCTAGAAACATCAATGATGAGAATCATTGATTGGCATCCTTCTGCATGCCCCACATTGGGGACCAAGACCGAAACCTGGGCATGTGCTTTGATTGGGAATCAATCCATGATCTCTTGGTTCATTGGTCAACACTTAACCACTGAGCCATGTCAGTCAGGCTCATTGTACTTTGTGTTCTGCCTCACAAGAACCCAGAACACATCATTTCCCTTGGGGCATCATGAAGCTTCCACTTTTAAATCCGCCCCCCACCTACCCCTCACCTTTTTGTAATGCAGTGTTTTCCAAAGTGTGGTACGCGTACCCCCAGGGGTACGGGAAGAGCTTGGTGGGGGTACGCGTTGCACCAGAGTTGGGTGGGGATATGCACTGCACCGTGCTTAGCTGTGCCTAATTCTATGTTCTCATGAGTACGAGGGGTACTCAGCATTACGAAAATTATAGAAGGGGTACACATATGTCAAAAGTTTCGCCAGGACCGGTTTGGCTCAATGGATAGAGCGTCGGCTTGGGGACTGAAGGGTCCCGGGTTCGATTCCGGTCAAGGGCATGTACCTTGGTTGCGGGCAGATCCCCAGTAGGGGGTGTGCAAGAGGCAGCTGATCGATGACTCTCTCTCATCGATGTTTCTAACTCTCTATCTCTCTCCCTTCCTCTCTGTACAAAATCAATAAAATATATTTTTAAAAAAAAAAAAAAAAAAAAAAAAGTTTGGGAAACACTGCTGTAATGGATGCTTAGAAATATAAAATGCCACTTTGACAAGAAATTAGAAAAATATGGTAAGTTTAGATAATCAACTATTGATAAGGGAAAGAAGCATTTGTGTGTGCACAGTTCTACCATGAGAGAATTGTTGATTGCAATTGTCTTGGGTGATGGGAAGATTAGTAGATCTCTGTACCCATCTGCCAGAATCTTCAAAGTTTATATGGAAGCCTTTCTGGGTTCAGTCACATATTCAGCCCATATTGGCTCAACAATACATTATCCTCTCACGTTGTGTCCTTGAAGCAGCTTCCACTGTGGGAACTGTGAACAGAACATACGTTCCCAGGACCGAGGAGGGGGTGAGGAAGCTCTAATTGCTGAGTCCAGCTTGAGGGTCAGCAGGCGGTTATGTCCTTTCTTTACCTTCTCCAATAGGCTTCCATAGCTGAGAAGTCCAGATGTAGAATTGACTCCAGGCATGTTTTAAACCTTGTCTTTTGGGCCTGAGGGTTTCCCTCCTCCTGTCTCTGAGTGCTTTCTTCCATGTCAGCTTCATTCTCAGGCAGTTGCTTTTCTTCCAGGGGAAGGTAGTTGTCATGGCCTGGTTATGCGCCTTTCTCTTAGAAGCCAGAGTAAGAAATGTGACACTTTTCCTATTAAAATTCCAGAATAGAGTCACCTGAGTTCTACATGTGTCCCATGCCCATCCATGGAAACTGATCCCAGTTGGTGCCCAGCATCACAGAGATAGGTGGCGTTGACCCTGTTCAAACCTCAGGTGCCCACGGTGGGAGAGGAGTGCATAGACAAGGAAAACCATGAGTTTTACACATTACACATTAAAAGAAACATGTGAAAGGATCATGGGAAGGTGGAAAAAACATACTCAGTAAAGTATCTTTAAAAAGGTGGATTTATGTAGGGATAAATAAACTGCTGAAACAAAGAGAAAGAATACCAAAACACAACTTCCTGTTCAGGAAGGTGATATAGTTATGACTTGAGTACAGTGAGACGCAGACCCTGAACTTACCACACTGGGTGAAAGAGGCTAATTGTTACCAAATAGGTACAGCTGCTGAGGTCTATCACTGACAGGTGTTGAAAGTATCTGTGGTCTTACAGCTGCTTATTCCAAAATAATAATTATCAGCTGTCTCGCCAACTAAATCAGGACATTTGTAGCATCACATTATGCCATTAGCACTCTTTCTCTCTATATATTTTTCTTAGTATCCTTTTTATTTTATTCAGATTACTAGTATTCATATACCTATTCCAAAATATGTTTTTCCTTAAGTTTCGTTTTTGTCTTAAACTTTTAATTTTTTAACCTTTATTGCTGAAAGTATTACATATGACCTTTCATTTTATCCCACTGGCCTCATCCAGCCCGCTCCCATCCCCCAATCCTGGGCCTTCACCACCCTATTGTTTGTATCCATGAATTATGTATATACTCATGTAAGTTCATTGGTTGACCTCTCCGCATCCATTAACCCTCCCCTGCTTTCCCACTGAGATTCAACAGTCTGTTTGATGCTTCCATATCTCTGAATCTATTTTTGTTTAGCAATTTATTTTGCTCATTAGATTCTACAAATGAATTAGATCATGTGATACCTATTTTCTCTGACTATCCTATTTCACTTAGCATAATGGTCTGCAATCCCAAGCCCTTTTTCTATATGTTTATGACTGTTTTAAAGGTACATTTTAAAAGAGGATTATGGAGAAAATTAAACATATATTAAAATACATTTATCAAATAAACTTCTGAGAAAGAAATATATATGGTACTTTATCCAGGGAGGACTAAATAATACTGTAATTTCAGTATAGTGACTGATGACCATAAATGCTAATTTGGGATAATTGCCACAAATTCAGTATCATATAAAAATGTCTGTAATTTCTATTGGTGACAATGATAGCACAAGGAGTACTGAATTTCAATTGAAGTTTAGTAAAAATAGATTACAATTTTGCTCTGGGCAAATATACAGAAACCTCAAATTAATAAACCTTATTCTAACCTCAACAAAAAAAGTAATTTCAACTCGATTACTTACTCAAATGAAAATCAGCCATTGAAGCAGAACATTTTAGAGGTAAGAGGAAATTATAAAATCTTTAGTTACAATAATTTACAATGACCATCAGTGTGATATTTTAAAATATATCTATGTTTTTAATAACATGCTACTAATTAATGAATAAAAGAGGAAAACAAAGTTGATTTAGCTGAAATCTGTGTGGAAATCCCAACCTCTGTTCATTGCCATCACCATTCACAGCTACTACTGAGGCATCCACAGTTTATAGAACTCCTATTCAAAATTCACTCATCTCATTTGATTGTTCTAATTTTTTCACATAAAGAATCCATTCTCATAACAGATAGGTAAAATGCACAAGACCTTATATCTTGTCATTGGACAAAAGACACTAGGGTTTTTATTCAACAACTGTTTACTAAAAGCTTGCTATACCCAAGACTCTGTGCAAAAAATAAGAGATGGTCCCTTGTTTCACAGATCAGATGAAACTACACATAAGAAAAGAAAATGTTGGCCAAAACCACTTTGGCTCAATGGATAGAGCTTCGGCCTGCAGACTCTAGGGTCCAGGGTTTGATTCCGTTCATGGGCACGTACTTTGGTTGCAGGCACATTCCCAGTGGGGGGTGTGCAGGAGGCAGCTGATGGATGTTTTTCTCTCATCAATATTTCTGACTCTCTGTCCCTCTCCCTTCCTCTCTGTAAAAAATCAATAAAATACTTTTTTTTTTTTTTAAAAAAAAAGGGAAAGAAAATGTTGAAAATGAAAACAATAGTCAATCAGAGAAACACCTATTTCAAGGAGACATTTTCTTTTGCAATGAACACATGGAAACTATTTGGTGACAATGAGAGCACGTCTTCTCCAACTACCCCTGCAGTGATACTATATTCTATATCCAACACTCATCTGGAGGAGATAAATACAATTTAATCAGCCTCAAATTTAGAGTCAACCTAAAATTGACAGCTCTAGAACAAAATAGATAGGTATAGGTATAGGTATAGGTATAGGTATAGGTATAGGTATAGGTGTAGATATAGATATATAGATATAGATATAGATATAGATATAGATATAGATATAGATATAGATATAGATATAGATATAGATATAGATACAGATATAGATATCTTAACTATAAGGTCTCTAAAGGTTCTAGGTCAGTAATAAAAGGAAGACATACAGTATTTTGGGGGGGGGAGAGCTTCTCACTGTCTTTTACGGAGGGTCAATGTGATAGTGTATGTAATCAACTCATTATGAACAAACTGGTCTCACTAACAAACTGATGGGAGATGGCTTTGCATGAGGAGACAGGGCAGCCAGGAAGAAAACGGGAAATAGCTTAGAGACAAGACTCTAAGACATATTCTGGGAACTTCAGAAGGACTAATATCACTGAAACTCATGGTGTGTATGTGTGTGGGGGGGGGGGAGGGATATAAATAACCATATTATGGGAAGCATCTTATACCTCACCAAGGAGACTAGTGCTTATCCACAGAGACAAGAGGAGGATATTAGTGAGTTTCAATAGAAAACAATCAGGTTGGTATTTTGAGAAACTGCTTGAGCAATGCTATGGAAGATGATTTGGAAACAAAAATAATTACCAGTTCTGAGTCTATTTCAGTAGTTGAGGAGAGATGTGGCAATGGCTATACTAAGAAGTAGTGACAATAGAGAGGTTGGTAGATCCAAGATATTTATAGGATCTGGTGACCATTTGAGATAGAGACAGTATGGGGAGAAGGAGGAGTCCAGGATGCATTCTTACTTGTGGTTTGTGTAAAGTAGTATTGATTGTTGTTATTTATTGAGTCACTTGTCTCACGGTTCAATGCTCTATATACCACATAATATTATCCATTGAAGAACTTAAAAGTTAGAATGAAACAGCAGTTTCTATGGTCCATCTGTCACTGGGGAGGATAGGTAGACTATCTCCAAGAGGATCAAAACAGCTCCAGGAGATAGCACTGCTGTGGTGATTATTGTTGTACAGGACTGCTTGCAATCTAATAGGATCAAAATGGATTTGTCCTTTGGACCTCACTAACATTAAGAAAGATCATGGGAATGGAAATATTAATGATAGTGCCAATTTATTTATTCATAAGAAGAAATGTAATTCCTTGCTAGTATATTTACTTCATGTAGGCAAGCCAACAGGAGAAATAGATGAAAGATTTACATGAAGGAGGATTAGTCCTGAATACTTTTTGGCATCAGATTAGAATAGTCCCCAGATATCACCCTGTGTGACAATGGGGTATATGACACACTGTTGCTTTCTTTGGATAAATTAATGAACTCAATCAGAGCAGCCCAAGACAATATTGGACATCTCTCTCCGTGATTGTGGTTTGTTGGTTATATAGTTTAAATTTTGGTCATTTTTCTTCCAAGCTCTCCAGAATTTTGCAACTCCAATGTGCTCATATCCTTTGCATTGACACGTAATTTAAATATTTATATAGTAGAATATCATTTACAATTGGGATAATTGTAAGAGTCAAATGTATGACAGAAACCTTTGTCTATAAAACAGCTAATATTCCTATCTGAAACAGCAGTTCTGTAAACTGTTTTTGACTTTCTCTGGAATTTCTATTAGTTGGATATAATTTTTAGGAATTCATGACACCTCTAAAAACAGAATCAAAACCAACTGTTGAATAATTTTTAATTCCTTTAGGTTCTGTTTTCCTTACTCTGTTGTGCTATTTCCTATTTCATGTTAATACTACGGTCTCCTGGACATTCTAATCATCATGGCAGGAAGATTTTCTGTGTCTGCTATTTTGGTAAGTTTATTACTAAATGGAGGAGGGACCACTTATTACTAGATAACCTCAAAGTACCATATATTTAGTTTTAAATTTAATATATTTTCTTCCCTTTATTATAAGATATAGCAGCCTTTGAAATGAGGTCATCCACTCATGGCATATTGTCCTCCAGAGAAATAAATAATTAGCAGTAGGGAAAGGTTGCTGTTGAATTACAGACTGAACTATTTTTATAAGATCAATTCTCCCAAGGAAGTATTGGAGAAAGCATCTTTATACCCCACAGAAGAGATGTCTGACAATAACATACAGGAACATGCTATTATTAATATGTTGTTAAAGCTACTGGAAGCAGATGACACTGTTTAAATTACCTTCTTATTCTTTTCAAAGTCAATTTTGTTTCCATTGTAAAATATTTGGTACTTAAGTATAGCATTGGAAAAACCAAATAAAAATATTTACGTTTGAATTACTAAGAGATCCACTATTTACCTTTTGATTTATTTTCTTTAAATTGTTTTTATTATATTTTTTATTACTTTAAGGTCATTATCATATTCATATACACATTTGTTCATTAAAATTATAAAACTGCCGGCTGGCATGGCTCAGTGGTTGAGCATCAACCTATGAACCAGGAGGTCATGGTTCAATTCCCAACTGAGCACATGCCCAAGTTGGGGTCTCGATCCCCAGGGTGGGGCATGCAGGAGGCAACCGATCAATGATTCTCTTTCATCATTGATGTTTCTATCTCTCTCTTCTTCTCCCTTCCTCTCTGAAATCAATAAAAATATTTTAAAATGATAAAACCATCTTTTATCCTGATTACAAATGTGAAGGGAAAAATTTCTCAATAATCCTATGACTTATGGGCAACTAATGTACATTTTTTTTGTTTTTCTTCTAGTTCTTGTTACATATCTACATAGATATGCACTCCATACACCATTTTTTCAGAGTATAGATAGCACAGTATTACTCAAGAGAACAAGTTAGGGAGAAATTACAAGCAGGGGAGGAGCAAGTAAAAACCCCTTGAGCTAGGTAAGTGCTGAGTATGTTCCCAGATGAGCAAGTAGGCCCCTGTGGCTGGGGTGGCAGAGCGATAGGACATGAGGTTAAAGGGGTTCTGTGGCCAGACCATGTGGGTATTTGTAGGCTTACAGTAAGGACTTGGATTTTTTATTTTTACTTGAAAACATTGCAGAGAAGTAATAGGATTGATGTTAGTTTTAAAAAATGGATCACAACTCCTGCTGTGTAGAGAAGAGAGTATATGAGTTAAGGTAAAAGCAGGGAGCCTAGTTGGGAAGCTAGTTCAGTGCCATGGGGGACACCAAAATATGGGGTCAGGAAAGTGAGAAGGCCTTGGGAAGAAATGGCCAATGAAGTGAAAGTAGTCCATGAACATGGAGCATTCTAGAAGCCAAAGAGAAGTGTTTCAAGGAGAAGATGGGTAACCAAGTACTAATAACTCAAATGCAATGAGAATGGAGGATTAAGTTAGCAACATGGAGGCCATTGGTGATAACAATAAAGTATTTGTGAAACCTGGGGTGCAAAAACCTAGACAGAGTAAGATTGAGGATAAAACAGAAGCAAAAGAATTTCTGACAATAGGTATTTCCTCTTTCAAGGAAATTTGCTGGAGTGAAACAGAGAACTGGAGAGATATCTGGGGAGGGATAGGAGGTCAAGGGAGAGATATTCAATTATATTTGTTTTATACCTACCACACTTTTCCTGACTGTAGATACAATTGAAGTGAATTTTTGAATCACTGCTATACTGCCACTTGGGATCTCTCCTATAGGCCCCCTTGTCTCTAAATTAGAAGCATCCAACCGAGATTAGTTTTCTCCACCCCAGTTGTGGTGTCATTTTGCGTGTTTCTCATCCATATTCTACATCTGTCTGCTGTTTTCTGAGAACTATTAATATGTTATATCATTTTAAGCAGATCATCATATTTTCACTCCTTTAATTCCCTCCTGAAAAAGCCTATGTCTCTTTAATGGAATTATATAAAAACTTTTCCAATAGTTTTTGTTCTTCCCCTCCTAATTTAGATTTCTAAATAAATTCAACATCTCTGTTGATGTAATGTTCATTTTCAAATCGTATTTTCCTAATAGTTTAATTATTATAAATAGGGCCTGGGATTAATGGTACTTGAACCATGTAATCTGACCATCAAGATTCTCAGAGTAAACTTTTCCTTTTGAAAGCCATTCCATTGCCTCTCTCTACAGAGCACTATATTATTTTTCTCTTTATCTCCTCCACCCCCCATTTTCTCCTACTTTGTATGCTTTTCCAAGTCTCCAATTTATTTGTGTTTTTTTCCTATTGCAATGTAAAAATTATGCCAAAACAGAGTGTCTTGAAACAATAATATCAATTTACTATAGTTTACTCTTTCTGTGGGTCTGGAATTGGGAGTGGTTTGGTTGCATGGCCTGGCTTAAATCTCTCTTGATATTGAAGAGAGTTATTTCAGAAGGATGATCTCAAAAGTCTCTTCACCATGTGTCTGGTGCTTGAATTGTGAAAACTTATGCATCTGGTACTCCTTGACATAGTTTTTATCTCTATGTAGTTTCTCCACATGCTGTACTCCGTACACGTCAGTTCAGGGCTCCCATGGCACATGTCCCAAGAGAAAGCCAGATGGAAGCCAGCATTGCCTTTTTGTGGGCTAGCCTCTGAAGCACTGAACATCACTTCCACTGCCATTATTTTGGCCCAGGGAATGACAAAGTTCTAAGGTACTTGGTTTCAAGGGAAAGAGACACAGACCCCCACCTCCTAATGGAGGAAAGTCACGATAGTATTTTCAGAACAGCATATGGAACTGGGTATCTATACTGCAACAATATTTGAAAGATTATAGTCTGCCACATCTCCCAAGCACACCAACCGCCTTCCTTTTCAAATATTGTTTCTCCTTGTAAGTATGATTTTATACTTAAACCTACAGCTCTGGTTCTGCATGATTTTCTTATTCTCTCATTACTCCCCTGATTTCACTTCCTCGCCTCCCATCCTAAAGTCTATAGTAAGGAATTTCTTAACATTCTTTATTATCCTAGGATGCCTTCTATTTGTGATCCCTAAATATTCTAAATATGCAAATTCCAGAATCAAATGATCTCTGCCTCTGCACTGCTGAATCATAATAAAGAAAATTTCATTACTGTTTTTTGGCATTATTATTGTTAATTTCTATCCTCTATCCTCAACCAGACTATTTGACCCTACCAAGCAGTACTCTTTGTTAACTAGTTAAAAATATTCCAATTCTATGCATTTTTATACTCCAATAATGAACTAACAGAAAGAGAAACTAAGAAAACAATGTCATTTACAATTGCATAAAAAAAATACCTAAGAATAAATTCAGCCACGGAGATAAAAGACCTATACTCAGAAAATTATATGACCTTACAAAAAGAAATTGAATAAAATAAAAATAAAATAGATGCATATACTGTGCCCATGTATATAAAGAATTAACATCATTAAAATAATGTCCATACTACCCAAAACTATATATAGATTCAATTAAATTTATATTAAAACTAGGGGCCCAGGGCATGGAGATTCATGCACGGGGAATGGGTCCTTCAGCCCGACCTGCACCCTCTCCAATCTGGGAGCTCTCAGGGGAGCCATCTCCAAATCCGGAAGTTTATGTCTGTCTTTGCAATCATATGAGCAAATTGTCTGAGACCCCAAACTAGCTTGATTTGGTGCTCACAGAATAATGGAGGTCTTTTTTTTTTTTTTTTTTTTTTTTTTTTTCTCCATTGCTGGAGATTTTCTAGAAGTTGCAGGATATTTTCCCTTTAATATTTCCTTGTCACTGTGACTTTACTTATGTATCTCACCTATGTTTTCCCTCCATCCCAGACTGCAACAGTAACTTGCTCCAGGCTCACTTTGCTCTAGTGTCTAGGAGATCCTGCAACACGTTTGCCACCAGAACTAGGATTCCCAGCATTCTTGGTGCTCCCCGCACTCTAGGCTTCCTCTTCCAGTCAAGGGGCTGCACAAACTAAAAGGACTGTGAACTCCTGCTACCCCTAGGCTGGGCTGACAGGACCAGACACTCCAGTGGCATTCCTGGGACCCTGGTTGCTCAGTGCCAGCACATGCTCACTGACCACAGGTTCGAAGAGGGCGGGGTCCTGGGGACACCTGCCACATTACCCTGGCCACATGGAGGGTGGGTGGGCATCCCACTCCACTCCCCCACCCACGCTGCTCAGCACCTGCATGCTTGTGTGCTGCCCACAGGCCTGCCATCTTTGTCAGGTTAATTTGCATACTCACTCCTGATTGGTTATGGGCATTATAGAAATATGGTCAATTTACATATTTGTCTATCATTAGTATATTGTTGATACCAATGGCATTTTCACAAAATTAGAACAAATAATTCAAAAATTTATATGAAACCAAAAAGGTCCTGAATAGCCACCATAATCTTGAGAAAGATGAACACAGTCATCTCAAAGGCATAGTAAAACACACACATATACACACACACACACACACAAAACAAAACAAAAAACAAACAAACAAACAAAAAAACACAGCATTGTAGTGGCATAAAAATAGACAAATGGAAAAATAGAAATACCAGAAATAAACCCATGTCTTTTTGGTGAATTAACATCTAATAAAGAAAGCAAGAACATACAATGGGATAAAGACAGTTTGTTCAATAGGATTGAAAAAATTATACAGATATTTGCAAAAAAAAATAAAAATAAAAAAATGAAAGAGCAGCTTCTTATACCAGACACAAGAATAAATTCAAAATGGATTATAGACTTAAATGTTAGACTCAAAACTATAAAATTCCTAAAAGAAAACACATGTAGAAAACTCTCTTATATTTCTCATAGCAATATTTTTTATGATATTATCTTCTCAGGCAAGAAAAGCAAAAGAAAGAAATATAAACTTTGATAAAGTGGGACTATATCAAACTAAAATCTTTTTGTACAGCAAAGAAAATCATCAATAACATGAAAGACAGCCTACAGAATGGGGGAAGATATGTGTCAATAATGCATCCCATGATGAGTTAATATCCAAAATTTACAAAGAACTCATGCCCCTCAACACCAGAAAATAAATAAACAATCCAATTAAAAATGGAACTCCCATTTTACCCAGTGATCCTGCTTATAGGAATATATCCTAAGAAATCAGAAAGAATATATCCGCCCCTATGTTCATAGCAGTGGAATTTACAATAGCTAAGATTTAGAAACAGCCAAGTGTCCATCAGCAGATGAGTGGATAAAAAAGCTGTGGTATATCTACTCAATGGAATAGTACGAAGCTGTAAAAATGAAAGAACTTTTACCATTTGCAAGAGCATGGATGGAACTGGAGAGCATTATGCTAAGTGAAATAAGCTGGTCAGAGAAAGGCAAGTACCACATGATCTCATTCATAAGTGGAATCTAATGAACAAAATAAATTGATGAATAAATAGACCCAGAGACATAGAAGCATGTAACAGACTGCTGAATTTCAGAGGAAAGGCAGGGGTTGGTGGGGAGACCAAATAATATGGACAAACAGCTTTGCCAAAAAGTTGCATTTAACATTCTCCAATTTTATTCCCCATTGATTAACGAGGGAAGGACCTAGACAAAGGCAGTAAGGGTCTGAGTGATGATGTGGGAAAATGCTTACCCATCAATCACACCTGGAAATAGGTAATTGTCCAGGATGGGCATGGCCACTGCAAGCATGTGTGTACAATCTAAATATCTAAACTTCTGGACAAAGGAACACTTTCTCCTGGCTCCAGGATACCAGCTCCTGAGATCTCTGTGTCAGGGGTATGCTCCCATGCGGAAGCATGGCTCATGGCCATGTTGGACTCTACACATAGACTAATGGACTTTAACCTGATCTGAATACTGAACCAAACCCAACTGCAGCATGGGAGAGAAAGTCTGGACACTGGCCCTGTTTCTGGCTTTGCTAAACTCCCAACTGCCCCTCTTTCGGGACTGGCTTGGGGAAAGTGGGACATTGGAATCCAAGAAATGTAACTCTATGCCAAAAAAATCTTCCACCTCTAATCCTCCCATGGGGCTTCTGAAAATGCCTCTTTGAGAGGAGCCCCCAAAAGACCCCATTTTAACTCCTGTCTGGGAAATCTGTCTCATTAATTTCTCCAGCATCACTGTGAAAAATAATAAGAACTGGGATGTTCATCAGGATTTGAAACCCATCAAAAATCGGGAAAGCATTTAAATGGATTTTGACATTTCAAGAAATCCTTTCTGGGAGATATTTTTTAAATAAAAATGATTCTAAAGTCCTCATGGTATAGAGGATTACCAAATTCCACTGTGGGAGGCCTGAAATATATAAAGCAGAGAAGCTCACTCTTCAGTTGTGACATGAGCTGGATCAACTTATCCAATCAGCTGTGGAATTTTGAGCCAGCACAATCTCTTCCACAGAAGCTGCAACCAGGGAGACTGGGACCCAAAATATGCATTTGTACCTTATTTATATATAAGTTCAAGTACTCCCTCTCTGTTAAATATTATGAATTTTTTGTAAAGAAATAGTTTGGTAAAATATATGAAGTTATATGTAGTTTTATAGCTAATTCTAGGTTTGCTTAGCATTAATATCTTAAAATTTTCTAGGTATGTTTATCAAACACATTTATTTGTTTCAAAAATAATTTAAGTACAGTATAAAAATTAAAATTCTAGCCGAAACCAGTTTGGCTCAGTGGATAGAGCATCGGCTTGCAGACTGAGGGGTCCCAGGTTCGATTCCAGTCAAGGGCATGTACCTTGGTTACAAGCATATCCCCAGTAGGAGGTGTGCAGGAGGCAGCTGATCGATGATTCTCTCTCATTGATGTTTCTAACTATCTATCCCTCTCTGTAAAAAATCAATAAAATATATATATTTTTTTAAGTTAAAATTCCAGGGAATGGAGGCAAACAGGAAGGGTAATAAACAAAATGAAGCTACATGAGGATTAATCCATACAATGTTGGCCACACTTGTTAAGGTGTGAGTGGACATGGGACAGATTTGCCTTTAATCCTTCTAGCAGGCAATTTGAAGGTTGTGCAATGATCTTAAGATGAAAGCAAATATTCCTGGACTAAATATATATATTTTTTATATGTTCCTTGATAAGATACCTTGAAATGCCATGGACAATGTCCTCAACACTGATAACATAGTGACATGTCATTAGTGCTCTATCTTGCAATGCTTCTCAATGAAGGATATTATCATCATATCAAAGTACAATAAGACAAGCAATGACTGTATTATTCTGTGTGTATATGTTTACTGTAATATCCTATATAATAAAATCCTAATATACTAAGTGTCTGGTCAACCAATCAAAGCATAATATGCTAATGATACGCTAAGGCTGCTAAACTGCTCCTTATGACATGCTCTGACCACAGCTGACTGGTGCTATGACATGCACTGACCACCAGGGGGAAGACGCTTCGACAGATAGGTGCGTTTGCTGCTGCGTGCCCATCAAGACTGAGCGAGATGGATGTGACACTCCCTGGAGCCCTCCTGCGGTCTCTCCCTGGATGGCCAACCTCCTGTGTCCCTCCTGAACCCTGGTCGTGCAATGGTGGGGTCCCTTGGCCTGGCCTGAGCTCTCTCACAATCTGGCACTCCTCAGGAGATGTGAGAGAAATGGTTTTGGCCCAATCCCACAGGCCAGGCAAAGGGAGTTCATGCACTGGGCCTCTAGTAAAAGAAAAAGAAAAAAAGGGACTTGAAGATATGATGATGAACTTTAAAGTAACTTGAGGGGGGAAAGCCTGCATACCCTACAGAAATTCTCCAAAGGTATAGTTTCCTAGATTAGGTTTGGATATGCAAATAACAATAGTGTGTTCTATAAGGTCTAATTATCTCCAGTTACTTTCTGAAAAGAAATTTGAAAGTCTATTTACAGGTAAATTCAAAGTGCTACTATCTGGTAGTGGTAAAGTTTTGCTTTGTCCAACTCCTTTTTTGGTTATCAAATATTGTTATTTGAAAATTTGTAACTGTGAGGATACCCATGAATCTTGACAAGAGCTTGGAATACATTTTTATATTAACCAGAAAAAAGCAGAGCCATATAATTTAGCTCTCATGAAACTGGTGTTTGGTTGAAATATTTTGAAAATAAGAAACCAACAAGGACAATGTCTTAAATGAAATGCTGCTTATTCTGGTCAGAAGTGGGCTGAGAGGTCCATTGACTATAACTATTCTCCTGAAGATAAGATGAATTTGGCTTTAAAATAAAAAACTGGGTAACTGAAGCCCTAGAGTCCATGGAATATATAATATACCAGTAGTCAAGACTACACTTGTTAAATCAGAATCCCTGAATTTCACCCTGAAAATCTAAAGTGGGCATTGGAGATGGTGACCAGGGAGATCTGCATTTTTAACAGGATTTTCAAGGGGATTCCAAGAAGTGATGGGTTGGTAGTCCCTGCTATGAAAATCTGGCCACAATAATTTGAGTTTGGATATAGAGTATAGTCAAACACTGTGGCCATTTTTAAATGTAAGTCGCTCACACATAGCAGCTTTAAGCTTCACTATGCTGATATAACCTCGGAGTTTATCTAATTGAAAATAAGTAAACATATATATATATATATATATATATATATATATATATATATATGAATATGCTAGTTGGTTGTGAAAGAAAAGAACCACATGCTAACCTGACAAGTTCAGGGGAGACCTGTTTAGTAGTCTTGCAAACTTAGAGACCTAAAATAACCACAAGATGGTTTGAAAATTAAATATCTAACTACAAACAGGTTATAGTGGGTAGTCATGTTCTAGCCCTATATTTTCCCAGACAAAGATCAACTTTGATCTTTTTACTGAGCCCATTTGCCTTTTTGCCTCTAAGATAACATATCTATGAGATGTCTGGGTAACTTGTAACTTCCCTTTTTCCGGAACCTCTGGGGCACAACCAAATGTGGTGGGCACCAGGACAGATGCCTCAAATTCCTTCGTTATCATGTTAATTGTCCTGCACTCACCTGATCACATGTCCATCATTTCACTTTTTATCTAATCCCAGGAGTTTCCCACCGCTTTGCTTTCTTCCATCTCCTTACTCCATCACCAATGAATTTCATGAACCCACCTAGGTCCCTCCCTTGATTTCCGTGTATAAATAGAGAAATGTAACCAGCCATTCTTTGGAGCATTATCTCAATCCGTTGAGGTTCTGCTTCTCAGCATATGTCGAAATTTGGCTCAAATAAACTCACAAATTTTTTTTACAGGTTTCAATGTTTTTTCCCCCCATTAACATGGTCTTAATGGTGTCCCAGTCACAAGCAGTCAAGAGGTTGTTAGCACATAGGAGCTGGTGGACAGGGATGGGGGGCAGGGACCTCTGCCCCCAGCAGAGGTGCATGCAGGCCTGCCCAGCACTAACATCATGCTGCCTCAGAGGCAGAGGCCACTCCCAAAAGAGGCACATGCTGGCAGGAGCTAGTGGGATGGGACACAGACAGGGGGCCTGGCTGAGCCACCACTGCATGGCTTGAGCAAGCCCAGAGCAGACATAGACAGGGGGACATGCCTGAGCTGCCACAGTGAAGTTTGAGCAGGCATGGAGGGAACACAAACATTTTTTCGTGGTGAAGGGACTGGAGTCCATGTTCATTAAAACACCTTGGAGGCTGTGATGGCCAACAGTGGCGGCAGCAGCAGCGGGGTGATGTGGGTGGCGCCTTCCCCTGATCAGCTCAGTTGCCTCCTGAAGAGGTAGATAAGCCATCAGTAGGACATCCCCTGAGGGCTCTCACAGTGTGAGAAGGGGCAGACTGGGCTGAGGGACCTCCACCACACCCCAATGCACGGATTTTGTGCACCTCTTGTACAAACAAAATTGGATGAGGTGTTTAATTTGGGTGGCCATGATTTACACTAGAATTTTAGGTCAACAGCATCAAATTGTACAACTTTTGGTTGGTGGTGTTATTGGGGCATATATACACAAAATAATGTTTATTTCAAATATTTTATTTAAGGCTCTTTTATGGTAATAATTAGAGAGCTGTTTCAGTGGTTTGGGATTCTTCTATAAGCAATGTGATTTTGTCATATGTATATAAAATACTATCATTCTGTACTATGTAACAGAGAGAGGGATCATGTATCTGCATAGTATTCCTTTCTGCAAATATTTAAACATTCTATTAAACCGAATTTTTCAATATCTTAATGTGTAATCCCATTAGAAAACCTTGAAGATCTTGTCAGAGGGACATCTCAATAGCTCCTGACTCTTGAGAAAATACTGTGCTTCAGAACTGCAGGAAACCAAAACCGAACATTGTCACTGCTAGTAAAATGTAAAAGGAACTGGCCAACCTTGATGGCTCTGAATGGTCAGAGCTATTAACTCATTGTTTAGTTGAGATAGTGGTAGTTGAGGCAACTTTAATTTGTTAATCATATGTAAATTCTTATTGATTTTCAGTTGTTGGAATTTTGTGCCTAAGGGATGTCTTTGTCTCAGAATCTCAATAAAAGGAATGGCAAAAGGCCAGAGAGCATTGGGTAGTCCTCCCCATGGAGGTAGACTCCCACCTGGCCCCCATTTTCCCAAATTAACTTTTTTCCAATCTATTCATTTGTGTGTGGCCTTCTCCAGAAACACGGAACCCTAAAGAGGAATCCTGAACCATGCGGGTCCTGTTAAGGGATCCCACACAGAACCAGTATGAGCCTCACTCTCAGGACTTACCTACACTCTTTGAAAAGGTGATAGGGCCTGAACAAGTTGCATTCAGGATTGACTTTCACCTCCATGTAACTTGTTGAATAATAAGCATGAAAGAATCTCCCACCAAGAATACGTAGAGTGTGATCTACTTTTGAACCATGGGTTTCTGCTAATGGAATAAGGGAAATATATTTGTCTTTCTCAATCTTCTGAACTCAGTGATCATACTCCATTCCAGTTATGTGCAAAATAAAACATTATAAGAGCACAATTTAGGGTCAAGAAGATAAAGAGAATGCCCCTTACAACAGCAGGAGTGTAAAAACCATGGAGAATCATTTAAGTTAACTATTCAGATTCTATTGATAAAACAAAACAAATGAATAAAAACAAGGCTTTATAAGTGCTTCTTTAAAATAATATATCCTTAGGCCTAGTCTAGGTTTTCACATTAGGAAAGTGGACTTTAAATTGGTAGAATATAGATGCAAGGAGGGATAGATACTTTGTGAAGAGAAATATACAATTTTCTAATATTTTAATTAAGTCGATTGTTAAAAGCCAAAATGTTTGTCAAATCACATGGAGACTCCTCCTTATAGAGTAGGGAAAATGCATTCATATTAGCTTTATAATCAAATGAATGGAGTTCTACCATTTTTTTCATGATGGCAGAGGACAGGAAGGCCTACTCTTACAACAACTCTCAACAGAAGAAATTAAGGCCACAGAGTGTACAAAGTAAACAAGTCCAGGCAGCAGATGGATTTGAAATGGATACTTTACTATTTTAAAAAGATGAATACATAAGAAAAGTATTAATAGCTAGTCAAGAAAAAAAATTAGATGACTTTCTCCTGCTCCCAAACACACACAGTTAAAAGCCAAGATTCCACAATAAGAAGAGCTGCAATGGATTTGCAAAGTCAAACGAGACAAATGTATCTGGTTTTAAAGAGAATTAGCAAATAATGAAATTATTTTCTGACCAGCTTCTGACGTAGGAGAAAGAATAAGAAGGGCTGATGATAGCGGTGATATGGTAAAGAAAAGGCTATAATTAATGCCACATCATACTTTCCACATGAGATGTAAATCTCTGGAGTGCAATCCCATATAAAAGAAGAGTGGCTGGCATCGCATCTAACTCAGTAAGGCCTTTACAGCTTGCTCAAAGCACCGATTTTCAAGACTATAGAACAGCAGGCTCTTGGTTGTAATAAGAACTGCCATGATCTCTTCATCAGGGCAAACATATTTTTCTTAAGTAAATAATGTATGGGAATGAGTGCAATACTACCTCATGGTCTTAGTTTTCTGACTGGGAAAAAAGGCAAACCCAGGATGGGACTAATGTACTGGAATGAAATAAAAGGGTTAACAGTAATCCCATTGGAGATTAGAAGGAACATTGTAGTGGGAACATAAGCATGATATTAAGAGATGGGTAAGTGATTGTTGGCTCACAATAGACTAAGAGTTTGCATGTCAGAGGAGGACCTGTTGTCATAAGAGATAAAGATTAAGGTGCAACCTATGAGCTGCTTTATGTAAAACTGCCTTATAAGAGTGGTTTCATGAAGAATAGTGAGTCAAAGTCTTTCACATTAAGAACAAGGAAATGTAAGGCTGGATTCTGGGTACTTAATCCACATGGCCCGGGGCTGGAGAGTCTGCCTTCTAGGCAAGCATATGTGTGTGAAAGGAAGAGAGATAAAAAGGCTTTCAATGCCAGCAACAGAGAGAGGTCAATAATGGTAAAGTCCCACGAAGAGGCTTTACTTTCACTTCTGAATGGAAGAGTAGTCATCTGGGTTTAGGGTTGATGAAGAGAACACTGGTGTAATATCCTAGTTTGATGGTAGTTGGGGAATGGGAATTAGTGTTCTCAATGTACAGCTTAATTTTGGTAAAGAAAAATATATGAATGTTATAGACTCAGAATATAGGATGTTTTGCTTTCAGTGGAAAGGAAGTTACAGAGAGAACAGGGGAAGAATTTGGAGGTTAAAAGTAACAAAAGAATGATTATTAATTCATTAATTCAAGAAATATGTATTAAGTGGCTTCCATCTGCCAGGCACCATTTTAGAAACCAGTGATATAGCAGTACACAATACATAGAAAGCCTGTTTCATCAAGAAGCTTCAATTCTTACTGACCACTTAATGAAATTTTGGAGGACATGGGCAGTTTATAGATTTCTCCTTTTCATTTGTTCCAGATTGCTATAACTATAGAATTGCTAGATAAATAAATAAATAAAATATAAAGGAATGGAGAAAATTGTCTTAGACAAAAGGCTGTCCAAAATAGCAGAAATATGGAACCTAGATACTTGGAAACATTGAGGAAAACTAGCCACCAAACTAAAATACATAATTTAAAATAGGAGTAAAGTAGATGAAGGGAAATCTTTAAAAGGTTGAGATATTAACTTAATATACATTATGGGATATTCTCAGACTAAATAACTGAGTGATATCTATCATCCATCTACCTACCTACCATTTATCATCTGTCTATCTAATCTATCAACCTACCTACAGCAATCACTGTTACACACACACAAATGCATACACATGTATATGACGTGATATTCTTCCCATTCTTTAGTGGATTTTTCTGCACGATCTAGACACACCTGTATAAACAAATTCTCCACTTCATTTACCTAGACCAGTGGTCGGCAAACTCATTAGTCAACAGAGCCAAATATCAACAGTACAATGATTGAAATTTCTTTTGAGAGCCAAAATTTTTAAACTTAAACTTCTTCTAATGCCACTTCTTCAAAACAGACTCGCCTGGGCCTTGGTATTTTGTGGAAGAGCCACACTCAAGGGGCCAAAGAGCCACATGTGGCTCATGAGCTGCAGTTTGCTGACCACCGGCCTAGACTATCTAAGGAGAGCTTTTATATCTGTGCGCCTATGGAAAGGAACATCACTTCTTCCTGGAGATGCACTTGTTAATACATCTGCAGTAAATTAAGCTTCATGTTGCCATGTAATGTTAAGGAAACATTTGCCAGTTCCACAAACATGATGTTTGCTCCAGTCTCCCTTTGGGAATTATATTAACTCAAATGTTGTGAAATTAATTAGAAATTGCATAATAGCAACAGTTTGTATATTTTAAGAATTGAGTATTATCTTTCTGTTATTCCCTAGAGGCTGGGTCTATGGATGGAATAGATGTTTGTTTCCTAAAGTGGCACAAACAGTACTTCTTTAGGCCTAGTGACCTGCTGTGACCTTGGCCTAAGAATCCCAAAATTCAGATCCTTTCCAAGTGGAGGCAACAAACTCAGCTGAAGCTTAGAAAGGGAGGTGACAGATCCAGAGGCCAATGATAAACACAGATATTCTGGGAAGAAAATAAACTGCTTGTGTTTGGATGTAAAATTGTAAACTTTTAAATTTTAAAATGTGTCTTTTTTTCCCCTTGGGCTCTGCTTCATTTGTTTTCAAATTAGCCACTTGGTAATTGCTTTACCACAGGAGATTAACAACTACCTGAGGCAATGACTCATGCCTATTGTCTGGGTTTGGGCCTAGGAAGGTCCAGGAATTCTATAGGACAAGGCAAGCTGTGGAGGGTGGTTAGGCCATGCTTAGCTTGGGGGTAAAACTAGGGGTAACAACTACAGCTGGAGGGGGAGAAACAGTGCCAAGCAGGGCAAGGCCAGAGAGGTGCTTCAAGAAAGTTTTCTTTGATACCCAGCTTCCCATTCATAGTCACTGTTCTAGTTGCAAGTAAAAATGGCTGTCCCCTCTTCAGGGCTGACTAGAAGGCCTAGAGGCAAATATATAATCTGTGCTAATGGATTCCTCAAATCAAATAATCTCAACCAGATGGTGTTGCTCAATGGTTAAACATGGACCCATGAACCATTCCTGGTCAGGGCACATGACTGGGTTGCCAGTTTGATCCCCACTAGGGGGCGTGCATAAAGCAGCCTACAGATGATGTTTCTCTCTCATAGATGTTTGGATGTTTCTGTCTCTCTATCCCTCTCACTTCCTCTTTTTCTAAAAATCAATAAAAACAGCTGAGACGGTTTGGCTCAATGGATAGAGCATCGGCTTGGGGACTGGGGTGACCCAGGTTCGATTCCGGTCAACAGCATGTACCTTGGTTGCGGGCATATCTCCAGTGGGGGGTGTGCAAGAGGCAGCTGAGCAATGACTCTCTTTCATTGACATTTCTAGCTCTCTGTCTCCCTTCCTCTCTGTACAAAATCAATAAAACATATATTTTTTAAAAATAATAAAAAAAATAAAAAATAAAAATCAATAAAAGCATGTTAAGAAAACAATAACAACATCCTCACCAATGAGATAGTTAGTCCTTCTTAGGAATTTACTTAGAGCTTCAATTAGTCTTTAGAAACCACCCCACTCTCAAATCATATTCTGTATTATAAAAAAGTAACATGCAAATTAACCATCACTCTGCTATGCCCACAAGCCACACCCAATAGCCAATCAGAGCAAGTATGCAAATTAACCCACCCAAGATGGTTGCAGCCACAGAGAAAGCAGGAGGGAGACTTGAGTTTCCCAGGTGATAGAGGAAGCCAAGCTTTCCACATACCCTGGCTGGCCCAGGCCTCCCCTTAAGACTACAAAGTTTCAATTATAGAAGGTAAATAAATCCCCAGCCACCAGGGAGACAGCAGAAGGGTTGGCTCTGCTCCAGGCTACAAAGTTTCAATTGCAGAAGGTAAATAAATTCCAGATACCAAGGCCTCTACTTGGGTCACTGGGGAGCTTGGCCAGCCTGCAAACAACCATAGGCCCCTCACCCAGGCCGCCCATGCCCCAAGGGTACCCCCACCCTGATCTGGGACACCCTTCAGGACAAACCAGCTGGCCCCCACCCATGCACCAGGCCTCTTTTCTATCTAATAAAAAAGTAATATGCAGATTGACCATCACTCCAACACATAAGATGGCCACCGCAAGATGGCCAGTAGGGGAGGGCAGTTGGGTGGCACAAGGCCTGTAGGGGAGGGCAGTTAGGGGTGACCAGGCCAGCAAAGGAGGGAAGTTGGGGGCAAACAGGCTGGCAGGGTAGTAGTTAGACATCAATCAGGCTGGCATGGGAGTGGTTAAGGGGTGATCAGGCTGGCAGGCAGAAGCTGTTAAGGGCAATCAGGAAGACAGGCAAGGTGAGCAGTTGGGAGCCAGCAGTCCTGGATTGTGAGAGGGATGTCAGACTGCCCATTTAGACCCGATCCCTAAATGGGCAGTCTGACATCCCTCACAGGGTTCCAGATTGGAAAGGGTGCAGGCTGGGCTGAGGGAGACCCCTGCCCCACTCCCGTGCACGAATTTTGTGCACAGAGCCTCTAGTTCTGTATAAGGAGCAAATGTTTACCTTGCCCAGTTATTTTAGTTCCATTTTTGATACCAGTTAAAATAAACATTGTGGAATAAAACTGAATTTAAATCGAATTCCTTGGTAGTTGATTCTGTCATGTCTCAGAAGCATTTAGGTAAATGAAAAGAAGAAAATATACATGTTTAAACTTTATCATTAAAATTAAAATAATGCTAAGTTTTTCATATAATGACCAAGAAAAATGAATTGCTTACTTATGTAAACATTATACTATCTATTCTAATAATTAATTTAAAATCACAAAGTTATCGTTTTCTCTAAGTCTCTTCACTCAGATAAAAGGTCCAAAAGTTAATGTTCTACATACATATGTGGTTTTACAAAATTTTTGAAGTATTTCTATATTAATCTTAACCATCTTTATTACAGTTCCTGCTCTTAAAATAACATTAAAAACCTTTTATATCATGATTATCCCTGGTTATATAACCTTATTGAGAAAAATATTTGGTTATTAAGTACTGTACCAGAAGGCTTAATTTAATCCTTAACTGCAAAGATTTGACACTAGTTATGACTGAATATCCAATTTATCAAATCAACAAGATTTTTCATACAATACAGAGGACAGTGTGAATGTGATTATTGAATTCTCAATATGGTTTTTACTTAAAAATTACATAACGAGCATCCTTCACAGTAGTTGGTGTGCTATCACATTGGATTTGATACAAAATTCTTCATGAAGACACAGTAAATCAGGCATAAGGAACTTTAAGTGTGTAAGATAATTATTAAACAAGTGATGTTACACACATGGGATACAACAATTAGAGAAATACATTTCATGAAAAACTTAAAGACACGCTAGCTCCAAAGCTTATAAAGAAAATGTAAGATAATAGAAATACGTGGCTTTTTGCCCCCTTTGATTGCAATAGTCTCTAGAAAATAATCCCCTTTGGATTTTGGGAGATGACAGTGTTATTCATGCCATGGCAGTTCATTTTCTGTAGTATATAAGGTAATAGAAGAGACTTACTAGTATATTACTAGTTTTTCCTTTGTTTACTGTCTTTTTAAAAAATCTATTATTTAGCTTCATGCCATTTGAAAACTAATTTTGTGCATGACCTAATTGAATGTACTCTTTTTTTGACTTGTAACTTAGAGGAAGTAGAAAAGTCATCTGTTATAAAATTAACTAGAGTTGAAAAGCTTTCTAAATTGTAATGACTATTCAGATTGTTTTCAAATGCAAGTGATTACTATTATGATTTATGTCAAATGAAACATTCTATTATTACACTAGTATGAAAATAATAATAGCCCTCCTCATGATTTGTGACCAGTAAGTGTCTTCAGATTTTGTCATTCTGATATTTCAGGTTTATGCATATCCAAATTATGTTTATAGGCATATTTACCTGTATCTTTATTAAAACAATGTGCACTGGGAATGAAATTCAATATCATTGTGTGTAACACGTTTACAATTAACCCATCAATGGTTTCTAACATTTAATATCCAAGAAATGCCTCAAGTCCTATTTTGCTAAGAATAAATTCACATGTTAAATTTTTCATGGGTTTGCAGAAATTCAGAAACAATAAAAATCAAATGAATTCATATTAGATAAAATTATTGATAATAAATTTCAGTAACATTAATGACATTTTACATTACGTCTTTTAAATATAAAAAAGATACTTATTTTATTTATACCATAAAACAGTCACAACACATTCTTTTTATAAGACATCTTCTCATTTGTGTTATTAGCACATAATGAGGTAAGGAGTTGACCCTTTGTTCCATAGATTGGCAGGTTTGGGGAATACCTATTTCTTTACTTTGTTCCATTAAGATAAGAGGATTTAGATCTAGACCTCTTAGAAGGATTCCTATATGAATGTATTGAGCACAACATGCACAGGCTATTATTCTACTTCCTCAGTTTCTCATAAAAGTTGGTGTTTGCTCACTTTTCTCTCAGGTAATATTTATTCTTAGAAACTACTTCCACAAAAGTAGCCTTAATAACTTAGTGGGGAAAAAGTTGGAAATTGGACTTTTTTTTTTTAATTAGAAACTGGCCATCCAAGTATGGGCTATAAAATCAGTCTTCTTTCACACTGCACTTGTAGCTCAGGGACGATTATTCCATAAACCGTAATCTCTTGAACTGAGATGACATTGGGTGACATTCAACACTGATGCTCAGCCTCTTTTTTCAGACCTCCAAGCAGGCTGACAGTGGGGATGACAGTGGTCCCTATTGTAAATAGCTGTGCAGTAAACACTTTTTATCACATGGATGATAAATAGGTACCAAGTAGTAATATTTGGAGCAGTGATTTGGTTCTCAATTTTAGGATGCTTCAGAATTACCTGCGGGGCTTGTTAACACACAGATTTCTGATACCACCCTCAAAAGTTTCTGATTTAGCAGATCTAGGATAGGGTGGAAATTTGCATGTCTAATAAAATCTCAGGCCATGCTGATGCTGACGGAACAGGAACCACACAGGGAGAATCACCAATTTAGAACAAAGGAATTCTGACTTCTGAGAATGTCCTTGGCACACAACCACAGAACTGTGAACTAGCGCACTCGCTCGCTCTCTCTCGCTTTCTCTCTCTCTCCTCTCATTCTTAAATTAAAAAAAATAAATAATAAATAAATAAATAAAAAACTTGATATATATTAGGGTCTAAAGATTTAGCTCTTACTCTGCGATTTTATTCAGCTATTAAGGCATGTTATCAATAGTATCTGAAGTTATCTTCAAACTATTTAAAGTGCTAGCTTCTTTCACAATCTGAACATTACAACTCCCCTTTCATGAGGCATAAATAAGAAAAAAAGATCTCAGATGTACAAAGGGAAGAAGAGTTATATTACTTTTGATTTTATTGATATCGTTTTGCTAACTAGTAATATCATTTCAATAATCCTCACGTGAGAGTAGTTTTGCTTTAAATAGTAAAAAAAACAACAACAAAGTAGTCCCCAATTCTAAAATTTGAAAATGACTCGTGTATAATTTGGTTGTATTACTTCTTTCAAAAAGTGATGAGTTGGGTAAAATCAAGAAAAGAAGAGGATAATTTTTATCATCTATGGAAATCTTTCTTAAATATTATTGTTCATTTTTTTTTGTTTCAATCAATAAGAACACCTGCTCTTACAGAGAAGGGCAAGTCTTTAGAAAAAGGTTTTTTACTTTCAACTTAATTTTGAAGTGAACATTTGAATCAGAAAAATTGTGCAGAAAAACAAATTTGAACTATCCAGCGCTTTGAACCCCAGAGCATATATTTGTACAAAACATACTGCTCCTGTTCATTTGTGCGTAGGTTGAGAGCAAGTCCCTCCATTAGTCTAATCACCTGGCTCTCAGCCACATGCCTAGAGGCATTCACTGGCATCAACAATGTCGCTGTAATTAAGTAGAAACAAACAAACAAAAAACAGTGCCAACCTTGGTAGGAACAGCATCCTAGCTGTCGCTGCTCTGTGGGTGTGGGAACCTGCCCCTCAGAATGCTTTGCCGCCCCGCGGCCTGGATCAGCCTGCTCTCTCAGTAGACCTGAGCTCTTTGAAAGGCACGTTTATATCGACCCCCACCTCATCTCCTAGCACACAGCGCAGCTGGTGCCTTCTGGTAGGTGCTTGAGCAATGTTTACGGGATTTAAAAAAAGGCAAATGTTTACCATCATAGTATGAACCTGTGCGATAGGGAAGCCAGCTGGGATTTAGTGGGTCCACTACTTTTCTTTGTAAATTGCATTCTTCATGGAATCCACCAAGGCTGACTACATCATTTTCACTGGTTAGAAGAGTACAATCATGTGATTTTACCTTATTCTTAAGTGTTGAAGTCTTAGAGATGGAAATTATTATGTATTCATAGTTACTCCAAAATCTTTATGCCAACACTGCGTCTTACTGGCCATATGTTGAGATGAGAAATGTTAGCCATGGTAAAGTCACAAACCTGAGAAAATTGTGTTACTGAGTGATAGAATTCATGAAAAATAAAGTTTAATAGTTTATTTTTATGTGGTTTTGGAAAGTAGCTTTTGAGTTATCTAATATAATATGCTATTCTATAAATAAATATTCTCTCCGATGTCACATCAGAATGACAGTCCCTTGTGATCTTTTTTTTTTAAACAATGAAATCAACTAACATGTCTTTAATTCAGTTAGTACTTGCTACTTCTCTTAGTTGCCAAAAAAAAAAAAAAAAAAAAAAACTACAGGAGAACTTTGGGTAATTTTTAGCAACCAGTTTGAATGTGAAATGGAAATAATTTGAATTGGAAATACATAAGCATTTGATGCACACAAAGCATAAAACAGGAAACTGAAATGAAATAGCCTGAAATCAATGCAGTTGAAAGTGAAACGTCTAACATATTTAAATCAATAGTTGAGAAATTAGTTTAAACTGACTTTTATTTCCAAAGAGCAATAGGTTTTTTCTTTTGCAAATAAATAAATAAATAAATAAATAAATAAATAGGTCCACAAGTAATTTTAGCTTCAGATGGGTCAAATCCTAAGATTTCCGTGAACTAAAAAGACAAAAAAGAATCATTTTACTCAGGTATCCTTGTAATGTAAATCAATATTCTACCAGTTTTGAAGCAGCCCCGCCCCGTTGGCTACTGGGAGTGTGCTTATACTGGTGAGCACGACTTGCTCTGAGAGTTTTGATATGTTATCAAAGTTGCTGATCTGGGTGGTCAGGGACTTTCTGCTCTCTGTGCTGGTCCGCCCTCTGGCAAGCCGATCCTCCTGGCGATGGTGAGGGCCCAGGCAACAGCATGAAAAAGCAGCTTTAAATTCCTCTCGAAATTTTCCTGGCAGGCGGGGGAGAAGGAAAGGAAAAAGAATTGTGCGTAAATATGTCTTAACAAATCACGAGTAAGGGTACAGCTGAGTGGCTCCCTTGAGCCAAGCTAACAATGAAGTGCCACATTTTGCAAAGATGGGGAAAATAGGAAAAGGAAATTGCGTTATGGGGAAGCTTGGTAGACTCTTGAAACAATGAGGTATTTTCATAAAATAATGAGACTGTTTTTCGCCCTTGTATTTGGAGTCTGTCTCATTCCTTTTGAGTCAAACCTTATATATTTTTGAGTGCGGATTACTTTTAAGTAGTTAACTGTTATAAAAGTGATCAGTAGAAGAATGTCCAGAAATATTTAATAATTTCAAAAATGATAAAAACTTACATTGAACAAACCCAAACTATACAGACTTACCCCTTTTTACTCAGAAGAAACTTTTCTACTGAAACAATCAATTGAACAAAATATCTAGAAAAATATCTTAAAAGATCTACAGAGCCTGAAGTTTTATAATCTGCCTAGACTGAACAATACTTAAAACACACACACACCGATTTTAGAAGTTATTCCTTGTCTTTAAAATTACTGACACGGAATTGGAGAGGTAAGAAAATAAAACAATAACCTTTTTAAGGGTAAATGGCAGTGTTGGGAATTATAATTTATTTTTTTTCTGAGCTTCAATAACCAAATTGGGTTATTGAGTGATTACAGGTGAAGATGAAGGTTAAGGGATAAATGATACAAGAGCAGGAACCTAAGTCCCCAGTGATTTTTAGCTCACTCTTTACCACATAATTGCATTTTGACTTGTTCTGTGGCTTCTGTTTCAAACATTTCCCCCTACAACCTCCTAATAGGTTTTACCTGCTTAGTACAAGGCTCAGCGAGTTAGTCATCCCTAATCCCTTGCCAACTGCTTCCTCACTGCTTTCTAAGTCACAGCTCCACATGCCCCTCTCCCTTCAAACAGCACTGAGCAGTCTTTTTTTTTTTTTTTTTTTAATATATTTTATTGATTTTGTACAGAGAGGAACGGAGAGAGATAGAGAGTTAGAAACATCGATGAGAGAGAGTCATCGATCAGCTGTCCCTTGCACACCACCTACTGGGGATATGCCCGCAACCAAGGTACATGCCCTTGTCCGAAATCGAACCCAGGACCTTTCAGTCCCCAAGCCGATGCTCTATCCATTGAGCCAAACCGGTTTCAGCTGAGCAGTCTTATCTGGTTATCTCCAGGGGCATGGGGTCTTTGTTTTGGAAACTGGAATTGGGTGTGGCAAGGAAGGCAATGAAAAGGGGCACCTGGACACAAAACGAGCCTCACACACATACCACCTGCTTTTCTGAAAGCTGAACTAAAGCAGATAATACATATAGGGTATGTGCAATGTTTGGATAAAAAATTATTTAAAAAAAATCAATTATTGACTAATTTTTATTTTTATAACCCAGAAGGCCAAATATGAAGTTACAAAATGCACATACTTTATTAGGTGCTCAATAAAGTAAATTGCTTATGGCTCCATATATAATTACCAGATATTTGGAAGTAGAAATGAAAAAGAAATAACCAACCAGTTAAAGAATAAGACAATGTAAAGACATGGCTAATTAAAACACAGTTGTAAAAGTCAGACGAAAATGTTTGTAAATAAAACAATAATTAGCTAAATAATTTTAATCATTGTATAGATTCATAAACAGGTTAAATAATTTACAAATGCGTGTGGTGTGCCACTTAGCTTAGGTGTTATTTAGGAGGAATATCATTTTTTTGTGGTCAGTGAGGAATCTTGAGAAAAACCCAAGAGATGTTACATACAAGATTAATGTGAATGGAAAAGTTCCTAAAAGTGGAAGGGTTCCAATTCAATCTCAATTAGGCTACAAATGTTGGCCAGGAAAATAATGTAGCATGGCTGTTTTATTTCAGACAAACTTATTTTACATTTTCAGAAATTAACCTTTAACGTAGGATAGTGGTTCTTGACTTTTCTAATACTGTGACCCTTTAATACAGTTCCTCATGTTGTGGTGACCCCCAACCATAAAATTATTTTTGTTGCTACTTCATAACTGTAATTTTGCTACTGTTTTGAATTATAATGTAAAGATCTGTGTTTTCCGATGGTCTTAGGAGACACTGCTAGTGGTTCTCAACCTGTGGGTCTCGACAAGCAAGCTTCTGTGGTCTCACAATTTTCACTTTCTTCCTATTACAAAATTTCTTCTAAGTTTTATGAGTTCAGGGAAGGGAGAGGAATCCTTAGATAATTCTCTCTATTACTCTAGGTAGTGTGTTTCTGCTCATAAGGGGAAAACCTCAAGATAAATTACATCAGAAAAAAAAATTAAAAAAATTATCACTGTACAGCACCTAAGATCTTCATCTAGTTCAAGAGTGTTCAAAACCTCTGGTCATTGATCCCTCACCCTTGGTTAGAGCTATGGCTTATACAGAAGAAACAGTTGCAAACTTACCACTGAGAAAATTATAAATAATTGGGTTCGCAGCACTATTGGCATATACAAGCCAGTGTGAAAATGTAAACCAGGCATATACAGTCTCTCTGTCTTCTGTGTGGGTAAACATCCCAAATACTCTGTAAGCAAAGAAAGGACAACAGGAAATCCAGTGTGATTCTGGCAAACGAATATCTTTTCAATAATTATATTATGCAAGAGCAAAGAGATACACATTTAAAGAAAATGTTTTGTGTGGTAAAGAGAAAATGATTTTTGAGGTTATTATTTATTTTGTGGAAAAGAGCAGAATGCTCAAAAAATCGAAAATATTCTAAATTAAACATGGACCTTCTCCTTAGAAAGCAATTTCCTTTCCTTGAAAAGGAAGGTATTTAAGTTGGAAGAATAATAGAAATATTGTGGACGTGTAGGTATTTGGAAGTAGCTTAAGGAAAGTACAAGCGCCGAGATGCAGGAAATCCAAATGAGCATTCCAGAGAGCAGTAAATCTAATTTTCATTGAATTTAGACTGGCTAAAATAAAAGTACAAAAAGAAAGAAAAAAGTGAGGAGAAAACCCATCCATTTTCACAGCATATTTACAAAGTTCTTAGGGGCAGAAAACGTCATTTGGCAAAAGATCACAATAAATGTGTATAGGATTGCTATGGGCAAGAAAAAAATAAGGAAATTATGGAAAGATATGGAGAATCAAGTCGCTCATTTATTTGTGAGCCAAGGACACAGGCGGCTGAAATCTTTTACATTTAAAACTGAGCCTGCAGTAAATAATGTTACTAAACAAAAGTGCATTTTCCACTTTTTTCGCCGTTGGAAAAGCCACTAAGCACTCAGTAAAAGGGCCAAAGAGAATGAGAAATCTTTGCAGCTGATTCTACCACCTTTTGTCTGCACAACTCCAGCCAAAGCTCTCTCCAGAGTCCCCAGCTGCGAGGAACATGATATTGACCCTGAATCAGGGAAAAGTGAGAGCAGCAAACCTAGTTGTAGTTCTAAGTCTATTATAAACAGAATTAGGATTACTTTGGGACCAGTGGACGTGCAACAGTTCTGATGAGTTCCGATAAAGTTGGCTGGCCATAAAGTTCAAGTGTGCCCTTCATTGCTCCTGCATTGGCTGTGTATGTGTTGATCAATTGTGTTAACAGTGTGTCTGCAGTGAAATACATGACAGGCTTTCTCTGGCTGAAAAATTTTGAACTGATTACAAAAAATAATAATAAAATTCACCCTGAGTTTGATTCAATAACTTTAGGAAACGGATTATCTTTCTCTCTGTTTAAACATTCAAACACAGTGTCATGAGTTCATTTTTGTGTTCATGTGCTCACAAATGTACGTTTAAGCATAATTAGAATGCTAACAAAATATTCTTATCTCTTTTTTAGCCTTTAGATGGAATTCTGTCACAGTCCCCCATGTCAGTTGAAAACTTTGGAAAACCCATTCGTTCTGATCAAAAGAGAATTCCAAGCTGTAAATGAGTTTTTTTGCATTAGAACTTTTTTTTTTCTTTCTGCAATTAGATCGAAGAGATCAGGGAATGTCTGCTTTGTGTCTGCCATTCAACAGGGAATTTGCATGGACAAGAGCATTTATAGTCTGAGCGCTCCAAAAGGATGTTTGCCCTTTACCTGCTGGTAACAACACCGTTATCAAGCCTGACAAGCTATCTAGACAGAGGGCTTCAGTTTTTCTCTGGCTTAAAAAAAAGAAGTTCTTCGGAAGCAAGAAATGTCAGGCCACTTTATTTTCAAATAATAGGTAAACCGTACCTCTTTAGCACGTTGAGGATGCTAATTGGTAGATAGCAAATTGCAAACACCAAAAGCACCACCATCAGCATGCGGGCTGTTTTTCGTCTGGCTCGGATCTGCTTTATTTCAGCAGCCACGGCGCTAATCCTGGACTTAGTCTGCTGTCCTGACCCTCGAGGCTGCGAAACGGGCTGCAGGGGCTTCCATTTCCTCTGAACCACAGACGATGTCCCAGGGATCTGAAAGAAGCGGAGACCCTCCATTGCTATCTGACTTCGGAAAGTTCCACTTCGGAAAAGTGATTATATGACACAGTCAGGAGCGTGTCCCAGACACCCACGGTCTGAGAGGTTCAAGAGCCCGTTTCCCTAGAATGTTTGAATGGAGCATGTTCGTGAATGATGCATCCGAGTGCCAAATAGCAGTTTGAATGGGAAAAAAAAATGTGGAAACTCTACACAAGGTCTAAGAGAGCTACAAGATATCTCTTTATTTAAAGAAAAGTCATATGTCCAGACAATGGAATATTATTCAATGCTATAAAGAAGTCAGCTATCAATCATCCTAGCTGGTTTGGCTCAGTGGATAGAGTGTCCGCCTGTAGACTGAAGGATCCCAGGTTCAGTTCAGTCCAGGGGCACATGTTCACGTTGCAGGCTTGATCCGTCCGCCCCCTACCGCCCCCCTAACCCCCGCAACCCACCCCCACCCCAAGTAGGGGGCATGCAGGAGGCAGATGAGTGGATTAGTGATTCTCTCTCATCATTGATGTTTCTATCTCTCCCTCTCCCTTCCACTCTGAAACCAATAAAAATATATTTTTTAAAAAAGAAAACCAGCTACCAAGCTATAAAAAAATAGAAATTTTAGCCGGGACCAGTTTGGCTCAATGGATAGAGCGTCGGCTTGGGGACTGAAGGGTCCCGGGTTCGATTCCGGTCAGGGGCATGTACCTTGCTTGCAGGCATATCCCCGGGGGGGGGGGGGGGGTGCAGGAGGCAGCTGATCGATGACTCTCTCTCATCGATGTTTCTAGCTCTCTATCTCTCTCCCTTCCTCTCTGTATAAAAATCAATAAAATATATTTTTTAAAAAATAGAAATTTTAAATGCATATTACTATAAAAGGATCTAATCTAAAAATGCTACATATTACATAATTCACTTATGATACACCTTGGAAAAGATAAAACTATGAATACACTAGAATGGTCAGTGATTGGCTAAAGGGAGGAGGGATGAATAGGCAAGTATAGAGGGTTTTTAAGAAAATATTCTGTATGATGCCATCATAATGGATACATGCCATTATATAGTATACAATGTATTTGGATATAGTGTCCAAACCCATAGAATGTACAGCATCAAGAGAGAATCTTGAGGTAAACTATAGACTTTGAGTGGTTATGATGGGCCAGTGCAGGTTCATCAATTGTAACCACTCCTCTGGGGGATTTTGATAATGGGGAAGCTGTGCCTAAGTGGAACTGGGACAAGTAGGAATTCCCAATATCTTCTAGACAACTTTGCTGTGAGCCAAAATTGCTCTAAACAAAATTAAAACAAACACTTAATTTTTCAAAAAGAGGGAAATGAAAACTGTGTTAAACAGTAAAGGAATGACAACCCCATTATCTTCTTAGGAATCCTGGTTCAGCGCAGATACCTAAGTTTAAAGAGAAGGAAAAACGCAGGTAACTGCATTCAAGCCACCTGAATGGATTTTCTATGTATCACTACTGCCATCTGCTGCCAGCTGGAGAGAGAGGACTTAACTACCTTTTGCTTTTTATTGGGGTTTTCAGCTTCTCAAGTTTGGCCAATGCAAACCTTTGAATGAAGGAAATTAAAAAAAAAAAAAAAATCTTTGTTGCTTACTATGTATTATGAAATTACTTGAAGCCAGTTTTATGGTCTGGCACTTTACCATGCACACAAAAACACTGAGAATCCCTTGTGGTCTTACATTAACATTTCAAATACCTGGAATTTGTAAAGACAGTTATACAACTTGTACTTTTCCATTTCTTTTCAAAGTTACTTGATAAAAGCAGGGAGTCCCTCCAAGTATAATATTTTCTTAATTATAAGCTCATGGAGATTGATAGGGTTTAGTGAGCAAAACAATAAAATTCAGCATGTGTAATTTTTAAAAAAAAGAAAATGTGTCAGCAAGCACACCATAAGGCCATCTTAGTTCTATTAAGATCATTCAGCTGTTGCTTTTATGTCTCCGCTGCAAACCCTGACAGATCAATGTGTCCCTGTGGCCTCTGCGAATGGATGTTGGATGGGTCTTGTTGCTTTATACATCACAAGATCCAACTGTGTTAGATAATTTCTAATTTGAGAAGAAACTTTTACTTTGAGGCTCACAGAGATGAATGAATATGATGCTCCTTTTGGCCATAACTATTCTCTCTCAAAAGGAAGCAACAGTGGTTAATAGAAACCTGCCTTCAATTAGAAGAAAAAAAATGATTTATCTTCTGATTCTACCTATCTTGTCATGAAGACTGAGCTTTTCATATAGGTCCCCTCAAAATTCTTACCTTTGGCTGGCAGGAGGCAGGAGCTGAGAATCTTTCCTATTCTGTGAGTCTCTTTTTAAATAGACATTATAATTGAGGAGAAGCTGCAATGGAAAGTTCCAGAAGACCTTTAGTATGAATAACTCCATAAATGTCTGCTAAATGGCCTTGAACTGTTTTCTAAATGATCTCTGAGAGATCTGTTGAACCTTAGCAGTTGTATTGAATGCTCCCCTGAAGGAGAGATTCAGCAGTCTGCATCAGATGAGTTCTGCAATCATCAGAAAGTGTCCTCATAAAGGGGATCTGTCCCAGCGAACATGGCTCTGGTCCCTGTCACCAGGAAAAACTACAAAAAGATGTGGTAACATCTCCTCTTGTTTCTTGGTGAATTTAGCTAATGGTTTGTCATTATCTCTGATCTTTAAAAAAAAAAAAACTTCCAGTTTTATTAACTTTTTTTTGCTTTTATTTTTAATAAAGTATGCTTATTTATTTACATGCAGTTGTTATACAATATTGTATCAGTTTCAGGTGCACAGCATGGTGATTCAACATTTATAGACCTTACCATGTGATCACCACAATAAGTCTAGTAACCGGCTATTACCATGTTACCACAGCATTGCTGGCTATACTCCCCTCCACCTTTTTTCACCCATCCTCCGCCCCACTCTCCTCTGGCAGCCATCAGTTTTATTTTATTTTGTTTTTTAATGTTCATTTCCTTTCTGTTGACTTTATTGCAGTGACATTAGTTAGTAAAATTATGTAGGTCTGAGATGTACAATTGTATAATACATCATCTGTATATTGTATGCTCATTACCCCAAGTCAAGTCTCCTTCCATCACAATTTATCCCTATTCCCTCCACCACCTCCCACCCCCTCCACAATCACCACTCATCTTCTGACTAGTGTTTCTACCTACTGCTGAAAAGGGGGAATTAAATGTTTAACTATTACTGTTGTCTGTGCCACTTTGAATGTTTTATTGTTTTTATTATACTTTATTTGCACTCTAATCTTTATCATTTACTCCCTACTATTGGCTTTCATTTTTAATATTTTTTCTATTTATAATTTCTGAAGTAAGAATGTTATGTTCCTGATTTGAGATTTTTTTTTTTTTAATACAGCAAATTACAGTTGTAAATTTCCTTCCAAACACTTCTTTGGCTGCATTTCAAAGTTCTTTCTTTCTTTTTTTTTTTTTTTAATATGTTTTATTGAGTTTTTACAGAGAGGAAGAGAGAGGTATAGAGACTTAGAAACATCGATGAGAGAGACATGATCGATCAGCTGCCTCTTGCACACCCCCTACTAGGGATGTGCCCGCAACCAAGGTACATGCCCTTGACCAGAATCAAACCTGGGACCTTTCAGTCTGCAGGCCGACGCCCTATCCACTGAGCCAAACTGGTCCCGGCTTTGGCTGCATTTCATAAATTTTGGTGTATCATGCTTTCTTTTTCGTTCATTTCAAAGTATTTTCTAATTTCTCTTGTGATTTCTTCTTTTACTGATCAGTTATTTAAAAGTGTAATGTTTAATTTCCATATATTTGTGAACTCATTTTATTCCTATGGTTTATTTTTTGTATAAGTCCATGTACTTTTTATTACTTTGATCATTTCATTAATGTACACTTTTATTATTTCAATCACTTTAAGTGACTTTAGGCTTCCTATGGCCTATCATATGGTCTGACCTGGAGAGGATTCTATATGCTCTTGCGATTCCATGCACTACTGGGAAGAACATGTATTCTGATTTTTGAACAATTTGTTGCAGATATTTCTGTGTCCATCAGGTTGGTAGTTCTAAGTCGTCTGTGTCCTTATGGATCTTCTGACTAGTGTTTGTACCTACTGCTGAAAAGGGGGGATTAACATTGTTAACTATCATTGTTGAGTTGTCGGTTTCTCCCTCCAGTTCTGCAGTGCTTACTTCATGTGCTGTGGGTTCAGTTGTTATATGTGCAGAGAAGTTTAAAATTTTTATATTTTCCTGATGGACTGACTTGTCATTATGAAATGTCCCTGTTTATTACAATAATTTTTGTTAAAGTCTCTTTTGTCTCATTAATATTATGGCTACTCTGGCTTTCTTTTGGTTACAATATTTTACATATGACCTATTTGTCTTTGAACATGAGCTGTGTCTCTTATAGATGGCATAGATTTGGATCATGGTTTTTTTTGTTTGTTTGTTTATTTGTTTGGTTGGTTTTTTTTGTTTTGTTTTGTTTTGTTTTTGCTTGTTTCACATATCCTGCCAATTCTGGAGTGTTTGATTCATTTATATTTAATGTAATTATTAAGAAGATATACTTTACATCTGCCATTTTGCTATTTGTTCTCTCTGTATAGTAAGTCTATTTTGGTCCTCTATTCTCCAATTGCTGCTTTATTTGTGTTAAGTAGACATTTTATAGTATAGCAATTTAATTATCTTATTGATTCTTTCTGTTTAGATTAATGCCAACATTTTTTCATCCACTTTTTTATAAAACTACATAAAAAAAACTTAAAATTTTACCATTTTGTAAATAAGACTTAAAATATTATTCTTCAACTACAGTTGAAATACAACATTATTTTATTTTTAGATGTATGAAATTTTATTTTCAGTGATTGATGTTTATATACCTTTACCAAATGATCATTGCAATAAATAGTTATTATAAGATTACTGACTATATTTCCTGTGCTGTATATCTTCATTTACATTTTTATAACTTGATGTCTGTACTTCCTAATCTCTTTCACCATTTTCACTCATCCCCAAAATCATCCTCCATCTGGAGACCATCAATTTGTTCTCTGTGTCTATGAGTTTGCTTTTGTTTTATTTATTGTTTTTTAGATTCTAGTTAACATTGGTCTTAGTAATATTTTGTTGGATATATCTCCTAGGGCAAACTCAACAGTAGCAAAAATAAACAAGTGGAACTACATCAAACTAAAAAGCTTTTGCATCAAAAAAGAAACTAACAACAATATACAAAAGCAACCCACTAAATGGGAAAATATATTTGTAAATGATATATTGGATAAGGGATTAATATAAAAAATATATAAATAACTCAGTTCAACATCAACAAACAAGTGATTTAAAAATGGTTAGAGGACATGGATCGACATATCTCCAGACAGCCAACAGACATGTGAAAAGATGCTCAACATCACTAATCATCAGGAAAATGCAAATAAAACCTACAGTGATATATCACCTCACATCTGTCTGAATGACTATCACTAATAAATCAATGAACAAGTGTTAGGGAAGATGTGGTAGAATAAGAACCCTACTACATTGTTTGTGAGATGGTAACTTGGTGCAACCACTATGGAAAACAGTACGGAGGTTTCTCAAAAATTAAAAATGAAACTATCTTATGACCCAGAAATTCCACTTTAGTTATTTACCTGAAGAAATCCAAAACACTAATTCAAAAAGAATCATTCACCCCTATGTTCATTGAAACATTATTTACAATAGCTAAGATATGGAAGCAATCTAGGTGTTCATCTATAGACAAATGGATAAAGAAGATTGGGTACATATGGACAATAGATAGTATTCAGTCATAAAAAAGAATGAAATCTTGCCATTTGCAGCAACACAGATGGACGTAGAGCATATAATGCTAAGTGAAATAAGGCAAAGACCGAAAAAGACAAATACCACAGATTAGTTCTAACTTTCAATAATTTGCAAAAAGTTTTATCAAATATAGTTTCATTCCCTTTTTTTCTTTGAATTATAACTGTTTAAAATACATTTTTATTGATTTCTGAAAGGAAGGGAGGGAGGGAAGGAGGGAGAGAGAGAGTGAGATATCAATGATGAGAGAGAATCACTGATTGTCTGCCTCCTGCTTGCCCCCAGGCATGTGCCCTGGCCCAGAATTGAACCCTGACTTCCTGATAGGTCAAACCACTGAGCATTACCAGCCAGGCTGAATTACAACTTTATATATTGTAAGCTGAATCTTCAGAGTTTTATAATTATTGCTTTATGCTATTGTCTTTTAAAGTCAAATAGGAGAAAATAATCACAAACAAAAATACATTTATTCTCTCTTTTATATTTACACACAAAATCACATTTACTGACACTCTATTTCTATGTGTGGACTTGTGTTACTGTCTTTTCATTCGGCCTCTGCAATTAAAATTTCTGTCTATTTTGTCACACTAGATTGACTTGTCATCACATAATATTAATTACTGGTAAAATCTCTTTGAAGAGTGTTGAAGAATAAAGGGAAGTAGAGACTGATAAAAGTTGAGAAGGGAAGGTCTTTCAAAATTGGAAAGAACTTTGAATGTTGAAATTTAGTGTCAGACTCAAATATTTATCATATTTCATCTCCATTTCCATATAGAGTACCAGACACATAGTAGGTGCTTTTTAAATATTTGCAGGATAAATGAACATGAGTCCACATGTTGATTAAGATCTAAGTATTATAATATGTGAGGGCTAAAACTGGAAAGAATGATTATATGCACACAGGACCAAGTAGACTAAGATTAAGCAGGTCTTTAAAAAAGAGAAATTTTAATAAAAAATAGTCAATAGAATTTCAAGACTGAGTGAGTTCAAGACTGTAAAAGAGAGAATTGAAGTCATTGATTGTAGCTAAGCATTGGATAATTCTTTTAATGATGCTTAAAGGTCTTGAAAAAGTCAGAGAAGGCATGCATTTTGGGTGCTAATAATCATACACTTATTAATTTTGATGTATGTAATAGATTCCATGCATCTTTGTAATATGATTAAATAGGATAGGCATTCATTGATGTCCCACTTTAGCCTATGGCACTCCACGCCTTGCAATGTTGTTTATAGACATTAACAGTTGGACTTTGAGAGCTGCTCAAGCAGAATTCTATATAATCACTCACTTGTGGTTAATTTACTTTATTTTAGCTACTAAAGTGAACTCAGTTGGACTTGCTGTATTCTATTCTGATATGTTTTGTAAATGTCTTTATTTTTACAACCCATGCGTTTTACTGTGAATCTTCTGAATCATGTGGATTGTACTAATCAGGACAATCGATCAAAAGAGTGTAAGTAGATTATTTCTAAACTAGTAATCCAATTTTGAACTTATTTTAGAGCTTGAGAAATAGAGAACTATAAACTTAAACAACCAAGAAGTAAATTGGCTGGGTTTGGTAGTTATCTAATTATTCAACAGACTTTTTTTTTTTTTTTTAAATACTTTCTTCAGACAAGGTACCATATTAATTGTTGGGGTTGCAGCTATGAACAATAAAGATTCAGGTATCCCCATGTAGTTTTAAAGTTAGGTCAATCTGTAAATAAATGAATAAAACATAAGCACCTATTATATGTAATGCACACTAACCAGTAAAAAGATAGAACTAGGAAATTCTCTTAACACTGAATATCTAACATCTAAATCTCAGTCTAAATCTAAAATATTTTTATTCTTACGTGCTCAATAAGATTTTTCTTCTTTAAGAATATGTCCAAATTCTAATTTTCCTCTAAACCTATTTCAATGAATAACTTGGCAATGGATTCCCCTTGTTTTCCTATATCTAACCATTTTTTTAAACATTGTTTTACTCACTTTTTTTCCTCATAAACTATTTACTGAGCAACTGATATGGGCTAAGCATGTACTAATGGAAGGATATAAGATGAAGGTGAGAGTGTACTGTCTTCAATGTAGTAGAGTAAGGAAGATAGCAAAAAAAAAGTCATTATAACGTTAGTTAAAAGTGCTACAAAAAGAAATCTAGTGAAGTAGTCATATAGTATGTACATTAATTCAATTTATGCTTGTTATTTTAGAAATACATATAACATTAGTTAAAAGTCTGCATAATAGCACATAGTATTCAAGTATTTTATTTATTGAACACTTCCCATATAGTAGGCACTTGAATTAATTAATCTATTAAATGTAACAAAACTGTGATGTAAATGCTATATAACCACACTATAAAGATGGAGAAAGAGAGGCACAGAAGTGGAAGTATGTAATTAACAAAATTCATCTATCCACTAAGTTGAAGTCAGGATTGAAACTCATATAGTCTGAACCTTGAGTCTATGTTTGACTTGTCGATCATTTCCAGTTATTCACTCCCCAGCTTCTAAGAAGATACCCATTGCCCTTTGTGAGTAAAGGGTACTTCCCTTCTTCATGGTCAAGCTTAACCACATGCCTTGTTTTGACTACTGAAAACTGGGGAGACATAACTTATGCCAGTTCAAAGCAAAATTTTGAGACATTAAATATTTCTCCCAGCTTTCTCACCCTTTTCCTCTGTCCCAGAATGGCATGTTCCAGGAAGTGATGCTCCTTCAGATTGTGTGGACAAGTGGAGCATAGTTTCTGCCCAACCTCACCACTGGCATGGAACACGAGTGAGACAAACTAATATCACAAGCACATACTTGGGAGTTGTTTTTTACAGCTGAATAACCTAGCAAACACTGACTAATATGCCCCTGCTCTCACTTGGTTAGAACATCTTCTCATAAGCCAAAAAGGCTTCGGGTTTGATTCCTGGTCAGGGCACATAGCTAGTTTGTAGATTCCATCCTGATTGGGGTGCAGATGGGAGGCAATCAATTGATTTTTTTTCTCACATTGATGCTTCTTTCTCTCTCCTCACTCCCACCCCTTCCTTTATTTCTAAACTCAATGAAAAAATACACTTGGGCGAGGATAAAAAAAAAAAAAAAAGAATCCTTATGCTTTGTGGTGATGGGTCTCTTAAAAAATAAATAAAAACTGACTAGTATGATAATACTTATTAAGAAGTGGGGTATAACAGTAACAAACGGCCTAAAATATGTGGCATTGACTTTGTGGTCAGTGGAGAGTGTTGAGGAAACCATCATTAGAATTTGCAAAATCACCACCTACGTTTTATAGTGGCATGCATTTGCTAATTTATTTAAAAAGTTCAGAGAACAGAATGATAATAAGTGTTGGTACTGGTTGCATTTATGATATCGTAAAAGAAATGACTTCTTTGCAAAAATAGAGGAATAGAAAATTTGGAATTATGAGACATACAGAGCTGAAAAATGCAGCTGTTGCTCATATCCAACCACTAAAAGATGAACTTGAAAATTGCTTTGAATAACAGGGGATAAAGAAGACTCAAATTAAGACTCATCCTCAGACAAAAACCAAATAAAAGGTTTGTGAAATTATTTTAATGAATTTAAGTGGCCCAACAAATTATTTCAGTTGGATAGAATGTGTCAGAGTAAACAGACTAAAGGAATGGATTTTCACAAAGCCAGGTAAACTCAAAGTACTGGCAATACATTTAGAGACAGAGATACTGTAAGTTATGTTATTTAAATACAGAATTTACAAATAGAAGAGGCTGAGCTTTATTCTTTGACTATACCTTTATAAACCACTATATGTGTTTTTTTGTGATATCCTACAAATCAAGGTTTACCTTAAGTGCTATCTGCTTTGACTTAGATTCCCCTCCACTAAGCCTTCCTCTGATTCCCTGTGCTTATATTTATTAAGGTAATGTTCATTCTGTATCTGAATGTCTCCCTTCTGTAGGCTATGAATTCATCAATGACATAGACATTTAACTTTTAATCAGATATTCATACAAAAAATACAATAAATGTTTGATGAATGAACCACCAAGTGATTTACTGCATAAACTGGAAAAAGCAACATTACCTAACAAATTTTAGTATTCCCAAATCAGCACTATCAACAGTTTCTAAAACACCGAATTCTGTTGGAATCTTCTACTGTTCTAAAAAAAAAAAAAAAAAATCTTTGAAGTTGGAGATTCAACCCATATAATAAAAATGCATCAGAAAAGTTTAATGGAATTTTAATTTTCTATTTCTCATAAAAAGTAAAATTTATAGTATAAGACCTAGACAAAAAAATCAAGTCAATTAGTCACAGAGGTTTAAATTTAAAGTCATGAAGCAGTTCATAAAATACATTCTACAACTATCTCTCTAAAGAAATGCCTGGAGACATTGTCAGGGCCAGAGAGCCTCAGTGTTTTAGGAAAATGCACAGTCCTTTGCTAAGCATCCTCTCTTATATTTCATTTTTAAGCACATCCTGAAGAAAGCACAAGGACATTGTTTGAAATACATACCTGCCGGCACCAGAGTTTACGAAATATCTGCAGATAGGCCAACACCATGAGACACAGAGGTGCCATGTATGTCACCAGAAAGAAACAGATGTGATACATCTTGGGGTAAATATCACCTGGAATGAAAGTCAAAATAATAAAATCTTATAATTCATAGATATTTTAAAAGGTAACTTTGTTATATTCTATATAATTTCATTGGCACATCTATATACAAAGGGGAAAAATAATTTACACTAACTACTTACAATTATTCAGTGTATGTATGTACAAAATGTGAAGTCTTGATTTCATTTAATGACCCAGAGAGGAATAACAATTAGCTATTTCTTAATTTGTGCTGTCATAGTCTATCCAGTCAAGTGTTCATTTATTGAAAGCCCTTATTTGTTTTGATTACATGAAGCTAATTAATAAAAATTAAATTGGATTTTCCTACACTCACATTTACAAGAAGGGACATGGCTCAATCAAAACCTAATTACCAATGCTTTTGTTAAAATAGCAAGAAAACGTAAACTCAGTTGATTTCTTCTTATTAAAATATAAACTGTAACTTCAAATGTGGAAAAAATTGGAAAAATAAATACAGCAAACATTTGATAAATAGAACACATAGAAAATTAATTGTTAAGTATGTTGTGTGTATATTTATGTATATATATATATATATATGCATCTACTGTTAATAAAAATGAAATTTTTAAGAGATTTTTAAAGTTAGTATTTTTTAAGAGTTTTAAAAATATATTTTATTGATTTCAGATAGGAAGGAAGAGGGAGAAACATTGATGATGAGAATCATTCATGCCCCCCTCCTGCATGCCCCCATCAGGTACCTTGGCCATAAATTGAACCATGACATCCTGGTTCATAGGTCGACACTCAACCTCTGAGCCATGCTGGTCAGGCAAAGTTAGTCTTTAAAATGACACAAGTATTGTCTTTTTTACAACCATCTCACTTATTAGTCACTAGAGGCCAGATGCATGAAATTCCTGCAAGAGTAAGCCTTCCTTCCTATGGCTGCCAGCACCAGCTTAGCCTCTGGCACCTGGGACCCAGGCTTCCTGCGGTTGCCAGCAGGCACCTGGGACCTGGGCTTCCCTTGCAGCCCTGGCTTCATCTGAAAGGTCACCTGGAAGAACATCCGGTCTAATTAGCATATTATGCTTTTATTATTATAGATAATTATGGATAAGCATCTGTAGAAGTATAACTATTTTTTATCATTATTTTTTTAACACAGTAAATCTTACCTCAGATTAGGCATTTATTAAACAATCAATTAATAAATTAATGAATGGCATTGTGGCTTAACATTATTGCTATTATTATTATTATTATTATTATTATTATTACTACTAAAGGCCCAGTGCATGACATTCATGTATGATTAGAGTCCCTAGCGGCTGCTGGCTGCCAATTGGGGCCTCCCTTCCCTGGATGCTGGCTGCCGGCTGGGGCCTTCTTGTTTAACACCACCCCTGGTAGTAAGTGCACATCATAGTGAGCAATCAAACTTCTGGTTGGTTGAATTCCTGAGGGCCGTTGCACAAAATTTGTGCAAGGGTGTGTGTGTCCCTCAGCCCAATGTGACCCTCTCAACTCTGGGACCCTTCAAGGGATGTCCAACTATTCATTTAGGCCCAATCCCAGAAGGACATCCCTCTCATAATACATGACTGTTGGCTCCCAACTGCTCATCTGCCTGCTTTCCTGATTGCTCCTAACCGCTTCTGCCTGCCAGCCTGATCACTCCCTAACCACTCCCTGCCAGCCTGATTGATGCCTAACTGCTCCCCTGCCAGCCTGTTTGCCCCCAACTTCTCTCCTCTGCTGGCCATCTTGTGGCGGCCATCTTTTGTCCACATGGGGACAGCCATCTTGTGTGTTGGAATGATGATCAATTTGCATATTACTCTTTTATTATATAGGATACTAGAGGCCCAATACTCAAAGATTCATGCAAGAATGGGCCTTCCTTCTTCTGCCTGCCAGCACCACCTCGGCTCAGGCAGGAGCTGCCTTCCCGCCTTCCCATGCTGCCCAGAAGCCTGGAGTGGCTAGAATGGTTCAGAACACCTATGTCATAGCCATGGTGATAATGCAAGTGTCCTGTCCTGCCCCTGGCTGCTCAGTGCCTGCATATGCAAATTAACCCACCATCTTTGTTGGGTTAATTTGCATGCCCACTCCTTATTGGCTGGTGGGTGTCTCGAAAGTACGGTCAATTAGCATGTTGCTCTTTTATTAGTGTATATTTTTTTGCTATCCTAAAATAAATATATTACTGATTTTTAAAAAATGCTTGGATATTTTTCTTACACTAGTATTTGAATATATTACTTTTACGTAAATGTAAAACAAAAACCAGAAAAGTATCCTACATGGATTCCATAGACATTAAATGCAAAAATTAGAAATAATTCTAACTAAAAGCTAACAAAACAAAGGGTTTTTAAAATTAATTTCTAAAAATTACACAAGTCATTTGGTCTTTGATATTGACAATCAGTTGGTTCCATACTATCATTGAGGGATAATTCTATCACCACTGTGCATTTTATTATTTTCATTACTTCACAAAGGGCATATTGTATAGAAGCATGAAGACTCAGTTATGCCATCAAATGTTTTAAGGGCAATATATACTCAGGATCAATGAATAATAATTGTGATGATCACCATCCTAAAGATAACATTTACTGAACAATCTTTCAATTCTTACTGAATATATTTTAGACATATCTTTAAGTTAAATATCCTCCACTTGATTTCATAGCCTTATCTTCTAGAGTTGGTTGAGTTTAATATTCGCCTTAATCTTCTTTCTAAAACTTGGTCTTTTTTCTCTGATGGAAATATTTCCCTACCATAATCTTCAGAGGAGACAGCAGGGGGTGTGTACCGTGAAGGGATCTCAGAGCGAAATGAGTTATTTTTAGCTTCTCTTTGGCCCAAGTGGCTTACACCTAGCTCATCAGTTTCCAACTCCCTTTCAAGCTTATCCTGTAAAACAGGCCAGTTCCATAAAAAGTGATGGAACCCAAGCAGCCTGACTACAGGAATAACAAACAGCCATTCCTTTTGAAGTGCCATAGCCCCAGCAGCATTTGGTAAGCCAATTTCCAAGAAGAGTGACTTCAGCCCTTTCCAGACACCTAAGTGGCTTTGAACTTTTGTTTGCTTTAAAGAAGGTGTCACATGAGCTCCCCACATAAAGATATAGCTTTGAAGCTTGCATACCTGGGAGGCCTTGATGTCTACGTTAGACTTACTCAATTGAGTGAGTGGAGGAAGGTAGATTTTAATAGTTTTTTTTTTGTTGTTGTTGTTGTTTTTTTTCTGTAGCTATGGTTCCCATCACTGTGATATCAGTCTGAAGTTTTAAACAGATGGGAGAGAAAGCTCATTCAGAGGTTGGTACATTTATATAAATACTTGGGAAAATATGTAATTGGCTGGTAAATACATATTATGTTAATGAATACCCACACAGAAAAGCTGATCAAGCAAAATTATACTTTCAGGGCTGGGATAGTAGTTTGTTTTAATAAAGATATTATTATACATAATTGGGGTAACATGATATTCTTAAATTCCTCATTTCATGCTTAGGGTCTAAGCTGATCGGAAACCCAGAAATACCATGAAAATGTTAAGTTGTCTGTGTTGAAGTTGTCTTTGTAGTCTCTCTGTACTTGAGGAGCAACGTCTTAAATATGTTTTAAAACATTTATATACAACCTAGAATGTAACTACATGAAACTTGTCCCACTAAAGGATAATCTAAGTTAGATAACCTAAGCATTTTGAAGATTGACAACCATTAAAAATTGGTATTTCTATTCAACTGATGAATAGGCATATCTGGATAAATTTTTGCATACATATTAAATGAACAAATAAGGAGCAAATGTGGATATTTATTTCAGCTTTAAAATCAGAGATTAAAGAATAATATCATATATTAGACAAAACTTAATTTCTTTTTTTAGAGAGAGTAGAAGGGTGGGGGAGACACAGAAACATATATTGGTTGCATTTGATAATTGAACCTGCAATTTGGGGGCGGACACTCTCTCCACTGAGCAAGACTGGCTAAGGAAAACATAATTTCTCTCAGATGAGTTAATGTCCATTTGTGAGCCAACATGTTAATCTAATTATCTAAAAACTATAAACATTTTCTACTTCATGGTACTCCTATCAGGGATTTAATGGCAAGTAAATTAAAAATAATTTCACAAATATTTAATTTGAACCACCTTATCCAAGTTTATGGATCCATTACAGTTCACCTGAATCTTTAATACATTTTAGTATCTTCTCCCTAATAAATATTGTAATAAATGTTCCTATTCATGCACATAATACACACATATTTATAGATTTTCAAAATCTCATAAAGACTAGATGCCATAATGAATTTGGCTGAAAGAAGAGATCCATTATTATGTTTTTTCATACCATTAAAGAACAATTTTGCAATAAAATTCAAAAGGGGAGAATTATATATTCCCAGTATCCAGAACTATTTTGACAAATAGTGCCTGCTCATTAAACAGTGGATGATTGAATAATGAGATAATTATACCACTGTCTGAGTGCAAAAAGAAAGTTGCTTTCCTCCCAATAGGATTATCCTGTGAAATGATGTATTTATAAACCAATCAATCAAAAACATATGGGTATAATTCTGGAAGAATTTTTAAGTTTTAGAAATGTGAATTGATGTGACTGAGGCAAACAATGAACATATACAAATACATATTTTAAGATCATTAAGATAAATATTAACACATTTTATTTGTTTTTGAGTGTCAAGTGTGCCTACCAAAAGTTCTGATTTGTGGTCATTTTTTCTTCTTCTCATCAAGCCATAGGCAATAATGAATATAATGACTTCCATAAAATATCACATCTTTCTGGTAATATTTTCAGTATGACAGAGTTCTCAGTTATTTTGCACAATGAATGAGACAGCATTTTCCAAAGGTTATTTGATAGATATGAATCAAGAGGCCACATTGTTTATTGTCTCTTTTCACACTGAATATTGGTTGTAAAACAATTATGATATCACATCTGCTTTTATAACAATATTACTGATATAACTTAGGATAAAGAGAGGGAAAACACAGTTCACAACACATTTTTTAAAACTGTACAAAATGGTATTCAGATTTTAAAAATGTTTAAACTTTAGAGAGCTGACAATGTAAAATATAATTCCTATGATGTTTTTAAGGTTGAAAGTATCATACATGTATGTGAGTTATAACATTTTAAAGTTGAATATGGACTTATAAATAGCCTAAATTAGCAAAGCTCATGCTATGTAAAAATTATCATAAACTAAATGTTTAATGAGAAAAAGAAAAACCTGCTTTGGATTCTTTCAGATTATTCTTGAAAAATTGTGATTAACAATTTCATTTAATATTATCTCATTCATTGTGCAAATTAACTGAGAACTCTGTCATACTGAAAATATTACTGAATTTGTGGACCAGTCCCTCAGCCTAGCCTGAGGGATTGGGCCGAAACCAGCTCTTTGACATCCCTTGAGGGGTCCTGGATTGTGAGAAGAATCAGATCAGGCTGAAAGACCCTACTGGTGTATGATCAGGGCCAGGGAGGGACACAGGAGGTTAGCCAGCCAGAGAGGGACTGCAAGAGGGCTCCAGGGTGTGTCTGGCCCATCTCCTTTAGTTCCAATCAGCTAGACCCCAGAAGCTAGTTAATCTACGGCAGCGTTTTTCAACCGCTGTTCCGCGGCACACTAGTGTGCCGCGAGATGTTGCCTGGTGTGCCGTAGGTGCAGACAAGACAAGAATTTTATAATTTTTCACTATTTTGTTTACTTAATATTTCATAATAAAGTAATTATAAAATACTTTCTTTGTGTTTATTTGATTCCTATTCAAGAGAATTACTTTATATATAGTCAATATAGGCACAGAGTTAAATTTTTTAACATTTTCTAATGGTGGTGTGCCTCGTGATTTTTTTCATGAAACAAGTGTGCCTTTGCCCAAAAAAGGTTGAAAAACACTGATCTACGGGTTGGAGAATCTGCCCCTGGTGGTCAGTGCATGTCATAGTAACTGGTCAAATAGTAGACTGCCTGCCCTCTGGTGGTCAGTGCACATCATTACCAAGCGGTTGAGCGACCTTAGCATATCATTAATGTATTATGCTTTGATTGGTTGAATGGCCAACCAGACAACCAGACACTTAGCATATTAGGCTTTTATTATATCATATTTAGAAAAGATATATATATATTTTAGATTTTATTGTTTTATTTTGAAGATGATCAAATTCAATTTGAGCCACTTAATTTTAGCCTTTATAATAATTTTAAGTAATTATGAACTAATATAAAATCACTTTTAAGTAATTTTCCTAAATGACTTCTAAGGCTGAGTTTAGATTTTTAGGTACTCAACAATAATTGCTTTTAAAAAGAATATTTTTGAAAATGTCCCTGCTAGAGCAAGGTAATAAAAATACTCAAGGTTGAAATATATATATATATATATATATATATATATATATATATATATATATATATATATGTAATTTATATATATCAATATATATAATTATATATATATATATATATATATTGCTCAAATATATATATTGCTCAAACATAATTAGAAGATGATGTGGTTATTAATTGTGACAACTGTCAGTATTCACTACCTTTGTATATTGTTTGTTAATGGGAATTAACATTACCTGGTTATTCATGGCAATATAAAAAAGGAAAAGTTTATAAAAACTTTCTATAAACTTATAAATGAAACTCCTAAAATACTTTTAGTAAAAATGTTATTAAATATTTGAATAGTAAGTGGGTGTTTTATCTAGTTGACATAATGAATAGTAAATGGGTGTTTTATCTATTTACCATTTCCATAAAATTTTTAAATCTCAACTTTAAACTGAAAGCTTAGATTTACAATTATCTGTTTGCTTCATGACCAAATAATTTATGGTTCAATTTCATCATGAATTAATTAAAGAATTCTGACCAAGAGATTTTTAGGATGTTTCCAAATATAACTCATTATAAAGGAATTGCATAAGAGACATATCACAATGGGGCCCAACCCACTTTCTATCCAAATACAATTCATTCATAAATCTACATAGCCTTACATTCCCTAAACTGTCAGTTGGGACCCTCTTCCTTTCTTCTGCCCATGGTGTAGGTTTCCTTGCTTCCTGGGACATCTTTTTACCTCTTCCCTGTCTAAAGAAACCCTGCTCATCTCTAACGTGTGGCTGAAATCTTAACTCCTCTGTAAACTTTTGTCCAAATGTTAGAAGAGTAAATCTCAGCAACAAAAATTATATTATTTGAGATAATAGAAAAACCAAATTGTGAAATATAGCTAACAAGAAAATGTACATTATCCTAGTGACTTTTAAACTTTATCTTGCTCTAGTGAAAGCATATACCTAATTTCTTAGTTATTGACTTTTTCTCTTTTCAGTGTTCCAATAAAGTACCAAGATAAGAATTAACATAAATTAATTCAAATACTTGAAATTATATGCATAAGGTATCCCTTTGGTGCACTGCTTGTTTTGGGGTACATCTTTTTTTCTTTCCTTTTTAAAATATATTTTATTGATTTTTTACAGAGAAGAAGGGAGAGGGATAGAGAATTAGAAACATTGATGGGAGAAAAACGTCGATCAGCTGCTTCCTGCATACCCCACAATCAAGGTACATGCCCTTGACCTGAATCGAATCTGGGACCTTTTAGTCTGCAGGCAGATGATCTATCCACTGAGCCAAACTAGTCAGAGCAGAGTACATCTTTCTCATAGGCATACATGTATAGCTTTCTAATAAACCAATGTTTTCCTAATGTTTAAATTCCATAATTATAAGCCATTGTTATACACTTATTCAGAAGAGGATATATTTTTTTTCTTCAGATTTTATGCAATAATTCTGGAACTAGTGCATGCTATGCTAAAATGAAGGATTTTTAAAATTTGCAGTCATTCTTTGCTGGGTTCAGATTTGTGTTACCACCAAGCACTGACTGAAATGTTTCCATGGTTACAAAAAAACCTTAGACTGTCACTGAGAGGTTTGGATCAAAAGAGCATAAACCTCTAAGCTTCTGCTTATTTAAAATGAACTACCTTACATATCATATAGGAAATAAAAAGATTCATTATCCATGTAATTCCTAAATTATGCCATAATTATTCCAGACATAAACTTTATTAATTTAACTAGAGGCCCAGTGCACAAAAGTTTGTACACTCAGAGGGTTCCCTCAGCCCGGCCTGCACCCTCTCACAATCTGGGACCCCTCGGGTAGGGTCGCTAGGCTTGGCCTGAGATCAGGGCCTACCAAGGCTTTCCCTCTCTGGGCTGCAGGCAGCTGGCTCCACCACTACCACTGCCACTGCTGACCATCTGTGCAGCATTGCCCCCTCTCCCCTCCACCGGTGGCCTCCCTCTGCAGGTGATAGGCTGGGGAGCAATGGCTTAGCTGGCCTGGGCCTCTCTCTTTCTTTGTTGGGGGTGGGGGGTTGTGGCCAGCCCTGCCTACCTGATATCCCCTAACCACTTGCTGGCCTATCTCACCGCCCCTAACTACTTATCTGCCTACCTGATCTCCCCTAACCACTTGCCTGCCTAGTTGATCACCCCTAACCACTGGTCTGCCTATCTTATCATCCCTAATCCCTCTTCCTGCCTGCCTGATTGGCCCTTTCGACTTTCTTTGGGGTGGAGCTTGCACTGACTTCGATTGGTCAGCCGCCAGTTGTTACTGGGCCTTATGACCAGGGTTTTTATATATTAGGATATGTAATGACCAGAGAAAGCAAACTTAGACATTTTGACACAGAGAACGGCATTGGTCCACATATTCAACTCCAGTTAAGTGTCCAGTTAGCACATGGTTTTCAAATTCAGTCATTTTGAAGCCCATTGGGGCAAGATAATGCTGTGCCATATTATAAAATGCAAATAACTCCAGAATTCATATTTGAATTCATATAAGCAAGTCCTTTTTATTTTAGAGAATTTAAGAAAGGGAAACATAACCAGATCTGAATTGAGGAATAAACTCCTCCTTCCATTTCCTATCTGGAAACTAGATCATAATACATAGCATCTCTGAAGGACCAGGACAGGTAGGGCTCTTCTGTGACACTATTTTAGGTTTCCACTTGGTTTTCATGCTTTTACAAATCTATGAACAAATGGCAATAAAACATACCAGGTCAGCTTTACCGTGGCTATGCAACTGACGTTTCCAGCATGCAGCTGTAACAGAAATGCCAGCTTGTGAGCCATGATGCACTCACCTCCCCAGTGCTCGTCACACACTGTGAAGAGGGTGGTTTTATTGGCCAGGGCAGGGATCATGGTGTAGCACTCCATGACGATGGCCTGAGGGATCATTATAATGCAGGAGACGATCCAGATGATGACAATGCTGTTCCGGGCCCGCTTGGCTGTGCTCTTAAACATCAAAGGATGACAGATCGCATACCATCGATCCAGGGCAATGCAGCTCAGTGTGAGGACAGACACAGACACTGACACAGTCTAGAGAAAGAAGGACAGAGCACAAGAGAGGTGCCTGGTATTACATGGATCACTCTTAATATTTTTACCTTATAAGAAAGGCAGTCACAACAAATAACCACATTTAAAATTGCCAAAAAAACATTCTATGCAGTGCTTTCTAATTTAAAAAAAATATCTGCCAAAAGTAATATTAAACATGTTTTAGGGAAAAAAAATGATATTTCTTATTGAACATGCAAAAGGTACGATGAAAGCATTGCACACTTTTTCGATGCAAAACGTTTTAATTTATAATCTGGCAGTCTTTGAGTGATTACTATCCTTATATTGTCTTGAAACTTTTCCATTGATAGAGAAAATCATATCCTCAACTGGAAAAAATAAAACACATATGATTAATTTGAACTGGAAAACCCTCTAATTTCATCTATAATTATAACCTTAAAGGGCTAAGCTCTATCAGTGTAGGCTTAGATTATTTGATAGCACCTGGGAATTCTTGGTGTTACTTAGAGTGTATTCAGACCTCTTTCCCAACCTAGTCCCTTTCTCTTACCAACTTCCACTGCTTCCTTGCCAATATGTCTAGCACCTAAGGCCCCTCAATACCATTACTAAATTGAGGGTAGAATTCTTATGGTCTTGATAGGCACACTTGACCTTTCATAGCTGCTGTGCCACAGCTATATTTAGCCAATCAAGAAATTAGAAGTGTAAAATGTTCAACAAGGCTAAGTGATTTATTATTCATGAATTCTAATCAATGTGGGTGAAAGAGCTAGACATAGTATGGTTCAAATTACAAAGTCATTTGTAGTGTTTCTCTCTACTTTTAAAAAGTAAGGGTCTATTCAAAACAGTTCACTGAAAGACTGCCACCCAGTGCCTACAGTTAGCCAAAGTGCAGTGCCTTCTCAGTTAGGGGATGTTGTGTGAGAGACTATGCTGCATGTCTGATCCATCAGTAGAATCCTCTGAATGTACCCTTGACAATCAGTAATTTAATATGTACTGTTTGATGACTATATTTATTGGTGTGTTATATTACACACACAAAATCAATTTACTTGATTTTCTTGGGGGAGGGGGATATAAAATTCCTTCATATCATAAGTGATTATAAATGAAGAGTTTTGTTACTGCTTTTCAATTCCAGGAGTGCTCTTCTGAGTGCCTTTTCCATTTAGATTTTGATATTAGTTCAAATCAACCAGATTGTTAATCATTTCAAAAATGAACCTAGTGGTTGAGAATGAACTGAAGTGAGATGATGTGAATTTCTTTGTTGTCAGGTACGTGGTCACTCACTCTTCCTGTGGGCATCCTGTGGTCAGCATGTTACTGGAGGCTTTCTTTGGCAGAGAATGAGTCTGTTTTATATTTGCACATAGAAATGACAAAAGGACCTCAGAGACCCATGACAGGTAGAAGTGGAAATTTTGCCACATCACAGGTTTGGATGACAGGCACTAATAGATTGGAAGGTGAGAATGTGTGACTGTGAGTGAAGGAGCCTGTCTGACCATCAAGCACCAACAACCCACATCTCTATTGGATTCTGTTCTTTTCCTGGCATTTCCTGTGCAGAACCATTTCTTTGCTCATAAAAAAAATAATCACTCAGACTTGGGGATGGAAGTGGCTTGGAAGAGGGTGGAAAAGAGGGGGAATGAGAGATATCTGTAATACTATCAACAATAAAAAATATATTAGAAAAATAGTCACATGGAGAAAGAAGCTAATGGCTGCTGTAACTGAAAGAAATATTTTTAAATTAAATTATATATATATGAAAATAAAATTTTAAAAATTCATAGTAATTATTCAGCACCTTGCCTAAAAAATATTAATGGTCTTATATTTGTATAATTATTAAAGACTAGAGGCTGTGCATGAAATTTGTGCACTTGGGGGGTGTCCTTCAGCCCAGCCTGCACCTTCTCCAATCTGGGATCCTTCGGTGGATGTTTGACTGCCAGTTTAGGCTCGATCCCACATCAGGCCCACAGGGATCGGGCCTAAACTGGTAGTCAGACATCCCTCTCACCCCAGGGACTGCTGTCTTCTAACTACTCACCTGTTTGCCAGCCTGATCACCTCTAACCACTCCCCTGCCAGCCTGATCAATGCCTAACTGCTCCCCTGCTGACCTGGTCACTCCTAACTGCCTTCCCCTGCTGACCTGGTTTCTCCTAACTGCCCTCCCCTCCTGGCCTGGTCATTCCTAACTGCCTCCCCTGAAGGCCTGGTACCCCCCAAACTGCCCTCCACTGCTGATTGCCCACAACTACTCTCCCCTGCTGGCCATCTTGTTGTGGCCATTTTGACCACATGGGGGTAGCCATCTTGTGAGATGGCATGAGGATCAATTTGCATATTATATCTTTATTATATAGGATATAAAAAGATCATTTTAATTATTCATCTAAGACTTGTTATATTTGTGAGATTTCAAAGACTTTTGAGCATTTGCCAAAGTGTTATAGTACAGCATTCATAAATCTAAAGGTTGTATAGTATTATGTTCAGAAGAAAAAGAACCTATAAATTATGAAGAATCAGAAAATGTACAAAGAATCTTAAATATAACCAAATAACCTTAAAAACTGGACGGGCATTCTGTAATTCGTTTTAAAATATTCAGTAGGACAAAAGTATCCGCATAGGTGCAAAAGCCATCAGTTTCAGAATATTACAATTATGGGAAAGAAATACCGTATTTTCCGGCGTATAAGACGACCTTTGAAACTAAAAAAAGCCTCCTCAGATTGGCCAGAGTGAGAGAGGCGGTCTATTAAAAAAAGAACTGGTGTTGCCTCGGAAGTGGGGGGTAGTCTTATACAGCGAATATAGGCCTAAACCTATGTTTTATCTGTAAAATTAGGGGGGTCGTCTTATATGCTGGAAAATACGGTACTTAAATTTTAGTTATTGGCTTATTGACCTTGGACACTGGAGATACTAGTTCTATATATTTGGTAGAACTAGTATCTCCAGTGTCCTATATATTGTGTGTGTGTGTGTGTGTGTGTGTGTGTATGTATATATATATATATATATATATATATATATATATATATATATATATATATATTTGCATTTGCATTTGCAACTTTCCATCAACAAGTAATATTGAATGAGGTAATGAATAGATCTGCACTTTTCCATCTGACTCAGATCTTGTAGTTACTCTGCAGTTGTCTCCCTGGCCTATGGAGAAGAGGACCAATGAGGAGTTGATTAGATTGGACGTTGTTTAAGGAGAAGCAGACTCCATTAGGAGGTGACTGTTCCTTCAACTGTAGGACTTGGTAAGTTGTACTGTGTAGATGATTATTGTCCATGACTTTCAGAGAGACGGATAGCCTGCATCGTTCACTGTACCCACTGCTTCCAGTCAGTCCTCCAGTGTTAACAGGAGAATCTGGAATACCCAGTCTATAACAAGGGATCATTGTGCAGTAGATCAGGACTGCACCATTACTGCATGATCCACACCTCACCCATCACCTCACTCTTAACAAGGGACTGTTCTGTTTCATGAAGAGAGTTTGAAATCATCTCTCCCAGAAAATAGAAGATTCTGGGCAACTAAAACCATCTTGAAACTTAATAGGATTCTCCTAATTTACCCCCAGATAGTTATTGGAACCAAGAGAAATACAAAGCTTGCTGGAAGTATTATAGCATAGCAATGGAGACATATTAGAATTCTCTGCTAGTATGGTGTCCCCTGTGTTTCTATAAAAACAACAAAAGACCCCTTTCTTATGGAATTTTTTTATGTTGCTCAATGTAGTATTTCTCTGGAAGAATCTTGCTGCAGTGTTTTTTTTGTAACCCATTCATGGTTTTCAGCCAACTGACCCAAACTAATCCTATTAAACTTAATGCCTTCTATAAAGCTTATAATTTCCATTTACTATTCCCCACTTACTATTCTATCAAGAATCTGACCTAAAAAATAATCACTTCTCTCTATAAGAAGTCATTGAAAAACTACTGGGCTACAAATATTTTTATAACATTTCAGGTCCAAATTAGTATGATTTCTACTAATGAGCTATTTGTAGTCTCCTCCAATTTGGGTTTTTATCAAGACTTTGTGTTTTTTGAATACTTTTAGGATAACATCAAAATTTTGGAGAAGGTACAGAGATTTCCAATATACCTTGGCAACCCCTCCCATATCCATAGCCTGTCCTGTTATTCACACCCCCACCAGAGTGATACACCTGTTATAATTGATGAAACAACACTGCACATTCTAGTCATCCAAAGATCATAGTTTATGTTATGGTTCACTCTTGATGTTGTACATTCCATGGTTTTAAATAAAGGAATAACAACATGTATCCACCATTATATATTATCATTGCACTGCCTTAAAAATCCTCTGTGTTCTGCCTATTCAACCTTTCCCATCCTTGTTAACTTCAGTTCTTTTTTTACTTTCTCCATAATTTTGCCTTTTTTAGAGTGCCATTGTATTGGAATCATACAGAATATACTTAGTCTCCTTACACTGTCTTTTTTTCATTTAGTAATAAGGACTATCTTTATAATGTCATGGCTTGATAGTTCATTTCTTTTTAGTGCTGAATGACATTCTATTGTATATATGTACCACATTTTATTTATTCATTCATCTACTAAAGGACATCTTGGTGGCTTCCAATTTTTAATAATTATAAATAAAGCTGCTATACAAATTTGTGTGCAAGTTTTTGTGTGGGCATACATTTTCAATTCCTTTGGGAAATACCAAGAAATTCAATTGCTGGATGATATGGTAAGACTATGTTTAACTGTGTAACAAACCACCAAACCATCTTCCAAAGTGGTGGTACCATTTTGAATTCCTAGCAGCAGCAATGGATAAGCATTAGTATTATTCCACATTGTCACCAGCATTTGGTGTTGCTAGTATTCCAGCATTTGTCCATTCTAACAGTTGTGCAATGATATTTCACTACTGTTTTAATTTGCATTTTGCTGGTGACATATGAGGATGAGCATCTTTACAGATGCTTCTTTGCCATCTGTGTAACTTCCTTGGTGTGGTGTTCATTAAGGTCTTTGGCCTATTTTTAATTGGGGTGTTTATTTCCTTAATAAAAACTAGTTTTAAAAGTCCCCTTAATTTTACATAGCCTTACTTTATAATGTTTATCTTTTTACAAATATTTTCTTATCTGTAGCTTGTCTTTTCATTGTCTTGATATTATCTTTTTCAGAGCAGAATTTTTGAATTTTGAAAAAGTCAGCTTATCAGTTATTTCTTTCATATATAATGCTTTTTTTTAATCTAAAAAATCATCAACATCCTGAAGATCATTTAAGTTTTATATTATCTTCTAGGAGTTTTATGGTTTTGTATTTTACATTCAGATCTATGATACATCTTGAACTACTTTTTTTCTGAAGGGTGTAAGGTCTGTATCTAGATTAATATTTTTGTTTGTTCTGCTTATCAGATTTTTTTTATAATTAGGAGCACATTTTTGTTTCCTCCAAATACTATGATCAGTCTGTGGGAGACTGGATGGAGTAAGAATTGAGATGGCAGAGAATGGATAAGGGTATGGGGTTTGGGAACACAAGCAGAGAATGGCCAGTATTTTATTCACAGCCAGTTGCTAAAGGGCATCCATGTCTTTGAGTATTATGGCTGGGGCCCACAGCTTAGAAATTTTTTTTGTTCAAAGATTTTAGAGCTACCAAAATATCATTTAAGATAGACTCTTTGAAAGTATTGGTTCTTATCTTATAGGGCAGTTAAGCTGCTTTTATTACTGAACAATAAAGAATCTAATGATGATGATGATGATGAATGAATGATAGTTACCGAGAACATACTAAGTTTTTATTTATTATATATATTTTTTGTTATTGATTTCAGAGAGGAAAGGTAAAGGAGAGAGATATAGAAACATGAACGATAAAAGAGAATCATTGATAGGCTGCCTCTTGCACGCCCCCTACTGGGGATCAAGCCCACAACCTGGGCATACGCCCTTGACCAGGATCAAACCCAAGACCCTTTAGTCCACAGGCTGATGCTCTATCCACTGAGCAAAACTAGCCAAGGCCTAAGTTTTTATAATATTCACCAGAGGGTAATCACTTATGCCAAGTGATTTATATAAATTATGTAAGTAGACTAACAACCACATACTATTGTATAACTATAATTAAAATTATTATCCTTTTTAAATAGGTGAATCACAAAGAGCTTATGTATTTGGCTATGATAGCATACAGTTGGTAAATGGCAGAACAGATATTCCAAACGTGGTGGTTTTATTCAGAAACTGCACTAAAACCCGTGTACTATACTGCTTTGATCACATGGTTCCTAATTTTTCAGCACGAAATGCAACCATTTGTGAAAACAGATAGCTGTCTATTATTTGGCCTGGGAGAATTTCAATCATTGCTTTGTTCATATTCCTTATTTTATCATCAGAAAATTAGAGGCGAATGAAGTAAAAAGTTTACACAGCATCTAATAATGACTTAAGGATTCTGTTGCTTTCTGTTGGCCCAGAACTTAACTTGTTTATATAGAAAGTCTCAAGTATTTCTTTCCTTAGGTTTGCTGATTTTTTTCCTTATTTGCCAATTCCTTTGGCAAATCTATTGATTTCTTAGCTAACTAGTCATTAGAGCACTATGACTATAATTAAAAGTAATTTTTTCAGTAGCTCTGTGTTTGAACCAAAAATATATAATAAACCATTACCTGTAAGTAAGGAATCACTTTGCAGAGGGAATTTCCAAAGAACCAGGTCTCAGTGATGTCCACAACCAGTGTGGCTGGAAGGCAGGTGATGGTCACAAGCACGTCAGCCAGAGAAAGGTTGACTATGAAGTAGTTGGTCACTGTCCTCATGTGGTGGTTCTTCCACACTGCCACACACACTAATATGGAAAGAAAAAGGAATAATAATTATTATGGACTGGATGCTTGTATTCTCCCAGAATTCATGTGTTTACCTCCTAACCCTCATTGTGATGGTATTAGGAGGTGGGCCTTTGGGTGGAGATTACATCAAAAGTGTGGAGCCCTCATGAATGGGATTCCTGTCCTTATCTCTGACTACTTGTAAGGACTACTTGTAAGGACTACTTGCAAAAAGTCTATTGTCTATAAATTAGAAAGTGGTCATTCACCAGGCCTGAAAGTGCAATACCTTGTTCTTGGACTTTCCTGCCTCTAGAACTGTGAGAAATAAATTTCTATCATTTGTCATTTGTAAACCATCCAGATGATGGTATTCTGTTATAGTAGCCAAGAAAGAATAAGAGAGTAAACTAAACAAAGAAACAAAATAGATACTCACGAGGAAACACTGTTAAGCTAATTAATATTCTTATAAAGTCCACAAACAAATATTGAAAAGGAAAGATACTTTAAGGCTGTGCTGAATTTTCATTGAATTCATCAATCTGTGTGAATGCTGAATATATACTTAAAATCAGTTCACTTGCCTTGCAAGACATTTCTCAATGGATAATAAGAATGTGTTAACTTTTACTTCATGTTGAATTGTGATTCCCAGAAGTTATAGAATAGCCTTTGACTTTTCTTGATGTTCCCTCAGTGCTCAACATGTAGTAGATATTCAAAAAAGTATTTACTGAGTTAAGCTGAATTAGGAGCTAGCGATTTTCAGTGAACTGTAGTTTGCCTCATCCCTGACTTTTACCCTTATCTGATCTCAAACGCTGTGTTTGGAACGTCAATAGATGAAGAGGCTTCAAAGACAAAAGTCAATAATTATTCAGCTCCTGCTATTGCCAAACACTGAGCGAGATGGTTTGTATGCTGAGGTCATTTAATTTGGACAACAAACCAGAAGGGAGGACATGATGACCAACATGAGGTAACTGAGACACAGGGAATTCATGGAACTTGTCTAAGGACAAATGGCTCATAAAGCAGAACTGGGATTAAACACCAAGTGAAGAGCTGGCCTTTCACCACGCTGGTTGCCTTTTTTTGGGGAAATGAAGAAGTTATAACAAAGCCCATATAAATTCTAGAAATGCAATCCTTCTTTCTCTTACACTTCTTGGCCTCTAAACATCACCTTAACACAAACATACTCTTCCGTCTTTCACAGCTGAGCCTGCCTCCTTGCCTTTCAGTATATACTTATGTTTAAGAGCTGCGCTATCTCACTGACCTGCTCTTCATGGAAGGAACAACCAGTCCTTGATTCTCTGCCCTCCTTCTGTCTGGTGTATCCAACAGTTACATAATCACTGACTTCAGAATTATATAGTTGCAAGCACTGCTACCACATTTGTTGATGGTTTGTTTCACAGAAAGTAACTGTGAATTTGCCTGGGGTATCATTAACCTGCCAGAGCTGTCACCTATATACACCCAAATGATGCAGTGATTAATAATCTTATATAATGAAGAAACAAAAGCACATTTTGTTAAATTTAAGTTACTGAATGATGATTTCCTTTTGGCAATTATATATCATTTATTAAGAGTTTCATATACTGAAAAATACTTTCACTAGCTCCTGAAGCTGAAATTACCCTTCAGGCACCAACAGATGCTAATTTAATAGTGTTAAATTTCCCAGGATTTAATTCTGCAAAAAAACTTTACATCTTTATCTAACTCCATGACCCTAGGACCCTCAAACTCAGGTGAACTTCGTTAGGGTGAACTGTAGTTTGTTAGTATCTGAAAATGATGCTGCAGAATTGTTTCTCAGAAACACATAAATCTCTCTCTCTCTTTCTCTCTCTTTCTCTCTCTCTTCCTTCCCCCTCCCTGTCTATCTCTCTCCCTCCCTCCCATGCACAAACCCATCTTAGCAGGGACTAACACATTATCAAGCCTTGTTATAAGGAAATTGTCAAAAGCATCATACCACTAATAATTGGTCAAAAAATGGTCCAAATAGTATAAGTTTGAATCGACAAACAAAAAAACAAACAATACCCCACAATACTTAAAAAAAAAAAAAAAAGGCAGTCTGGTTCTCTCTCTCTTTTTTTTTTATTGTTTAAAGGATTACATGTATCTCCTTTCTCTCAAATTGACACCCCCACCTCCCACCCCAGTTCTCTTAATTCTCCATATTTTGGAGGTGAGAAATAGCAGTGATGGAAAGAAAGACAGTGTTAATGCATTCTGTTTAACCAATATGAAAGCAAATTGTTTTCTTCCCAAGCAACACTTTCATTCTACTTTCTATTGTCATGCACTCTTCTAATCAGTTTAAGTTTCTAACTAGTTTAAACCTCATAATAACACTATGAAGTGATGACTATTAATATTCCTATTTAACAGGTGGGAAACGGAGGCTAAAGAAGTTATGAAACCTACCTAAGGACATATAGCTATAAGTGCCAGAGCTTAAGTATAACTCGTATCTCCCATGCTATGCCATTATATTATGCCCTCTATTGAAGTAGAAGATGAAAAGGAAGTGGCCAACATCTATCTGATGAGACTTCAACAGAGATCATTCAATCTAACCTGCCATTTGATGCATAAGTCACCTCAGTTACCTGCCTGATCGATCCAGCTTGAACATTTTTAATAATAGGAAACTCATAACTTGCTAAAGACCTGGAGTTCATTTTGTGGTGGCATTAACTACTAGCAAGTTCTTGTTTATGTTGAGTTGATAACTGCTTCCCTTTCCTTTCTGTTCATGGGTTTTATTTTTTATTTTTTTTTATGTTCATGGGTTTTAAATTCTTTCCATGTATGGAAGGAATAAACCTTATCTGTTTTCTCTACATCATGACTCTTATTAGTTTTCCTAGGGCTGCTACCACAAAGTACAATAAATGGGGTCTCTTAAAAACAATAGAAATGTATTGTCTCACAGCTCTGGAGGTTAGAAGTCCAAAATCAAGGAGTCAACGTGGCCTTGCTCCCCCTGAAACCTGTAGGGAAATGCTTTGACTGTCTCCTGGTCTCTGGTTGTTTGCTGGCAATCTTTGGCATTGCTTGGTATGCGGCTGCCTAACCCTGACCTCTACCTTCATTATCACATGTGTCTCCACCTTCACATGGTTGTCTTCTTATCAGGATACCAGTGTTATTGGATTAGGCACTGGCTCCACTCCAGTAGGATCTCATCCAAACTAATTTCATCCGCAGGGACTCTATTTCCAAATAAGGGGTCACTGCTCTAGAGTAAGTTTGCAACTCATCAGGACAGGGCCACTGCCCTGCTGGGCTAGGAGAACAGAGCACCAAGCCTCAGAGAATGACTCCTAAACCTTAACACTAATGAGTGCATTTACCCATTTCTCTGCTTTAAAGGGAGAGAAAAGCCCCCTAGCTGAAGAAAGCATTTATCTTCTTCATTCCTTTTTGAGTAATCTCTGACAGCTGGCATAACGTAATTGCATGGCAATTATTCGCTTGGCTCACCGGTCTCCATACACTACATTCTGATGAGCTTTGGTAGGTTCCAAGACATGAACTTGGCATTACTTTTAAAACCAGTTTTCTGAATGATCATGGTCCATCAATATTCAAGACTATTTATAGTGAATTTGAACTGAAAAGCCTGCCCTCATTAACCACGAACAAGGGAGGAATCTTTGAGAACACAGGAATGAAAGACCATCACTGAAGGCAAGAATGCCGTCAATGACATGCCAGCTCTAGCACAGACTTTATTAAAGTAGAGCTTTTTTTGAGATGCAGAGGTGCTGAGAAGATAAAAATCTGTTTATTCCCTCCTCTCTTGCCCTTCTGTAAGGTCACCTTCTCTCCTTTGGTAAGAATCTGATTGTATATATATCACCCATCTTTTCTCCACAGGACTGACGGAGGGAAAAGTGGCTCAAGATGTATGGGAACATAGCAGCTTGTGATGCAAAGATGGATTTAAAAAATAATATATAGATGCAGTCATTAGATATAACCTTAATCATTGTATGGGTCAAAGGTTTAACTGACTTGCCAATAGTAAAAGGAAATATTAGTTTAAAAATACCTTTGCTATTTTATTCTGCACTTATAATAAACTGTTTCCTTTTAGTTTAATACCCATCAGGCCCAAATATGGAAAATCTTTCTCTCTCAAATTGACATTTGTACTTGGAAAAATTTAAACTAACACTACATAAGGTGACATGCTGTCAATCTGTTGGTGATACGACAATTGAAGACATGTAAGCTTCAGAGGTAAGACTGCAACTCTGATTAAAGGTACGCTTATGCCTTCAAATGTCAAGTAATAACCAATTTTGTGATTTCAAAAGGTAATTAAGCATGATATAGTGTGTGTTACTGTGCATCTTGAAAATATTTGCATTAAGTATATCAATTTTATTTTACGCATTTTAAAATGTATTTAATTTTGTAACATTAAAACAAGGTTTAGATGTTATTATACTAAGCAAAATAAGCCAGACATAAAAGGATGATGATTGTGTAGTTCTACTTGGGTTATGTACTGAGACAAATTCATTACCACAGAAAGAAGAATGGTGGTTTCCAGAGGCTGGGAGGAGGAGAGGTTAAGGTATCACTGTTTAAGGTGACTAAAGGTTCAGTTTCACAAGATGAAAAAAGTTCTGGAAATGCATAGTGGGGATGGTTGTCCAACAGTGTCGATGTACTTAGTGTCATGGAACTGTACCATTCGAAATAGTGAAAATGGCAAATTTTCAGTTATGTATATCTTATCAAAATTTAAAAATCAACTTCGATGAAAAAAGATGCTATAAAATTGGAAAAAGAAATTGAACTATAATGATGTCTCTCAATAATCCTCAATGGAATTGTCAAGGAGCAATTTTAATTAAGCATTTTATAAATTTTTAAAATTCACCAACAGCTAAAAGATTCCATGAAAACACAATGTTTCAAAAATACTGTAGTTCCAAAATATTAATGGCAGTGTTAAAAAGAACTAACTGCATGGTTTTTATATATGTTTAATTATTTGTATGTTGTAATTTAGATTTGCTAATAAAATATTGTTCACTTTCTAGGGTTTTTAAATTTTAACCTATAAATACATGCATATAGATATGTAAGATAATCTCTAGGTGGTTATTTGTTGTATTACATACATATAAAATTACCAATAGACGTGCCAGGAAATACCTTTAGAAACATACTGTAGTTCCACATTTTGCCACACCGTGTCAGTGAAAGCCTTTGAAACTGCTTACTTTGTCACTGCAGGGATGAATTCTAAACATCAAGTAAATTGTAATATTCTTTATAATGAGGAAATGAATACACTTTTCCAAGTGAGATTTTTTTAGACCAAAAATATTTGTTACAAATGATAAAATAGGCACCATCTTCTCAATTAAATACAAATGAATGAGGTAAGGTGAAATGAAACAGTTTTTCTTACTCAAAAAAAAAAAAAAAAAAGCAATTGAATACACATAGAAAATACTAGTAGCTTTAAACTTAACTCCCATAAGAAAGCAAGTAGACATAAAGCCATCCAGAAACACTACAGAATGTAGAATTTAGAAACAGGGATGTTGACTTGGAGTCTTAAAAAGGTATTACAAACTCTGCATGAAATCTTAAGACACCCGCCTCCCCTTTTCTCACTCTCTTTGCACCCCACACTCTGACATTGACCCTTCTCCCTAATTTTAGTTTGTGTCCTTCTCCTCCTGGGCCAGTATGCCAAGGTCCATCTCCCATTCTCCACCTCCACACCTTGGCAAGGTTGTCTATAAATCTGTCTGTACCCAGAAGAACAGCAGGCAAATGTGCCACTTCTTTTTTTTTTGTTTTTACAAGTCTGACAGATGGGCTACTGCCAAGAATCACATCTGTAGTGTGAAATATGCCACCCAAAAGGTTATCTAATAGAGACAGAAAGCAAACTTTTGAAAAAGTGATCACATATGCATGCACAATACATCTAAAATACATTTCAGTTTTTGTTTCCCCAAGAAAATGTAAAAGTCTATCATTTGACAAATATGTTTTCATTGGCACCTGCTCATTATGCTAATGTGGGCGGGAAATCGCATGGAGACTAGCTGATGTCCCTCTTGTGTTGATATCAGCGAGGCAGTGTGGGGAATAATTAAGACACCGCAATTAACAATTCATCTGGAAAGGGATTTAGGAAAATAGTCTCTTCACACACACAGATGGGCCGGGAGACACTGTGCATAGAAGAATGCTATAAAACGGAAACACAGAGAAGATAGTTTATGGAAATCAAATTTAAAAAAATCTTCAGGGAGGAAAAACACAGTGGGGAAAGTGGAGAACTAGGAGTGACTCTTCACCTGTCTGTGAGTGGCATGATTCCTCTCAGGGAGGAGCTCACCCTCCTGGGCACCGAGGCTTCTGCACAGGAAGGAGCTGTCAAAGACCAACACGGTGCTGTGATTAATAGGTATTCGTAGTTAAGGCTGGTTTGCAGAGAAGTTTAGGAGAGCAGAAGGTCCTGGGGTCTTAGAATCTGCATTTCACTTCTGTTTTTCTTCCTGTTTGATTGCTGCCTGAACACATCCCGACCTGGGCTGGGGATCAAACCTCTAACCTTGGTACATGCCCTTGACTGGGAATTGAACCTGCAACCCTTCAGTGTGCGGGGCCCACATTCTAACCACTGAGCAACATTGGTCAGGACACAATGTACTTATTTTTGTTCTTCTTTCAGGACATGCATTACTTCTCTCACCTCTTATCTTTTTTCTCCTATGTTCTCTTTTCTCTATTATTTACTCTCACAACTTCGATTCTCATCTCTAGGAGACTAATTTCCAAAATGATAAGTCTGGCCGGAACCAGTTTGGCTCAATGGATAGAGCGTCGGCTTGGGGACTGAAGGGTCCCGGGTTCGATTCCGGTCAAGGGCATGTACCTTGGTTGCGGGCACGTCCCCAGTAGGGGGTGTGCAAGAGGCAGCTGATCGATGACTCTCTTTCATCGATGTTTCTAACTCTGTATCTCTCTCCCTTCCTCTCTGTACAAAATCAATAAAATGTATTAAAAAAAATGATAAGTCTGTATTGTGTTCTTTTTTCTTTCCATACCAAAATTTCTAACTACATTTTTTTTGAGGTTCAATATTTATTTCACATTCAACTCATGAATCATCAACTGTATTTATACCACGTCAAACTGCTTGGGTATTGTCCTACAGGTTATGAAGAATCACTGAAGGCTTTTACTACTAGTAAGCAAGGGAGTCACAAGAACCTAATTTTATTTTTTTAAAGATGACTTAGGGGGAATGTGTATATTATATATACTCCTAAACTGGAAATGGGAGGTCAGGGAGCAATTTTTAGAGTGTTTTCTATTTCCAAGAAAACAAAGTGCTAACAACAGAAGTGGGAAAAATGAATGAATTCAAGAAATAATAATGAGGTTGAAATATGAGGCCTCACTGAGGAATGACATATGAGGGTAAGGGGACATAAAGAACTGAGTGTGGTTACCAGATACATTGCTTGGCATTTTGGGAGAAGATAGTGTTGCTCACCCACCTATGGAGCAAAGGAGAATGAGGTGGCTTCATTTGTAAATAGGAATAGAAGATGAGGAACTCGATTTTGTATATATGAGTTTGAAACACTTGTGAGTTATCCTACAGTGAGTATCAATTTGGCATTTGGATTTATGGATCGATATTTCAGGAAGTACATTTCAGAGATAGATAAATATTGAGGGTTCATCAAAATAAAGATAGTAATTAAAGCCAGGTAAGTGGATAAGATAAACCAGGGTAGAGTTTCAGTAAGAAGAGAAAAACATATTTATAGAACTCTGCAATTTTAGGCACATCTATTCTTAGTTGGTAAATATTAAAGAAGGGCTAATTTTTCTCTGAAGTACTAAATATTGTAGCATTGAAGGGTACATTGGTTTTTTGACTACAAAGTGTTTTCATTTTTGTAATGGCAGATAAGCTTGCTGCAAAGCAAACCTCCTACCTAAAACAGCCAGAAGTGGCACACATCTCTTCAGGACATTGGAAAGCTGCCAAGGCAGTGAGGATTTGAGAGTCAACATCCTGGAGAAAATGACAACCAGCACCCCTTCTCTTCTCAAAGCTGTTGGCCATTTGCAAGCACCAGCTAAGGACTGAGAAGGAAAAGCAACAGGAACGAAGAAGATGAGTAAGAACTTGAGTAGTCTTGTTGAACAAAGGTAACACTGGAGATAAGTCAGCAACCTTGGCTTTCTGCTAACTAGTAGGAACAAATCTGATGGATTCAAGGTTTCCTAAAGAATAAAAACTGGCTTCAAATGCCTTCATTTACTGACATAGGGTTTTTTGTCCCAAAACTGTCTGCCAAAGCAAAGGCAAATCATCTATGGAAGAAGGTAACTATCAAGAGCATGAAATAATTTCTACAAATTTTCATGCAAAATGTCACTCATTCAATAAAAAAACACCAGACATACAAGATGGCAATAGTCATGATAAAAAGTCTCTATAAAAAAGAAAAAGAATAAAGCTTTTAGAAATTTTTAAAATAATTGGACTAAGTTCAAGTATTTGCATAATATTATGTAAAATATGAATACAGAATTGGAAAAACGTTCAAAGGGAAATTGTAGAACCTAAAATACTTTAGCTAGAGACATAGCAGACAGACTTAACAGTTGGTAAAGCCACCTAATAAAACTAACAAGTCAAAAATATTTACAATAAAAATATATGCCACAGAGTGAGAGAAGATATTTCCAATGTATTTTTAAAAGGTCAATTTGTATAATTGTCTATTGTAGTTAATTGACTCTTGCTGCTACTGTTCTTGTTTCTTTTAATATACTTTTTATTGAAGAATCAATGTAGAAAAGTATACTACTAAAAACCATAAATATATTACTAGACAAATTATACAGATACTTGTTTATAGATCAATAAATAAAATATTATTAGAATATTCACCATTATGTTTGTGAGATCATCAATGTTGTATTTGTAGATTTAGTTCTACTAGAGGCCTGGTATAAGAAATTTGTGCACTGAGGAGAGTGTCCCTCGGCCCAGCCTGTACCCTCTCCAATCTGGGGCCCTGTAAGGGATGTCCGACTGTAGGTTTAAGCCCTGGGATTGAGCCTAAACCTGCCGTCTCCCTCTCATAATCTGGTACTGCTGGCTCCCAACCACTGGCCTGCCTGCCAGCCTGATTACCCCTAATCACTCCCCTGCCAGCCTGATTGAAGCATAAAAGCTCCCCTACTGATCCAATTGCCCCCAACTGCCCTACCCTACTGGCCTGGTAACCCTCAACTTCTTTCCCCTGCTGGCCTGGTCACCCCAACTGTCCTCCCCTGCAGCCCTGATACTCTCCCGCCCAACTGCCCTCTCCTACTAGTCTGGTCACCCCTAACTACCCTCCCCTGCAGGCCGGGTCACCCTCAACTGCCTTCCCCTGCCAGCCTGGGTGCTCCTAACTGCTCTCCCTTGCAGGCCTGATCACCCACAATTACCCTCCTCTGATGGCCATCTTTGATGACATGGGGGTGGCCATCTTGTGCGAGGGCATGAGAGTATATTTGAATACTTTTCTCTTTATTATATAGGATAATTTCATTGCTGAACAGTATTGCAATATGAATTAGATTACCATTTGTCTACTATTGATGGACATTTTGGTGGATTCTAATTTAGGACTTTTGTAAGCAAGGCTGTTAATAACATATGCTTTTGACAGATTCATGTGTAGGTCTCCGTTAGTTATATATCTTAGACTGAAATTGCTACCATAGTCTGTGTATATGATCACCATTATGACATAATTGCCAAAGAGTTCCAAAACACTGTTGCAGTTCCAGTTTGTACTCTCATAAACAAAGGTGAGTGTCTCAGCCACTCTATATGTTTGCCAACACTGGGTACTGTCAATCTCTTTTCATGTTAGATTCAAGTTTAACATTCTTACTTTTATTGGCTATTTGGAAATGGAAGAGCCCATTACTTTCCAGGGCTTTATTATTTTAAAAAATTCTTATTCAAAATTTTATAGGGCAATTTGATGGCTACTGTAGATACAATTTATTTTAAAATTAACATGATGTATCCTTTATTTAAATCTGGACTTGTTTTAAAACTTGGTATTAAATCTGGACTTGTTTTAAAACTTGGTAACTCTCAAATTGTTCTAGCCATTTCTCTCCCTTCTTACTCTAGTAGTTTGTCAACTTTTATATTTTTTACCATCAAATATAGTTTATCTGTCCTAAAATTGTGTCATCTTAAAGAACTATATTTTACAAAGGCAGGGCCTCTGTTCTGGATATAGTAAGTGTCCAATAAATGGTTGCTGGGTGATTTCTTGATTGCATAAAATTTTCATGATTCAGATTTTGTTTTTTACATTATAGAATTTATCATGACTATTTAATCCTGGAGAAAGAAAAAAAATTCAATATACTTAAATCAGAGTACTTCCTTTCACTGTGGTACTTCATGTCATTCTGCTCATCCCTGATAGAGTTAGTGTCTGAGAGTGTCTTGAATGAAGACTGAAAACAATGGAATGACCTTTTAGATAATAGAATGGACCACATTAAATGTGTTTCAACTCAGTTAGAGACTGAAGGAAAACCTTTCTGCTTGGGCATAGGTACATTATAATTAGAAAAAATCTAATCTCTGCTACAAACTATTTTGATTTCTATTTTATAGCAGTTTATATTTAACTAGAGACATGGTGGAAAAATTTATGCCCTGCCCCAATCATGGTGAGGGGGCTGATTGGGGGCAGGGTTGGCAGGCATGGGTCATGGGAGGTTGGCCAGCCAGCCACACCCCCAATAGAAGTTAGGGGGATGATTGCTGTGGAAAGGCCAATCAGGGTGGGCTAGTTGGGGGGGCAAGGGCCATAGGAAGTTGGAGAGGCCGATTGGGGCCCTGATCAGGCCAGTTGGCCGCAGTAGTGCATGTCAATAGGGACTGGTTGTTCTGGTCACTTGTCTTTTATATCTACAGATGAACATAAGTGAATCTGCTACATGCTTAACTTTACTAAAATATGTTAAATCATATTTCACTTCTTAGCTCTGACTATAGTTGCAATAACTTAATAAGTGGAAGGGAAAACTATTTGTGTCTTCCCCCACTATTACTAATTTTAGGCTTGTCCAGGATTATGACTTTCAAGTAAATTTTGATAATACTGTATAATAATCCTGTATTTTAAAACTAGCTAATTTTTAAAAATGCACCTTTGTCTATAAAATGTATCTCACTTTCCTTAGAACACAAAATATTAAATTCTTTACCTCACTGCTAAAAGTATGGAATGGTATAAAATATTGTTTCCTGAAAGGAATATAAAAGAAAGCCTGGTTCTTAAATGATCAAGCTATTTGTATTATAAATTTCTCTTCAAACAAACATAGATTTTATGGATGTAAAAATCATATATTTTGGAGTTTAAAAACCTAACTGAAATTCCAGCTTCAATACCCTTTAACTTTGGGAAAGTTACTTAACCTCTCTGTATTTTGGATTTGACATGTATCAAAATGAGATACCTGTCTGTACCTATCTCCTAGAACTGTCTTAATGACCATAATATTACTTGGTTTAGAGTTTATAACATGAATCAGCTTAAAAAATAATACTTTTAACAGATTAAAACTTAATAAAATTATCTATCATCCAACAATAAAACTATAACACTGGCTATTTTAAAAATTTCACTGAATATTCTGATCTTTATTCCATACTTCCAATTTGACTTGCAATCAGTGATGGATAAACATATCATAGTTTTTGAGCCCCTATTGGGTAAGGTAAGACAATATCCTTTAAGACAGCATGCCAGAAGTGAGATTTTTAAAATTTCAGCTCAAGGCAAAGCGAGAAAACAAAAAATGAACGTCCACCTGGTTCTTCTGTGCAACAAGAGCAAATGCATAAATGGCTGCAGCTGTTCAAAATCCACATCCCATGGCTTCATGAGAACTCCCATGGAAATAGGAACTGCGCAGTGCATTTTAATAAGTGAATATGTAAAGATTGTATTAATTAATTGCCCAGTTGACTAAGTAATATTCATACCCCAGTGAATGGGTGCAAAAGTGAATTGCATGCAAATGAATGTAAATAGCTGCACATTGACAAAGAGGGGATGTTTTTTGAAGCAACTATTAGTGTTGTTAAGCTTTTAATTATATGCTGAGGCCAAATGTTTCAGTTAGAATAGATCTTGAAAATAAAAAAAAGGAAATAATTTGATATACCAAATTGTGTTCAGGAAAATGGGCTAGGACACATCTGTTCTGTGGAAGATGTTGGACAATTAACAGGGATGAAGAAATGAATCACAGCAGGAGGGGCAGGATGGAGGTGAGAAGATTATGAGTTTCATTGTGGACATTTAAATTTGATGTGCCTAAGCAACTTATATCAGGAAATATTCTGTGGTGTACTGAAATGTAGAGCAACAACAAAATGTGTGATTAAAGACAGATACGTGCCTAGAATGATGGAGCATTTATTAAAGGGATGGCTTGTCATAAGACTATGTTGGCTTGTTTTTAGGTTGTCATTTCACCAGCTAATAATTTTTCAAGCCTTAACAATTTTTTCCTTTTAACAGCCAAATTCCTTGCTTTTTCTTCTTTCCTTTCATATTTTTTGGTTAAGTAATATTTTTAATAACTGATTCTGCCATACTAGAGTCATGCATTTCTACTTTGAAACTACACAAAATAGACAATTGTTTTTATAAAGCATTGCTTCCTTTCCTTAGAAAAAATGTAAATATCATAGTTTAAACTAGAAATCAACAACCCCGGCACTTTTAGTTGTTAAAGTGGGTGTTCCTTTTTACTCTGATCTCCATTATAACACAAAATATGATCCATTATATAATGTTATATAGATATTTCATTTTTGGTTCTCTTCTTTAAAGAGAGTATGTCTAACATGTCCATGCATGTCTAACTCTGCTCCACCAACTTTAAATTGATAAAAATGAATATTAAAATTTTTGCTGGTCAAAGATTAAAAAGTACCCCTAATAGAAGTATGTCTATTATTTAAAAAATAGAGGTTCAGTGCACACTCATGCAGTGGTGGGGTCCCTCTGCCTGGCCTGTGCCCTCTCACAATCTGGGACTACTTGGGAGATGTTGGACTGCCAGTTTCAGCCCAATCCCCTCAGGCCAGGCTGAGGATCCCCACGGGTGTACAAATTCATGTACCACGCTGGTTTGAGCCCGATCTCTGAGGCCAGTTCAAGGGATCCCACTGGTGCATGAATCCATGCACTGGGCATCTAGTATACATATAAGATCTTTGGTTATCAATCTCTTCCCACCCTCCCCTATTCCCCCTCCCTCTGAGGTTCATCAGTCTGTTCCATGTTTTCATGCCTGTGCATTGAGCATCTTCCTCCAGGTGGTCAGTGTGTGTCATAACTACTGGTTGAGGGTAGAATAGTTGAACTGTCATTAAGACTATATATATATATATATATATATATATATATATATATATATATATATATATATATAATAGAAACCCAGTGCATGAAATTTGTGCACTTGGGGGGGGGGTGTCCCCTCAGCCCAGCCTGCATCCTCTCCAAACTCCATCTGGGGATGTCTTACTGCCAGTTTCAGTCTGATCTTGGGGATTATGCCTAAACCGGCAGTCAGAAATGCCTCTCACAATCCGGGACAGTTGGCTCCTAACCACTCACCTCCTGCCTGCCTAATTGCCCCTAACTGCTTCCTCTGCCAGTCTGATCACCCCTAACTGCATCAGCCTGCTGGCCTGGTTGCCTCAATTGGCCCCCCTTTATTGGCTTGGCTGCCCCCAACTGCCCCACTCTGCTGACCTGGTAGCCCCTAACTGCCCCCTCCCACCCCTCGCACCAGCCTGGCCACCCCTTAATGCCTCCTTGCTGGCTTGGTTACCTCCAAATGCCCCCTACCATCCTGGATCCCGAAACTGCCATCCTGACAGCCTGGTTACCCACAACTGCACCCCCTTCCTTGCAAGCCTGGACACCCCACCCAGCCTGCTGTCCAGTCATTTGCCTGTCCCTCACTAACCCCCCTGCCAGCCCTGTCACACCACCCTATTATCCCGTTGTTACTGTTACTGTGATGGCGTCCTTGAAATTTTGCATATTCATCTATTATTATATAAATAGATAAGACATTGTTATTTATAAATTTTATGCACTTTTTCTTAGTTACTGATGTGTGTGTAAATGAGTAGTATAATTAGGATGTTGATTGGAATATGACTTTTAGGGGGAAATAAGTGTCTTTTTCCTGAAGCTTACTAATACATCTCTGAATGACACTTTAGTCTGAGAGTGGTATGGGAAAGAGCCTAGAGGAACATAGAGATTATGGGAATCAGTAATTACCTGGGCTAATTCTGGAAAACATTAAATTACCTAATTTTTTTCACAGCTCACAGTAAGAGATTTTATACAGAGGTAAAGTGAATTCTCTGTCACTCTAGGCATATGTGCAGAATTTAGAGAAAAGGGTGAATGGATGGTTCTGAAGACAGGAAAGTACTACACATGTTTCAACATATGAATGTTCATTTTGTGCAAAACACAAAACTATATACTGTGATTTGGATTTTAAAAATCTGTTTTCAAATATTCATATATTCATTCATATAAAATTAGAATTTATATAGTAACAAAAATATGCTATTATGCTGTGCATCACCATGCTAAGTGATGGTAAAAATGTGTTGATGCTATCTTTTTAGTAATTCTACCTCCACGTCATTGGATATATATTCAGAAAAAAAAATGTCATTTCTATAACTCATTATTTTGTTAATTCATATCATACATTTTAAAATTTACTTTCATTCATTTAAATTCATGCATAAATTCAACTTTTCTCTAACCCATATTATACATTTTTAAGAAATCCCCAAAGTTTCTGGATTAGGGAATTACTGTTATTGGTCTGTGAACTATATATTCTGAATCAAGTGGCTCTAAGGACCCTGTCATCTCAAACTCTTTCTTGTTGCTTTATTAGTATTACTAGATATATTAGTGTAAATAGCACCCATAAAAACAAACCATTTATTAAATTTTGGTCACTGGTCAAATAATTGTAGTTTAGAGGTACACAAAATTCGTGCACAGGTAGGGTCCGTAGGCCTGGCCAATTTTCACTGGCTGCTGGCAGTTGGCCCTGTCCTCGTCTCCCACCCCGCTATCACCAGTCATCCTCTGTGTGTGGGATGACTGGCAGGGTGATCAGGGCAATTAGGGCCCTGACGCCACCATGTCAGCCACAACCCACCCCTGCCCGTTCCTGGTTCCCCATTGGGTTATTGGAGCCTGCCTAAAAAGTTGGCCACAGGCCCAATTGGGTGATCAGGGCTTGTGGGCTGGGAGCAGCTCCTGTGTTAAGTGTCTTCCCCCTGGTGGTCAGTGTGTGTCATAGCCGACCAGTCATTCCACTGTCTGGTTGATTTGCATATAACACTTAATATAGAGAGATGTATACAACAGAATTTATAAAGGAAATGCAGAACCCTTAGAAATGTTTCAGTTGTTATGATATTTTTAAAAAGTCATTTTAGAAAAACAATAAAGACATTTAATTAATATATAAAGGTTTAAAAATATTAATAAACTTATTGTTTTAGAAAGTTGCTTCCACTTGATGCAGAAAGTTGAATGAGACCTCAACAGACAAATGGAATGTAGATGAGATTTTAGGAGCTATCTGTTTGATTGCTGTAAATGATTGGGTCCTGTTATTGGGAAAATTTTTTATTTGCTTAGAATGTCTGTCAACATTACAACAAGCAGTTTCCTGAAGAAATTATGTGGTTCCAAAGAGGAAAAAAAATAAATATTATGGCCCTGACTTCTTAATAGTCACAAGCTGTAAGATACAGAAAGCCTTATATTTCAATCTACATTTCAAGCTAAAGATATTATGAAACAGTGTCATAAACTGAAATCATGTGCTCAGGGTGTCCAAGTCCTACAATGTCACATATCAAACTTTTACATTTTGATTTTGCTTACTAAAATTTCTTCTTTCCAAATTGGAACTTAACATTATTTGTTCTTCAGGTTTTAACTTCTGTGTGTGTGTGTGTTTTTTTTAATTTCTATATACAAGTTGCAAACCTTTTTCTTCCCTTTCTGCTTGACTTGTTTTTCCCCTGGTCCCATCATTATTCATTTTATGATATAAGTTCATGTATTCTTTCTGCTGTGATTCTGTTATTCATCACTGTCCTGGTAATCCTCTTACTACTTCATCCATGACTTCTGCATTTGTTCTGAGTCTTAACTGTCTCCTTCCTTACTGTCTCTTTTCACCAAAGTGCCTTTGGCCCAAACAAACTCACCTACCGAATCATCTTTCAGAGTCCAACCAGTGCCTAAGTAATTTCCTGTCTGCCAACTGTCAAGTTACTATGTATTTGGATAAATAATAATTGTTATGATCACCTTTATATATTTTCTTTTAACTCTCTGACCAGGATTTTGATATCTTAATTATATAGATTTAATCCTAAATCACAATTTCACTTTTAGTTCATTTCTATTTATCTTTCCTTTCTCTCCTTTTGTTGTTCACAATGGAAATTGACTCATTTTTTATACTGTCACCGCCATTTTCCTCACTAAGTGGAAACAAGATCATTTACTTTTTAAAAAATGAATTTATTGGGGAGACATTGGTTGATAAAATTCTGTAGGTTTCAGGCACACAAGTCTATAACATAGCATTTGTATATTATATTGTGTTTTCACTGCACCAAGTCAAGTATCTTTATACCACCATTTATCCCCCCTTTATCCTCTGGTAATCAACATATGGTGTGTGAACTATGAGGGGTTTTTTAAATTTGTTTGTGTTGCTTAATCCTTTCACATATTTTTTACGCGGTCCTGCAACCTCCTCCCCTAAGAGCATCTACTTAGCATCATGTACTGTGCACCACAGGGAAACTAGAGATGATGAAGGTACCTGTCCTCAGAATAGTGTGGTTTTCATGGGAATAAGAAAATACTGTAGAAATACACAAGGACAGTCAATAGTCAAATAATAGTTCTGTGTGATTGACTAGGTATATTGTTCAAGATAGCTTTTTACACGGAACCAAATTCTCCTCTCAAACACATATCTGGAAATATTAATGCTTTTTGGATTGGAATGGTTTTTTATGTTGTATGTGCACACACAGACACACAAACACATATTTAAGAAATGGGGAGAGAAAATGCAGCCAGACTGAACTGGATTCTAATTCAGGTTCCAATATGTAATAGCTCTGTGACTTTAGTAAACCTATTTTAATGGCCTAAAACTAAGGGAGACTCTGCTTTCTACCCCCATGGAATTCATTTTAAAATTAATTGAAAAAATACATGTTGATACCTCCATGCCTGACTCCCAGTGAACAATCAATAAATACTTGCCAACTGGATGGGTATCAAGGACATTACTAGAGTGTCACCTTGGCTAGTCACTTAAACCTCTCTATGCCCAATCTGTAACACCTGGATAAAAATAGTCCTAACCTCATAGAATGCTCTAATGGCTAAGTGATGAAATCCAAGTATCAGAACAATCCCTGGCATCTAATGAAATATTCAATGAACATCAATTATAATTATTTCTGGATTTTTTTTGTTTTTCCCTTGTTTTAGATTATCAAAATTTTAACATTTAAATTCTATCCCCTTTAAATTTGAACTAGAAAAAAATACATTTAATGTGAAAAAATGTTTCAGTAATCTATATCCTGTTTTCACGAGCTCTTTTATCCTCTGGGATTTGTTATCAGTCCACAACTCATATAGGTCAGACATTGAACATAACTACAGTGAATCTAGGTGTCCATAATGCCATAAGGATCATTGTTGTTTTTTTTCTTTTGGAGATTATCCTGAACAAATAGAAAGTGCTTTAGGCACTTGAATTCATCCTACAATGCAATATGGATTTAATGAGGCCTATAAAGCCACAGGGAAAAAGAAAAAGGAGGAGAATCAGAAAGAAAGAAATCAAGAAATTAGCCAAAGAACATATATGTACAACCCATAGACATATATGACTAGAGAGGGGGCAGGTGGAGCAGGGGCTGGATGGAGGTGGACAAGGAGGAGGGAAATGAGGACATCTGTAATGGTTCCAATAATAAAAATAAAACTTAAAAGTAAAATAAATGAGTGTTAAAAAAAAGAATAATTGAAAAGGCATGAGGATCACCACAGTATAAGTATGTATTGGTAATATTTGATAACTATTGCTCTTATAAACCTCCAAGGATTCCATAACCCAATGTCCATGGCTTAAAATCATATTATTTACCCCCTCCCATTACACACTGATACTCAATTAGGGAGAAAAAAGCACAAAACAGCCTATCCTGTCTCTCTCTCAGTGTCATCATGGGGACCATATAAAACTAATTAATATATGAAGTAGACTTACGAAACATTTAAAATACATAGACCTTTCTATAAGGCAAATAATGTCAAATGAATTTAATAAAAGCTATACTTAAAATAAGATATACTTGCTGAAACTGGTTTGGCTCAATGGATAGAGAGTCCACCTGCGGACTGAAAGATCCCGGGTTCGATTCCAGTCAAGGGCATGTACCTTGGTTGCGGGCACATCCCCAGTTTGGGGTGTGCAAGAGGCAGCTGATCAATTATTCTCTCCCATTGATGTTTCTAACTCTCTATCCCTCTCTCTTCCTCTCTGTAAAAAATCAATAAAATATATTTTTTTAAAAAGAAGAAGATATACTTAACAGGCATTATACTTTTAGTTATTTCTGTTGATAAAAACTATTATAATTTCTTACAGTGAAATCTTTAAATGTATTTATAGTTTATTAATTACAGCATCATTCTTTGTACATCTAAAAATATAATATATTATATGGAATTAAAATACACGACACTGGCATTGCCGAAACCAGTTTGGCTCAGTGGATAGAGAGTTGGCTTGCAGGACTGAAAGGTCCCAGGTTCAATTCTGGTCAAGGGCATGTACCTTGGTTGCGGGCACATCCCCAGTGGTGGGTGTGCAGGAGGCAGTTGATCAATGTTTCTCTCTCATGGATGTTTCTGGCTCTCCATCTCTCTTCCTTCCTCTTTAAAAAAATAAAAAATATATATATTTTTTAAAAATACACTGCACTGGCATTTCCAGGTACTGGAACATGTTGAATGAAGAAATAGGAGTGACTGTTCACATTTTTATTCTCTGTGCTTGTGCAGCTTTTGGAACATATCATAGTAGAATCTTTCAAGAAGCATTTGCTGAGTTATTCATTTTGCCTACAGAGACCATGCTTACAACTCATGCCTTTGGCTCACCATTTATAGTGGAGCAGTACACCGCTACTCTGGATTATGGTCAATAATTCATCTCATAGGAGGTTGGGAGTGAGAATCAGAACATGTTTTAAGTTAAAAAAAAAAAAAAAGGATTCAAGATTAAAAAAAATAATAACTGTGGTGATAAGTGACTGAAGGCATCATTTTGTAAAGTTATGTTTCTGTTTGCAGCCTATTCTGTACAATAAAAGGCTAATATGCAAATTGTCTCCTTGGGAGTTCGACCAACCGGGAGTTCAACTGTTCATTATGGCATGAGCTGACCATCAGGTGGAACGAAGGAAGGCCCCAGCCAGGAGCCAGAAGGCTCTGGAGACACTTATGTGAACATAGACTAACAGCATACAATACGTAATTTTCACATTCTAATTCCTAACTTTTTCATTAATCAATATTAGTGTTTAGAAAGAAAAATAAAACATTATAAATTAACTTTAAATTAAGACTAAAGAATACAAGATAATAGTAAATCTGAATAAAAACCACATCATCTAAATAGAGGATAAGATTACACATCTGAAAAAGTGTCTCTGAAATGTGAGTTACAGAAAATGCATCCACTTATATTTGTTCAACTATTACTTATGCTCAGCAGGTAGAGATCTGGCTCACAAGCTTTACTGCTTATTGATGAAGCAAAATGAGCAATTTCTTTATTCATAATGAACAAAATTATTCTAAAATGATCAATTAAGTAAAAGTGAATGGATGATGTATATGAATTAAGTATGATTATATTTTATGCAAGGTGAACTGTCAGATTCTTTTCTTCAACTTTCTTAATGAGAACTAGAATTTTAATTGAAGCTATAATTTACCTAAATCTGAAGAAGTTGAACACCATATAGACATTTGACAAACGATAGCATGAAAACTATATTGAAGTGATAAAAGATCAATAGGTAACAAACCTAAAGCTAGGTATAAAAACCCATTGTTAACATAAATAACAAAAGTAATGACAAATACATAGTCAGAAAAAGATCCCTCCGGAACCCAGTCAGCTACTTGTGATTTTGCAAACATACTTTAGTTCTAAAAGTTAATGTGGATCAAAGAACACCAAACAGAGGGGATTTATCTCATTTGCTGATGTAAAAGTCCCTTCAGGAAGTTTCATAATGATGCTGTATTTTTAACTCATGCTCACAGGATAATCGTGATTCTGGGAAGGCACAAAAGAGAATTGAGTAAGGGCCTATTCACCAAAGTAACCAGATGGACTGTTGTCACTAATTAACCAAATCTACTAGCTGCTTGGCATCACATAGATGTAGCTGAAAGGGTTCCAGCTGCTAATGGAATTTAACAAAATGTCAAATATGGTGTCAATAATTTAAGAAAATTAACTAGCCATCCCCCCACCCCGAGAGAGAGAGAGAGAGAGAGAGAGAGAGAGAGAGAGAGAGAGAGAGAGAGAGAGAGAGGAGAGGGAAATAAACAAATAAGTCATTAACATGAAAAGATACTTTATATATTCTGCTTCATTAAAAATCCCCTGAAGCTGCTCATGTTGCCATTTGAACAAGGTTGAGATGCCCATGATAAAGAAAAGGTGAAATGGCATGGGAAGGTATCTAACCATGTCCACCTCAGTGTCATTTCCAAATATGTATAATCTTGAGGACCAAAATTCCTCCAACCACACTAGAAGCAAACCTCACACTCAGGATAGAACTTCAGCCATAATGAGGTTCTAGGGAGATGTCGTTTTCACCTTTCATCCTCATTACTGGCCTAGGGATATATGAACACATGCAGGACATTCAGCATATTCATGGATGTCAGTAAAGATGGGTATTTATTCTGTCTGTTAATGCCAATTAATTTAGCATGTGTTGTTTTGTTGTTGAGCACTTCTTTATAGAGAGACCCTGTGCTAAATAGGGCACAGAGCAGTGTCATACTACTCTAACAGTACTCATGGCCCAGCTGGAAGACATCATTGAATAAATAATAACAATAAAATGCAGTGGTATTGTGACACGTAGCCCAGCACACTGTGGGAATACATAACCCAGGACCTTAGAAATCACAGAAAGCTTCCCAGCCGCAGTAATATTCACACTCTGCCCTGAAGGAATAGGAATTGGCCAGGAAGCTCTACATCAGGAACATTATATGTGCAAAAGCTTGAAGTTTAGGGAGACATGCTGTATTAAACAATCTGAGAGATATCCATAGGATGGAGAACAGAGTTGAAAAGGGAAGTCATAAAAGATAGACTAGACCAATGATCAGCAAACTGGACTCATGAGCCACATACGGCTCTTTGGCCCCTTTACTGTGGCTCTTCCACAAAATACCACAGCCTGGGTGAGTCTATTTTGAAGAAGTGGCATTAGAAGAAGTTTAAGTTTAAAAAATTTGGCTCTCAAAAGAAATTTCAATCATTGTACTGTTGATATTTGACTCTGTTGACTAATGAGTTTGCTGACAACTGGACTAGACTGTGAAAGGCTTTCACACATAACAAGACATTGGGAGTGTGTCTCCACTCAAGAGCAGATAGAGGAGGCAACACATAGCCACTACATTAAATGAAGTACTGAGCAAAATGAAGTGGTGGGGGGAAAGCTCCAGCTTCTATAAACTTTTAGGCAACATGCCTTTACCAGAACCAAGAAGAGTATCAATTGTAGGTATTTTATCAGCAATATGAAATACAAACATTTTATACTTTGCAAAATACAAGTGAGATTGATAGTCCAGATTAGTCACTGTAAAAATTTACTGTAAGTTTAAAAATTGTATTTATTTTCAATGACCTCATGATCAAATGAAATGCTATAAAATAAGATAGTTCATAATACTCTTAAGAAGAAAAAAAACAACAATGCCAATCAATGTCCAAAAGGACTTTTTTTTTTTTTTTTTTTTTTTTTTTTTTTTTTTTTCAAAAGGACTTTTAAATCTGGGACATTGTGTCAAGGTCAGGTTGCACTGGTCAAGGTCTTTTTATTACATTAAAGAAACCAACTCCAACATGTGAAAATAAGTAGAAAAGCTTAGAGAGATACAAGCATGTCTTTCGGAGCCTTGAGACTTGTTTATATCTGGCCACAGGAAGGGACTGAGATCAGAAAACAGAAAACCATTGGGGCCATCCATTTCCTTCCTTTCTTAACTATTGTCTTCTCTTCTTTTTCAGTCCCTGTGGATTGGGTTTCTCAGATCCCTCATGAGAAAGTAGAATATGAGTGTTGGTCTTAGTTTAATATACGTGATAGAAGATATTAGCTACAGCCTCCCAGTTCACAACATAAATTTAAAGAATAAATCACCTGAGGGCCCCAGGGAAGATGTCTACCCCTGAGCTATTCAGCAAGGGTCAGAATTATAGGGTTACAGAGTATATCTGCAAGCCACTCAGTCCTATGGTTTTGGAGAGCAGGTCCCCCAAAAAGGTGTTATTCTGAGCTAGGAATACACCCCAAAGTTTCAGTATAGCATTAAAGACTTCTATTCTAATAATTATGTGATTAATTATATTTAGTAATTTAAGTTATGTAGCCAAACAATATCTATTGTATTATCATATCAGCTTGAGAAATAACACATTTCTGCCTCAGTTGTGTCTCGGTTGGTTGAGCATTGTGGTTCAGTTGACTGAGCACTGTCCCATGCACCAGGAGCTCACTGGTTATAGAGATTTGATTCCAGGTCAGGATACATGCCTGGGTGAGGGTTTGATCACCAGTAGGGGGCATGTATGGGGCGTTCATATGTATTTCTCTCTCATGGATGTTTCCATTTCTCCCTTTCCCTTGATCTCTCTAAAATCAATAAAAACATTTTAAAAAATAACAAATCTTTGTAAAAATTCTTATCTACCTCATTTTAGTTAACATCAAAGAAGCTATACTGAGTTAGATAGTTTCCAATGGAATCATTCTAAAAAAGAAACCAAAGGACATTTTCTGGAAAAACTATTGAATTCAATGAGGTATTCTATAATATTTTTCTAGGTAAATCTTGATCAACAAGTCTTTTCAATGATACCGTAATAGCATGATTAAGTCTCTTTTAATATATTATTCTTTAGTATGTGATTTTAGGTAGCCTAGAGATTAAATTATATCTCATAAAGCATAACAATAGCATATGGTAGAATTGTTTATAACTCCCTTAGAGGCTCTGATTTAATGGATTTAAAAGACAATGTGGATTATTTTATCATTATGTTAACATAGCACAAATGTTAATATGCAAAGAGTTAACTTAGAAAATACACTTATAATAAAAGATATCAATATATGGTAAGCAAAATGAAAATAATTTTAAATTTGCTAATATTCTGCAGTACTTCACATCTCCCTTCTGAGTGATGCCTTGGCAACAGTACCTATATTCAGGCCTTGAGTTAGGGCCAGAGACATGATTTAAGTGACAATGTAATTTAAGATTGCTCTAAGTACTCTTCTTAGCTCCATGTGAACTTCAGTAAGTAATACTTTTGCATGAATGTCAACTTAACAACTTTCATTTACATAGTTTATCTAAGACTGATGTTGATTGAAACATAGCTCATCACTGAGTCCATCTATATACAGCTATAAATATTTGTTATTGCCGGGTTCTATTACAGATTTAATTTGGAGGTCCTGAAATGCACATCTCTCTCTCTCTCTCTCTCTCTCTCTCTCTCTCTCTCTCTCTCTCTCTCTCTCTCTCTCTATCGCGCGCGCGCGCACACACACACACACACACACACACACACACACACACACACACGAAGAATGATACTAGCTCAAAAAGTGTAAGGTGCAGATTTAGTAATATGTATCAGAGCAGAAATCTATAGCTGAAAATCAATAATAGAAAAACAACCTCAAATAACTTTCTGGTTCCCATCAAAATGATAACGGTTAGCTAGCTAGCTAAATCAGGAAGACAGAAATGGAGGGGGTCCAGAGAGGACAGAGGTATCTTGGCCTGAGCAATTAAAGCAGTCATAAATTAGATCAAAGCAGCCCTGACCTGAGCAGCTGGGAGAGCCATAAAGGCATTAAAATATTTCAGACCAGGACAACTGGCCAGCCATAAGTTAGATCAAAAGCAACTCCAACCTGAACAGATAAGATGGATATAGGAAGGATAGAGAAATGCCACAGAATGAGCCGGGAAGGAAGACATATATTCATAGAGGATAAAGAAAAGTCACAGGATATAGAGAAGAAGGAAATATATTTTCACAGAGGATGAGGAATGTTGCAAGATAAAGGAGAGAAAAAGGGGGGCACCATGTGGGCTTTGAGCTTTGAAACTAATTCTATGTAACAGAATGACCAATGAGGAAAGCACAGATTCCCAAATTAAAGGGACCAGTTAGAAAAGCTCATGTTCATACAAAGAGCTACAGCCTTTAAAAACCAAAGACAAAGAGACTCAGTAGATTCAGATTATTTAGATACTAGTAGCTAGGTGCACAAAATTCGTGCAAGATGGGTTCCCTCAGCTCAGCCTGTACCCTCTCTGATTAAGGACCCCGCTGTGGGATTGGGCCTAAACTGGCAGTCAGACATCCCTCTCACAATCTGGGACCCTAGGCTCCTAACTGCTCACCTGCCTGCCTGCCTGATTGCCCTTAACTGCCCTCCCCTGCAGTCCTGATCTGGCCCAGTTTCTGTCTCTCTTTTTGGTTTTCTTAGCAGTCCTCCAGGCTTTCCTGCCTCCCTGTCTCCCTCTTCCTCTTTCTCGGCTGGGAGGGGGCAGGGCAAGTGAGTGCCACTCCACTCTCTGTCCACACTCCCTTCCATCCAGGCCTTTTCAGGCCCAGTCTGTTTTGTTTCCTCATTCTGAGAGAGGTTTTGAGAGTGAGCTGGGAGGGAGGAAAAGAAGAAAAGGCTGTGAGTTGGTGGGCGCTGTGTGTGTGTGTGTGTGTGTGTGTGTGTGTAGTTGTGAGTGTGAGTGTGAGTGCCAGCCCTGCTTCCCCATCCCCATCTCTGCTGCCACAAGTCCCCACCCACCAGAGCCTACTGCATGTGCAGCCTGGGTTAGGTCAAGCCTCTGGTCATTGTGGATGTGACAGACCCAGGGCTTTTATATATGAGAATTTACCATTGGAGAGAGAGAGCAGGCCTTTCCCATTTGGGTTCCCTTTCCCCAGGGAGTCCCCTTCCAGGACACCCCTGCCCAGATGGAGTTTGTATATGCTTCTACTAAACTTTTACATTTTTATTAAAGAAATATGTTAGTCCATGAGTTCATTCTTCAAACTTTGTCAGACAAGAATCCATGAGAAGTGTGCACCCCAAACCCCACATTTCAAAAATATATATCTCTGATGGTTTAGATCTAATCAGCAATTAGGCAAATTTATGAATAATGCATTCTTAAGAGGAGGTTTACAGATAAAATTCAGAATTCTGCCTATTTTGATAAACAAAAAATAGCTATTGTTAAAAAGATTGAATGTCCTGCCTCATTAAGGTAGCAATCATGACTGTGCAAAGCTTTTCCAAATACAAATCTCAAGCCATATCCCATGATGATGCCATTAAAGCTCAACGAGGTCCAAAAAAAAGTTATATTAAGACAAGCAAGATTGGCTTGGTTTTAAAGCTAAAATTGTTCTAGTATTACAAAGATTATAAAATGTGTGTGTTTTCCAATATCTGGAGTTGTAGCAGATTTTTTTTATAAAACAAAAACAAAAACAAAACACACAGATGACTGACATTGCAGCAATAGTCTACTGCATGAGTACTCTTGATACCAGATATTTTTAAAGGATAAAACACAGTGAATAATATTATGCTACTATTAAAAGAAACTTTATGGGTCACCATTTTGATCTTGTAGTCAAGGCAAAAATCTAACTCTCTATCCCTCTCAATTTCCCTCTGTGTAAAATCAATAAAATAAAATTTTCAAAAAAGAAACATCAATGAGAGAGAAACATCAATCAGCTGCCTCCTGCACCCCCCCCCCAGTTGGGGAAGTGCTTACATCCAAGGTACATGCCCTTGACTAGAATTGAACCTGGGACCCTTGAGTCTGCAGGCTGATGCTCTATCCACTGAGCCAAACCAATTAGGGCAAAATGTATTAATTTATTGATTAATATAGATTTTCTTACCTAAATAAAAGGGTTTTGAGTTATAATTTGGACATTTTCCTGAATCATCCCATTTTATAGAAAACACACCAAGGTCAAGAAGGATAGCATACTTTATAAGGGCATACATCAATTAGTTTTAAAGACAGGAATATAATAAAACTCCTGTCTTCTGGATTATTTTTCACTGCATGATAAATCCTGAACTTGGAAATTGACCCTATGTTGATAACTCTCACAAAAAATTATCCCACTCTAATCATCCAATTATTTTTCTCTTTTCTGATGTGATCTTTACATGAGGAACAAGTCATGTTAAATTTTTTTTGAAATTAATTAAATGATAAAATCTTTCTGATGTGTAATAATGCATATAAAACATTTCTTATTTTCAATCAATGTCACATATCTTATTATTGCAGCCATTATTTTGATCTAGTTAGAATGAGCCAAGGACATGAACCTGAATTCTTGATAGTTGACATTTTCAAAAGTAATTCTGGCTTTGCAAATTCTGATAGGTAGATATCATTTTCACCATATTCCTGTAGTCACTTTTCTTTTCAAATAAACCAAATGCTTATTGATTCTTACAAGTCTCACATAGTTTCCGTTTCTCACAGTTTCTGTTTCTCATGCTTTATCTTAGCTTAGTGTTTGAACACATAAATAGTTCCATAAAAGGAATACAAATAGGAGATTAAATATTGTTCTTTTAAAGAAGGTGAAGAAAATTCCCAAGTGTAATCTCAGTCATGAGATCATTTCTTGTTTATAAGTATCTTACAATATTATATTTTTATAATTGTAACTGGAATTTCTCTAATTTTCTAATTGTTTTAATGATTATTCATTCAAATAAATATTTTAATTTTTATAAAAATTAATTGATAATTTGTATAACTACTGCCACACACTTTTATTTAAACAGGTTGAGCCATAACTTAGTCCTTTCTACTATTAAAATATCTGAAATTTTCTTCAATCAATACTTGGCCTTTTTTTAGTCTTACTAAATGTTTCTCAGAGCCATATTAAATACTTATTTAGGCCTCAGTCTTCCCCCAAAAGGAGAATGGTTTCAATAAGTGATAAAGTTAATAGATATTATTAACAAACATAAAAATATTACAGAAAGTTTTATAAAAGACAGTGCAAACATAATAAGTGCATGAGAAAAATATAGGCTAGGTAAACTGTAAAAGATTAATAATAAATATGGATGTGCTATAGTAAGCAGCCAGAGCAAGAATAAAAGCATGGGTATAAATATAAATGATGATATTTCTCCCACCTAAAAAAAGCAAAGATATGAACCAACTAACAAAAAATCTCCAGAAATCAGCCGAGATTATTCTGTCATCTAAGCACTTCCAATTTCTTGTTTTTTCCTTTAATTGTAAATCTCATTGAAGTTATTGCCTATGTCAGCAATTTTCAACCTTTTTCATCTCATGGCACAAATAAACTAATTACTAAATTCTATAGTACACCAAAAAATATATTTTTTTTGCTTGACAAAAAAATTGTTATAATTTTTATTCATTCACATTGGATGACTATTGTTGTGCTGGCTGTTACTATTTTATATTTGTCTAGCTAAGAGAAAAGAGGTCAGTACCTTTGACTAAATAGTTCATAATTATATGACTTAAAATTCTTGTAACCTGGCCATTGAGGCTCAGTTGGTTGGTGTTTCCCTGTTAAACAAAAGGTTTCCAGTTCAATTCCTGGTCAGGGTACATGCCTGAGTTGTGGGTTTGATTCCTATTAGCATGTATGTATGAGGCAGCAACTGATGTTTCACTCTCACATCAAAGTTTCTCTCTCCCCTGATCCCCTTCTCTTTCTCTAAGCATCAATTAAAAAAAATTATTGAGGCACACAGGTTGAAAATCACTGATCTATACCAATGTATCTAATTCATCTCTTTCTATTTTCTCTCGAATCCACTCTACTTATTGTTCCCCCTATTCCCTTACTATCCTAAAAGCATTCTCCTTAAGGTTATTAATGATCCCCACAGTCCATTCTCATTCCACACCTCACTTAGTAACATGTGATACAGCTAAATACCTTAGCTCTTAAAACAGTTAAATACCTTGGGTTCCTTAGATTTCTTCTCCAATGGTCATTCTTTTCATTCTCCTCTCTTGTTTTGTTGTTTTCCTAACATATGTTAAAATATTTTACATCTCAATCCTTGGATGTTTTCTCTTCTTTATCTATATTCATTTACTTAGTGTTCTCATCTAGGCTCTTCACTAAATATCAAGTAGTTGCTGACACTTTCCAAATATATAACTTCAACCTGGACTTCTCTACCAAATTCCACTCTCATAAGTACCTACTTGGCCTCTGCACTTGATATCTAATAGATATCTCAAAGTCAAATAGCTAAAAGTAAAATTTTGGTATTCTTGAATTTGAACATTTGAATCTCCAAATTCAGTCTTCCACTTGCTTAGGGCAACAATTTTAATGATTTCTCTCTCTCTCTCTCTCTCTCTCTCTCTCTCTCTCTCTCTCTCTCTCTCTCTCTCTCTCTCTCATTTTTTTCTCTCTCTCTGCCTGGACCCAGTCTCAGCACAGGTTCCCCAAGAAAAACATTCTTAAAAAAAGGATTCAAGCAAATGTAATTTATTTGGAAATGTTTCCCAGAAATACTGTTGAGAAATAGAGAAGTGAGGTTGGGAGGAGAGAAAATTAATAAAAATAATGCTATGAGGCAAGATACTGCTTTCAGTAAGTTGAACTTAATTAAGAGGGGGGCCTAATCGTGATACTGTAGAACACACATCTCACATTTTTCTCTCCCAGGATTGAGAGAAAGTTGAGGTATTTGTCCACCAACTACTATGAGTCATATGTTGAGAGTGCTTCTGGCGTGTGGTCCATGGTACTTCCTCTCTACTGGAAATTGAGAGAGAATGAACAAAAAGCAGTAAGAAAAATATGAACAACCCTTAATAGAAAGCACAGAAAAAGCATTTTTTCAAAATGTCACACAAATTGGAAGTCAAACTGGAGAGCTAGACATTGAGATATAGTTGAGGACTGTATGGAACATCTGATAAGAACATGTAAGCAATCGTAAGAACTTATGTTTCCTTCTCAACCAGCACTTCTCTAATTACCCAATTATAAAGTGAACCTATATCCACCAGGCATCCCCAGATCCTCTCCCATTTTTATAGCACTTAATTTCATCTAAAAATGTAATGTACAGATTTATTTACTGCTCTTGTTAATTGTCTCTCAATTTGCAATAGAAATGAGCTCCACAAGGACTGGGATTGTGTCTGCTTGTTCATATCTCCACCCCCTGTACTTCTAACACAAACAGGCACAGGGTAGGCCCACAAGAGAAAAGCAAAAATCAGAAAAGTCAAACCATGACCACAGTATAGAATACCAGTGTTTAATTAGAGATAGTAAGTAATAAAAGAAATAACACATTATTTCTCAAGCTTCGAGCTATGCATGCTATTTGTCAAATGAGTTTTTATATACAGGACAAAGGACAAATTTCTATCCTGAGAGGAATTTTATTTTATACACTCATCCACAGGGTGAATGTAAAGTTTACGGCACAGTTTCTCTCTTTATAGAGGCAATTTCTGAGAAGGAGTTTTTAGGATATCTTGATCTAATTATGTTGGTGCTTCCAATTCTAATTTTGACATATTAATAGTACTTAGAGAACTCTGAATAATGGAAGGTGACTTTTTTTTTCCTCTAAACCACTTGTTTTTACTTTATAAAAGGAATAGAAATATATTTAAAACAACTTTAATGTTGAACCAAATATTACATTAATAAACTAAACTTTGAGCCTCTGAAGTTTAAATTTGGTGTGTATAATGGGCATTGCCCCTCATATTATTTGTTCCTGTCATACTTTTGGCAGAGCTTTATCCAGAGAAATCATTTCATGAAATCAGTTCTTAAAGTCGAACATGTATGTTAAGGTCAAAATGATGGACAGGATATAGATGGACTCTTTATTTAATGGAGATATCACCTCCATAAATACTATATTCAATAAATACTATCCAATGAGATTAAATTTTGTGAGTGGGCAAAAACGAAGTTAGCAAGAATTGGTGGTGGAAAGAAAAGAAACAGATATATGTAGCTAGAAGTATTATTTTATGCTGGAATAGCAAAAATAGAAATGAAATAAATCTTATCTTATTCAGATTATCAAAGCTTTGCTTTAAAATTTATTACCATATTCTTTTATTTGAAATATTTTCTCTATCCTTATTCTCAAATCTGAGAAGCTATGAGCTCTCATATAGCCTTTGTCTTACCTTCTGTTTAATTTGTAATATTGTTTTATACCTACTTCTTTTCTTATATATGCTTAAGATTGTTTATGAAATAAATTTAGTATTTAGGTCTATGGTCAAAATTATTTCAAAAACAGTAATCATATCATAAATATTAGCAATATATAAGTAGATGTTAATAGATGTTTCTGGCTTAATTTTCTAGATCCTAACTATAAAATTTCAGTCTGGGTATCTAAATAATCTGGTAAAACTAAATATGCCACAAATTTTCTTGAAGTATAGAATATCACATTAACCTTCAGGTTAGTAGGAGGTGACATATAACTCTCAAATTTATGTAAAGTTCTCCTAAGCATTCTATATATAATGAGTTCATTTATACCCATGACAAATTATTTTTGCTTAAGATTTTATTTTACAACTAATAGATCAATGCTACTAAACAATAAAAATAATAATGTATAAATTCTACTGTTTCAAATATATTTATAAATGCACACAAATCATCTCATTTTTTCTGATTATAAATTAGAATTGTGTCATTAAAATTTACTTTTAGAATTTCACACGTGTTTTTGAAGTGAACAAATGTATCTTTATTCATCTTCTCTAAGCTTTCTGTTCATAGATTGTCTGAATAGTTAGCATGACCTAAACACAGAGAAAAGAGAACAGCAAAGTTCTAAGTCCTAATGGAATTTTACTAACTGCATAACGGATGCATCTGGATGGAAGATCCTGAGCTACATATGCTTCTCTGCCTAAAGCACAACAGGACAAATGGCACTAAGGAAGAAAGAGAGTCTGATACATCTGCTCTGTCTGCACCCGATTCCAAGATATAAAAAGCTTCAGTGACCAAGAAAAGAAGATGGTCATCCTCTAAAATTTTAGAAAACTTACCAAATATGTCTCCCTTCACTGTTACAAACTTTTGTGAAGTATAGAACTCTCATCAGTTCCACTCTTTCTGTACCTATAAAGCACACACCATGGAGGCAAACAGGAAGGAATGAAAAGAAATGCTTATTTATCCAAGTAAAAAAAAAATAAAGTGAGAGTGAGGTGAAGGTCAATGTTTGCTGAATGATTCAGTCCTAAGACTCAAGTTTATATTAAAATTTAAAAACCACATCTAATTCTAGTTGAGTTAGAGTATCACGTAAATTTGTAGAGAAAACACTTCAATACTAGCTCAGAAAGCCCACCTCATGAATTTCATACATTTAGGTAGGTTCTGCACTCATTAACTTGACATTGTGGATTGAATCTGAGAAGGAAAAGTTGCCAGCACCCAAGTGAACAGGAAGGAAAGGTAAATCACCCCCCTGAAAAAAATAACTGGGGGGAGGGGGCACCTATATCTCAGTACATAAATAAAAAAATGAATTGTGAGATGAGGTAAGAAAGATATATGACTAAAACCCAAACATTGCACAGATGATTCACAAACAAGGCTGAGTTAAATATTATTCTAAGAAACATTTTGGTGAAATCTTGGAAAGCATTTTGTTTTAGTTTTTCCAAAAATGAAGGAAAATGGTGACTCCTCTCAAAGAAGAGTAAGGATTCACGAATGTGCTAAGATGAAAACAGAGAACAAAAGATGGATGAATTAAAAATAGCACAATGAGATAAAGTTCAAGGGAAGGATTTAAACACATTCTAGAGGCGCTATAATCTAGAATCAACGTTGTGAAGAGAAACATCCCAGAATTCAGTAGAAAAAGAATGAGATAAAAGTATGTAAGAGGAGATAATAGAACAGATTCTGATACAGTTTAAGAATTATATGCACTATTACAAAAATAAAACACTAAGAAAAAAAACAGAAATATTTCCTAAACATGAGACTCAGATCAGATGGCATATATTCATATAATTTTATATAATATGAATGATTACTAGGGAAGGAGAAAAACATGTTACTTCTCAGAGAGAAAAATGAGCAGGTTTGACTAAAATTATTTCTTCACAGCACTAAAGTGCAAAGACATTTGGGCAAATGTGTATAGAATCAGACATTAAAACTTTATTACTAAAGAATTTTATGTCTAATCAATCTTATGTTCACTCACAAAGCTAATAAAATTATACTGTCTGCCAGGAAAGAGGAATTTGGATTCACAAAACCAATAAATATATCAAAATCAAGACACCAACCTGACAAAACAAAGTATGAATAACCATAGTTGAATAGTGTAACCAATTATAGTATATTATTAAAAACAAGTAATTTGTCAATATGCATTCAGAATTTAAAGGAAATGCTGAAAGCTATTATACAGAATAATATTTATAGAATATATAATAGTACGTAAAATATATTGAGCCTGTAATTGTAGATAAGAAGAGCCAAAATTACACTAAATGTCTTCTCATGAATGGCAAAACAATAAATATTACTCCATAGATTTTAATTTTGAGAACAGAATCAGGAAAATTAGAAATAGGTACAAGGAAAAATGGAAAATTATAAGCAGGGCAGAGGGAGAAAGAGCAATGGATGCCTTTACTAAACAATTTTAAAACAAGCATTGTAGAATTAAGCTTGCAACTTCCACTTTGAAAAATCGCTAATAAAGATTGTAGGAAACAAGAAAACAAACGGACACAAAAAAATATAGTACAATTGAATGTTTAAAAAAAATAACATTATAGCCCTAACTGGTTTGGCTCAGTGGATAGTGTTGGCCTGTGGACTCAAGGGTCCCCAGTTCAATTCTGGTCAAGGGCATGTACCTTGGTTGCGGGCACATCCCCAGTAGGGGGTGTGTAGGAGGCAAATTATTGATGTTTTTCTCTCCTTTACGTTGCTAACTATCTCTCTCCCTTTCTCTCTATAAAAAATCTAATAAAATATATATATATTTTTAAAAGAGCATTATAAAGATAGAGAATAGATGTAGTAAAAGAGCATCTAGATTCACCTAAGTTTTTTTTTTTTTTTACAAAAAGATCATAAATGATAAACATTTTCCTCTCGATTGCTGCCATCAGAGTGGATCTTCCAGGTGGAGAAAGCAGATGGATGGGAATGTTCACTCGGGCTGCAAGTGGCAGAGCCCAGGCTCCTCAGGCACCAAAGAACAATCTTTAACCACTGCTGTTCTCATTCATGTTCATAGCACAGTGTAGATTTTTAAAATGCATTCATTCCAGTCCGGAACACACTGAGAGTGTGCAGTGAATGAATAATGTTGTGATGGATTTAGATTGTTGACAGACTGATTAGATCCTTCCCTTATGAATTTTTCATTTCATTCACAGAAATAGAGGAGAAACCTAAAATTTTAATGTAATATTCTTCTCACATAATCAATTATAGTGAATGGTTTTTTTCACTAGCTTTAAATTATCCCCCAATTACATCTTCTTGTTAATTTTTTTTTTCAAAATAAAACAAAGGTAAATTTTTCAAGTGCCTAAAGGAGACATTGAAAACCATTATTTTAAATTCACGATTTTATTTTGTATAGACTTTCTCACTGCTTTTTAAAAAAATGTTCTTACTAGAAAAATCATTCTAATGCATAAACTTGGATCTGTATACATGGAGTAAATTAGCAAAAGAACAGAAATAAATTTATACATAAAAAAACAGTGTTGAGATTTAGAAAGAGGTTGACCAGTATGTCTCAGTGGTTGAGCATCCTCCTATCAACCAGGATTGTGGTAGATTCTCAATCACATACCCAGGTTTCAGACTCCATCCCCAGTAGATGACATGCAGGAAGTGGCCTGTCAGTGATTTTTTCTTCTCATCATTGATGTTTCTATCTCTCCCTCTCCCTTCTCTAAAATCAATAAAAATCTTCTTAAAACTTAGAAAGAAAAGGAAGTCATGAGTCAGCTTTTCCTAGAAAACTCCTATATTACCCACAAAAGGTCCCTGTTTACATTTTGAAAACTATCCAATCTGTTCCTGTCTAAGTAAGCATCTTTAGTTAAGTAGTCGCCAAATTTTCAAGATGCTGATCCATCCCCAAATTTGTGAAATGTTGCATTATAATAATGGTCAAATCTGCAATATCCTCATAAAATGACAAAGTTGGGCTAGACATTATGAAGAAAAGTTCTTCCTCAAAATTTGCAGTAGACATTAGTGGGTTTTGCCATCCAGCATCTGTTTATCTTTCTCCTATTAGCAGTACCTTTCTTTTTCTTTTGGGGAAACCCCCCCAAGTCTCCCACTTTTCATATAAATACCTCCAATGCCATTACTCCCCTCAATTCCTGTCTCTGAGAGTGGACTTTATTTATTTAGTTATTTATCTATTTATATTAAATTTACTGGGGTGACATTGGCCAACATGAACATATAGGTTTTAGGCGTGGGTTTCTATGTTGCAAGATCTCTATATTGCTCCCTGTGTCCACCTCATTGCACCCTGTGTCCACCACCCAAAATCAAATCTTATTCTGTCACCATATATTAGGACCCCTCTCTCCCCTCATCCTCTTCCCTCTGGAACCGCCACACTGCTATTTGTGGTCACAAGTTTCAGTTTTATATCCCACATATGAATGAAATCATATGGTTCTTAGCTTTTACGGACTGACTTATTTCAGTTAGCATAATGTTCTCAAGGTCCATCCATATTGTTGCAAATGGCACTATTTCTTTCTTTTCTATGGCTAAGTAGTATACCATTGTGTATATGCACCACATCTTTATTCCTCTTATCATGGGACAATTTAGTTATTCCATGCCTTAGTACTGTGAATAATGTTGCAATGTACATAGGGTTCATATATTTTTTGAATATATGATTTTGAGTTTTGGGGGCATAAACCCGAGAGTGGGATTTCTGGGTCTTATGGTAGGTCTATTCTTAAATTTTTTTTTTTTTTTGAGAAATCACCATACTGCTTTCCATAGTGGTTGCACTAGTCTACATTCCCACCAGTAGTGCATGAGGGTTCCCTTTTCTCCACATCCTCTCCAACACTTGTTATTGCTTGTCTTGCTGATAATGGCCACTCTAACAGGTGTGAGGTGGTATTGCATTGTAGTTTTGATTCGCATTTTCCTAATTGCCAGTGAGGTTGAGTTTCTTTTCATATATCTATTGCCTGTTTTATGTCTTTTGAAGAAGTGTATTTTCAGGTCCTCTGCCCATTTTTTATTGTGTTTTGTTGTTGTTGTTTTTTATTTGGTGTTTGTTTGTTTGGTGTTGTGTTTAATGAGTTCTTTATATATTTTGGAAATTAAACCTTGTCTGTTTGTAAATATCATCTCCCATCTGGTTGGCTGCCATAGAGAACATTTTATGAACTTGACTCCAAAGGCAAGGAAAGTAAAAGTAGAAATAAAGAAATGGGACTATGTTAAATAAAACGCTTCTGTACAACAAAATAAACTGACAACAAAAAAAAAAGTTGGTATCACTTACAGCTGGCCAAACAGATCATAATTGCAATGTAGTCATGATTAGTTATGAATGGCAATTTGACCCAAGCAAAATCAACTAGGTTCAATCTAAACTTATACTGGGATTCACATTTGAACAACCAGAAAAAAGGAGGACTTTAAAAAAAATGACTTGAGACAGATAGACAGACATCAATTTATGGTTCCACTTATTCATGTATCCACTGGTCAATTCTTGTACTGTGATATAACCTGCAGCCTAAGTGTGGAGGGACAAGGAATGGCGCTTTAACCAACTGAGCAACACAGTCAGGGCCAAAAGGAGCACTTTTAAGCACTAGAGATGGTCCAGGCAAGACCCAGTCCCAGAGTTGTTGGCAGCCATGTTGTCATAGGAAACTTGAAAATGAAGCCAACAGCCATAGGAGTCTGGAGTTGGAGACAAACCAAAGCCTGATGGCAAGTATTGGGACCTTCAAATCCAGATCTGTGAATCCAGGCCACCAGGATGTTCCAGTTCCTTGATTCAGTTACCCTGCCCCCTGTCCTACCTCAAAACATATACATTTACTTATTTTTGTTAGGCTAGTTTTTGTGTTTTCTCACTTGCAACAAAACAAATCCTAGATAATGCAGTAGTTCTAAGACCCTTACATAGTGCTATTTTTTTTATTCATTATCAACTTAAAGTGAGAAAAGGCAGAAGAGAATAAAACAAAGCAGTGATTGCCAGTACATTAGTGGATGCTAAGATAAAATATGGGTCATTTGGAATTATGATTTGGATTAGGATAGGATTTGGGTTCCTTAGAGATAGGTTTGAGGTTAATATTAGGATTAGAGTAGAAATAATGTTGGGGTAAATTTTAAGGTTAGGATAAGAATTAAGTTTGAGCTTTGTTTTAGAGTTAGACATAGAACTAAAATTAGGGGTATTATAATGTCAGGGTTAGGATTAGAGATAGGTTTGGAGTTACTTTGAAATTTAAGGTTAATATAAAAAACAGGGTTGTGAGTAGAGATTAGAGTTGGGATTAGTTTTAGGGTTGGATTTATTGGTAGATATGGGTTTAATAGGTAGAATTTGCATCATGGTTAAGGCTACATTTTGAGGTAAATTCTGTATTGGGTGTTCAGTTAGCGTGGGACTGGAGGTAGGCCTGAGTTTTTTGAAAGGGTTAAAGATAGTGGATCCTGGGTTAGTCATGGGGATAGGTTTATAATTAGAACTCGATTTAGTGTTAGAATTAGCATAGAAAAAGGTTAGGATTACTTTTAGGGCTATCGTATGGGGAAGAATTGGATTATAGTTAAAATTAGAGTTATATTGGAGATTAATTTGGAGTTAGGGTTATAGATGGTGTTAGAGATATGTTTGGTGCCAATATTTGAGTTAGGATTACAGGTAGAATTGAGGTTAGTATAAGAGTCGGGGCTCAAGATAGGATTGTGTTTTAGATTATCAGTTATAGATATATTTGGACTATCAATTAGATATACATGTAGTGTCAGAGTCAGGGTTAGGAGTAGGATTGAAATTTATATTATGGATGGAGTCTGAGGTAGGTTTGGGCATAACAGTTAGTGTTGAAGCAGGTTTGAATTTAGTTATACCATATTTTCCAGCGTATAAGATGACTTTTGAAACAAAAAAAAAGTCAACCGAAAATCGGGGGCAAAAGACCAAAATTACCTGCAGATCTTGACGGCAAAGTAAGTCTTTTCTTTGAAGTGGGGGGTAGTCTTATACAGCGAATATAGGCCTAAACCTATGTTTTAACTGTAAAATTAGGGGGTCATCTTATACGCCAGAAAATAACTAAATTAGAGGTAAATTTGAGGATTATGATTAGGTTAGTTAGTGAAAAATAGGTTTCTGGTAAATGTTTGGGTTATGGTTAGAGGCAGGATTAGAAGCAGACTTGTGGTTAGTGTTAAGGTTTAAGTTAGAGCTATGGCTGGGGTTAGTTTTATGATTAGAGTTAAGATTGTGGTTCATTTTAGTATACATTTTAAAGGTAAGATTTGTTAACTTTACAGTTGATTTTCAGGTCAAAGTTGGGGGATAGCGAGGTAATGGCTATAATCAGAATCAGAGTTAGTTTTGGGGGTAGCTTAGGGTTAGTTAGGATTTTTAGTGTTAGGGTGCAGTTAGTGTTATATGAAGGATCGGTTTTCTTGTTAGTGTTCAGTGTGGTTAGACCTCAAAGTAGATCTAAGGTTCCTGAGGGAACAATGTACTCATTCAGCCATAGCTATCTGTATGACCACCCAAGCTATAAGAAAATGTATCATCTTCATCCTTCTATATGACCCTCGCTGAGGAGTGTAAACTATGTCAAAGAATAAAGTTGGTCAAAGTGTCTCACGTTCCTTCTCCATGTTTCCCTTCATTTTATTCTTTCACTCTCATTTTCAGACTTCCTCCTTCTCACTACTTGAATCACACAGGTTGGTTCCTGTTTTAGTCAGTACTTTGCAGAAATACCATCCACAGCTAATGAAAGTAAACAAAGAAAGCTCATGTACCTGGAAAGGGGTGGTCTAACTAGATCTAGGGATTCCAATAATATCATGAGGATTCTCTCCATCTCTTCGTCTCTGGAAGCTGATTTAATTTTCCTACAAGAGATGATTTTCTTCTCTGTGGCAAAGGGGAAGATTTTAGGCATCTCTAGGTCCAATCATCCCAAGTAGCAAAAACTAAACAAGCTAGTTATTTCTATTTGGATCAAATTATCATCCCTTTGCCAAGCATTATGGTTCGGGAGTGGGTGATGATGTGAATGATGTTTTCTTTCCTCTCTCCACCACATTTACATGGAATAGCAAAGGAGAATTTCCTAAAGGAAGAGGTAATGGAAATATGTGAAGAAGGGGAGATGTGGTAGTTGGGAAGACAAAAAGCAACCGGTATCTATAACAGATCCCTATGCTATTGATATTTAGACATTTTGGGGATATACAGAATTGTGTTCCTTTTTATTTTCTGTACTCTTTCTATGTCTGTTTTAGCTATTATAGTTTTCTCTGATTTTAATTTAAGCCATTTCCTCTTTTTTAAAATCTTGAATCTGTGCCAGAGCACCTTGATACAACATTTTCCTCATGAAACTTTACCTAAATGTATTTCAAAAGTTTTAAGTCAGGCCCTAGCCCGTTTGGCTGTGGATAGAGCATTGGCCTGTGGACTGACCAGGTTTGATTCCAGTCAAGGACACGTACCTGGGTTTCAGTGTCTCTCACATAAATGTTTCACTCTCTCTTTCCCTCCCTTCCACTTTCTCTAAAAATTAATGGAAAAATCATTGGATGAGGACTAACAACAACAACAAAAAACTTTAAATCAGATAATTTTGGCATGCTTTTCCTCTTGTTTTATTATTCTGGGGCTGTGTGTGTGTGTGTGTGTGTGTGTAATCCCCCCCCCCCCCCGGGTGTTTTATATTGTGATGTTTCTGTCTTTTAAAAACGTCAATATCCTATGGAATTTGTATTTTATCTTTATTTACGCTTTTGTTCTATATTATAAGTAGGTACCTTCTTCATGTATTCTTTTCTAGTTCTGCCCTTTATTCTGAAAGTTAATGACTTCATCATTACTACTTTCACAGTGTTTTTGGGGAGACAGTTACTGGAAAACATGACTAGAGGAAACAATGTGTCTTTTTCTGAATTATTAGATTTTAAATATTTTATGACTCATTTCACATTTGTTCGTAATTTAATCTTCTCATATGATTATATTTTAATTAAAAGCCACAATTTCTTCATAGAAATTCAAAAGGTTCTTTCATTGAGAAAGCATCAGATTTAAAGATAAAGAATTGGTAATATCTCATTGATTTGGTGTTTCAATGGTCATACATACCTAATTTATTGAATGAAATATTATGATGCTGACCAGAACAGAATTTCCCAAAGTGAATCTCAAGTTTATTTCTGACTTTGTTCATCAGGTTTATTTTAAAATTAGACCCAAATATTAATATTTAAGACCTATCTTGTTAGTGAAGTGGAAATAACACATAATTTGCTGATTGGTTAGCAACCCAGATATATTTTCTAATTTGTAAATAAACATCAATGTCTAATTATATATTGTTATTTTCTAAATTTCACTAAGTGATCAGTGTTTCCAGATAACATAGTTGTAATTTTCTAAAAAAAGAGAATGATTATAATATGAAGATCACATTTTAAATGAATTCTACTTCATTTACTATTGTTGTTAAAAAATAAAGCATTATTCTCTTTTAAAGGGAAGTCACATAGATAATTAACATAAATCAGGCTTGGGCAACAATAGGTTTACAGTTGTTCTTATGGAAAAATGCAGGTTGTGATTATAATAACACAAGAATAAACTCTGTCTTTCATGTACTCCATAACTGTAAACTTACTTTGCCTACTCCTGAATGTTCTCCTATTAGAATTTTTAGTAACTGACCTTGCAAATAACCAATGGTTCCAATAATAGTATATTCATCCAAAGTTAAGCAAAACCTAAGCCTTTTGCAATAGGAACCACATTCTAAGATTTGTAACTTTCTATTATCTTTCCTAATAATGATAAGTTAGTAAAAGAAATTAAGAGACACGTCAGCACGGAAAATAAAGGGAATTTAGACAAAGGAAACAAAACATTTTTAGGTCACTATTTTTAAACCTGTTTTGAAAAATAAATAAATAAAACTTTGCCTAATATTATTGGGGCAGACAACCAACTTAAGATTTTTACCCATTTATGTCCCATTGCTGAGGAGGTAAAAGTTGAGAACCAGTCTTTAGGGAACAACAAAAGAAGAAAAGACACGCATAAGTCAGAAAGCAAAGGGTATAAGAGTTCATTTGTTGAACTAACTCTTTAGTATGGTAGTCCTACATTGATAAAATTAATGATTCTAAATGACTTATTTTTTTAAATAAATTACTTCAAAGAAAGTAATAATAAAACAACCAAACTATTACATTTGACAAGAAATTTAGAGATAATGATACCTTCATCAAGTCTCACAGGTAGCCCTCGCGGTTCGGCTCAGTGGTTAGAGCATTAGCCCAAGGACTGAAGAGCCCTGGGTTTGATTCTGGACAAGGGCATGTACCTCAGTAACAAGCACAATCCGGGCCTCAGTCCGGGCATGTGCAGGAGGTAACCAGTTTATGTGTCTCACATCTATGTTTCTCTCCATCCCTCCCACTTTCTCTGAAAATCAATGGCAAAAAGATTAAAAGATTATCCTCTGGGGAAGATTAACAACAACAAAAAGTATCACAGGAAAACAGGAGTTTGGGATAAAGACAGTGGGAATTCCCCCATAAATTGTGGTTTGTCAGAGAGGTGAGTAAACTCCAAGGTGTTCTGCATGGAGAGAAAGGGGAAAACAGTTCTCAAGGACACAGACTTTGTGTGTGTGTGTCTTTCTGAAGACGAAAAGCTGGAAGGAGCAAACATTTGGCTGGCCTGTACCCTGCTTCAGTAGCATTGTTTGCTTCATCTTTTGTTCCTCCTGCCCTTTATTTTCTTGATGCTCAGGACTCCAGTGTTAATGTTTTCTTCTCATTCGTTAAGTTAATTTTATACATTAGATCTTACATTTCACTACACTATTCATATCTATTTAATAGTAGATATAACATTATATTTTTTTAATATGTTGCATTTCTGTCCTTTCCAGGACCCTGTTAACCCCTTGAAGAAAATGGTATCTTTCTTATATTTGTTCTTTCTGGTGTCAGGGAGAGTGTCTGTCAATAAATAGATGTCTAATAATTGTTTCAAGAATGAATGAATGAATGAATGAGTGAATATTTTTCATTTCTCATATTTCATTTATACCTATTCAACAACAGCAGACCACCCACATCAGATCTCTGGAGAACATCAGGATTCAGGCTGCATAGGCTGACATTTTCTCTCAAGAAAATGGCAGTCCATGACCTTACGAATGAATCAGTCTCTATGACCTTGTGTCATTATTAAGAAACCCTCAGTAAATTTCTTTACTTCTTAAAATCTGAGCACAGATCATGTTTTCTTATGCTCATACAATGCTAAAAATAGAACTTTAATCATTTAATTAGAATGTTGAATAGAAAGATGCTCATAAAACTACAACATGCATCCTGTTCAGAAGATATATTGAGGGCATTCAGATTAACATATAATACTTAGAGATTGCTTGCAAAGAGGAAGACAATTAGATTTAGTAAAGATTGAGTTTAACATCGTTTATTAATGAATACCTAATCAGTACTCTAGGTAAATAAAAAATAATAATAACCCAGGATCCAGTTGCAGGAGAGTTGAAGATAATGGCTTTCCTCATAAAAGCCTAGAAAGGTCCTAAATATTTTTCTATAAATGTAAATGAAATTTTAAATTTGTATCGCTTCAACTGAATATAAAGGAGAATTAAGTTATCTATAACTAATGCCATAACTTCTTAAAATACATAGGAGTATACCCAAGTTTTTATGTTTATATGCAACATATGTATAATATATAGGCAAAAATTTAGACTTACATATTCCAAATCTGAAGTGTTATTGTCCATAATAAAAATGATTCTTCTCTAACCAACCATAACTAAATATATCTCAAGTATTATAAATTTTCTCAATATTTTTATAACACCTACTTTTTGTAAGCGGGATATTTGCAAACTTCAATATATTGAAGAAAAGGGTAGGTAACCATCTGTCTGCTTTGGATTTAGATGGAGCTTCCCAGCAGCTTATGTTTCCTCCTTGTTTATATCTGGAGGATTAAGCCTATTTCAGTGAAAAGCTGAATTTCTCACACCTTACTGCAGACAAGCCCTTGGAGGACAGTTTTTATCCCTTATCTTCATCCGTATCCATCCAGTATTTCCATATCTTCAATATTATGGCCAAAAGTTATTGATTTTCTTTGAATTTCACATCATCCTAGTTTCTATTCTGTGACTAACAACTCCTCACACTTATAATTTAATAAATCAAAAATCACTGGAACTAAATCAAAGCCAGTCTTTGATGTGCTTTTGTGTTGTCAAACACCTTTTCATAGCAAACTTCAGATTCCTTCCATGATATAACTGATTAGCTACATTTATTAGGCATGAAAATATATGTGTATATTTTATTTAATGGTTCCAGGGACACAGGAATAGAAAGTAAATTTTACAATATTTCAAATATGAAAGAATGACTTCAGATAGAAAATAATAAATTAAAGCATGCAAAAAGGAAGAAAAACCTTTACAATACTGTTTTTCACTAGAATTTTTTTAAATCATTGCATTACTAATTCTGTTTGTAGTGAATTCTGCCAATCATGCCAGACTTCTGAAATGTCCTTTTTTTTGGTAATCTTGGGTAACAAACAATGGGTACTGACTACAACAATGATAAATTAAGCAAATGTGCCCACTGCTACCTCTGCTCAAAATGTTAAGTAACTATTACTTCAAAGTTATCATTGGACTTTTGTGACTCCCACACTCTCAATGCTTCATTTTTTTCCTCTCATTTAACACCTCCTTGCTGCATTCTCCATCTAATCCCATTTTAAGTCAAGTCTTTTAATCTTCTCTCTTCTGATAGCTCTTTATAGGCACTCTTTAATTTGTGTCAAATATAAAATTACCTGGCTTTCAATATAGGAGACCTCATATAACAGGATGCTTACTTTACCTTTTCCTATGGCAGGGATTCTCATGGGCTCTTTTGAAAATGTCAATTTTAGCACTAGCTGGTTTGGATCAGTGGATAGAATGTCAGCCTGTGGACTGAAGGGTCCCAGGTTTGATTCTGGTCAAGGGCATATGCCCTGAATGCAGGTTCAATCCTCAGGCGGGGGCATGTAGGAGGCAGCCAATCAATAATACTCTCTCATCATTGATGTTTCTATCTCTCTCCCCCTCTCCCTCTCCATTCCTCTCTGAAATCAATAAAATTATAAAAGGAAAGAAAATGTGGATTCTAGAGTTACTACCCCATAAACCTGACTCAATAAGTCTGGCCTGGGCCCTGAAAAAAAATTTTTACTACACACCCTAATTTTCTGTTTCTTCATACATGGCTCAAGATGATACTTTTTCCAATTTAAGGAAACTTATCTGTGATAATATCATACTGGAGAAAGCCAAGAATAAAATAACATGTAGGAAAAATGTTTGTATTCACTACCCGGTTCCTTCTATAGTCTTTGATTTCTATGGGGAGTATGTAAAAAAAACATGAACATAAAAGATGACTGATTATAAATCACAGGTTTACTTCATATGACTTAATGCTTAAGCTCCTGATTTTACATTCAAACTAGAGGCCCAGTGCACAAAAATTGATGCACTAGGGAGAAGGTTTTGGGGGAGGGGTTCACCCTCAGCCCAGCCTGCACCCTCTCACAATCCTGGACCCCTCAGGTAGGGTCTCCAGGCCTCACCTGAGATCAGGACCTATCTGGGCTTCCCTTCCCCCAGCTGCAAGCAACTAGCCCCACCCCCACCACTGCCACTGTTTGCCATCTGTGCAGTGCTGCCTCCCCACCTTCCCTGACTCTGTTGACCTTCTTCTGCAGGTGACAGGCTGGGTGCAATGGCTTGGCTGGCCTGGGCCTCCCTCTTTCTTTGCTGTGGGGGCAAGGCCAGCCCAGCAAGGGGCCATCTGCCAACTGATCACTCTAACCACTGATCTGCTTGCCTGATCACCCCTAACCATTCTATCTGCCTACCTGATTGCCCCTAACCACTTGCTTGGCGAGGGACTGTGATAATCTGATCTCTGGTCATTCTGGCCATGATGCTTATGGCCTCTGGCCTTTTATTATATAGGATGCTCACCACACACCTCCCTGAACTATTTCAAATTGTGTAGTTCTTTCGATTTTATCCCCTTCTCTACTTCAAACCTGCTTCTCCCCAGCATCCCACTTCTCATTAAATTGCACCAACATCCATTTACTTGTCATGACAATGTTGACTTTCTCTTTTTCTCACACCCATATGCAATCCATTAGCAAATCCTATTGGCCTTATTGTCAAAATATATCTTAAATGACACTACCAGAATATAAATTTCCTAAAGGAATGAGTTTTGTCTATTTTATTTAGCTGCAAAGGATACAGAATAGCTCCCCCCCCCAATAAAATTTAGTATTGCAAAAAAGAACTTGCCACCTGATTCACTTATTAATAAATTTATACTTCCTTGAATGCTTTTAATTATCCCAGAAGACATTGCCTAAGTAATTCTCACATAAATTGTATAGATTACTTGCTTATCCAAAAAGAAAAAGAAAAAACTAATTGTGAGTGGCATGTGGCAAAGCAAGTCCAACTATTCCTCTAGTAATTCTGACCCAACCTGCCTTGGCCAAATTCATGATTACCCTCTCCTCATAACACTTGCTTTTCTTTCTATTGTTTCTATGTTAAGAAAAAGTCAAATGAGATGATCAATATTCTTTCTTTTGGCAAAAATATCTATTACTCAGAAAATTATTTTCTGTTCCCATCAAATCCTTACATTTGATGGGTTGCCAATATCTATCCTCAGAGTGGCCTGTATATTTGCTTCATTGTTTTTCCTATCCAACGCCACTCCTTTGGTTTTCCCCTTATAATCACTTTCATGAAAAGTCTCAATAGGCTCTGAACTGGCTTCCCAATAAGTGGTCTAGCATAACTTTCCATTGCCGTAGGCCAGTCATCGGCAAACTCATTAGTCCACAAAGCCAAATATCAACAGTACAACGATTGAAATTTCTTTTGAGAGCCAATTTTTTAAAACTTAAACTTCTTCTAATGCCACTTCTTCAAAATAGACTTGCCCAGACCGTGGTATTTTGTGGAAGAGCCACAGTCAAGGAGCCAAAGAGCCGCATGTGGCTCTTGAGCCGCAGTTTGCCGACCACGGTCCTAGACTGTCTTCCTTTGGGCACTCTGATATATCAGAACTTATTTTCAAATAACTCCAGGATTTTAAACTTTTTACATTGGATTTACCATGATATAACATAACAGATATCTGTGTGGCAGGTACCCACAGACTAAAGTAGGCCAGAAAAGCAACACAAACATCAGAGGAGATTACTTGAAGTCTCTGTTACTTGAAATTAGCCAGAAACATTCAGGAAAGCCTGTGTTTTCCTGGAATTTCCTGAATGACACTTTCAGCATAATTTTTCCTCTATTTGCAAGCAACCATAAATTTACTCTGGCGACTTCATCAAATTAGTATAATTTCTTTTCATCCTTTGGAACATTTCAAAATTATACTCACATGCCAACAATACCTCAAATGCTACCTACTAAGTGAAAGAGTACTTCCTACCCCAAGTCAGATCCATTTTTATGTTTCCATGTTCTAACACTTAGCATACATGCCTCTTCAGTAACTCTCCTACTGCCTTCTATTGTTTACCTGCTAGTCTCTCCCACAAAGATTAGAGATTCCTTGCAGGTAAGCAGCATGTCTCATTCACTTCTGTGCTTCCTCCACAGAATGTAATAGAACAGATTACATGCTGTGGGTGTTCAATAAATATTTGCTGAATTAAATAAATAAAAAGGAAATAGCTCCAAATTAGATAAACCCTAGAAAACCTGTGTGTTGATTCAGGTTGCCTTATTTCTATGTGTGCACATTTTGCTGCTACCATTGGACTGAATTCTTTGCTTTTCTATGTTGCTTTTACATCCTTTTGGATGATAAAGATCTATTTTCATGACTTCAAACCAACAATCTGTAGATGCTGCCATTGTTGCTGATTGTGACTGGGCACTCAGGGAAGCCTTATGCACTCCTATTTGCCAGGAGAGAAAATCCATGCCAGGCTTGACTTTTGCTGCCATTCCTCCTCCCCTCTCTGTGGCCAGGTGCCTACAATGAGTTACAAATCCTAGGGGCAGTGGTGATTAGTCCCTGAAACTCCAGACCCTTTCAGCTGAGTTTACAAAAATGCACATGAATATTTGTGGGTTTTTTTAAACTACACACTTTATCTTTTTATTACACACATTAGAATAGTTTCACTATCCAAAGAGATATGAAAATGGGGAACAAAACACTGTATTTCTTTAGTGTGCTCATCCTTTGGGGAAGCAAAGTGATAATATGGGAGACTGTTCCAAGAGCACAATAGCAGCTCTCTAATATTAAATGGGGATATTTAATATTACTTACTACCTGGGAAAAAGAAGTGACTAATAGCCAAATCACATAGGTTGTTGTAGGGTTAACTAAAATGTTGAAGAGTTATGTAATTAGAGCAATATAACAGCTCCAAAAAGTTTAATGTGTAAATTCTACTGGAATTTATTTAATTTACAATAATGAGAAAGATTGACAAAAAATTGGTTTAACTGGTTACGTGTTTGCCAAAATTAGCAAAACCTTCCTTCTCCAGGCAAGACAGCACTTTGATTTTTAAAATTTTATAAATTGATGAATATTTCAGGAAACTGAGGTCCAGAGTTAGTAAAAATTGTTTATGTTTTTCTTACTCCTCATTAAATAAAGTATCTAGAACTATTTAGCTATTCCCAACACTGCTCTTGTGCTCCATCTCAAAGTAACCAGAATTGTTGTGTCACTGGCAATGGGCAGGATGACAAAGGATTCCTAATGCCCAGGCTCTGTGGGCATTCCTGAAGCCTCCTGGGATGAGGATATATTTGACCCTTTTTATTGCAGAAAGTGTGGGATCCATGCCAAAACTGGTTTGGCTCAGTGGATAGAGCGTCGGCCTGCGGACTGAAAGGTCCCAGGTTCGATTCCGGTCAAGGGCATGTACATTGGTTATGGGCACATCCCTGTAGGGGGTGTGCAGGAGGCAGCTGGTTGATGTTTCTTTCTCATCGACATTTCTAGCTCTCTATCCCTCTCTCTTCCTTTCTGTGGAAAATCAATAAAATATATTTTTTTAAAAATAAAATAAAAAGAATAAAAAGAATGTGTGGGCCCCTGGTAACTTTCAGTCTCAGCTTCTTACTGCATCTAGGTCACAAATGTTTCCTTAGACTTTAAAAAAAAAAAAAAAAAAGACAAAACACAACAGCAACAAATAAGAATTACTTTAAAACAAAGAGCAAAGATGGCTTAAGTAAGAATTTTGTACATTACATATTCTCCTCGGTTATTACAGAAATACATCATGTTATTTGGAAGGATCTTGGTATAAGTTTCTGGAGGAGGTGGGGAGAAAACCCTGCACTGTTGGTAAATCCCACTTGTTTTTCATGACAAGAGCCAAACAGTTTCATGTTAATGTCCAGGGGATTTCAGTGCTGGCGAGAGATTTGCAAATGTTCTCCAGAATCATTACTTTAGTCATATAATATTCATTTTATGTGTGTGTTCCTTAAGATATTGACCAAAATGATCACAAACATAATTCAAATTACTGAATTTTTATTTTAAATGTTTATATCAAAGACATTTAAAGCCCACAATGCCTTTTTTTTCTTTTTTTTAATGTACTCATCACTGAAGTATTTCTCCTGGTGAAAGTCTAATTTATTTGGTAGCTAACAATTGCTGCATGCCTAGCAATGTTCTAGACACTGAGGATGCACCTGCCAGAAAGACAAATAAAGGATCTCTCCTCATGGGACTTACATGATACATAGAGGACACACAGAAAAATGAACAAGTAAATCAAGAGTATAATTGCAAATAGTAATACATTCAATGCCAAATATAAAATGGGATAGTATCATAGTACAAGGGAGAGGGGTGATGATTCTGACTGAGTCTTCATAGAGACCTTGTCTGAAAGTGTGACATGTGACCTGAGAAGGAGCCAGCCATGAGAGGGTCAGAGGGGTTAGAGATTGTGAGCAGGAATATATTGAGTCTGTCCAAGGGAATTAACTTATGCTACAATGATCAAGAGATCGAGATGCTCCTTCTTGTGTGAATGCTAATTCAAGGACTTACTCATCTCTACTGTATTCATCTTTTTTGCTTCCCTAAAAGCTAGTTCTTTTACTCAGAGAATAATTGAGAATGTATTTTGACTTTGGAAAAGTCAAGGCCAGTTTTGGCATTTTTAAAGTTCAGAGGGTAGCTCTTTACATCTGCATGAAAAAAAAACTAAGGTGTATTAAAATGCTATTAGCTATATAATATAATCCCTCAAATGTGTCTCTGTGATTGTGTGTCCATGCATTTATGATTTATGATTTTTAAGTTATTAAATTATTTCTCTTTTCCACTGAGATAGTTTGGCTTCCTTTCACTAATTACAATAGTTGCAAAGTCCATTATACCCAGGAAAAATAAACCATGTAAGTCTATGAACTAGGGTTACTGACTTTCAGGAATCTATGAGTCACCATCACCATCTCTGATGACTTTAAAAAAGAAGGTCATTCTAGGCTTCTGTCATCTGAAATATATATCAAGACCAAGCATGTAACTGTCCCAATAATTATGAAGTCCTTTCTTATACCAGCTAGTGAGATTTGTTAATGCATTTTTTTAAAGCTTTCTAAAATTGGAGAACTTTTACATGAAGTCTTCTCATTAAAGAGATTACGTTTTAAGATATTTTATCATAATGAAAAGTTAACTCAATTTCACCCAATATCAAAATGGGTTCATAAGCACTTAACCATATCTTTGTACTTCTATCCAGAAAAGTTAGCACAATCTGCACATTTGAAAAAAGATAAATTGGCTCTAAAATGGTATTTATGAGCAATGTAGTTCTCTACAAAAGTGGATGACTCATCAAATTTACTCTAAACTGATGAAATGAATTCTTACAGACAGTACCTTTTTGACTCACTTTCTAGCAATGTACTGATAAAATCAAGGCCACACATGGTTATAAACCATATCCTTTATAAATTCATTTTATAGTCACTCAGTAGGAATAAAAAAAATTACTAAAAATCTAGAAAAGAACATTGCAGCCTGCTCAGTGGTTAGAGCATTGGACTGTACTCCAAAGGGTTGCAAATTCAATCCCTGGCCCTGGTTGGGGCTCCTGAGGAGGTAACCAATCAATGTGTCTCTCTCACATTGATGTTTCTCTCTCCCTATTTTTTTTTTCTCTCATCCTTCCTCTACACTCTCTAAAAATCAATGGAAAACATATCCTTGGGTGAGGATTAACAAAGCAAACAAAAAAGTATATCACAATACTTAATTCCACCACTGTATTCCCAATGTGAACTGCAAATAGCAAATAAAAGTGTTTTTAAATATATTTGTTTGTTTCCAATTTTAAAATTTTGAAATTTTATTTCAATTTTTATAAATTTATTGGGTTTAACATTGGTTAATAACAATATATAAATTTCAGGTGTTAACTTTATAAAACAACATATCTATACTCTATTGTGTAAAATTTTTAAACTAATCATAGTTTAAGAAATTTTGAAGTGTTACCATGTTAACTGGTAGAGAAATGTTCCCTGTAATTCCCTTAGGAATGACCTGAGGTCAATGTGATATCTCTTTTGATTATTTAAATGATAAAAATGCCATGAATAAATTTTCAAGTGAGCACTAGAAAATTGCAATTGAGTTGGAGCAAAAATTGGGGATTTCATTTGAATATATAAAAATATTTATTAGATCTCAAATTTTTCATCTTTTGGGTCTCAGTATAAGGCTAAAAAAAGATTTAAAGGCCAAGATGGCTAGAAGTACAGTAACTTTTTGAAATCCCCACAATAAGTTACTATAAAAATTATTTTAGTGAAAACTGTATAGAATATTGGAAAATATTAATAAAGCCATGACATGTAATATTCATACATGCATCTTTTAGGAAAATAATATGAAAAATTATGTAAACAGAAATTCTCAAATTTAAATATTTAGCAAAGCAAAAAAGCAACAGTTTTTCCTATATTTTAGTCTTCTTCCTTTTCCCTTCCTTTATTTTGTTCTCTATTTTCTCCCTTTCTTCTTTTCTCCTTTCCTTCCTTATACTAGTTCAACATGTATAAAACCTCATAGAAATAATTACTTAGGTAATTTTGATTCTCTTTTATTATCTTTTTTTTTCATTGAAGTAGACTTAATTTAATGAACCCCAAACAGGACTCAAACTCCAGTATAAAACCTTCACAAATCTTCCTCCTTTTAGGTTTATTCTACATTAAGCCCAGAATGCTCTCATGAAAAAATGCAAACCAATGGCAGCAGTCCCTTTACAAACTTTTAAGGCTCCCTTTAAATCACAGTGTCAAAGCCAGCCAAGATCCTCAGTCTGGTACACAAGGTCTTTCGAAACCCAACCCTTATCTAATGCTCCAGCCTTACCTCTAGACTCTCCTCATCTGCAGTTACACTTGAGTTACCCAATTGCTTAACACTCTCTTCATAGCCTATGCTATTTCACGCATCTTTGATTTTGCTCATGTTGTTTCCTCTGCTTAGAACATCCTTACCCAATTTTCTTCACCTGTATAACTTGTATTTATGCAATAGAACTCAGTGTAGGTGTCATCTCCTCCTGGGGCTTTCTCTAATCCCCCAATTGGAATGAAATGCCCTTCTTATAGGCTTTCACTATATCCTATAACCATCCGTCAGAACACCTGCCACATTACATTGAAATAATTTATTGATATGCTTCTCTCACCAACTGGAGTGTAGGTTCCCTGGCTTCTAATATCTTTGTACCCTAGATTTTTAGCATGGTAATTAAGTTAGCAAAGTTTCCCAATATTTTAAGTTAATTTTATTGGCAGAGATTCAAAATGTGAAGTGGATATATTTATCAACTTATTTTAGTCGTATGCCATGAGTACAATTCCTCTAAATTTCCTTGTTCTGAATCTATTCAAGTTAAAAATTATTGTAACGATGGTATGGATTTCCATGACAGATATAAGGTTCCTTTACACTTTCCAGCTTCTCTTGCAATTAGGGTTATAGAATGTGATTATTGTTGGTCAAGTGATCATGGTAAAATTAACGTGTGCAGCTTCTGGGAAAAAGTAGTTAGAAGCCAATATTTTTTTCTAGTCCATATTTCTCCTACCATGACAACTTATCTCCAAATTTTAAAATCCTATGTAATAAAAGACGAATATGGAAATTGTCCCCTCAGGAGTTTGATTGATTGGGAGTTCAACTGCTCTCTATGACATGCGCTGACCACCAGGGGGCAGCATGGAATGAAGGAAGGCCCTGGCCAGCAGCCGGAAAGCCCCAATTAGCCCTGATCGCTGGCTAGGCTTAGGGATCCTACACATGCACACATTTCTTGAACTGGGCCTCTAATAATAATAAAATAACACATGTATTATCTTACCCTTCTAAAGTGTCAGGAACCTGTGGAAAACTTAGCCAGACTGTCCTATCTCAGAGTCTGTTAACTTTCAGTCAAGATACAATCACAGTCATTTAAGACTCAATCTGGCTGAAGGATGTGCTCTCAAGATCATATGTGTGGTTGTTAGAGGCCATATTTCCTCTATGGATATTGGATGGATATTTTAATTTCTTATCATATAGTATCTCTCAATGAGGCATTTTACTTCCAAGAGCAAGAGAGAGAGAGAGAGAGTGGGGACTCAAAGCAGAAGCTGTGATCTCTTATAGGAGCTCTAATCTTGAAAGATACATACTATCATTTGTGCTGTATGTTGTCAGTCACCCAGAGGAATCCTGGAACAATGTGGAAAAGGACTACACAAGGATGGGGAGACCAGAAAATGAAGGAACATCAGGAGCTACCTTGGAGGCTGGTTACCAAGGAGACCACTTGTTAAGGTTTATAAAACACAAGGGCACCTGGACCACCAGTTATTGGATGGAACAGGGTCTAGTATGGCATTGCCCAGCTATTCAGACCAATAAAACTCTCATAAAGATTCCTTTACAGAAAGAGGCTGTGATGATTAAAAGGACTTCAAGTATTCTAGGAGTTGCAAGAGTGACTTGTTATTGTATATTTAAACATTGGAACTTTATTTTATTTTATTTTTGCCAGGTGTGTGAATTTGGTTAATAAACATCTGAACACAGAATGTTGCCAACACCAAGTATCAAAGACATCACAGCTGTAGGCCAGGCAAAAGTAGTTAGTATCCCTCATCCTGTTATCTTCTAATACAGGAAAATGGCAAACTTTCCCAAGGTGACACAAAACCCCTTGATATTTCCATATACTCAAACTTTTCTTTTAAGGTGATTTTAAATCACTTCAAGTACTTGATTTCTATCCCCCATTAAATAAGACCTATACAATACAATTTTTGAGAAGAATAAATAAGTAACAATATCTTCTGAAGAGAGAAATATTATATAAATATTAAACATTGTTTATACGTGTTTAATATTGAAAGCAAGTTACTGGAAAAAACTTAATGTTAATAATCCTAAAATATTTTAAAGAATAAAGTACATATTTATTCTGAACATATTTTTGTTGTTATTAGAAAACAGTTCTACTGGCAATAAAGTTAACACTACTTTAAATATGTATAAAATCCATTTACTTGTTTAAGAGATCATCTCTCTTTGAGAACAAAGGTAAAATTAACAAATTCAGTCCTATGAATAATCTATTCAAATACTGGCCACATATGTCATGTATTCGTCTTAAAATGTTCTATTGTTAATGTCTAATGGTCATTTCATAATTGGTGTTATGAGTTATGCCTCTGGACATATGTAGCATCATTATGCTCTAGGAACAATATTGTGTGATATAAAGATTGACCTATTCAGTTAAATCAAAATAAATTTATAATTTTTAAAAGTTAACATCCTATCTAATAAAAAGGGAATATGCTAATTGACCCAAATGCTCTCGCAAGATGGTGAAGCCCACAGACAATTAGGAGGGGATATGCTAATTGACTGCCCTACCCTCAAAGATTGTGGCACCCACAGCCAATAACAAGGGAATATGCTAATTAACGGCCATACCCTCAAAGATGGCGGCACCCACAGGCACAAGATGGTGGTGCCCAGTCCCTTCAGCCGAGCCCGGGTGGCAGGCATGCAGCAAGGCTGGGCCCACTCCCAGGTAGGTTTGGCCACTCCATGCACCTGCCTTCAGAGTCCCCCAATCCCCTCAGCTCCCTAGTCACCCAGGGCCAGCCCAAGGCACAGGCAAATGTCAGATGGTGGCTGGCCAGCTGATGCCCAAGGTACAGGTAAGCCTTGGATGGTGGCTGCCCAGCCACCCATTGTCACCTGAAGCTTGCGCTTTTTTTCCTTTTTTTAAATATATCTTATTGATTTTTTACAGAGAGGAAGAGACAGGGACAGAGAGTTAGAAACATTGATGAGAGAGAATCATTGATCAGCTGCCTCTTGCACATCCCCTACTGGGGATATGCCCGCAACCAAGGTACATGCCCTTGACCGAATTGAACCTGGGACCTCCTAGTCCAAAGGCCAACACTATCCACTGAGCCAAACTGGTTTCGGCGAGGCTTGTGCTTCTGGCAGTGCAGCAGCCGAGGTGTGATGAGGCATCGCCTTCCCCTGATTGCCGGGTAACCTCCCACCCTTGAGTGCTCCTGGACTGTGAGAGGGACAGGCCGGGCTGAGGGACACCACCTCTCCCCCCAGTGCATTAATTTTCATTCACTGGGTCTCTAGTTAATTATAACATAGGATGAAAAAATAAACTAAAATGCATGTGTAGGTTTGAAAACTTAAAAAGAAAAAAAAAAAGCATTAGGTCATGTAAGATATTGAATGATAGAACATCAGTCTTAACTTATTCCTAAGCCCAGCACAATAAACAAAATTATACTTGGCCACAATTACCTAACCTGTATCCAATGAATCACCCCCTGGCCAGGCAAAAGTATTTTTGGAAGTGCCTATAAAACCTTGAATTTTTCTCTTGTGAAGTAACTGTAGCCTGACCTTGATTAGTTTATCAGATGAGCTCACAGCTATAGTCTCTCAGAGAAATGCCATGGCAACATGCCAGAACAACTTTGTAAATTGTCTAGAGGGCACACCTAAGTATCATTTCCACTTTCCTTTCTTTTGTGTTTCTTAATCAGAATTAAAAGCAAAGGAGAGAGACAGGATGAAGTAATGGAACACAAGTGAGCCATGGAACCCTATGGATTCTTATTTGCAACCTAATGCTGCTACTTACTATAGGACTAAACTTTGGAACACATTAAAATAGCTTTTTGAATTTCATTTATCTCATTTATGAAACAAAGTTATTAAATTCCTCAGTAAAAGCTTGTTATGTGGCATCAATGAAATACATTCATTGTGGAGCCTGGCATATAGTACACAATAAATATTCTTCCTTTCTCTTTGCAGTGAGGAAAGGAACTAGAAATGAATATCCCCAGCTTCGTCCATCACATGACATTGAATGAACCTTACTAGTGAGCCATTACTTAATGGAGCCAACAGCACTAAGGCTGTGGGATATGTCAGGATGCTATAGGAAGAAAGATGGAAACATCTTGTTTCATCAGAGAAATAATAACAGCAATGCCTATTCCTAAAATTTGAGGAACTAAATGAGAATTCAGGAACTCTGGAATGCTAAAATAGCTGCAGAACATGAGGATTTGGAAATATATTCTAAAACATGAAATAATTAAAATTACATCTATACTAATAAAAGGGTGATATGCTAATTAGACCAGGAGACCTTCCAGACATCCTTCCGGACAAAGTCATGGTGGTGGGGCCAAGGCACAGGCAGTTGGGGGAAAGCAGGCTGGCAGGGGGGTCAGCTGGGGGTGAGCAGGCCAGAGGATGGGGCGATTGTGGGTGATCAGGCCAGAGGGAGGAACAGTTAGGGGGAAGCAGGTGGGAATGAGCAGGCCAACAGGGGAGCAGTTGGAAACGAGCTGGCCAGCAGGTTGGGTGAAGTTGGGGGTAAACAGGTTGGGGGGAGGCAGTTCGGGGCAAGCAGGCCAATGGGTAGCACAGTTGTAGGCAAGCAGGCTGGTGGGGCCGGCAGTTAGGGGTGATCAGGCTGGAAGAGAGGGCAGTTCAGGTTGATCAGGCTGGCAGGCAGGTGAGTGGTTAGGAGTCAGGAGTCACAGATTGTGAGCGGGATGTCCGACTGCCGGTTTAGGCCCGATTTGCTATTGGGCCTAAACCGGCAGTCGGACATCCTCCAAGGGGTCCCAGATTGGAGAGGGTGAGGGTGGGCTTAGGAACACCCACCTCCCCTGCCCCCGGGGGAATGAATTTTCATGTGCCAGGCCACTAGTAAGTATATAAAATGCATATGTATGCCCTAATACATATCAAGAAAAAAAATTAAAACTGGAATACTCATTTATAAAACAAATTTGTATTCAAGTGTCAGATTGGTCATGTTTTGAAAATTGGTATTTTTTTATATTTCACTTTACTCATATTTTTTAATGTAGAAAGAATCCATTACATGCAAATTATAGTACCAATTGTTATTCCATTAGTGCCTGTTCATGATAAATGTTGCTGTTACCTATGAAATGGACATTTAAAAAATTATCACTGAGATTTTGTTCAAGTAAAAAACATGATTTATTTTACCCAGTAATACTAACTAGTTATAATTTTAATAAAAAGGTGGAGGCACACTTTAACTCTTATTCAAATAAGTCTGGTTTTCATTCTGCAACTAAAAATGTACACGTTCAAAGCTTAATGATAGTATTAATATTACCTTTTACAGTCACCACTCATGACTTCTATGGAGCACTGGAGGATATGAATAAGGTATTATCTCCAACCTCTTTCTGCTTCCTGTGTAGGAAAGGCTGGGTTGCGCACACCCACAGAGCTGAAGTGGGCATCAGAAGCAGCATCAAAGAAGTGTCTCTTAGTTTTAGGAATAGTGAGAACTTGTAACTCTGCCATTTCCACACATGGGACATAAGATTGGCTTTGTAAGAAGCAACCCTATTACAGATATTCTTCCCACCCCACCAACCCAACTTAGCTTAACTGCTGTTGGGTAAACTCTTTTTTAAAAATATATTTTTTATTGATTTTTTACAGAGAGGAAGGGAGAGGGATAGAGTTAGAAACATCGACCAGCTGCCTCCTGCACACCCCCCTACCCGGGATGTGCTCACAACCAATGCACATGCCCTTGACTAGGATTGAACCTGGGACCCTTCAGTCCTCAGGCCGAGGATCTACCCACTGAGCCAAACCGGTTTCAGCTGCTGGGTAAACTCTTAATGAGCAGTGTGCTTTAACTCAATTAAATCAACATATCATTGCTGTTTTTTGTGTGTCTGTGTGTACATGGGTTCCATTTAAAACATTAACAGTGATAGACCAACCAACTAACAATTTAAAAGTTCTGTGAATGGACCCAATACAGGCAAACTGAAACCATGAAAGAGAGAGAAAAAAATATATCATGATAGGAATGACTTGCACAGAGAGGTGAGAAGGCAATGCAAATCACTCAGTATAAAGACTATAAGCACCTGTTAGGGGGTTGGTGGGTGGAGCTGGGATAGAAAAGAAGAATAACATGTGCCAACTTCATTTTATGAATAGCTGATAGCAAAATCCTCAATTGAGAAAAAGGTCAGATCCACTTTATTAATACCTTTCAGTTAAATACTAATTCAGAAGAAGGATACAGCTGAGGCCATAAAGAGCTACAAAACTACAGTCTGGCCATGGAGGCAGAAGACAGCTGCAAACCACATTGGGGAGATACTTCAACAATGGGAATGAAGGAAGAGAAATTGGCATTTAGTATTTACTATGTGTTGGTGGATAAAACATCCTCATCAGATTTATATAAGACAGGCATTACCACCATTAATTTTCAATAGAAAAAAAATCAGACTTGGAGAGCTTAATAACTAGTTAATGGTCATATGAGAAGCAAGAAGCACAGATGGATCATGTCATTTGTTGAATGTTCTCCTCATTTTTCATATGGCAACACCAACAGGAAAATAGAAGCATTCCAGGTAAAAAAAAATAAATAAATAAAATAAATAAAAATAAAAATAAAAAAATATCTCGAAAGGCAGAGCATTACTCAATTTCTCCAGATGTTGAATGTTTAAACTGATTAGAACCTATCTTTCAGTTTCAACCACAAAAATAACATGTAGGACTTAAAGAGTTTCCTTTGAGTTGTTCTCAAGAGCTCTCTCCCCAAAAATATATAATTAAAATAAACCCACCATAATATTGCTCAAAATGTACTAGTCAAATAATTGGCTATCGTATAAGGAACACCCAGGAGTAGGTTTTATGGGGAATAATTTAATGCTGGCAAACACTGCTTTCAAAAAGAACACTGTCCCACCTTCACCCCTAGGAGTTAAATTATATAATGAAATGTGTGTGCCTTAGATGAGAATGATTATACTTATGAAACTCCATGTAGAGTAATACTTGACTTCTTTTTTTATGACTTTTGTCACTTTTTTTTTTTTCTCAGGAAACTGCTTTCTGTCTCTGGGAAGTAAACCCTGATAGTGGAGAGGGCATACAATGAGAGAGGAACTGTGGACTAAAGAAAATAAGGTGGGATGATCAAGACTTTATCATCCTGGTACACCACTTCACAAAAGGGGCATTGTGGTAGAAATGCCTTCTAACTGGTACGTTATATTTGTAAGTTCAACAAGGTTGATATTTTCCAAGTAGTCAGTTACAGGCAAGTGCAAATGGTGAATGGACTTAAAGAGTCAGTGATTACATCTGCTACTTACATTGTGGTATTTCACCTTCAAACCTAAGGTTGCCTCTTTATCTTGAAGAATAATATGATTTTTTTTTGTCCTGCCAATCTCTGAGTAAAATTACTGATACCAGAGGGGCAAAAAAGCAGTTCTCAATGTAATCTGTTTTGCAAATTTGACAGTGACATCAAAGAGCAGGAAGTTGTCTGTGAGTAATGACACTGCTCATTTGTCTAAATGTCAAATTTAACCTCATCAACTCTCAGAATATGTCAGTAAAGAATGAATTCCAGTTCAGCCAGAGAGGATTTCAGTATCATTCAGTGCTGAACAAAATAGCTGTCAGAATCTTAAAAGCAGAGGGCTTTGATTAAAGCTTTCTTTGTAAGCTAAATGGAAATGGCCATTTCAGCACTTGGAGCTATGGACAGCACTCTCTTCCTTAGGTAATGAAACAAGTTGTCTTACTTCTTGAGATTAAAACATTCCCCAGATTAGCAATCATGTGTCCCTAAACTATTCAATTAGTATATAAAGAGTATGAATCACAGGTAGGTCTGTGCAAAGCCAGAATGAAATAACAGCAAAGAGGAGCAAATTTTATGACAGAGATTAAGCCTGAAATAAAATTAGAGAAGGGAAATATGATTTGTAGCCATCCCTTCAAGACATATCAAACATTTACTGCAATGCAATAACATTTCCCCAAGGAACGGTTTGTTTTTCTTGTTGTTGGAAAGAATAATAGAACCATTAACCCCTTGTGGTAATTTACTAGCATTGGACATAGGTGCAGAAGAGAACAGGAAGTATGTTTAATAGACTTGCAGACAATCAGGTGTAAGGAATTCATTCTCTGTATGCTTTCTAGCTCTAAGGTAGAAATTTCTTGAAGTATTCTGGATATGAGGTCAGAAAAAATGGAATTGAATCTGAAGCATGTTCCTTAATGAGTAATTTCATTTCTCCAAGTCTTGCTTCTTCTGTCAAATGTGGGCTACTTTGAGGTTTAAGTGAGAGAGTGTATATGAAGGGGTCTGGCACACATTAGGTCCTCAACAGATTTTCAATTGGGATTATTCACTTAGTATTAAGTGTTGACATAATGCAGTGCAATGTTCCTATAGTGGTGACCATGTGTCTGAATAGTTGTAACACTAAGGATGGATGACAAGAAGAAGGAAAACAGGAAAGGCATTGTTATTAACAGATGTGTCCTTATAACAAACGGCCCTACTCAGGTGTATTTGCACCTTCATCCACCTTGTTGGCATCCCCAAAATACTCCCTTATGTTTATGTTTTAAAACACCAACAAAAGAAAAAAAAAGTCTAAAATAATACAGGAAGAGCAAACTAAAGTTCTCAGAAAAGTCTTATTTCTCTTATCAAATACTAAGTCTACCAATTTTCTCCAGAACACCTCTTCATCATATACTACCAACTACCCTCACTACCTGCTAAGCTGATGAGAGACTACTTTGAGTGCCTCCTGCGCAGAATGGCACACTTGGAGAGAGAAAGTAAAAAAGAGATGAATGTTGAAAGCCTGGTAAATTCCTTTGACATCTTCCACTGAAGCTACAGATTATTTGTTTTGGACTTCAAAGCCTCCAGGACTATTTCACATCACTCCTCTTCTTCCCTTTTCATAATCATGAGGGAGAGAGCATCCTCTCCTAGCCTCCCCGTTCTCCTCCTGTTCTTTTCAACAGAGATTCCCTCTGCACTGCCCTCTGCATATGAACTGCCTCCCACTCTCCATTCATCAAGGCACATGCTTGGTCCATTCACAATTCAGGTTAAGTCCTCATGGCCATCCTAAAGCCCTTTTAAAGTGGATTCCCTAGCTGCTCTAATAAACTCCACCACCACAGCCATCATATCACCATCACACCCACTCCCCAACCCTCAGAAATCATGCAGAGGCGGGGGGAATGGGCTGGGTTTGCATGCAAATTTAGACAGGGACAAATAGAGATAAGCCTAGCATTAAAATAGGTCTTGTTTGGCGTGGAGGGAGGGGACACCACACACACACACAGACACACAGAACACACACACACACACACACACACACACACACACACAAAACAGTCAGTTACAAATATTTCTGAACCGTCGCAACAGCATGTTCTGGGGGAGGGGGAGGTTGAATGTATGAATGAATGATGAATGGATGGATGGATGATTGGGATCTCCTTGGCACTTTTCTCAGATGCCCCTCCTTCTTGATTGCTCCCAGGATGGTTCCTCTCTAATTAAGCCTCAGTGCTTGAGTGCACCTCGCTGCTTCGCCTCCGCCTCCACCCCCTGCCCTTTCATGCCCATCTCCAGACAGAGCCTAACCCTCCACGCCAAAGGGCACTCCACCTCGCCCGCACACCCTCCGTGACTTCAAAAGCCAAAGCAAGCTTGCTCCGTATGGGGCAACAGCTTTTCATCCTTCCAGCTTTCCTTCTCCCCAAAGCCCCTGAAACCACCAGCCATGCCACCACAAAAGGATGGACCATTTCCCCTCACTCCGAATCCACCTGGCGCTAGTCCTCCCCGCCCCTCTCCCGGCACTTTGCAACCCAGGCGCTCCTAAGAGAAATGCGGTTCCGTTCCCCGCTTCTCTCTGCAGAAAAAAAGAAAACACCCAAAACAAAACAAAACAAACAAACAAAAAAGGAATCACCTTTCCAACGCTCCGTCCTTGGTCCTGGTTCCTAAAATCAGAAAACTTTTTTTTTTTTTTTTTTAATAGAAAACCCCACCCCGAGAGCAGGGACCTTTGTTTGCAGCCCAGGGGGAGGGAGGGGTCTGGGAGCTTTTTGCAGCCTGGGGCGAAGGGTATGCGACAGCCCTCTGGGGGGCTGCTGGGAACAGGACTCACCCAGGATGTTCCCAACGAGCGCCACCACGAACACGATGATGTACCCCGCGATCAGGACCCACTCATATTCCTTGGGGTGCAGGTATTCCCTCCACAGGTACCGCAGGAATTCCTCGTCGTCATAGTCGGTGGGGCTCAAGAAGGGCTCCTGAGTTTCATTCAGCTCCGGAGCGGATGTCCAGTTGCGGCAAGGGGGGGAGTCCTCCAGTTTGGTGCCGGACATCACGGGGCTCCAGTCCGGTTCGGCTCGGCTCAGTGCTGCAAGCGGCTCTGCCCCTGCCCCATGAGCAGTGGGATCCGCGGCGGGAACGGCTGCTGCGCGGAGAGGAGAGAAGGGGCTCCGAACAGAAAATGACGTGAAAAGTTCAGGAGCCAATGCCTCCGCTGGAGTCCTGCGCCCCGCAACTTCTGCTGCGACCGGAGCCCAGCCCGGGGCTGGCTTTGCAGGCGCTTCTGCACCGGGGAGCGGGGAGCGAGGTGCCTGAGGACTTAGGGACTGGGCCCTGGAGCTGCAGCAATGACACCGGGAGGAGACGCTACCTCCGCTGGGCTCGGCTCAAGCTCAATTACTCCTCATTCCTGCACTGAGCCCGCCCGCAGCAGCCCACAGCCTCCTCCCGCGCTGCTGATGGAGAGCTGGAGTGGGAGGGGAAAAAGTAATGAAAATGATTTCAACCTGTTTCTCTGCGAGTCCAATCTCCGTCTTTGCTACTTTCTATTTCCCCCTCCATGTCTCAGCTGCAGTTTCTCTTAATCATACATGTGTAGGTCTGTGCACATGGCAACATGGCAACGCATGGTGCACGCAGGATGTATCTGATGCCTTTGTCTCTTTATAAAGGGGGTGAGGAGGAATCCCTGTGTTCCTCCAGCAGCACTCTGCACAAGTCATTCCAGGCAGATAGTTTAACATGTGTTTAGCTTTTCTAATTCAGCATCTCTCCCTCGAAACTGGGAAATGAGACCCTTTTGTAAGACACAGTGAGTGAAAGTTTGTGTTTGCAACAGCAAGTGTCATGTGAAACAGAGCAGGGGATTCTTAAAGGACACCAAGGGTCATCAGTGCGCTCACAGTTAAACGTGCTCAAGCGAAGGAGCCACGCCAACCAGCATGAACGGGGTTTCCAGCTGGATGGGGTGATTGAAGCAGGATTGCTCTCTGGTGATAGCCACACCCGCTGGTCTTCCTTCTCCTGGACTCACGGCTGATATCACCTGTCATTCTCTCATTGATTGATTTGGTCTCTAAGAAAAAGTATTTGGGGATGTGTCTGAGTTTGACTTCAAGATTCTTTCGTTCTCAGTAAGCCTGATGGGAATATTGCATTTGCTTGATTATAATCTTGGACTTGGGAAGGACCTTGGGATCATCTAGGCTAGACTCCAGCAGAATAGTAGAAGCCTCCTGAAGACATTGCTGATGTGTCCCTGGTTTGGATGTGACACCATAATTTATTACATCCACTATTATGGGACTGCTTTAAAGTTTAGAAAACTCTGCCACACATTGAAACAAGATATTTAGCCAACATTTGTCTTTCTCAGTCTTTATATCTAATTCGTAGTTGGCATCTTAGTGCTGCATGGATTAAGTCTTCCACGTGACAATTCTTCACATATTCAAAGTAAGAACCACAACCAAAGGACTTGTATGTGTGCATATAAGTTTAACCAATGGACACAGATGCTGGGGGGGGGGGGGACGGGGGAGAAGAGGTTTGAGGGCATGAGTGGGGGAGAATGGGGGGGAAAGACACATATGTAATACCAAAATCAATAAAGAGAAAAAAAATAAAGAATATTGAGAAAAAAAAATAAACACCACAGTCCCCTCCCCTTCCCATACGCCCTAAAATCACTTCCCCCCCCAATTATTTCCATTGTTTTAGAAATGGCATTATCTCTACAACCTATATTTGCTTGGTCTTCCTTTAGACATTTGTCAATAGCTTGAATAACATGCAGGTAAGAGGAAATACAGTTATCTGGATTGGGTCTTGCCAGTACAAAATGTATACTACTATTTCCAGTGTTTGTATTTTACTATTTTTTCAAACATCACAAGACACTGAGTGTTCATATTAAGCATTTATTCAACCCCATACCTGGACCCCCAATCATAGTCCTTCACATTTGTTTTGTACATTATAGTTTATAAAATTATTTTATACACATTATTATAAAACCTCTGATGGGCTATTATCGGCCTTGTTCACATATGAGTAAACTGTTTCTGAAGAAATTACAAAAGGTCAAAGAACTACTCAGTGGCAAAACCATCCAGTACTTTAGATCCCACCTTAGTGCTTCTATTATTGTACAGATGCCCTATTTCTTAAAACATACTCTTGTTGGATTTACCCATTCTTCTTTGTCAAATTTCTTTTTAAGAGAAGATAAAAAAAATGGGCATTTTATTTTTTGATATGTTTACTTAGTGCTCCTGTTTCACTCTCAGTGATACAAGTTAATCTAGGTTACTACTGCATGCATTTTACTTTCCAGTGAAGCTATCAATAGAAAGAAAACAAGTTAATAAGTACATAAGAAAAGTATTAGGAAAGGATACGTGCTATGTTGAAAACTAAACCTCACCATAATAGCAGTCAGCAGCTGTGTATCACTGCAGGTTGCCCAGGACCAAACCAGAGAGGGTTGGACCTGCATTACCACCATTTGCCCACCATCCAGAACTGAAATATCATTGCTGACATGTACACATAAGGAACTGTTTGACATTGAAATTGGGTCTCAAAAGAACTAGTGGCCCAGAAAGAAACTCACTACAGACTGATTCATATGCCTTTCAACATAGCGATTATTGCTTGTCTCATTTTTTATTCTTATAAGTATATTTCCAGTAGGACATGATCTCACTCATCTAGGGGAAATGGCGAACAATATAGACTGATGAACAAGAACAAACCCAGAGATAAGGAGCCATGGGTCAGACAGTTGGACCTCAAAGGGAGGGTGAGGATAAAAGGGAGAGATCAACCAAAGGACTTATGTGCACACATATGAGCCTAACCAGTGGTCAAGGACAATAGGGGGGTGGGGGTATGAATGGAAGGGGGTGGGGGATTGGAATGGGGAGTTGAGGACAAATATGTGATACCATAATCAATAAAGAAATTAATTTAAAAAAAAACTAAATAGAGTGAAGTAATCGTGAGTGAAGAATACCAAAGGCCATATTAGAAATAGGTTATCAAAAGAGGCCTGTGTTAAAAGGTGACATTTATATATATAAAAGCCTAAGTGACCAGTTGACCAGTAGCTATGATGCACACTGACTACCAGGGGGAAGATGCTCAATGCAGGAGCTGCCCCCTGGTGGTCAGTGAGCTCCCACAGTGGAGCCCCACTCAGTCAGAATCCAGACTCAAGGCCAGCATGAGCCTCTTCTGCCTCCACAGCGGAGCCCAGATATACTGCACCCGGCCTGGCTTAGAATCTGCCCTGGCTGCCTGCCACTTTGGGCACTACTACATCCCCCGGATGTTCCTGATAGTGAGAGGGCACAGGCCAGACTGAGGGACCCCACCGGTGCATGAATCCATGCACCGGGCCTCTAGTACTAGTATAAGTAGGATATCCAAATGATATACACATATATTAATTTAATTTTGTTAATTTGAGGATTAACCAGATTTTCTTAAATGCTGATTCTATTACCTAAAGTAGGGGTGTCGAACTCAATCAGAGAAGGGGCCAAAATCTAAAATCCAGCCTAAATCGCGGGCCGAATGGTTTACTGAACAGTCATAAACTGTCATTGTGATGGAAACGCAGCAGAGTGCAGTGATGACAGCGCGGTGCGGGTCACATTGCAAGGCCTGACGGGACGGATTTGGCCCGTGGGCCTTGTGTTTGACACATGTGACCTAAAGCATTAGTCGTTTCTCTAGACCTCTTGTTATCAGTAAATTTGACAAGCAGGCCTGCTGTAGCTTCATTCACGTTCATTGATACAACTCTGCTAACTTTATCCAGAGGTATATGTGTCCCTCTGATTTATTAGTATGTGTTTTCCTTTTCCATATACTATTCTTTTCAAAAAGGGGAAAGGCTGTTGCAACTTTAGTACCAATCTATATTCATTAATGTGTGCAAATTCCTTGTCATTGACAGTTGGTTCATAAATATGGACCAGTATGCTATTTGCTAAGGACTCGATGTCCTTAGCTTTCATTTTGTAGCACTGCAACTTGTCTGTACTTCAAGCTGCTCTCTTTAAGTGTTATATCTGCAATTAATCACTCTTGACTAAAAGTGTAAACAAGGAGATGACTTTTTTCAAGATTCTGTTATGTTATCTGCTTTATGTTGTGACAAGCCAGGATTTATCTTGATCTTACAAGTATTCTATTGCCTTCTATTATTTATCAGGTGATTTATTTTAAATATGTGGTACTCCAAGGTCATATAAAAATTCCACTCAAAACTCCAATTTATTATTTGTTTTCCCTTTTGCAAGTACATTAGAGATGATAATTATTACAGTACTCATTTTGATGTGATCTCCTTCCTTAGATCTTTTGATACCTTTTAGGACATTTGAAGAGGATTTTTAGCTCTGCAGATACTATTATTCTCTTCAATTTAAAATCTTTCTGCTGGAGGTTGGGGAAAGGAGTCAGCTTATTATCACAAGTCAGTAAAGAAAGTCCCAAATTGGTTATGTGATGACATCTTAAGGCTGTTATAAGAATTAAATGGATTGATATTTTTAGAACTGTGTCTGTGATATAGAAAGTTATCTGAAAAAACATTTGCTGGGAAAAAAAAGTAAAACTACATGCTCTCACGGTATGAGTATTATTTGCTACACATATCAATTACTCTAAGTGTTAAAATATTTTTAAATGTAGTTTACAATAGTCTGAGTACTTCTGTTTGACTACCATTTTTAGCTCTCCCACTAACCTGAATATATGAAAAATAATAAGGAAAATAACACTCAACACCGATTTTTTTTCTCTTGCAATGGTTGGAGTTAGATTGCTTAGAGATCTCAGATTATATGGGCTGTCCTAGATTTTACATTCTTAACCTGGGTGTGAGAGCACATTTTTTTGCCGCTCTATAATCATTTTATAGATTCATTTCAATAAATATTTTGGAGTATGTTCATATGTCCAGGAGTTTCATTAAGAGCTGGGGGCAGGAAGATCAATAAGATATAACCAAGCCTCAGTTATATGACAGCCCACTGATGAATCATATGAGAGAATCACTGTGAATTTCTAAGGTAGAGGGATGCAATGTCATGAGAACATGAAAAAACACCTAATTCAGCCTGGAGAATACAAAAATTGATGGCTCCCCTACAGGGAAAGTCACTCTTGAGCTTACCTACTTGAGGCAAAGGAGGAGATTACTAAGTGATGAAGGCTGGTGGGTATTAAAGCAGAGGTAGCAGCATTTTCTGAAGACTGGGAAGCAGGAGAAAACGTAGTGGAGGGACAAAAGCAAGGTAAGTGAGCAAGGTCAGGCTACTGCAACAACCTCTTGCAGTGATGTAGAGACTAGATTAAAAAAGGACAAGACAAAAGATAAGGGTTGTAGATGGTAGGTTAATATAATGATCCTGTCAGAAGGAAGGTAGTGGTGTGGCAGTTAAGGGATTTGGGTATTATTTAAAAATGTAACAGTTTGAATGGACATCATTCAGTATGCAGGCATCTTGTGACAGTCTGCAATTTAGGACTGCAATGAAACATCTTTTTTTACTCTCTATTATTATTTTCCCATTTTAACCACTTGCCATTATAAAAAATAACATTTATGGAAAGAACATAGGGCTATCTCAATGCACCCAAGCCCAAAAGGTAAAGGAAGATCTCATGGGGCCAGGCATGGACCTTGGAAAAGGCAGGTATTGCACTTGTGCTCTCCTTCTTGGGAGACCATCCTTCAAGGTGGCTGAGGGTAATGGGCAGATAGATCTCAGAGTGGCTTCTTTCTCATAGGAATATGGCCTTAAGGTTCCTCTATGTCTTTTCATGGCTGATAGCTCATTTCCCTTGTTAGCACTAGATAATATTCTTATTATTTGGGTCTATCACAGTTTATTTAGCCATTTGCTTTATGAAGGACATCTTAGTTACTTCTAAGTTTGGGCAATTTTGAAAAGAAATAGATAATATTCTTATTATTTGGGTCTATCACAGTTTATTTAGCCATTTGCTTTATGAAGGACATCTTAGTTACTTCTAAGTTTGGGCAATTTTGAAAAAGAAAATAAAAAGCTGATAGAAACATCCATATGCAGTTGTTTGTGTGGACATACATTTTCAACGCCTTTGACAAAATGCCAAGCATCAGGGTTGGTGGATCATATAGTGGGAGCATGTTGAGTTTTAGAAGAAATCACAATACTGTCTTCCAAAGTGTCTGTACCATTTTGTATTCCCACCAGTAATGAATGAGAGTTTCTGTTGTCCCACATTCTTGCATTAGATGTTAGCAGTGCTCCAAAATTTAGCCATTCTATTAAGTGTGTAATTTCACTGATAGCTTATGATATAGAGTATCTTTGCATGTGCGTCTTTACTATCTGTATGTCTTTTTTGGTATGGTGTCTGTTAATGTCCATTGCCCTTTTGGTGTATGTTGTCTTATTATAGAGTTTTAAGAGGTTTATTTGTGAATATTTTGAATAACATTTCTTTGTCAGATGTGTCTTTTGCAAATATGTAACCCTAGTTTGTTGTATTCTCTTGAAATTGCCTTTTACAGAGCTAAAGTCATCAATTTTAATAATATCCAGTCTATCAATTACTTTGTTCATAGATCATGCATTTGGTATTCTACCTAAGAAGTCATAGACATACCTAGGGCCATCTAGATTTTCTGCTCTGTTGTCTTCTAGAAGTTTCATGTTTCTGCATTTTATATTTAAGTCTGTGAAATATTTGAGTTAATTTTTGTGAAGGTTGTAAGGCCTTGTCTAGATTCATGGTTTTTGCATATGAATGTCCAGTTGTTCCAGCATCATTTGTCAAAGAGACTCTCTTTGCACAACTGTATTCTCTTTTCTCCCCACTTTGAAAAAATCAGTTGACTATATTTATGGGGTTCTATTTCTGAGTTTCTAGTTGTCCCATGGAATTTTTTTTTGAATACTCTTTTACCAACACCACACTGACTTTATTACTATAGTTTTATAATAAGTTTATAACCATTTAAAAACCAATTTTCCCATTAAATGATCTTAGCACCCTTGTTAAAGATAAGTTAGCCATAGATACATGGGTTAATTTTGAAGCTCCCAATTATTTTTATTTATCTATATTTCCATTCTTATTTCAGTAAACAATGTTCGATTATTGTAGCTTTTTAGCAGAAATATTATTATATCTTTGTATGGCTTTAATATCCAAGTTTGATTGGATTTGGTTTGATTTCAGTTTTATTAGTCACCAGCTCTTTGAAACAAAGGTAAAAACTCAATAACAATGCTTTAGACTCACCTCTGAATAATAACTCCATACACACTTTTGGGAGGCTATTGTTTTTTTTAATATATTTTATTAATTTTGTACAGAGAGAAAGGGAGAGAGATAGAGAGTTAGAAACATCGATGAGAGAGAATCATCGATCAGCTGCCTCTTGCACATCCCCTACTGGGGATATGCCTGCAACCAAGGTACATGCCCTTGACCGGAATTTAACCCGGGACCCTTCAGTCCCCAAGCCGACACTCTATCCATTGAGCCAAACTGGTTTCAGCTTGGGAGGCTATTATTATGTTTAATTTGTAACCTGCCAATCACAATATTTATATCAAATAATAAGACCTGTCAGTGTCAGTGTTAAGAATGATGGCTGCCACTAGAAGGATAGAATAACCAACATATGTACCTTAACAGGGCTTATGACACTTCATTCCTCTTGGTCTTCATCACAGCATGTATAAAATGAGTCACAATCATTCTAGTGGCGTTACAATAACCACATTAATAAACAACAACATAACTACAAGTTGGGGCAAAAGTAGGTTTCTAATCTTTTGTATAGAAAACGATAAAATATTAATAAATAGTAGTATAAGAATAAACTCTGTTTTATGTACTCACAATGATAAACCTCCTTTTGTTCCACCCTGTAGACCCAAGACCTTGACATATATTATTTCATCCTCATAATACAAAAATGAAGCTGCTGTTATCTTACCTCATTTTCTGAGATGGTACTTGAAGTTTGAATAAATTTTCCAAGATCATACAGATCAGAAGTCATGAAAAATCAGCTAAATTTGTTTCAAAGTACTACCCATAGTCATTTTTTGCTCTTCTCCAGTAGTTGCTCTCATGTTTATGTAAATAAGAATAAAATATTATTTAAATCTTTTTTTAAAACTTTATGGATTTCCTGAAATGCCTGGGCTGAAATTAAAATAAGAATGAGTCCATTTAATTTTTCTATCACTTTGAAAGCTAACTTTTTTAAAAAACTGTTTTCTATACAGCTAGAATGAATTAACATTGTGCATGTTAAAATGTCTAACTACACCCCCACATATCTCTTCAATGAATAGTTTTTAGGCCTTGGCAATTCAAACAAGTGTTTCTGAAATAAAACACTATGCATGTACAGAAAACATTTAATACAAAAGGTTGAATATCTTCCCTAAAAACAACAAAGCCGTTATTTAAATTTTTTTTTTTTTTTTCAGATTTCTAGTCATGATGTGGATTGGGGTTTGATTTAGACATCCTTGACTGGTTTTTGTCCTAACATGTAAAACATAGTTAAATACAAATTTGACAACTGAAAGAGACTCAATTCTAAGATATTTGTGTTTTTAACTGTGTTGTGTGTGTGTGTTTTTTTTAATTTAGTGTTTCATATAAAATTAGGGACCAGACTTTTAAATTTAATAAAGGCAAATCATTAAAATAAAACACAACATGTATGACAGTAAAACCAAGATTAGTTTAATCTCTTTAAATATATGACATTAAATGTATGTGGCTAATGTTCCCAGTGCAATACAGGTGAGTTTACTTATTCTTTTACAAAAGTATGTTTGGGGGTTGCAACCTGCACATTGACATGGACTTGAGTGAGACATCATCACTGGTAATGTTCCTTGGTGCCTCTATCAAAGGCAGAGTCCTTAATAAATTACAATCACTATTTTTTATTAAAGATGCTGCTTAGAATTAAGAAATTAAAGTTTAGTAAAGCACAGCATTGAAGTGCTCCAATCTTATCAAGTGTTCTAAATGACTTTCAATTAGAAGTCCTGAGAGCCAAGTGCATTCACTTTGCTCAAATAATGTAATCCAAACAATTTTTGAAAATATGCATATTTTATATAGGTATAATTAAAGACTGATAGTGATCCAGGACAGGTAAATACTCTCTTCTCTTAGAACATACTGTAAATCTTTTAAACACATTGTCATCATTTTAAAATTGCTTATATAGTTGAGGCATTGATATCAACAATATCAAAGTATGAGTGATGGTTGACACACTTTATTTGAAACTTGTGTTTAAAGGGTTTATGTTTAATTTCTAATTTGTTTTTCATTTAATGATGGCTTGTTTGGCTTTGTCAAGATGTTTTGATGTCCTCACTTGACCTTTCTTGTATTTATGAAAAAAAGCATAAGCACAGTTAAAATTAATCATAATAGCAATTTCCCCCCCTCACTTCCTACTCTCAGCTGTGTCCACTTACATTTGTTGGTAGGATGCAGAAAAATAGCGGCCACATCTACACTATATCAGAGAAAAGCTCTTCTGTGTAATATGAAACCCTGTTGGCTACCCACACTAGTCTAAATATTAGGTGCATTGATGATCTCTTTTGAAATAAAATATAAATTATGAGCAATCAGATTTGGACTCTTACCATTAAAGTATTTTTTCTACAAAATAAATTTAGATTTGATTGAAAGAAAATAAACCAGAATTTTAGAAGAATTACAAACATAAGAAATGACAGGGAACAAAAAGATTTGAAGGTCTATAAGAAGTAAAGTTCTCTTTTTATGAGGTCTTCTAGTTATGTTCACACCAGAGTAATCAATTAGATAGTTGTCCTTAGGTGTCAAACACTCATGCAAATATTTTTGAATAAAAATATTAACTTTCCACATAAGCACATCTTGACAATATCTAAATTTACAACAACAACAAAATAAAGCAGGTAAAAAATGTTTCTACCAGAAACAGGCATTTTGTTTTCTTATACTTCAAGTTTTGTTTAAAATCTTGCTTGGCGTTGACTTGTATTGACATAACCTTCAAACACGTGGTATCTACAGAACATGTGAAGTGCAATTAACAAGTTTTGCTTGAAAAAGTTTGTGTTTGGTTTGGTTTTTGTTGCAAAACTAGGGCTAAGAAGATGGCGGATGAAGAGCATATTCGGCACTGCATGCTTTACGAGTTCCAATTAGGAAGAAAAGCAAGTGAGGCTGCAAAAAACATCTGTAGTGCTCTTGGTCAAGATGCAATTAGCGCCAGAAAATGCCAGCGTTGGTTTGAGAAATTTCGCGAAGGAAATTTTTCGTTAGATGACAAGAGTGGTCGAGGCCGTGTGTCCAATTTTGATCAAGAAGCTCTTCAAGCTCTTTTGGTGCAAATTCCTCAAATTACCCAACAAGAGCTTGCGACAACTTTAAATTGTTCACAAAAAACAATTTCCAATCAATTGCGTGCACTTGGCAAAGTCCAAAAGTTTGGAAAATGGGTTCCTCATGAGTTGACCGACAACAACCGTAATCAGTCACAATTTGCAGTTCGCTCCTCTCTCGTCAAAACCGTTTGCCGTTTTTAGAGCAAATTGTTACTGGAGGTGAAGAATGGGTGCTGTATGTTAATTTGAAAAGGCGGCCTCAATGGTTGGATGGACAAAAATGAGGCTCCGCAGCCCACACCAAAACCTGACTTGCATGCGAAAAAAGTGATGTGTGTTTGGTGGAATTTTAAAGGAATTCTTCATTATGAACTTTTACCATCTAACCAAACCATTACAAGTACAGTGTATAGTGCCCAATTGGAAAGGTTAGCCCAAGCTTTAAGAGAAAAAGAACCCACGCTGATTAATCGGAAGGGCGTAATTCTTCACCACGATAACGCACGACCGCATACTGCAAGAATCACTGCTGAAAAACTGCGTCAGTTGGAATGGGAAGTTCTCCCTCAACCTGCATATTCTCCTGATATTGCCCCTTCCAATTACCATTTGTTTCGTTCTTTGCAAAACTTTCTTCTTGGAAAAAAATTTAATAATGAAGAATGCCTCAAAAATGCATTGACCGAATTTTTTGCATCAAAATCACAAGAATTTTACAACAGAGGGATTAAAATGCTTCCTGAGCGTTGGGCACAAGTAGTAGAAAACAACGGCAACTATATTGTTGATTAAATTTTGTTGTATTGTTTAAATAAATTCGATTTAAAAAAGTATTAGAAAACGACATTAATTATTACTAGACCTAATAAAATGGCATTTGAGTACAGTTATTTCTCTGAATAGTAGTTCTTCAAAGTGGTGATTCCCATACACATTTAAGTCTTTAATGAAATCCAATGAATCCTATTCCCATTGAAATGTTCATGTAAACATACATACAGACTACATGACATCCGCCCATGAATTTTCAAATCCAGAACCTAGAGCTGCAAAGTCTTTGCAATTGGAAGCATTTCAGAGACATTTTTTTTTTTTTGCCATAAATCAAGCGACATCCATAAACTAAAATTACAGAGGAGTAAGAAGGTGGCTTCCCATTGCAACTCAGAGTTAGGTTTCCCTAGCAACTATCTGAAGCAATTGCTTCACTCAAGTTTTACGTAAACACCCTGAGAAGAGGATGGTAGGTGGTAAGAAGGTAAAACTGTAAATGCCTGAAAAGTTACTTGATATAAAAAAATAATCCCTTTTCCTATAATTTCCAATCAACAACTATTTTGTGTGCATGTGTATGTGCAGACTTAATGTGATATTTTTAGTAAGCCAACAACTTTCGTTATTAGTTAAATGAACATATTTTACCCCACATACTCACTATAAGAGAACCATGACATCATATTTATTTTAATTATCAATAATTATCTAGATTTGAGGGGTGGAATGTCATGAATCAATTTATATTTTATACTTTAGTCACAATATTGGTGTGTGTGTATATATATATATATATATATATATATATATATATATATATAATATCATAAATGAATATAACCAAAATAAAGAATTAACTTATTTTGTGAGAAAATAAGTATGCAATAGTTTTAAATATATTCTAATCCAGTGGCTTCACCAATTTACTGCCTATCAGAAACCTGGGAATTTAAAAAAATCACAATGACCAGGTAAATCACAATGTAAATAAAATGTCTTACAATTAAAGCCAGAGTCTAGTATTTTTTTTTTAATCAGTAAATACTTTATTTAGGATCTGTATATGTTTACAATTGAAATGAAGCCGTCTTTTTATTGAATACATTTGAAATATATTGTATAAATTTAAAATGGATAATGTGTTAATTTGATACATTTAAATATTATAGTACTACTAGCCCTACGCATGAATCCATGCGCCAGTAGCTTGCCAGTAGCTCACTGCCATTCTCCAGTAGCTCTCCGCCTGCTGCCCTGCCCTCCTGTAGCTCCCCCAGCACCTGTCCGCCCCCCCCCCCACCCTCATAACTTGCTGCCCTGCACCCTCCTGTAGCTCTCCACTGCCCTGCTTGTAACTCACTGCCCCACCCTCCTGCTGATCTGTGATCTGGTCATTACGCAGTCAGTTGTTAACAATTCTCGGTGTAACAACCATTTGCATATTACATTTTTTATTATAGAGGATGATTGACATTGTAGTGACATTTAGCACTGCTATCACATTATATAACTATACTTTCCTTTTTTCGTGATTGGGAAAATTAAGCTTTAGTCTCTCAGCAAGTTCAATGATTGTAGAAGAACATTGTTGTCCATATTCATTATACTATACATTATATCTCTATGGCTTATTTACTATTTAATGCCTGTTTATACACTGAAACTACATCAGTATTATTTTCCCCACCCATCCCTTAGTGACCACCATTTTTCAAGAGTGACTTTTTTTTTTTAGCTGAAACCGGTTTCTCTCAGTGAATAGAGCATCAGCCTGCGGACTGAAAGGTCCCAGGTTCAATTCTGGTCAAGGGCATGTACCTTGGTTGTGGGCACATCACCAGTAGGGAGTGTGCAAGAGGCAGCTGATCTGTGATTCTCTCTCATCAATGTTTCGGACTCTCTATCCCTCTCTCGTCCTCTCTGTAATAAATCAATAAAATATTTTTTTAAAAGAGTGACTTTTTAAGATTCCAGTTATGTGATATAATATATTACTATCATTCCTGACTTATCTCACTTAACCTAATGCGCACAAGGTCTATTCGTGTTCTTGCAAATGGCAGGATAACCTCTTTTCTCATGGCTAAATAATATTCCATCATATATTTTTTATCAACTCATCTGTTGTTGGGCATTTAGGTTGTTCCCATTTCTTGGCTATTGTGAGTAATGTTGTAATCAATATGAGAGCGCATATATATTTTCAAAATTCAGTTTTCATCTTTTTGGGTCTATACCGAGACATGGGATTACTGGACCATATAGTAGACCTATTTTTAATTTTTTGTGAAATCTTAAATTGTTTTTCATAGTGATTGGACCAATTTTCATTCCCACCTACAATGTATGTGTGTTTCCTTTTGACTACATTCTCGACAGCAACTGTTATCTGTTGTCTTCTTAATGATAGCCATTCTTATAGGTATGAGATGATATCTCATTATGGTTTTAATTTGTATTTTCCAATGAGTAGTAATGTTGAATATTTTCTCATGTGTCTGTTGGCCATCTGCAGTCCTCTTTGGAAAAATGTCAATTTAGTTCTTCTGCCCATTTTTAATTGGATTGTTTCTTTTCTTGCTATTGACTTGTATGAGTTCCTTACGTATTTTGTATCTTAATTCTTTCTCAGATATGTGGTTTACAAATATTTTCTCCATATTACGTTACTTTTAATTGTATTTTGTTACTTTTCTTGATGTGCTGAAGCTTTTGAATTTGGTGTAGTCCCAATTTGTTGATTTTTGCTTTTGTAGTTTGGCAGTAGTAATTTTTAAAGATTCTCTAGTTATACCAATGTGCAGCCAAAGCTAGCACCACAGTCCTAAATCCTCTGCATTGAAACTGTCTTCAGACCAGCAGTGTTGGAATCACCTGGCAGCTGAAACATGGGCCCTACCTTAGACCTACTAAGTCAGAGTCTATATTATTAGCAATATCTCCATATGATTAATACACATGCTGAAGTTTAAAAAAACAGACAGAAATTTGAAAGATAAACTAACCAAAATTCCTAAGTAGAATAACGGAAAATAGTTTGAGAAAAATATTGGCCTCAAAAGTGTCTGTAACAGTAATGTTTAAAGAAAAAAAGAAATATTTAAAAAAAAATTTTTTACTAACCTTTACCCTAAACTGATATTCTGATTTTATTAATCCGTCAGGTACTTTATCTGGAAGATTAATTATTCCAACTTCTTTTCAATAAGGCATCTTGCATTTGCCCAAGATTCAATTAGCATATCTGACCTTAAAAATGTCAGTTTTGTTATAGATCTGTATTGTGAAAATTAATGTCTGCAAGTCTTTTCAGAGTAGTAATAAGAATTTTATAACAATGTAGATTTTTTTTGCTATTATGTGAATAAATTATTGCCTTTGCATTGATACAAGTGTCCTTTTCTCAGGTTTTATGGCATCCAAAATTAGATATCTTATATTGTACTTTGTTGCTTTCTGAGATAAAAATTAAATATATGCCAACTTCATGCAAATCATAATTATCTACTATTCAATCATTTTTATCTTTGTAATATTTGCTGCTTGTCTACTATGCACTGAAAATAATTTATAGGAAAGTTTTCACAAAGTCTGTACTATTAATACCATTTCTCTTTATCTTAAAACTTAGTTATATATAAAGCAAGCATTAAAGACCAAAAGGAAGAAACAGACAGAAATATAATAATGGTAGAGCATTTAAATTCTGTACTTTCATAAAATGGATATTTCTTCCAGACAGAAAATCAGTAAGAAAATATAGGACTTAAATAACATGTTAGACTATAGATTTAGCAGACATTTCATCCCAAAACAGCAGAATTTGTGTACTTTGAAAGTGCATATGGAACTTTCCCTGGAGAGGTCATATGTTAAGTCATAAAACAATTCTTAATAAATTAAAAAAAGTAGAAATCATTTCAAAACTTCTTCCAAACACAGCAATATGAAACTAGAAATCAATTACAAGAAAGAAACTGAAATAATTAAATTGGTAAAGACTAAACAACATCCCATTAAATAAACAATGGATCAAAAAAGAAATCAAACAGAACTTTAAAAATAACTTGATACAAATGAAAATACAACACACCAAATCTTTGGGGCACACAAAAGCAGTTCTAAGGGAACAGCTCACAGCAATAAATGCTTACAGTAAGAATAAGAATGACCTCAAGTAAACAACATAATTTTACACCTCAAGAACTAGAAAAAGAACACACTAAGTTCAAAGTTAGAAGAAATAACAAAAAGTGAAAATAAAATAGACTAAAATGACAATAGAAAATATTGTCATTATTGTCAATAAAATGGATTTTTTAAGATAAAAATAGAGAACCCTATAGCCAGACTCACCGATAGAGAGAAAGAGAGAGACAGAGAGAGACAGAGAGAGAGGATGAGAGAGAATACTCAAATAAATAAAATTAGTTCTAAAAGAGATGTTACAACTAATACCATGAAAATGCAAAGTATCATAAGTAATAAAAAGGATCATCTCTATAATCATATGCCAACAAATTGGAACAGCTAAAATAAATAGATTTCTAGAAACATACAACCTACAGAGACTGAATCACAATTAAAAGAGAAAATCTGAACAGACCAATTATAAGTAAGAACACTGAATCAGTAACCAAGTAAGTCCCAATAAACAAAAGTCCAATACCAGATGGTTTCACAGGTGTATTATATAAATTTTTAAAAGAATACATAATTTCAAACCTTCTTAAACTCTTAAAAATAGGAGATATTGGAACACTTCCTTTCTCACTCTAGGAGCTTAACATTGCTGTGATATTAAACTAGAAGAGGACTCTGCAAGAAAAAAAATATATATATATATAAGCCATACTGTTGTTTGTGTCCATGAGCTAAGCATTCTTTTTAGAAGGGTCTTATCCTTTATAATAAAAGCCTAATATGCTAGCTGTCCAGTTGTCCAGTTGGCCATTCAACCAATCAAAGTGTAATATACTAATGATATGCTAAGGCCACTCAACTGCTCACTATGACCACTGACCACCAAGGAGCAGACAGTTGACTGGTTGACCAGTCACTATGACTGTGCAGTGACCACTAGAGGGCAGACACTCTGAATGGTAGGTTAGCTTGCTGCTGGGGTCCAGACAATCAGAACTGAGTGAGACAGGCTGGACATGCCCTGGAGCCCTCTTGTAGTTCCTCCCTGGCTGGCCAACCTCCCACATCCCTACCTGGCCTCAATCCTGCACCAATGTGGTCCCTCGGCCTAGCCTGCACCCTCTCAGAATCCAGACTGAGGCATACCCGCCTCGAATACATGAATTTCATGAACCAGGACTCTAGTAATTTCATAAAATCAATACAACAGCCTAGATATAACAAAAATTGTTAGTGACTAAGTCAGTGCTGCCTACCTTGGCTTTAACCCATATCACATAAGCAGTTAGAGTGAGGCTGTTAGGCAAGAAGATCTGTGCCAGGCTACCTGGGTTCCTAGCTTGGCTCTACCCATTGCATTAGTGGTCCTGTGTACAGTACCTACCCTCCAAGTCTCCTTTCCCCCTGTATTAAGTGGATATCATTGTTACAATTATTCGGAATGAAATGGGATGCTAAAGGTCAAGCATTTAGAAAGAGTTGGCACAAAACACATGCACTATTATTGTAAACAAAACGTTTCATTAGTTTGGATAGGATCCTTCAAGGTTATATCAGTCACACAATTCCAAATAAAACCCAACAAGAAATAGAAAGCAGCCGAAACTGGTTTGGCTCAGTGGATAGAGCATTGGTTTGTGGACTGAAAGGTCCTGGGTTCCATTCCCGTCAAGGGCATGTACATTGGTTGCGGGCACATCCCCAATAGGGGGTGTGCAGGAGGATGCTGGTCAACATTTCTCTCATCAATGTTTCTAGTTCTCCCTTCCTCTCTGTAAAAAATCAATTAAAAAAAAATATATATATAACTAAAGATAGAAATAGAAAGCATTTTCTAAGCAAGTCAGTAAAACTTGCTTTCTGGTAAACCTATCTTGTTAACAAGTTTATTTTATTTATTTATTTATTTATTTATTTATTTATTTATTTATTTATTTTAATTCTCACCTGAGGATATTTTCACATTGATTTTTAGAGAGAGTGGGAGAGAAAGGGCAAGGCAGAGAAAACATTGATGAGAGAGAAACATGTGGATTGGTTCTCTCCTGCATGAGCCCGAACCAGTGCCTAACCCAGAAAGAAGCCTGCAACCAAGATGTGTGCCTGTGACTGGAATCGAACCCTACACTCTTTGGTCCTTCTGTAGGCCAGTGTTCTACCCACTGAGCCAAACCTGCTAAGGCTATTTTTATTTTTAAGCTGGCATTTGGAAAGACAGTAACATTGAAGATGAAAGTATCGATAGCAGGCCCCAAATTGTGGATCTGTGGGCTCCACTTTATTGAAATAATTACAGAAATTGGAGGAAAACATTTTATTTTGTCTTCTAAGGAAAAATACAAAATAAGACAGGGTAGGTGAGGATAACAGAGTTCCTAAACTACAAATTCTCATTTCTAGAACATACTGTGTGAAGTTAAGAGAACCAGACTCATAAAAATGTATGCAGTTCTTTTTATGTTGTATCTCAATAAAGCTGTTGCATTAAAATAAATTTTGATGGATGACCTTTCAAGCTATTTAGAACATTGTTTACTTAGCTGGTAATTGAAAAATGCTGGAAACTGCTATACTACTAACTTAAAAAAAAAAAGTAAAATACTTTTTAAACTGGCACATTTTGTCCATTAGTTTTAAACTCCAACTGATTATCTAGAAATAATTTTTTACACAATGTTTTACCTACAATGCAAGGGCCTCTTTACATTATCTATGTATCTATCTATGTATCCATCTACCTATTTACCCACCTATCGTTTTTTGTTGTTTTTTTATTTGTAGGTTGAGCAGAAGTAATGAGGTGTTATGGGGATAGAAGTATGTGCATTTCAAAAATGTTATCTTCTTACTTCAAAATATTACCTCTGTTGGCCAGTTTTAATGGGCTTAAATCATAGGTATTTACTTGAGTAGGAATAATGTGAATGACTCAGAATTGTAGGCCTGGTAATACACACAGCTGGAAAAGTATACTTTATTATTACATTTTGATGTGTTCATTTTAGTTTGGTGCTACTACTTTAATTTAAAATTCAAACACTTGGAGAACTATGGCAAAATAAATAAAAATAAAATATTATATTCCTCTTCTACCAACTACTCATATTTTGAGGTTTGCAAAAGTCCTTGACACACAGAAAATAAACATGCCACTAATGTCTCCTTTAGAAAATTAAATGCTTAGAGGAAATGTACTTTTAGAGATGCTAACATTTTTCTTAAAAATTCCTTAATTTCCTTTATTAAAAATTTTAAGATTTGCTAAAGATAAATCTCTCTATGTAATTTACTTTGTGTACTTCAAAAGTAAATTTTGATGTTTTATATACATTACATCCTACTTTTATTCCTTAATCAACTACATTAGACTTTTTTGTTCTTCAATGATTATAATGTAAAACATTTCTCTGACATGATTTTACAATATATATATTTTTAATCTTTTTATTTTATTGATTATGGTCTCACATAATTGTCCTTATCCACCCATTCCCATCCAAACCCCTCCCTACATATGTCCCCACACCCCTGTTGTCATTGGCCACTGGCTAGGCCCATATGCATGCACACAAGTCCTTTGGTTGATCTCTCCCCCTTACCTCCACCCTCCCCTACTTTCCCTCTGAGTTTTGACAGTCTGATTGCTGCTTCTCTTTCTCTGGGTCTGTTTTTGTTCATCAGTTTATGTTGTTCATTATTTCCTCTAGATGTGTGAGGTCATGTGATCTAAGAAATACCATTGTAAGAATGGAAACTGAGACAAGCCATAATGGTTATGCTGAGAGGCAAATGAATCAGTCTGTAGTGAGTTCCTTTATGGGCCAACAGTTCTTTTGAGTTCCAATTTCAATGTCAATAGCTCCTTATGTGTACTTTGTTTCCTGATTTTTTTTTTTGCTAACTACTGTGTACCTGTGGTTAAGAATATATATTACAGATTTTTAAACATCCAACAGCTTGATCCAAACATTCAATAAACTATTTTGTTCATTTGATATGTATATACTAGTATATATACAATATATTGATATAAGCAATAAATCTTTGCAAAAGTAATAGTCTTTAAAAAATAAAATTAGTCTACATTGTTGGGCAAAAGTAAGTTTACAGTTACTCATTTGGACAATCATAACTCAATAATTAATAATACAAGAATAAGCTCTGGGCTTTGTGTAGTTACAGCTGTAAGTCTACTATGCCCCACCCTATGTTTATCAGCATTTGGACCTCCGTGTGCCATATGGACAGAGAATTACACTGGAATTCAGGAGCATTTCCTTCTCCTGACTTCACTTTCTACATTTCAGCAATTTGCTTTTCTTTTCTGGTTTTCCCATCTAGAAAATGAAAGCCTTAGCTTTTCTGGCACATGTCTATGTCACAGTGCCCATTAGTTGATAAGTAACCAATACAGAGCATGGAGCCCACACCATCTTAAACGGCCTTTTTTAGAAACTCACCAACATCACCAACAAGACAGGCCTTGGAACTGCCCCGTGACCCAGCACACACTCTAGCCAATATCCTGTGACCCCAGCTGCAGACCCGCGGACACTGGGATCTCCACCTCCAAAGACACACCATTCCGCAGCTAAAACAACTCCAAAACCATCTGGATTCCTGTAACAGAGAGGAATAGACAAAAGTGCTCCAGCCATGAAGACAGAAGAGACACAATTCAGAGATGGAAGATGCTGACGACGCCTCAGCATACCAGCAGACAGCAGCTGTGTGTTACTGAAGGATGCCCAGGACCAAACTAGAGATGGTCAGACCTGCATCACCACCATTTGTCCACCAACCAGATCTGAAATATCATGGCTGACATGTACACATAAGGAACTGTTTGACATTGAAATTGGGACTCAAAAGAACTGTTGGCCCATAAAGGAACTCACTACAGACTGATTCATTTGCCTCTCAGCATAACCATTATGGCTTGTCTCAGTTTCCATTCTTACAAAGGTATTTCTTGGATCACATGATCTCACACATCTAGAGGAAATAATGAACAACATGAACTGATGAATAAAAACAGACCCAGAGAAAGAGAAGCAGCTATCAGACTGTCAAACCTCAGAGGGAAAGTAGGGGATGGTGGAGGTAAGGGGAAGAAATCAACCAAAGGACTTGTGTGCATGCATATGGACCTAGCTGGTGGCCATGGACAATAGGGTGGTGGAGGCATATGTGGGGATGGGTTAGGGATGGGAATGAGGGGATGAGGACAATTATGTGATACCACAATCAATAAAATAAAATTTAAAAAAAGATAAGTAACCAATACATACTTTTGAATCAATAATAATGTATTAAAAAGCTAATGGGAGAAGGGGCAGGGATTCCAGCCCAGATGCAGCCATCCCCTGAAGCCATCCTCTATGTTCTTAATCTCTGTCAAGGCAGTTATACCTGCAGGTGATTTAAAATATTTAAATTATTTGTGAGAATTCGTTTGCAAGACTGTACTAGCATACCTTTTCTAGGCAACTATGAAACAAACTAGAATAAAAATTGAAAGACAGGTTAATTTTCTGGTTTTACCACTTACTTCTGTATACATGCTTCAGTCTGTGTCTGTGTATCTATGTTATTGTGTTTTTAAAAAAATAAAACCAAATTACATTAAAAGGATTTTACAAAAACTAAAATTTCATAAATATGAATTCTAACTGCAAATAATGTTATGTGATGCTAGCTACAAAAGGCTTGATGGGAGGGAAGAGCAATATTTTTAAAATGTTTTTCTCTTTCCTTCCTTTCTGCCATGAAATGAAAGGCTTTTGATTGTGGAGTCATCTCCCAGGAAACCGTGACAAGAGGATCTGAGTGAGGAGAGCTGGGAGAAAGGACTGAATCTAATTATGAGGAAATAATTAGTCAAACACAGAGGAAGGGACACCCTTATTAGAAGTTTTCAAAAATAGGCTGGAATTCCTTCAGCAGTCATTTTAACTTCTCTGTAGGCCTGATATTTTCAATACAGCGAGAGGAAAAAGAGAGAATGGACAAACAAGATGAAAGGAAGGATGGGAAGATTGTGAGAAACATCCTTCTGCTTCTCTGGTCACTTTAAAAAGTTGATTAAATTATTCAAAATTAGGAGCACCATGTTATGAGCTTTGTTGTTTGGACAGGAGGTCCCAATACCCAGGCACAGACAGATGTCTGACTGTTCTGAAATGCAGCTATAATTCCAATGTACTGCAGTCAATTAAACCGCCATGGCTCACTGTTATAATGATAACAGTGACATTTCACAGAAATACCTTTTCAAAGTTATCCCACCAGATTTAAGTATTTCTAATGGTCAATTTTATGCCTCCCAAATTTCAAGGAAATACACTTTTTTTTTCTGAAAAAAAAAGGGGGGGGATATTAAGTGATTATCTTCAGATCCCATTTACTTTTCTTGTGGTATTAGGTAGCAAGATTTGATTAAACTTTAGAATAATGTTGTGTTTCTCTTTGACCATTCTCAAGGAAACAGTTCTTTGCTGAAAATCAAATCAGGACTAATAATTATGCACAATAATACCAGCATTTGAAGAGCAGCATGCTTTGAAGTTTAGGGCTTACCCAGTGCTTTCATTATACATTCTCTCCTTTGATATTACTATTACATAGGGGAGGAAAGTTGGGTACCTTTTATTTTACCGATACTTGGAACTGAGAATTTTAAAGATTTTTTTTAGAACTTTTTAACTTCTTCAAACAGTATTAACAAATAACCAAACAGAGTCACAAAGTTCAGCCACATCAAAACAGTGCTTTGTGAGCTTCCAGGCATTAGAAAATTTGGCATCTTAACCTGCCTCTTAAATCACAGTCCTTGATGTCTTCGGTATATGGAGGTGGGCTTCTGGCTTGCCCCTGTGGTCTTCTCTCTGGTTTCCCTGTCTGAACAATAATCCTATTTAGTCTATTCTTTAGATTGCAGCCAGGGTAGCCCTTAGGACACAAACGTGGTCATGTCCCTCTCTCCTACCTCACAACATTCAGTAGTGGCCTTTACATCTCAAAGTGAACCTACAGTTCTCACTCTGATGGATGAGGCCCTCCAGGATCTAGCTCCAAGGACCCAATCTTCACTTCCTCCTGCCAAGGTAGCCATATATGCTTCTTTTTCAGACACACAAAGGACACTCTGACCTTGGGCTTTTGTGTGGAACACTCTCCTTCCAGACACAAATGCAATTTGTGCTTCTAGATTTGCACTTTCGATGTTGTATGGCTGATTGATTTAGGTGTCTGCTTGTGCTCAACTCCTCAGAGAGGCCCTCTGTCTGTCTCTGAAGAGTCCCCACTCCCTTTACCAGCTATATTCCCAGCACCTGGGAGAGTGCCCAGCTGAAAAAAAGCTCAAACATACATTGAATGAATGAAAAAGTGAATGAATAAATGAACAAATCCAGTTGCAAGGAAAGTGATATAGCAAGCTTAGTTTTGTCACAGGAAAATATCCATAGTGTGTTAGAGATATGAGTAACTACCTAGTCTCTGGAGCACTATATCCAGAAAATCTCTAATCATTTGGTTGTTTAGGCAATTTAAAACGGTACTTGTCAAATTTTCAGTTCTAGAGAAAAAAAAAAGTGAAAATGAGGGTTGCACTCAGAAGAAATTAGTTCTTATAAAGCAGTGTTTATTACTCCAAAACATAGTTTTCCAATATTTGTTGTTCAACCCATTAGCTAACTAAAGCACTAATGCCATGGCAGCATAGACATATTACTTGTCTTTATCTAGTAAAGATTTAATTTTAATGAATTACTCATTTCTTTACTTATTTGATTTATTCATGTATTTGACCCAGTTCACCTCTATAGTTTAAATTGCAAGATCCTACCCATATACATATTGTTTAAAATAATTCATGTTACTTGGTGAAGACAAATATGCAAACTACATCTTCCTTAAAATGGGTTAATCTCATTAATTGATCATATGGAATATCTTTATTTTTTGTTAATCCTTTCTTAAGGATATTTTCCCCCCCATTGATTTTTAAAGAGAGTGCAAGGGAGAGAGAAAGGAGGATAGAGAGAAACATCGATGTGAGAGAGAGACACCAATTGGTTGCCTCTTGCACACTTCCAGACTGGAACTGGGTACCAAACATGCAATCCAGCTATGTGCCCTTGACCGGAAATCAAACCTGTGACCATTTGGTGCATGAGCTGATGCTATAACCACTGAGAAACACCGACCAGGGATGCAATACCTTTTTAGGTAAGTGTTTCAGGACAAAATAACTTTAAGTAATTCATCTTTTTGGCATGATTGACTACTTAAAGCTTCTTCCTTTATTTTATTTTCCCTACATAAATGGATTTTTTTAATGATTATGTAAAATTAAATTTAGGGGAAAAATGGTTCTAAAAGTGATCATTGTTCCTAGCCATAAATTTCTTGAACTGCGTAGAGGAAGGAAGAATAGAATGTACCATGTTTAGAATACCAGCAATAAAAACTAGGAAAAAAACAAACTTAAGAACTGAAAGTTTCTCTGGCCACATTTTCAATGGTTAGACCATGGTTGTTATGAGTTATAGAATTTATTTATTTCCTCTGTACCAACCCAACACATTTTGAATAACAACTGTTATTTTAGTCCTTTGCAGCCCAGAGAGTGATTTCATAAAATAAAATAAAAAATACATATTCCATTGGTTTCTCACAATTACCCAGTAAGACAGGTGTTAATGTTTATATCTTTTTTATATTGAACCAGCCTGAGGCTCAATGAATGGCAGAATCAAGAAACAAAGCAAGAACATTTGATTGTGCAGTTCACCCTTTTACTATTAAATCATGCTGTTTCTTTGATTTCCAAGAAATGCTCTAGTCATTTACGTAGCTACTTTCTCCAGCTTCCTGAGTTTAGGGCAATACTGAATAATAACCCTTCCTTATAATGGCCCATTGTAATTGCTCAATATTTCTAGCTACAAAATGTAGCACAGCTCTACTAAACTATAGTAACATAGATCTTGGGAGTTGTAATGTTTTGCTATCAGAGAAAAAATAATAATTGATTAGTAAGCAAACCTGCTGCTATATTTATTCTGTTTCATATTGAGTTGGATCTATCTAGAAGTTCAGTCCTAAACAAAGATTGTCAGGACAATCCAGGTTGTTTTTTGTTTGTTTGTTTTTTCAGAGTACAGGGAAGTTTTTGAGGGTTTTTAAATTTTTTCCTTTTCCCCATCACTAGTTATCCCCTCTATATCCTCTTCCTCTTCCACCTCCTCACTTAGATGTTTTGGATTTAAATACATTTGATTCCTCAATTCTGACACTTGTAGACATAAAACTAATTGCAGAAAACTGAGGTATGAAGTTATTTCATAATCTTTTTTAATGCTCATTTTTATATCTGTGAGCATTATTCATCCGAGGTCACCAAGATAGAAATTTCTAGTGCTTACTCACATCCAATTCTCCACCCCATTTGGCCTTACAGAAGGCTGAGACTCTGCATCATATGACTATGTCTGACTAATGTCTTTATGAGAAGAAATGATGAGATATTTAACTGCGGGTCTGCGACCCTTTAGTGCTCTGTTTCTTTGCTTCAGCAACTGAGGAGACATCAGGTTCCAGATGGCGGAGCTCCAAGGTAGAGAAGCCTCCTCAGCCAAGGTACCCATATGGAGCAGAACACCCTGCCAAGCCATGTGGGCCATATAAGCAAGAGCAAGAAAGGAAGCTTTTTGGGATAAGCTCCTGAGATTTGGGTGTGGTTTTTTTTCATCCTATCCTAATTAAAAATCCTAAGGCTGTACTCAAAGGATCATAGGAAATGAATCAGAAGATCTGGATAACACCCAACTTGATAGCTTTGTTTACTTGGGTAAGTCACTTAAATATTCCTAGTTCCATATTCTTCCTTTTTAAAATAGAGATGATAAAAATATTTTCTATCTACTTAAGAGAGTGACTATGAAAATCAAATCGCCTAGTGTAGTTTGCATCACTCTGCAATTTATATTCATAAATGTGCTGACCAAATTTTGATTACTTTGAAATTGTGATTTTCTAACTATGAAATTTCTCTTGCTAATCTATCCCCTCCCCTGGAAAAAGTAGACATGAAGACCAAAGTTAGAGTACGGGAGTGAGCAGAAGGCCGTTATTTGTTTGCTTTAATCCATTATTATAATCATACTGTAGCTTGAGTAATTAAGATTTCTTAGAATCAGCTATTCCAGACTAGGGTTCAATTCCATGGCATTTCTCAGTTTTAAATTTATCTATACACCTTGTCTTCTTTTTTAAAAAAAAATATTTTATTCATTTTTTACAAAGAGGAAGAGAGAGGAAGAGAGAGTTAGAAACATCGATGAGAGAGAATCATTGATCAGCTGCCTCTTGCACATCCCCTAATGGGGATGTGCCCACAACCAAGGTACATGCCCTTGACCGGAATCGAACTTGGAATCTTTCAGTCCGCAGGCTGAAGCTCTATCCACTGAGCCAAACCGATTTCGGCACATTTTTTCTTCTTTAACTAGCTTTGTGCACCAGTGAATGAAGGCACTTGTCTTCTATGTTTTTCATTCAATGTGTAGTATAAAGTCAACTATGTGTGAAGGAGCACAAATCATTCTCTATTGTTTCTTGGATTCTTAAACCCAATTGGGCAGTCTAATAAAGCAAGAAGATGGGCAAAACCAGTACATAGTAGTGATTGGGTATTTCCTTTACGGATTGACTCGGCACAACAATTAACTTTCCACATTTTGAGCTATGAAATGTGGTTATGTGTTCTGTTTTTTTCAACATCAGAGGTGATGGGGCTAGCATATGACCCTTTAAGCTCTCATCCAATAGTCTCTCCATTGGAAAAAAAAAATGAAGAGAGTACCACATTAGAAAGAGAGAATCTAGATAGTGGCTGGAAGTGGGTTGCTAAAGCTGGATTGAACTCCAGCTCCACAACTCATTGAGTTGCCTTGAGTATGTAACTTCTTTGTGCCTCATATTTCATATTTTTTAAATGGGTATAACAACAGCATATAACTTACAACTCAGTAGTTTTAAAAATTAATGATAATATATGTAATGTGTTTAGAATAAGACCCCAGACATAGTGAACGCTATAAGGCTTGTTTACTGTTGTCTTCTTTTAATCAAATCCCAAGCTATTCTAACACACTGAATAGGGTGGTCTAAAAACCTGGGAAGAATTTGTGGGAAGAGAGAGGAATAAGTTTTTGAGCAACTTTCACGAAGACACTGAAGCAACAGAAGATGAGTAAAGATGCTGCTACAAACATTTTATGATTTCATGATTGACTAGAGGTTTACAGAACTCTTCAATCTTTTGGAGCCAGATTTGTGTTTCTGGAACACAAATTTAAGGGAATCAATTACATTTTATGTCTAAACTGAAATCTAATTTTCCACAAAATCATCTCTTTGCTTATTTCTTATGTGTCTATATAATTTCCTGATTACTCAAACATGAGACCTGTGACATTTTTTGATTCAGTACATCTCCCACTTTTAAACCCAATCAGTGGACAAAACTGGTCAAATATTTCACTGCTGTCTATTGTACTTGCTTTCTGTTGTCATTTTACAAGTGCAGGCCCTCATCTTCCTATTGCATCATTGCCTGGGCTTTCCACCATACTCTTTGCTACCAGTGAGCCTCATCACACCCTTACTAGAGCAAATAGAAGAGCTGGTTTTTATTTTTTTTTTCTTTAAAGATATAGATTTCAGAAAATAACCATATGGAGTCACTTCTACCACTACACTTTTTATTTAAGAAAGAAATCAATAAAGCAACCAAGTGATAGTTTTATTCCTAATACGAGAAGCCATGTATGAATTTAAAAGAATAGCAATGTCTCATTGATATAATTGGAGATTAAGTGGGACACACACACACACACACACACACACACATATATATATATATATATATGCGCACATATATATATATGTGCATATATATATATATGTGCATATATATATATATACTGTTTTTTTCATTCTGAGAAACTACAATAATTCTTAACCAATCAATATATATTTATACTAGATGAAAATAGATGTTTATAGTGAGTTCAGGTCCAACAATAAGAAATTCCTGTCTTTCTGATTGCTATGCAAGCTTTGAAATGAATATAATACTTTTACTTTGGACATTTCTTATTTCTGACATGATGCATACTTTTTCTGAATGTTAGAAGTGCTGACATACTTCTGTATACATGCACATGCTTTCTATGGAAAGAAAGCAAGAGGTGTCGATGTGTTTGTCAGCATCAATTTCGTATGCATACAAACACATGAGGAAAAGGACTAAAATGTAAGAGCAAAGAGAGAGGAAATGTCAAGCTTGATAGGTTATGGTGAGAGAAAAATTTACTCTAAAAATAGGTCCTACCATTTAAACTACTGGTGTTAATTTGATCTCTACCTTCAGCATGAATATTGTGTCTATCAGTGGTTAAATATAGATTGTTAGTCTACAAAATTAAGACTTCAAAATTAAGACAACAGTCCAGTGGAGTTTAGCATTTCAAGGCCCCTAATCTGTGATTGTCATCCATGCCAGTTTAAAAAAAAACCTGTTTGAATGTCACTGCACAACAAAGTATTTTGTCCCATTTTTGCCCTAACGTCTCCTGAGACTTAAAATCTATGGCCACATGAAGCAGTGCTGTCTAGCAAAAAGCTGTTTTCTTCCCTAAGAATAACTCATAAAAATCACCCCACCCAAACAAAGAGCAATGCACCTCCAGTCTTTTGTTTCTCCTCAGGATTTGCAGGTTCAACAGAAATGAGAAGTAAATGGAGTTGGTCTGCAGGAGGACTCCATTGTTCCTCAACTCTTTCCTTCCTTCCCTCATGCATGAGAGCTGACTCCTCTGAGGATGTGTTCTACTGCATGGTTCCTCTTGGACTATGTTCATTACTAATTTTTCCCAGCACCATTTAATTTTAATGTGCTATACTGCCTCTGCTTCTTTGTTCTTTTGTTGTTGTTGTTAATCCTCACCCAAGGATATTTTCTAATTATCGTTTAGAGAGTGGAAGGGAGAGGGAAAGACAGAGAGAAACATCAATCTGAGAGAAAAACATTGGTTGGTTGTCTCTTGCACACACCCGATCAGGGCCCAGGCCAGGGAGAAGTCTGAAACCAAGGTATGTGCCCTTGACCAGATTGAATCCGGGACCCTTTGGTCCACAGGCCGACACTCTATCTAGGGTATTGTTCTTGATACTAAATCATGCAGTACCTCTGTTGTTTTTGTTTTTGTTTTGTTTTTAATATATTTTATTGATTTTGTACAGAGAGGAAGGGAGAGAGATAGAGAGTCAGAAACATCGATGAGAGAGAGTCATCGATCAGCCGCCTCTTGCACACCCCCCACTGGGGATATGCCTTCAACCAAGGTACATGCCCTTGACCGGAATTGAACCCGGGACCCTTCAGTCCCCAAGCCGACGCTCTATCCACTGAGCCAAACCAGTCCCGGCAGTACCTCTGTTGTTAACCCACTCCAGGGAGAGCGTGCACAGTATCAATATCTCCCTTCCCTGTGCCATGGCACTAACAGATAATCAATAGCTACATTTTCTTAGTCCAGACATCTTTAAAATTCTCATTATCATTGCACTTCAAATAGTCTTCAGCAATCGATTGGGGCTAAAATCTACTCACTAATCCCAGGTTACTAATTTTCATTTAAAATATGTCTAGTGAAGGAAGAAAGATTATGTCCATTTGAAAAAGAAAAATTCAGGAGACATAATAATGGATCTCTATTTTTGTTAGTATTCCTTATTAAATTAACAAATTGTGTGTGTGTGTGTGTGTGTGTGTGTATATATATATATAGATAGATTATAGATTATATAGAATATAGACAGTCATTGATTTTCATATGTTTTACCCAAAATATGATGAAATGAAAATGCTATGGATGATTGTTAATTTTATTAAAGAGACATATATCTATGCTTTTAAAAAGCCACATACACATATGCAAATCATATTATTTAGTCTACAGAAAAAGCTGGCTTTTCTGTAGACTAAATAATAGTCTACAGAGGACGGATTTAAGGCAACATTCTTTTCTCTATGCTCCCTACATGCATTGTACTTACTGGAAGCTTGATTAGGACACCTACCAGGATGTTTTGTAATTGCTTCCTTTCCTATTCCACTGACCAACTCCTTGAAGCAGGAGTCCTCACCTCTCTCTCCAGCCTTAGCATCCTGTGCAAAGTTTTTCCATATATTATAATATCGGTTTGATAAATGTTTATAGGTTAAATAGCTTATTGAATGAGCAAGATATTCTATCTTCTAACAAGTGGCTTTATATTACTCTGCTGTCATGAGATTAATTATATTCTTAGCACATCCAAAGCATTTAAATTTTCTTATTCTGATAAATTTTGGTTAATAACTATTTTCAAATTTATATTTTCCCTTAAGAAAATTCCATTTTTTGCTCATTGAAATATTAAATAAACCGACCTAATTGTTAATTCTTTAATGAATTAATTTAATGTTACTAATTTAATTAAATTGCAAAATTAATATTTAATAGCTAAAATTCTTAAAATATATACGTAATTAAATTGGCCTAAGAGTCTAAAGCTTAATAGTCCCACAAGAATTTAAACTTGCAATATCTTTGGAGGAGTTCAAAACCCATTTTTAATAAATTACATCATCTTTGGAACTTCTGAGAAAATTTCGGAATTTGAATTTTTAAAATAAATATTATTAAAAGTAAATTAAAAGAACATTTCCAGTTCTTTTTACAATCTAGTTATATTCCCATAGCAGAAAAAAGTTGAGAAGTCAGAATCTTATAAAAGATGGATTATTGTGTAATTATCATCCTATCTAATAAAGAGGGAATATACTAATTGACTGAAACACCCTCACAAACATGGTGGCACCAACAGCCAATAATAAGGGAATATATTAATTGATTACCATGCCCTCAAAGATGGCAATGCCCACAGACACAACATGATGACACCCAACCCCCTCAGCCTAACTTGGGTGGCAGATGGGCAGCATAGTTGGGCCTACCACCAAGCGGTTCCAGCTGCTCCATGCGCCTGCCTCCTAAGTCCCCCAGTCTCCTTAGGCTCCCAGCCACCCATGGCCGGCCTGTGGCTCAGGCAAGCTTCGAATGGTGGCTATCCAGCTGATGGCGGAGACAAAGGCAAGCCTTGGACAGCAGCTACCAAGCCAATGCCCAAGGTACAGGCAAGCCTCGGATGGTGGCTGCCTAGCCACTCAGGGCTGCCCGAGCACAGGTAACCAGGGCCAGGCCCAGGCTATCACTGTAGGCAGTGGCAGCAGTAGAGGTGTGATGGGGTGTCACCTTCCTCTGATCACTGGGTCGCCTCCTGCCTCTGAGGGCTTCCAGACTATGAGAGGGGGCAGGCCGGGCTGAAGGACTCCCTACTCCGGTGCATGAATTTTCTTGCACCAAGCCTCTAGTCTAGGGGTGTCGAACTCAATCAGAGAAGGGGCCAAAATCTAAAATCCAGCCTAAATCTCGGGCCGAATGGTTTACTGAACAGTCATAAACTGTCATTGTGATGGAAACGCAGCGGAGTGCAGTGATGACAACGCGGTGTGGGCCACATTGCAAGGCCTGGCGGGACGGATTTGGCCCGCAGGCCTTGTGTTTGACACATGTGCTCTAGTCAATAATAACAATCAATGTAAAATCACGCATAGTCTACCCTTAAAGGTGTGGATTTATTGATATCATCAAAGTAAATATTTTTAATTGCAGAAAATTCTGGCATGCATTAAGTATATTTGAAGTTGTCCCTTAAACCATGTTCAATAATGATATGGATATTTTTTTTCAAGTTAATGTCACTCTGTCTGAATCCTGAGCTTAAATTCACCATTTGGAATCTTATTTTGTGTTTTAAAATTGAGCTAGCACTGGTCCTGTCCAGTTTCTTCTTAGGTGCCCACATTTTTAAATCTTGATGGCTATGATTCATGAATCTTAAGATATTTATTTTGTACATGAAGATCTATCTAAATCAAAAATGTAGTCTTAGAGGAAATAACTGACCCAATATACTAAAAGAGAGCATTTTTTAAAAATACAAAGTGTCTAAGTGTTTCTTCTGGATGATAGGGTTCTAGGTGATTTTATTTTTTTTCTTCTTGCTTGATAATATTTTCTATATCTTATAAAATAAATATTTATTAATTATATAAAAATAAAAATTAGTTAATAAACCTATTGTGATAAAGATGAAATGTCTAATAGCATTAAAATATAATACTATTAATATTCTATATTAGATGCTTAATCCAATTATTTCCTATAATCTATTCATGGAGTGAATACACAAAAAAGGAATAGTATTTACAAGTTATTTCTATGTATCTGTGTATTTTGATAGTGGATTAATAATGAAAGGAGAAAACACATACACACAGCATACAGAAAAACTCTGGTGTATGAGGGAACATTGGATCTTTAACAATGAGGCTAGAGATTTAAAGGTAGTTCATGGTCTATAGACCCTGTTAAGAATGTCTTTATTCTAAGATTAATGAGCTGTCATTGAAATATTGTAAAATTGATACCATTATATTGTACTTGCACTTTCAAGGAATCATTCTGGCTCTAGCATGGGAAATGAACAGGATGGAAAGAGGAGTAGATGAAGAAGAGAGAGCCATGGCACAGGTAGTGGATGATGATGACTTTGAAAGAAATAGAAATGAGTCCCAGGATATACTGTAGATGAGATTCATAGGCTCTAGTATCAGGATGCTTTAAAGAAGATCCGAAGTCTCCTCTTGATATAAGTGGCTACATGGTGGTGACACTCATCAGCTGGAACAGTAGAGGAGGGTCATAATTGGAAGCAAAGATTACAAATTGCATGTTAGCCACACTAAATTTGTGCTGCCTTTGAGATTCATAAGTGAAGAGGACATGTAGGAGGTTAGACATAGAGATCCATAACTTAAAAAAAAAAGGTCTTGGAGCCGTAACCAGTTTGGCTCAGTGGAAAGAGCTTTGACCTGTAGACTGAAAGGTCTCAGGTTAAGTTCCAGTCAAGGGCATGTACCTTGGTTGTGGGGCACATCCCCAGTAGGAGGTATGCAGGAGGCTGCTAATTGATATTTCTCTCCCATCAGTGTTTCTAACTCTATTCCTCTCTCTTCCTCTCTGTAAAAAAAATCAATAAAATATATATTTTTTAAAAGGTCTTAGATTAGATACCAAAACTTACCAGTCACTATGTATAGATTAATGCCTCTGACACAAATGAGGGTCAGAGAACTGATAGGTAAAAGATTAAGACTTACTGAATCCAACTACAATGATGCCTAAAGTAGGTTTTGAAACATTAGTAAGGGCTATTCATATGAAGATATGGTGGTGTGAAATCTCATTGTAGGTCCATGAAAAATATATATGGGTTAGTGTTACTTTAACCTGAGAAAAGAAATTTAAATAAACATGGGTACATGCACTAATTAGTTAAGGACAACTTGCCCTCAAAGACAATTTGCATGGAAGTCAGAATGCCATTTTGCAGAATTAGGATAATTGAAGAATATTGGCTAAGAAGATGCATGTCCAGATTTGTATTTGACAGTGGACACACTGATTGGAGCTTAGAGGATGAAGTTAAGAACAAAACTACTGGAATAACCAAAAACCGGGTGTCTACTGCGTTTGTCTGCTCTAAGTGCTGAGAGAAAGGGTAACTGGACTACAGAAATGATAGATTGAAAAATATTTAGAAAACATGACACTGCATTGGAGAGTATGCAGAGTGAAAAGGAAGAGACTGTGGCATGACTTTCAGGTTTCTAGTTTTGATGACTAGGCAGATTACAGTGCCATTAATGGAGGTGGCAGTTTGGGGAGGATTGCCCATTGTGGACATGTTGATTTTGAGATGAGGATAGGCTAAGCAAGGAGGTATGATTAACCAACCTTTTGATATACGAGGGAGAAAAATGTGGATGCAGTTTGAGCTGGAGAGAAATATTTATGACTCACCAGGATACAATTAATTGCCAAAAGTACCCTGTTTCCCCAAAAATATGACAGTGTCTTATATTAATTTTTGCTCCCAAAGATACGCTAGGTCTTATTTTCAGGGAATGTCTTATTTTTCCATGAAGAAGAATACAGTACACATTTATTGTTAAATGAAAATAAAGGATATTTATTACCTGAATATGGTACGGTAGTACGGTAGTTGTCAACACAAACCAGACAAACTGAATCCTACAGTATCAAGAATGTACTCATTTATTCAATGACAATCATGTCATCATCTTCTGGAACATCATCATAACAATCCAATTCCTGAATTTCCTGGTGAATTTCTTATGACTCCATTTCTTTCAGAATCAGTGGACCAAATCGCTCATGTTTAGCAATAGCATTCTGAGACAGAGCCTAGGGGGGCCTTATTTTCGGGGGATGCCTTATATTTCACTCAGAAGGAAACCTGTAAGTAGGTCTTATTTTCGGAAGATGTCTTATTTTCGGGGAAACACGGTAGAAAAATTAATGAAATTGTATAATTAATATCAACAAAGCAGGGGGACATGGATTTTAAGGGTTAACTGAGAAAAAGAAGAGATGTCCAAGATGCAAACAAGACAAAAGACAGATTGTTGTTGAAGAGAACCAGGAAAAACTGGGATTTTCAGGATGTGAGGTCCAGAGTGTCAGAGGAAGCCTTGGATTTGAATGCATGATGTGTTTGGGACACTTGCACCTCTCATCTGTTTTCGCTGTTAAAAATTTTTTTTAATATCACCTGAGGATATTTTTCTATTGATTTTTAGAGAGAGTGAAAGAGAGGGAAAGACTGAGAGAAATATCGATGTGAGAGAAAGACATCAATTGGTTGCCTCCTGCAGGGGAGGAACCTGCAAATGAAGGTATATCACCTTGACTGGAATCTAACCTCTATCCACAAGTGCATGCTCTTTCTATTGAGCCAAACTGGTTATCCCTCAAATTTCTTTATGATACTGCTATTCTGCTAAATCAATAGGTATTTCTAGTATGCATGTAGTTGTATAAAGACCTAGAACACCTTTTTCCTCCTGCTGAATATAACTTTAAAGAATTATAAAAGATCAAAACACCTTCTACCTGAGTAGTCTAAAACAGTAAATACATATGGCAGATTGTGGAGGAGAGTCAAAATTTGGAGGAGTGACTGACAATGAGGTGGAATTTTTATTGTCTGTACTCTTGTGGCTTTATTGTAAGAGCAGGCACTAGTAAGAGTGACAGCATGGTAAGTAACTGAAACCTAAATAGAAACTTCAGTTTCTAGAGAGAGAAACCAGGAAATAGACCTCAGTGGGTCTATTGAAACTGATTAATTTTCTCTAACATTAAAAAGAACACTTATCTGAGATTCAAGAGGCCCAATTCTAATTCCTAATTCACCAATTTATTTCCATTTGAGTTAATCTCTTTGAACATCTATGTTACCCCAAAAATTACTATCATGACACTTTCCTGATTAAATTCTCAGAACTGTTATAAATATCAAATATAGCAATGTCCTCAAGAGTGCTTTAAAAGATCATAAATTTGTACGTAACTATAAGTTATTAGTATTACTCATATTTAAACTTTTGTTAGCATATAATCTTTGACATTTTTACAATATGGCTTCATATTCCAGACATCAGCTAACAGTGGCCAAGTTCAGATAATGGTCATGATTCAGCTTATCTCAGTACCTTTAATGCAATTGTTATTCGATCAGCTGACATCATACCGTAAATGTAGCTTTTTTTTTAATTCTATCTATCTTTCATATGCAATTGTAGATGTAGTATTCTAGACTTTGTCTGTCAGATGTGTTATGTAAAGCCCAATGTCTCCTGAGCGAGTGAAACTCATTTAGCATTGATGGAAATGTGCTCTCTATGGCCTGTGATTTCACACTTTCCTTTTCCCCCCATAATTATAGTTCTGAGAGGTTTGTGAACCAATTTAATCACTGGGAACTCATATCATTTAGACAGTTAGTAGCTTGGAGTAGTGGTTTCTGAATCAGTGGCATTAGCATAAGAGCTTGATTTTTTTCTCTTTATAGTACTATTTGCAATATTACTGGTTTTGATATAATCATTTTTATAACCAGATGTCTAGGTCTAATTGAGTACATCACTATGAATACCTTTTGAATCAACTGTATTCTTGGTATTTCAAAAACAATAATTTCAATTATAACCAAAAATTGGTGGTTCTCTCCTCTCCTCTGTTTTCTTCTTCTCTTTTCCTACTTCACCTTTTTTCTTCTCTTTTCCCTCCTCCTCCCCCTTTTTTGCTTCTTCTCTCTTTCTTTCTCTCTTCTATTTACTCTTTCCCTCTAGAGGCATTATTGCCCCATTTAATATTTTAAAATAAAGGACCGCCCATTGAAGAATATTTATTTCCTATAATTAAATCTAAACACATCAAGGAAGTTTCAAAATTATACAAACTCAAATTAGGAGGGTTGAAAAGAAAAGTAATATGAATTAACAAAATACCTTAAGTCTATATGTATCAGTGAACTATATAATCTATCCCACTTTTTCATCAGTCATTTTATAAAAATAAAGAACCACTGTATTCAATCAATAGACTCTGGAGGAGAAAAGTGTCAAAACCTCTATGTGATACTCCCATTCTCTAAAATCAATAAATGTCTATTACCACAGCACAGATATATTGGCAATATTTTCTGAAAGATAAAAAAATGGAAAAACATCTTAATATGAAAAAATTATACATCCCTATAAACTACAATATTAGTTTAGATTGGAAAAAAAAAAAAAACCTTGGATACCTGAGATCACATTTGGAAGCTCTGGAAAACAGGCTTAGATAAATTAATACATCACACACATATGCCTCAATAATCAATATAATTCTGAAATAAAAAAATTTCAAAATAAAAATGTAAATTTACATGTGTACATTTGAACTTAGAGCAATACTTTGGATAAATATATACTTATTATTTATGCTTTCTCTTCTCTTGGTTCAGTTACTATCTTTTTCTGTTAAAACAACAGATAAAATATCTGTAAATTGGCTAAATCTACTGTAAACTAGGTTGACAAGTCAATTCCACCCCATTTAGTAAAGATTATTGAACATTAATAACCCCCAAAAATGATAGCTACCATTTTAGAGACTAGACCTGGCATAGTGTCAAGCAATTCAACTTACACACACACACACACACACACACACACACACACACACACACACAATTTCATCAACACAGTAAATTTGATGTTACTATATTTATGCTACAAGTAACTAAACTGGTTGGAAATTAATTAAATTGCACGATTTTCTATAATGACTTTAGCAATGGTGAGATTTGAACACTGGCCTGAATGATTATTCCTTAAAACAAAAATGTACATATGTTGTATTAGGAGCTAAGAAAATAGAAATGATGAACATCCAGATTCTGTGCTCAAGCCATTCACAGACAAAAAGGAGCAGCTATGTTGGGGACTCAAGCCAATAAAATCAGTAGAGTATATATAGACAAATGCCACATAGAAATGCTTACATGATGAGGTATAGAGCTAGCAGGGAGAAGGGAGTCTACTAGCATTGTAAGCCTTTGATCTGAGGACGCTTTTGGAGACTGTCCCCACAGCTCTGCTTTCTGCCATTTGGTTATAGTTCTAAGACCTTGACTTATACATTTCTAATTTGTATGGCTATACACCTCTGAGAAGTATAGCACTGTCAGTGAAAAAGAAAGACCTTGTGACTGTGTAAGACTTACTGCTCCTCACCCATCCCCTCGTTGATCATTACCTTGGATTTGAATCCTGCACTCTGCTCTGATACAGTATCTTCCACTCCTGCAGAGTGGCCCTGTGCTCCTGTATTACAGATCAACCCTAATAAAACTCTCTTACATGGGCCAAAGCGTAAAAATGGTAATTCTCTCTTGTTGGCATGTGGAATGCTCTTCATAATATCATAATTTTACCGTTATCATTCGCAGATTTGGATAACCAAATTATAAATTATTTTAAAGATTTTATTTTATGCATAAAGCCAGTTGTATCTTTTATTTAATTTTGTTTTTAATTATAGTTGACATCCAATATTATTTTATATTAGTTTCAGGCATATAGCATAGTTGTTAGACAATAATACAACTTACGGAGATTCTTGCTATATTCAAGTACCTACCTGGCACCATACATAGTTCTTATGATACTACAAATAGCATGAATCTGTGCACCAGTAGCTCTCCATCGCCCTCCTGTAGCTCTCCACACACTGCCCTGTCCTCCTATAACTCCCCCCCCTCCCGCAATAGCTTGCTGCCCTGTCCCCTTCTATAGCTTTCTTCTGCCTGATTGTAGTTCACTGTCCCATCTGTGATCTGGTCCTTAAAAGGTTGGTCATTATGTCTCAAGGCTTGGTCGTTACACCTCAAGGTGTAATGGATAATTACTATATTCCTCTCTTATTATCCGATATAGGATTGACTACATCCCCATGACTATTTTTGTATTTACCAATTTGTACTTTTAAAAAATATATATTTATTATTGAAAATATTACAGATGTTCTCTTTTTCTCCCCATTTACTCCTTCTAGCCCACATTTGCCCCCTGACCGAGGCCTTCACCACACTGTTGTCTGTGTCCATGGGTTATGCATATATGAAAACAATGTATTTGGTTAATCACTTCCTACCTATCCATCTGCTGCCACTTTCCCCCTGATATTAGTCTGTTCCATGCTTCTATGTCTCTAGATCTATTTTGTCCATCAATTTATTTATTCTTAGTTTCCTCATATGAGTGAGATCATATGATACTTGTCTTTCTCTGCCTTGCTTATTTTGCTTAGCATAATACTCTCCAAATCCCTCCATGCCATCGCAAAGGGTAAGAGACTTTTTTTTTACTGCTGCATAGTATTCCATGGTATAAATATACCACAACTTTCTTTTAATCCAATCATTCAATTTCCTTCTCTTTGTGCATGGAGTAGGTGGATGTTGTGAAAATGTTGATTGGATTGTAAATGTTTGGAATATCTGGCCTGTTTAAGTTTGGTGGAAATATTGCCATTTAAGCTATAGTCAAGTCAAAGTGAAGAGAAGCATTCCTGAGGAGTAAGAACCCTTGGGTGTCAGAGAGCATAACTAATCAGAATAGCAAATAAGGGATTTACAAAGTGCAAAAAAAATCTCTCCCATACACAGAACTAGTTAATTATTTTGTACAATAAATTCATCACTCTATGAAGCAATTAAAAAAAACACACACACACATTGCCTTCAGAATAACACTCCCATAAAACAAGTTTGACTACCACAATGCAATTTGATTCATGTAGCAATTTTGCTCGAATCATATTTTAAAAATACAACTCTATTTAGTTTCACCTCTCATGATCATATATTTCTTTATAATAATACAAATGTTAACATCAATCTATTTTCTTCATTTTTGTTTTAGTGTTAATAAGTGTTCATATTTTAGGCAAAATTATTTTAAATCTTGTATTTTGCTTTCAACTGAATATAGGGCTAAGTAACTTAATTATGAAGGTTAATATAGATTTGAAATAAATGGAAAAAAACACACAAAAAAACATAAGGGATAGTCAGAAAAATACATGGAGAACTGCAGCTATGGCATACACATCTAATCACAATAAAGATGTGGTTATAAAAATCAGCAATAAATTTAGAAAGCTAAGGACATACCAAAATGGATATTTGATATATTGTTTTCATTATAGTGAAGTTCAAATGCACATAAAACTTGCTATTTTAATGCAGAAACTTAACATAAAGCAAAATTTTGTGAAACTATCTTTCTTGCAAAAATACTAATACATAAATTTATTCTTTAAATTAAGCCTTTTAAGATATACTTCTAAGTAAATAAAGTGAAAAGGGAAATAGTTTATGGTACTTACAATATGGTATTTTGAAAATAAAAAGAATATATACATGTTAGTTCTATATATATGTATCTATTTACCTAACCAATGTCTATTCCTCTTATGTGTCAAAATAAAGAGACAGAGGAAGAAATATTAAATATATGTTCATATATGTACAAAATATCTGTGAAACAAAAAACAAGAAGCTAGTGCCAGGAGTTGCTGTATAGAGATTAACTGGAAGACAGGAAGTCTGGATTGGAAGGACACTTTCTTTGCTATATATACAATGTTTGAATATTTTAACATACATGCTATTTTCCATTTCAAAGTAATGACAAGAAACAAAACCATATAAACACTGGAAACCCATACAATGTTGAGGAAAAACCACCAGAGGTATTTTTTCACCTACAAACAAGACATCGAAGTTGAAAGCAGGATAATGAAGTAAGCCAGCGATCAATAGGCCCTTAAGTGCTCTCATTGGTCATTTGCAGAATCACCTTGGAAGAAAACACTAGCACAAAAGGCACTTTGATGACCCCTTAAGCTGTGGAGTTAAATCTATTTTGGACTAAAAAATAATTGAATACCTATTTAATAACCAAAGAACTCTTATTGCCTTAATGGATGATGCTAACAATGCGGACTTCTAGACGTGTGTGAGATATGAGTGACACAACAGCAGATTGGCTGAATTTAACAGTGTTTTGTTGGATCTTGTTTTATATATTTATCATGATGATATCTGAGAAAAATAACTTGAAAAATCCTTAATTGTTAATAATTTAGTTACAATTGATATTAAATCAAGGTATTTACTAAATAGCCTTTCAGGAATCAGAATATTCCTTTGAACAATTTCTAAAACATTTACCCTGTTTCCCTGAAAATAAGACAGTGTCTTATATTAATTTTTTGCTCCCAAAGATGCGCTAGGTCTTATTTTCAGGGGATGTCTTTATTTTTCCATGAAGAAGAATACGGTACACATTTATTGTTAAATGAAAATAAAGGAAAATTATTACCTGTATACAGTACGGTAGTATGGTAGTTGTCAACACAAACCAGACAATCTGTGAATCCTACAGTATCAAGAATTTACTCATTTATTCAATGACAATCATGTCATCATCTTCTGGAACATCATCATAACAATCCAATTCCTGAATTTCCTGGTGAATTTCTTGTGACTCCATTTCTTTCAGAATCAGTGGACCAAATCGCTCATGTTTAGCAATAGCATTCTGAGACAGAGCCTAGGGGGGGGCCTTATTTTGGGGGGATGCCTTATATTTCACTCAGAAGGAAACCTGTAAGTAGGTCTTATTTTCGGAGGATGTCTTATTTTCGGGGAAACATGGTAGTTGTTTAAGAGGTATTTGCTGAATTGATTTTTTTTAACAAACAGAAAAAAGAGTATATAATAAATGAATATGTTTCTTGGTTGTTCAAAGAGCATCATTTCCTGAAGATACCTCATTCAAAGTGTCCACCTCTTGATTTTTATTTATTTATTTATTTATTTTTGTAACTCAAGAGAAATGGTTAGAACAATATTTAGTGAGCTCTTTGTAATTTCATGAACAGTAACCTTGAGATCTCATTCTGCTATGGGTTGGCAGGAGAAACTGCTGGTAAAATTTTAAACTCAAGGTTGAATTGTTACATGTCTTTATGGAAGAACACTAGAGACCCATGGACAAATTTGTGCATGAGTGGAGTCTCTTGGCCTGGCCAGAGATTTGGGCCACCTCTCCTTGTCCCAGTCAGGGCTGATTGAGGCTGATTGTAACCAGCTAGCTGGGGCGGTACTACAGGAGGTTGGTTAGCCAGCTGGGGAAGGACCACTGGAGGGCTCCAGGGCATGTCCGGCCCTCTCACCCAGTCCAGATCAGCTGGACCCCAGCAGCAAGCTAACCTACTAGTGGGAGTGACTGTTCCCCCCCCCCCCCCCCCCCCCCCGTGGTCAGTGCATGTCATAGTGACTGATTGAGCAGTCAACCAAAGGTTGACCGTTTGGTCAGACACTTAGCATATTATGCTTTTATTATAGAGGATAATCAGCAATAAAGACTAAGAACTGTATGAAGTGAGAAACTCCATACACTTTAAGGAAGACAAGTGACCCAGGGTTGACAAACTTAACAGATTTTTTTGGTACTGAATTTCCATCAATACTACAGAGGCACTATAAGAATTTTTTTCTCTTTAAAAATAATTATACATAAGATCACACTAATGAAAATTAAAAGAGTTAGGACTAGAATATTCTTTGTGTGCTATAAATAACTTGACTGTTTTAATTCACACAGTTAAAAATACTTAGGAATCTGACATACTGAGAAAAATGTTTGGGCTGGGATTTCTTGCGTCAATAAAAATAAAGTAACTGTCCACTCTAAGACCATTTTACTCTATCAGATGCACATGACTGTACTCTCAACAGAAAATTTTAATGAAATGTTCAATAACAGTCTAAAAACACTGCTGTACACCATTCTTTGGTACATGACATTCTGAACACTTCTCTTCATTGATTGCTATAATATAAATCAATCCATACATTTATATACATCAGAATTTTAAAAATACTATGCTAGCAAGACAGGTAATAGACATTTCCAAGAGGCAGCATGTTATGTGATGAAGACTCTGTATATAAAATATTACCTGATTTCTACGGGTGGATAAAAATGGGCTGGCAAGTATGCTAGGTATTTTGCATATGACATTCCACTGAAACTTCAAAGTAACATTTACTATGTAATAAGTGCTCTTTTCCTCTCAGTTATATGAGGGAGAGCAACCCTATGCAAAACATACTGTTTTGAGGAAGGGAGGGGGGCAAAAAAAATCAATAAAATATATTTTTTTAAGAAAAACATACTGTTTTATCACCAAATATATAAGTGACTTGCCTACGATGCTAAGTGATAAAATTGAATTGGATGTTTGACTAACTATTCTAACCACTATAAACTCTAAAAGACTGTAAACCCCTGCCTGAGTACAAAACTCTTTTACTTTAACAGTAAATAGTTTAAGACAATAATGTGTTAATAAAAAAGTTCTTGGGAGCATTCCTAACCACTTCTGGTTTGGCACTGCTCAATTGGAATCAATTTTTGCTCAAATAAGCTCTTACAATTTTTAATAGGCCTTGATTTATGTTTTAACATTTCTGGCATCAGAAGAGGGAACTATAGGGACTCCTGATTGCCCCCAGGCGCAGGTAGCTGCCTTGGAGGTGGAGGGTTAGCCTCTGTTGGATCTAGCTCCTTAGCTTTGGTGTTCCGTGCTTTCAGACTTTGATCATCTCTTTTTCCTGAGTGGGGCCAGTATTGGACTAGATCTGGGGTTGGACTGGGTTCAACTTACAAAGAGAACTGGGGGTAGTATGAGGCCTCAGTGAATAAAATTCTGTTGTAAGGTTGAACAAGTAGGTTAGCCTTATCAAAGATAAGCTTGAATTACAGTGGCCTCAGTGAAGAACTTTTAACTATCTTAGATAAGCTTACCCATTTATGAAGTGTCCTAGAGAAAAAGGGATCTCAGCACTCATTACAAAAATAGAGTTATTCTTCCTTCCTTGACAGTTTCTGGTGACTATGATCTACCTGCCAGGACACCCCCTCACTCTGGGGACTCCAGGCACATCCTGAGGAAACTGGCAGAAGCCAGAAAAGGGTAAGAAATCTCACCAAAATCAGCTCTCCAAGATCTCTGTTTATGATGCCAGGTTGAAAGAGGAAGAAGGTAAAATTTCAAGTTGTGCCTTCTTTCCAAATTCAGAATGGCAGGGAAAAACATTCATTACCATTTCTTCCTCTCCATCGATAGCTATTATCTTCTTGTTTGTCTCATTTTGTGTCTCGAGAACTTGGCATGGCAACTGTCAGATTTAAGGCTCTCCTATATGGACAGTCAGAAATGTGGATTACATCCTGTTTCTGGCTAGATATGGCTGGACAGAAATGTGGGTTGTTCTCCATCTGCAGGTAGGGTCCTATTGACTGCCACCAGCTCTCAGGGAAATTGTGACTTTCTTTTGGTTATCTTTGGGAGTGGCTCTGGATCCTTGGAGGGCACCCCCTTTGAGGCCCCCTCTTGTATCTATGGATTTGTTCAATATGGATAGAAATATTTACTGTTTGTCCCAACTGAAACCTGACAAAATATTCAAAAGGATTTTTTTTAAAGTTGGCCAAATTGGAAGCCTATATTCAGAGCTGATAAGAAATTTTTTAAAGCACTTCTCCTCTAAGCTAAATTATGAACTCAAAGGGAAAGAAATCATTATGAAGTCATCATGAAAGGTTTATTAAAACATTCAAAAAACAAAAACTGCAGCTCTAAATCTCAAAAAAAGAAATCTTTTGATTTTCATCTTCTCCATGATATTCACACACACACACACCACACACACACACAAATTGGGGATCACGTAGTTGGATGCCTTGATTAGAGGCTTGATATTATTCAAGTTGTAATCCAGTTCTTTCATAAATTAAAACAATTTTGTACTTGTCTTACAAATCAAGTCTATACAATAATGTATATTCTAGAAATAGTTCAAACCCCACCTATCTTTCTCCCCAACCCCCAAGCCTCTCCTCATCTCAAAAGACTTGAGATATTGTAAAGAATCTTGATTTAGAAAAGAAAGCCCTTCTTGAAGGAACATACATCCTTTCTCTGTCACTTTGAGAAGTAAATGTTCTACCTTGTCTCCTCTGGGAACTCAGATTCATATCTTGAAATCCAGGGAGGTAATTCTCACAGGACAAAACTTGAGTTGATTAAAATAAATTGTAGATTTGTGGAAAAGGAAGCTTAGAATCAGAATTTTATGTGTGGTCAAGCTGACTATACTAAATTTAAATGGATTTGTTTAAGATTTTAAAGATTGAGTCTTGATACCCAAAATACACTGGATGCAACATTAAAATTTTGTTTTTCTCTTTATAATAACAGTTTTCTTGAACTTTTGGTCTTGTCTTGATAAGAAATTGCAAAAATGTTATTTTGTTTTCAATTTGTTGGACAATCTATTCAGAAAGTAAAGATTTTATATTTCATCAATATATGTTTCTAATAATTTTAAGGTTATAAAACAGAACTGGATAAAAAAATTTAGAATAGAAAAACTGGACTTTAAGCACAGGGTTAGATGAACTGATGATAATGATTATCATTTTTTTACAACTTTTTTTTTTCTTCAACATTGCTGGTTCCTTCATGTTTCATTTTTCCAGATTTAAGGAAACCGACTTCTCTTTTCTCTTAAGCTATCTGTAAGTTATTTTGTAAAGTATACAGCTGTTAACATAATGGAAACATTTCCTTTTTCTAGCTACTTGATCCTTCCAGAATGCTGAAGCTTATCGAATACTCTTATTTTCACAGCAATACAGTTATCTGCATAAGTTCAATAAAAATTGGTTCTCCTTGTAACGGGACAGAATTGGACACACTGGTTATGTTATCAAGGCTTTGACTGGAATGGCATATTTGAGAATATGCATAAAATCTGATATACTACCCAGTTTTAAGGAACTAAGGTTGACTTTATGGAGTCAATAAAAACCCCTTGGAGCAATCAGTCTGGCCCCTTGCTCCCAGGGTTTCCCGTGGCCTTATCAGGGGAGTAAGAGCCACTTCCTGGCAGGCCCTGGAACCTTGGGCTATTGTAGGGCTCTCAGAAGAAAGGAATTCACCCAAGCCTGTAATTACTGCAGGCAAGGCCTCCTGGTAAGTTCTTGGCTTGGTTTCTTGGCCTAAAGAACTTTCAAAAGTCCAATAAAAGATTTCTTATGAGAAGTTCTCGCAAAGCATATGTAAAAAGAGCCTCTATGGTTGATCACTGTTATTTGTGCACTTCATGTAAATAATCAGGCCAAGTTTAATGAGACTAGAGTTATTTTGGCAAACAAATTAGCTTTGCTGTGACTATTTTTGATAGAAATGAGGGTGGCTGTGGAAAATTATAACACAATCTTGATAACCTTGTGCCTTTGACATTCTAATCCCGTTCAATGTCTGAGGTTTTATTATATATTCGTAAACTCAACTGGGTCCTGAATTCTTCTAGTGACCTCTAATATCTGTCTGCGACTCTCTGGATTAATGTCCCCAATTTCTCGCACCTTCTGATTTTGGATCATTAAGAAAAAGAAGTGTCCTTGAAAGTTTCTTTCGAAGGGACCATAGCAGTCCTCCTCACTACCCAAGCTGGCAGCCAAGCTTTGGGGACTTGAATCTTGGGTACACATACCCTAATTTAAAAGGGCTTCTCAAAAAGAAAAAAAAAAGGAAAACATAATCAACAAAATTGTCATTTCAATTAAAATACATGAAATAAAAAAGTCAATGGAAAAAATAATATTCAGGAAAAAAGTTAAGTTGGTATGTAGGCCTATGATGGTTGTGTGAATATTGAACATGTATAAGACTTTTTGTCTTGTCATTATTCATTCCCTAAACAATACAGTATAGCAACTATTTATAAAGCAAAATAATAATAATAATAATGAATAAATTAAGAACTGCATACCCAATGGAGATCTCAAATTAAAACTGACTGGAGAAGTTCCCCCCAAAAGTAGGTGGCATCTTGAGGTGAACATTTCTCCCAAAATCTTGGATCAAGATCTCATCTGCAATGTAAAACCTTTATTCCTTTTGCTTTGTATTCTTTACTCTGTCTCTGTTAATGCAGCAGACAATGCTCCTTAATTCTGGCAACTCTTTCTGAATCTGCTGCTAAGGTCATTGCTGCACAATACAATTCCCTAGGCTTTCTTGCTAAGGTGATTTTAGGTAGTAGAATTGCTTTATAGTAATTAATGTCTAAAAAAGGAGTTTGTCTTGTAGCACATATCTATTTCCTGCTGTACCTGGAGCCACACCTCTGGTATTACAGAAAATACAAGAAGTTATTTAGATAGATAGATAGATAGATAGATAGATAGATAGATAGATAGATAGAGGGGTGGGGGTTTGAATTTGGCTAAAACAGATTGATCTCCCCTCTGGTATGTTCTTTGATATCAACTGATTTGGTTCATGGGAGTATATGGGCTAAGGAATACACTGCAGTCTCTTGGTGTTACTCTCCTAATAATTATTATTGTAGTCTCCCTAATGTGCTATGTCTTTTTAAAGGTCTTAGATACATGTTCATAGCATATACAGATGGGCTCACTGCATTTGGAAAAACAGAAACAAGATGAATAGCAAAAACAATTCTTCTATGAATCTTTATCATAAACTAGGTGTTTCACAAGGAGACAAGAGCAGCTTAACTCTGATGACCAAGAGTGGTGCTAAGTACCAAGTTTTGGCCAATCTCTCATGTATGAGAAAATGGCACAAGGGAAAATTGTTCAATTAATTAATCAAAGAGGCCAGTAGACTGATGTGATTCTAATGCCAGGCAATTTATGTAAACAAACCAAAAGCTAAGCCAAGGTTACAAAATCAAAACACCAAAGACAATCAATCAGAAACAGCCAACTAGGTTTCAAACTATAGTCAATCAATAATTTCCTTACTTTAGCCTTTTCTCTGTACAAGTCTCTTCCTGAGCTCCTGGCAGTGGAGTACTCCTAACCTCTTCTTGTTTGGTGCTGTCTGATATTTGATCAAATAACCTTTTTAAATAAAAAAAAAGAAGTCCTTCGATGGTGGAGGGAATTACAAAGTACTACAAATTTTGTGATAAAACTGAATCTTTACAGAAATGTTGAGGGATACATATGGTCTTCTCTTCAGTTTAGTATCTCAACAAAAAAAATCAAGAAGCACCGTTACTGGCATGACTAGTACTATTACTTATCTTCTACTCTGACCCATCCCAAATTTGAGGGAGGGTATCAAAATACAAAAGAAATAAAATAAAAAAAATGCCCCCTTCCTCATGAAACCCGAACCTTAGTAAGTATAATATATGAACCAGAGTCTGAGCTTCATTTAAAAGGTAGTATAAAGTAGTGCAGAGCATTTAATGAGAACATACAATGATATGTCTAATCACGGCTTTCAAATGAAAAGAAACACAGCCATTCTCCCCTCAAACGTATGCCTTTCAGATTTACCATTAATACAGAAAAATGAAAAGCCATTTTTTAAAGACACGTCATTTTTAGACTCTTTTCTATAAAAAAAAACACACACACACACATTTGCTTAATAAAATTTATTCTTGATACATGGCTATGTAAGTGTTTCTACTTAAATGTAAACAAAATAGCATCCCTCATACACCATGGGATTTACATTTTGAGGTAATTGAAGAGAGCATCCCAACTATATATGGCAGATCAACATGGAGCATGTATATCAAAGCTGTTTCTGAAACTGTTGCAAACATCTGAACAAAATAGATATCTCAGACCTTCGGTTATAAAATAAATTTCATTTGAGATTGTATACAAAGGCTTAGAAAACTACTGCAATATATCTCAGTACTTCAAAGGATAAAAAAAAAATCACATAAGTGGTTTTGTTTTTCTTTGTTCTTGCTTTCTTGAGTTGTGAAATAGATCCTCACTGAGTCCCATTAGCAGCCATGGCTGAAAGCATTGAGTAGTAACACCATAGAATCATACAGAAAAGGCTTTATCCTCAGTGCCACATATTCTTAACTGTTCCCCAAGCCTACGTGAAGCTTGTGGAGATAGCTTATTTGGACCACAAGGTATTGGCTTTTTAAAAAGTAAAAATATTTACCAACATTTAAATGCAAACATTTTTGACTTTTCAGATTCTCTTGGAAAATCAGGTGATCTGGAAACTGATCAATGACTGGAGCTGAAAAGCAACTGCCCTTCTTAGTTTCCCATTGTCGTCTTCACTCCTTCCCCCAGCCTGCTTTTCTTCTTCTTACCTCTTGCCTGTTTTCTTGCAAGCATTTGAGTTTATATCCATTGCCTTTACCCAAGTTTAATCCTTTAATTTTCACATTTCTGTTCATGGCACACCTATTTCTACAGTTTAAGCTCAAGTACTATTTCAGTCATATTTACTCACCCCATCATTTTACTTTAGTTCCATCACTATCAGTCACTGTGCCGCATGTTCATAAGACATTTAATTCCATCTCCATCAGTCACCGTTTCTGCATGTCCATAAGACATACCACCACTGACCTTATCCAGGATCTAAGACACCATGCCAATTGCTATAAGCAGACATCTAGTTTAAGCCCTGACTTTTCTGTCCTGAAACAAACCATTATTAATCAGACTCATTTTACTAAATGTGTTCACTTTGTACTTAACTACATATATTTATTAATCTTGTCAGGGTATTATGTGGTTTATTCTTAGTACCATGACATATTTGGAGTCTCTAAGCACTTTATTATAGATAAAAATGGTGGAGCAACCTGAAGTCATTTTTGCCCCCTTTGCCAAATGACAATTTTTAGAAAATTTGGGACTGTTCCTTCTTTGCCCTCTATGACCAATGACCTTTCCCTTCTTCAAGATCCTTTATCACTGGTTATCTGTTAACACAATACTGTTTCTCTCCTTTCAGCTTCTACTTTTCCATTCCCAAATTCTCTACCAACTAGTATATTGTAAATTTTTAAATGGTAAGGATTCAGTTTTGTTCTGCATACTTAGTTATGTAATTGGGCAGAACTTGAATTTTTATTAAACATGCTTTTGAAATGAAGTGAATTGAATTATATAAACCACAGCTAACTGTTCATTCATTTAATTTTTAATCATAATAAAGAATCTTTGAACAAGGGGAAGGAACCAGCAACACAGTATTGAAACATACTCAGGCTTTAAAGTAAAACATTCAGACAGAAATTCGGATCCCTACTACTGCCTAAGAACTGTGAGACCAGAATCAAATTATTTAAGCTCAGAATTACATAGTCCTTGACTATAACTGAAACTAATGATTCAGAATAATCCTATCAGCCTTCCCAGGGTGTCGCAAGAATGAAACAGGTTCATCTATTTAACATGCCACTTACTTTGCCTGAGGATAGATATCACCGGGCAGGCTGAACACCTTATATTATTAGAATTGTATTTTAGGAAAGGAAACCAAAGTAAGGCCTTTCAAACATCACAGAGCTAGGTTCCATGTGTGAAGAAGTAAAAGCATCTTAGAGACAGAATGGACTAACTATTATAAAGAGGGCAACCAATTAAAATGTATTCAATAATATTTCTGTATCTCCTGGCCTATGCCAAGCACTATGTTGGACAGTGAGGATATTGTAGTGAGTAAAACTAGATATGGTTTTCAATCCCATAGAATAATCTGACAAGTGAAGTAAAGACAGACATTTAGGAAACAGTAACACATGTCATGAGTGCTATGAAAAAAATGTACAATGCCATCACAGCATACACCTGGGGAACCTAGTGCAGCAGAAAAGGGATTGCTGCTTTATTTTTGTGTCAACTTGACCACGCTCAGGGATGCTCAGGTAGCTGATACCACATTATTTCTAGGTGTGTCTGTGAAGGGGTTTCCAGAGAGATTAGCACTTGAATCAGTAGACTGAACAAGAAGATCACTCTTGCTAATGCAAACTAGAGGCCAGCTTTCCTGGCCTCTAGTTTGCAGGTGGAGACTGTATGACATTTTTGCCTCCATAATTTCTGTGAGTCAATTCTTCATAATGAAACTTTTGTATCTATCCATATATATCCTGTTGGTTTTGCTTCTCTGGAGAACCCCAACTAATACAACTTCCCTGTGAAAGTGCTTTTTATTCCAAGACCTGAAAAATCACTAAGTGGTTGACCAGGATAAAGAGAAGAGTAAAGGGAGAGAAGTAGGGAACAGAGTAAATAGGGGAATGAAAGAATTAGATTAAGAATGTTTCTGAAACTGGATACTAAGATGCTGGTATATGATGTCAGAGATAAGACCAGCATGGCAGGATGAGGAACATGGACAGAAAAGCTGGAGAGACAGAAGCTACACCATTAAAGCCTCCAAAACAAAAACAAACAAACAGAACAAAACAAACAAACAAACAAACAAAAACACTCAGGACTTGGGATATGATTATTAAGGATAACAGAAGTCCATTGCAGGATTTCATATAAAGGCATAATGTGTTCATACTGACTTTTTTTGTTGTCTTTTTTTTTTTTTTTTTTTTTTTTTAAGACTAGAGATTCAGTGCACAAATTCATGCACCAGTGAGGTCCCTCAGCCAGGCCTGTGGGATCAAGTAAAAACCTGCTCTCTAACATCCCCTGAGGGGTCCCAGATTGCAAGAGAGTGCAGGCCAGGCTGAGGGGCCCCACTGGTGCACAATCAATGCTGGGAGAGACATGGGAGTTTGACCAGCTGGGGTAGGACTGTGGGAGGGCTCCAGGGCATATCCAGCCTTTATCCCTCAGTCCCAATTGGCCATACTCCGGCAGCAAGGTAACTTGCTGGTCGGAGTGTCTGCCCCCTGGTGGTCAGTGCACATCATAGTGAGCGGTTGAGGATCCTTAGCATATTATTAACATATTATGCTTTGATTGGTTGAATGGCCGACTAGACACTTAGCATATTAGGCTTTTATTATATAGGGTAATTGTGATGATGACTTTTAAGGATCATTTTTCTTGGGGAATGATCAGAGAGGAAAATAACTGGATGTGAGGAGATGAGTAAGGAAGCTACCAAAGTGATGCAGGTACAGTGAGTATACTTTTAATATCCTCTATCACACTCCTATTCCTATTATGTGGTGTGTGTTGTGGGGTCAAATCCTGGGTTCAAAATAGGACCACCGGAGGCTGATGATTAATTTAAAAAAAAGCAGACAAAGATTTATTGAAATATCTGGCCAGGACAGCTGCAAGAGCACCACATGCAGGCGGACTCCACACAACTGTGCCGCTTCAGGGGCAGGTAGTTATTTTTAAAGGTTCTGAGAAGGAAAACCCCTATTTTGTAACAAACTGTTGTTTGGAATTTTCTGCTGTTCTTCCTAGATAAAATGTTGCTTTCTAATTTGCTTTAGCCCACTTGAAGAACGATGAAGATAAACTTAGCTGTCTGACCTTGTAGGCCAGAGACCAGATATGCCCACAATCTCAATACCATGCCAGGTGCACTTTTTTTTAATTGGATAGAACTGTATTGTTTTCAAGGCCAGCATCGAGATAACCACTAAGTGTACATAGGGCTAGCTCTTTAATATATATATTATATATATACAAAAGGAATTTCTGCCTGTAACCTTGCTTAGAATTTGAATTCATCCTATTTCAGTGTGCATGGAACTAACACAACTTTTCCTTTTCTGGGGATAGAAGCTCAGACTAGCCACCTTTCTCATCACTGTATTTGTTCTGGAGTGAATTATATAGCCAAAGAGAGCAAATCAACCCTAATTTGTTTGGCTCAGTGGATAGAATGTTGGCCTGTGGACTGAAGGGTCCCGGGTTTGATTCAGGTCAAGAGTACATGACCGAGTTGTGGGCTCCATTCCCAATAGGGAGCATGCAAGAGGCAGCAGGTCAATGAGTCTCTCTCTTCGTTGATGTTTCTATCTCTCTCTCATTCTTCCTTCCTATCTGAAATCAATAAAAAATATATTTTAAAAAGAGAACAAATCATAATTTTTGAGAGACTAATATGGATGTTGAGGGGGAAAAGATCTCTCCTTCTGGGGAAAGCCAATGCTAAGGATCATGTTAAGTCCAAGCTCTTGGGGCATCTTGGCCGTACCACAAACAGGCCCTGCTTAAGAAGCTAACCTAAAGAAAGCAGAGCTTGGTGGTTATTTGGATTTCTGTCAGGGAAACTATAAAGTTCTGGCTATTAGGCTGAGACATGATGGTGATGTAGGACAGCATGGTGGTAAAGAGAATAAAGGGGCGGGGGGGAGATAGAATGCTATACTATAAAACTGATGTTCAAAGAATTAACTATAAAGCTGCCCTTACTATTTGTTGGTATAGGGCAGCATGGTGGTAAAGAGAATAAAGGGGGGGGAAAGACAGAATGCTATATTATAAAACTGATGTTCAAATAATTAAATATAAAGTTGCCCATACCATTTAGTTAATATAGCTGCACTCAAATTTAAAATATTGCCCACATGTGAGAGCACTTGCCACATGTAAGATATTCAATGCTCATTAGTTGACTTCTACCTGATGGAGAATGAGAAATGAAAAGGAGAATATTAGCATTATTTTATTACCAAATTTCTGACAGAGACGTCAGATAAAAATGTGAAGGCCTAATTTCCCAAAGCTCAGACAGTCTGTGATTATGTTTTCTATTTTTCTGCCTTTCAGTGCAGCTCTGAAGCAGTGTGCAGCCCAGGAGGCAGAGCCTAGTGACACTTCTGGATCCATTCTGCATACAGGCATTCTGAGGCCAGCCGCCAAGCAGCTCTGGTCTTGGTTGGGTTTGGCAAACACCCTCTGTTCATTCTGAAGTGAAGAACTCAGTGAGTCCTTGCAGTAACCAGTTATGTTCTTAAGTGGTGCCCATACCCAAACTACATGACAGCTATAGTACTTTCCCAAGGAGCCATGCTTAACAGAGAGTAGTTTTAAATAGACTCAACCATGGCCCTGGATTCAGGCAATTTTGATCAACAACAATATGTGCTTGCTTAATACGTTTCCACAAGACTGATCACATAGGAAATGGGCCAAATTGCACCTAAGCATGGCAATAGAAACTACCTGGACTGTCTTTGGCTTCAGGGCTGGATATAAGAACATGGGAGTGTGGATTGCTGGATTAAGTCCTGCAGCCCACATTGTCACTTACCTAAACCCTAATAGAACCTTTCTAAGGCAGTTGTGATTACTTATAAGCACGGCCTTTGCTTTGCCTTCTGGCTCTTGAGCCACACATATTTACACTCTCACCTGCCTATTTGGGGAAATTCTTTCTTCCTGCAGTTTCTGTGACTTGAAGCTTTCCTGGTTCTCATACATAGGTGACACTTAATTTTCCTATTTCTTTTTACCTTCTAATTCAGTGAGCCACAGGATTCTATTCAAAGCTGTAGACACCTTCCTCCCTACATCTGGTGCTCCTGACTTTAGTTTAGGTCCCCACTTCTCACTGTCTAAAAGAAACCTTCCAAATATACATCTGCACTGCATGTCAAATTCAACATCCTCAAAGTAAAAACAAATCAATTTCTTTCTAAATGTGCCTTCAGATATGTTTCTCCAAATAAAGTGAAGTACAAACAAAAGATCATTTAAGGAAAAGAAAATGGAACACATGCAAATATTTATTTTCATAAATGTGGGTAAATGATATTTCTCATAAAAAAACAATAGTCATTCTTTTTATCAGTCATATTAAATTCTATTTTAGAAAAAGAGGAGAAGATGCAACTGCTATTTTCCTCAACATGGTTTTTGTTGACTTACTGATTTTCATTTTTACATTATGACAAAAATATTAGTGTACTTACCACTTTCTGAATGTTGGTCTCCAGTAGCCTATACAATTTACTTTAATTGGCATTTAAAGGGCAGGTCCTGATCCAACTATATCCATTTACCTTGTGCTGCTTTGTATTTGGATGAGGAAAACTGATATCAATTGCTGCCTTATGTATGACACTGAGTCAGTCATTTTAAATGAACTGCCTTCTTTAATCCTCATGATGACTTCATGAGTTTGCTATACCAAGTTCTGCAGTCAATATTTGAACTCAAGTCAGTACAATCTGAAACCTACACTATTTTCACCATACCAAGCTAACATCCAGGATATGAGACACATTCTAGGCAATGTGCTACATAGTCTGTATGTTTTCTCTTAAAAAGGGGCTATTAGGTTTATAAAATTTTGGAAATATGTGTTGTTGATCTATTCTGGTTTTTTAGGTTCTAACTTTTACAGTAGGAGCTATGGGACTCGTATTAAGCACTACAGCCCGTACTTATACGTATAAGTGTACTCATGAAACCGCAAAGAGATACTAAAGGTTCTAACATAAAGTGGACACTGGAAATGTGCTGTAGAGAGGTTCTTAAAGTCTAAATTTATTCCTTTAGCATGGGATTACAGAATGGCAATATAACAGAGTGGAACAGCATCTTTTTTGACTTAGTTTTTAACTTTTCAAAACATTTGTTTTTTCCATCTGACAAGAAATATTATAAAATCACCTAATTTGTCACTTTACCTTTAACAACTTTGCAGGTTATGTTTTCATGCAAATGCTTGTCAAATGTGTCCTTATGCAATAAAGTGGGGATTACATATTTTAAAATCTCCATATATGATTTAAATGCCAACTTTATAAATAGCCCACATTGAGGAAAGTAAAATAACAGTATAATCTCTTCCATGTATTAATAAAATAACAAATTAAGTAAAAAAACAAAATGTCACAGATTTATTATGAAAAACAAAAACTAGCAAATAAACATTGTGTGTCTTGAGTCATCAATTTGAAAACTATATCATGAAAACTTCATTATAAAATGCATGGAATTGCTCTTATAGCCCTCCTCCTAACCTATCATTCCTTACCTCTCTCCAATACATAAAAAGATAAACTATAAGAATATAATTGAAATATAATTTAAAGTTACAAAGATAACCAAAATATGGATTTACAGCATATGCTCTAAATCTTTATTTTGGTTATCTTTGTAACTTTACATTAAAGCCTTATAGGTCTGTTTTTTGTTCATCAATTTTAGTTAGCAATTTCACAATTCTCCTATGAAAGATGAAAACATTATCATTCTACATTTCCCTCTTCCCTTCTCCTTCTTCCACTAAACACATTTAACATATACTTTAGATCACCAAGATTGCAAGATTGTAAATTCTCCTCTACACCCCGACATAAATCACTCTGCTAGTCATCAATTGTCTCTAACTGTGAAAAACTAATAAAAGATCATTGAAATTCTGTTCACTCTAAACCTAGGCTTCATAGTAAATGTGAATATATTGGAAGTAAAAACAAGTTGGAAGGGCACTCAAATTCTAGCACAACTATATCCAACTTGCTTCCCTCCTTCCAGCTATTGCTTAGTGCCCTCAGTAAGGGATACCTGTACATGGCTAGACATTAGCTTAATGGATATTCTGTGGCTCTTGTCCTCTTTGTGTATCCAACAAATTGCATTATAAAACCTCCATTTGGGGATATCTCAATTAGAGACCATTTAACTTCCCTCGGGAACAAAGATATAGCAGAATAACAAGAACAGATGCTTTTCCTACCTCATCTACAAAATCTAGGTAATTGATTTAAGATCTGTGATATTGGGCCACCAAAGTGGCTGACCATGGCTTTTCTGAAATAACAAGAAAACAGAACCTTTGAATATTGCTTCCACAAGAACAGATCCCCACAACCAAGGATGGGGATGTTTTGTTTCATAATAAATAGTGTGAAGATTCTAATAGGTAAATGACCATGACTCATATGACACTCTTTCAAGAGCTCCCAAGAGTCAAGGCTTCAGGGGACTTAGTCTTTCTAGCCAAAGGCAGGATGATGAACACATCCTTGAGGTGAAAAAGTTGTAGTGTACAGAAGAAGCACAAGGATGTGAAGAACAGGGAACCCTACTGCACTGTTGGTGCAAATGCAGATTGGTGCCGCCACTGTGGAAAGCAGTATGGGATTACCTAAAAAAAAAAAAAAAGTGAACTGTCTTATGACACAGTGATTCCACTTTGGGAATTTATCCAAAGAAACCTGAAACTTTAATTTGAAAGAATATATGCATCCCTATGTTCCAATAGCCAAGATTTGGAAGAAGCCCAAGTGTCCATCAGTAGGTAAGTGGATAAAAAAGCTGTGATACATTACACAATGGAATACCACTTGGCAGTAAAAAGGGGGGAAATGTTGCTATTTGTGACAACATGGATGGACTGAAGAGCCATATACTTAGTGAAATAAGCCCATTAGAGAAAAACAAGTACCATATAATTTCATTTCTATGTGGAATCTGATGAACAAAATGAACTAACAAGCAAAATAGAGACAGACTCATAGGTAAAGAGCAGGATGACAGCTTCTGGGAGATGATGGAGAGAGGATTGAGCAAAATAAGATTAAAAAAAACACCTCATGGACACAGATAGCAGTGTCCATTGCTGGGAGGAGGGGAATTTGAGGAACAATACAGTGTACAAATGATGCATTGTAGAATTGTACACCTGAAATCTGCATAATTTTGTTTAATTAGTGTTTAAAAAGAAGAAGAAAAAGACCTTAAAGGGCCATTGTATTAACATCTGCCCTGATGTACAATTTGTATCCCTCATTTCCCATTCTTGCATGCACACATACAAATACACTATTCCCTTAAAACAAGTGTGTTAATCTTGCTAAGATATTTACTCAAAATCAAGAAATGCAATTAACTTCACTTTCTGCATGTGTCAATCATTTATGTCAATCACAAAATATTACCCAATAAAGGTAAAATTAATCTTAGTTTAAAGACTAGCTGCCCGGTGCATGAAATTCGTGCATGGGGAAGGGGAGGGAGGCCCTCCGTCCAGTCTGCACCCTCTCCAATCTGGGACCCCTCAGGAAATGTCTGACTGCTGGTTTGTGCCCACACTTTTAACAAATGACATCTCCATTGTTGTTTCTTTCTTTTCATGCTTAAATCCATTGGAATTAGTAGGTATTCAAAGTGTGTATACATTTTAGGGGGACACCTTGTATATCTCTAGTCGGAGGTGAAAGGAACCAGCCGCAGATTGGAACCCCCAGACAGGGAACCTGGCTCACTCCCTGCATGCCTCCCCACTCCACTTTCCACCTTCGTGGGCAGCGGGAGAATCAATGCTTTTCTCATTAACTCGAAAAAGCACCTCCTGTCACCCACTGCCTGGCAGGAGTGTGCTAGGTCCTGAGCAAGCGAGGCTCAGTCAGTGCAGCCTTTGTTCATGGGTACCGGCACCCAAAGTGCTCATTCCTCCTCTGCAGTCGCCCCGTCTATCCCACCATTTCTCTGAGAGGATGGAACTCCTTGCTTTCTCTGGGTTCCCAAACTTGAACACTAACCGAAGGCACTTCAGCAAGGACCACCCGTGCCCACTAGGTGTATCTGTCTATCCCCACCTGCTCCTGCCTCAGCACCTGCATTAGCCCCACTGAGGTGACCTTGTCGCTGCTCTGGCCTCCACGGGAACAGGGCATCACCACTCTGCCCTATTGCTGTCATCTCACAGGCCCCACCCTCAGCACCCAGAACACCCAGACACTCTTCAAAGGACGTGATTGTGGGTAATGTAGCATGTTGGGGTTGATGGAAGTGCAGTGGAAGGGTGGGGAGGAACTTGCTTGTGCCATGGTCCAGGACTGTTGCAGGCACACGTGGGTGACAGTGTGCTGGGGGACATTTGCACAGGGGTTGGGGGGAAAGAGGATGCACACACCAGAGGCCTGCAGCTGCACAGATCTGCAAACCTCTGTGGCTCAGCCAGGAGGATGTCAATCAGGCCCATCATGGTGGCTGTCCCTGCTATCACACACCTTCTGGGCCAGGAGGTGGGACTTATGCAGGCATTCCTCAGTGCTGATAGCCTTCAGGTGCTACTTCAGCTCAGCCTGCAGGCTCCGCTTGGTATGTTCACGGTTGCCACCATTGCCATGTGGGGAGTACAGGCTGCCCTCTGCTGACCCGCCTCCCCAGCCCAGAGGATCTCTGTGTGCTGCCCATAGGCCTGGAGCAGCCTGGGTGGGGCAGGATGCCTGTGTGTGCTATCCACCAGCCTGGAGCTGCCCACCGGCCACTCCGCGCCTGCGTGCACTGCCCACAGGCTGCTCTGAACCTATGTACACTGCCTGGAGTGGCCAGTGGTCAGAAGGCCAGATATCCTGCCCCACTCCAGCCACTCTGTGCCCGCACGCTACCCACAGGCCCTCTGTGGATGGGGTGAGGCAAAATGACTGCATCATCACTGTGGCGATGACACAAGTGTCCTGGCCACCACCATCTTTGTCACAGAGTGACCCTCAATTTGCATATTCTCTCCTTATTGGCTGTGGATGCCACCATCTTTGTTGCAGTTACAGTCAATTTGCATATTCCCTTTTATTAGATAGGATAGTCTAAAACTAGCTTGACTTTTTCTATCACATACAATGCAGTATGTGTTGCAATAATCTCAGATTTGTCCTGACATGAAACAGTGGAATATGTCAAAAACAAAGGAAAATAATGCAAAGAAGCAAACAAAAACTGTATATCTATATCTATATAGCAGGTCCTCATATAATGTCCTTGTGTTATAATATTAATGAGAAAAATAATTGATTCCCTGCCAGGCCCACTGTCTGTGTGGAATTTGCATGATTTCCTGTGTTGCATGGATTTTGATTCCAGTTTCCTCCTACATCCCAAATATGTGCACAAGAGGTGAACTAGAGTGTGTGTCTTGTTCTAGTTTAAGAGACTGTGGGGTGTGGCTGTGAGTATGCCCTGTGATGGGCATCCTGTAAGTGTAGTTTTTGTTTATTTCAATGTTTAATATGGAAGTGTTTTGGAAATTTATGTAGGAGTTTGGCAATACCTTTGTGACCAGAAATATACCACAAGAACCTAAATCTTATTTATATCAATTAGCCTGTGGTAAAATTGGTTTCCTTATGTTGTTTGTTGTTTGCTTAAAGTTGCACTTTCTAAGAACTAGTGAGGACATTGAGGACTCACTATATCTCTTAAAAAAACAAAAAACAAAACAAAATATATATATGTATATATATATATATATATATATATATATATATATATATACACATATACATATATATATAATTGATTTTTTTACAGAGAGGAAGGGAGAGAGATAAAGAATAGAGAGCTAGGAACATCGATGAGAAAGAAACATCAGTCAGCTGCCTCCTGCACCACCCCCCCCTCCCCAACAGGGGATGTGCCTGCAATCAAGGTACATGCCCTTGACCGGAATCGAACCTGGTGCCCTCAAGTCCACAGGCTGATGCTCTATCCACTGAGCCAAACCGGTTTGGGCTTACTATATCTATTTTTATTTCTATCTCTATCTCTGTCTCTATCTCTACACCCATCCTATCTAGCTATCTATTTATCTAATTAACTATCTTCACAACCACTGACCACAAAAACATAAATCTTTCAACTATGTGAATAAAATGAGAAAGGACACAAAAATGTGTAGTTTCCTCTCCAAAACTTACTTGTTGAGAAACTCAACTAATAATCTTGTACTGTAATTCAAAATAAAACGGCATGTAACAAATAACCCATAGGAAAAATGAATAAGTTGCCTGCCTTTAGAATCTATAAAAGGTAAAAACAAAGGAGGTGTGTCTTTAATTCACCATTACACTGAATAACTTTCAATCTGGAATATAAATTAGGCAAAATGAATAACTATGAATTGAGTGGAAAAGCAAAAAAAAAAAAAGAAGGATGTAGCTTTGCAACTGATGATCAGTGTGAACAGAAAAGAGATGAACAAAATAAAAACAGATCTGTAACTTGTAAGACATAAGTGTCACTGCAAAATTACAATATGGGGATCTCCTGACATATCAAATGAAAGGTGATGATCGGGAAGCAAGAAGTGAAGTCCAAGGCAGAAAACAAAAAATGGCAAAGTTAGCAAGAAAGAGTTTCAGGACTTTTTCAAATGGCCAAATTAACAGCTAGCCCAAGTCAAACCTCCAACCATCATTACACAAGTCTAGAAAAAACAATAGGAGTTCCGAACATAATAATTTTATTAATTATTAATAGAAACATCTTGTAAAATAAAAGCTTAATTAACATTTCCACTGCCCTTCTACAAAAAGTAGAAAAGATAAGCAAACATGACAAGAAAAGAGGCAGATGAATATGTTTTAGTAAAAACTTACTGAAGAAAAGTTCAAGCAACTGGAGGTGAAATAATTATAAAACAGTTACAGAATTTGAAAAATGTACAGTAAGAATTAAGAAAAGAAATAAAGGGAAGAATATATGGTAGGAACATTGGGGTCTTCTTCCAGTTATTATGAAACAACAAGAAATAAATTTACTGTCCAATCTTAAAAAAAATTATTAAATAACAGCTGTTATTTATTTGATAATAGCCAATGCAGAAATCCTATCTCTAAGATAAGAAAAATCACTTAGGAAATTACAAGGGATTTAGAAGCTTTATGCCAGGAATCAGGGGCAAAAAGCAATATATGTTTTCCATTATTTCATCTTTATATTAAGTATTCTTACTATTTAAAAAAGGACTCAAGGAAACTTTTTTGAGGTAATGGACTTGTTTATAACCTTGATTCCCACAAGTGTAAAGTTATGTCCAAACTTACCAAATTATATCTATTATGTGAAGTATTTTGTATATCAATTGTATTTCAATAAAGCTGGAGGAAAAAAAAAAACAGAACAATGTCTTCCTAGCAAAAAATATACAGTGAGTCATAATAAAGAAATATACAAAGTGAGAAATTTTACACAAAAGAGAAACACTATAATTAAATTATATTAATTTTAGAAAATACCCTATTTTCTAAATCCATATGCTGCTTGTATTTGGGGGAAAGGTTTTAATTAAAGAGGTGTTTTACTTTAAACTTTCAAATTATTTTTTCATTACATTATTAAAATTATTTTTTTTCTCATGTGTCATTTAAATCCAATATAGAATTCGTCTCCAGGCATAAACATTTAAATAAGTGTCTAGCTACTACCTAATTTTTTTGTCTGAAAACATTTGGTACTATCTAAGCTCATCTTCTTATTTCCCCATTGGGCTTGGAATAATGATATTAGAGAATGTAAATTTTGTAATGAGAAATAAAGCCAATGGGCCATAAGAGCCACCACCAAGTATTTATACTAAAACTGTTGATGATTACTAATATGTTTAGGTTCTATCACTTTCTTTTCTTTATTCTGCTTTTGATTCCTGTGTTTCTGATCAACCATTATCGGAAGTCCTCAGATATCCCTTTATCTATGTTTATTACATGCAGGCCTAGTGTTTCCAACAACCTAACAAGTATCAATAGTATGAAACTATGATGACAGAAAGTATCCCAGGTCCTAAGATTCTAGAGCCCTAATTTTCTAGATCTCTCTTATGTTCATAGCTGCCTTATATCTTTTTTGGAAGAAAGTGGTAAATAACTACACACTTTTAAAAACATACCCTTTGATGGCCTGATACACCCTTTACTGATTTAATAAGTATTAAATGGGTGCCAATATATGACAGTGTTCGAGTGGTTCAGATAGTTTGGGAGAATTAAGTAAACAGCTTTCTTATCCTCATAGAACTTGTAGGCTAAGAGACATAGTTTTAACACAATGGTCTTCATATATGTGTCTTAATTAGTTTCCCTAAATTGTTAACTTACCCTAGAAACCTGGTTTAACTCTTTAAACTTGACTCCCATTGCTGACCATTTCTGAGAACTTGCCCATATGTGTACTGTGACCATCTACCTGCTAGGGAGAGAAGAAAATGTCAAACATTTATTCCACTAAAATGCAACCTCTAGAGACAGAAAGACAAGATGTAATATTTTATAGACAAAGAAAAATGCAGCTATGACATATGAGCTAGAGATTTTTTTTTATCGAATTCTGTGATCTACAGCAAAGCTCCACTCAGCATGTGGAGAGAAGAATAAAGCTCCATTCCCCTTAGCTAGTTCTTCATGTGTAAGTTTTGACAGATTTTGTCTTTTAAAGAATTGGTACATTTAATCTAGATTAGGGGTGTCGAACTCAATCAGAGAAGGGGCCAAAATCTAAAATCCAGCCTAAATCGCAGGCCGAATGGTTTACTGAACAGTCATAAACTGTCATTGTGATGGAAACGCAGCGGAGTGCAGTGATGACAGCGCGGTGCGGGCCACATTGCAAGGCCTGGGGGGACGGATTTGGCCCGCGGGCCTTGTGTTGACACATGTGATCTAGATTATCAACATTGTGGGTTCTTCATGGTATTCCTTTATTGTTCTACTAATCTCCATAGCACCCATAGCAATGCTTCGTCTTTCATTTCTGACATTTATAATGTATGTCATCATTCTACTTTACTTTTAAAAAATATATATATTTTAATGACTTTTTACAGAGAGGAAGAGAGAGGATAGAGAGTTAGAAACATCAATGAGAGAGGAATCATCGATCAGCTGCCTCTTGCACACCCTCCACTGGGGATGTGCCCACAACCAAGGTACATGCCCTTGACCAGAATCGAACCTGGGACCCTTCAGTCTGCAGGCTGACGCTCTATCCACTGAGCCAAACCGGTTCCTGCCTATTTTACATTTTTTTAAAATGTTTCTTTTTTACTGATTTCAGAGAGAAGAAGGGAGAGGGAGAAAGAGATAGAAACATCAATGCGAGAATTATTGATTGGCTGCCTCCTACTTGCTCCCCACCCCCTAGGGGGATTGAGCCTGCTATCTGGGCATGTGCCCTGACCAGGAATTAAACCCACTCTTTTTTGGTGCATAGGACCCTCAGCCACTGAGCAACACCAGTCAGATAATTTTTCATAGCTTGGCTAGAGACCAATAATTTCATTGGCTTATCTTTTGTTTCATTGATTTTTTTTCTATTGATATCCTATTTTCAATTTTATTGATTTCTGCTCTAATTTTTATTGCTTTTCTTCTTCTTACTTGGATTTAATTTGCTTTTCTTTTTCTAGTTTACTAAGGTAGAAAGTTAAATGGTTTTAGATTGTTCCTTTTTAAAAATACATGCATTCAATAGCATCAATTTCATTCTAAGCACTGCGTTAACTGCATTGCACAATTTTTTTAAGTTGTGTTTTCATTTTTATTTAGTTTAAAATAATTTTTAATTTTTATCGAGATAATTTCCTTTGGCCTCTGTGTTATTAAAATGGTGTTCTTTAATCTCTAAGTACTTTGTGATTTTCTAGCTGTTTTTTTTTATTAATGATTTCTAGTTTAGTTTCTTTGTGGTCTAAAAGCATCCACTGTCCGTTGCGCAATGGATAGCGCATTGGACTTCTAAAAGCATCCACTGACAATTTCTATTCTTTTAAAATTGTTAAGGTGTATTTTATGGCCCAGAAATTGGTCTATTTTGGTGAATGTTTCATGTGAGCTTCAGAACAATACTTTTGTTAGGAGATAAAGAAGTTGATAAAGGTCATTATATCCAATAGATTGATAGTGTTGCTTAGTTTAACTGTGTCGGAACTGATTTTCTGCCTGCTGGATTTGTTCATTTCTCAGAGAGGCGTACTGAAGCTTTCAACTATGTGAATTCATCTAGTCTTCCCTGCCTCATACAGTTTTTGCCTCATACAGTTTGACACTCTATTATTAGGTAAATACACATTAAGAATTATCTGTCTTCTTAGAGATTTGACCCTCCTGCTATTATGTTATGTCCTTTTTCTTAATCCCTGATAAATTTTCTTGTTTTGCAGCCCACTCTGTCTGAAATTAATTTCTAGATCTCTCTTCCTTCTGATTAGGGTTAGCATGGTATATTTTTTTTTGCATGTATTAACTTCTAATCTATATGTGTCTTTATGTTTAAAGCGAGTCTCTTTGGATAACATGCAATTGGAACACATTTTCTGATCTGCTCTGAAAATATCTTCTATTTGTGCATTTAGACTATTGCCATTCAAAGTGCTCACTGATCAACCATATTGGTTACTGTTTTGTGTTGCTCCTGTTCTTTGCTTCTATTTTTGTCTTCCACTCTTTTTCTGCCTTTTGTGGTTTTAATTCAAGCATTTTATTTGATTCCATTTCTTTCTGTTCCTAGCACATTAATTATACTTTTTTATAAACTTTTTTTAGTGGTTGCCTCAAAGTTCGCAATATACATTTATAACTAATCCAAGTCCACTTCTAACTAACACTAGACTGCTTCAAAGGTATAGTGAGTACCTTACAATAACAAAATATTGCTATTTCTAACATCAGATCTTTGTTTCATTGCTGTCATTTATTTCCCTTGCACATAACCACACATAAGCATTTACATATTTGTTGCATTATATTGCCGTTATTATTTTGAACTCTTATACGCTAGACAAATTGAGAATAAAAAAGAAGAGTTTTTATTGTGCCTTCACTTATTAATTCTCTAGTACTCTTCCTATCTTTATATAAATTTGAGTTTCTCACTTATGTTATTTTCTTTCTTTTTATAGAACAACTTCTAATATTTCTTACAAGACAGGTCTACCCAAAACACATTTCCTCAAGTTTTCTTTCTATGAGTTTTTGTTTCTCCTTAACTTTTGAAGGATACTTTTGCATGTACAGAATTCCAGGTCAGTGTTATTATTTTTCTCTGAACATTTTAAATATTTCACTTAGGTATCTTCTTGTTTACATGCCTTCTGAGAATTTGGATATAACTATTATTTTTGCTCTACTACAGATAAAGTATATTTTATTCCTCTGACTTCTCTATCTGGATTTTTTCTTTATCTTTGAATCTGTATTTTAAATATAATATGGTCAAGCATTGTTTATTTCTTTGTTTTTGATATTTATCCTTCATGGATTTCTCTGAGCTTCCTGGATGTGTACTCTGTGGTCATATTAATTGGAGAAAAAATTCTCAGTTATTATGTTTCAAGTATTTTTTTTAATTTTTCTTTCTTTCTTCTCCTTTTGATATTCTCCTTTTACATATGTTATGCTACATCTTTTGTAGTTTTCCCAATGTCCTTGGAGGTGATTGTTTATTTTTTTTAGTCACTGTTACCTTTGCTTTTTGGTTTTTGAAGATGTTATTGATATAGCCTCTAGCAAAAAGATTCTCAGTGAAGTCTAGTCTACCATCCAACCCATCAAAGCATTCTTCATTTCTGTTAGTGTTTTTAATCTCTAGCACTTCCTTTTGTTCTTTCTTAGAATTTTCATTTCTCTAGTTACATTGCTCTTCTGTTCTTAAATGCTGTTTACCTGATCTATTAGATTCCCTAGCATATTATTTATATTTGTTTTGAATTCTGATATAATAATTGCAATATTCTGCCATATCTGAATCTGGTTCTGATGCTTGCTCTGCCTTTTCAAACTGTGCTTTTGTCTTTTTGTAAACCTTGCACTATTTTAAAACAAAGAGCAATGCATTTATAAACACAGAGACAATATTACAAGGTCATAGGAAAACCAGCATATGGATTCAGGGCTGAGGATAGGACAGAGGCAATTCACAAATCATGAAGTCAGTTCCTGATAAATAGAAAAATGCACTCAAGGAAAGCCCTGTGATTAAATCTCCTTTTATAATCATTATGGCAAAAGGAATCAACTTGTCTTAATAGACACATTTAACTTTCATTCTTTTCTTCCTAAGACCCAGCTCTGACATACAAAAAAATTTCTGCCCTAAGCTTTCCTTCCTCTTGCCAAAATACTTGTTAACTACCCTTGTGATTCTACATTTTCTTCTAAGTGCATTAACAGTGTTCTAAAATAGTGCTATTATTATTAACCCAGTGTTTAAGACCAAGAAAAAGAGGAATTGAGAAATAAGGGGTAAGGATGGGAGAGCATAATGAATAAGGATACATATGTGTCATCATGACATGAGCATTATGTTTACTGGCATATGCTTAAAAAATAAGCTCTGCTGTGATTGTCATGTTGCAGGACACATTTCTCTCAAGTGTTGATGTCAACTCAACTATGTTCATTAAAATATTACCTAAATAGTAAATGATGCATAATTTTATCTTTATATATCCTTTATAATATAAAACAAAAGTAATTAATTAATATAAATGCAAAGAAAGTGTTGAAGTAACTTCTATCTCAATTGAGTCAATGTGTAGGTATAACTACCATGTGGCAGAAAAATTATATATATGACATGCAAATGTTGATGATTTTATGATAATCTTTAAACATGGGTCACTTATAATTTTCAAAAATTAGAAATTTACTCTTTAAAATTTTGGGGGGGAAAAGTATTAATAGTTCAAGTATTACTAAAACAATAATACTATTCTTCTTTCTAAAGGAAAAATGACTTAATGTATTATAACATTCCCTGGCCAGAGGGAGAGGTTGCTAGAGGTTGGCTGTGGAGCACACTGACCAACAGGGGGTAGCTCCTGTACTGAGCATCTGCCTTCTGGTGATCAGTGCGTGTCATAGCAACTGGTCAACTGGTTGTTACGGTCATTCAGTCTTAAAGATCTCTTAGGCTTTTATATATATTGGTAAGTTGTCTTTTTTTTTTTTTTTTTTTTTTTTTTTTGCAACTGTGGTTTTCAAAGTGTGGTCCAGAGATCTATTTTCACTAAGCCTCCATGTCCTCAGGTCTCTTTAACTTTCTCTTATACTCTAAATCTTCACTTTACTTCTTCAACTACACTGACTTCCTGTTGTTCATTGAACACACCAGGACTGCCACCACATTAGGACTTTGTTCTTGCTCTCCCTATCTAGAATGCTGTTTTCCAAGATAGCCACATGGCTGGATCCTCACTTCCTCAAGTCTTTATTCAAATGTTACCTCCTCAGAGAAGACTGAGGAGGTAACATTTGAATAAATTTAGCCTACCCCATAAATTTTAACCTCATAATCCCTTTCTTAATTTATGTATTCTCCTTGTTAAGAGTTATGTCTATATAACATGAAACATATTTTCATTTATTGCTTAATTAAGTTCTCTGACAGCAGATATTTTTATGTGTTTTGTTTATACCTATTTAACAACCTATACTGTCTGTTCTTTATTATTGCTGTTATTTTATTGATATTAACTAGATCCCACAAAAGTGAATGGAAGGGATGTTGCAGTTGCTAACCACCAGGTGGCAGCACAGATAGAGGGAGGGGGAAGCACCCAAGTGGAAGAACACTGAGATAGCATGGAGATGATTATGCTAAGCAAAACAGCCAGTGCGAGAAAGCCAAGTATCACATGACCTCATTCATTCATATGTGGAATCTGATGAACAAAACAGATTCAGAGACATTGAAGTATGCAACACACAGATAAGTGATGTATTTCAGAGAGAAAAGGGGGTAGGGTGAGAGGGCTGGAAGAGATTAAACAATAATTTATATATGTATATGCATAGTCCATGGACAGACAATATTTAGATAAGGTCTTGGAAGGGGAAAGAAGTGGAATGGGGCGGGGGGGGGGGAGTTCAGGGTTATCATAATGGTTATGGTTAGGATTATGGTTAGAACAGAATTATTGAAATGACAAAAGTTCCCAATCTCTGGGTCTTGCACTTGGACTGAGGAGATATTTTGGTGGGTTCATTGGTGTGTAGGGGAAGAAGGGAGGGATGCCAAAAAGAGTCCAAGGGCTCAAGCCAGAGAGGACACTGGGTGGCCTTTCAGCTTTTAGCAATGTCTTGGAGCAAAAATTATAGAAATCTAAAGAATACTTGTAGGATTATAATCCACTTAAATACCAAAGAGTAAAAGTGGTTTCAGAAACCTAAGGTCTAATAATCACAAAGGGAAGAGAAAAAAAGTGAGTGACAACAATAAGGGGAGCATGTAAAATTCTGATCAGTCTTAAGACATAGGGGAAAAATAGAATTTAGACCTGAAAAGGAGCAAATGAAAGAAAACAAGCATTGTGTCATTAAGCAATTACTTGGCAGCATTTAAATACCGATTCCCACTCTTTCCTTGCCTCTTTTGGTGCTGGGGACCATCAGTCTCTTATTTGAGGTAGATCCTTACAGTTGGATCCCTAAATCCTTCTTCCTCTAAGCTTTCTTCAGCTGTACATCGGAGAAGTCTCTTCTGCTTGCCACACCAAAGACAACTTGGGTTGACCATTTACTCTGTTACCTTTACTTACTTTTCTACCATGTTCCTTCGCTCCTTCCTTTTTCAGATGACTACTGCCAATTCTACTGCCTTCTCTCTTTTTAGCTTTCTTGACTCTCTTTTGAAAGTCTTTGAGTAACTTACCCACATGAAGCACAGAAGGTCTCTAATAGTATCCTAAAATATGAACATTTTTTTCTCCCGATCCTATCTAATAAAAGAATAATATGCAAATTGACTGTCACTCCAACACGCAAGATGGCGCTCACAGGTGGTCAAAGATGTCTGACCCCATGTGGACACAACATGGTCAACAGGGGAGTACAGTTGGGAGGGACCAGGACTGCAAGGAAAGGCAGTTGTGGGAGATCAGGCCAGCATGGGAGGACAGTTGGGAGGGACCAGGCCTGCAAGGGAGGACAGTTGAGGGTGATCAAGCTTGCAGGGGAGGGCAGTTAGGGGTGACCAGGCCTGCAGGGGAGGGAAGTTGGGGGCAACCAGTCCTACAGGAAAAGGCAGTTGGAGGGGACCATGTCTACAGAGAAGAGCAGTTAGAGGTGACCAGGCCTGCAGGGGAGAGCAGTTTGGGGGGACCAGGACTGCAGGGGAGGGCAGTTAGGGGCAATTGGGTTGGCAAGGGAGCAGTTAGGCATCGATCAGGCTGGCAGAGGTGTGATTAGGGGGTGATCAGTCTGGCAGGTAGAAGCAGTTAGGGGCAATCAGGAAGACAGGCAGGTGAGCAGTTGGGAGCCAGCAGTCCTGGATTGTGAGAGGGATGTCCAACTTCCCATTTAGACTCAATCCCAATAGTTGGACATCCCTCGAGGGGATCCCAGATTGAAGAGGGTGCAGGCTGTGCTGAGGGACACCACCCCCCATGCATGAGTTTCATTCGCCAGGCCTCTAGTGTTACATATTTCTATTATTAGTACTACAGTTTGTCTGAACTTTAAAGGCAATTACACATATAAAACACAAAGACCCCACATTTATGTTTTAACATCAATGCTTCTGGGATTCTGATAGGGCGGCCATTTTCAACTTGTGTGCTGCAAGAATTTTTAAAACATGCAATACCTGACTATTTCATCAAGAACACTGACCTCTTTTCCCTTAGATTGTCAAATAAAAAATGACAACACAACAATAGCCATCCAGTGTGAATGGCTCAAAGTTATACCTATTTTATTTTTTGGTCAGATCAGCAAAAAATATATTTGTTGGTGTGCCAAAAATTTTAGTAATTAATTTATGTGTGCCTTGAGATGAAAAAGGTTGAAAATCGCTTTGGTAGAGGTATACACCCCAGATTCATTTTCACCCTGAGAGAATATGATACTGCTTTCATTACTTTCCCTCTGGCATAAACCACTTGATATTTATAGCAATGCTCTTTTTTTCTATGTACAAACCACTTTTAACTGAGAATTTTGATCTTTGTTCTATGGACATTGAGTTCTCAATAGCTTTTCTAAATTGGGGAATTGGACTGTTAAACCTTTCTCTATTACCCATGTTCAATGTCACCTTTCAGACTGCTTTTCAGCATGAAAGATTTCTGCCACCTGTCCTCCTCCCTGCTGCCAAGTCTGAAATCCTAGGTGTTGCTTTTTGTCTGACTGTCTTCCTTGTCTGACCATTGAAATGTTTCTTGCTCTGACCTGCAGCATTCAGCCAAAAACCATGACAGCAACTTCCGCGGATGTGGCTTGAACTGAACATTAAAATACAAATGTAACTAAAAAGCCAGTTAGTACTTTTGAGTGCTTGTCAAAGTAAGTGGCTTTGCATTTATCATTGATAAATGGCATTGACCTTGGGTATAATCACTGCCAAACTAACTATTTTCAGGAACAGTGTCAATTAAACACCACACACACACACACACACACACACACACACACACACACACAGGGTTTAATGTTTGTTTGTGTTTTTTTTTTAAAGCTTGTCTTGGAAGTCCTTTACACATTATTTAGTCCAGGGCCATCTATTAAGTTTTGACACAACTTGTGTTGGTTCTTTGCGAAGGTATAGGTCTCTGTGATTTAAAAAATTTTAGCCCAGAGACCACTTATACATTTTACTCAAGTTTAGTCTCTCCATCTCCATTTCCCTTAAGATAACATTGTTTCCATGACTATCACACTACAACAGCAGCTCATTAACTTGTGCCTCAATGTTTTAAATAACATCACTGGTATACACTCTTTTTGGGTTATTCCATCTACAGCCTCTACTGTCACTCCTCCCTACAAGGGCAGCACCGGAAATCCAAGGTCTTGGGAGCCCACCTTAGATGCCAGAGAACAGATTGGCAGCTCCAGGACCTCATTATCTGACACTCTGTCCAGTCATCTGATACTAAGCATGGCAGGCAAGAGCAACAGCAAAATAAATTTGGGAAGTTAATATAATGTCCTATGTCCATATGGTAGATTGAGCAAAAATACAGCTTTGTGACTCTAAAATAGAAAATTCTCAGAATATATATAATCTGGCCACTCAGAGTGTGTGTGTGTGTGTGTGTGTGTGTGTGTATGTGTGTATATATATATATATATATATATATATATATATATATATATACACACACACACACACAAATATATACAAATTCATGCACCGGGCCTCTAATATTAAGAGGCCCAGTGCATGGGTGAGGTCCAGCCAGCCTGGTCAGGGGCAGGAAACATGGGTGATTGGCCAACCTGCCTGCTGGTCGAACTCCTGGCTGAGGGGTCAATTTAAATATTAGCCTTTAATTATATAGGATATACACTGAGTGGCCAGATAATTATGCATTCAGAGATCATAATAATCAGGCCACTCAGTATATATATATATATATATATATATATATATATATATATATATATATATATATATATATAATATATGTGTGTGTGTGTGTGTGTATGAAAAACTTTCCTAAATTACAAATATATATTTGCCTCAAATATTTGACTTTTCTACTTAATCAAAGAATGCCTGCCTCTGACCCAGGTGCTGGTGCTGAACTGGAATGTTGGAGGATTTGAATACAAATGTTATATGAGGGAATTACTAAATATCGAATATAAGTGAGCTACAATGCCCTTTAGATCCACAGAATGCCTACTCAGCCCTCCAGTGTCTGTGTCGAGGGGAGGCATGGGCTGTATGCTGTGCACAAGCATGGTCCCAGGTTCAATCATTCTCTGGTGAATGTACAGTATGCAGGATAAGATGAACTTCAAGTATTCCACTCAAAATAAAGGTTTATCAATTACCAAAAAAATGTGCTAGAAAACTAATGAATTTCCTTAAGTCATTGAAAATATTCACAATGGGACAAAGCAGACAAACTTTAGGGGGAGGGGAACAAATAAATATGAAGAGCTTAAATGCTACTTATCTGATTTCCTGAAAATTATAAATATTTACAACAAAAAAATATTTTAAGCAGCCAGGAAGTTCAAAGTGACCAGCACTCAGCTAGTAGTAGTTGCTATAAGCACTAAAGATAACTTTATCCACACATGTGAAAGTCACCAACAAGAAAACAGATGCATATTTATATTTCTCATTTGGATTTAGGAAAGTTTAAACAATAAAAGTTAAAAAAAGTAAGAAAACAAGAAAGGAATAACTTTTAGGCCCAAAGAGCTAAATAAAGGGAATAATGCATGTCAGAGAGATGTAAAATAAAACTATGTCTTAGAAACATAACAATCTGGAGAGCTTCCAGCTGCTAATCGATGGCAAAAAGGGAGAAGGCTAAAGGGCAAGATATTCATCTACTCAAGTGACTTAAGAGAGAATATTCCAAAAGAGATCTCTATAGAAAAGGAAGTCATCCCAAATTTGGACCAAAATGGATCAAACCCTGGTAAGACTGGGAGGAGTTAGGATAATAATGTAAAACAACTGTCTATATTTTTTTTTGGGGGGGGGGGGGAGAATCTAAATATCTATCTGACATAAAATGTGAGACTTATTGAGAAAATAAACATTTGTTAAATAGAGGAAGGAGGACGGAAATAGCGAAGTATCCAGGAAGTATTCCTCCAAGATTACATAACCATCTGTAAAACTACGAGTATTTTAAATAGGTTCTGGGCCAACCCCCCAACTCTCTGGGAAAGAGAATTATAGAAAATAAAAACAAATGCAAATAAAATAACATGTGTATTAACCACAACAAATTATTGATAGTACAGAAAATGCCCTGTGAAAAACAACACTTAACTTTCATTCGGTTCAAAGACAAAAGTACTCCCTTGAGTATGGTAAGGCTGAAGGTTTCAGGCTCTGGACTTTGAGTTCAGACTGAAGCGTTGGTTTGGGATGGATCACTGGGTGTGTGGCACAGTGCGTCTAATCAGGTTTAAACAAAATGGCCACTTGGCTCAGGGAGAAGTAGATGAAGTGTTTGGTTTAATGTGCCATGTACCTACCCATGTTTCTCCCCAGATTTCAGTGCCAAGTTGAGTTGGGTTATACATTTGGCCAAACTCCTTCTTAATATTATAAGAAAGGAAGACAGGGAAGAAGGAAAGAGGAAGAGAAGGAGAAAATGAGAGAGAGAGAGATTACTCTAGCACAAATCAGATTTTTCCAGCATTTTAGACCTTGAGTGGATTAATTAAAGCAGAATATGGGATTGGGAAATGAGCAGGAGACCAGTCACCTTGTGCTTAAATTTTTCTCATCAGTTTGTACTATGCTTTATTTATTTTTCTTTATTTATTTTGTCCTTTTTTGTATTTATTTTTGTTTTGTGCTATGCTTTAGATATTATATTTGATTCAGGCACCCTAACAATACCCTATAAAGCCTAGAGGGAACTTACTTGTGCAAAGATACCCAGGGTATGTGAGGAAGCCTTAGAGGAATTCTGGATCAGCCATCTTCCTGACTGTCTCAGCTAATATGGTCCTCTTTAGGGATCCATTCCCTGGTCCCTAACCTAAGTCTATGGAAAATAAAGCTAAGGTATATTTAAAATTTTTACTTTCTACTTTTGAACACATCTCCAGATAGAAAAGTAATGTCAATTGTGTTTGTTATTATTTTAAGAGTGCCAGAATGTCCTAGTGACTAATTGAAAATTAACTCTCTTATAGTGTTAAAGAATGTTAGGAAAAAATAAACACTTTTTAAAAAAATGATGTAATTGCTCTTCTAGACTTTTCAGAAGGATTCTTACTATAAAAATACTTTAAATAAATCATTTAAAAGCAAACTATTAATAAGCAAACCTTATATTTTATGTTACAAAACTATTTATGTCAATGTTAGTGAGATATCCTGAAATCCAATGTATTTCTAGAACCTACATTTCATGAGCACCAGTACTGATAGCTCTGATGCATTTACTGAAAATGGTAGCTACAACACAGAGCTGGTGATGTCCAGTCCCACGGATATTTTTATGTCCATCTGCATATTACTGTTGGGGGAATTAAATAAAATAGCATAAAAAATAACTTATAAACCATAATATAATCTAAAACTAAAATACTATTATTATTAGAAGACGATTTTCTGAGCTACAAGCCATGCAAGAAATGTGTTCTAATTTTTAGCACTCCATATAATTATATAGGCTTGCTTCTTTGGATGTGATTTCAACCATGAATTTCTGTACTTATTGAAGAGGTGATTCTCAGTTATTACCATTGGTTTTTAAATACCTATTATAGTAATTACTCTGTTCATAATAAGTGCTTAAAATCAGAGGCAGAACTGGATACTCTTTTAGGCTCCCTCCTTTGCTGCTGCCTCACAGGAGGATCACATCTGTCTGAAAATTAGGGAAGAGCATGGAGAAAGTCACACAGTGACTGGCCCAGCTCAAGAACAAGTAAGGCAACCTTGGATGCATCAGTTAAGAGTCAAGATTTTTTATTGCACTTATTTTTTAAAATTCTCAATGATAAACAAATGATTGCAATCTACTTTGAGTTCATCTATAGCCTTATTATATTACTGGGTGTTTAGAACTTCTGTGAAAACAGATCTTCATACATATTGTGAGTTACTGAGACCTTACTATATGAAAAGCCCTGTGCTAAGTGCTTTACATATGTTAACTGACTTAATCCATAAAACCATCATAAGAATATAATTTTTATCACCAATTTAAAAATGAAAAATAAAAAATAAGTATTTTATCTAAGGTCACATAGCTGGTAGATGACATGCTAGGGCTTCAAATTCCTATTAATTCAGATTGGCTCTACAGCACTCTTTTTTCTTTTCTTTTTTTAAAATATATTTTATTGATTTTTTACAGAGAGGAAGAGAAGAATAGAGAGTTAGAAACATTTATCAGCTGCCTCCTGCACAGCCTCGACTGGGGATGTGCCCGCAATCAAGGTACATGCCCTTGACCGGAATCGAACCTGGGACCCTTCAGTCTGCAAGCCGACACTCTATCCACTGAGCTAAACCTGTTTTGGCAGGAAACTGGATGTTTTAAGGGAAATAGTCATCCAGCTAGCCAAAGTCCTCTGTATATTCTCAAAACCGTCCACTAGAAACTTCAGAGGGGAAAGAAGAGGCCACTAAACTTTATATATGTTTTCTATTACATTTCCAAACCTCCCCTATTATTCCACCATTCTCTCAAAGCAATACCCCACCAGTGTTTTTGAAATGAAACAAACCCATCTGTATGAATAGCTGAGTCATTCATGTTAGAAATGATCCATAAAGCCTGGTGATCTTCATCACCTGAAAGAAAAAAGCATTAGAAGTAGAACCACGGGCAATCAAAATGAATATAAATTGGAGAATGTAAACACAGACAAAAGATGTACAGCTGACAGTTATCTCCTAAGAGAAAAAGAGTGGCACAGAGAATGACAGGCTGTGGTGTATTTTAATAACTAAATAAAAATTTAGAAGGATGAATCATTTATTTTATCTAGTGCCAGATTTCCTAGATACAAAATGGAATTTAACCAAAAGTGACTCCTGATCATCAAAAAAGCTACAAAGCCACCATGTGAGAAAATCAATTAATGTTCCTTTTTTTTTTTAATTGATTTTTTACAGAGAGGAAGGGAGAGGGATAGAGAGCTAGAAACATCGAAGAGAGAAAATCATCGACCAGCTGCCTCCTGCACAACCCCCACCGGGGATGTGCCCGCAACCAAGGTACATGCCCTTGACCGGAATCGAACCTGGAACCCTTCAGTCCGCAGGCTGACGCTCTATCCACTGAGCCAAACCGGTTTCGGCTCAATTAATGTTCTTGAACTTGGACACCAAGAAAAGACTCAACAATGAGTCATGTACATGGACTGGAAAACTGTGCCAGGGAGAATGGAAAGCACTGACTAAGGAAGAGTCCTGAAGACCTGTGACATTCTGGTACCTTTCTTGCCTGGGTTTGTAAGAAATAACACATCGTTTGAAGAATTACATTCCATAGAGTTTTTGCACTAATATTGTTTCAAAAGTAGGGGTGAAAATTGGGCTTGTGTGGGTTGTGTGGGTAAAGAAAGACTTGATTGCTCTTTCAATGATATAGTGACCTAGGCAGGGGGATAGGAGATGTATCTCCATTGAGCTGATATGGTCCCTGGGACCCGCAAAATCTTCCTTTAGTCAATGATTCTCAACCTTATTGAACACTAGAAACCTCTCAGGAGACTAAAATTCCAATGCCCGGGCTGCACCCAAGGACAATTAAATCAAAATATCTGAGTTTGAGATCATTAAATCAGTGTTTCTGTTTTAAGGTTGTCAAGGTTGAAAACTATTTCTGTGTAACTGATTCTCAAGCTTAAGCTGCATCAGAATCACCTACAGGTTCGTTAAAATGCAGATCAATGGGCCATGAGCCTCAGAGTTTCTGACTCAGGTTGGGCTATTTCTGTGTAACTGATTCTCAAGCTTAAGCTTGCATCAGAATCACCTACAGGGTTCGATAAAATGCAGATCAATGGGCCATGAGCCTCAGAGTTTCTGACTCAGGTTGGGCTTAGGGCCCAAAAGATTACAGTTTTTAGCAAGTGACATATAGATGTGCTGCTACTGCTGATTGGATGGCCTACAAGATAATAAACTGACTTCTGATATTGGGGAACTAGAGCTACAGCCGTAACTACAATGAAATTGACATGGGCTTGCACCTGGGCTAGCCTAAGTTTTTACCTAGGAGCTTTTGGAACCCTGTCAAGTGTGGGACTTAGGTACATAGTGTACTAGCACTATGACTAAACTATAACCTCCCTCAGTATTTTACCGGAACCTGTGACTAGCTAGCTTCTTGTGAGACTGATCTTCCAAATTCAATATCAACTCACAGATACACAGATTTATACACCATGTTGGTCATCTTACCAGCAATCACTACCAATGTAGCTCATCAAGACTGTGCCTTCCCATGACCTTGTAGAGTAGTGATGAAGTTTAACTGTAGAGTTTTAGAGAAGTTTGACATAAAATGATTGCCTTCTACTTCCCTACTTCTCAGCAAAAGGGCTTTAGATACCTTTCAAAAATGTATCAAGAGAAAAGTTATCTGTTCTTTCAAAACCTCTGTTCTATGACTTTTAAATATATAAAACATTTTGGTTTTATTTTCCAGCCCAGTCAGTGTTGCTCCATGGTTGAGTGTCAACCCATGAACCAGGAGGTCACTGATTTGATTCCTGGCCAGGACACATGCCCAGGTTGCAGGCATGACCTGTGGTAGAAGGTGTGCGGGAATATCAGCTAATTGATGATATTCATTTCCCTCCATTTTCCTTCCTCTCTCAAAATCAATAAAAACATATAAAAATAAGAGTGCACTATTAATTGATGCCTGTTTTTATGAAAAGTTATTTCCATAATCAGAATTTCCCCTTTTCTTGACTCCTACAAATTATTTTTGTTTTTTAAAAAGTACACCAGGCTTTCTAGAATACACACCTATTTCTCTACCATTTTTTTAAAATGTCTTGCATCTTCAACTGTTCTATATTTTGGTTTCATAGAGAATGAAGTGAAAACAAATTTTAAATTATATTCATGAAAATCCATTTTTACAAAGAAAGATATAAACCAGTTTCTCCATGGAGTTAGATACGTTAAAAAAAAAAAAAAGACTCATACAGAGTCTAAATAAATAGTATTCATGTGGTTCTCATATTTTTAGGGAGACAATCTCCCCAGGAATTGGGCAAGAGTTCAATTTGAAGATAAAATAAAGAGCACAGCAACAGTTATATTTTTTTCTGCCTATTCTACACCCTTACTTTAGAAGAGTATGTTTCTATTTTTTTTTAAGTTAGAGGCAAATATGATAACTAATAATGTATTATTCTTAGTCTTTGGTAGAAATAAAATGCCTAGAAAAACTGAAATGTAGCTTTATAGACTAAGCAAAACTTTTTCTCTGTAGATTTTGCTTAGGTAGTCTATTAACTCTAGTGAAATCCAAAGTAAGAGGATAGAAAATGTTATTTCTCACAACAGGCTGGATATAAAATTTTTAATATTATTTAAATTAATTAGTAGCACATCTGAAATCAAAGAAGAAATTTTTAGTAACGACTAAAGAGAGATTATATCCTTGGAATATTATGCTAAAATTATGCAATACATTATAAAATTGGGTTAGCATATTTTTCTCTTATGAATGAAAACCAATTTAAAGTAGCATTCAAAGTTTGCTTTTTTAAATAGAGAGTTTCTATTCAGTATTTTTACTAATTAAATGTATCCTTATTTCTCAGTTATATATTGAATTCTATTATTTATGTTTTAAGAGGTTTTGAATATGAGTAAATAATGATTGAGGATCAAAACACCAGCAACATAAATGGTGCTTAAATTTATTTAGAAAGATTCCAAAAGAACAAAGAACTAGAGAGGTAAATAAATTATAAGACTCTTCTGTAATTCCTAATGTAATTTTATTCTCATATCTAATTAATCACTAGGATCTTTGAATTGTGTCTTCAAAAAATAGCTCAATACATCACTTACCTCTACCCACATTTCCTCCGTGCAATTTTTTTTTCTGTGTGATATTTCTAGAGCTTTTCAGCCAATCTCCTTAACTGCACTCTTTCCATTTATTCTCCACACAGAGAGCAGAGTGCCTTCCCTGAAACATTGTTTTCCTGTGCTCAAAATCTGCAGATGGCCTATACTAAGGAAGAAATCCTACAAGGACAAAATGACCTTACTCCCTGTTTCTTTAATTTTATTTCAAACCCCCAGTGCTCTCAGTCTCTGCTCTTCAGCCACCCCATCCTCTTCTCAGTCCCTAAGAGTTCAGGAATGGAGAAAGAACTCATTCCAAAGTTCTTTCTCCCACTCTTTGCTTACAGGGCTTCCTCTTACTGTTGAAGTCAAATTAATGATCGCCTCTAGTATTTCCTGACCATGCCATCTAAAGTATTTTCCTTTATATTTTATAAACCATTTCAGTATTTTTATAGCCTTCCTTTTAATGTTTTTATAGTAGCAATTCAATTTTATTTGGTCTTAGAAATCACATTTTTAATACCATTACTATGGTAAAGCTCACTATACATTTTAATCATGTTTGTTTACTTGTTATTTCTTTTGAAAATATTTTTATTGAATTTCTTGATGTTACATTGGCTAATAAAATTATATAGGTTTCAAATGTAAAATTCTATACCTTACTTGTAAATTGTATTAGGCATTAACCATCCAAAGGCAAGTCTCCTTCCATCACCATTTATCCCCTCTATACCCTGTCCTACCTCCTCCTACCCTGATTTCCCTCTGGTAATCACCATACTGATGTCTGTATCTATGAAGATTTTGTTTTGTTTTGTTTTGTGTGTTTTTTGCTTAATCCCTTCAATATTTCACTCAACCCCAACCCATCATGTAAATTTTGCCAAAGCTTTTTTATCTACTCATCTACAGAGGGACACATAGGCTGCTTTCAAATCTTTGCTACTGTAAATAGTGCTGCAGTGAACATAGGGATGCATATATTCTTTCAAATTAGTATTTCCTGATCCTTTGGATATATTCCTAAAAGTGGGATCACTGGGTCAAAAGGAGGTTTTAGGAAACTGCTTACTGTTTTGCACAGTGGTTGTAACCAATCTGCATTACCACCAACAGTGCAAGAGGGCTCCATTTTCCGCACATCCTTGCCATTGCGTATTTGTTGATGTATTGATGAGATTCATTCTGACAGGTAAAGGATGATATTTTTTGGGTTTAATTTGCATCTCTCTGATGTTTAAGATGTTGAACATCTTTTCCTGTGTCTATTAGCTATCTATTGTCTGCCTTGGAGCAATGTCTATTCAGGTCCTTTGCCTATTTTTAAATTGTATTATGGAGATTTTTTGGAGGTATTGAGTTCTTTATAAATTTTGGATATTAAACCCTTATCAGGTGGATCACTGGCAAATGTATGAGTTGTCTTTTAATTTCCCTGGTGTTTTTTTTCTTTTCTATGCAAAATCTCTTTAGTTTGATGTAGTCCCACTTGTTTATTTTTTTTTCTTTTGTTTCCTTAGAGCCCAAGGAAATATATCAGAAAAAAAAATATGATGATTGTCTCTCATTAGATTTTAAGCTCCATGTGGCAGGCATGATACCTGTTTGTTTGACATATTTTTTCTCCAAGGGCCTAGGAGATAATCACCTATAAAAACACGTTAAGCAAAAGGATAAACTTGAAGATAAATTAATAACATCTACCACATAGTCCCATTCCTCTCTTAAATATAAGTAATTCTCAGTTTGTATCCTTATCTTGACTTACAACATTTATGGGAAAAGAGTTAAAAAATAAATGAAAGAAAAGCTACTTTTTAATCAGCCAAAAATTACAATAAGGAAAATTCATTATTTAAATTGGTATTTAGATGTCCTAAATAATTAACTGTTTACAATATAATGTGTAGTTAAATCATATGCCATTAGATGATATTTTCATTCTTTTGAAAATTTATACCTCTAAAATAGTGCCTTTGATACAAAACAGAATATTAATCAGTTTTACTAGCAATTTGATTGATAAAAACAATTCTTCAGTTGAAATTATTTAATGCTATGTTTTATGTTTTAAGGAAATACATTATTGCATCAAATGGAAAATCTAAGTAGGTCTCTGAAAAAGTTATTGCTTTATGATATGTAAAATTTTAGAGGCATATTTTTAGATAATATTATGGATGGAATTGATGTCCTACACATAAATTTATAAAAACATATCTTGACTAGAATTTTGATAGATTTCTGAGAACAGCAGGGAACTTCTCTCAAAGTAACTTGGGAGATCACTTCCATTACAGTTCATGCTTGGACTTGGAAACTGAAATTAATACTTTATCTATTAAAAAAAATATCTAATAAGTAGAGTCATTGTGCCTTTGTCTATGCTAGGCACACACATACACAAAAAAGATGATCATGTTTTTATTCCTCAGCTTCCATTTTTATTTAAACTTACTTCAATCAAACTTTCATCTGTTTCCTAATTGTATCAGATCTACACTTGATGATGTCACCATTGTTTTCACATTGCTAAATACAATACAATGTTCTTTATCTTCAATCTACTGAACCTATCATGAGTATTTGAAATAACCAATTATTACTTTGTATAGAAACAATTTTCTTACTTGTTTTTCAGGATACTCTCAATTTTCCAACTGATCACTCTTTTTTGGTCACTTTGGTTCATCTTATTTTGTCCCCTACTTCTAAAAGTAGGATTTATTAGGGATTGTTTCTTGGATCCTTTTTGCTCTTTATATGCAATCATTTTTATTGGTGCTCTCACACAATTTAATATCTGTAAATACCATCTACATGGCAATGACTCCTGTCTCCTTAGCTGGTAGATGGTGCTGTTCTCCCTGTCTCTTCACATGGTCTTTTCTCAGTGTGTCCTAATTTTCTCTTCTTATAAGGAAACCAATCATAGTGGATCAGGGCCCACCTTAATGGCCTTATTTCAACTCAGTTACCTCTTAAAAGGCTCTATCTACAAATACAGTCACAAGCTGAGGTACTGGGAGTTAAAACTTCTACATATGAATTTTGAGGGGACACATTTCAGTTCATAACAATAGCTAAAGCTGAATTACTTAAATTATCTCACAAGCCTGTGTTATGCCTGTTTTTACCAATTAGGAAGTGGTGATTTCATCTTTCCAGATGCTGTGGTCAACAACTTTTGGAATCCCTGGCTCTTCTTTCTCTCTTCTCTCCACATCCAATTAATTAGTAAATCCTAAGGGCTCCACATGAAAAATATACCCAGAATCTAATCTTTTCTCATATGTCTTCTAATATATTGCCTTGATTATTGCAATAACTTTTCGTCTTCTTTTGTTTTCTTCCTTTCTCTCTATTTTTCCTTTTCAGTAGCCTCTTAAGTGGCGGACTTGTTCCAAGGGTGTCTTCCTATGCTCTCTGTACCCAACAAGCAGCTAAAGTGAGAACTTTCAAAAATCAAGTTAGGTCAAAGCACTTTTCTTCTTAAAATCTTCCAGTGCTTTACTTGTCACCTGCAGTAACAGCAAATCTTTAAAAAGGCTCTCCATGACATGGCCCCCTTGCCTCTCTTATATTATTTCCCAGCACATTCCTCCTCACTCACATAGCTTCCACCTGCTGAACCACTTGTCACTTTAAAATTCCAGGTGCCTTCTTGCCTCAGGCGTCATGAAGCTTCCATACAAAGACTATCATCAAACCCTGTTGAAGGTCTTTATGAAATTCATTGAATATGAGAGGATACGATTTTGACAGAGTCAGGGGAGTATCGAAAAAGGGGGAAGTTGGGGATTCAGAGGTTGGGGTTAATTCTAAATAGGTTTTCCAGCAAAAGCTAGAGAATGGTGAGAATATGTGAACTAGATAAGTTGCTCAACTAGTCAGTAATTCTTTGGAAACCTTGTGAGTCCTCTTAAATCAATTTGTCTGTGATTTTATCTTAGAAAATATGAGCCTAAACTAGAGGATGGTCAAACAATCAAAATTTAGTTTTGTGTTATTGTATGTCAGTTTCACATACAACAGTGTTCTTATTTCCCAGGTATGAATTCTGGGCTGTGGTTTCTTTATCATTCTGAGAGGGCAGGGCGGGGTGAGGATGAGCTCCTGACTCCACTATGGGGCAGGGCGGAGTTATCCTCCATTTTGTAACTGGACTCAGCCCAATCAGGGTTAGCCAAGGCAGTGACATCACCACCGACTGGAGTAAAACCCCTGGACGGGGCGAAACTCGCTCTCTCTTCCGCCATGCTGCCTGCGTGAGTGAGACAGAGCCCATGCTAGCATGGAAAAGGCTCTTTTGTTTATTGCATCAGACTCGGCTCCCTGGTGGTCCTTGGGGATCACGAAGTCCGGGTGTAACAATTCCTGAGTCTTTGCATCACTTTTCCTTCTTATAACAACTTTCTCCAAGATAGTTTCATGTTTCTCTCCCTCATCTACAGAATTTCCTCAAATGTCACCTTCTCAATGTAGACTATACTGACCCTCATATTTAAAATCCAACTCTCCCCACCACCTCTACTCTCAATTAATTTTACCCTACTCATTTATTTTCATGGCACTCACTACCTTATTAAATTTAACAACTAGTAATCCTGCCGTTCTGTCTATTCAGTGTGACTTCAAGTGATGCAAAGGATTGGGTGCATTTGAGTCAAGGAAACAGTTTGACAAACATTTAAAATCAATCATCTACTTCTTCATATTATAGATTAGTCTGGAGCTGGCTATTGTAATGAAGATGTCTTCTGCTCATTGCACCCTGTTCTTAATTCAACTTTTTGATTCTTGGTTGGCACATCCTGAGAGGCAGCATGGGCTTGGGAATTAGGCAGACCAAATTCAGATTCTGACTCCCTTCCTTACCATTGTGATAAGCTGGAGGAAAACCAATTTATACTTCAGCTATCACCTTGCAGCATGGTTTCAAGTAAATGTGATTCTGAATGAGGGCTACTAAAGGGCACAGGCCTGAGTTCAAATTGCTGTACCCCCTGACACTAACTATGTGACTTAGAACTGAAGCATCCATCTTGTATAAAAACTGCTGTTTGAAATTTTACCCTGCTATTTGGCTTCTGTAAATTAAACCTTCCCCAGACAAGATTATTTGTGCTGGTGCCAGGCCAGGGCTCTTGTTGAGGTCTCAAGGCCCCAGTACATATGGGCTCTTTAAGAACTTGCAAAAGGGGGGCCAAACACTCCATATTTGGGAGACAAAGAAGGTAAAATCATAAATTGGGAGAATTCCTGCATGTTGGGGCCTAGAATTTGAGAGACATTTTCCTCTGGACCCGTGCATGATAAATGTAACTCCATCTCTCTGATATTGCTTTGTTCTTCTTCAGTTTTCTGTAACAGAACAAGATACGTCTTCTTTGTGAGCTCTTGTTTCTTCATAACAAAATGGTGATGATAGCACCTATTTGTGTGGTTAGTGTTAGGATGAAAAAAAACACACTGAAAATGACTAGAACAGTGCTTGATAGATAGCAGATACCCAATAAATGTGGAAATAGTTATTACTATGCCAGTACCTTATACATTAAAATTATATATAAACAGGGACTTGTTTTTAGCTCAGACATACTAGAAAATTTTGGTTGTAATAAAAGGGATGATTCCTTATAGTTTGTTGATTTATTGATGGTAGCCATTCTGGCAGCTGGTGAGGATGTGGAGAAAAGGGAACCCTCGTACACTGTTGGTAGGAATGCAGACTGGTACAGCCACTATAGAAAACAGTATGGAGTTTCCTCAAAAAGTTAAAAATGAAACTGCAATGTGATCCAGTGATCCCACTTCTAGGAATATATCCTAAAAATCCCAAAACACCAATCCGATATAATATATGCACCCCTATGGTCATAGCATTGCAATTCACAATAGCTGAGATCTAGAAACAGCCTAAGTGCCCATTAGTAGATAAGTAAATAAAAATTCTATGGTACATTTACACAAATGGAATACTATGCAGCTGTCAAAAAGAAGGATCTTTTACCCTTTGAGACAGCATGGAGGGCCCTGGAGAGTATTATGCTAAGCAAAATAAGCCAGTCAGAGAAAGATAAATATCACATGCTCTCACTCATATGTGGAATCTAAAGTACAAAATAAACTGATAAACAAAATAGATCAAGAGACATGGAAGCATGAAACAAACTGACAAATCTCAAAGGGCAGTATAGGGAAAGAGATTAACCAAAGCACTTATAATCATACTAGAGGCCTAGTGCATGAATTTGTTCATGGGTGAGATCTGGCCAGCCCACCCAATGGGGGCCATTGAGCTAAGATGGCAAGGGGAAGGACCTCAAGTGGTTGGCCAGCAGGCCCCACCCCTGATCGGGGTGTTGAGGGCCCATCGGGGCTATCAGGCTTGTTGGCTGCTGCAATGCACATCATAGCCGCCAGTCATTCTGCCATTCTGGTCGCTGGGCTTTTATATATATATGATATGAATAACCCATGGTTAATTTCTTTTCCCATCTCCATTTTCTCTGAGGTAGAGAGGAGTCACTGGGAGGAGAAAGAAGACATCTGTAATCCTTTCAACAATAAAGATAATTTTTTTTAAAGGGATACCATTCCATTGTTTCCCTGTAAGTCTAAATATGAATAAACTCTTATTTAGGAAAAAGTTATTGTAGTCACCTCCTATTTCTCTTATCTCTGGTGCCTTTCTAATCATCCCCTTTTTTCTGCCCACTTTCCCCAGTGCCTTTTCCTAACCTGACCTTCCTTAACCATTCAAATCCACTCTAGTTTAATTCCTTAAGAAAGATCTTGTCTAGGAATTAGCAGAAAAGTAGACACCAATGACAACCAAACTTTCAGTTCTCCCAGTAGCTAAAGACCCTCAATGAATTTCAATGCACAATTTTTCAACAGTCCTTGATTTTTTCTGGTACAGAGTGGTCTGGATTTAATGGCCCTAAAATAAGTCTGGCAGATTAATTTTCCCTTCACATTTAGGCCAGTCTGGACAATAAATCTTAAAGTTTTTTTTTGTTTGTTTGTTTTTCATACTGAGTCCCTCTGCAAAAGTTCCACAACAGTTATATTGGTCAGGGCATTTAGTTGCAGATCACAGAATGATCTTTAACAGAATTAAGCAGAAATAGATTTATTGTGTGGCTTTAGAAAGCTTACAGAATTTCTTGGAGTACCAGGAAATGAGGGCTGAAGAATGCACTGCAAGGAGTTTTGCAACTAAGAGAAATGTGGAAACACACACTGGAACAGTTCCATGGGGACCATTCTGTTGCTGCTTGCCGTATCACTCAGAATCCACCCATAAGAGTGGGGACCTGACGGGTCCATGTCCACAACCAACAGGAAAAAAAAATGTCTTCCCCTGTTTGCAGCAATAACTCTTAAAAAACATTAACACTCTACCCCTAGAAAAACATAAAAATCACAAAAGTTCACTGATTATTCCAAGGATATGCAACCAGTTCTCAGCATGGGAAAATAAGCAAAGGACTGTCATAAATTTAATAAAGCCACCTTTCCTTTGCACTAGGGTTCTTCTTGTGCCCTAGCTTCTACCAAACAGATATGTGAGGGTAGAACTTGGAAAGTGAAAATGAGTACTGGGAGCTGTCAAGAGTTACTGGCCAATTTTCCAATTCTTTGAAACCAATTTGACCGTAGATGTCTTGGTAAGAAATAAGTCATTTTTTTCTAAGTTAATTTCCCCCATAAAGTTACATGTAGATAAAATGATCCATTTTATCTCTCCCGTAGTATCTATTCTAATTGTTTTTAATCATCCCTATGCTCATTAATACTTACAGCTCTTGATTTCTTGTATCCTTTTTTTAAAAAAAAAAAAACAACAACAAGCATTTATTATCTCAGTTTCTGTGAGTAAGGAATTGCTATAGCAAGTTGGTTCTGGCTAGGGTCTCTCCAAACGTTTCTGTCGGGATCCTGGCAGGGATCCTGGCTTGACTGCGGCTGGACAACTCACTGCCAAGAAGACTTCCTCATAGGCTATTGAAAGGAAGTCTCCATTCCTCCCTCACCACATGGACCTCTCTACCAGCTGATTGAGTGTCCTCACAAGGAGGCATTGACTTCCTCCAGAAAAAGTGATCTAAAGCCACAATGCCTATTATAGCTAACCTCAAACATAAAAACATGATTACTTCTATCATAGTCTGTTTGTTCTTTTTGGAGATCCCACTTCTGGATTTAATAATTACATATATATTTTTTTTTTTTTTTGGGGGGGGGTTGTTGTTTTGTTTTTTGCTTCACTCACTTCAGGTTTCATTGTCACTACTTGTGGCCCAGTGCATGAAATTTGTGCATGGGGGAGGGTGTCCTTCAGCCTGGGAGGCACCCTCTCCAATCTGGGACCCTTTGGGGGATGTCTAACTGCCCTGTGGGATTGGGCCTATACTAGCAGTCGGACATCCCTCTCACAATCCAGGACCGCTGGCTCCTAACCGCTTACCTGCCTGCCTGCCTGCCTGCCTGCTCACCCCCTACTGACCCCCCGCCGGCCTGATCACCCCCAACTCCCTCCCCTCCTGGCCTGATCGTCCCTAACCTCCTCTGCCTCAACCCGGCCATCATGGCTTTGTCCAGAAGGCATCCTTGTCCAATTAGCATATTACCCTTTCATTAGCATATATTTCCTCTTAATCTGTGTGTGTGTGTGTGTGTGTATGCTTAATTTTAGTTTTTAAAGTGCCCTAACGTGGACACTAAATTCTTTATTCTTATTTGTCTTCTAAGAATAAAAACATAGGTTATAGATGTAAAATTCGCCCCACCCTGACTTTTCAACTCTGTGAGGTAATAGATTTTCATGAAATCCCTTCACCATAAACAATTATAAATGTAGACATCAGGAAACTGATGCAGTGGAAATAAGTGTGCAAATGTATGATTACTGAGGGGGGGAAAAAAACAAAACCTAGACGTTTAGTTCACAGTCATCCATCTTGGGACAATTTATTGACTGCAGGTCAGAGTCCAAGCAAACAGTCCACAGAGGCAGTGCTCAGGGACTTGGCCCTGTAGAGTAACACTTCGGGAAGAAGAAAGTTAACATTGGCAAGAAAGTCTACATGTTCATGCCCTTTCAGATCCATTGCTGAGGAACAGGTGAAAGAAGCTTAGAATGTGATCACCAGGCCATCAAGTAGTGCCAGTAGAAACATAATAAAAATAACAGGGTGAGAGGAAATCCACTTATAGAGGATATTGGTGTTCTGGCCCTGCCAAGCTGGAGATATCTTCTAAATTCCTCAATAACATTCAAGGCGTCCAGCTTAAATACTGGAGAGCCTAGCCCAGGAGTCAGGGCCATGCCCTAGAAAAAGACCATGACAAAGCCCAAAACAAAGTTTTTGGGTTTTTTAAACCTCTTTATTGAAGTATGAATGACATACACAAAACCTGCATATACTTAATGTATCCAATGTGATGAGCTATGAGACCTGTTTATGGTTAAAAATCAAAAAGAAAAGAAAAGAAAAGGAGGAGTCAGAATAGGAGTCCAATAGAGCAAGGTCAGAGAGTAGGAAGAAAGCAAGAAGAATGTGGTATCCTTTAGGGAAATAGAAAAGATGATACTAATCAAGAAAAAATGGCTAGCTCTGTCTTATGCTATAGGGAGATCAATTAAAATGATGATTGAGAATTAACTATTGGATTTGGAAGAACTGAGATCACTGACAACTTTTAAAAGAATAATTTCAATGGAGAGTTGAGGAGAAAAGTCTGATGATTTGAGTGGGATAAGGAAAGAATGGGAAGTTCCAGTTAAACATGGGAGATAATTACATGCATTTATTTTCTCTGAAATGCAAAAGTCCACAACAATGTAAAATGACACAAAAATAATACTATTCTATCTAATAAAAGAATAATATGCAAATTAACCATTACTCCTCTACACTCACAAGGCACACCAACAAGCCACAACCACAAGCCAATCAGGAGTGAATATGCAAATAAACCCAACCAAGATAGCTACAGACACAGAGGGCAGAAAGGAGGCTTGGGTTTCTCAGGCGATGGAGGAAGTCAAGCTTTCCGTACACCCTGGTCAACCAGGCCTCCATTCAAAGCTACCAAGTTTCAATGATAGAAGATACATAAATCCCAACAGAAATGGCTGCTGACACAGAGCAAGCAGAAGGCTTGGCTCCACCCCAGGCTACAAAGTTTCAATTGTAGAAGATAAATAAGTTTCAGATACCAGTGCCCCCACTTGGGTCACTGGGGGGGGGTGGGGGGGTGGGGGGGGGGCGGCTTGCAAACCAACACCCAGGCTGCCCCATGCCCCAAGGGTACCCCCAACCTGATCTAGGACATCTTTCAGGGAAAACCAGCTGGACTTCACCCATGCACCAGGCCTCCATCCTATCTAATAAAAGAGTAATATGCAGATTGACCATCACTCCAACACACAAGATGGCTGGCACCATGTGATCAAAGATCCTGTCCCCTTGTGGACACAAGATGGCCACCACAAGAAGGCCAGCACAGGAGGGCAGTTGGGAGGGACCAGGCCTGCAAGGGAGGACAGTTAGGAGTAACCAAGCAGGCAGAATTGGTAAGTTGGGGGCTACCAGACCTGCAGGGAAGGGCAGTTGGGAGGGACCCAGGCCTACAGGGGAGAGCAGTTGGGGAGGAACAGGCCTGCAGGGGAGGGTAGTTAGGGGCAAACAAGCTGGCAGGGGAGCAGTTAGTCATCAATCAGGCTGGCAGGGGAGTGCTTAGGGGCTGATCAGGCTGGCAGGAAGAAGTGGTTAGGGGCAATCAGGAAGGCAGGCAGGTGAGCAGTTGGGAACTAGCCATCCTGAATTGTGAGAGGGATATGAGAGAGATTGTGAGAGGGATGCCCAACTGCCCTAAGTGGGCAGTCAGACATCCCTCAAGAAGTTCCAGATTGGAGAGGATGCAAGCTGGGCTGAGGGACACCCCCGCCCCCCCACTCACAGATTTTGTGCACTGGGCCTCTAATGATTCATAAAGACAAAGAAAATGGGAGAAGGAATATAGAATTCATAAATATTGGAAATGAGAAAAGGACAAGCTGATTGTAGTTGGTTTTAGGACTAGTGACTCACTTTTTTCATTCATCTTGGTATGTGATTGCTATTTTTTCTTTTAATTGCCAATGTTTATTAACAATAAACTATTCCACATAGTACTGTGTGCCATTATGTGTTATATAAGATACTAAAAAAGCTGAAACCACCTTAATTGTCTATCAAGGTCAATAACTGGTTCATGCATCTTATATTTTTATTTATTTTTATTTATTTTTATAAAGAGAGGAAGAGAGAGGGATAAAGAGTTAGAAACATTGATGAAAGAGGAACACTAATCAGCTTCCTCTTGCACACCCCCTATTGGGGATGTCCCTGCAACCAAGGTACATGCCCTTGACCAGAATCAAACTTAGGACCCTTCAGTCCATCCACTGAGCCAAACCGGTTTCGGCTGGTTCATGCATCTTATAGAAAGTAATCATGGCCCAGCCAATGTGGCTGAGTGGTTGAACCAGGAGGTCACAGTTCTATTTCTGGTCAGAGCACATGCCCAGTTTGTGGCTAGATCCCCTTAGTAGAAGGCCTGAAGAAGGCAGCTGGTTGATATCTCTATCCCTCTTACTTACTCTCTCTAAAATCAATAAAAATATATTTTAAGAAAATAAAGGTATGATTTTTGAAAAGCAAAATAGACCTATATTTACTGCCATGATAAAAATATCCTCATTTTTAATAAAAAGAGTTAGTTAAAAATAAGAGAATATTTTGATTATGAAAACCTAAGCAAAATAAGCTTTGTACATGTGTCTAAATTTGTATGAATATAGCACTATTTTCAGTTAGGTACACAGCATATAAAAAAATCAGTTAGTTTGGGTATGACTAGGGACAGAATAGAAACATGCAGAACAAAAAGGCAACTGTAAAAAGCCAGTTTACGGGGCAAGAAATGGAGATGAAGCCCCAGATTGACGCATGTGGGCCTGATAAGGAAGAAGAGGCTGGAGAAACTTCAGAGAGAGAAAATGATGGCAAGAGTTAAAAAGAAAATTTTAGATTAAAGCGTCTCAGTAAATGAAGAAAATGAGAAAGAAGGTTGAAAGGGATTAATTTATCTGTAACTTTCTTATAAATATTCAGTACAGACTGATAAAAGCTAGAATTCTCGGAGAGTAAAAGCTCCTGGCCCACCCCTGAGGAATAGTCTAGGCCAGCTAACGTGATCAGAAGGCAGTCTTCATAGTGTTTTGACTCCCTTACAAATTTGCTGTTTAAAGTGAACTGTAAGATATTTTTTCAAAATATATCTGTATGTGTTTTTATTGATTTTAGATAGGAAGGGTAGAAAGATAGAAACATCAATGATGATGCCCTGCATGCCCCTATTGGGGATTGAGCCTGAAACCCAGGCAAGTATTCTGACCAGGAATCAAAATGTGACCTCCTGGTTCATAGGCTGATGCTTAACCACTGAGCAACACCGGCTGGGCTGTAAGATATTTTTAATGCTGATACCACATCTTCACCATATTCCTGTCACCAAGTTTTAGAAGTACTCACATAATTCTAATAGGTACTCATTAATTGTCAAGTTCAACTGGTTATTTTACTTCAGACTTTGGTTATATTTTCAACAGTTTTCAGAGCAATGGAAAATGTCTTCTTAGGGATTTCATTTTTCTCACACTCACAAACCTCAGAGCTTGTTTGCACATTTTATCAAAGTACTCAGCATAAGTAGTTTCATTTGTTACTGGAAATAGAGTATGATCTTCCTTTGTACTTGCAAGTGCCAATATGCCCTTCTTCCTTTTAAAAAATTTTACTTAATATAAAATATACTTCTCTGTGCATATATAGAATTGAAATACATACACATATGTACATTTGTGTTCATACATATAAATGTTATCACACATCCTATATAATTCCTATATAATAAAAGCCTAATGCAAATTGTCCCCTTTGGCAGTCATTCGACTGGGAGATCTGGTGTTCAACTGCTAGCTATGACATGCAGTGACCACCAGGCAGTGGTGTGGAATATGGCGCACATTGGCAATGTGCTGTGACCTCTTGCCAGTTACCTGGAGGTGGAGGTGACAGGAATAGAGATGTGGTGAGAATGCGGGGTGTCCACCGAGCTTGCTCTTACCCCCCCCACCCCCCGTCCCCCTGCTATGCTCTCCCAGGACGACAGGACTCATGCCAGGGAAGTCCCAGTGCTCAGGTACAGGGCAACCTCAAGGAGCCTGCCCCACACCTTGAGGGTGAGCTGGGCTGCAGCCACTGGGACTGCAGGGGCCAGTCAGGCTCACTGTGGGTTCACACAGAAACCATTCTGCAAGGCCGGCCAGGAGAGAGAGAACTGCCCGCCTGGCTTCTGCACAGCAATACTGGGTGACCCACAGGCCCACACAGCACCCCAGCCCTGCTCACTGCATCTCCACATGGAATTTCGATGGAGTGGGGGTGTGTGAGGGTCCATGGACCCTGGTGCTGTCCAGGGTGCAGAGGTCAGCTGGGACCTGCCTTTCTATGTCAGATGCTGGCACTTTGATTGCCAGCTAGGCCTAAGGACCTCACCCTTGCACAAATTTTATGCAGCAGGCCTCTAGTAAATATATAAAACAGAACTCTATTTTATCAATAAAACAACTTGAGATTCAGTATATAAATGAGTATTAATTAAGTAATCATATAAAAGGGAGAAATCTTTATTAAAAGAGATAAAGTTATGGGATTTTCTTGGTTGTTCTTTGTTTTTGTCTTGATCCATATGCCCAAATATATTTATTCGTTAGAAAACTGGGAGGTAGTCTTGCCATTGCTGCTGTGCTTTTCTGCATCTTCCTTTTCTCTCCTTCTCATCTCCACCCACCCACATGTCTACAGCCATGAGGACCAGAGAGCAGGAATTGGAAGTACTGATTGTACAGTGCACAATACGCTCTAAGAGATGGAATCCTTTGATGCAAAGCATGTGTCATTTCTTTCAGGATGTGGAAAACAATGTTGTAAATAGAAAAATATCCCAGAATAGATTCACTAAATTAGTGTTTTCCAACTTTGCTCCTCAAAACCCTTAGGACCATGTTTCTTAGGATAATATACAAATCTATTTTAATGTGAACAAATTTATGAAACTATGATGTCAGATAATTTTATTATATCATAACTGAATCAGTAAACCTGGGAATGTATAAGTATATACACACACACACACACACACACATACACACACACACACACAGAGATAGAGATAGATAGAGAGATGGAGATAGAGATAGAGATAGATTAGATATAGATGCAGATTGATGTAGATTAGATGTAGATTAGATATAGATATAGATAGATATAGATATAGATATAGATATAGATATAGATATAGATGTAGATGTAGATATAGTATAGATATAGATATAGATATAGATATATAGATCTCACACAACTATGGACATGGCTACACTCTCGTTAGACTCTGCCTCTTTCAATGGGACTGAACCTCTAAACAACACCTATGTTGGAGTTTGTTTTCTCTGAAGGGTCTGCTTTACTTATGCAACTCAGAAGGCAGTAAGAAACCCTAGATTAAGAGTATCCAGCTGAACTTTCAAGATGTTATATTTTATAATGTTGAAAATAAGATGTCTCTGTTTACTTAAAGTCACCTACAACAATGAGGCAAAGAAAAATTAATATCTAAAAAAACAAACAAAAGAACACCCTTTCCAAAATGTCACAAACCCAATCTGTTAGCACCTCAGTCTAAATATTTATTGCCTGAATGAAGTCTGCTTAAGACAGAAAACCACATTGGAACTTAGACCATATGTTCTATAAAATTGGATAATTTACCAACAGTGTAAAGATTCATGGAAAGAGCATAAAAATAAGTATGACCTGCCAGGGACATGATTAATAGTGGAAATACAAATGTGAAAAACATCCCATTTCCAGGCAAAGGTAAGTGCATATTTTTGAAAAGGTAATAAATTGAAAATAATGATAAACATTTTCTAAATAATACATGAAATCAAAGTATTATAAATGAAACCTACTCTATACTTCATGTGCCAAAAAAAGAACGCACACACACACACAAAAATGACAATAATGGAAAATGTTGAAAGTAGTATCTACGTACTACATAAAAATAAGGTTAAAAAAGATGCCATACAATTGCTGTCAATTATACTGTAGTATAATTTAAAGGCACAAAATGATCTCACTATTCAATATGAGATACCTATAAGTATACATGACCAATTATTAATATCAATGGAAACCTTAATAAGTGGAAGTATATATCCCACTAGACTATAAGCTTCATTACACCAAAAACTATGCCTATGGTATTAACCAACATTTTTGTTACATACACTTATATAGCAGGCATGTGGTAAAAATGTATTTTATGAATGAACAAACCAATTAATGAGAAAAATTATAAAAAGCCAATCTTATCAAAGTTTGAAATATGTATTTCTAATCAACAAGGCACATCTTAAAAGATGATTAAATGATTATAAATTTTATCTGTATTCATCTGTATGAATAAATAGGTAAGAATGCTAAAATGTACCAAGGAAGAATAGTAATGGGAAACTTGACCCATCCCATACTAAAAAGCATAATTTTATGGAATTATAATGACATCTGTCATGGAAGCAATATAAAAATAGGCAAATTAATAGAATAGTATTATACAAATGGAAAATGGAAATACACACACACGTGTAATTTGAGTTAGTCCATAGATACTACTTAGATACTAGACTGAGTATTTCTTTTAAAAGAACAATTTAAATCTTCACCTTATAATAAATTTTGATTTGAAATATAAACATTGGGTAATTTTTTTGTTGTTGACACTATTACAGGTGTCCCCATCCCCCACCCTTTAGGCCACCTCCATTCAGCCCCCACCCCCTTTTCCTCTTTCCATCACCAAGCTGTTGTCTGTGTCTATGGGTTATGCATATATATTCTTTGGCTAATTCCTTCACTTTCTTTCATCCACCCCCTTCCTATTCCCTCTGACAGCTGTCGGTTTGTGGCATGTATCAGGCCTCTAAAGGGTTAAAAATACAAGTAATCTTTAACTGGAAAAAATCCTATTGAGATTAAAAGCAATGTAAAGATAGAAGACATTACAGAGGAAATTGACTGCTTATTAAATGATCACAAATTTAAAAGGCAAGTAACAAAATGAAAAACATATAGTATCTATAATAATAAAAGTGTAAGATGAAAATGAAAAGATATATCTATAAAAACATAAAGAACATTATTTGTGATTGGGAAATGAAAATTAAAGCAAGACACCACCACACATCTATCAGAATTGTTAAGTTCCCAGCACATGACTGGCATGGATATAGAACAATGCTAGTTCATTCATTGCTAGTGGGAATGCAAAGTTCCATAGTCAAGTTGGAAGACAGTTTGGCAGATTCTTTCAAAACTAAAAATTGACTTATAATATGATCAAGCAGTTATTCTATGAATTCTCCTCCCTCCCCCAATCTGATAAGAAAACATATCCACACAAAATCTGCATGTGATGCTCATAGTAGCATTCTTTATGATCACCCAAAACAAACTGTGGTACATCTATATAGTGGAATACTACTGAGTGATAAAAATTAATGAGCTATTATGCTATGAATAGACAATGACAATGGATATCAAATGCATATTGCTCAATGCATAGAGCATAGATAAATCTGCATAATTCCATCTGTGTGACAAAGATGAAATTATGGTATTGATAATGGCAACTTGATCAGTAGTTGCCAGAGATTTGGGGTGGACTGAAAAAGTGAAGCACAGGGGATACCTAGAGTAGTGGACCTTAAAGTATGAAAATTTTATAAATAATGATTCAAGAGGTTTGCTAAAATCCATAATGAAATATAGACTGTGACAAATAATCTAACTGCATTAAAATGCAAATAATTAATTAATTAATTAATTAATCTCACTAAAAAGGATGAGGTAAAGCTGTTGATTCAGGTACCTAAAAATAAAAAGTCTGTGGAACTAAAAGGAATATATATTTTTGATCCTGTACTCTATTTGATATAGTTGTTTTTCATGGAAGTGCAGGTTAACAAATATGTTATTGCTATACATATGTACTGTAAATGAACAATTATGTAAATGATGATGGGGACCCAGAGTAAATATTTACAGATAAGTATGAGAGTTATGTATGTCTTTGGAAATGACAATAATTCTGGGAAAAGTAAATGGCAGCAGGAAAAGAGGAGGACCAAATATGAAACGAACTGACTCCACAAAAATTCCATAAGTCTACAGGAGCTGAATAGGGCTGTTGATGATAGGACATTGTGGGCATCACTCATTCATAGAGTCTCCAAGATTCAAAGCTGACTCAATAGCATGTAACACATGAGGATGTAAGTTAGAATGACTATTTGGTAATGGATTAGAGCTGAAGACCTGACTATGAACTCTTGTTTAGCTTAACATAAATATAGGCAGATACATTTAGAAATTTTATAGATATATCTTTATTCAAAGGTTAGTATGCACATATATATTTCCTTGCTCTCTCAGCTAAGAAGCATGATACCCTTGTAGTAATGAACATTTCCAGTACCCAGATATTGTATTCTAATACAACCTCCAATCAAAGAAACCAGAGCTCCTTGGAGAAATAGCAAAATCTATGATACCAAGATGAGACTGATAAACCACGTGTGCAGTGTAAGAGAAAGCGAGAGGTAAAAGTTCTTGGCCTGCATTAGGTGGAGTTGCCATCAACCAATAAAGGGGAGTCTTGGGTGAAGATTTTGGGGGGGAATATGAAGACAGTAATTAGAGCTATTAAGCCCTCAAGTGTCAAATAGATAACAGGATATTAAATCTAAAATATAGGAAGATCTCCAGGTTGATATATGAATTTAGGATTGCTTCATAGATGCATGATGCAATCAGACACAGGTTTTACCACCCTGAGTGTGAAATCTATGGCATTTTTTATAACTGGCAGTCTTCATTGCATATAGAAAATAAACATCTGACTGAATTAAAGGTATGGAGGGAGCACAACAGTTCCTCAAACAAAATTGGTTCAGTAGTACGCTGGTTTGGCTTTCAATTTTCTTTTTCCATTTTGGTCACATGAGAGCATTTTTAGTCTCCTTGCACACTAACTCTTTAGATCTGGGAATGTACCAGTTCTGGGAGTGGTATGTGCCAGAGCCTCAAGAAATATTTTCTCCAAATGTTTAAGCTCTTTACCAAGAAAAGCACTTTATCTCCAGCACTCTAGCTTTATATTCAGGGGACATAGTGGTATTGGCATAATTTCTGAGAATTCATTTTTTCCTTCAAATTTTTATCAGTGCAGAGGGAAGTTTCAAAAGGTATAATGTACCTCAGAGAAATAGTACCAACATTTGATTTCTTCATTTTTATGCAAAAGAGGGCAAACTACAGGTGATTACCCAGTAACTAGTGGTAACTCTACATATTATTTATAGGTTACCCAAGATTCAACTTATAGTCAAATATTCTTATGTGCATAGAAAATTCTTCTGTGCCTTGCATGGTTACATGTGAGATTCAATTATGATCTGCCTGCAAGAAAAAAAAAAGTGGATATTTTAATGTAAATATGTCCTTGAAAAAGAATGAAAACCATATATAATAAAAAGTGATTTTTTTAAAAAGTACACTGCAGAAGTAAGAAAATTATGCTTTGGAATTTGTTTGCCAGGTAATAAACATTGGCAAATATGTGTTGCTGGTTAAAATGCAGCATATTTTTCAATGAATTAACATCTGCAATATTTAGAGTACAAAGAAAGTGTTATTCCGGTTATGTGTCAATATATGACCATCCCACCCCCTCAAATAAGTATCACCAAGAGACACTTAATTTGCTATATAATTAAATGTTATTCCATTTTATTGAAATTTAACATATAGTATTTACTTAAATAAGTTTAAAATATTTAATCATTTTAAATGAATTAAAAGCTATATATTTAAATAAATGCTTTATAGTTTACTAGATCTCTATTAAGTTATGTGTTTATTAAGCATGTCTATTTAAATAAATACTTTATATTTAGTATATATAAATTAAATATTTAATTTTTAATAAGTATATTTATTTACTTAAATAGTAATCATAATATTAAGATTGAGTTATAAATGTCATAGTAAATAGTTTATTTTGAGGGGGGGTCTTGAAAATATAACAAAAGACAACTTTCTTCAGTGATGACTATCTTTAATACAGAATGTTCTCTCGATGAATATATTCACATTGACAATTTAAGCAAAAAGCCTGTCAGGTTTAATATTGATGAAACACTTAATGCCCTTTTCTATATTTATAACAATTGACTAAATCACCTCTTAACAAAAGAGACAAATTTGTTAAGGAGTTGCATAATTGTGTATTCATTCCATTCGCTATCTTGGCACCTCACTGGCTTACCATTGCAATTCCTGAGCAGTATGATGAATTTAGAGCCTGCACTGGGTGCTGGAAAAGACCTACCTCAGAAATAATGGAGGATGGGGAGGATAAGAGTACTTTTTATATGCATTCCTTTAAAAATATATATATATATGTTCTTATTGACTTTAAAGGGAGCGGAAGAGAGAGGGGGAGAAGGAAACATCCATGTGAGAATCGTCAATTGGCTGCCTGCTATACACTCCATACTGGGGATGGAGCTCACAACCAAGGCATATGCCCCCAACTGGGAATCGAACCAGCGACCTTTAGCTGCATAGGACAATGCTCAACCAGCTGAACCACACTGGCCAGGGTAATATGCATTCTTTTCAAACTATCTTTTGTCACTTGTTCTAGTCCATCATTGACTTGGTTTTTGCTGTTTATTAATAGACTGGATTGGGTGTCAATTTATCATACTAAATTACAATCTATATTCAGGTCTTCTGATTATGCTGGAATACTTTCAGAAGAATATAATCTTTCTTATTCAACTCTGGCCATGACATAGGATTTTCTGACTAAAGAAATATTAAGGACTTCCAGCTGACTTACGTTTTTATTAAAGAAACAGTGGAAATTGATAGGAATAAATTAAAGAAAATCATAAACATGGCCATGATCTAAAATTTCTGAAATTCAATAATAGAAGTTCTGTAAAAATCCAGTCTGGCTGGTATCAGTGAAAGCTTATAACACTACCAGAAGGAGGCTATGCATTTCAAATCATGCTGTGTCTGCCTCAGGCAAGTTAAAATATAAATACTAACCTTGCTACTAGAATTTAAAACTTAATTATAAAACACACGATTTGGGAGAAACTGAAATCCCAAATATGTGTTCACTACTGTTAATTACTAAACACATTTGCACCTTTAATTTACTCAAAAACTCTTTAGCATCATAAATGTGATGCTTGCCCTTTAATATTCCAAGTGCACTGCTACCGTTTTAATAGCTATCAACAGCTGCTACAAATCCATTTATCCACAGCTCAGAGAGCTATTTCATCAAATTTTAATTCCAAGGCCCTATACTCTAGCATGATCTTCTTGCATATACTTTATGTGAGCACATGGTTTGCAAAGGGTGTATGAATTCAAACCTTATCAAAGATAGGTTAACAGCATGAAATACTAATTTAATAATATTATTTGATTTATTTGATTTGAGGATTAGAGAATTTTCAGAGCCTGTAACATTTTATTTCACATTATAAAAATGTGATATGCATTTAATGAGACTTTTTTAAAGTGACTTGCACTTTTATACCCACCTGGTTGAGAATGGATATCAAGATATTTTAAAAATTAAAAATTTAAACAAATTCATGAATAACCAAATTTTATTTTCAGGGAAACCTAAATATGTACACAAACTCATATGAATTACCAAATTTTATGTAGCCATTGTGAATATTACACTGTCAATAAATGCTTTAGCAATACACTGTCCAACAAAAATGTGCTAAGTTCCAAGTTTTTCTAGAAAGAAATATTTTAATAATGTGTGTTCTTCTTTTTAAAATTGTTGGTTATACCCTAGCTGGTTTGGCTCAGTGGATCAGCCTGCAGACTGAAGTGCCCCGGGTTCAATTCTGGTCAAGGGCATATGCGTGGGTTGCAGGCTCGATCCCAGATAGGGGGTGTGCAGGAGGCAGGGGATCAATGATTCTCTCTCATCATTGATGTTTCTATCTCTCTCCCTCTTCCTTCCTCTCTGAAATCAATAAAAATACATTTAAAAAATTCTTGGTTATACTAATTGATGTATATAGCATCAGGTCACATACTGGGTTTCAAGTTCCATTCCTAGTCAGGAAGCATATGGAAGGCAGCCAATCAATGTCTCTCTCTTACATAGATATTCTCTTTCTCCATTTCTCTGTTTTTCTTTCTCTTTCTCTCTCTTCTGTCTCTCTCCCACCCTCCCTTCATCTTCCTCCCTCTAAGAATATCCTTGGGTGAAGATTAGGGAAAAAAGCTAACAAAGAATTATAATAAATATTAAAAACATATACAAATTCCAAATTATGAAAAGTGTTACTAACATATGTAGAGACAGCAAATAGAATAGCACAGTGTCCAAAAAGGAGATCCAAGAATACAATTATATTGTTATTTTGAAATTATTAGGTGTATATTGCACGATAAAGGAAAGGATGTTAATGATAAAGTATACATTTTTAAAAATTAGTAGACACTGTATTGTTAATTATGAATTGGCAATATCAATATAAACTTAATCTTTTAAAAAATGCATATTTTTGAATTTCTGCTTCTGGTTATGATGGACAAAAAAGAATTGCATTCTGCCTTTACCTTTTAAGCAGTTAGAAAACTGGGTATAATATGTGAAATAAGAATTTTTGACATTGGATAGTAGGACGTATAGGATTGTGATTTCTGAGGGAAGGGAAGAAAATAGATGAGCCCAGTGATTACTGCCTAGAGGCAGCTTCCAGGCCACTGTGCAAAAACTGGGAACACAAAAAGAGCACAGCAGTATCAATGAATTGAAAAGACAGAAAATCAATTTCACAAAGACCAGACACTGAGAATGTATCGTCTAGAATAATGGAGAAGGAAGGAAGAGAGGAGTTTCAAAGACGGCAATGTGTTCTCTAGGTTCTTTGCTGTAGAGTTGTTAATCTGTGCACCCATAGGAAGTTATCCAAGGTCATGAAAGAACCACCAAAATCAGTGAATGAAACAGTGCTGAGAATAGTCTGCTAAATCATTGGAGGGCTGCAAACTTGGGAAAGAAAAAAGTTGATGTTAAAAACTAGGAAGTCATTCCAATATGGAGGAAAACATGGATAAATAATTCCATAGGAGGAAGGAAAAGAGTGAGCACAGTACAGGTGAAGGAAGTGTTAGAATTCACCTAAGGCAGTAGCAGTGGGAACAGAGAGGAGGAGTCAGATATGATAAAACAAAAAGGTTTGACATTGACAGTATTTGTTCACAAACTTAATATAAAGTGAAGAAAAGCGAGGATTCTAGAATGGCCTCCACAACTCTGATTTGGATTGAAAATGGACAGTGATTATATTCACCAAGAGTTGGAAAACATGGGTCCTGGCTGGTTTAGCTCAGTGGTAGAGCACCAGTCCATGCACTGAAAGGGTTATGGGTTTAATTCCTGGTTCAGGGCATGTACCTGGGCTATGGGTTTGATCCCTGGCCAACCTGAAGCACATACAGTAGGCAACCAATCAATATATATCTCTCACATTGATGTTTCTCTCTCTCACTCTCCATCCCTATCTTTAACTCTCTCTAAAACTCAATGGGAAAAATATCCTCAGGTGAGGATTAATAAACAAAACAAATAAAGTATTAGAATACATGGAAGAATGATAATTGAGGAAAATACTATAACTACTATTTTTAATATTTTAAGTTTCAGGTCTCCAAAGGATGACATTTACCGTATTTTTCGGACCATAAGACGCTCCGGACCATAAGACGCACCAGTTTTTAGAGAAGGGAAATGAAGAAAAAAAGATTCTGAAACAAATAGTGTCCTAAAATATTTTATGTGCATTAAAACCCAACATCACAGTCATAAACACATGTAATCAATCCTGTAAACAGCAGCATTTAGAACCATTTTAGAGCCGGGCAAGCACACAGAGACCACACAGAGCCAGGCAAGTAAAAAAACTTTTTTTTTAAAGTATATGTGTAGGCTATATTTGGACCATAAGACGCAGGGACTTTTCCCCCCCATTTCTGGGGGGGAAAAAGTGCATCTTATGGTCTGAAAAATACGGTAGGTCATCCAAAATATTTAACACTAAAGGCACAGTGCACAAAATTTATGCATGGGAGGGGGGTGATGTCCCTCAGCCCAGCCTGCACCCTCTCCAATCTGGGACCCCTCTAGGATATCCCTCACACAATCCAGGACTGCTGACTCCCAACTGCCTGCCTGCCTGCCTTTCTGAATGCCCCTAAATGCTTCTGCCTACCAGCCTAATCACCCCTAACCACTCCCCTGCCAGCCTGATTGATGCCTAACTTCTCCCCTGCTGGTCTGATTGCTCCTAATTGCCCTCCCCTTCAATCCTGGTCAACCCTAACTTTCCACTCTTGCAGGCCTGGTCCCCCCTAACTGCCATTCCTTGAAGGCCAAGTCACCCCCAACTTCCCTTCTCTGCCAGCCTGGTCACCCCTAACTACTCTCCCCTACAGGCTTGATTACTCTTAACTGCCCTCCCTTGCAGGCCTGGTCCCTCCCAACTGCCCTTCCCTGCTGGCCTAATCACTACCCACATCTGCCCTCCCTTCCTGACCTGATCCCTCCCAACTACCCTCCCATGCTGGCCATCTTGTGGCAGCCATCTTGTGTCCACATGGGGGCAGCCATCTTTGACCAAATGGGGGGAGCCATCTTATGTGTTGGGGTGATGGTCAATCTGCATATTACTCTATTAAATAGGATAGAGGCCTATTGCACAGGTGGGGGCTGGCTGGTTTGCCCTGAAGGTGTCCTGGATCAGGGTGGGGGTCCTCTTGGGTTGTGGGGCAGCCTGGGCGAGGGGCCTGTGGTGGTTTATAGGCCAGCCATGCCCCCCCAATGACCCAAGCAGAGTCCCTGGTATCTGGGTTTATTTATCTTCTACAATTAAAACTTTGTAGCAGGCCAGGGCTGCAGAAGCTTGGCTTCCTCCATCGCTGGTGGCAACTCAGACCTCCTTCTCTTTCCAGCTCCATGGCTGCCACCATTTTTGTTGGAATTTATTTCTCATCTATAATTGAAACTTTGTAGCCTGAGTATAAGCATGGACTGGCCAGGGCAGCAAGGAAGCTTGGCTTCCACCATTGCCAGAGAAACCCAAGCCTCTGTTTGCTGCAGTTCTGTGGCCACAGCTATCTTGGTTGGGCTAATTTGCATACTTGATCCTGATTGGCTGGTGGGCGTGGCTTGTGGTTGTAGCAGATGCATGGCCAATTTGCATATTACTCTTTTATTAGATAGGATAATGTTATATATTGGGGTAGAACTCAGAGGAAACTGTTAAACTATAGAGATTCACTATAAGCCATTAGCTTAGAAATGGAAGCCAAGTGTGATGAAGTTTGATGAAGAAGCCCATTTTCCAAGCAGTTTCCCAAAAGGGCCAGACAATCAGAGAAGAGACAACATATATATTGCACAAGCACTAGGAATTGTTAAAGGGGCTTTCTTACTCAGGGAACATTAGATAGGAGAAGATGAGGTGGGAGATTCTGGAATAAATGAAGCATCAATAAATATGCAAACACACAAATTATATACATGCATACCTGTATACATACATGCACAGAAGTCAATGATGAATGAAAACCAAATGACTACGTTTAATTTATTATACACCACAAACAATTAACTACAATCTTAGTAAGTGCCCGTTAAAAACAGTTAAGTTGGTCTATATGAGATGCTTTTTGCTAACTCTACCATGGAGACTCTGTACTAAAAGCATATTTTTATAGAACTTTACGTTTCCAGTAAGATGTCTTTATTACAATACTAGAGGCCTAGTGCACAAAAATCATGCACTGGGGGTGGGTGTTCCTCAGCCCCGCCTGCAACCTTTTGCAGTTCATGAACCCTCTTGGGGGATGTCTGACTGATGGCTTAGGCCCACTCCCGTCTAAGTCATCAGTGGAACATCTTTAACACTGCCACAGAGTCAGAGAGGCTCCTGCCACTACTGTTGCACTTGCAGCTGTTAGTTCAGCTTCTGGTTGAGCATCACTCCCCCTGTGGGAATGCACTGCCCACCCGGGGGCAGCTCTTGTATTGAGCATCCACCCCCTGTTGGTCAGTGGACATCATAGCGACCGGTCATTCTGCCATTTGGTCAATTTGCATATTAGCCTTTTATTATATAGGATCCCTTGGAATCATCTTATTCCCTTTTAAAGTACTTAACACCTTAATTTTACTTTTAAGAATTATTTATTAACATCTGTCTTTTTCATAAGCTTAATAAGATCGTGTCTACTTTTATGCAGCATATTTCCCAAGTTCATAGAACGTACATTGGCACAATGTCAGTTCTAAGGGTTTGTGAATGAATAAAGAACTTTACAAAAATGCATTCACTCTTAATTAGTTGAGCAGAAATGTCTAAGAAAGTTACATTTATATAGCTAATTTTTTGTAATAATTTTTTATTGATTTCAGAGACACTAAGGGAGAAGGAGATAAAAATAGAAACATCAATGATGAGAGAGTCATGGACCAGCTTCCTGCTGCATACCCACTACTGGGGATCAATCCCACAACCTGGCCACGTGCCCTGAGTGTGAATGGAACAGTGAACTCCTGGTTTATGGGTCAATGCTCAACCACTTAGCCACACCAGCCAGGCATAGATAGTTCATTTTTAAAATTTTTATTTTATTTAAGATTTAGCCACATGTCAACTTGTGATATATACAATGTCATCATTTAAATCTTTCAGCCCAGTGATTACTTCCATCTACAAAATAATTCTACTAAGTTTTCTTTATCACAAAACATTTATTTTTTTAAATATATTTTATTGATTTGTTTACAGAGAGGAAGAGAGAGGGATAGAGACTTAGAAACATCAATGAGAGAGAATCATCGATCAGCTGCCTCTTGCATACCCCCTACTAGGGATGTGCCCGCAACCAAGGTACATGCTCTTGACCGGAATCAAACCTGGGACCTTTCAGTCCGCAGGTGGACGCTCTATCCACTGAGCCAAACTGGTTTCAGCACAAAACATTTATTTAACTAACTTAATACTACTATTTTTATCATTGATGCCACCATTTGTCAGCACCTAGATGGTGGCTGAGTATAGAGACAAAATAAGAAGCTGGCTGGTTCTGTAGAATCAAAGGAGCAATCTAAACATAAGGGTTGAAACCCCTTTCAAATACTACAATTCAACATATTACTAATGATAATGATCACAACACTTATAATCCCTTTCTGTGCCAGTTATGGCATTGAGTGATTTAAATATACCCTTAAAATTAATCTTAGTGAAAGCACTGCAATTTGGAGTTGAGAAGGGGAGATTGTTGGAGATCAGACAGGTAGCAAATTGCTGCTATCATGCAAACTTTCATTTGTTTGATTTCAAAGTTCATACTTTTTCTAATCTCCTTGCAAGGATATATTTATTGATTTTTAGAGAGAGAAGGTCAGGAGGGAGAGAGAGAGAGAAACATCAATTGATTGCCTCCCACACGCACCTTCAGAGGGAATCAAACACACAACCTTTTGGTGTAAGGGACGACACTCCAACCATCTGAACCATCCAGTCAGGGCCAAAATCCTTACTTTTAACATATATTTTTTCTAGGCATCATCTTGGAAAATCAATTGGGATAGCAGCCACTATAAGACTTATATTCTTAGTCAAAGTCATAATTTACTTATAATTTTTATGCCATTCACTCACCAACACAAACAATGGTTATTTTACCCTGGATCCAATATGAACTCAGCCCATAGATTAAAATCTAGTCTTATTTCCTCTGCTCAACAACACTCCTACCCCTCCCCTCATCTTTCTCTCTTAGCTTTCCTGGAACATCACAGTTCATCACCAAATATGCTTTTACAATGTGACAATTAATTGTCCTTCCCTTCCAAGAACAAATCTTACATTTCTTCAAGTGCAGATGTGACTCACCCCACTCAGAATGCCCTAACTGACTAATGGTGCCCCACAATTATATTTTCTTTCCCTTTCTTTTATTTCTCTCATACTTTCTAGAGATCATCTGTCTCTTACTCTCAGGAAATTCAATTTCTGTTATTTATTCATTCCATTTTTTTTCTATTTACAGTTATTGAGTATCTATTTGGTTCCTGGTAGGGATGTAGATGCTATCAAATGGTGGTGAGAAACAGAATTAGGTTGGTTTATTTGTGATCTGGTCAAGAGTAGCTAGACAGCTACGTTAGTTTGAATGTGGGGAAAGCCTCAATGAAGAGGGAAGGTTTGAACTGAGACATAAATAACAAGAATCCAACCTGTGCAAAAAGGAAACAAAGTATTTCAGATGTCAGTTTTCAAGGCACCAAAGAAAGGAGGAACTTGCAATACATCAAGAGACTCCTATAGCTGGAATATAGTTGGGGGAATGGGGCAATGGTAGAAGATGCGGTTAGCGATCAAAATAATAGGAAGGAGTTTCTACTTACTTGCACTGGAAGTCAATGGTGATTTATAAAGAACATTATAAACTGATGAACCAAAAGATAGATATAGAGACAGTAAAGCAACAAGCAGACTGTCAAATTACAGTGGGGAGGGGAGGGAGATCTGGAGGAGATAATAGATCAACCAAAGGACTTGTATACATGCATATAAGTACAACCAATGGACACAAAACTCTGGGGAGGGAGGGTATGTATGGGAAGGAGGGAGGGGGGCAAAAAAAATCAATAAAATATATTTTAAAAAAATAAATAAAACAAAAAATAAATAAAAAGGGAAAAAGCATGATCCACTCTTTCATTTAAAAAGATCACTCTGGCCGAAACTGGTTTGGCTCAATGGATAGAGCGTCAGCTTGGGGTCTGAAGGGTCCCGGGTTCGATTCCGGTCAAGAGCATGTACCTTGGTTGCGGGCATATCCCCAGTGGGGGGTGTGCAAAAGGCAGCTGATCGATGACTCTCTCTCATTGATGTTTCTAGCTCTCTCTCCCTTCCTCTATGTACAAAATCAATAAAATAAAATAAAAAATAAAATAAAATAAAATAAAAAGGTCACTCTGGTTACTAAGTGGAGAATGGCTTGCATGGAAGCAAGAATGGATTGAGAAAGACCCCAAGAGAGAAGAGTACAGGCAAATGAAAAAGGCGGAGAAAACATTCACAGTGGCAATGTGTGTTGAAGAAATGGGCAACATGCCCTGCTGCTGACCTGAATAGGACTTACATTCTTGAGCAGCTGATTGCATAAACAGACTATTTGGTAACTTAGAGATAAGTCCGGGGCAATGAATAGGTGGCGGCCAAAAATAGGAATCCCAATTTAACTGTGATAGGTTTGACATGCTGGTTATACATCAACAGAGTGACAGGAAGTCACTAGCAGGATGTAAAAGTTTAGAATTCAGAAGAGTAGTCAGGACTGGAGAAAGAAATGTAGAAAATATCCTCAATTGGCTGGCAGTTTTAGCCATGAGAAACAATATTGGAAAGGAACAAATATAGTGATCCCAATAGAGGGCCTATAAGATAGAATTGCTCTGTTTTCTCAGTTTTATTTTCATGTGACATGGTTCTGCTCATAAGAGGATGCAGCGGACCCATAGAAAAGGGTCTCTATCCAGACCCAAAGATTCTGATCATATGGCTGGCTGCCCTATTTATTTTAGACATATCTCATTTATAATGCCATGACGATTTTTTAACCATGGACATTAAAAACCAGAACAAATTATGTCTAAGAAAGCACTATGTGTTTTAATTTAGGATTTTTGTGTAACAATTACCTAAATACACACACACACACACACACACACACACACACACACACACACACACTGGGTGGGTCACAGGTGAAGTCTTGATTAATCATGAATCCTTCCAAATCAAGGACTAGCAAGTTCTTTCTCCACAGCCATCTAGAGATAGAAATCTCAGCCTTGTTTCTGGCTTACTTCCTTCTGTAACCTGTGGTTTACATTTTTGGGATTTCTTACTGACTTTTGCCCAACTCATGTTATGGGCTCCCAGATTTCTGGGGTGTTGTTTTTGGTCTCATATTTCGTTTCACTATAAAATGATTTCTGCTATTACTGACAACACACAGCCTTCACTGCAAATGATCTATGAACAGTTTGGGTTGTACTGTTCTACAATGACCTCGGGTTTTTAATGCTCTTTGTTTACTCTGCATTTTGTTCTCTGGTTCAATGACATCAACTATCACATTACCTTTTTGTTCCATATCTTTTATTTATTGTCATATTGACCAAATCAACTACTGTGATTACAACATTCAGTGCACACACAAAGTACCCAAATTTTGTACTCAGTACTAAATTATTCAGTCTTTTCTATCTAATTCTTGAGCTATTAATTTTATTATGACAATTGCCAACTATATTTCAGTAATAAACACCCACTGTTCCTGTCTGTCTTTATATTGGGGATGTTGTCTTTACAATTATGGAGCATCTCTTTTTATTGTTCCTGTCATTTTTTTTATAATAAGACACAAATCCCAACAGGTGACCCTATAAACAGTTATATATTTTTCTCTGTGAAACTTTTTTCTTCTATCATCAAACTTTTCTGTTAGCTATATTTGATTGACAGAGAATGGTTCTGAGCCTTTGCACACATACATAAAACTTGGCTCAACTGGAGGGAGAGAAATGAAGAGAGAAACTAACAAAATTTTTAAGTTTTAATTCTCTACTTCTGCATCTTCTCCTCACATATACTCTATGTGCTTCTTAAAATTAGACTGGTTACTTCTATTCCAAATACAGGTTTTTGGAAGAATAGTCTAAATTTGAGAAAAAATCAAAGTGTTTGTAGTGCACCTGATCATTTTATTTTTACAAGCAAGCAGCCTGATTATCATCATATTAGAGATGCAAAAAGTACTGTGTGCTGGTGAGTTATTGCTGGAGCTTGGGTCTCAGAAGTTTCTTTGAAAGTCTCAGAAAGCCTTTAAGAAAAAGACTAATACATAAATCAAATTTCTTGGTATATGTTTAAGGATAATAGAAGCTGAGAATTGGAATTTTGACAATTGGTAAGTATTGTAGTATAAAAATATGGATATGTCTATAGTGAAAATAAAATTTATATAGAAAACTTTCAAACTTTAGTTTGAGAAGAAAAAATTTTATTTCTTTTACTTCAGGCTAAAAAGTACACAGAACGGCATATAACTATGAAGATCCTTTTTTTTTTTTAAGAATAAAATATATATGATTATGCAACCCAGTATACATTGCAATGAAGGTGAACCTTTATATTCCCACGAATGAATTGTTTTTGAATTAGGGAAAGAAGGTTAGAGGACAGAGCTCAAACCATCTAGGATTCTAATGTTTAAACTGGCATTTAATCAGTAAATGTGGCAATTCTCTTATAATAAAACATTAACTAGTCAGTTATGAAGCTATTAAGATAATTCAAGTTGTTAAAATTTGAGACATTTTAGATAATCTAATTTTCAACTTTTTTAGCTTGGTATTTGCTTCTAAAATTATGGAAACAAAAACAAGGGAGGGAGGGAGGGAGGGAGGGAGGGAGGGAGGGAGGGAGGGAGGAAGGGAGGGAGGGAGGGAGGGAGGGAGGAAGGAAGGAAGGAAGGAAGGAAGGAAGGAAGGAAGGAAGGAAGGAAGGAAGAAAGGAAAGGAGGGAGGAGGGAAAGGAGGGAGGGAGAAAGAAAGGGCAAACACCTGGATATTCCCTCACATCTCCTCACCTTCAAAGCTATTCTGCATTGTTCTTTAATACTTTCCAATGTGATGGCACTGCTTCTACTCTCAACGCTCCTAGCATCATAAATATTAGTCAAAAAGGAAGAAAACATCTAGCAATTACCGCTATTATTGATACCTGGGATCACTGTTGCCTACAGTATTGTGATTTTTGAAACAGAAATAGTAAATAGTGATCTAGAAATCTTTTCAAGATCTCTTTTAGTAGACAATGTCTAAATGTTGCATCTTTTTTTTTTCAGTAGTGTTACATGTCAAATTTTTTAAAATATTCTAACTGGAAATCCAGTGTTTGTGTATCTTAATCCTGGATTACTTTATTAACAATTTTTTTCTGCTAAATTCTTTCTCCTCTGAATATAATCCATAAACCAGCACAATTAATTTAGAAATTAATCTTTCTAAAAATATTAGTTTAACATTGTCATCCCAATTACCTTTTTATTTGATATTATTTAAAAATCTAGAAGGTAGATTGATATACCAGTTTTACTACCCTCTCCCTTCAATCTGGATTGAAAGCCCTTTATTATGTTAATCTCAATGGTAATATCAAATCTCATTAAGTCAATTCCTACGAATTTCTAGAATGTATTAGATTCATTTTTACTTACAAATTTTTACTTAAACTGTTTACTTCCCACATGAAACGCTCCCTCTCTACCGTCTTATCTAACCTTATTATTCTTTAAAGTCAATTAAATTTTCTGAACTATACAAAGTTTTGTCCAGCTACCCTAGTCATCTCTATATTTCCCACACTACCAACATTTAATTTATATTGTTTATTAGTGTTATGATGATTCACTTATACACTTCCTCCTTTCCGTATGACCAGATCATCTATCTCTTGATTTTGTTAGTCTAACTCTAGCAACATCCTGCAAAAAATAATCAATAGAACTTTTATGAAACAAAATAGAAAATAAAATTAGTACAAAGTAATATAATATCTTGAAAACACACTTTGTTTTTAGTTGAAATTCATTAATGGTGTCATGAGAGTTGGTATAGAAGATCTTGTTTTATACTAAGACACTAGAAATGGTTGGGAATGCCGAAAATCAGCTTAATTTGCATTAAAATTCCCAAGGTTTGTAATCATACTGACTTGGGTTTCAGTCTTAGCTTTCTCAATTCTTGGCTAAGGACTGAGAGAAGACTGCTTAAGAAAAATTTCATTCAGGTCTCAGGCTATGATACACATCATTGGGTTGTTTTGAGGTATAAATGGAATCATGCATTCAAAAGATACAGCACAACGGAGGGCTCAATAAGTGGTTGTTATTCTCATTGTTGGTAGTAGTTGTGATGGTGTTATCTACATTGTACAATAGTTCAAGGAATATATCATTCGGTACAAACAGACTTCAACATCATGGCACACTCAAGATCAAAATGTGTTTTCCTCTTAAGTATGCAAGTCCAGAAGCAGGTGAGTGCTCAATGAGGAACCCACAAACTTGAAACCTGTTAGTCTGTCATTACCAAGGGTGTGAATCTGTTTCTTCACAGCCAAATCTGCCTCACCTTCTCATCTACATCCTAGCCTGAGAGAATGACAGGGGGTGAAGGACAGACCCCTGCACTTTTTAAGCGTTTGAAGCAGAAATTGCACATACAATTTTTATTCAGATCTCACTGCCTCCTCATCTAGTTGCATGGCCACATTTAGCTATAAAAAGCTTGGAATTGTAATCTAGAATTGAGTTCTCTATACGCAGCCCAAGGTTTGGGGAAAGAACATCTGGGAAACTGGGAGTTCATAGGAATTGACCTTGGATACAAGATGCCAACAGCCCTCTTTATTGTTTGTTCCCCTTTAGACTAGGCTCTCAATTTAATCCATAGAAAATGAAGCTGCATTTGGTGACACTTCTTTAGAATCATTAAAATATCTTTACATATTCATTTTTCTCTCACTTTATTCCCCCAGGACAAATAGCAAACTTCAGCTCATGCATTTTCGAACCTAGTGGTGGAGGTGGAGGTGAGAATACTTGTCACTTCAACAATAAAACCTTGGATAGGTTTAGCCCCATGACAACAAAATCCTTAATGGCCATGTCCACAGTAAAGAAAATATTTACAATGTGATTCAATGTATACATTCATTTATGTTATATGCAAAGAAGAATTTATTTTCTCTATTTAAAAAATAATAGACACAGCATTTGATTTTATGACTCATGATTTTAAAATATTGAATTGGTTCACATAAGTCTATTAAATATATTGGAATTGATCACCTTTCCTTAAGAGTAAAAATTGTCTTCATATGAATCAAGACTTTCCTTAGCCCATCATTACAAAAATAAAATAAAAAATTTAAAATAGAATTATTTGGGCCCCTTATATTAAATGGACATGGTAGCCTAATTGAATCAGAAATTCTAGTTTCAATAACTCATACACTAATAAGTATGATCCTTTATTAAGTACTTACTATGTTTCAGAAATTTACATATCTTACTTATGTAGTATGGAAGAAAGATTATTAACCACCAAAACTAGATGCCTATAAATTTTTATTCCACTTTAACAGACTATCTTTGGCAGACTAACTTATCTTTGCCTCACTTCCTCATCACAAAATGACGATAATAATACCACTACCATCAGGAATGGTTCTAAAAAATAAACTATGTACTTAAAGGTCTTATAATATTCCAGTAAATATTAGCTAACTTAATTCATTCAACTATTATATATTGAATGTCAGCCTTGTATGAACCACATTTTAGGTGCCAAAATGACAGTAGTTAATTAAACAGAAATGAGAACTCAGGCTTTTTGAAACTTCACATTTTAATACCATCTTATTTCAATTCTGAGAAATTGGTCTTCTTGTTCTCATTTTACTCATGAGGAAATGTTACTGAATTAAAGGGGGTCCATATGCCTGTGTGCAGCAAAGCCTAATAGAAACAAACAGGAGCTAGCAGCGAAAAAAGGGCTTACTAGTTGAGGAAATGGTACCACACCCAGAGTCTCAGCTGAGCTAAGATGGCTTCTAGAAGTTGAGCTCTATAGGGAAAAATTATAATATTAACCACAGTGACTAAGGGAGTTAGGGACATGGATTCTACTGATTGGTAGGCACCGGGGTAGTGGGTATTTGATCAGTTCATATGGTCCTGATGTGAGCCATGCTGTCCCTTTGTCTGCTTTCACAACAATGTGGTAGGCCATTTTGGAGCTGAAACATAAGTGAGGCCTAGATGCTATCCCTAGTCTGACTGGCACTTTATTTCTGGGGTCAACAAGCCCAAGGCTTTGTTTCTAAGATGATTTGATGCTGATCAGAACCTCATTGTCCTGAGGGCTTAATGATTAAGGGGGTGGAGGTACAAGAGTGAAGGTGAGTCAGTGCTGTATGAGGCAAGTATGAATCAAAAGGAAAGAAAGGAGAAAAGCTCATATTTTAAAATGAAGTTTCAGTGCAGTTACACATGGACATCTGAGGCCGCATCTATGTGGCAATGGGGTGTGCCGAGGAGTAGTGACAGTCAAGGTCTCTGGAAATGTCACATGTAAACCTGAGAGTGCTTTGCCCCTCACTGGTTGTGGGTACTGTGTGTGTGATTGGCCTCTTTCATGGTGTGTAGCAGAAATTTAAGAGAAGTTTACTGTACAAATAGCAAAGTAGTTAGTAGCCAGAGCTATACTGGCCTGAGTGTGACTTTTGGAGGTGACAATCACTGTTTACTTGATTAGCTGTTTGGATGAATCATGTTACAGCTCTGAACTCGATTTCTGTAACCTCATAGAAACTTCATTTCTTTAATATGACCTTTTCTTCTTTCTTTCCTTTTGATTTAAACTGGCTTCATCCAGTACCCTGACTCACCTGCCTCCTTCTCTCTTGCACATCCATTTCCTTAATTAGTAAGCCCTCAGGACAATGAGTTCTGGTCAGCAACAACTAATCTTAGGAGCTAAGTCTTAGGGCTGTTGACCACAGAGTTTCAGTCAGATAAGGGATAACACCATTCAATTGTGTTTCAGCTCCAGAATGACCCCATTGACCACAGCCTTGTAAAACCAGACAACTGAGTCATGCTGCCAGGGCCATCAGTTATAGTCTTGATGGGTCAATCCATGTACCCAGTTCTTGCCTAACCAGAGGAGTGTAATATGAGTTAATAAGACCAATCAGTCTCTTTTTCTGAAATTTAAATCTCAAAAAGAATGGCACTGAAACCAATGGGTCTGATTCATGCTTGTGGTGACATCCTGATGAGACTTTGTGCGATTCCCTCTCTGACTAGATTCCATGTGCTGGGTCATGTTTTTTCCTCAGCCTTATGGTCCAACTCTTTCTTTGATTTTGAGTGTGAATGCTTATCTTTCCTACCTATCTAGGGAGGCAGCTAGCTGTCAGCATTCCAGACGCATAATCAATCTTCATTATTTGTGGATTTCACTTTTGTGAACATGCCTATTCCCTAAAATTTAAATGCAATCCGAAAATCAATACTCCCCAAACTTTTGTTCTTATTCACACATAAGTACAGGATGTTGCTCAACACCCCTATTCAGATGAGCTCTCATACCATAAACAAGTATTCTTTTCACAGTCCATGTAAATGTCATGTTTTTTTGCATTTGTGTATATTTTTGGTGGTGATTTACTTGTTTAAGATGCCTTTAACCATTGAATGGTTGAAGTGGTAGTGCATGTTCCTAAGCACAAGAAGGCTGCAGTGTGCCTTGTGGAGAATTGTCTATGTTAGATAAGCTTTGTTCAGGCATGAGTTATAGCGCTATTAGCTATGAGTCCAGTGTTAATGAACTGACAGCACAGTGCATCCAGAAAAAAAGAAGAGGAAATTTCCTATTTTGTGTATAAGGCTGTTTTGGAAAGTACTAAAGTAACATCTATAGTCTATGCAGCTATAGAAAAGATGGAAATGTGGTTCAATTTGTGAATTCATGAGATAATTAAGGTTTAAGACAAAGCATATTGGTCAGCATGTGTGATGCTAAAAGCCAAAGAAATTTATGATCACATTAACCAGAGTCAGGAAAATGTTAAACCCTTCTCAGCTAGTGCTAACTGGCTCACACATTTCAAAAGGTGATAACTGCATGAGAAATGTTGCACTGGCAGGCAAGACAATTAAAAAAATACCTGGTAATTATTGTACAGGAAAAGGGTCATGAGGAACAGCAGATTTTCAACTGTCATAAGACTAGCTTGCTTTTCACGGAAATTTGTAAACTAACGTATAATGAAAATGGCATTTCAGTTGACAAAAATTTAACATTACTACCATAAATAACAAGAATCAATTCATATATATATATATATATATATATATATATATATATATATATATATGCAATTTTTACACACACACACACCACCAATCTTTGTGATGCTGGTTACTAGAGCATCCTGTGAATACACTAGATCAAAAGCTGAACCTTAATTACTCTTTTTGTTGTTGTTAAATTTATCTTTATTGATGAATGTATTATAAATGTCCCCTTTGCTTTTGTCCCCATTAACCCCTTACAGCCACAGGTGCCCCTCCCAGGCCTTTACCACACTATTTTCTGTGTCCATGGGTTGTGCATATATGCATATAAATTCCCAGGTTAATCTCTCACCACCCATCCCCCCACTCCTGCCTTCCCTCTGAAATTTGACAGTCTGTTCCATGCTTCTGTGTCTCTGAATCTATTTTGTTCATCAGTGTATTTTGTTCATTAGATTCCACATATGAGTGAAATCATGTGATACTTGTTTTTCTCTGCCTGGCTTATTTTGCTTAGCATAATATTATCCAATCCATTCATGATGTTGCAAATGGTAAGCATTCCTTCTAGTTTCCAGCCATGTACTTACTCTTAATATAGCTTTCCAACAACACTCCTTCAGAAGCAGTAAAGAGATAATTTCCCAAACAAACAAAAGCAGTGGGAGAACATCACCAACATGTCTGCCTTATAGAAATATTAAGAGTTCTTCTGGCTGAAAGGATACTAAGATACAAAGAAAAACACATAAATGTATAAAACTCACCAGTAAAGATAAATATGTAGTCAAAGTCAGAATTCACCTAATGTTGTCATGGTGATGCATAAATGGTCTCAACGCTAGTATGAAAGTTAAAAAAAATACTAAACATAACTATAACTGGTTTTCAACTTTTCGGATAAGGAACTTGGAAATCACTCCTCCATTAAAAATAAATAGAGGCTGAACAGACTGAAAAATCAATAACTCTTCTTGGAGTCATAAAACAAACTGCGGAGGATATAGGCAAACTGCGTCCCTCAAGACTGGAGAGATACCCCAAAACAGGGATTCATGGCTTACCAGAGCAGAGACCTTGGGAACTGTGGTGGGGTAGGAAAACCTGAATTACAATTGGTAAATTGTTGGAGGCAAAACCTTCAGGGGAAACCAATCATGGGAGGATTCCCACAATATTGTGAGATTTACTTCCAGTAGCTCACACAGATTCCCACAGTCAATATCAAGAAAAATCCCCTCAGACTTCCAACAGTGAAAAGAGCCAGGAGTCAATTAAAAATACATAGACAACTCTGTTTTTCTTATCTTATCATGGAAAACCAGTTAACAAAAGCCTAACCTGCTGGGATATCAAAGCTTAACTGTTCAGGGGAAGGAAAATATCCAACCCTAGCCTGCTCAAGACTCCCAAGTGGGAGTAGGGAAATAACCAACTCCAGTACACTCACTCACCATCCTGTCTCACCTAGGTGGGAGCTGAAAAGTGACAAACACTTGGATATTCACAGTCCAGAAATACAGACTTAATGAAAGACTGAGACCAGCCCAGCTGGTGTTGTTCAGTGGCTGAGCATCAACCTATAAATCAGGAGGTCATGGTTCGACTCCCAGTCAGGGCACATGCCAAACTGCAGGCTCCAACCCCAGTAGGGGGCAAGCAGAAGGCAGCTGATCCATGATTCTCTTTCATCATTGATATTTCTGTCTCTCCCTCACCATTCCTCTCTGAAATCAATAAAAATATATTTAAAAAGGAAAAGGCTGGGACCTGATTACAGGACTGGAACAGTAGTCCTATAGAATACTCCCCCTACATCTCAAAACCACATTACTAAAGATCTATTCACAGTAGTTCCTTTTACCTGTATATTATGTACTCTACAAAAACAAACAAACAAAAAAACAACTAATGCAAATTTATCAATAGCAAAAATCAATAGCAAAACACACACAAACACCAAAAACAAACAAACAAAAAAACAGACAAACCACAAAACACCACAAACAGTTTGAAGAGAGAGAGCAGGCATCAGAACCAGACATGAAGAGATTATCAGACCACGACTTTATTTTTTTTAAAATATTTTATTGATTTTTTACAGAGAGGAAGAGAGAGGGATAGAGAGCCAGAAACATCGATGAGAGAGAAACATTGACCAGCCGCCTCCCGCACACCCCCTACTAGGGATGTGCCTGCAACCAATGTACATGCCCTTGACCAGAATCAAACCTGGGACCCTTCAGTCTGCAGGCCTACGCTTTATCCACTGAGCCAAACCAGTTTCGGCCAGACCAAGACTTTAAACAATTATGATTTATATGCTAAGGGTTCCAATGAATAAAGTACTGTATATAACATGCAAGAACAGATGCACAATGTTAAATAAAGAGATGGAAATGCTAAGAAGAAACCAAAAAAAATGCTGGGGATATAAAAAAAATTTTAATAGAAGTAATGAATGCCTATCATGGGCTTATTAGAAGACTGGATATAGTTAAGGAATAAGTCTCTGAGCTACAGTTTATATCGGTAGATCCTAGAAAACTGAAAAGCAAAGAAAATAAAGACTGAAGAAACAGAACAGAAAATCCAAGGACCATGGGGAATACTACAAAAGCTGTAAAATATACACAATGAGATACCAAAGGAAGAAGAGAGAAAAGAAAAGAATAAATATTTGAATCAATAAACAATAACTACTGGGAATTTGCCCAAATTAATGTCAGAAACCAAACCACAAATCTGGAAAGCACTGCAAACACCAGATAGAATAAATTCCAATGATACTATGCTTCAGCATATCTATTATAAATTAGAGAAAAATCAGAGATAAATAAAAACCTGAAAAGCTGGAGGGGGCAAATTATCTACCAAGGAACAAAGATAAGAATTACACTGATTTCTCCTTAGAAACCATGTAAGCAAGAAGAGACATTTCTCCTTAAAAATCATGTATGCAATGAAGTGACCTATTTAAATAAACTTGCAATTCTATACTTTGCAAAATTACACTCAAAATGAAAGAGTAAACAAAGACATTCTCAAACAAAATGTGGGGAAATGTGTTGCCAGTAGGACTGCCATACAACAAATGTTAAAATAAATTCTTAAGAGAAAATTGATTAAAATGATAAACTAGAAGCTAAGTAAAGAAATAATATTAACAAAAGAAATTGGTGAAGATAATATTTATTTTTCTTAGTCTTCACTGATCCAAAAGATAAGAGCTCTTCAAAAATAATAGCAAAATGTATTTGATTTTGTATGCTTATGGATAGAATATATATATTTAGATATTCATAAATATAAGTGTAATGAATGACAGCAATGATACACATGATGGTAGAAAAACATTTGGATTATTTTGTTGTTATAAAGTCTTCACATTATCCATGAAGCAGTGTAGTGTTATTTGATAGTGTACTTGAATTAGTGGTAAATGTGTATTGCAAACTCTAGGGCAATTACTACAAAATTATTAAAACACATATAATTTATATTCAAAAAAATTATAAATCCCTAAATTAAAACTACAGAAATGAGAAAAAAAAAGGTGGAAGACAAAATTAGGGAAAAAGAGCAAGGATAATAAACAGAAAACAGTAACAAATGTGATAGATATTAACCAATTATGTCAATAATCACTTTGATTACCAATGATAAAGGCATCAACTTATTGTCAGAACAGATCAAAATCCACAAAGTATGTTTTCTACTGGAGACTCCCTTTAAATATACAGACATATAGATTAAAAGTAAATGCATGGAGAAAAATGTACCATGCTAACACTAATTAAAAGAATTAATAGGAATAGCTACATTAATAGGAATAGCTACATTAATTTTAAAAAAAGAGAGACTTCAAAGCAAGGAAAGTTGTCAGGTATATAGAAAAGCATTGTATACATAGTGATAAAGGAGACAATCTCTAAGAAATAACAATTATCAATGTACATGCATTCACAACACAGAGTTTTACAGGAGGTGAAAACTAATAGAACTTTACAGAGAAAAAATTAAATCAACTATGGTAGTTGGAGACTTCAACTTCCCTCTCTCAGAAAAAGGGATTCAGCAGGCAGAAAATCAATAAGGACATAGATGAACTCAATAATACCATTGATCAACTGGCCATGATTGATATCTGTAGACTACTTTATCAAACAACAGCAGATTACATATTATTCTCAAGTTCACATGGAACATTCACCAAGATAGACCACCTGCTGGGCCATAAAACACACCTTAAAAATTGTTAAAGGATATAAGTGATGCAACATCTGCTTTATACCATAACAGAACTAAACTGGAAATCAGTAACAGAAAGATAACAGGAAAATCCCCCAATACTTCAAGATTAAACAACACATTTCTAAATAAAACATAGATCAAAGAGGAATCTAAAGAGGAATTTTAAAATATTTTGAAATAAATGAAAATGAAAACAAGTTATCAAAATGTGTGAGATGCAGCAAAAGTAGTTATTACAGGGAAACCTATGGCATTAAACACACACATTAGGAAAGAAGCGAGACCTAAAATCAATTATCTAAGTTTCCACCTTAGAAAACTAAGAAATTTAGAGCAAATAATTCCAACTTAAATAAAAAAGTTTTATTTACTTTTTTACTTACATAAAAAAGGAATAATTATAGCAGAAATTAATGAAATTGAAAATAGGAAATCAATAGAGAAAATCAATGAAACCAAAAGCTGGCTCTTTTTAAAGATCAATAAAATTGATAAGTCACTAGTCAGGCTAAGTGAAAAATAAAAGGAGGACACAAATTACTTAGATATAAAATAGGGGACATCTCTACAAATCTCAAGGACAGTAAGTAAAAGGATAATAAATATTATGAACTAGTCTGTGTCTACAAAATTTTATATCCAAGATGAAATGAATCAATTTCTCATGAGATACAATACACCAAAACTCACAGAGGAGAAAGTAGATAAGCTGAATAGATCTGTTTATTAAAGAAACAGAATTAATAATGATAAGCCTTCCAAGATTCAAAGCACCAAGCCCAGAAGAGTTCGTGAGTAAATTTTACCAAACATTCCAGAAAAAAAAGCATGCCTATTTTCTATAATGTTTTTCAGAGGTTAAATCAGATGGAATACATCCTTCAGTATTCACTCTTCATTTGAGTCTATTCTGTTACCCATTTTATCTGATGGATTTTATTTAACAAATTCATATGTCTAAGGTTTCTTATTGGCTTGTGTGTGTGTGTGTGTGTGTCCTTTTCTCTTCATCATTTTGAGGTTAATAATTTTATCTATCCTAAAGTTGTATTCTTTGACTTCAAGTTATACCATTCCATTAGGTGTTAATTCTTTTCCTTGGGATTCATACTTCCTTTCCATGGAATTCTTTCTTACATGATTGGAGATTTTCCCTTATGTGCTCATTTTGTTATGTGTTATGATAAGGGGCAGGATGATGTAGAAAGAATTTAATCAGGAACTACTTTTCTGGTCATAGAATTTTCCATTTTCTCTGGATGTCTCCAGTTACCTAAAGTATTGCCATGCCTCTCTGGCACATATGCTAAATCTCTTTGCTTCTACCTGATCACAAAGATGTCTTCTTGGCCTTAAACCAAGGAAAGGAGAAAAGAGTTGCATGCTTTCTGGGGCAGCCCCACCCACCAAGATTCTTGTATTGTTGACTCATAGTCTTCTTAATGTATACATCACATCCTAGCTTAGAATACTTTCCTAGCTCTCTCCAGCCATGTCCCCTGCTCAGTATCTGCCCCTTCCATCATGACATTTTTTGCATATTGCTTTTGATTTAATCTGATTTGATTGTCTGCCACCATCCAGTGATTCATTTGGTCTAGTTATAGAATGGCTTTTCTATTTCTCCTTCTGTTATAGCTTTTAAAAGACATGCTATTGAAAGTGGGACTACATCAAACTAAAAAGCATCTGCACAGCAAAGGAAACCATCAATAAGATGAAAGGGCAATCTACTAAATGGGAGAAAATTTCTGTAAATCATATATCAGGTAAGGATTACTATTCAAAATATATATATATAAAAAAAAAACCTCATACAACTTAACAGCAAAAAAAATGTCTGATTTAAAAATGATCAGATATATGAATATACACTTTTCCAAAGAACATAGTATATTATCTCACACCTGTTAAGACAGCTATTATTAAAAAGAAACAAATATACTGTATAATAAAGAGGTAATATGCAAATTGAGTGTCACACCCTTGCACAAGGTGGCCACACCCATGTGGCCACAAGATGGCCACAGGGGAGGGCAGTTGGGAGCAATTGAGCCAGCAGGGGAGGGCAGTTGGAGACAATTGGGCCATCAGGAGAGGGCAGTTAGGGGCAACCAGGCCAGAGTAAGGCAGTTGGGGGCAACTGGGCTAGCAGGGGAACAGTTAGTCTTCAATCAGTCTGGCAGGGGAGCGGTTAGGGGTGGTCAGGCTGGCAGGCAGAAGCAATTAGAAGCAATCAGGCAGGCTAGGATTGTGAGAGGGATGCCAGACTGCCAGGCCTAAACCAGCAGTTGGACATCTCCCGAGGGGTCCCAGATTGGAGAGGGTACAGGCTGGGCTCAGGGACAGCTTCCCCCCCTCCCAGTGCATGAATTTCGTGCACTGGGCCTCTAGTGTAATAAATAACCAGTGTTGGGGAGGATGTGGAGAAAAAAAGGAACCCTTGTGCTCTGTTGGTGGAAATGTAAATTGGCACAGCCACTGTGAAAAAGAGTATGGAAGTTCCTCAAGAAATTATAAATTGAACTACCACATGATTCAGTAATTCTACTTCAGGATATTTATTCAAAAAGAATGAAAACACTAACTTATATGCAACCCATTATTTACCATAGAAAAGACATGGAAGCAGCCTAAGTGATTTTTAATGAGAATATCTACTGTTAACAAGTAGATATTTATTTTTCAGAATCCTTCCCTTTTATTTCATGTAAACATTATCATGTACTGCTAATGATTGTTAGAATGACCTGTTTGCCAAAGCTTTTGAAATACCCTAAACATTTTAACCATTTCATCTAAATATGTGACTAGCCATAAGGATTTTGTTTTATACCAGATATATAAAGGAATAAGAAAGTGTCTAATGATAAAATAACAGTTAAATGCATTATAGTTTAAGCACATTATAGACTATTATGTTGGCTTTAAAGTTGATGTTTACGAAGACATTTTACGGTGACATGCTTTCAATAAGTTAAGTTTTAAAAGTAGAGCATAACTATGCATATATAGTTTGTTTGCAACTTAAAAAAAATACATCAGACACTAAAAGGAAATTTGTGGAAATAGCAAAGATTGCATATAATTGATAGATTTATTTTTTAATTTTAACTTTACTTTCTAAAGTATCTGTAGGAAGGAAGTAATACACTGATGGACAATAACACAAACTATTTTAATAATTAGTCATCTGAGAAATACTTTATTTTTCAGAATCTTTCCCTTTTATTCCAGTCTAACAATTTCCCCTCACACAATAAACTAATTGTGTTAGTTTTCTAGGGCTGCTGTAACAAAGCACCAACAATACGAATGCTTAAAATAACAGAAATGCATTATATCAGAGACCTGGAGGCAAGAAGTCCAAATCAAGGTGTCAGCAGATGTGTGAGTTTCTGGAAGCCTATAGGGGAGAACCCTGTCTTCCCTCCTCCTAGCCCTTGGTGGTGCGCCCCCTCCTCCCCCAAAATCCTTCGTGTTCCCTGGCTTATGATGGAACTTCAATCTCCACATCCGCCTTCACAGGGCAGCCTCCTTTTGTCTTCCCATCTCTTCCTTCTGCACATGCCAGTCTCTGTGCTAAATGTTCCTTCTCATAGGACACCAGTCATATTGCATTAAGGCTCACCCTGAGGCTTTCATTGTAACTTGGTTATCTCTGTAAGGGCTCTATTTCCAAACAAGGTCACATTCTGAGGTACTGGGAGATGAGGACTTCAACATACATTTTTCTCGAAGGGACATAATTCAATTCATAATACTTCTACTTGGCAAGCGAGGTTGTCTTACCGATTCCACTTTTCAAAGAGATGATCTGAACTCTGAGCATCTCTCTTAACCCTCTTGACTATCAACAAATGCTGAATGAGTACACAACTGCTTAGCGGCTTTTTCTCCGTTAGTTGGAAATTTCTCTATAGGAAAGGGCTCAGTATCCACCTTCTTTCATCATGAGTTTTTTGGCATATTGCTTTTGACTTAATCTGATGAGTACGAAGATTAGGGGGATAAAGCCCAGTAATGGTTGATGGGATCAGACACAAATGACAGACTGGCAGATATTTCCAGCACCTCTGTAATCATATCATCCAGGAAGAGTGACAAACTACCTCACCAAATGCAGGAGGAGCAAGCAGAGAAGCTGTCCCCACCCTGCCTCATTGGGGACAACAAAAGTAGAAAAGATTTGGAATTACTGAGAAGAGACAGAAATATCATGTTAGGTAATGTGCCTAGTAACCCTTTAAACTGCTTCTTTCATTTAATACTGTGATATTTTGCCTAAAGAAACTGCCCCTGGAAGCAGTAGTACCTGTTTCAAAGCAAAAAACTATATATGGCTATATACTATAGCCAGTTACCTTGCTTTATTTTTGTCAAGGTCTGTATTCAAAATATAAAAAAGAAAAATATATAACAAATGTGGTAATTTAGGTGGTCTTGGTAATTCTCAGTAAAACGTGTTAAATAAGGTATCAAGTATATACTCAGGAGACGCTAAGCATGAGTTATTCACCAAGTGGGTTATATTATAGATTCAATCCTCAAAGTCAATCTTCTTTATTCTCTTTTAAAGAAATCTGGAAAAAGTTAATTATTCTTTTGTTGTTGTTGTTGTTGTTGTTGTTCACCCCCGTCTCTACTCCTTTGGCAGCCTATATAAAGAAGAATAGTGTTCTGGTATGCATTATAAGCTATATTCATGTGGCATCTTTTATTTTAGAGTGACTTTGGATTCGGTGTTAACATGTATTATTTAGATCTACATATTAAATTATGCAGCAATTTGTTCTATTTCATTCCCACATTTAAGATGTATGGGCTGTGTGGTGTTGCATCTATAGGCAGACTCACAGAAACTAATCCCAGAGGCAGCTGCAGAATCAGTGCTCAACCATTATCTCAGTGTGACGCCGTGGCACCACACTGAGAGAAAGTGCCATTTCTGTGAGGGACAGTAATGTCTCTGGCCCTATTCATTCAGGCTCACTATAGCAGAATGAGGGGCTTTAGTTTAGATTATCTAAAGCCACCCCCAAATGACAGATTGGCGTCCTTCCTCTGTGAAACTGTGGAGTATCCAAATGGTGGGCCCATGCTTAAAATTCCTTGTATTCAAATTTAAGGCTATTGTTATATTCAAGGCCATTGTAGTAGAATATAATTTTGAGGGCTGTTGTTATTCTGAGTGAAATGATGATTTATAGTAAAAACATTTAGATATAAGTACAATCCAAGCAAAACTGGTATTTCAAATAGATAGTCTCTGAAATGTATGGGCAGGCAATTATGAAAGGTATAAGGCAAACATTAGTGCTGCACTTCTTTCAAATAAATTGTTTTGTCCCCCTGCACCTCCATTCAATATAAGCCTTATTCTATGATACTGAAACTGGAGAAATGCTACAAAATTCCAAACAGGTGACCTGCCCGCATGAATTTGTCTTACTGCCTAAATGGTTTCTTAGCAAATCAGCTAGGCACCTGCTAATCCACAGTCCCAACTTCCTGCAAGATTATTTTTCTGGTTTACATTACTTCCCTGACTTGAATTTCTCAGTACTTGATCATTATTGGTAAATTTGAAGAATGGAAATTTTCATTTTCTTCTCATCCAAGACAAAGACTCCTTAAAAGTTGTTGGCAGTATATCTTTCTTGTGGCAGAAATATCAAGTCCCAAATTGTGGAAGTTACACCAGAATCCACTCTGCAGCTATTATCTTAAAATAAAGCAAGTAAATCACTATGTCTGTTTTTTCTTAAAGACCTTTGGCTTAGGTGTGCTGTTGGCTTCGATCTCTGCACTGCGATAGATGCTGGGGTTCCTCCTGCCAAGCCATCTACTTGGCATGAGTGGGTGTGCAGGATAAGAGGCCGTGGAGATGAATAAAAGAGTTGCCATAAGGACTGAGCCAAACCCAGGAGCCAGAAGTATTTCTTCTTAGAGCTCTGATTATTTGATATGAAAATAAATGCAATCTATTTTCTACTCCAGTGAAAAATGCAGCACTCCAGTTATACTTAAAATAATATTTGTTTTGCATTGTTTATAGATGATTTCTCTAGAGCAGTTTTATTTCTTCAAAAAGGTATTGTCTCCCTGATAATAAGAACCTTATCTTGTACAGATGTCTGTGTCTTATAATAGCATAACTTGTAGTAATTTATGTATATTAAACACCTGATATATATTTTTGGCTAAATGATACTTCATTTTTCTATAACTTTGTGGTTCATGGTAAGTTTTCTCTCTCCCCACTCTCTCTCTCTCTCTCTCTCTCTCTCTCTCTCTCTCTCTCTCTCTCTCTCTCACACACACACACACACACACACACACACACACACACAGTATCTAACCACCTCACAGAGTGTTAGTCGTGCCAAATAAAATTGTTTCCTTGAAACTTGGGGAAATAAGGGATTTGTTCATGGATAAAGTCTCATAGCTAATAATTAGGAGAACCAAAAATTCAAATCTAAACTTACAAAATCTAAATATATTACTATTCCAGAGACTACCACTGGTGGCAAGCTGATGGCCCTCAACCCAAATTTCAGTCACAGATTTCTTTTTCCTTTTTGATTCACCAGTAGATGACTCCCCACCTGACCACATTGACTACCAGGTTGAGTGATAACTGGCACCCCTCAGTAACTGAAGCTTCTTGTCTGGCACTTAAGGACTTGATATCCTAAACTTCACCATAACCAGGCAACTGGGAAAGCTTCCATACAAGCTTTGGGATTTTTCCTTAAAAGAGAATTCATTAAAAGCTAAAAGGAAGTAAAGTAGCAGAAAGAGAACCTGAAAGGACAAAGAACTATTGAGAAAGACATTTGTTATGGGAGATCCTCATAAAACCTCTGTGAGAGCTAAGACCTCTGTCTTGCCATGATTTTTCCTTCTTATAGAATGCAAAGGAATTACAGATGATGAGTTTTATTTTTAAACAAATGAAAAGTCCCTTAATATCCCTTTTCAAAACATAGGCAGCATATAAAACAATGGAAATAATAATGTAAGTCTACAGTTCCACTCTTACAAATTTCTCTCTGCTTCTAAAAATAAGTTGTATTTGCTTGGTTAATTATGTTTATTAGGAATTTGAAGGTAACTTGCTCTTCGATGATATAAGTCAAAAGTTATAACTGAAAATCACCAAGGATCCATAAAATCTACCACATGATGATAACGGAAGCAGTTAGGACAAATTCACTTTAGAGCCTGGCCTGTGTGGCTCAGTGGTTGAGTATCAACCCATGAACCAGGAGATCAAGGTTCCATTCCCAGTCAGGGCACATGCCTGGGTTGCAGTCTCAATTCCCATCAATGAATCTCTCTCATTATTGGTGTTTCTATTTCTCTCTCCCTCTCCCTTGTTCTCTCTGAAATCAATAAAAACATATTTTTTAAAAATAATTTACACTTCAGAAGGAGATTCAACTGGCCCCACAGGACACACCTTGCAGTGGCTAAACAGTCCAAGCACTTTTCTGTATCCCCATCCCCAATTACTGTAAGAACACCATGAGCCCAGGTTCAGAATTTACTGGACAAGCAAAGAATCTCAATTCAGACGCAATTTGGAAGCACTGCTATGATAGAATGATATTGTTTAATATCATAATAAGAAATTAAAGGATAGGCTATTCCTTTCAGCGGTTCTGTATCTCTAATTTCCCTGACATTTATCCTCTCTTTATGCTCTTAAACGAATCACATAAAACTCAATCTCAGAGAAGGGAGTCATCCTGAATCTTGATATATCTTAAAAGAGGATTAATGTTCTGATTCATACTGAGGGCCTTTTAATCATTGAATTATCTAAAATGACATAACTTTTTAAATGAAAAGTCTACCCTCTTATCCCCATCCAACTTCTCAAATTCTTATGGCATTTTCTAAGACCTGGTGAGAAGGGTCTATAAGTCCATTAAAGAGGTCTTTGGATAATATGTACTTCAAGTGGAAAATAGGTTAAGATTTAAGTTTTTTTCCCTCTTCTAATACATTGGTAGTAGTTTGCTATAGTGGATAGTTAGGAAGAGCTATGAGTCTATGTTGGGCTCAGAATGAATTTTGAGATTACTCTGTGGTCTTTCTTCCAGGCTTTACAGAAAAATGAAGATGGGAAGGCCAGGTATTTGCCATGGTCACTCTGATAACCTATCATCAATAGGGAACATGTGTTTATCTCAGATGGCTATGACTCAGGCTTGTTGGGATATCAGTTAGAAACAAAGGTTAAGGGCCTGATTGACCCTCATATAAAGCTGACAGTTGCTCCTGGCTTAGCAGGTGCTCATGAATTCAACTGCAGCATGCAAGGGGCTAAAGGGGACTGACACTTCTTCAGGTCCATTCTCCCAGGCCTGATTTGGCAACTACAGCCCAGCCAGTCAAAACCCCACACAGCAAATTACTTAAATCTAAGCAGATGACCTCGCTGAGCATCTGGTTGATTGACCTTGTCTTTATACCCCCCTAGAAGTGAATTATGCATAAGGTACAGGACATGGTGCTTGGGCAGCATAAAGGGTCAGTTAGGTCAGGATTAAGAAATTGAGATTAAAAGAGAAAAACAGAGATTAGGAAACTGAGGCCAAGCAGAGGAGGGGATGTTTGCAGTCCAGAGCCCACCAATCATGATTACAGTGAAGACACCTGCTGCCTCAAGAAATACACAGCACAGTCCCAGGCTGTCTCCCACCAGCTATATCCAGCCTCATGTGGGTTCTAGAACTGGGGACCCTACCTTGGGCTCTAGAAGGTCAGTGTGAGCCCCTGAGAGCTGCATGTTGGCAACGTTGAGAGGACATATGCTTTTTCTTAGCTGACCATGGGATGTGACCTTCATGGACTTAACCATGGAGTGTTTTGACAAACTCTTCACTTCGAACCACAGTAGATGAGTTTCAAAACAAACATCTTGCTTCCATATTTCATGCCACTCAGTACAACATCTCCTACCCATGCCAATATATAATTATCCTTACCCAAGTCATTTTGACTTCTTTTTCAATTTTCCCCTAAGTATGATTTTAAAGAGAGCAGTTTATACACAACAGATCCAATACAAGGAACAGCCAAATGTTGTGGAACGCATTTTGTGAGAAAGAGGGCTTTGAACATATTTGTTGAAATAATTTTCATGCATCTATTTCTTAGAAGGTTGTGCCTGTCTTGCAGTTCGTTTCCAGCACTCTCGGAATGATGCCCATGAAATAAGTGATGTAATGTGCATGTTAATCTCTAAAGGGAAATATACTTTTCTGTCAAATGAGATGTGGTGGTGGGGGGGGGGAGGAGGGGAGGAGAACCGACCAGCAGGGCCACATAGAAGGCTCTTGGGCTGCCCTCGCACAGGCACACTGAATGCACGACCACACACACAGCAACACCCTCCTAAAGGAATCAAAACCAACTGAGCAACTCCTACACATCAATCACACCAAAGGGTAGGAAAGGCTGGAACACCCTCTGGCCATTCAGCCCACCCCATCTCAGTGCCATACAATGGAGAGCGGGGTAAAGGGGGCTCAACTCCCAGATTCTTTCTGAGGAGCAAAGGGTTTGGATTCCACATCCAAGTGTCCCAACCCCAACTTTTAAGACTCCCACTGGAGAGGTGGGCTCCTGTAGCTCTGAGGGCCAATGAGGAGTGCGTTTATGGACCCAGGAGATTACAGCAAATAGAGAAGCAATTTTTTAAAAATTGTTTAAGTAGTAGCTTTCTTTCTTTTTTTTTAATTGAGAGAGAGGAAGTAAGAGAGAAAATATGGATACAGGAATGAAACATCCATCGGTTGCCTTCTGTACCCACCCTGACTGGGAATCGAACCCACCATCTGGATATATGTCCTGAACCTGGCACCTTTCAGTGTAGGGGACAAAACTCTAACCAACTAAGCCACACAAGCCACACAAAACTCTAACCAACTAAGCCACACAAGCCAGGGCAAGAAGCAATTCTCAATGTATACACAAGCACCCCTCCTCCCCACCCTCAGGGCTCAGAGCTCAGGGAACAGGTAAAACCACCCACTCCATGTCCTTCCCAGAAAAGGGTTTTTGTGTACTTTGCAAACTGCTCTGGAAGGCCTGGCTTCTAACTTAGAGGGCATTTGGGGGCTGGCCATGACGCTGTGAGACCAGGGAAGCCAAAGGCCGCCTCTCCCCGCCTCTCCAAGCTGCCAATACCTGCCTGGAAGGAAGGAGCTTGTCCACACAACTGCATCCCAGCTCTAAGGGCTGCTGCCTAAAGGCACAGGTCCCCAATTGCCTGCTTCTGATAACCAACAGGGCTTTATTCTTCAAAACACACAGGACTGCAGCAAACAAAGAAGCAGTACTTACAGGGCGCAGCACTCTCCGCATCTGTCCTCCCAGGCTCGGCACAGAGCGGGTGGGTAAGAAACTCCCAGCCTTCCCCAGAGAGGCTCATCTGCATACTGTAAAAGCTGCTGCCTGAGGGCCAGGTTTCTAGTTAGCAAGCATCTATTTAGCAGTCACCTCCTCTGTGACCAAAGCCAGTGGCCACCTCTCCCAGATTCCTCCTACTCCAATTGCTCCAATCATTAAACCAAGTCAAGACACCTGCAAGGAGTTTGTTCGTTCACACCGCAGCCCGGCTTTAGTGGCCCCCCTGATGGATGGGGGTCCCCAGATGACCTGCCCACCTCCCCACCTTTCCCCACACACCTGGGCCCAGCTCAGAGAAAAGAGGCAAACACACCACTGCCCAGATTCTCCCTGAAAGGGGATGAACTGCATGTCTTCCCAGTGGCTGTCTGAGAGGGTGGCTGCTAATCAACTTGCAATCAAAACTGTATGCGAGGAGGCTGTGTTTGTTACACCAACAACAAACTCAGAGCTAGAAATTAAGAAAACAAGCCCATTGGCAATAGCATCCACAAGAATAAAATACGTGGGAATGCATTACACCAAATGCAGTAGAACTTAGTGTTCTCACAAGTATCCAAAAGGTCAATGTGTGAGGGGATGGATATAACTAACGGGATGGGGAAACTTTTCAATATATATTCACATATTAAATCATCTTGCACGTTTTAAATATCTTACTGCTTTATTTGCCAATTACACTTCAATAAACCTGAAAAGTAAACTATGAGAGAAAAGAAACAATTATGGGGGGTAACTGCTCAAAATTTACAAATGTTAGGACAAATGTTTCTTAAAATTTAGATGCATGAGCCGCACCTGGGGATCTCTGCTGAGTCATCCTTATAACAGTCTGAGAAGTGCAGAACCATTCAATTTCGCAAATGATCATAAGTGGGAGAGTTTTCCAGATTGTTTCTGGAGACTTCATTATGAATACCAAATGCAAACTATATTCTGAAAACATTACAAACATTATTTTAAATGGTGCATTATAACTTTAATTATTCTCTATTTCAAAGAAACAATTATCTCTATTTCTGGAAACTAAATTGCTTTTTGTAAAAATGAATATAAAATTGCCCAATGAGCAAAATGTTTTCAGTGTTTTTTATGGAATATTGGTTTGTTTGCTTTTGTGTGTTTGGAGATATATATATATATATATATATATATATATATATATATATATATATATATATCTCGGCTGTTTCTATATATTTTAAATTTCCTGGAAAAATTGTTTGGTAAATATGTAACTGCTGAAAAGCTCATTACTTCTAAAAGAGAGGGATATGTTTCTAACAATTAGTTAAGCCTTATAGAAAAAACAGTCAAATAAACATATGCACATCATCACCAGTACTGAAATTCTCTGCTTATTTGGTATTAATGCACGTGTGGGAGTTTTATCTAATCATTTGAAAAGCATGTATTTTCCTCACTAACTCTGAATTCAGACATATAATTTTAAACAAAATATCATCGACTATACCTTCCTTTGAATACAGTGCAAGCCTGGGCTTCTTTGGTCTTTTATATTTCAAAGTCGATTTTGACAAAGCATCGGGAAGGAAGTCATGCCTTGAATTTATAAAGCATTGTTTTTCCCTGAACTCAAAATAGCTTGCATTTCTTCTCACACCCTGTGTATCCATCTGCCAGTCTTTATTGTGCTTTCTTTTTTTTTTTTTAATATATTTTATTGATTTTTTTTACAGAGAGGAAGGGAGAGGGATAGAGTTAGAAACATCAATGAGAAAGAATCATCAATCAGCTGCCTCTTGCACACCCCCAACCAGGGATGTGCCCGCAACCAAGGTACATGCCCTTGGCCAGAATTGAACCTGGAACCTTTCAGTCCGCAGGCCGATGCTCTATCCACTGAGCAAACCAGTTTTGCTATTGTGCTTTCTTATGCACTGATAGGTGCCAGGCTGAATGAACACCAACTCCTCCTGCCTTCTAATCAAAGGCAGAACCAAGTTGCTCTACATGGGCTCTGAGTCTGATTTAGTTTTAGGTGCAACAAACCTCATACATCCAAGGACAGAATTGTGTTTGTATGAACCTTGTCAAAGTAATCACCTTGGAAAGATAAACAGTCCACGAAGTTGCTGCTGTATTAGATATATTTGGGGAAAGGGTGGCATTACTTTTGGAGCCAGGTAATGGGCCCTTGAGTGGCACACAGCTCTCTGAGCACATTCCATCTCCATTAAACCCAGCTGCAACTTATTGTTATTGTTTCTCTTACTGTTTCCTTCCATGAACTTATCCCCATGATTAAGATTTGGTGCCCAATGTAAATATCCAATGAATGAGACACCAAAAATCAAATCCCTGCCTTTCATAGATCAGGTCAATAAAAATGATGTTGATAAACATATTAGCTAACACTTACTAACAATTTCCTAAAAGCCAGAAACTATTCTAGGCCCTTTATTTGCACAATTTCATTTAATGCTCAGCACAAGCTGTATAAATAGACTTTTAAAAAGAGATATTGAGAGATTGCATAATTTGTCTATTGTCATAGCTACGCAAATGCTCCCAATATGCATATTCCAATTGCCCATTTTCAACTCATTTATGACCAAGGCAAGGAATACATGGACAACTGACACAAACACGACCTCTAGCAATACATGAAGTGAAAAAGAAAGATTCATGGTCTAAAATTTAAAAAATTTGCAATAGTTGTCAGAGAGGCAGGCAGTACTGCATGCCTCACCCTTGGATGCCTGCAGATTCAGGTTTTGTGATGCCTAAAGCACATTAAATTTGGGGACTCCTCTTTAAGGAAAATGTTATACGAGTATGAAAAAATATATAAAAGTACATACTTAATGAGTATAGAAATCATAAATAATTAAAAAAACTTAAACCACAAAGTACCACATCTATTACATAATGCAGAAAAATAATATTAGTATTTGCTACCTGATATACCTGTCAATATTTTATTACTATAATTTTCGCTGCATGTTCTTTGTTTCTTCCAATGATAATGATTTTAAAATATAACTTTCTGCTGAAACCAGTTTGGCTCAGTGGATAGAGCGTCAGCCTGCGGACTGAAAGGTCCCAGGTTCCATTCCGGTCAAGGGCATGTACCTTGGTTGTGGGAAGTACAAGAGGCAGCTGGATTGATGATTGATTCTCTTTCATTGATGTTTCTAACTCTCTATCCCTCTCTCTTCCTCTCTGTAAAAAAATCAATAAAATATATATTTTAAAATAAATAAATTAAATTAAAATAAAAATAATATATAACTTTCTAAAATGAGTGTAGGAAAGTAATTTCAACTGCACCTTTAGCATGGTTGATGGAAAATTGAGTGTGCTTTCAAAAACTAGTGATTCACTTTTCTTCTTTTTTACAGATAATGCCAAATCTGTTTAGAAAGCGCTTTTTGTTTGTTTGTTTTTTGCCTGGAGGCAAGTCATCAGAGAATGTCAATTGCTGGTCCAGCTTGGCCATGCCCTCCCTGCACTATGACTCTTCCCCGATCTAGCCTTCATGGGGCCCTGGGTGTTCAGAGGTTGGCAGAGCCCCAAAGCCTGGTCATGGTGATCTGGAGCAGGGAGCAATGAAGCAGACTCTGAATCTCTTCCTGTTTTTTAAGTCAAAGATGGGGTCTGATGCCTACTGAGGTCTACCTAGCACAGATCTAACTGTTGGAAGGAAATATGGTAGCCTATTGGTCTGCCCTCATCTCAGGGCCACCATCATGGGATAGAGGGTGTTATCCGAGCTGGAAAGCACACCATGCTGTCAGCAACTCTCCACATTTCGTATGGAGAGTACACCAAGCCATGCTTCATTAGCTTTCTGACTATGAATTTTTACGTATTTATAGAGAAGTAGGAGATGGCAAGTGACATCCCATGGGTTATACAACCATGAAAGTTTTGAAACCAGGGAAATGCCTTGTTAGAAAATAAAAAAAAGCCCGGGTGAGCCTGAATAAGCAGCATTGCATTTACCTGGAAACCTTGGGTTCTTCCTTCGAATCAGCTCAGTGGGCTAGCCAACTTCCTGCTAGGCTATTAAAACTTGAAGAAAGGGAGAGCTGACAGGGGCATTTGGGAGGAAAAAAAATTAATCTCTCTTCAAAAAAGAGAATGGACTTTAGATCCAGTTAAACTGTGTTGGACTCTACCACTTACTGTTTCTATAAAATGGGAATAATACATAGTGCCAACCATTGAATAGAGATTAAATTTTTTTCATTATATGTATAAATGAGAGTGAGCTACTCAGCCTATACACACCTAATGTAAAAATCCTACCATCTCTCCTGAATCAATCAAGACCAATATTCTTCACCAGTGGAGTGAGTTTTACTACTGCAAACTGGGCAGGCAGGAGGTCTTATTGAGCCACAGTAACTAAATATACACTGAGTCATAGTCAACGTTAATCTCTGTTCTCTGTAGAATATTGCCTTTTTTAGTTTAGCATGTCAGACCACACTGGATTGAATCCTTGCTGTAAATCTCTGCTCAGTGGACTAATTCTGAGTGTATTCATAATGAGGATACTTTGAATTGATCACTTACTGATGTGAACACTTCTTGGTGGGAGTGACCCCTGCTATCTTGTTCAACCCACTAAATTGGATTTCCTTTAGCATTGTTGCTGGCCTGTCTGAAACCTAGAATTACCCAAGCCCTGTGACACTGAGGGGCTGGCTACAGAGCTAAGTCATTTGATTTCATCTAGTGCTTTCATGCTTCTCTTTCCTGCTGGCCAAATTCTCAGCAAGTAGGAGAGTCTAATCCGGTCTCTTAGGCCACTTCCCCAAGAGGTACACAAAACCATTCTGAGTAACACTATGGCTGAAAAAATATATACTAACTCCCAGGATGACTAGTGTATAAAAACACTTATGTGAGTAAAAATTGTGAAGGTCAAAATAACGCTAAGAACTTTAATTCTTTCCCTTATTCATCAGGACACCATAAGGCACCTACTAAGATTATGCCCATTATATAAATCAGGGTTTGTCACACTATGCGTCTGGGCTGCCACCTATTTGTGTGTGGCCAATCAACTTTTTAAGTGGTTGAACCATAATCAGAGAAAGAATAATCTTTTCTGACTTGGGGAAGTTATATGAAATATAAATTGCATATCCATAGGTGACATCCTATTAGAACATAGCCACAGTCATTTATTTACATTCTGTTTGTGGGTGAATTTGGTCTCCAAGGCAGAGGGGAGTGGTTGCAACAGAGACCTTATGGGTGGTAAAGCCAAAAACACTTACTAGCTGAGCCTTAATTGAGTAACTTGCCCACCCCATTTATAGATAATGAGCTAAAGGTCAGAGAACTCAGTAACTTGCCCTGGCCTCCCCTAAAATATAGGTGGTGAAACTAAGATAAAATGGGTTGATTGATTCAAGTAATCATACTTGAACAACTCACAATACCGTGGCTACAGTTCTGGTTTTTACAAGAGTCAGTGAATCTCACACAGAGAAAGTAATCACATTTTAATGACTGTAGTCATATTTTCTCTCTTGACCATTGTAGATAGGTTTGGCAGAAGGTGCCTGCTACCACTTCTGTAAAATGGTGTGCAGCTGAATTTATAAGGAGAACATTTGGCTTTGCTGACGTTTGCATGGTGCAGTGAAGTTCTGGTCCTATTTCAAGTGGAATGATTGCCAAGCCCCATATTATAAACACGTCTACTTCTAACCTAACTTCAAAAGCACAGCACATGTGCTAGGCTTTTGGAATTGGATGAAGTTATGGGACCATGCCCAAGAAATAATTGCAAATGATTATTCAAATTATGTACTTAGTTGCCAGTAAAGTGAAAAAATAATCCTTTCCTGGTTTCAGAAGCCGGAAATAGTGGGAAATGATTCAGTCCATTACACAAATTAAATAGATGCCATGTTGATGTGGCTCAGTGGTTGAGTGTCACATGAACCAGGAAGGTCACAGTTCAATTTCTGGTCAAGGCACATGCCTGGGTTGGGGGCTTGATCCTCAGCAGGAGGCAACCAATTAGTGATTCTCTCTGATCATTGATGTATCTATTTCTCTCTCCCTTTCCTTCCTCTTCCAAATCAATAAAAATACATCTAAAAAATAAAGAAACTTTATTCCCACAAAATCTTTAAAAAAAGGAAAAACAAATAAATAAAAAAGAATTCCATCATAATAATCATTATCTCAGGATAACATTTTAATAACCAACATCCATTTTAAGATCAGATTATAATATAAATATTAAAATATATTTATGATATTTTATTTGTATTGTAACTGTTACATTTTAGATCTAATGATTTAAAATAATTGTACAGTCTGTTTTTGTTCTTTTTCATCACAGAGGTGATTACATTTTCAATTAATGGTGATGCTAATTTCCAAGGGTGCTATTATTTTATTTTTTATAAACTTTATTTTTTAATATATTTTATTGATTTTTTTACAGAGAGGAAGGGAGAAGGATAGAGAGTTAGAAACATTGATGAGAGAGAAACATAGATCAGCTGCCTCCTGCATACTCCCCCTTGGGGATGTGCCCTCAACCAAGGTATATGCCCTTGATCAGAATCAAACCTGGGACCCTTGAGTCCTCAGGCTGATGTTCTATCCACTGAGCCAAACCAGTTAGGACAGATGCTATTATTTTATATGATAGAGCATACGACTAGGACCATGAAGGATTAAAGAAATCTGTTTTTAAAATATTTTCAGAGCTGTATAGATTGCATAGTCTACCTGTGCATAGACTGGCAAGTGGCAAATTAATAGTATTGTGATGTGAAATTAACTTAAATTAACAAAGCCATAATAGCATTATCACATGCTATATTCATTGTGGATGGCATTAGGATCTTTGGACTATAACTTTTAATCAAATTTATGATATGCTGCCTACTCTGGAAGGCCTCATTCTCCAATTATTGCTATGTTGAATGTTAGAAAATCTGCTTTTGTGCCTTGACTTTAAAAGTAAATGGCACATCTTGGGAGAGCATTGCTTTTGTAGAACTGTTGTTTACCTTAGTGGAGAAGTAAAAGAGGTAAGGTGTTATTTTTTAAAACTCTAGGTAAGAAAAATTGAGATAAGTTTTAGAAAATGTTAAAAGGTGAAATACTTGATAAAAATTAAATCTGTCTTTCCAATTTCCAATTCTATTTGTAAGGAGCTTAGAAGTAGTCCTTCCATAATGACAAAAGGCAAAAAGCTGTACAGACTGAAAAATCAATAACTCTTTGGAATCTGTAAGAGATGGGAAGAAGACACTGGGAAAACCAGTGCCTTGAAGACTGGAGAGACACACAAGTGAATCCAGGGAGTGAGGACTTATGGGAACAGCAATCACAAGGAAAAATTGCCTTGGGAACAAGCGCCAGCGTAGGCACAATGCACCGAAATTGAAGAATTGCCAGAGTCTCAGTGTGAACAATTCAAGAGTTAAAAACTGCAGGGGACCCAGTCAGATAGAGCCTCCACATATAGGAATTCACCTAGGAACTCAGCCAGATTCCCAGGGGAGAGTGCTAAAGAAACCAGTTTCTTAACAAATTGACTAGAGCCTAACCTGCTGAGGTTTTATCAGAGCCTAAAGCAATTTGGGTAAGGGAAATACCCAAATCCAGCCCACTCTAGCCATCCTGTTTGACTATGGTGAAGGAGGGGGGATGGGAGAGGGGCTGAGAAACACTTGTGAAGTCTCCCTAAAAGTCTGTGGAATACTCTCTCTCCCCTCCATACCCCAACACAACTTTACTAAAGGCTTGTTTACAACAGTTTCTCTTACCCAGTAAATCACGTTCCCTCTAAAAAATAAAAATACAATGCATACCAGACAACAAAACAAAACACAACACAAAAGAGCAAGCATGATTACTAGATATGGCAGGAATGTTAGAATCATCAGACTTAGCATACAAAACATCTCTGATTAATATGCTAAGGGAGCTAATGGATAAAGCAAACAGTATGCAGGAACACTTGAGCAAGGTAAAAGGCAAATGGAAATCCTAAGAAAGAACCAAAGGAAGCGCCACTCTTCTGGGGAGTCATGTCCATAAGGAGAGTATGCATGTGCAATTTTGTGAATAAACCTAAAACTGCTCTAAAATTAATATTAAAATAAAAATAAATAAATCAAGATATTCCAAAACTGTGGCTTCGACTCATTTTTCTGGACGAAACATGCTTTATACTTAAGCTATTTTCATACACATAGTAAGCAAAGTGTGTGAATCTTCACCTGATTATGTTTCTTTCATTTTCTGAGCCATCTTAGTATTTTGTCTGCACGCCTCTTCTTGAACTTTTGGTGTTTTCTTATTGTTGATTTACTTGAAGTGTTCTGCTGGATTCCACATATTGTAAACTCTTTGAAGGCAGATGCTGAATCTTAAAAAAAAAATTTTCATTTCCTAATATAAGGGATTAATGAAAAATCATTGACTCAAATTTAATGAAACTTTAATTGTGGAAATGCACATTATAAGGAAAAGTGTACTTTTGCTGGACAGATACAGGGAAATTATGTGCCACAAAATTTGCTGTGTAAACAAATGAAAATTTGTTCACTGTGAAGGTATGATTTGCTTTGATCTTTTGCAAAGACAGAGTAAATAAGCATGAAGTGGAGAGGCAAATTTACTTACTTAACGAGAAAGTAGATAAGGAGAAGGAGAACTTCAGAGAGACATAAGGAGATTAAACCTGAAAAGGACTTGCAATCCCAAGGGCAGGAAGGCACAAGATGAAATATTAAGGGTATTAGAAGAGAGTGTCCAATCTGAAAATATCTTTCAGCATCATCTTCTTTGTAGGTATAATCACAGCATCCAAGAATGTTTCTCTTTTCCCATCTCTAATACTCATGGAGCATTCAGCATTGCCAAGTACTGTTCTGGGAACTATAATATTTTGTATTCTAAGTGACTCAAATTAATTTTGTTGAAGAGAATAGAAAAATCTAATTCTTTATTCTAATCTGTGATAATGAATCTGTTCTGAACAGACTTTGTGGTTCAGGCACTAATGGGCACACAATGGGCTTTGAAACATAAAATTAATTTATCCATGAAATATCTTTCAGTTCTAAACATATTTTTTATGAGCTTTGAAATCTAACCATCTTAATCTTAATTATGATTTTACTATTTACTCTCTCCTTATCCTTTGAGACTATTAAGAAATTTCTGTAAGCTTCAGTTTCCTCATTGGGTAAATGAGAATAGTAAAATTTAGCCTACGTAATTTCTGTGAGGTCACTTGAAACAATGCATTTAAAATACATTGGAACTTATACCATAATTCCTCAATAAATACTATTATAATCAGTGCTGGTTTGTTGTGCAACTGTTTCTATCATGCTCTCTTGACCTCTGGAGTATTTTTAAACGAATAATTAATGCTGATAAAGTTTGAATTTATTAACTGGACTTCAATAAAATAGTATTTGTCCATTCAGAATGCTTTATATAAAAGTAACTCTCCCAAGCCTGTGAGTCCTTAGTTTTCTCTCTCCATACTTAACAAAGCACATAATCATCAATCTTGAAGGCCTTCCCCTTTTTTACTTCAAATTTTTAACTAGTTCCAACTAGTAAGATGTATTCAAGTATACCTTATAATTCATTAGTTATTTACAAATTGTAAGATATAGTCAAGCACATCTCATAATTCATTTTTTAAATTAAATCAGAATAGAATAAATATCAATAATATTTTTAAAATAGAGTTCTAGTAGTTAAGTCCCTACTTGACCCTAGTATAAAATGAGTCCTCCTAAGCATGTATTTCACTCTGAGTATAAACATCTGCACTCTCATTGTACTGGCCTTTTTGGTATCACATTCTGATTATTCTTTAGCTTTTCAACCACAAAGTAATGTCCAGTTTCACAGACCATCCAGGTAACCAGAGTCACTCCTTAGTTTATATTGGTGCAGCTTGGTTTTTTTTTTTTTTTTTAATTGAATGCCATTGTGTGTTTTGAAATGTTTTTGTATTGCCAAGGTCAGTTTCAATGTTATTTTTGTGACACAGCTAGGCCTCCTGAGATGGTACTATGACACACAAACAAAATAAATACTATTTATATTGCAGAATTCAGCTTAGTAATAAAGTTTATTCTCTGTAGTCCCACAGACCTACCTTTTTTACTGTCACCTATGGCATAGTAACACTTTATTTCAAGTCTCAAATTTATTTAAACTGGTAAAATAAATGTATTACTAAGTAATGAACATCTGGGTACTATCCACTGAGCCAAACCGATTTCGGCAACTATTACATTTTTGAAATGAATAGGTCATTTAGACGACTAAAAAGTGGCCAACTTAACAGTTTTTGGATGATTTAGTAGACATTCATCTATAGTGCTATATTTAAGAACCAAAAGGCTTGACAAAAGTGACTATGGAAACTTATATTTGTGTTAAAACCTCTATTTCTGAACTTGTATTTACATGTTTACATAATTTTCAAAAATGTATCCGGTAACCCTTGAGGCCTATGCTCGATAATGTAGAGGACAGTGTTGATGTCACTAAGTCATTTAACAGTATGCATATTGAATTAAAATTCCAACCCATCTTATATGGTTATTACTCTGACATAGGGACATATAAGACAAATAATATCCAGGGTGTAGAAAAGAAAATAATTTGTTAAGTATTTGAAAAATGGACCTATACATAGTTTTGCTTAGATTATATCAAGTATAATAATAAAAAAAAACTGCATAAATTTGGATAAGTCAATACGGAACCCGATGTAGAGAAGTTTGTAATTAATCTAAAATGTATAATTTACTGTGTATAAGAATCAGGTCTGGTCAACACATGCTAAACACACTTTTTGTCATTAACCAAACTGAGGTGTGCTGCTCTTGGAATAGATGGTCTCTCAGAATCCCAAACATGAGATAGACAACTTAAAACTAACTTTCCAGAAATTTTGCAGTCTCTTAAACCATTGGTTTTCATATTCCAAGAGGCAGCAATGAGATCCTGTCATTTTTGACTGATGGAGCAGCTGGTACTCCATGTATGTCCTTGGAGGTTGTGCTGGATCATGTACCCATATGCTTTCCCTCTCCTAGTTCTGGCCAATCTCTGACATCTGGTCTTATATTTCTTGGAACTCATGAAAAAACATTTTAAGCTAGATGACATTTAAAAATATATTTTATCCTTCCATATTTACAGTTTTAATTTCCAGCATCTGGAAAGCAACCTCTTTGTCAAATTTTGAATTCACTGGAGATAACTAAGGATTTAAAAGCTATTACTGCTGTTAGCCAAGTTACACACACACACACACACACACACACACACAGAGCAATGCTATGGAGGTGATAATTCTACTATGTTAATGTACCCTTGTTTCAAAGGGCTAAAATGACAAGGGATGTCTTTAATATGCACTATTCCTGTTAATTACAAAATAGCCTTTTCATTACATATGAAAGAAAACATCACAAAGAAGTTCAGTTTCAAACAGTGGTTTGTCAGAAGATGGAAGTAACATTCAGCTTGCCACTTACTCTTTGCCCTTCCATCTATTTTTATTTAATTGTATTTCCAAACAATGTCTTCTACTTTATCATGATTAGAATGCAAAATATATCTCTCACATTTGCCTTAATGACAAAAGAGTATTTTTCTTTGTACAATATCATGTCTTCTGCAAATAGTGAAATTTACTTCCTTCTTTACAATCTGGATGCCTTTTTATTTTTTCTTCTTGTTTGATCACTGTGGCTATAACTTCCAGTACTATGCAGTCACTATGGAAAACAGTATGGAGTTTCTTCAAAATATTAAAAATGAAGCTGCCATGTGACCAGTGATCCCATTCCCAGGAATATATCCTAAGAATCCCAAAACACCAATCAGAAATAATATATACACCCCTATATAAAGAATATTATGCAGCAGTAAAAAGAAAAAAAGAAAAAAAAAAAAAAAGATCTTATCCTTTGAGGCAGCATGGGTGGACCTGGAGAATATCATGCTAAGTGAAATAAACAGTCAGAGAAAGATAGTATCACATGTCACATGATCTCACTCATGTGTAGAATCTAATGAACAAAATAAACTAATGAACAAAATAGATACAGAGATATAGAAGTATGGAATAGACTGATGAATTCCAGGGGGAAGGTGGGTTTGGTGGTGGTGATGGGGATTAGGAAGAGATTAACCAAATAACTTTTATGCATATATGCATAACCCATGCACACAGACAATAGTGCAAAGAGTGCAGTGAAAGCCTGGGAGAGGTGTACGGAGTGGAGGGGGTCAATGGGGGAACAAGAGGGACATCTGTAATACTTTTAACAATAAAGATAAATTAAAAAAGAAAAAAATGACAATAAATAAATCTAATGGAATCCGCCTGACAACAAAGACACACAAAGATCATTAACAATCTTTATTCCTATAGCTATAGCAAAATAGAAATTTAGATACACAATGTGCTAGTATCAGAGTATGCTCTGAAATTTCTTTTCTAAAATAAATCCCTGATTAAAGTTTATTTTTGTTTTATTTTGGGGGTTGTTGGTTCCCTCTCTTACTCCATTTGCTTCTTTCTAACGTGTATTTCCAAGGTCATCCAAAAGCAGTAAGAATGAAGGAACATTAAGTTCCGATCCTCTTTGACAATATATTTTTCCTGCTCTGGCCCATTGTGGTAATATTGCCAATTACCTTCCACACCAAGAGTGGTCCATGTACCTAATTGTTGCCCAGCAGAGTCGGCAGTTATTGCTACAGCCTTTCAACATTGAGAGGTTGCCTTTGAAAACCGGAGGCTGTGTACTGAATGTCATGGTGATGGCCTAGCCCCTGACACCTGAGTCTTTCTAAGCACCATCCAGGGAGATTTTAGAGGAGCCATTCTTTCCTTATAATTCCATATTTGACCCATGTTGGTTGACAATCTAAATGTCTAACACAAAACACCACTTCCTTCCCTTGTGTGCCAATTGCCTTTGAACTCAATTTGAACAGCTCTACACAGTTTTCTTTAGGATGAATTCTTCATCAGGGATTTTCTTTCCTTCAAATATATATATCTCCTCAGAAGGTCAGCCCTGTTGAGGCTCTAAAGATGCTTAAATCCTAGGGTAAATGTGGCTGAAATTTAAACTAGAAATCCCTGCTTCATTAACCCATTAATGCCTTTGATAAAAATGGCTATTCAAATAGGATAAAATGCAGATGTTAATAAACCAAGGATATTAATGGAATATATATTTACCAATTACAATCCAGGAAACGACTGAACTCATACATAGAATACTTCCCATGCACCTCTCTGTGCACCCTTTGCTAGCATGAGGAGTACATCAAAGCAGTTTGGACAAGCAACATACACATTTTTTCTGTTAGTTTGGGCTAGTCTTAAAACACAGGAGAACTTGCTATAGCTTCTAATTATTCAAGACATTCTTTTTTTTTCTTACATCAAATGTCTACTATAATCTACATACTTGGAATAAAGTAGGTTCCCAGTATGTGTTAAATAAATAAATGAGCCAGATTGTTGAAACAGATTATGAGAAAAAATGTCCAATTTGATGTTATATTTTTCTTTGTTAAATCAAGAGTTTCTTTTCTATCACTGGCTTCTGTTTCATACCACTTTCAGCTCAGGTAATTCCACCTCATGAGATTCTTTCCCACGCAGGACACACACACACACACACACACACACACACACACACACAAATACCCTTCCATATTTATATAGTCTCATTACCCCCAGGATGGTCTTTGATTAGTTAAATCAACTGAGTGTCTTCTAAAGTTTTCTTTAGGATGGTCACAAAAAGTAAACCCTCATCTATTTTCCTTACTATTCCATTGAACCAGGCTTTTCTTAAACATCAGTTTTTATAGTAAATAAAAAATAAACATTTTTATTTAACTACTTAAAATTATACTTACCTACTTAAAAATCACATTTGCCTTTACAAAGTCACTAATTTCCAAAACACAGTATTTCGTCTGTATCTTAATCTGCAACATCAGAAATTGTTTTTTCTAAGAAAAACACATTTGGCATTTTAAACAACTTTCAGAATTTAAATTACTTAATGTCACTAATTCATCTAATGAAATGTTCTTTTAGCATATTTTACTCAAACTAAATGCTAGAGTTATACAAATCAGCTATCAAATTTGAAACAAAATCAATTCTATATTTTTTTAAAGTCCCAAGTTATTTAAAATAGCTACTATAGTGCATTAAAAATAGAAATAAACAGGTGTATATAATATTGTTCAGGAAGAATATAGTTATTGGATATCAAATATGGATAGATTACATAAAATATTATTGCTAATCAAAATAAATCTAAAAGTGTTTAAGTATGGCTTCAACATTTATAGAAAAACATTAAAAATGTATAAAAATCTAAATTCATAATAAAATAACTAAGTGAAAGTATAAGCTTATATATAAAAATTCAGGGTATGAAAAGAAAAAATAAACAACTTACAATATATTGATGTTTGTACAAAATTATTTAATATTCATTTATTAGATCTAAAAACAAAGTTAATTTGGAAGAATATTTCTTTGCTAACATTGTATTTATATTAAGAATTGACTTTTTGGTTTATAATTTCATCCTTTTTATTTTAAATATTCTAGAACCAAACTCAATATTATGATAAACTTTATAAAAACAAACATAGCATCACCTAGTTTACATAAAAAGTTATTCTACTTTACATCCCTTATCCATAGGCACATTAAAAACAACAGATATTCACAAAAGACAAATATCTGGGGAGTAAGAGTTGAATCACTAGATAATCCTGAGAAAAGTTAAAGTGAATGCAGAGTTCAATGTTCTCCCTGCTTTTCTAGATCACATTGGATGTCATCTTGGTTAAAACAAGGTACTTGGTTCCACAAGTGAGAATAGTAACATCAGAACTGAGGTTGACCCAATCTTTATGATAGAGAGACATCAATATGCTTAGGATACCAGCACTTAAACTATTCTGAAACTACCTGCCAAGAATTACTTTGAAATCACATCAGTTTTCTTGAGTTTCTGCTTCAGAAGTCAATGTAGTATGCAGAGTAAAAATGTCCTTACCAAATTTTAATATGAAAATACTCTTATGTGGCATTATCTTTCTACCAATACTCATTTGGGACCAAAATGAATTATATGACTTGAAATAAATATATCCATGGAGTGTGGGTTATCTGAAGTACTGTGTGCTTGCTCAGTGTTAACCTTGAGGAGTTTCTTGGCCACAGAAACTTTGGGAAGTTACTCTGCACAGGTTCTGACATATAGATATTTCTGAAGGAAAAAAATATAGAAGGGAAACAACCAAAGGAAAAAAAAGGCAGAGAATAAATCTGCTGTGCAAAAGTCTAAGCTCCCTGTCATGAGTGGACAAAATGAAGCATCCTGTACTTCCAGTTCCACTAGGGAGAGGAGGAACTCAGACGGTGTGTGAAAACTGCTTCCAGAAGTGATGGTGGTGGCTGTAGAGAAAGGCAACCAGCTCTTGCTTGTAATTAAACATGATCTACACACTAGGCCTTCTGTAATTTCAGCTTTAAAATTACACTGCTCTAAATTTTCAGGACTTATCATTTCAGAGCTGCCTAAAGACAATTAGCCTGCTATCCCCTCATTGCTGAAATGTGCCCCATCTAATAATAACTTAGAATGGGGCAGATATTCAAGTAATCTGGTTTGGTTAACTGTAGGTCCAGAATTACAGAAGTCAATTTTTCTAAGAGCAAAATTACAGATCTCTTTTACTCACTGCTAATGTTTTTAAATAACCTGCAGAGCACACAATTTCCAGCTGACTCTAAATATTAACCCACTAACAATTAGAAACAGCTTTATTGTAGCTGAATTCCTTTTCTGATTATGAGGAAATGCACATTAGTTTTGTTTTAATTCATTTTTTAATAAATATACTTGGCTGTCTCTTCTGTGAAAACGGGTCTTCTGTCTCAAAGTTTTATTTTTATGTGATTAATTTATGTCAAAATGTGCAAAACTTTATTACATTTTACTTACCAAAATAATAAAATCCTATGTTGTAGTACTTGGGAATTCCCTAAGTTATAATGAGAGTTTTAAAATATGCTTTTGTGAATGATGCTAAACTGAATATTATAGTCTGAATTTGTTTATAAAATGCTACTGCTATAGAGTTACTGTTATAGTTTTGCAATTTGTAAAGAGAGCAAAGGATAGATACTCCTTTCAAAGGAGGTTCCTCAAGCACCCTATATAATAAAGAGGTAATAAAGAGGTAGTATGCAAATGGTTGTTACACTGGGAAGTGTAACGGCCAACCACATAACAGCCAGATGATGGATCAGCAGGAGGGTGGGGCAGTGAGCTACAAGGTGGTAGAGATCTACAGGAGGGAGCAGGGCAGCAAGCTATGAAGGGGTGTGGGAGGAAGGGATGAGGGAGCTAAAGAAGGGCCAGTGGGCGGTGAGTTACTGGCAAGCTACTGGTGCACAGATTCATGTGCAGGACTACTAGTAGAAAAATAAGAAGCCAGTAGGGTATTGTGTAGTATAGTATTAAAAATATAAGCTTTTCTACCAATTAAGAGCTGTGTAACTCTTGTCAAATTATGTAACTTCTTTGAGGCTTAGTTTTCTTATTTGAAAAAAGGAGGTACCTCCCAGGGTTATTGTGAATATACAACTAGATCGTGTATTTAATTAACCCTGAGTTCCATTCCTTGCCTAGCTTTCTACCCTATGGGCTTCTTTCTCTAGTACAGAAGCAGGTTGAAGCTCACCAATGGTTCTCTTCCCTTCCTCTCATTGTCACAGGTCAACTGGAAAGAGATCAAAATGACTACCCAGCAATTAAAACTGGCCTGCTGGGTTACATTCATACACCATTATCAACTTAATTCCTTAATCTCAACTACTATGACTATTTTAAGCCCCTAATGTGCCCTGATGTCTGGTAGGATTCAACTAAATCTTTTTTGGTTGATTGGTCTTGAGTCAGGAAATATAAACATTTTTCTCATTTAATCCCTAATACTTTGGGTGAGGCAGAAGTTGAACATATTTTGGAGGTAATGTGATGAGACTGTATATGATAAGATACTTTAGTACCATTACTTATTAATTATGTGACTTGGGGCAATATCTTTGTACCTCAATGTATCAATTATCACCTCAGTCATCAACTATAAATAAAGAGGGTAATGCTAACCCACAAAATGTTGTTGTGACTTTAGATTCAGGCTCAAGACCTGATCTAAGTAAGTGCTTGGTAAATTTCCTGACTTATTATTTCTCCCACAGCATTTCTTATCATGGTTTGAAAATACTGGGGGAAATTATCTAAATGGCACATATATTTTAAAGCCATTATTTTAATTATCTCATAACATTTAATATTTAACTGATTCTTGAATTTCTAAAACAATAAAATATGCCCCATCCAGCCCCATTTCCTGAGAGGAGCCAATTATCTTGTGGATGCTGCCTTGAGAGTTTGACACAGGAAGCCTTAAAACCTTCAACCAGGTCCCAAGGTCATTAAAGAACAGTACCGCTTTCCATATTCATCATAGCACTCCTATGAAAACACTGCCATCTCACCCAGTATTTGGCACAGCATAAAAAAAGAGCAAAGGCTTCTGGGAGCAAGACACTTAGGTACTATCATACACTTAAGATAAAAATGTATGTAGAAATTTACATTTCTAACAGGTTATTTTAAAGTATGAAAAAGGGAGGGATAATTCAGGTTTTCCAATTCCTGCTGCCTTGCTATTAGTTGGAAAGAAGAAATGACTATAGAAGCTCAGCAGCTGATGGATATATGAAGTATAGGCTCCCTGGAAAGGGTGCAGAGAAGCACATCTGGAAGGAAGACCCATCCCTAAGATGTACTACATGAGGCTGATACTTTGAAAACTCCCTTAGGCAACCTAAAAAATATGCTGATCTATAAAGTTTAAATATTATTGTGCTACCCACCAGTGGTATACCTTCCACAGAAAAAACTAATACAACATTAATAAAATATAACAAGTTATCCTGTAAAATTTAAAGACAATTAAAACAAAAAGGCTTTGTCTTATTGTCTCATAATCTGAAGTTATGAAAACCCCACAGAGATGTGAGCCACTGAGAGTATTAAGATCCTTTTATAAAAGGAATGACTGCAATAAATGGTTAAAACCCATACACCATCTCGCCACTAAAGCTTCTAGTTAAGACTTAAGAAGATCTTCATTCTGAAGAAAACAATTACATTTTTTTACCATTACCATTTAAAAATTCCGTGTTTATAGAGACATTCCATTGGTAGCATAATTAAGCACAACTAACTTTATCATAAACAATAACTTCACTGTACACAGTATGTTGGTAAAAATATATATCATGCCCCAAATCCTGCCTCACAGGAACCTATTGGTGTTTACAACAACTGTCCACAATGTTCTTGGGACAAATCATTATAGCCACGTTAGTTTTGTATTTTAATATCTACTTGCAATGAGAGCATTTCATTTATTTTTGTTTATGAAGTTTCCAAACTTTTGCATAAATCCTCGAAACTTGTTTTCATTTGGCTGATACGTGTGGTAAACATTAGTGTTGTAATGAAGCCTTGGACTGGACCTACCATAGCTATTGCCCATGGTGGTGGGTTTTATTTCTGGGCGGTGCATACTGCTATTGGACATGCTGTTTGTGGGCTGGATAGAATTCTCAATCTTACAAAATGGCTCAAAACGACTGTAAATGCGCCGGTCAGTTGACTGAGTTCTTAGCAGCTCATTGGGCTGTGACCTTGTAGGAAGAGCTGGTTTTCTTACAGGAGCAACAACTCTATTCACTTCCTTTGAATCTCGGTATTGGATCTGTTCTGTGTTAAATCTTGGGGCAGAGGCATCCCCCGCCCGTTCTAAGAACTTTTCAACTGGACTTGGAGAAGGCATCATCTCATTACTTTCATCGGGTGGAGAATGCATCCCTGGAGAGGAGCTAAGCATTATGTCCTCCTTACTCTTGTGGATGCTGCCTTGAGAGGTTGACGAGGAAGCACGCTTTCTTCTAGGAGACAACTCAACTTTCGGCTCTGACTTTTTGGGGTTTTGATTCTCTTCCGCCTCAGAAGCCAGAGTGTCGGAACTGCTACACATTCTATAAAAGGGAGATGCTTTGTTTTTGGATAAATTTTCTTTCTTGTCTGGGCTAAGGCTAAGCAATGACCTTAACTTCTGAGATCCCTTTTTCAGAAAGCTGGGGGAACCCTTAACTTCTTTCTTTGGAGTGAGGTCTTTGTTAGACTCCTCTTTATTCACATCAAGCAAAGCAGCGATGGAAATGGACTTGGTAGCTGCGCCACCCGGAGGGTCTCCCTTGGTCTCCTCTTCCTCCTCTTCCACACTCCTGGTCACATTGTGCATGCTTTTGGAACTTTTCAGCAAGTCCTCTTTGGGTTTTACAGGCTGCCGGATTCGATTCCTGGTAAGCGTACTATAAATATAATTCTTACTATTTCCATGGTCTAAATTGACTCTGGAGTGGTCAAAGAATGGGAAACTTCGCCTTTTAAGCAGATTCTCTTTTTGTTGTTCATTCTTTAGGTTTTCTGTCTGCTTATTGGCACACAAGTTTGTATATAAGTAGTTGCTTGACTCCGGGTGGCCATCTGCAGTTTGGTGTAGGACTGCTGAGTGGGTTTCAGGAGTCTGCAAGGGGTGCATTTTTGGCGACTCTGCCTGCATCGGTACCTTGGGGATGGATTCTGGCAAAGGTTCATCCGTCAAATGCTCTGCCCTCGTAGGGGTATCTGGGACCGCCTTGGGGGTTTCACTCCCCTGGGAACCAATGATAGTGGAGTTGGAAGAGCCAGTTGTACAGCTATTCACTTCTTGCTGCTCAGGTAAAGTTGGTTTAAACACTAACGAGGGGCGAACCCGGGGATGTGTATAGAGGGCGCTGGCTTTCAGGTTCTCACAGCTACCGTAGTTCTCAAACCGGTCACCCGGAGCCGATCCATTGGAATCAGGCACGGCTTCCGAATGGTCATTTAGGTAGGATTCGATCCTCCAGTTGCGCAAGAATGACTTTGTGGTATTTTCCAGGGTTGGCATCCGTTGTTGCAAAAAGCGAACATGATTATCTGTCCCGTTAAAAGACCTCCGCACATTGGAATTCCTCTCTCCAAGATGTGTTGTTTTCCTCTGGGCAAGCCAATTGCCAAAACTCTGGGCAGGGGTGACCTGGGGGCTCGCATAGCCTCCCCGGGACGAGGATGCCACACTCAGGCTATCCGAAGGCTTTTTCCAGTTCCCGGGAGGATTGATGGTGCGGTTCACGGTCCTGTTCAGCAGCAGGTATGACGCCGTCTCTGGCTGTTCCCCGGCATAACTGTGCCTCTTCCAGTTTTCATTCTGACTGGGCTGGTACTGACGGATGGCATTGGGGCCGTTAAAGTTGGGAACGAAATGAGGTTTGTATCCAGGATTCCTCATGCTGTATTTGTCGTGTTCATTCCGAGCGTATAGCCCTCTGCTTTTGAAGTAATTGGCATCTAGGTTATGGATTTGGTCTTGTCTAGCAAGGAAGTTTCTCTGGCTGGAAGCGGAGGCCAGGGAAGAGAGGGAACGCTGGTAAGTGCCGTTCTCCCACAGAGCTTTGCTGTGCTTCACTCGGGCTGATTCTTCCTGCGCGAACGGACTGGGGACACAGGACCTGGCGTACAGTGTCCGGAATTCTTCATCGAAGGACTCAACAAGTTGTCCTGTGATTACCTGAACCATGCTGAGGTGAGCTTTTTCAAATGACCACATGTAGCTGGGGGGGGAAAAAAAATCAAAATTAGAAAATTTTACATTGGCTGAGTTGAAAGATTAATGACAATATATATATATATATATATATATATATATATATATATATATCCGGTATATATATATATATATATATATATATATATATATATATATATATATATATATTGCTCTATTAAGAAAAATGTGTGCCTTAATGACAAAAGAGTATTTTTCATTTGTTTTCCTTGACTATCACAATTTAGAACATCTCCAATTGCTACATGATTGTAATACATAAGCCACCCCATTCCCATATTCACATTTTAAATAATAAATCAACTCAAGTTCTGGGTTTGAATCCACCCATCATTCTTTATACAAGAAGTCCAAAGAGAAATCTGCTATGCATTTTGGATTTCTGCCTGCTAAGATTATATGGAATAAGAAATGATTTTTTCATATATAGCATCCAGGCAAGATCCAGGCAAGCTAATGCCACAGGAAAAGTTGAGAGAACTGGTTTCTGCTGATCTCTCTAAGAGGTGGAGCCTCAGTCTATTCTTATCCAAAGTTAGGACAGGAACAGCAAAATCGCTACTTTATACTTTGAACATGTTATAATGCCCGATAGGCCTATGCAAATAGGATGTGGGGAGTTGTAAACTGAGAGAGGGTTTGTGGGCAGTAGTTATTAAAGTGTTCTCAAGATTGATAAATTTAATCCTCACCAATCATGGCAGTCAAAATGCCAATTCAGATCTTCTAATAGAGGTACAATTTCTAGGAAAATAAATTTGTGACTACTGTATAGTATTTTGTAGAACTTCCGGTCTCTTTCTCAGAGTTTAGAGCAAATAGTTACCTCGAAGCTTCATGTAAAATATTAAAATATGGTGTTTGAAAATCTAAATAATTAACATGCAGAGTCACTGAGCTAAAAAGGAAATCACTAATATGTTATGTATCAAATAATTATATGATGCATATAGGGGTTAATACAAGGGAAAAACTATAGAGACATTCTCCGCAATAAAGGATTTTAGTGTTTATATAGGGGGTACAATAACTCAGGCAGATTAAATTATTAAAAGAATGTGCAGAGTAATAATTTAAAATACACTAAATACTATAAACAGTGTGCAACTTATTCTGATATGCTTACTGTTATCTAGAATACTTATTGAATGATGGTATGAGTACAACATTTACTACGTGTTCTTTATTTACACACTAGAGGCCCAATGCACGACATTTGTGCAAGGATAGGCTTTCCTTTCCCTGGCTGCCAACATTGGCTTCTGTCTGGCACCCAAAACCCAGGCTTCCCTCACAGCCCTGGCTTTTATTATAGATATGTTGGCCACCAGGTTGACTTAAAAGAAATGGTGCAAAAGTAAATAATTCAAGAAATTTCAATCCAACTAAAATTTCAATCCAACTGAAATTTCAATCTAACACTGAAGTATGTTAGAAACAGCAAGTAAAGGAATGAATAGTCAGCTATCAAATGCAAGAAAAATTCCTGGAGAAAGTGGAAGTGTAGCAACATTTTCATAGAAACTAGACAACCCTGAAGTTCACACACAAAAGGTTTGTGAGGAAGAAGAAACATAGAAAAAGGAAGTAATAATGGTCATGTATTGATAGGACACAGGAAACAAATTACATTTACCTGAAGTAAAGAAGCTATAAAAGAGATGGGTGAACCTTAAAAGCAAAGCAGAGTTGGATTGTGTGGAATCTGTTCCCAGGTTTGAATAAATTATAATAAAAAGAGATGTTTGAAGAATGATTATTTTTTCTTTAGCTAATTGTTGTATAGTCTTAAAAGATGAGGGATTGCATTCACTATGAAGAGTAAAGTAATTGCAATGAGGTGATAAGAGACTAAACCAGAGCAGAAATTGGAATGAGTAAAAATGGTGAGCCACTAACAAGCAGAAAGAGTAAGAATATCTGCAGGTCATAAAAAGGCTGTGCATAGGATATGAAAGAATTGCCTGCAGGAGTGGAGCTTAGGAATCTGAGAAGATAATGCTACTAATGAATGTGTGGCAGTTGGAAAACGTTCTAGGATTTGGTAAGTCAGAAAATATGATTGTAATATAATTTCAGGTAATGGAAAGATATTCAATTGGAGACAATTAATTTAGAGACTATTCTCTGGAAACACTGAACACTCCCTGAGATAAAAAATATACTTATACTGACATTTAGGCAACTTCCAGTAAAATTTCCAGGACCCCAGCCAAGCACTGTTCTGTGAATTCACTTATTGATAAACTAAGTTGTACAGTCTCTTATTCTTAAATATAAAGACACTGCAAAAGATAGACAGACATTAGAATAAAGTTTAGAAGATAGCTTATAATGCTTCAGAGCTTAGGTGCATTATAGAAACCAAACCAAATAAACACAAAAAAGGTACTTAGAGAAAAAGAGAAAATGCACAAATAAGAATAAATGTACACAAACACAATATTTTCAGAGAAATAAGTATATAAAACACACACAGATGTTAGGAAAATATTTTAAGTATCAGATATTCAAAACATTTTATAGCAAAATTTAAAAAAATAGATATTAAGCAGGAGGAAATCCGCCTGTTAATAATAATGCCACCACTATTGGGTGGAAAATTACAGGGGGAAAAATACAATGGGAACAGAAATCTAGTTAAGAATTCCAGAGACCCTAACTGGTTTGGCTCAGTGGATAGAGCATGGGCCTGTGGATCCCAAGTTCAATTCCGGTCAAGGGCATGTTCCTTGGTTGTGGGCACATCCCCAGTAGGGGTTGTGCAGGAGGCAGCTGATCGATGCTTCTCTTTCATTGATGTTTCTAACTCTATCCCTCTCTCTTCCTCTCTGTAAAAAAAAAAAATCAATAAAATATATGTTTAAAAAAAAAAAAGAAAGAAAGAAAGAATTCCAGAGACAGACAATAGAGATAATTGAGGAGACGACATTGTCAAAGAATATATGAGAAAACTTCTCAGAATCCAAAGACACAACTATTTGGATTGCCCAGAACAAAAAAAGAAAAACAGGCCTAGATCTAGAAACATCTTAATAAATTTGAGAATAGCATGGAATAAAATGGAAATCCTAGGCCCTGGCTGGATAGCTCGGTTGGTTAGAGTGTCCTGAAATATTAAGTCTGTGGGTTCGATCTCCTGCCAGGACAAATACAGAAATCAACTAATGAATGTATAAATACATGGAACAACAAATCGATGTTTCTTTCTCTCTCCTCCACTTTCTATTCTCTCTCTTAAAAATCAATAAAATAAAAAAGAGAGAATAATCCTAGACACTCCCAGAAAGAAAAAAATATATAAAGTTATATGAAGAGAACTTGAAGCACAATTGTTTGAGACTTCTTAAATAGCAATTTTAAATGCAGGGCAATGCCTTCCAAATTCATAAGAAAAAGTGATTTAACTTAGAGTTTTATCACCAGTTAAAACATATATTATCTGGAATTATGAATTTTTGGACTTAAAAAATTCCTATGCTGATAGAAAATGTTCTTGAACAAATTTGAGAGAAAAATCATGACTGGAAACAAAAAACAAAAATAAAAAGAGTGAAAATGGGATTAAAAGTAGGATTTTAAAAACCATAGCTCAAACTACCTGCTAATATGGAAAATACCAGAAACCCAGCTGTGCTCATTAGAGACCTGTTAGTCCAGACTGCAAATCACAGATTGTTGGTAGTAATTGAGCATCTGGAAAAGTTTGTGCTAAGAATTCTATAGTCAACTGGGGAGGGGGGGCAGGAGAGGGGAGGAGAGAGACAAAAACTAATAGAAAACAAAGACAATGAATAAAACCGAAACAAAATGGTCATTATTAACATTATTATGAAGGAGAAAACCTATCATAAATCACTTCATCACTTATCAATAATAAATTCTGACACAACTTCAGTAATATAAACCTAGACTTCTTATTTAACCAAAAATAATGATAAACTGTATAGGGTGAATGGGAATCAGGAAGGTGAGTGGATATGAGTGGGTACAAAATATAACTCTTCGATTGCCATAATATAAAGTCAAAAGATCATATCTAAAAGTGATCAGTTTAGCCTGGCAGGGTGGCACAGTTAGTTGAGCATTGTCCTGTCCATCAAAAGGTTGCTGGCTCAATTCCTGGCCAGGGACATACCTAGGTTGTGGATTCTATTCCCTGTGGGTCACATAGGGAAGACAACTGGTAGATGTTTCTCACACCCTTTCCTTTTCTCTCTTTCTTTTTCTCTCACTTTCTCCCCTCCTTCTCTCTCTAAGCATGTCCTTGGTAGAGGATTAAAAAATGATAAATAAAATTGATAAATCTAGAAATAATCACATTATTTAAGAGAATGAAATACATATCAGGAGAACTAGCTAAAATAATTAAATAATTGCCCAGCTGCGGGCTCATTCCCCAGTGGGGGGGTGCAGGAGGCAGCTGATTCAATGTTTCTCTCTCACATCAATGTTTCTCTCTTTCTCTTCCTCTCCCTTCTTTGCTCTCTAAAAGCAATAAAAACATATTTTTTACAAAAAGTAGTTCAAGAACTCTGAGTTCCTGATTGGGGGTAATAAGTGATGTCCATAGAGTGAAAAAAGTGACAGGTTGTGGCATGGATTTCTAAATATGATAGCCACGTCTGATCAAAGATGGCATCTTGGAGCCAATAACTTTAGTGAAACTTCCTTCACTTTAATGAAACTTTTAGAAAGATCCTAAGATTTAAAAAGAGCTTATCAAATTTTGTCAGTCAATGTTGTAGATAATATTAAATATCTTCCAGAATTTCAAATGAGGGTATCCAATTAAAAAATGTCATTTACACACATTGATAAAAAGTATATGTGTTTTATCTCAGTAATGTTAGGAACATGATATGACAAAACACTTGTTTTCCTGATAAAACCATCAGCATGGTGAGTGAGCTGTCACACAATGTGTGACTGTGGTTAGTACAGACATCAGACCCGTCTAAAAATGCTGGAAGTTTAAAATATGAAGACTGCCCAGCTGGCGCGGCTCAGTGGTTGAGCATCGGCCTGTGAACCAGGAGGTCACAGTTTGACTCCTGGCCAGGGCACATGCTCAGGTTGTGGGCTCGATCCCTAGTAGGGGGGCATGCAGGAGGCATCCAACTGGTGTTTTCTCTCATCACTGATGTTTCTCTCTCTCTCTTCCTCTCCCTTCCTCTCTTTGAAATCAATAAAAACATATTTAAAATAAAAAAGACAAATATTGTATAAAAATAAAATAAAACATGGAGACATTTTATGGCAAAGAATTTTGAAATAAAGAAGGCATTTTTGAGTTTGCCTATGAGAAAAACAGTGACAACTACAGAATGTAAGAGATTAAGGATGGTTTTAACCAAAAGGAACTAAAAATTTTGATGAGTTTCTAAGAAGACTGGACCATAACTGTTCCATCAGATCCTGTTAACAGTAGATAAGTTTCATGATATTAGTCAGAAAAAAACAAAAGTGACAAGGGCCAACAACCATTAATTTTTAAAATAAATATATTTAAAATTAACATAACATCATAAAGAGATAAAGTTGTTAGATAAGAGTTTTGATGAATTTTTAGTAGGCATTTCATATCCACTTCCATAAATGATAATTTTAATTCTGCTCCTGGCTTATGATATAGATAGAAAGATAAAAGTTTTTGTTGCTGTTGTTTTTCCCAAAATCACCTCTAAACTAACTCAACTAGCTGAAGGCCTTGGGCGGGGGGTAGGGCAGGCTGAAGGGGGGAGAAGGGTAAATGGGTGAAGGAAGGGGACATGTATAATACTTTCAACAATAAAAAATTATAAAAAAAATAAAGTAGCTCAGCTACAGTCATCTCAACATATAGCACCTATTAACATCAAATGGTAGCAAAACAAAGTTCAGGTGAATTTATTGCTGAAAGATGATCTTAAAAGTCAAGTTAAATAATAAAAATGGAAAGCATTCATTATTATGAGATTAATGAATAAACACCATTCTGTAAGTCAAGTGAATGCCCGATTTTAATTAAAATTTCAATTAAAATCAAGTGGATATGAACAAATATATACACATTTAATGAGTTTTTAAAAGGACTCATTAATTTTAAGCCCTGGTTGCAATTTCTTCTCTTCGCACATTTTCCTTTAGAACTCCAAACTACATTTTCCAAAAAGGAAAATAACAGTTTTTTAAAGGCCTAAAATAACAGCTTACATTAGAGGTTTTGGATGCATTAACTCTAATTCTCATTACAAGGGCATGAGGTAGTTCTATGATTATCTTCTCTTTAGAGAGGAGCAAGCTCAAGTGCAACTGAATTAAGTAACTTGCCCACAGCCTTCCACTTTAACTTGTTGCCTCATTCTTGTGGACTTTTAAAGTTCCTATGGTTTCCTCTCACACTGTCCTGCTTACTTCCACAGGTCTCCTGGCTTCTTGCCACAGTCTTTAGCGAGGAGTTCACTCTGCCCTGGTGACATGGCAGTGCATACATGCTTGTTGGTGCTTTCCTCGGCCTGTTAATATAGCCTCGCTCTGTATCCCATTCGGGACCAATGCCTGAGATTTGTAAGGGAATATTAGGGCAGCACTCACACTGTAGAGCCAGTGGGACCTGGACTGTTCTGTAGTCCTGGACTGCCCGTGGTCCTTAGCTGTGGGGTTTTAGACAAGTCCCTTAAACTCCTGGAACTTCAATTTCATAACTTATAAAATGTAGATGAAAACAACAGTTGTAAGGATGGGGTTAAAATATATCAACAAACTAAGCTGGAACAGAGTAAACATACCACCACAGGAAGCCTCTAAAGTTGCCAGAAAATAGGCCGGGACTGGTTTGGCTCAATGGATAGAGCGTCGACTTGGGGACTGAAGGGTCCCGGGTTCGATTCCAGTCAAGGGCATGTACCTTGGTTGTGGGCACATCCCCAATGGGGGGTGTGCAAGAGGCAGCTGATCGATGACTCACTCTCATCGATGTTTCTAGCTCTCTATCTCTCTCCCTTCCTCTCTGTATAAAATCAATAAAATATATTTTAAAAAAAATAAATAAAATAAAGTTGCCAGAAAATAGAATCCGAGTCACCTATCTAGTGTATACTATGGCAGCTAGTCTCTTAAATGTACTTTTTGATAGTATTAGTGACTAGGGAATTATCAGCTTCTCAATAGTGATGAAATAAGAAAAATCTATTCAACATGATAAACTGCTTCTATTTAAAAATATATTTTTATTGATTTCAGAGAGGTGGGAGAGGAAGAGATAGAAACATCAATGATGAGAGAGAATCACTGATCAGCTGCCTCCAGCATACCCCACACTGGGAATCGAACCCACAACTTGGGCATATAGCTTGACTGGGAATTGAACCGTGACCTCCTGGTTCATAGGTTGATGCTCAACCACTTAGTCATGCCGAGTCTATTTTTTATGAGCAATTATTATTAAGACCATACTATGTACTGCTTTCATAAGGAACAAAAACACATTTACTATTGTAGAGCCATAGAGAAGCTGAGATATCAGTTAGCCCCTCATTTTGGGAATGAAGAACTTGAAGCCAAAGGAAGTTATGGGATTTGCCCAATGTCTTAATATTCTTCAGAGGTACAGTCAGAACTGAAACTCAAGTCTCCACGATTGTTTTTATTTTTAAGATATAACTAAATCGATTTCATGAACATTGGAAACTAATAGTTTCTGTAAATGATTGTTAACAATGCAGATAAACACAAACTAGGCTGTTATTAAAAAGACAAGGGATATGTGATGTGCACTGTTGGTGGGAATATAAATAGGTGCAGCCAATGTGGAAAACAGTATAGAGGCTCCTCAAAATATTTAAAAACACAATTACCATATGACTCAGGAATTCCACTTCTAAATATTATCTTTAGAAAAGAAAAATACTAACTCAAAAAGATACCTGAGTGCCCATGTTCACTGCATTGGCTATTATTTACAACTTGAGGCCCAGTGCACGGGATTCATGCACTGGTAGGGGGCATGGCTGTGGGGATCAGAAGTGCCACTCATCCCAGTCAGCAGAGCAGCTGTGGACCCACCCTCTGAGTGGCTGCTGCTACTGCTGCTGCTGCTGTGGAGAGCAGCCGTTTAACCCAGTCAGCCGAGCAGCACTTTCCTGCATGGAGTTGTCTGCACTCTAGTGATCAGTGCATGTTATAGCTACTATTTGACCGCTTGTTCTGGTTGTTCCTCCATTCACTCGCTGGGCTTTTATTATATAGGATAGCCAAGATATGGAAGCAACCTAACTGTCACTTATGGAAAAATGGATTTAAAAAATACATTCAGTGTATTTCTTATATAATAAAAGGCTAATATGCAAATTGTCCCCTCGACCAGAAGTTCAACCAGGAGGCAGGCTGGCCAACCACCCATGTCCCCTTTCCCTGGCCAGGCTGGGAAGACCCCACCCATGCACAAATTCATGCACCAGGCCTCTAAAACTCTAATATATATAATCTCCACACACACACACACACACAAACACACTCACACATTGTGTGGCCAGATTATTATGCATTCAGAGATCATAATAATCTGGCCACTCAGTGTATACAAAACTATTCAACCATAGAAAAGAATGAAATATTGCCATTTGCAACAAAATGGATGGACTTGAGGTCATTACATCAAGTGAAATAAATCAGATAGAGATAGACAAATATAATATGATCTGACTTATATGTAAAACCCCTACCCCCCCCCCCAAAAAAAAAAAAAAGTTTCTAGATAAAGAGAATAGATTTGTGGTTGCCAAAGGCAGGGAGGTATGGTATGGATAAAAAGGGTAAATGTGTCAAAGTGTACAAACTTCCAGTTATAAAATAAGCCCTAAGGATGTAATGTACAGTATGGTGACTATATATATATATAAAAGCCAAGCAACTGGAAGGACAGAATGACTGGTTACAATGATGCACACTGCAGCGGCCAACCGGCCTGATCAGGGGCAGGGCCAGCAGTCAACCTCCCACATCTCCTCCCTGCCAGCAATCTAGCCCAATTGGCCCCCATTGGAGCTGGCCGGCTTGACCCCACTTGTGCATGAATTCGTACACAGGGCCTCTAGTAGTTAATAACACTACAATGCATCTTTAAAAATTGCTAAGAAAGTAATCTTGAAAGGTTATCATCACAAAGATAAAGAAGGTTTTTTGTAACTATGTATGGTGATGGATGTTAACTAACTACCCTTATAGTGGTGATCATTTAGCGTTATATACAAATATTAAACCATTATACCTGAAACTAATATAATGCTATGTGTGAATTATAACAATTAAAAAAGAACTAAGCAGATTACACTAAAATTTGAAACTAATAATTTCTATAAATTATTATTAATGTCACAAAATGATCTTACCTGTAAGAACCATACATAACTTTCTGGCAGTCAATTAACAAAAATTTCTGTTCCAATTTTCCATGGAATTTGGCTCCTGTTTTTGAAAGATAATCTTGGCCTTTTACTGTCCTCACTCGAATATTCTAGAATTATACATAAATATAATGTAAAGATTAAGGCTAGAAAAGGAATATTTTTGAAAAGTAAAATATATGCTAATATAAAACCTTAGCACCCAAAACAGTGTACTTGAAATAATTTTTAAATACATAGCTAAAAGAAAAATAGTGAAAAGCAAATTGTAAAACACCACCCAAAAAAGAAATACAGTAAGAAAAGAGTAATTTAAGATACTGCATTACATTTATACGGGATGATTTCATAAATCACTTAAGGGTCCTATTGCAAGATCCTTTCAAGTTATAAAGTCATAATGTCCAAACAACTAAAATTAAAATGCAGCTGCCTTTTAAAAAGTCAAATGGATCTGAAATCACTATGCCAAATGACTGCGATAAGCAACATCTGCTGCATGAAAGAATCACTGGCGTCAGTAGTTTCAATGTTGTATATGCAAAACAGAAGCATTAATTATGACTGGTAGCAAAAAAAAAAAAACAAAACAAAAAAAAAAACACCTCAGAAGCTCAAGTGCCTCACTATCAAGGAAAGCGCCATATACATTTGTCATAAAGATGTGTGCTTTCAGTTATATTCCCCTTAGGGGATCAACCATCATTCTATCTTAAATTATACTGTATATATATGTATTTTCTTTTTCTATTTTACTTTTGGAGTAATATAGCTTAACATGTCGTAAATTCGACTGAGAAAAATAGTACACAAATTATCAAAACAGTACCTGAGGAAAAAAACATGGAAATCTTACCCTGAGACGTTGAACTTGGCAACCCTGCTTCTCAGTCATATTTAGGAAATGATTAAAGTTAGATTCATCAAGCAGAATGTATACAGATACCCCTCGAGCTGATGCCTCCACTATTTCTTTGAAAATGTCCACATCTGTAAACATGTCCATCACTAAAGCAATGACCTGTTAAAGATAAAAATATCAAACAATGTTAGATACCCACTAGGAAAATATCTCGAAATTGGTGCTTTCAATAAAAATTGGATAAGATAGAAAATTAAACACATAAAACATATACATGTATCAACAAGTATTTATGTTTTCTAAAATAGAAGGTAAAGGATAAAAAGAATACGTTGAAAATAAACAAAAATAAATAAGAAATTAGAGAAAATGGAGTGACCTGGGTATAGACACATGGCAACAACAACCAGGATCATGTAATGCATACATGGTGAATATGTTAGGAGATGAGCAAAATCATGGGTAGTACATTAAATCATTTTATTTACTCTAATAAAATGTTAAAAGAAAATACTGGACTATGTACAAATTATACAAGTTGATGACATTCTCTAAACTAACTGTGAAACATATTTCAATTAGATTTTCTCCAAGTAGAACAATTTCAATCATTCTAGTGGCCTCTCATGATCCTTTTCTTATTTATAAATGGAATAAGGTGTTGGAAGAAGGGAGATGCTAGGGTTAACAACATCACTCATGTCTTTGAATATTCTTTAATCAAATATGTGACAAACTCTCAAAGTACATTCATAATTATTTTTTTTATTATTGATACTATTCCACATGTCTCCATTTTCCCCCTCTTTGACCAGCTCCACCCAGACCCTGAACTCACCCATATTCCCTGGCCTTCAAACACTGCTGTGATTACACTGCATTAATAAGTGGTGTGACAATGTATGGGCCCTGGGATGAAGACAAGGAAATGCCCATATTATAAACTTACTAGAGGCCAGATGCATAAATTTGTGCACCAGTGGGGTCCCTCAGCCTGGCCTACACCCTCTCGCAATCCAGGACTCCTACGGTAATGGGCCGAAACAGGCAGTCTGACATCCCCCCAACGATGTTGTAGTGCACAAAGCAGCAGGTGACTGGGAAGGAGCCTGAAACTGGGCCAGGTGCTGTGACACTCCCACTCATCCTGGTCCTGCTGTGCCTGCCACCACTGTTGCTAGGTAGCACTGCCTTGGGGGAGGAGAGGCTCATACCACTGTAGATGCGCTAGTCAGCTGTAAGCCCAGCATCTGAAGCCCATTGGTCAGCTGATGCACTGACCACCAGGGGGAAGCTCCTGGTGGTCAGTGCACATGACAGCAACTGGTCAACCAGTCATTCAATTGTTCAGTCATTCGGTCACTTAGGCTTTGATATAAAGAGATTTTACAAAATAACTATTAGAAACGTATGTGTAGAGTAGCCTAGTACCAATTTCTTTTTTAACTTGAAAGGATTTTTTTTGTTTGTTTATTGATTAAGATATTACATATGTGTCCTTATCCCCTCATTGTCCTTTCATCCCACTCCCGTTTATGCCCTCACCTCCCTGGTGTCTGTGTCCATTTGTTGGGCTTATATGCATGCATACATGTTCTTTGGTTGATCTCTCCACTTACCCCCCCCCCCCCCCCCCTTATCTTCCCTCTGAGGTTTGAGCATCTGATCAATGCTTCTCTGTATCTGGATCTGTTTTTGTTCATCAGTTTGTGTTGTTCATTAAAATCCACAAATGAGTGAGATCATGTGATACTCATATTTTTCTGACTGGCTTATTTTGCTTAGCATAATGCTCTCTAGCTCCACTGATATTGTTGAAAATGGTAGGAGTTCCTTCCTTTTTACAGCAGCATAGTATTCCACTGTGTAGATGTACCACAGGTTTTTAATACACTTGTCTGCTGATGGGCACTTGGGCTGTTTCCAAATCTTAGCTATTTTTAATTGTGCTGCTATAAACACAGGGGTGCATATATCCTTTCTGATTGGTGTTTCTAGTTTCTTGGAATATATTTTTAGAAGTGGGATCACTGGGTGAAATGAGAGCTTCATTTTTTAGTTTTTTGAGGAAACTCCATACTGTTCTCCACAGTGGCTATACCAGTCTGGAGGGTTCCTTTTTCTCCACATCCTTCCCAGCACTTGTCATTTGTTGATTTGTTGATGATAGCCATTCTGACAGTTGTGAGATGGTACCACATTGTCATTTTGATAGAAAGGAATTTTTAAAATAATTATACAACATGGTATTCTTTCAGACATTATTAGCATATCTAAAAAATTTACTTTTAGTTTGCCAGATAGTTTCATGTAACAAATTACTGGAAACTTTAGAAAGGAACAAATACACAGTACCAGGATAAATAAAGGTTTTTGTTTGCAAAAGTAATTGTAGTCACTCATCCAATGGATGATTCTAGCACAGCTAAAGGAAAACAAATGCCAGTCTCTCTTACCTGACAAATGATACACTGATCAGAATTGAGAAGACTAGATTATATATCTTTGACAAGCTTATCTGATGGCAATTGAGTCTGGTAGCTTATCAAGACTTCTGGTGCACTGTACTATCACTTGATGTTGAAAAATAATATGAAGTCTACAGAAAATATCAGTTGTGCCAAGAGAGATAAAATGAAATGTTGAGTTTTCTTTATTTTTAATAGTGGATTACATTCCTGGAAAGGAATAATTAGAAATGAGGTATGCCAAACCTAACCTGAAGGTATTATATTCTCTGCTATCAAAATCACATTGTGCTTTAGAAATTATCACAATGGTTATATATAATCAAATAAATTATACCTATGTTATTAGGATAAAGGCTTTTGAAAAGATATATCAATTGATTTTATAAGTCAGTATAGAAGCTGGTTACATTAAATGGTATGCAACAAACTACCATAATATTATATAACATTTGAGTTCTTATCTTGCTTCTTCATTAATTTTCATTTTATTCTTGCTTTGTAAGTAAATAAGTAAATAAATTCATCCATCAGCAACACAAGACTTAAACATTTTTAGAAAGAAATTCCAAGTTGTTTTTAAGATTTGAGTGAAACTTCACATTTTTCAGTAGTTTCAGAGAATCTCACTCAAGTGAAAGGTGTTGGTTTTCACTTATCTTTCTTTCTCACAGTAGTAAATTTTCCTAAATTACCATGACAGTAGAGGCCACACTGAATTAAAATAATATAAATATGGACAATAAATTCACAATAAGTTTATATTCATGACATAATATAAAGCTAGTCACAAGATTACACAATCATTTGGCAAGTACCGTATTTTTCGGACCATAAGACGCACTTTTTCCCCCCCAGAAGTGGGGGGGAAACGTCCCTGCGTCTTATGGTCCAAATATAGCCTACACATATACTTTTAAAAAAAAGTTTTTTTACTTGCCCGGCTCTGTGTGGTCTCTGTGTGCTTGCCTGGCTCTAAAATGGTTCTAAATGCTGCTGTTTACTTTACAGGATTGATTACATGTGTTTATGACTGTGATGTTGGGTTTTAATGCACATAAAATATTTTAGGACACTATTTGTTTCAGAATCTTTTTTTCTTCATTTCCCTTCTCTAAAAACTGGTGCGTCTTATGGTCCGGAGCGTCTTATGGTCCGAAAAATACGGTAATATACTGTAATGATAACTCAGAAAAATATTGCTCTACATATACATGGGTGTTAGGGGTGGTAGAATGAAACAAACTAACATGGTTTCATGAAAAATCTTAAATAATGAATAAAGACTATTTTTAGCCATCCAAGCTAAAACACTATAGCGCTGAAAATGACAGTAATATTTTAATACATTTACTGAACTAATCTAAAGTTAAATACCAATTCATGTTTATGAATATATAATACATTTAGTAAAGATTTATATAGATTATGAAGGATCTTTAAACTGTGACATACGTTTAGATTTTATCTGGATTTCCATATAAAGCCTAAAAATGAAAATATCTGGTCAAAATAGTACCTTGGGAAAATGTGTCACGTAGCAACATTCCTATTAAAATATCTAAATTCTATTGAGTCATTTTGACTGATAAATATTATAAAGCCCTACTTTATTATTTGATTGCAATTTTCATGTTTATAAATGCACTGAAATACTAAAAACAATATGAGGTAGAAACCAATGACAGAACTGAAAATTAATGACACTTTTTATAGAAACTGTTCACAATGCTGACATTGAATACATGCATTTCCTTAGAAATATGCTTCACTATCTACAGTATTTTAATTTAGAACCTTGTATTATTTATTCCTTTGCAAGCGATTAGGTTAGAAAGCCATTAGTAATATGCTTCTATATGACCTACTTTGCAAAATGTAAGTGTGCCTTGGGTTAATGTTCTACAGTCACAGAATGGTCATTATCACTTTCAAAATTGAAAAAAAAAATGAGTATTATACCTTTTCTGCTTGAAAATACTAAGCACCATTCAAAAGGACTCAGACTTTTTTGATAATTGCCTGCAAAGATACTGGTGGATTTACTTTTCCCCACAGCAGAAAAGCTAATAAGGAGTTCAAATTAAAAAGAATGAATGGAGCTCTATAATGACTGTATTTATAAGAAAATTCCACACAACTAAAAAACTTTAAGAATTGAGTAATAGAAATCAAGGGAAATGATCCCTTAGGAAACATATATTTCTGGGTCTGCAAAGCCTGTCAAAAGCAATGTGCTAAATGGATTTCAGAAAAAAGACAGGCTGTTATTACGAATAAGTGCTCTTCACCCTTCTTTTGCAGCCTAACTAAAAATCTCCATTTTGTGTGAAATATCATATATAATATTATGTCCATTAGAATATTATATAGTAAGTTACAGATTTTTAACTTAGGCTGCAGAAGAATTTTAAATTTTGCAGATATTTAAGTATCTATCAGTGTAGACTAATAACTGTATCTATATATCAACTGGTTTGGTCTGCCATAAATTAAGTAATCTTGGGGAAGTCTCTAAAGTGTATGTATACCTCAGTGCCATCTATTACATCTATCTATATATATAAAAGCCTAAGCAACCATTAGGACTGATCGACGAATGACTGATTAGTCACTATGATGCACACTGACACCCAGGGGGCAGGCACTCAATGCAGGAGTTGCCCCTGGTGGTCAATCAACTCCCACAGCCACCGACCAGCAAACCTCGCATGGTCCCTCCCCCAAATATGTGAGAGACAAATATGTTAAATCATTAATTTAATTAACAAAGCAAAACTCAAAAGTGTGATAAGAAGGTAAAAATATAACAAAGGATAGATTGCTATTATACTTTAGAAACTTCCTTGACTTTTTAATTTTCACTAATTATTAGTATTAAAATGGCATTAAATAATTGTTTAAAATTATTTTAAATTTGGGATAAGCCATCGGGAAGGAAATAATTAGAAATGAAAAAAATTTAAATCATTTTATGAAAATGTCTTTATGAAAACTTTAATTATAAGTAAAACCTCTAAGTTAGACTAAAATATTTTTGTGCTTTATGAATATGTGTTTTATAATTAGTAGGTTAGCTAGAACTCTCTATAATTAATGCCACATAACTTGAGCATTTTTACTTTTTTATACATTGCTTCCAAGGTAGGTATAACTGAAATATATTAGGTTTCATTAAATTTTTGTTGAAATGCAGTGGCTAGATGACACCCATTCTCAAGGAGCTCATAGCTATATGAGATTTATTTACAGAACTATACATACATCAATGTGACACTTGCTTTTATAAAATTATGACCAAGAATTAATACATTAGAATATGTGGAGTAAAGCAGAAGTTGGAATATCTTCTAGTACGTAGAGAAGGGGGTTTCAGTCCTTATGTTGCAAAAATGTGTAAGATACTAAGTGGAATGTTGGTAGCAGGGATAAAAGGAAAGTATAGAGGTAGAGTTCTAAAGAATGACTGGACAAGACTCAATGGCAGAGTGCTTATGGAAATCAAGAGGAGCTATCCAGGAATCATTAAGTGTGAGAGACCTTAATTACATGGATAATTTCTGTACCATTATAAAGAAAATTTCATTTTCATATAAAATGAAGCCCAAAACAATATATTAAATGATGTGCTAAAAAGTTGTGTTCTTTATTTTTTCTATCCATCCATCCATCCATCCATCCATCCATACATCCATCCAGGCTGTTTTTTAACCATTTACTCTTGAACACTTTTAAGCATACAGGGAAAGCTGGTAGGACACCAACAGAATAAAATGGGAAAGACATGATTCTGTTGTTGGCATATCTCAATGGTGTCAAAAAGGAGCTGAATGAACACAGGATAAAGAGTTGGCCTTAGAATTTCTGCTTAAAGGTTTCATTCTTTAATTGGGTAATAATAATTCTTTCATTTCTATGTCAACTATAATCAATGGATTAACCTGACATACAAAAATCAAATATAATTCATGGCAAAAATACCACAAATCCCATTTATTCAATAGTAATTTCTATTTGATTAAAAATATGAATATAAAGGATTTACATTAAAGTCATGAAGTATTACAGCAGCATTTTGTATTTGATGTAATGGGTTCCTATGTCTTTACAGTCAAATTGTACAGATTTAATCTGCTTATTTAACTCTACTACTCTTCTTTTCTCTTTTGGATAATTTTCACACTAATAGTTTTTGTAAATTGTGCATTATTTTTTTCACTTTGATGCCTGAAAGTTGAAAGAGAGTATACTTTTGGTGGTAAGGTGCAATCATTCTAAAAGCTAAGAGATACGAGAAAGAATTTTCAGTGGGCCATTAAGCTGAATAGAAAAATTTAACCACATTACTTAGAATATTTCCTGAATAATCCCTCCTCCAACACACTTCAGTTTTTTAGTTTTTAAACATCCATTGATAGTCATTTTATATAGATAAAAATACAAAAGCATAAAATAAGTGTTTTTTAGTTGTGCCATGGTAGTTAAGATACAGATTTCATATTTTAAGAGCAGCTATTTTATTTTAAGGTCTTAATTATATGATTAAAAAGTCTCATTAAAACCTTTATTTTCTCTGCTGTAAGAATTATAATATATAATTTACTTACTCTCCTTTTTCATAAAAAAGACGTATCAGTATTCTGGGTAGAAAGTCTGTTTCTGATTATTACATATTTTACTTCTGAAAATAGAGGTTTTATCAAAATTGAGATTGCTTTTATCAAAGCTAAAATAACCACATTTAATAAACTATTTTTGTTAGGTATCACCAAGTTGTTTTATTTGTAAAATTAAGGAAGTTCTATCTCCTTATACATCAGTTGCTTGATATTCTTCAGAAATGTTATTTGGAAAATGAAATATGCCCCATATAAATATCTTCAAGCAGTCGGTAAGTGTAGGGAAAATGGAAGTTAATGATTAGAGAAGAGAAACAGATTAGAAGTAGAAAATCTATACAAAAATTCTCTTAGATACTTAAGTTTGGTAAGTACGTATACTAAATTTATAAAATGGCATTAAAAACTAATTTAATCTTAATGTATTTCTAAAGGCCAAATAATGTCATCTTTTTATGTATAAGGACACAGATAGTATTAAGAAGGTACTTCCATTCTAACAAAATTCAGGTTTGAGTTTCAATTTGGACACATGAATATTTAAAATGTAATTTAAATATGCCTATGATTTAGGTTTTATGAGATTTCATTGCTAGAAAAAGATCAAATGCCAAAATTACATCAGCTAGGTATTATAACATTCAGATAACCATAGCAGAAGAAAAAATTATCCAAATCATAAAAACAAAGTATTTCCATAAGAAAGCTAACACAAGTTTTTATTATTGAGCTGATCAAATGCAGCCATAAGTCTGCTACATGATAGGGTCCAAAGAAATTTGCCCTGTGAGAGGAGGGTAAAAAAAGGGTTATGCAAAAATACTCTTGTGAATTTAAATATCTGGTAAAACTAACTTTGCTTTTTTTTTTTTTTTAATCTTTTCTTGTTAATTAATATTTTCAATAACATTTAGTTTTAAATTAAGCTACAATTCTAGGCATCTAGAAAAGATTTCCAAACCTATTTCTTCAGATAGGCTAATTATCCAGCTAAAATATTATCTTACTATTTTGCTTCTTTAAACTTGATGTTTACCCTTTTTTACATAAAACTCAAACTTCATAAATAAAATTTAGATACTTTAATTCTAGCATCTGAATCCAAAAAATAAATAAATAAAATAAACAAGTAATTAAAACACTCATGACATGAAAAAATTTACAAAATATTTTTCTGTTATAAAGATACATAATGTTCATCTGTCTTTCTATGTCTGTCTCGTTCCTTCTATACCCAAAGAAAAATTTACAATAACAACAACAACAACAACAAAAACAGAAAAGAAAAACAGCAATCACATCACAACCAGGAACAATGACATTTTCCTTTAATCATGTTATATGTATATTTTTAACTGAGATCATCATTTTTACATGATGTTATATGCTGTGTATTTACCATTACAGAATAAACTAGAGGCCCAGGGCATGGAGTCCTTAGCCTGGCTGACAATCAGGACCAATCAAAGCTTTTGGGCTGCCAGCTATCAGCTGGGGGCTTCCCACATTAAGTGTCTGCCCCCTGGTGGTCAGTATGCATCATAGCCATCGGTTGACTGGCAGTTTGGTCTTTCAGTCGCTTAGGCTTTTTTATATATATATATATATATATATATATATATATATATATATGAAGATATTTTCCTATTATAAAAACTATCTTCACATCACATGTTTGGAAAAAGTAGTTCTCCAAAGCAGTGTGAAGAATGAACTCTGAATACAGAAAGACCTGCAAGTATCACATGATCGTTCATATATGGAATCTAATGAACAAAATAAACTGGTGAACAAAATAGATTCAGAGATATGTAAGCATGGAACAGAATAACAAATCTCAGAAGATTAACCAAAGAACTTACATGTGTCAATGTATAACCCATGGACACAGACAATAGTGTGGTGAAGGCCTCCAGAGAGGCGGGAGTTGGGTGGAGAGGATCAATGGGGGAGAAACATTTGTAATACTTTCAACAATAAAGATAAATTTAAAAAAAAGATAATTAAATAAATAACAAAGAAAGACCAACTAAAAATCTGCTACATAGGCATATGGGAGTTTGAGTCTGGCTTTGGGTGTTCTGTTTGGGTCTATTTCAGCCATTTATGACACCGCTATGTCCACTGGTTATCAGGGTCTGGGGCTTGGGGAAAGTTTCTGGCCTCCAATTTCACAGATTTCCATTCTATCTTTCAGACTAACCATTTAAAAAGAATTCATGAATCAAATGTAAATCCTTTACAATAACAATGAATATCTATCAGAGTCTAAATAACTTTTCTCCTTAGTTTCATTCATACTACATACTCCGTGAATCCAGCTCTGAAGGCTATGTCATTTCACCAGCTTTCATATCTTCCTTGCACTTCCTTTTATCTAAAACCCTCATCTTCTTTCTCTATGAAAATCCAATTCATGTTTCTAGGCCCAGTCTATCTGCAGGCCCCTTTCACAAAATCTTTGACAATTCCCTTAGTCTATAGTAATTGCATCCTAATTTATGCTCCATTTATAGTTTATTTATACTTTTACCACAGCATTTTCATTATTTGTCCATTTATTTCATCAATTGTTGCTTACTTATTACTTTTAAGAGAGTAATAAGACACTAGGGTGGGGAGACCCCATTCAACTTCAATAAAATGTTTTAAATTATTTATTGTTTTCTCCCAAAGCACTGTAGAGTTAACTTCAAGTAGTAGACAAGCAAATATTTATATTTATTCTTTTGGATTCCTCAAAATTCTAGTGATTTACTAAATAAAGCACTGTCTTAGAAATGGATGGAACTTTTTATTTAAAACCTAACAGTTCTGGGAGGGAAGGAATTTGGAGCACAGGGACTATAGCTATAACTTTGTGTACTAACCATCTGGTTCTTGGAAATATTTTATGCATGTATACAGATAAGAAATAAAATACTCCTAAAGATCAAAGTCATCTGCCTGCTATTCAAATGAAAGTGTATTGAAATATATATTCTAAATGATGCAGATAATAAAATGTAGAAGTCTGGGAATAATAATACTTGCATTGTGGAAGGGAGAGAGGGAGAGGGAGAGGGAGAGGGAGTGGGAGAGGGAGAGGGGAGTGAGAGGGAGAGGGAGAGGGAGAGGGAGAGGGAGAGGGAGAAACATTGATTGGTTGCTTTCTGTACATGCCCCAACTTATAACTGAACCCACAACCTAGGTATGTACCCTGACTGGGATTGACCCATCAGTTTTTTGGTGCACAGGATGCCACTCAACCAACTAAGCATTTCCTGCAGGGCCACCTCATTAATTTTAAAGTGAAAAATCAAATGATGACAATAAATCTATGCTCATGCATATTAAATGCACAGAATTTTTAAGTAAGACAGGTCAGGATATTTAAAAAAGTTATTAGTCCTTGGTGTAGAACTTTACATTAGGAACATTTCTCATAATGTAAGAATCTTAACTATTAAAGAGACAGCATCCCAACAATGTAAACAGAATGACCCATTAAAGAAATGACTTAATTTCCAAAAAAGTAATGGGGGAAAGAAGAAAGTGGTATAAGGGAATAAGGAATTTGAAGATGAAATGTTTGGACAGGTTCAAGCTTAAAACAATAACCATAGTGTCTGGCTATAATTGTGCTGGGAGGGCTCTGCCTGCCAATCTGGGAGTTGCACGTGGCAATGAGAGGCCTGTGCGCTCTCATTAGTCTGAGGCTTGAACCTGTCCAAACACTGTACCACTCTCCACAATGAAGGAAATCACTGAATATAGCTTCTGTTAGTAGAATATCTTTTACACAGCATGCTTGTCATCATTCACCGGGCCTTTTCTGCTCATGAAATCACAAGAAATCAGAGATCTGGTCAACAAAAGAGGTAGCAACAGCAGCCTTTTATCCCACAAACATCAAGTTCATTTACTTTTTCTTCCTCTAATTTTATAAACAAGAACCTTAAATAAATAATGGCTTTTAAAAATATCCCGGGAGCAGATTTCCTCCATAGTAATTTTTCCATTACATAGTTTTACTGCCTTTCCGTTGATAAGAATCATATGGCAACTTACTCAAGCTTAATGTGTAACATTTATGGCATTAGGTCACTTTTCAAGCCATTATAAAAATGTGTTGGCATTAGAAATTGGAGGTTCCTTCAAATCTTAATATCTTGTCCGAAAACTGGTCAGCACTGCAGTGTTCAACTGGAATCCTGCATAGAATGGAAAAAAATCCATTCACTGAGCAAAGAAATCAATTTGATCAATTCTGACCTCTGAAGTGCTTTGTAATTCTACACTTTTATGAAAAAAGAAAAAGAAATCATGAAGCATTCCCTATGAAAATAGTAACAAGACTTTCTCTTCTACCTCCTCTGTCTCATGACATCAGGAAGCTCCTTATGTTGCAACCTAATGAGATGTTAGATAAAAAAGTTCAAAGTAAAAATCAAATGAGAACAAAGAATGTACGGAGTTAAAGAGACACAATGCGTGGCTATGTGACAATAGCTCATCAGTATGGCTGACATTACTGACATTACTTAAAAATGTCAGCCATTCTGAAAATTTTTACTACTCTATTTTAGCTACATTTAGCAATGCTTTGGAGGAGTTGTTGCCCCTTCCCCTCTCCCCATGGTAAAATTTCCAAACAACTGAGATCAGTAAATGAAATTATACTATTTAAGAATAATAATACATTCTTCTTAGTGAATAAAACAATGATAAAAATACCATCTGAGTGAATAAAACGATGATAGAAATAATCACAATAGGATAATCTTATTTAATTAAGAACATTAGACTAATTGAGATAATAGCTTTCCTTTACTAAAGAAACAACAAAAAAGACTAGAAAATTATTCTAACATTTGTCTTTTTCCCCTTTTTTTACAGTTAACCAGCATTCAAGAAAAAGTACAGGCTGAAAATGCACACTTTAAGAAATGGGCTTTTTTCATATAACTTCATTGAGGCTTATTGTTTGATGTTACTGTTAACCTAAACACATTATGACAGAAGTGGAAATGGGTACATCATGTAACATCATGTAACATCATATAGCCAGGAAATAATGTTAAAACAAAAAAGGTTCATAAATATATAATGGATGAAAGAGGTTGCATAACATCTGCTGTACCTGTGAATGGATATTTCGCTGTTGTTATTTAGTCTTAGTATTTTATCAGAACTTATAGATAATTCTTAGCAACATTATATAAAATCGCCGTATTTTAAAAATCACCTGTTAACTGTGAGCAGCGTCAATAACATGTTTTGCTTTGACTATCTACTTTACTAGATTGAGTTCTAAGTCTAGAAAACATTTGAAGTTTTTCTAAATTTACACATAGATGATAAAGTCAGATAAAATAAATACCAGTCCATGTATGTCACTTTGTGGGGTCGCTGGCATGGGTTCAGGTACTTTTATCTGCTCTTCATAGTAAAAGTGAACTAGTTTATTCCTACGCCGAACCAGACATTCTGCTGAGATAAATGTTGGTCCTTTGAAAATTCCACTTACATGGATTCAGGATCCCCATCGAGATAGAACAGGATGTTCAGTGAAACAGAAGTTTTGGGTTCTTCATTTAGACCTTCCAGCACAGTCACACACACCCTGAAAAGCCTCTCATGAGAGGGAACCTGTTTCTTGAGTGGATTCCTGGCACCTGGTCGGCTTGAAAGCAACTATGAGAGGCACAGATGGAGCCAACAGAGATTTCAACCTGCTCCTCAGCCTTGCATTTTCCCTGCAGCAAATAACTGCTCCCTGCTTATCCCTAGGTCCTTTGCTCCACTCCCCTCTCTTACCTGGAGTGGAAGCAGAGGACACTTTACACCCAGAAGGAGCATGGCATTAGCAGGTGGCCTGCAGCTGCTCCTCAGCTCTGCCTCCTCCTTTCCTGCCTTCCACCCCAGCTGCTGCCTCCAGGAAATATTTCCTGGCCCTCCCAGAAGGTTCTTCCTCTCCTCTACAAGCAATTAATGCCCTCTCCTCTCTCCTGCTTTCTTCCCCCTCTCTCAGACCCTCTTTGTTCCCTCTTTCTTTTTACTTCTCTTACTGGATACTTTTTATTTTCTTTACTTCTCTTACTGCTTGGCTTCTTCACAAAGTTAGTTTTTGCATCCCACAGCCGTTCTGCCAACTTTGGCTTCTGTGAGTTTCACGTGACCAGAGCTAGGCAGACTCTGGTTCTTACTATATCTTGGCCTCACAGTTCTTGTGCTACTTTCATCTGTTACTCAGACGGAAACTCAGTCTGAATTTCTTAGTGCGATGTCTTAACATTCATAATCTTTTTTTGGACTACCCATGGAACCAAACACTAAATATTGGATGTGCAGAGGTGGGGTCATATCTATCTGTTTATTTTTTATTAAAAAAAAAATAATGAACTGAGCTCTCATTCTCTGTCAGACATGGGGAGAGGTAGTAAACCAAGGTTGGAGGAAGGCGGCAGGGTATGGTGGAGGCATATTTATCTTAAATTATTTTAGAAAGGAGCAGGGAGGCAATAACCTATGTTAGAACAATACTTAATCTCTGGGCAATCATACTTTTAAAAAATATATATATTTTATTGATTTTTTTACAGAGAGGAAGGGAGAGAGATAGAGAGCTAGAAACGTTGATGAGAGAGAAACATCGACCAGCTGCCTCTTGCACACCTCCTACCAGGGATGTGCCCGCAACCAAGGTACATGCCCTTGACCGGAATCGAATCCGGGACCTTTCAGTCTGCAGACCGACGCTCTATCCACTGAGCCAAACCAGTTTCGGCTGTACTTTTAGGTAGAAATGATAATGTCTGTAAATTCATTGAACAGGGAACCTTTGGACTTTTGGAAGATGACTCTACCTACTGCTTTTGAACAAGTTTTGTTGCTCAGGTAGGCTTTTTGATAATGCCTCTACATCAGCATATTTACTGATCATCATTCCCTAACACCATTAAATATCTGAGAAGACCAAGTACTGTGTAGAGTATTTTAGAAGACAGAGAAATAGTCTTTTGCTTATAATTAAAAAAAACACAAAAACACACACACAACAACAATGGCAATAATTGTACACTGAACAATATGGAAATAAAGACTTTAAACCATTTGTAATTAATTATAGGAGCCTTAAAGTAAGAAGTGCATATCTTGGCCAAATGGGGTGGGACAATAACAATGGATGCACAGGACAGATTTCCACCCAACAAAGAAGTTTTCTCCTGTCACACTGAGTAAGATTGACACTCATTCCTTAGTGAAAAAGAGCTGGAAAATGATATACCCTATGTATCCATGACCTATTAGCATTCAGAGCAATGATCCTAATGTTTGCTGGGAAAATGAAAGGTGAGTAATACAGAAAAATCAGAGAAAAGAGTAATTAAAAAGTGCAGTATTATTATAGAATAAAACAGTTTGCTTCTGGCACATAAAAACATAGCAGTGGAAAGGAATGGAGAGCCGAGACCGGTTTGGCTCAATGGATAGAGCGTCGCCTTGGGGACTGAAGGGTCCCGGGTTCGATTCCGGTCAAGGGCATGTACCTTGGTTGCGGGCATATCCCCGGTAGGGGGTGTGCAAGAGGCGGCTGATTGATGACTCTCTCTCATCGATGTTTCTAACTCTGTCTCTCTCCCTTCCTCTCTTTACAAAATCAATAAAAATATATTAAAAAAAAAAAAAAGAAAGGAATGGAGAAAAAAATAAAGGAAAGGGGGATGAGTAAAAAACATATTCAAGATACTTTTTGATAAAGATGATCTTAGAAAATAACAATGTATTACATTGAGTTAGGAAATAAAAAAATAAAGACAAATACCCCAATAGAAAAATAATTAAAGCCAAAACAGATGACCAATGTACATATGAGAAGATGCAAAAGACCTCAATACAGGATTACAAAGTAAGCTACCATGCTTTATCTTTCATTGTGTCAAAAAACTGAAGTCACTGACAGCACTCGATGTTGGCAAGTGGTGAAAGAAAATAGGCACTAGCATAAAATCTCAACAGTAGTATAAATTAAGACAACTTTCCTAGAGGACAACCCGGTAATGTTCTTTACAGTTAATAAGTGACTAAACCACATCCTTTACCACAACAGACCAATTCTTTAGGCTTATCCTAAGGGGAAACGTTACGCAGATGTAGAGAGAGATATATCTGCATGTTCAACACTGCACTCTCTATAATTACATACCTATGTAAGCAACCTAAATATTCAATAAATAATATTGTATTATAATTATGGAACACCCATATAATGGGGCAAAAGTTGTGAAAACAAGCCAGGTTCAAAGCAGAATGTAAGATATAAGACCATTTATTGAAATATAGGAAATATATACAGAGAAAAAATATACACCAAAATTATTAGTTCAGGTTATTTTTATTGTCTTCTATCTACCTCCCATTGTAAGTATGATTAGTTCTATTTTTATTATCAAAATGTATTTGTTTAAATATTTGTGAAATTAAATTGTATAAATTTCACCTTATATATTGGGAGTTCAGTCATTCTGAGGAAATAATTTTGTTTTATTCTAAAGGATAAAGCTAAGGGGCCCTTCAAGATTCTTGAGCATAGAGCAATAGAGTAACTAGCATTCCTTAAAAATATTATGCCTTACTAAGACTTATTTCTACCTGACTGATCTATAGGATACAAGTATATAAGATTTTATACATCAGTAGTAAACTAGAAATAAAATAAAAGGACCAGTCTGATTCATAAAAATAATGAGGTTTGCCAGGAATTCTACAGTCCTTTTTATCTTAGGACTGAACTCGAGGGAGGTTGAAGGGCGTGGAAAGACACCTACTAAGCAGGGCTCCTGGTGGCTAACTGGGCTCAAATAAAAAAGGCAAAACCTAGCAGTCATTTCTGCACAGGGCCTCTCACTTCATGGAGAATCTCTGGTCTAACCTGCCTGCCTCTACACTGAACCACTCCCTTTGCACTGAACTGCCTGCCAGCACTGTGTTTCTGCCATCTGACCCAGCCCTAGTAACGGTTTCCTGGAATCTATTTCAACCCACATGGGCCTTCCCCATCCAATTGGAGCTGTGCAACTCTAACCAATCAGAGAGGCTCTATTTTGACCAATCAGGGCAGTGTCTTTTGGGCCAATAAAACTGCGAGAATTTGGAGAATTAGGCATCTTCATTTGCATGAGGTTGGTCCAAATAAGAACTGGGGGCAGGGACTTCTGTCCATATCAGTCAGCTTCCTTCTGGGTCAGAAAGAGCATACTCTCCTCTAAAGACTGAAGACTGTGTTTCCCTGGCTAGAGTTGAAATAAGAGAGATGTCTCATTGGAGCAAAGCATATAACAGACCATCTGGGAGAGGAGCAGAACTGTCTAGCTAGAGAGAGCCTAGGCCCCAGGGCTGCCTGGTCCCAGAGCTATTCCAGGACCATGCTGTTTTCATAGCCACGCTGTCTCACTGTTTGCACTGAATACTGTTTCCCTCTTCACCCCACCCCAAATTGGGGATTCTTGTTAGCTTTGAATTGGCAAAATGACTATCTGTTGACAGGACAAACACAAGAGTATTGGAAATTATCAAGCAACAAGCTAATTATAATGATTAAGGAGAGCATGCATAGACTCTCCAATAACTAAGACAAACTGATTAGAATTCTTAGAAAGATTATGATCACAAGAATTAAAAACTGAAATCATGAGAGGCCTAGCCAATTCCTACTAACTTAGCCCCAGATACAAATAAATTCCATATGGGTGATATTGGACTTGTGAAATTTCTACCCCTGGAAGTTTAGTCATAATCCAAAATGAATAAATATGAATTCATGATTTACAGAGTCACAAATGTCTCTGAAATAGAATATAGAGAAATTTCCGGAACACAATCTCCCATTTCTGCAGTCAACTCATGGAACAAAATCACTCTGTTATTTCACAGCATGCAGTTTGATGTCTATGTCAGAAACAAACACAGAAATATAGGAAACACTGTTTGACTCAACAATGCAATCTCTTTCCTGAGAGTTGCATGAAAAATAGAAACAACTGTGCTCAAAGTGAGTCAGGCAAAAGATGGTAAATTACCATATTACGATGAAAATAAAGCCAGCCTTATCTTCCTCAAACAAGAAACACCTAGGGAAGACCAGCTGACCTCCAATGACTTGAAAAGGAGGTAGGAGAGGGACTCCTGGAAGGAAATGTAGTCAGTCTGCCCCTTCCATACAAATGACACACTTGTCACTAAACAACATTAGCCAGTTCTTTGTAAATCTGGTTAAATGCGAATGCTCTGAATGTAAAATATTGACTTACCTTCAAAGTCATTCCAAGGTAGAGCTCGGTACCTCAGCAACTGCTGTTTCTTTCCTTTATGTTTTAGTATTCAATGAATGAATAAAGGAAACAATACTATTTTTATAAGAACTTACATATGTTATTTTATTCAATTTCTATACTATGGCAATGCTGAGTCACCACAACATTGTGAAATATTTCTTTCAATGAGTATGTGATATTATACACGCTTTCATATGACAGAAAATTTTGCACAATAATATTTTTAGGAGATAAGACTCTCATCCCTTTGCCTTACTATATAACAGGATTTGACCACATTTGTTTCAATATAACAATACACACTTTTGAGAATGGTGAGCAACACTGTAAACCTGACACAATTTTAGCTCCTGAGATTCTATATTGAGCTAGGTACTTTTCAAATTTCCCAGTCCCAGCAGTGTTTCCTAGAAAAATGTGCTAACTGTATTAAAAGGAGAACAAAAGAACTTAAGGATAATAGCCTAAAAAGCAGGATCAATATGAATGTACTCTGAAGCACTTGTCATATTTGTTAATTTCCAGGCTTTTTGTTTTTAGACTATTCAACTTTCCAGGTTTGCCTAGGTATATAGACAAGATTCCCACTTTTTTTCTACATGTCTCAACAATAGCTCTTGTTTCGAACATCTCAGCAAAGTTGACTAATGTCAAAGAACTGTCATGTTCTATTGAAAAAATTTAAATTTTGACCTATAATCACTCTTTAATGTCTGAAAACACAGGGTTGCTTTGAATGTTTATATACCAGTGCCTGATATTACTTAGTGGTTACATATGTGGATATAGTTTTTGAGTCCTACATCCACATTTCCCAGCCATTCTTACTATGTTGAATGGGGTGTTCTAGCATGCTCATAAATTTTGGCATCTCTCATCCCCCTCCCTCCCAATATCCCTACATATTTTACTTTCTTATTAAAGGAACTTATATGATGAGACTGGTGTGGCTGAGTGGTTGAGCATTAACCTATGATCAGAAGCTGTTCACAGTTCTATTCCTGGGCCGTGCACATGCCCAAATTGAGAGCTCAATCCCTGATTGGTGCAGGAGACAGCAGATAATGATTTTCTCTCATCGTTGATGTTTCTATCTTTCTCTTCCTCTTTATTCCTATATATATATATATATATTTTTTTTTAAGGAACTTATGAGGCATGCCACCATTTAACTGCAAGCACAGAGTTAATTCAGCCTTCCAAAATCAAGCGTTTTATTTGCTGTGTATATTTGTTACATATATATATGTATATATTGTCATGAAATGTCCCTTTTCTTTCTCTCAGTAATCAACTTATACTTGGTTAAGAGCAAAGACAGAATCTGTGGCAACCAATCATTGATTTATAAGTGCTTCATTTTGGGTATGTAAAGTATAAGTGGTATTATGTTTTTGGTATTTCTGAAATATAAAACAGGAATCATATCAATACTTGACTTCTTTAATAGTGAGCTCATTTTTCTGTTTCAATACTCATTAAGAATGCCAGCAGACCACACTATAGTCAAGTAAGGGCTTTCTTTACACGTGGCGATTCCTTCTGGGGCCAGGGAGAATGACCAGTCTATAAAGTCCCCCAGAGATTCTGATAATGCCTTGTATTTACATATTTCTAAAAGTGGAAAGCTCCACTACACAATATATATACTGTATATCATGGGATGAATTATTTAATTTCATTATTAAACTGAATCATTTAATTTCATTATGCTAAAAAAGTGTACTGTAGGTCATTTGGCCCCAGTAGCTCAACTTATCTTCAGTCACCAAAATGTGAGAACATTTAAACAGCATTCAAATTGGCAATTTCTGCTAGATTTTGAACAAATAACCAACGGTGGAAGGACCATGTAAAGGGAGCACTGAGATTATAAGTTCCAACAAAAGATAAAATGTGTTTTTGAACCAGGCAAAAGGTTGCTGCATTTCCTACTGCATCCTAAAATCCCAGTGCAAAATGATCTTTGCTTATAATTTTTAAAATGCTTAAAAAAGAAATGTTTGGGAAAACCTTAAACCTATTCCTCCACTCAAACAAATGCTGCATGTAATGTCCGTTTAAATCTGCCTAATAAAAGAGCAACATGCTAAATGACTGTACCTTCATGACACCCACCAATCAGGAGCAAGTATATAAATTAACCCAACAAAGATGATGGGTTAATTTGCATACGGAGGCACTGAGCGGCTGAAGGTGGGGTGGGATGCTTTCGTCATCACCATCACCAGCTGTTCTGGGCCTCTGGGCAGCGTGGGAAGGTAGAAAGGCAGCTCCAGCCAGAGCGAAGGCGGTGCTGGCAGCCAGGGAAAGGAAGGCCCATTCTGGTACTAATCTCCATGCATTGGGCTTCTAGTATAATAATAAGGCCTTTTTTCATCTCTAGTTTATCAACTTATAAGACTAATTTAGATTTCATGACTAACTGGAACTCTATTTCTCATTTTTATTTAGGAAATATGCTAGGCATTGATTATATGCCTAGTAATTTTAAAATATATAAGAACATTCCTCTCTCAAGGACTTCTTGGAAGTCTAGTTGGAAAAACATCAGCATAAACAAAGATTTGAATCACAGCATGATTGTTGCAAAGATGTGCATGACAGGTAAGACTGAACTAACTTAGGAAGTTCAGGAAATGCTCAGCAGAGAAGACATGATAATTAAAACTTGAAGGTTAATAAGAAATCAACAGGAAGGTACACTGCAGGAGAACAGAGAGGTAAGAGGTTCCCAACACAGTCCAGGCAAGAGACCAGGCAGGCCTGCAGCGGAGCAAATGGCAATAGGGGCAGAGCAAAGAGTCAATGTGGTGTATGTTGGCAATAGAATCAAAGCATCTTGTTACAAATTTGGATGGTGGTACGGGAAGATAAGTGGGAGAGGAAGGAGTTAAAAAGACAAACCTGATTTCAAGATTATGATTTTGAACACATGGTAGGATGGAGATACCATTATCCAAGGCAGAAAATATAATATCTGATTTGGAAGAGGGGTGGAGTTCAGTAAGGAACATACTAAGGTTGGCTCATTTGAAACACTTGGGTGGAAATACCCAGAAGAAAATGATTGTGAACTGGTGACAGGCAGCCCTTCATTCTTCCTGGCCTTTGTCCAAATTCTCACTAAGTAGCAATCCCCCTTTTTCCCCTGCCTACATCCTCACCTCTTCCTCACCACACACACACACACACACACACACACACACACACCCCGTCTCAAAGACCAGCATCACCATGTCTGAGTCTCTACTAAGTATAGAGAGCACCGGAGTTTGCTTCACACCAAATGGTGCTAGTGATGAATCTCCCAAGGGACTTGGTCATTCCCGCACTGCTTCGAAATTCTTTCTTGAGCTAGAACATCAGATAGTGGCAGCCATAGGCAGGTTCAAGGATGCCAGAAGCTTCTTGTTGATCTTGGACATTAATTCCCTGAGGAAATGTTATGTTGGATCCTTGGAAACCCTACTTAAGAAATAAGTTTAAACATCCAAAGGGGCAGAAAGAAAATAAGATTTAGCCACTCTAACAAAGGTCAACCTGAGTGGAGGAAGGGATGAAGAAATGAGTTAGTTATACTTAGCCAAGGTATATAAGTGATAGCATGATTTTCAGAATGCCTGATGTTGGAGCTTGGGACAGGCTGTCCCCAAGCATCCTACAATAACCTACCAATTGTTTTCTAGTTCAGATCACTTAAGAAGCAGCCAGAGGAGCTTCTGGACTCTTCTCTGTTTCACTAAATGCAGGGAATGCCATTTGAAAGGTCTCCCTGCTCTAAAAGGGCCAAGGAGCAATCAGATAAGGGAGAGACAGCCTTCTGGCCAAAGAGGGAGAACCCAGAGCTCAGAAACCTCAGTAAACAAATCCTTGTCACTGGGACTAATCAGCTGCCCTCACCTAACCCACATTCTACTTAGATTCCTCATGAAGTACACTAAACCCTGTTCTCCTTCCTCGTCAAATCTCCAGAAATGCATTGTTTCTTTACATATAAACTGCTTGTTCCACTTCTCTCCCTCTCAGAGAGTTATTCTTTGAATTCTGCCGTATACATTTAATAAAACTTGGGATTTCCTCCCATTGTTCTGCTTGGTGTCAATTTTATTAATGGCCTACAAGCAAGAACTCCAGGAGGGTGGAAGGGGGGATTCCCCCTCCCTGACACTGATAATGTTAAGTAAAAATGAGTAATTCAAATATTTTCCTCATTCAGGTTTTCTCTTTGGCCCAAATAACTGACTGTTTTATTTAATTATGCTATATTGATTACATGGAAATTCCTTAAACCTTAAGATAGCTAACTAGGAAAATAGTGCAGGCATTAGTTCCCTTTTATACATGTCTAAGCCCCACTTGCTGACCAAAAGAAATCACTGGCTGTGAACTGGCATATGAGCTACTTAATTCTTCGGTTAGATAGCTTCGTCTTACTGATGTGTCTTTTTAACTGTCACATTATCCTTCCAGTCAAAAAAAAAAAAAAACCAACAAAAAGAATGACTAAGAAGTCCCAGAATATAAATCTACTGAACAAAAGCTTTGACCTGAATTTGACAGCTCATGTAACAGTTCGGTTTTGTGCATTCTTTTGTCTTTTTTCCAGAAATCTGCACTTTTTTAGATAGAAATTGTTATTAAGTTTTCCATCAAAAGTTCTAAGAAAATTTGCTTAGCCTTTCATACCTATATTCTATTTGTAGAAAATACTATAACAGGTAAGCAAATGTCAGAAATATTAACTTCCTTTAAGGTCTTTCTGATTAAGAACATTTAAACTGCTCAGAATATATAACAAGGCAGACATGGTTTTCATTATCAGCGAGATTATAAATATTATTTTAGATTTATCATGGCTGTTTCCCATCTGTGGTTTCTATACTATTAAGATGTTGTTGTTTTCCATGAGGTCACATGGTGGGCCACTGCCATGCCCGTACAGCAGCATTTTTAGCTGGTGAATCTGTCCCACGTTTGTTGTAAGGCAGGAAGTGGTCAGAAGAGCTCAGAGAGTGGACATGAGAAGACATGCAGTAGCACTGAACAGGAAAACAATAACAAAAGCCTTGATAATAACAACAGCAAAGTCAACTCAAGAGAAGGCAATCCAGAGACAGTTTTTTAGCTAAATACTGTCAGGATGGTATCAAATGTATTATCAAACTATTTTGCATTCCTATTGTTCCCATGTGACCTCTGAGAATCTAGATTTACTATAATATTCAATGATTAATTTTTTTAATGCATTGATTTTTTTTATTACATAAGTTTCTCCCAAGGATTCTAGCTAACATATATCAACTCAAATTACAGAATTTTCGGATAGCTGTAGAAGTGCGACTTTAAGCACCAAAATATTTTTTTGTCTTTATTCTGTCAATCTTAAGTGGAAAGCATTCTTAACTGTAGACTGCCTTCCCTGACTTCTCAAGCATTACTGAACATAATTTAAATCTAGTATTAATTAAATGTATTCTAAGACAACAAAAATTGTAACGGTTGTAGACAGTGGCAATCACTACTTTCTGGGGCCTTCACTGTTATGCCTATGATATACACTGTGTACCTCTTAACTGTTTTTCTCCTGCTATCAGGCTGTTAAGCTAACATGGCCATCTCTTGTCATTATAGCTCCTTGTATATACTAACTTAAGACTGCTCTGCTCTGGGGAACAGAAGATCAGAGAGACTATTTGAATTGAGTGCAAAATAAGGATAAATGGGTTCTAGGGTGGAACCAAGTGGCCTGTTTCATCAAAAAGCTGTACTTTTTTGTCAAGTCTACTTTGGCTGTCCTAGGGCTGATGTGTTTACCTCTGGTTCTCTGCATCACTAGAGAGATGCTATAAACAAGGCAGCTGGCTACAGAAAGGCAATGTACTAGGTATACACTTTTAGTTTAAGCAACAATCATTTTTAACCTACAACTTGCTATTGGTTATTGGTTTCAGAACTCATTTTTTCCTAATTTAATTGAAGCCAATCTCACAGAGACAACGCAAAGTAAAAATTATAGACGTGAATCTGGTGTGTTTATTTTCATAATATACGATGTCATGATATGTGAGTGTGTGTTAAAAGTCTCTGATGCAACAACTGTGTTTCAACACAAACTGCTTGTGAAAGTAAAAGCAGAACCACAAACTGGCACATCTACCTAAGGATAAAAAAGATATACATATTTTATATTTAAAAAAATGTACAAGTCTCAAGAAAGTGCAACAAAGCTTAATTGAATTTAATCAAGGCTACAATGATAGCCTGAAGGGACCTTAGCATGGTATTGAATCTATGTTTTTATCTTCTGAAAAACACATGCACTCCAATCTCACACAATGTGATCTCTCCAGCTCAACAGTGATCATTTCTTCAATGCCTCTTTCTAATGCTTAGCCTCATCAATTCAGATTTTGGATGTTAATGTTGTTATTGTTCTCCTACAGCCCTTCTGAATTATTGAGTTCACAATAATAAAGTATTTGTAAACTCCCTAATGATAAGTCAGGGACTTAGGTTTCAGTCTTAGGTCTACCAAGAATGAGTTGCTAACCTTGGTCTAATTACTTGACATTTTGGAATTTCAGTTTCTTTATCTGAAAAGCGGTAAGATAAAAAATACCCTCCAGTATTTTCAAGGATCAAATAAAATACTCTTTTAGGTTCGTAGCATCATAGTACTTAATACACAGTAGTAAAAGCTAAGTATAGAGCTGAGTGAGATTCATAGTCAGGCAGTCTGGACCCAGAGTTCCTGCTCATAATGACCGATCAAAGCTGCCACATACATCTGTATATCCTGAAATTTCTTTCTATAAGGTATGATATCAGATTCGCCCTGCTTATTTCTAATAATCTTTTGGCCAAACAAAGCCATTCATTAGAATATTCAATTCCAAGGGTCTGTTATCCTTGTTAATATGTCATCTATTGAAAACTAAATGAATAAAGTGTATATTCTATTTCAGTCAAAACAAAAACAAACAAAAAAATGTTAAACCAAACACCAGATGGCTGAGGAAAAACCCATGCAGAGTTCATTTATTAGGATCTCTAAGATGCCACATATTCTTAATTAAAATCTCTTTAAGTATGTTCTCTCAAATATAAGACATGTGTGTAAACTAGATTGCATTTGTACAGTATGGGGCACATTTGTGTATTTTATTGACAAATACCATACACATATGTCAAGTTAAAGAAAGTAGATTATATTTCCCAACTTATTTATGAGACTGTCATATTAAGAAAAGTCAAGAGATTTGTCAGAATAAAATAAACTGCATGTACCATCTGACCACTATTCTATCAGAAAAGAAAAAAATGCTTCTAGGACTTGGGAGTTTGAAAATTCTTTGCTGGTCCATTGCTCCTTGAATTTATGTATGGAACAGCTGGGAGAGCCACTTAAATCAATGGATACCATACTACAATCACTGAAGGCCATTCATTGACTACATGTCCTACAGCATTTCTGTGATTAAAGTGCATGCAAAGATACTCTTAAATATCAACCTAGCAAGAACTCTTCTCCTTTTCCCTTAAATTAACCCTTTACAAAAAAATAAAAATAAAAAATAACATCCAAATGAAAAAGAAGAGTTTTCCTCCTGAAATAATTAAAGAGCACTGTTCTCTAATCACCATAAAACATAGTGATTTAGGTTAAGATGACAAGAAACCAATTATATTTTAGCACTAATATTACTTAAAGTCACTAGAATATCATATCATTTTCAAAATGGAGAAGGATTATAGTAATTAAACATTGAGGCCTCACATATATACATGTGCTATTTAGAGATTCCTTTTATATTGCTCTGCACATAAATATTATAAAAGGAGAATTCTTGATGCTAAACTTTAGAAGGTTTTAATAAAAAGAAAAACTTTCCATCTACATCACTTTATTTAAGTATTAAGCCTTAGATTTAATTTAGAGTCTGGCTCTGCATGTAACTTGATTCAGTAGAATCATAATATTTTATTTATTTTATGGCTGTTGAACATATAATTGGAAATGTGAAACTTAAGATGCTGAGATTGTCTTTTAAGACCCACCAGGTTTAACATTCATATCTAGAACTATTTTAGTTCAAAAGTATTGTTACTGAACTGATATTAGAAATTTGGTTCATATTTTAAGCTCTTGTGTATTTACATAGTTTATTAAATAGTTTAGAGGTGTAAAAATTTGTCATAATAACCCAAATTATAAAATATTTTAGTAACTACCGTACAAAGAGATTGTGTTAAAGAACATGTAATTGGTATAAATCAAGAGAATTCTCAGGAGTATTCTCATCTCACTAGTAGAGATCAAGGTTCCTGATAGTAGGAGGAAGCAAGATGTCTGTCATAACCTGGCCACGCCAACACTTCTGCCATCTTCTATTCATTAGAAGGGAGTCACTACGTCCAGTCCAGTCCAAACTCAACAAGAAGGAAATTCAGATCCAACTTTTGGAAGGAGGACCTTTGAAGAGTTGTGGACATATTTGAAAATCAGCATATGCAACATTAAAATCTGGTGCACAAAAATATATACAATATTAGTAGGCAGAGATACAGAGGAATATTTCTGGAAGAGGGGAAGGCAAAAGCAAAGATTTAAAGTCATGTCAAATCTAGAAAAGTAGATGGTGCTGGATGAGGTCAGTGATTCTGTGTCACTTACAGAATGCAAAGATACAAAGGTGTATAATTAGGAAAGAATGACAGTCAGAATGACATGGTCATTGATCATTTTGGCAAGTGATCGTAGGAATACTGGAGAAAGCAGAATTATTATGTAGCAAGAGGAGTTAAAGGGCTGATGCAATTAACCTGAAAATAGAGAGCAGAACCAGGGCAGTAGCAATGGAGAGAATTAGGAGTAGGTAGACGTGGCAGAGATCCAAAATTCTGCCTGATGACAAAACTGGAGGTATAGGGTGTGAGAAGGATGAATCGCATGTGATTCTGAGGTATTATGGCCTTGGTGTCTAAGAAAGTGATGATGCCTTTAACAGTGAGAAAACCAGAAAAAACTTTAGTGAGCTTCATAAACTTCTGGCAACTGTTTGGACAGTCTGGATTTTGAAAGTCCTGTGTGCCATACCATTAAAGACACAGGATCATGGGATGTAAAGGCCAATGTTCAGAAGACCAGAGCTGTAAAGGGCAGAAGTAGCTGAAGGTGTGGAAGTGGAAAGCAGAAATAAAATGTGGAGAGAGAACAGATCTAAAAATAAAAAATATTTTCAGCATTCAAAGAGAGTTACCAAAAGACATTAAGAAACAATAGAAGTATAGGGAAATAATGGAAAGCAATATATGGAAACCAATGGTAAGAGAACTGAGGGTGAACACTACTTATAGAGAAGTGGAAGAAACCGTGGGTCATTAGAAGGTCGCTGGCATGTCTTGACCATGTGGACAATAGAGAACTATGAGGTACCAGATTAGGAAAGAAATGGAAGAGAAATCCAGACTGCAGGGTTGAGGGGAAAGAGAAATCAGGAAGTAGGGACACTTGATAGAGACTTTCTTAAGGAAGTATAACAGTTGAAAAGTAAGAGATAAAGAATGGCAGAAAGAGATAATAGTGGATGGAGGCAAGCAACACTACAGAGGAGTGTCATAGAGGAAAGCAGAAAGGAAGTCAACATAAATACAAATTAACATTATAAAATTCAAAATAATTAAATTTTGGGGGGGTGTCAAAATCAGAGATTTTTATTTTTCCTTCTGAGGAAATTTTTAGAAGATAAAATAGCTGAAATTAGGTTTTCTTTTTTTCTTAATCCTCACCTGAGGACATGATTTCAATTCATAAAAATGTTGGAACTACTCAAATAAGAGTAAAACAAACAAACAAACAAACAAAAAAGTCTTTAACTGATTCACCAAATGAGCAGAGCAATATTTGTATTTTAGTGCTAGACATAAATTTTAAACAATTGTCTCTAAACATTAAAAAAATGACAGCTTATTATTTCTATTTAAAACTACTTTATTAAATACTTAATATGTATAAATTCTTCTTAAATTCACATGCAGATTTTGTAATATTTAATCATACTAATTTATTCAAAATAAAACGAAAGGGACTCCTGTAATATAAGACTATGATAGCTTGTATAGACCAACTCTCCCAAAGGAAATCATGATAGGGCTGGAAAACAAAAATAAAAACAGCCAGGATTTGTGGGGCCAAGATCATAAAAGAGAAAAAAAATGAGGTAAGCTAACATTTTCTTGCCACTTTTCACCTAACATTTTTTTCACATTTGCCAATTCACAGAGCAAGGAGGCCAAACAGTAAATGGTGGTGAAGTGTTTTCATCAATCTCAAGGGATAAAGAAAAGAAAAAGTAGACTTCAGGACCACCAGGGCAAAAAGGACTTGAAGAGCCCTCATCACAGAGAAAAGGGAATCACAATGAAGTGAACTCAGGATTCTATGCAGTTACTAACCTTAACACATTTGCCAAGCCCTAAACAATCAATGAGCATAAGAAGGAGAAACTAAACAAAAGGAAGTTGATATGAGAGTACAAAGCTCAATAAAGCTTTTAACAATCATATTGGGAAGATAAAAGCTGGAGTTCATATCCTTCCACAAGAGGCTACTGTAAAAACCTCCAGTGTTTAAAAGAAACCCCCGTAGAGATGCACTAGGAGTAAGTAAAAACTGGAGATAGATCACTAATCTAAAAGACTAAATCTCAGCCTCATAAAATTTGAATCCCTGACTGAAATAAGATGATCTACTCTGTCTATCCAAGAAGAAAAAAAACACTAAATCCTCTCAAAAAGGGATTACTTCTGAAACTTTTCGTACTAAATATCTATCATTCAATCAAAAATTCCAAAATTGTGTGAGGACAGAACCAAAAACACCAAACACCACAAGAAAAACAACAAAACATACAACAAACACCACAAGATATACAGGTGATCCAGAGATTGGTGTTATCAGAAACAGACTTCAAAATAACTGTTATTAAGGCATTCAAGATTTACATGACTGAAAAATACCAACACCAAAAATAAGAATACAACAGATAAATTTAATAATTAATGCTTTGCAAGTGAAAAAAAAAATTACTTGCCGAAACAGGTTTGGCTCAGTGGATAGAGCATCGGTCTGCGGACTGAAAGATCCCGGGTTCAATTCCAATCAGGGGCATGTACCTTGGTTGTGGACACATCCCCGGTAGGGGGTGTGCAAGAGGCAGCTGATCAATGATTCTCTCTCATAGATGTTTCTAACTCTCTAACCCTCTCTCTTCCTCTCTGTAAAAAATCAATAAAATATATTTTAAAAATAAAAAAGAATTACTTACTTAAAGATAGCTATAAAGAAAATATCCAAAATTAAGTAAGGTGAGAGAAAAGTATGGAAAGAAAAAAAAAAAAAAAAAGAACATGAAATATATATGAGTTGTGTTTAAATAAAGAAACAAAGATATACTAGTATATCATATATATAACTGGAATTCCTAGGAGAAGAAAAGAAATAGAATAAAAGGCAGAAGGAATATGTAAAAAATTCTAGCTGAGATATTTCCAAAACAGCAGGTAGACTTTAAGACACAGATTCAAAATGCAGTTAAGGAGAAAAAATTTTTTTGAAAAGTAAGTATTCACATAGTTAACATTCTATTAAGGCTTCATGAAAAGGAACTCTTAAAAGCAGACATAGGAAAAAAAGAAAAAAAGAAGAAGCATTATATTTTAATTAGCCACAAAAAAGCCAGCTGACTTTACAATAGAAAGTATAGAGTATGTTTAATAACAAAAAAACAAAAATAACCATAAATCCACAGCAAGAACCCTAGGCCCTATGACAGAATGAAGAATGTATCTCATCTATATTATAAAAACACAGAGGCCCTAATGCCTTAAGGACCAAAGACTGGTCGCCAGGAGGACATATGTGTGGTGAGGTGTGCGTGGGTGGGTGGGGCCGCGTGACTTTGTGCACTGGGCTTCTAGTCTAAAATCAAAGGACAGGAGCATAAGGTGACAAAAGCATGGGGGGGGGGTGTGTGTGACTAAGTCAGTTTAATACATTGATCAGAGTTCAACCAAATACAAAATTTAAGACAGACTTTAAAGGATGAATGGAAGGCAGAGAACATGAGAAAGGATGCTCCAAGTAGGGAATGACCATGTACAACATTTGGAAGGAATAAGCTGCCATGGAAGGCCCAGATAATTCAGTAACACCGGAGTGTAAGGTGACTAGAAAAGGTGGAAGAAGATCAAGCACAAAGGTAAGGATGCCTACAGAGCCACATGCTTATTGAGTTGGACTGTAGCTGGCGGATAACCAGGAATTGAATGTTAACAGTATCTGCACAGAATTGTGAGAATTCCGTGGGTTTACCAGTGCTGACATAGAATTGTCTATTTTAGGTAATGCTGATGGTGAAGTGCTCTGTATTGCTGGATTGATATTTCACCAGATGGCAATGTTTTTGCCTGTCACATTTATTGACTTGTTTAAAGTATTTGTTTGAGTTCTGGGGGGGGGGTGTCAAAATATAATTATTTTAATTAATTAATATAATTATTAACAAAATTAATTAATATAATTATTAACAAGAAATTAATCCAGCCCAAAGGGAAATTCTGGTTTGTGAAAGAAAAAGTACACTTGCTAACTCTCATGCTTTTAAAGCTTAAAAGTCAAATAATTATTGAACAGCTAATGGTCACACAAAAACAGTTGTGAGGCTTTCTTCATTATATTAGCACAAGGGGTGGGAGGAGAGGTAGGGAGAGAGGAGGCTGCAGGGATCTGCCCTGGTGAGGAGGAGCATGTTATCACTGATATGATTTACAACTGTCAGCACATGGTGTAATGAAAAGCAGGCTGCATTTTGGTCAGTCTCAGCATTGTTTTTAAATTCCTTAGAGCCGATGAGCTTTCTTACTGCCTACACCCAGGGCAAGTGGCTCCCAATGCCACCTCTTTTGTTACACCATTGCTTACCAGTACAGGAAATCAACTATTTTATCATGGGAAAAGTCCTAAGTGAAAAAATCAAGAGGCATGTCTTTATATATAAGCTCAAGTATGATCTCAGTATACTACATATGTATATTTTATTTCAGAGGACTATATAAGGCATCACACATGCCTACACACACAAACATATGCACATGTACGTCTCTATCCATCTATTTATCTAACAAGGAAGAAGATTTCTAAATTGTATTTTCTTAAGCCTTTCCGGTATTTTTCCGTATTTTCTATAAGGAATATATGTACTCTAATAATAAAAAATAAATCTTTAGAATATTTGTTGAACTAATAAGTTGAACTACCATGTTTCCCTGAAAATAAGACATCCCCTGAAAATAAGACCTAGCGCAACTTTGGGAGAAAAAATTAATATAAGACACTGTCTTATTTTCGGAGAAACAGGGTAGTAAGAAACAGAGTAGTGTTTGCCAAAAACTATTTTAAAGTTATTTTATCTATCTCAAATTTTTTCTACATTGAAGTTTCAGGAAGTGTCTCTATAATACTCTCATACTTAAAAATTTCAAAAAGTGTGTGTGTGTCTGGGGGAAGGGGAGATACAGAACCTTTTTAAAGCATAGGTTAATCACATAAATATCAATGCATTGGCAATATATTATCTATATAATGAAAGGAATGTTAAGGATAAAATAGGCAGGTTCAGGAAATCTTAGGAATAAAGAGTTCATGGGAAAGCATTGCATAAGTGAGGGCTTGGAGCATACATTCACAGAGAAAAGAAAAGGTGCCCCAGGATAAGGGCCAAGGAAGGCATACATTCACAGAGGGTAAAGAAAAGTCACAGAGTATGCGGAAAAGGAAACATACTTTCAGAGAGGAGGGAGAAAAGTCAACAGATGCTGGAAAGTGGGAAACATGTTCAGGGGACATAGAGAAAGTTGCAAGATAAAGGAAAGAGAAAGAGTGGGGCACCACATGGTTTTTGGCCTTTGAAGCTGATATTTTGCAAAAGACTGACCTATTAAAGAAAACACAGGGTCATAAAGTAGGGAAGAGGTCCAATTAGAAGGGAGCATGAAGAGACAAAGAACTACCCAGACTTTACAAACCTTAGAAAAAGGGTCTGGCTGGAACCAGTTTGGCTCAGTGGATAGAGAGTCGGCCTGCAGAATGAAAGGTCCCGGGTTCGATTCCGGGCAAGGGCATGTACCTTGGTTGCGGGCACATCCCCGGTGGGGGGTGTGCAAGAGGCAGCTGATCGATGATTCTCTCTCATCGATGTTTCTAACTCTCTATCCCTCTCTCTTCCTCTCTGTGAAAAATCAATAAAATATATTTAAAACAACAAAACAAAACAAAACATAATTATTAAAAAAAAAAGAAAGAAAAAAGTAAAAAGAAAAAGGGTCCGAGTGGGTTACCCTCTTAGGAACCTCTTCCTGTGTGGGAATCCATATTTGCTTCCAATAAATTTCTACCCTTTTATTAACAAGTACTTTTAGTCCATGAATTTTATTCTTCAAACTTTGTGAGCAAGAACCCACAAGGAGATCTGCTCCTTGTACCCTATGTTTCAAATCTCAAATCTTTTACCATGCCCTCCAAATATTAGACTTTAAACCACTTGAAGTGCTTCTTTTTCCACCGTATGACGAACAGCATGCTTTGTACATAGTAGGGATTCAATAAGTAAATATTGAATTAAACTATGTATACAAAATATCCCAAAAATGTGTATGCACCCTGCAATAGCTGATAGATCAATTTTGAAAATGACATGCATTTTAATAAACATTGTAATTATTCAAAGTGTGTATATAAACTTTGGGGGCACTATATATGTAATTGAAATTTTTTTGTACAGAAACAAACTTTCTTGACTTAAAATCAAATAATTAAGGCACTTTAAATATAGCTTTATGACCTCAAAAATCACCTTCTTTAAGATACAGAATTACATATGTAGTTATATTTTTTAATTATATTATTGAATATACCAACAATAGCAGGAAATTGGTGGTGTATTCTCAAGAAGAGATTGTGTTTTACATTTAATTTTACTCCACTCCAGGCTGTTGTTAGCCTATCAGGGAGCATTATCCCTTATAACCTGTTTTCTATTTTCCTCTACGTTTTAGCTAACCAACAAAATGTTAGTATGTCCTATATCAGGTTTGATGGCCTTACTGACTTACTCAAAAACATTTCATGATTTCCACCAACCATATCCACAAAGCTGGATTGAAAAACCTTCACAATTTGATCTCAGTCTGCCTCTCACCAACCCCCACCTTCCTCTCTTGACCCACTTCTACACCCCTCTCATCCCACCTTTAATAATGCCAAATTCTCCACCATACATCTCCTACTCCTCAAAATGTATTCTACCGAAATGATTTATGAAAAATCATAAAAAGGTGATCACCTAAGTGATATCTTCCCAGTTTCTTATTCTTTCTTTCACATACCTGACCTATCATATGGGAGTTGCTTAATAACTGCCTTTGGGAGGTTCTGTTTCTCAGGAGGTTATATAATCTGTTTTATGAGGTCCTAGATCAGCATCCAGTCAGTCTTCCTCTTATCTCACACTCTGTATTTACCATTCCTTTGCATCTGAGTCACATCCAAGTTATTTGTAATGCCATCCATTAGAACCAGGACTGATCTCCAAGCCCAGGCATTCTGTGTTTAGATTGTAATGTGAACCCTAATCTCTACTGAGATACATCTGCTGGTCTTGATGGCTGGGGTAATACTGGTCAACCATCCCAAAGCTGCGGTGAAAATGATAAAGCCTCTGTAGCTTGGCCTCTGTGTCTGCACCCTAATCCAACCCTCTGCTGCCTCTGACACCAACTTGGAATGACAATGCCTTCATTCCAATTGCTTAAAGCCAAAATTTTTGGAGCAATCTTATATTTTTCAACTTATTTGACATCCACATTTTACTGCCTTCAAAATATATCCCAAATCCAACCATCACTGAGCATCTGAGACATATTCATCTCACACTTGGATTATCTTAATAGCCTCTGCTATTCTTAAGCTTCTCGAGTCAATTTTCAAAACTGCAGCCAGATGCATCCTTTTAAAACAGCATATTTGAAATGGATCATATCTCTCTTTTGCTCAAAGTTCTCCAGTGACTCTCCATTTGACACAGAGCATAAGCCAAGGTCCTTACAATGGCCTGTGAGGACCTCCACGTTACCTCTCTAGACTCACCTACTCATCTCCCTTTTGCTTTCTGGTGTCTAGCAGTTGTCATCCATATTGTTTCTCTATCAAACAAGAAACCATGTTTCTGTCCCAAACCTTACTATATATACACTGAGTGACCAGATTATTATGATCTCTGAAAATATATATATAGTAGAGACCCAGTGCGTGAATTCGTGCATGGGTGGGGTCTGGCCAGCCTGGCCAGGAGGAGGGGACATGGGCAGTTGGCTGGCCTGCCTGCTGGTCATACTTCTGGTGGAGGGGACAATATGCATATTAGTCTTCTATTATATAAGATGTACACTGAGTGGCCAGATTATTATGCATTCAGAGATCATAAAAACCTGGCCACTCAGTATAAATACATAGATTGATGATAGATAGATAGGTAGACGATAGATAGATAGATAGATAGATAGATAGATAGATAGATAGATAGATAGATAGTTAGATAGATAGATAGACAGACAGGCAGGCTGATGTGCTCTGCTGGCAAATAGATGCATGGCTCATTCTCTCTTTCCTCAAATGTGGACTCCAATGTCACTTTCTTGATGAGATCTACTCTGATAACTCTATCTAAAAATACGCTCTCCCCAACATACCAATCTCAAGCCTCCTTCCCAACCATATTTATGATTTGTTTTTCTCCATACCAATCCTCATTTTGTATGCTTATTATCTCCCTCTCTATTTGTATGTAAGCTTCATTCAAAGGTATGATTTTTTTGTATTTTATTCTCTTACATATCCCCAGAATTTAGAATGGAAGACAGTAAATAAATATTTGCTGAGTGAATGGATAGCCTGCCATACCTTTCCCTGTAAGGCTAGCCAAAGACTAACTGACAACCCCACCCCCCCCACTCCACCGCCCCATAGTTGAACCCAGTAAAAGCCAAAAGACAACTTCACTGTCTGAATGTCCTCTTACTTTTTTGAATCTTCCCTATATTTGAACTCTGAAAACCCATTCCTCTTCATTGCCTCTTAGTCTGCATTCTAGGTGCTATAACCCATCTACTAATTATAATCTTAACTCAGTTCCAGGTTTGTTGCTTCTGACTTCTAATAGCAACCCAATATTATCCTTGTGCCTAGCTCTTTTAGAAACTAAAATACTTCTACATCATCAACTGCTCTCAATCCCAGAGCCTCTCAGCTAAGTCCTCCAACCCTCTTTTTAGGAATATGTAGTCATTATTACTTTGCAATTATCACCATCTTGGATCATTACCACTGACTAGGTCACAACTAACAAAAGAATGCAGGTTATTCATCTGTAAAACATGAATAATAAAAATATGTACCGTATTTTTCGGACCATAAGACGCTCCGGACCATAAGACGCACCAGTTTTTAGAGAAGGGAAATGAAGAAAAAAAGATTCTGAAACAAATAGTGTCCTAAAATATTTTATGTGCATTAAAACCCAACATCACAGTCATAAACACATGTAATCAACCCTGTAAAGTAAACAGCAGCATTTAGAACCATTTTAGAGCCTGGCAAGCACACAGAGACCACACAGAGCCGGGCAAGTAAAAAAACTTTTTTTTTAAAGTATATGTGTAGGCTATATTTGGACCATAAGACGCAGGGACTTTCCCCCCACACTTCTGGGGGGGAAAAAGTGCATCTTATGGTCCGAAAAATACGGTATGTCACAGGATGGCTGTGAAGGTCAATTTAAGGTAATACACCTAAAGTGCTTAACATGGGTTATGACACATAAGTGCTCAATAGATAATACCTGTGACTCTTTAGTAGACATTAAATTCACTACACAGAATCAGAAGGCAATTCCTCTGCTGATGATAAAAGCAAACCAAATTTTTCAAAACAATTTGAAGAGGGACTGGTTAAAAGGTCTGAATAATTGATGTAAAAGCATATACCGCATGATAAATTGGTGGCAACCCTAGAAGAGCAGGCAGAATCCTTAAAATACAAAATGTCAGATAGTGTTACATCCCTTGTCATCTCAAAAAGGCTCCCATAGCTCACCTCCATGACATTTTACATCTCATAAGGAGGGCAGATAAGGAAAGCTAAAGCCCTTATTCTCATGAAAGTTAACTTTTGATAAGATGCCTCAAGGTGTACCTGAGGTCCTAAGCTTATCATCACATTCAGCTGCAAGCTACATTTTACTTATAACATTTTAAACAAGAATTCCTACAGAGTCAAGTTATCTTCTCTTCCTCCATGTTCCTTTTGCTCCCTACTGGATGGAACACCACTTGTCCTCTTTTCCTATGCAGGGTTATTTTTCTGGCTTGGCCCTAAAGACATCTCAGTTTGTAAGACTGCTCAGTTCAAGCCCTATGGAATCTAAATCTTATTTAGACATTAGAAAAACTCTGTTTTATGAACATAATATTTTATGATGACAATTAACATTGTCATTCCAACAAACTACTTAAGATATGTCATCAGAAAAATATTATACAGCCGAAACCAGTTTGGCTCAGTGGTAGAGCGTCGGTCTGCGGACTGAAGGGTCCCAGGTTCGATTCCAGTCAAGGGCATGTACATTGGTTGCAGGCACATCCCCGGTAGGGGGTGTGCAGGAGGCAGCTGGTTGATGTTTCTCTCTCATCGACATTTCTAGTTCTCTATCCCTCTCCCCTCCTCTCTGTAAAAAATCAATAAAATGTATTAAAAAATTTATACAATTCCATAAGTAGCTCAATAAATATTAGGTTTTTATTTTAATCCTGTGATAGAAAGGAAAATGAATTAACAGAAATAATCATAAAATATAAGCTCTCTGCTTTAGAGATGTGAGAAGTCACACATCTAAATGTTTTCCCATAGTCAGTAACAATCCCCCCAAGTTTAATAGAAAGATTGTACCTGCCACCCATATGCAGTTCCTACAAGAATTGTTCCTCACAGCTTATTTGGGAGGAGGGTGTGTGTGAAATTAAAGAGTATCAAAGGATAATAACTGACCAGAGAAAACTGCATTAAAAACATTTCCCTTAATTAGATAAGTCATATGTATTCTAAAATAACTCACATTTTAAATTGTTTACCCCCCACCATTAATAGAGGTATAGATTAACATTATCAAGGCAGTGTTTCTGATAATGTATTGTCCCTAATAGCAAATCATCATTTTTCTTTTCAAGGGTGAATTATTTCTCAAGTTGCCAATTTTCAAGTGAAATTCTGTTAAAAATAAAAATCATAGTTGATCGTTAGCTTTTAAATAACACACTGGTAAAACATCTGAAACTCATAAATTACAGATGACTATAGTGTGCAACCAAGTTAAAGTTCTCATATAATAAAAATTTTAATTTTATTTTTTCATAACCTTGATTTTTTTGCTTCAACAAAGCATAAAATATAATCTCCATCAAGAAATCATAGTTTTTAATCACTAATTATTGTACTCCTTAAATAATATTCATTATCACTTTTTTAATTATATCAAAGATATTTAGTAAGTAGTGATAATATTTTATAAACTTGTAGTTATTTAAACCAAATTTGGACAACAAATGGTAGGTCTATAATAAATATAAACTTTAAAAATTTTTAAAACCTTGTTCTTTTTCATAAATATAAAACCCTTCTATAATGCATTTCTTTAAAAAGCTAATACAATTATCACTTTTCAAATTTTAGGTGAAAATGGAAAGATTATTGCTTTATTTTTGTCTCTAGAACATGCTCTCCCTCCCTTAGCTTTTCATCAGATCTCTGCAGTTTTTTAGACTGTCAGAACTTTAGGTAAAAAAGTATGGTTTAGAATGTTTTCTTCCATGCCTGCCTGCTTTCCATAAAAGAGGGTGTCTTTTTAGCAAACTATATATCTAAGCCATCTTCACAGTAGATCTTATTTTCAAATACACTTATGTTGAATCAATATTTTCCCAGTTTGAACTTTCTACAAAATAACACAGAAAATACTGTGTTGCTCAGCTAATGCAGTATACATAATCAGTATGCTACTTCAGAAAGGTGTTGAAGTATTTTCGGGAATAGTCATTTTACAAAAGCTAATAATCTAGATGGCATTCCTAGTAACATACTAACTTGTTCAATACTGATCTTTTAAAGAACAAATGCCTAGCCAAGACCGGTTTGGCTCAGTGGATAGAGCGTCTGCCTGCGGACTGAAAGGTCCCAGGTTCGATTCCGGTCAAGGGCATGTACCTTGGTTGCGGGCACAACCCCAGTAGGGGGTGTGCAAGAGACAGCTGATCGATGTTTCTCTCTCATGGATGTTTCTAGCTCGCTATCCCTCTCTCTTCCTCTCTTTAAAAAATCAATAAAAAATATTTTTAAAAAATAAAATAAAGTACAAATGCCTAGCCATGGCCAGGTAGCTGATGAGAGTATCATCCTGATGCCCCAAGATTGCAGGTTTGATATCCAGTCAGGGCACAAACAAGAAGCAACCAAAAATACATAAAAAGGTGGAAAAAAACACAACAAATAGGTGGAAAAACAAATTGATGCTTCTCTCTCTCCCCCCCTGACTATTTTATATATATAGATATATAGATATATAGATATATAGATATATATAGATATATAGATATATAGATATATATATAATATATACACACAAACATATATTAACAATGCATTATATTCAGAGAAGAAATGTTCAAATTAATAGCAAAAGATAATAATGTTATTAAATCTCACTAAGCAAAATATATTTCCTGGCAGATACTAATTTTGACTCATATTCAATGAATAAAAGTGTTCACAAAAAAATTGGGAACATTAGGAGACAAATTGTAGTCGGAAAAAAGATGAATACACAAATATCATTTAGTTGGACAGGATATAGTTGCAAATGAATGCAGACGGAAATGACACACCATGACACAATAAAAATTATTCATCGATGGACTAATTCAGCAAGGAGTATATATCACATTGAAAGGTGCTTACGTTGGTAAGCACTATGAGAGATTTAGATAGGAATATTACATTTAAAAGACATGAAAGTGCTTTGCTTAATATATTTCACTAAATAAATAAAGATACCTGGGAAGATGCAATAACTTGATAGTGGTAGAACCCAGGTGATCAAGCCTCTAATCTGGCGCTATTTTTATAATACCAGTCAGATCTCAGGAAACGCCCAATCATCTGCTCACCTTCCCAGTTGTAGCCGTGTGACAAGCTGGTAGTTAATGTTTCTCTGTATTACTAATAACTCCCTAGGCCATAACAGACACACCCAGGAACACTGACTCAGGAAGGAAATAAGGCCTGAACTCAGGAGAGGCAGTATAGAGCACCTTAGGAATTACTGTGCCCTAATTCTCACTAGACTTTTGCTTATGTATCTTTTGATTCCATATTTCACAAGACTAAGATTCACATCTCAAAGAAGCAGCTTAGAATTAGGAAATAGGCAAATAGCATTCTGGTTAGAGATTTAATAGGCAGGCAAATAGCATTCTGGTTAGACATTTACATATTCAAAACTACCAAAAGTTATAATGCCTTGATATCTACTACTGAGCAGCTAGAAGAGAAATTCCTTTCATGAAAGATGAATTTTAAGTAATTAGAGAGGACACTTTCCCAAGAGGTATTCATAGTAATTAGGAATACATGTATATATCATCTTGGGAACACCTCTTGAGAGACAAATAATTATCTGGGAAAGTCTTGCTAGACGCTTTCAGACTTTACAAAGTTGACCTAAATATGTCAACCACATAGTAAAAAATAGAAATAGGATAGAAAAAGGGCCAGTAAATAAAAATAAGGCCCTTTTAGGGCACAAGTAAGATGTTACCTGCAACTGGATTCTCCCAAAGGAAAATTCTCAAATAAAATATAAACATGCAAAAGAAAAAAGAAAAAAAAGAAAAGAAAAAAAGCAAAGGGGGAAAAAAGCCAACCCTCTAAACAACTTCCAAGTGACAAGAGACAAAAATAAAATTAATAAAAACAAATCTGTAATTTTGTAAAATATTATAAAGATTATATTCTTCTTATAAAAGCAAATGATTCAATTATTGCATTACTTAAAGTAGAAATTGTGACGTTTAAGAACATAACTTCATTTAAATTGGAGTTAGGAAGGTCTTCTCATGCACTACCTCTCCTTGTCAACTCCCATCTCCAACAGGAAGATGTATTTTACTACTACTCCAGCAGGAAGAGGGATTCTCTTGGCCCAGCAACCACTCAGCCAATGACAGACTATTATAATTCAGCCAATGAAAAGCCACTATACTTCAAATTCTCATTTTCCTCCAATGGATTCTATTTACAACATCCTCTCTGAGTCCCCCACTCCCTCTCTAAAAAAAAATATTTGTCGAAATTGGGACTCAAAAGAACTGCTGGCCCAGAAAGGAACTCACTACAGACTAATTAATTTGCCACTCAGCATAACCATTACGGCTTGTCTCAGTTTAGGTTCTTACAAGGGTATTTCTTGGATCACGTGATCTCACACATCTAGAGGAAATAATGAACAACATAAACTGATGAACAAAAACAGACCCAGACTCTTAAACCTCAAAGGGAAAGTAGGGGAGGGTGGGGATAAGGGGAAGACATGAACTTGTGTGCATGCATATGGGCCTAGCCAGTGGCCATGGACAACAGGGGGATGGGGGCATATGTAGGGAGGAGTTTGGGATGGGAATGGGGGAATGAGGATAATTATGTGATACCATAATCAATAAAAAATTTAAAAAATATATTTGTCTCCTTTGTTCTCTGAATTTGTGCATGGTTTACCATTAGACCATGTGTCCCAAATTGCTATGCATTTCTGTTCCTGAATAAACCCATTTTTTGCTGGAGAAATCTGGCTATCTATTTAAAGTCAACACATCAAATGCATATAAATTAGTGAAATTCAAAACCAAAATATTTCCAGTATAGATGCATAAGATACAGTATTATTTTAATTTACTTTCTCAAGGGACTAGAATGTTAACTTGGTGGTTATGGTCAGACTTCAGATGCTTGGACTGGTAAGTAACTTGCTTTTGAATTATTTTTATTATTTTAAGATTTTTAATAATATGGCGTTTATAGTCAGAGTACCTTAACTCAATTGCAAACAGAACAGTGAAAATGGATTTAAAATTTTCTCTGAGATGGCTTTTTGGTTCTGTTTGCTGGTTTATAGCCCTACTTGTTTGACCTCAGATTTCCACAGTTATGTAATGTTGATTACCAAAAAATATATCCCTGAGAAATTTGAGGGCTTGGAACTTTCTTCTATCTATTAAAATACAGAAAACAGTTCAAAATCAGAAAGTTTATCCTGATAACTAATAGGCTTCATTGACTCTGAAAGAATGTAAGAAACTAGCTTATCTGCTAAGCAAATGATAGTCATGAAAACCATGTTTAATCTTTAAAAAGCAATGTGTTCTGAAAAGCTTTAACTTCATAAAAATATTTGGTTTTATTTCAAAAATTATCACAGGATCTTGTCCAGTATGGGCAAGTAAATAGTCTAAAATCTTGGAAAAAAGGACCAATAACTTCAAAAATCTTTAAAATAACAAGTATCTTAAAAGATATTTAAATAAATATAGTAACATATGAAGAAATTTCCAAAATACTTCAGAAATATATATTCCATGCATATTATAGCTCATTTGACCTCAATATTTATTGCACTGGGTAGAAACTAATCATTCTTCAATGCTTTGAAGGGAAAAAACAACACTAAGTTATCTATTATACTATACATTCAATTGCAATGTATGCAATTTGCAGAGTTAACATAATTATCTCTGTCAATTGAATAAAGGTAAAATTATTTCTTATTTTATGTCACTTTGATTATTTCAAGTCTCTCAGCTCATTAGTGCACATTGGAGTTTCCAGTAGACAATGACCAGGCAGAGAATATATTACTTTTTAGAGTCTCTCTAAATAAATAGCTGCCACATTAAAAAGAATATATATATATATTTATATACAAACACACACACACACACACACTCACACACACACACACTAGTGACCCAGTGCACAAAATTTGTGCACATTAAAAGGGGATTAGTTAGAGGAAATAATTTAATATTGCTATTTGCCCTTTCTCTATAATAAAAGTGTCAGAGATGAAAGAAAATTGGTAAAATGTATATGAAAATCTTCTTCCTGTCAGAGTCTGGGGAGCACTATGGGACCCAGAGTCAAGTCTCCGCTCACTCATATGCGCCTCAAAATCATGGGAGACCCAGACTTTTGCAAGAACTCATATATATCCTTGATTTTTTAACTGTAGTTTTACAAAATACAATTGTACAATTTCTTCACAGAGCATCGAAGAGTACAGTTTTAAAAATACCCATGGTTCAATTTGGGAAATTGAACTGATAGTTCAACTCATTCAATAAAAGTCTGGACACCTACCGTGTGCCTGATTCTATAGCTAATATTTAACAATTGAAATAGATTAGTGCTTTCTTTAATGCAGTTCTGCTAAAAAAGTTAACACAGCAAAAACGCCAGGTTATTTGAGAGATTTGGGGGGAAAACACCTTACTTTTGCAAAGCATACATTTGACATCAGCCTCAGAACATTGTATCTCCCTAACATAATTGCAAAACTTTTAGTTGCTTCTCCTACAATCTACAATGTTCTGTAGATTTCAGGGATCTTGGTTTTACATACTTCATAAATGCATACGTTTCACATATTTCTGTATCTTGCTGACATGGAAGAAAGCAACTCCATGTACATCTTAAGGACGTTTTTAGATCTAAGTTTATTTATTGTATAGTATTTGTAAATAACTAGACATTTATAGCTTTAAAAAATCATAGCTTTTTTTTTTTTTTTTTTTGTCCATGCATTTAAAAATGCTAGAGTGATCTCAATAAGTACTTTAGAAAGTTTTGTTATAATGTCCAAAATTCCTATCACGGTGCTGAGTACATAGATAACTCTCAAATAACTTTTATTTAATTAATGTAAAGAAAATTTGTACAGTTTAATATGAGCTCTAAAACAGAGTTTCTGATATTTATAACCCAACATAAATATTTAATAAAGACCAAGGCCCCAAAATCGGAAGTACCTCAGGACCTTCCTTCAGAATTTTAAATTATCATGCCTGATTTTATACCATTTCCACACAACTCAGGAAATAAATAAGTAAATCTATGATGTAGTTACCAGCATAAACCATATCTATAGCAAAAATTAAGGCACAAGTCCTAGTGAGAACAAAGAAATTTTCATCAGATCTACTAAAAACATATATCCTTTCAGAGATTAAGGAAAATTTAAGTGCTTTGAACTTTATAAATATGTCAAAGTATCTCATTCACAGTCCGCAGATCTTAGCCTTCACGGATATATGGTCTCCTGGGTGTATGTATATTCTGAAGAGAATGAAATTTTTACCATTAGCAGGGATCTCACAACTCTCAGATATTTGCAAGATATAAAAAGTACAGCCCAGGTGGGTGTAGCTCAGCAGTTGAGCGTTGATCCAGGCACCAAGAGGTCGCCGGTTCGATTCCTGGTCCTGGCATATCCCCAGACTGCAGGCTCGATCTCGATCCCCAGGGTGGGGAGCATAATAATAGGCATAGTTTACACATATAGAGATTATTTTAACAAACATACATGGTATATTATTCTGGTGCTTTTCCACAATTTGAGTTTTCATTTAAAAATAGAAACAGCATTACCTTTCTGGCTTCTTTTATCATTTTCCGAATAGTTTCCTTAATTGTAAGTAGCTGTGCTCTTGGTGGATGAAAGAGGAGGTCTATGTGGGTACCGCCTAAGAGTCCAGGCATCACATATGGCCAGCCTAAGTCAAGATCTGGAGCTTCCACATCAGATTCAATGGGCCAATACGTCCCTGAAGATGAGGTATCATCACAGGAATTGTCAGCACCATGGATTGTACTTTGTGCAATTTTCTGGACATTTTTCAAAATATAATTAATTTCTTCCTCAGCTAGAAAGTCTGATACTCGCTCCTTGGCAAGAAATTCCTGGTATGCTTCTAGCCCATGTTCAATCAGCTTATCAATGGCTATTCGATACCATTCCTTGTAGTGAGGCTCAATGTAATTGTCAGATTTACACTCATCATTCAAGGAGGACAGCAGCGACGAAGTCTCCATGCTTGCAAGTGCTTGACAACAGCGCTGTCAAATGTCCATTTGTGCAGCAGCAAGAGGTATCTGGGTGTTTGAAAAGGAGAAAATTAAGATCAGTTAGTGCTCTGTAATCAAATGTTTTATAACCCATGTCAATTATTAGTTTTCACATTTACTCATTTCCATGACCTGTAGGTTAATATGACATACATTTCATATCAAAAGTAGCATTAATTGCACTATAATTCAAAAACTACCACAAAGAGATGTTGTTTTTAATAGACTATTCCTTGATTTTTCATTTGCAAGGCCTCTACTTTCAATTTTTCACCTAAGGAAATACACATTTCTCCTCTGACATCCAGAGAGTCCATCCTTCTTAACTTTAATTTGATACTACACAGGGTGGCATCGGTTTCTACAAGCTTATCTGATTCTGGTTTTAATATGTACAGAAATAGAATTGGAATGAAATCAGTACCAGGTCAGCCATTAATATAAGTCTTTACTGAGTACTTATTATGCATGTAATCACATACTGATGAAACATTTAAAAAGCACAAAATACTTGCTTTCCAGGAATTTAGTTATATCGGAAGAGGCAAAATGCACACACGAAGCTGTTTGTTACCACTTTGAACAAAGCCATACTAGTATACTGCTAAGGGCCAAAATGAGTACTGCCTGCTGTCAATACCTTCAGATAAAAGCAAGTAGAAATCTAAATGGAATACAGGAGTTATGGTTATCCCTGTGTAGGGCGTGGGCTTCAGCTGAACGTGGGGTACTAAGAAAGAATACATTCATGTGGTGAGAATGAACATTTTCATCCCACACAAGACTGAAAAACACACAAAGCGCCCAGAATAGGTATGAGCTTGTACATTAAGGACCTACTGAAAAAACGTGGTCTGCTAGAGAGCAGGTTCCTTTGAGTAGGAGTAGGAGATAACGCTGAATATATACAACAGAGCCAGGTGTGGAGGGACACAGGAGAGTTCTGTGATTCAGAAAACTTGTGTTTAGAACAATTAGTCTGGCAGCGGGGAACGGAGGAGAGACAAGTGTCTAGTCTTTCAGCATTCAAATACCCAGTGAAGAAGTGACAAGTGTATTCAAGAGATGATTCAAAGCAAGGACTCCTGAGATTTGAGAGTTTGACAGTGTAGGGGTAGTGAAGAAATTTAAGACATTAAGATAATTCAGGGATCTCTCCCAGGATTCAAAATCTGCCTATTCAAGCTCACACCTCATCCTTCACAATGCCCCACAATGTTAAGCATTCAATCACTCAGCATGTGAGATACTGGATTGGACTTTACCTCAGTCAAATAAGGGCCTACCCAGGCTTTTGAAATCATGATCTCCATCGTGTGGATTTAAATAAAGTACACCTCAATGATGTGCTTGCTACAAGCCCCAAAAGGTAATTTGACCAAAAACATCTTTGTCAGTGGCCTGGCCCTAATTTCATTTATTTTTCATTTTTTTAAAATAATTTTTTAAAGTTTTTTATTACAGCTGACATACAATATTATGTTAGTTTTAGACATTTTTATAACTTACAAAGCCATCACGTGGTATGTTTACTACCCATCTGAAGCCACATATAGTTATTAGAATGCAGGGTGGGGCAACATTAGGTTTACAGGTTTTTGTATGGGAAGCCTGGCCCTAATTTTAATTGTCCACTGAACTCAGCCTTTTCAGACTCAGACCTACCAAAGTTCAAATCAGATTTGGGAGAGTCCCCTAGGAACCACTACCATTTGTTTATTCCTTAGCTCACAGTATGTAACAGAAGCCACTAATCATACAAAAAAAAAAAAAAAAAAAAAAAAAAAAAAAAAAAGTTGAAAAGGAATGGACAATAAGGGATACAAGTTTCGCTGGGCAGGAAAGGACCAAAAATGTTCAGCATCTACGGTACTAAGCAGAGCCGAGGAGCAAAATTAAGAGTCCACTTCACAATTTCAGCAGAGATGATCCTCTTCCTATCTCCAGGCTCAGAATTTTCACTGGCACTCTGAAAATATCAAGAACCTAAAGATTAAACCTGATATAAGAACAAAGACACAGTATGTTCATGCTACTGGCATGTACTGTGTAGAGGCCAGTGATGCTGCTAAACACACTTTGATGCACACTACAGCACCCATATTAAGGAACTAACTGGGCTAAAATGTCCAGGGTGCCATGGAAAAATACATGATAAAAAAAAATGCAATAGCTCTGGACATGGAAGTTGAGATAACCTGTACAAGGGTTTAAGATAAGAAATGAATATACTTGATATTGTCCTGCTAAAAAAGTCATACTCTGACCATAGTCTAGAGTTATGCATAAATTTGCATTTCTAGAATAACCAAAAACACAGCAAAGGCTGTTTTGTGAAGGAACAATCTTCTAAGAAATTTTAAAGGAGAACAGCAAGGTAATAGCACTTGTATGAATGGGTACTGCAATAAAATAGCACCTGTATTTAGACACAGACAATATTAAACTCTTAAGAGTTCAATCACTGAACATTTGAAGGTCTTAAATTAAGAACAAAATTAATTGGGTATGCCTTTAGACATATGAAAGCACATTATTTTATTAATAACCATTAAACACTCCTAGAAAGTACATGAACATACATGATAGAGTTAATGAGTAAAGAAAAATAAAATCTTGCTATGATGGAAAAGCTGAACAAAGTGCTAGGCTCATGTACTAGTTAAGTGACTCTTTCCAGAAAAAACAGTTTTGTATATAAAGAGGCTCACATCCATGCCTCAAAACCATTACAGACTGCACTTGATACTAAATGTTTAATGTCATTTTTGGAAAGTATAATTTCCAAACATTAAGTATGTAAATACAAAGGATACAAAACAAAGTATAAAAAATTAGATTTCAAAACAGTTTGGCAGTTTCATTTATAAAACTAAGTATGCAAATGCCATGTGATACAGCAATTGCACTCTTGGAATTTATCCCAGAGAAATAAAAAAAAGATTTACCTTCACTCAAAAACTGTCCATTAATGTTCTAATGGCTTTATTCGTAATAGCTCCACCTAGAAATAATTCAAACGTCCTTCAACAGGTGAATATGAAACAAACTTTGTACGCTCATTCTACGGAATACTATCAGCAATAACGTGAACAAGCTATCGATCCATGTTATAGCCTAGATGAACAGGCAGAGAATTGTGCTGAGTAAAGAAAAAAAAAAAATCAATCCTCAAAGATTAGATGCTACATAATTCCATTTATATAATATTCTTGAGATGACAAAATTATGGGAATGGGGATCAGATTAGCGGTTGCCAGGCTTTACCTCACTGAGTTACTCTAAGAAAGGTGTGTAGAGGAGAGAGAAGGAAGTGACTCCAAAAGGGCAACAGGAATGAACTTTGTGGTGATGGAAATGGTCTGTACCTGGACAGTATCAACATTAATGTACTGCTTGAGTTATAACATTATGGCTTTCGCAAGATGTTACCACTGGGGGAAACTGAGTAAAAGATACAAGGAAGCCCTAGCTGATTTGGCTCAGTAGATAGAGTCGGCCAGCAGACTGAAAGGTCCCAGGTTTGATTCCCAGACAAGGGCAAATGCCTGGGTTGAGGGCTCAATCTCAAGAAGAGTGCATTAAGAAGGCAGCCGATCAATGATTCTCTCTCGTCATTAATGTTTCTATCTTTCTATCCCTCTTCCTTTCCTCTCTGAAATCAACAAAAATATATATATATTTTTAAAAAGATACAAGGTGCCCTAACTGGTTTAGCTCAGTAAATAGAGCGTTGGCCTGCAGACTGAAAGGTCCCAGGTTCTATTCCGGTCAAGGGCATGTACCTTGGTTGGGGGCACATCCCCAATAGGAGGTGTGCAGGAGGCAGCTAATCGATGTTTCTCTCTCATCAATGTTTCTAATTCTCTATCCGTCTCCCTTCCTCTCTGTAAAAAAATCAATAAAATATATTTTAAAATAAAAAAATAAAAAAAATAAAGTGAGTCTTAAAAAAAGATACAAGGAACCCAGCTGAAATACTTCTCTCACCTGCCTGTGAATTGATAATAATCTCAAAATAGTAAAGTTTAAAACCACATACTTATGAGCAATTTCATGGACCTTGAATAGAAAAAACCCCACAATATATAGAATCAACGGTGAGAGCTTATTTGTAGGGTCAGACTGTCAGGTTCAAAGCCAGCTTGCCCGGTTACAGGGAAGCTCTTGGACAGGTCACCTACGCCCAAAGCCAGAGCTTGGTCACGTGTAGAAAGAATAACAGCAGTCTTCACCTTATTGAGTCATTGTAAAGAGCATATGAGGTAAGCCACTTAAAGTAATGCTATTAACTTTATTACTTTACATTTAAACAACCTATTAAAGTAAAATTGCCATAAAAACATAAAAAGGTTTGATCACAAAAGTGTTTTCTTTAAGATTCAAAAAAAGATAATGATTCAGTCATACCATTGGCATTGTCACTCGATATTTCGGCAATTGAAGTATTAAATACACAGCCAAACCCAGTGTCAATTTGTTGATGGTTTCTGATATGAGATTCACTGAGAAGTCTTCTGGAATAATAAGTCAACAGGAAAATGTTTCCAAGAAAAATGGCAATGTTGTTAAATCACAAATAGTTTGAGCTTGTATAATTGCTGTATGTAACTAGTGTGCAAGCAGAAGACCCAAAGGATCACAGCTGCTAATGTATCTGAGTTCCCTCTTCCAACTTCTGTCTTGGGTTATTTTTATTCAACTATTGATTACTGTGATGAGTTGAAGTGTGTCTTCCAACAAGATACGTTCCAGTAAAAACCCTCAGTACCCCGGGAATGTAATCTTATTTGGAAATGGGGTCTTCTTTTAGATGTAATCAAGTTACAATGAGGACATATTCAATTAGAGTAGGACTCAATCCAATATGACTGAAGTCTGTATAAGGGAGAGTTGCCAGAGACAAATAGAGAGGGACAAATCCAAGTGATTACAGAGGCAGAGATTGGAACACTGAGGATTGACAGTAATACCAGAGATAAGAGAAAGGCATGGGACAGATTTTTCCCAAGACCCTCCAAAGAAAACATGGCCCTGATTTAGGACTATTTACTAGAATCTAGAAGTATGAGATAATAAAGTGTTCTTTTTTTTTTTTTGTCTGACTTGGTTGTTTTATTTTGTTTCAGCAGGACCAGGAAACTAATAAAATATACATAAAGATTGTCTTTACCGGTACTTTTAAACCTTACAATTTTAAAATAAAGGAATCTAATAAGTAAAAAAATTAATTTTCCATTCAGAAGTTATTTCAAGTCTTTTATCTGGCTTATGTGATGACATAAAACTAGTTCTCTGATATAATTTCTATCTTAAGCAAATTTTATTAAGGATCATTTCACAGTCTTTCAAATACTAAACAAAAAAATCTCAAATCAATCTTTTGGGGATAATTGAATTTTTTATATTCATCAAAATTTCGACCTATAGAATATGAGAAAATGTTTCATAAAGAAATGTTGGAAACATCTCTGTCTCATAAAATCTTAATCAATGGTCCACAAGAGTTGGACATCATGGATCTCTTCTTTCTTCACAATATTAGCTACCAAAATTGTGTTCACTTTGAATTTGATTGTCAGAAATTTAAGGTGACAATTAAAACGTTCAAAAAGCTACTATCAAGTTAAAAATTCACTCTAATATTTAAACTGTCATGTACAATTTGATATCTAAGTTGGTATCCAAACTTATTAAAAAATTATAAGCTGGCTTCAGGGTAACACATAAAAAATGGCCCAATGGCACAGGTCACAGGGTATAATTTTTGGCAGGACAAGGCATACATGAACATACAGCACACACAGTCCCAGAGTGGTGGGCGCAAACATCTCCATATGCTCATCACTGGGATCACCCATCCCATCAAACCTATGAAAAGGATAGACCTAAACACTCAAATTAACTTCATAAATCTCAAATGAAAACTCCTCTCCTTACATCTAACATTTCTTAATTTCCTTAATTTCTTTTAATTGAAGGGTGGAATGATGTTATATCACTTTCCCACCAAAATAATTCTGGGTTTATTTATACTGGCTGTTATTCAATATATTTAACCACCACCGTCTAAACTACAGTTCAGATATAAAAAAAAAAAAAAAAAATAAGTAAACAAAGGCCTCCAATATATACTAGTGACATTAAAACATAATCACTCACTATCATGTGGAAGCACTGAGTGATTCTGGTAGAGAAATACATAGAGAAAAGCAATAAACCCTTAACTCAGACCATACCAGTATAGTCAATAGTCAAAATGCAGAGGAATTCTCTATGCATGCAAGTGAAATTAAAGCAAAATACTCTTTTACCAACAACCAACCACTCCTGAATTGTATTCCATCATGATATTAGCATTCCAGTTGTTCAAATGATGGGGCTATATCGTGCACTTTGCCAAAGTGCTCCATCTTGCCCTGGTTCTGATCAATGTGTGTAATAGGAACCAAATGAGATAAAAGCTCTCAACTTTATATCAGCCATAAAACCTGCTAAACACAGTTAGGTAATAAAATCCTTTCTTACTGAATACCCTTTCTGTATGATTCAAGCAGAGGACATATTTTTGACAGAGTCCTATAATGTTTAACAGTTGGGTTTTGGGGTACCCCCATTTTAAACGTCTAAGATGATTATTTATTTTGCCTGCTGAAAAATGTTGTGATACCCACAAACCTGCTAACTTTGCTTGTAAATAAGGGATAAGGTTTGGAAAGTGTTTCTTATTCTGGTGGGCCAAGGAACTGCCTACTACCCCTTATCCTTCATCCCTGTTTCTTCTGAGTTAGCCTTCACAGTTTGGTTTCTTTTCTTTTCTTTTCAAATTTACATAAATGTTATGCCCACCCATTATCAAATGCAAAATAAACAAAAAAATCAAGAAAGTCAAAAGCCGCTTCTAGTAGTCTTAAGAGCATGGGGAAAAAATGCTTATGTCATGATGCTCTGTGGATAACAAGCAGGTTACCAAACTACCTAAGAACAGAATTTTAATTATATAAAATTCATCCAAAACCAAAAAGAAAAACATATGCATAAAAATAATAGTGGTTGTCTGTGAGCGGTGGTCCTATGTTTCTTTTAAATTTGGTAAAAAAAACATATTTACCAAATGTTTTACCAATGATTATGCATTGTTTTGCACCAGAGAAAAAGTTTTAAAAGAAGTACCCTAATATTGTTTTTCTTTTCCACTTTAGAATATCTTCCTTTCTTTACATTCATGTACTAAGTTGATAGTCATAGGTAATTCAAAACCCTGCATATAAGATCCTATAAATAAAAGGCTAATATTCAAATTGTCTCCTCAACCAGGAGTCCGACCAAGGGGCAGGGCTGGCCAGCCAACCTCCAGAGTTCCCTCCCCTAGTCCTGCTGGATTGGCCCCAATCAGGGCGGGCTGGCCGAATCCCACAAGTGCATGAATTCGTGCACTAGTCCTCTAGTATTTTAATAATTCTTACAGAGAAACACACAAGCAAGCACAGAACATCCAGAAACTAAAGTTACATGGGTAAGGGACCATGAAGAAAATAAAAATAAAAAATAAAATAACTACATGCACTTAATGAGGTCTTGGCAAGTAGCTCACTGACAATGCCATCTCTAAATCTCAGAGCAAGGACGAGAGCCACTGCTGGGAGCTCCCACAGCAATTCCCATTAGTGACCACTATTTATGCATTAGTTACTAGATGCATTATTCTCCACCTTCTTTACTAGACTATAGGCTCTGCTAGCACAATTATTAATGCTCAGAACATAATTGTTAAATAAACTAATAATGTACTGCTGTAATAATGCAACAGCATGAGCGTTGATAAAAATATGATAGGCCCCCAAAATGCTGAAGTATAAATGTGTAAAATATACTACCAAAAAGAACTTTACAAGATTGTAGCACATATATGTTAATGTTAAATGGAGGTTAGATTTTTTGATAATATAAAAGCATTACCTATTTGTAAGTAGAAACCCACTGAGTACTATAAAAGTGATTCGATAAATCCACAGATCACTGTCAAAAAATATAAATACTGATTTCAAATGAGCACTCTGTCAGAAAAATAACATTGTCAAGTGTTGTTTAGGGAATCTCCCCAAAATTTGTATTTTTGCAATGTTAAATTATGTTAAACCCATTCTGAAAGTAGTTTCTGTGCATTTGAATTAGTTTTTATAAAGTTCTAAGTCTTAGTCTTATGTTTTTTTAACATAAACAGTGATAAAAAAAAAAAAAATTAGCTGTTAATCATGACATATTTCTCCTAAGCTTTTGGTATCAGTTCTGTTGTTATATGAATTTATATCAGCAGAAAGAATTCAGCAGGTGTTTCAGTGAATTATGAACATAGATGTTAATCATTAAGGTGAAATTGGAGGAAACTAAATATTCCAGAGCAGCCCTGAGTTTAGAAATGCGTAGTTTACAATAGGATAAAACAGAGAGGTACAAGGTTTAAATTTATCTAACAAATCATCCGGTTCTAATCCAAATTCTGGTTTCAAGAAATATGTATCTCCCTCTACTCTAAAGGTAAGTAAAACCTGCAACAGGATCAGGAGCTTTTTTTTTTTTTTTTTTTTTTTTTTTTTTTTTTTTCTTTTTGAGAATGCTAGAGTGCTGGAGGAAAGGATTTTTAATAATGGCTATTTAATAATAATAATGCAGTTCCTGAGAATGACTGCAGAGAAATCCTCAATGCCTGGTTCTAGGACAGAAGGAAGAATTTCCTTCAAATGCCTTCACAGCTACTTAATTTCCTGTTGTGCATTGCAGTCTTGAACTTGGGAGCTTTAGTCATCTTTACTGTGAAAATTAATAAACAGATATCTCATTTAAAATGGGTTCCAGAGGCTAGATGAGAGAATTCCCATGCACGTGTCACTTAAGGCAACACTACTGACCTGACAGGAAGAGATACTACTTTACTGCTTCAGGAGGAGGAAGTTCCTCCTTGCCCAGTAACGGCTCAGCCAATGAAAGATGGCCATAATTCAGCCAATGAAAAATCACTATCCTTCAAACTTTCAGTTTCCTCCAATGGACTCTCTGTTTACAACAATTTCTACCAAGTCCATACAAGAGCCTTCCTCTCCTTTGTTTCTCTGGACTTGCACTTGGCCATTGGATTGCATGTCCGAATTGTAATTCTCATTGCACTCAAATCCATTTTACTGAAGAAATATTTGGCTATTTGTTTAAGGACAGCCTGCTCTTCCCAGGATCATCTCATCAAGTTTTATTGCATGAAATAACTTATATCAACAGATGAACTGCAAATCTCCAGACCTGACTGTTCCCCTAGGTTCCAGACATCTATTCAAGTGGTTTCTGAACACCTCCCTGGATATCTAACAGGTTTCTTCTTTCTTTACATTTAACATGCCAAGTTAATTCCTATCTTAGGATCTTTGTGCTAGTTGTTCCATCTGCCTGGAATGCTCCTTGTTTTCATTCCTATCTTACTCATATGCTACCTCCTTAAAGAGAAGTCTTTCAGACTACCCATTTTAAAAACAACCCTCCTTCTCTGCCATGCTTAATTATATTTAACTTATGGCACTTATGTAAAAATAACTGGCTTTTCTTAACTCATAGCACTTATGTAAAATAACAAAGGTATCTGTTTACTTACACTGCTTGTATCCCACTCACTAGAATGAGTTCCTCAAAGGTCACTGAGCTGGTATATCTAATTTATCAATCCCCCTGTCATATTGGTTATTGCACATTTTGTGTATCAAGGCTCTCTTGGATAAAGTCTATTGTCTTGCATTTTAAGTTTATTGGGATTTATTTTCCATCATTTCCTCATTGGGTAATCACAAAGGAGAAAAAACTAGGGTTCTACCTATCCATCTATCCATCCATTCATTCCTTGCTCATTTCCTTGTCTCTCTACCCCACTTGACAACAACTATCCACAGTTCTCTGATTACCATAGGAAGTGAGTCGGGGATCATTCAACCTGTTTCTGAATCTTAGTATAAGTTATAGCAAAGACTTTATATATCTATATGAGAGCAAAACAGTCAACAGGGGCCCCATGGCATGAGATGAACACATGTCATATGCACTCATCTATTTAAGACAATAAAAAGTCAACCTGGGTACACTTTCACATATACAGAGGGACAGGTAATGTAGGAAAATGGAACAAATACATGTGTTCCAATATAAACCGTTAAAGTGGCTTTCTGAATACATTAAACAAAACGGTTTGCTTCATCTACAAAAAAGTGAAAGTTTGCAAATGAAATGCCTTAAGAAAGTGTATTTTGCTTTGGTATGTCAGGAACAGCTATCAAAAATCAACTGTTATATTTAATGGCAAAAAGCAATCTTGGACTATTAAAAAGTAGAGCTTTAAAAACAGTAATAAGGTTGTGAAAACTGTATAAGTGGGAAGAAATTTATTTGATTAAAATGCCAAAAAAGATTAAATGTCAACAATATACCTAGCCAGAAAATATTCATTTCAATTTGTGTAAAAAAATCACATACAGAATCAGAACAAGGAAAACAACCTCAGTGCCTAGCAATCGTTTATTGGTCTTTTCCCTTAGAATTCACTTTTAATCAAGCCTGTTTGTATAGCTATATCACAGTTGAAATAAAATAGTTTATTTCCCCTCAGAAATTAAAAAAAAAAAAAAATCTGATTGGAAAACTACCCCACACTTGTTCAGACCTTTCATTGTTTCCAAAATAATCTGTGTTGGCTCCTTTTGCTTGTTTATAGAACACTAGCATATGTTAAAATGAATCAAGATATAAGCGAATACATGTTTAAATGTGTAAAAAGCTGCTGGATTTGTATAGATAGACTTCTAGCTCTTATGGATTGCATATGAACCTGGGTTTCCTGTAATCTCTCTTCACAGCTGTGTTTAAGTCCTCTGACAATGGTTCTAACCTGGAAGACTAGAACTGAGACACAGCTGATGTTGATAAAACTCTAGTCACCTTTGCCTAAACCAGGCCTGAACCAGAAAAGGCACCTGGCAGCTCTTTGGTTTCACTTTCATTTGTCCTTAAGGCCCATGTGCAGAAGGAGGTGGCTGGACCACATGGTATCACGGTGGCTTTCCGTTCTGCACAATTTGCTTTTATGTGTGTACACCTGTGCAGGGGTGTGAATCTTGCTCTTTCCACTCCTTGGCTGTTCAGAGTTCTGATTTCAAAGGCAGGACTCACCTCTTAGTCTCTCAACTTAGCTCCCCACAAAAATGTGGCTAGTATTTAGCAATTCCTACAACATGCATTTTGAAGAGAAAAGACCTCGGCACTCTTGGGAAGGTGTTATTATTGATTATACTATCTAAACTATCCTCTCTTCAGTTTTAACCATCTTCTATACAAATCAGGAAAATTACATGAAATGTGTACAAAATAAATTGAACTGTTTGGGATCTCCCCCCAATGATGGTACCACTAAGTTGTGATATTCAAATCAAAGAAAGCAATTTATTTCCTTAACTCAAGCATTTAATAATTTTATCCAGTTATTCACTCTGTGCGATACACAACACACCTACTTATGCTCGAGGGCTCTTGTCCTAAGGTTCAGGGGGATCACAGTTTGGGTCCAATATCCTTGAAAAGACTTTATGCATTTTAAAGTTTTTTGTAAGCTAACTCTTCATAAATAAGATTTAATCTGCTAAAAGGGAGTAAATCTCTAAAAACAAATGTGGAATTTAAAATAGTTTGAAGATCCTATCTCAACAACAGGGCTCTGAGTCTAGGCTTTGAGTGTGTTCCAGAAGTGACTGCATTCTGAGATCATACTTGTAGATATGAGTGTACTAGAATTCATCTAGTATTGCACAAATAAATGCTTCTGCAATAGAGCACTTTCAATATTACTTTCAATATATATAAATGGGTGGGTGTGTTGTGTGGTTTTTTTGTTTGTTTGTTTTTTGCCTGATATTAATAGACATAGCAAATGTAGACTTTTGCTACAGTTTTAATTTTTTTTGGTATCATATTTACACTGAGATTTTTTTTTTTTAAAGAAAAGTATAATTAGTTCTTTTGACCTTCAATTTTTCTGCATTTGGACACTGATGCCCAAAGTACCTTTTTTGTGATAAATCCAGTCTTTAATCCACTAATTAACAAATGTTTCAATGAACTTTTCAGCAAGACTATATCTATCAGCCTATCAATATGCAATTTCAGGAGTTTTAATAACATTATCCTTCTTTTTACAGTATGATGTGCACTCTTTTTCTTGCAAATTGAAATTACAAGTTTTTAGAAAATGGAAAAATTAAAGTCTTCATGCTAGTGATACAATGTTTAGCTAATAAATTGACTATAAAAGATGGAAAATCACTGGATGTGCCAAAAGAGGTAAATCATTAGTTTTATTAGGATGATCATTGTACACATGCTCCATGTTAATGGCAAATGTATTTTTTAAATGTACAAAATGATAGAAAAATATTGTAGTTAGCATGTAAAGTATAACTGGACACTTTATTCATAATATATCTTAGGTATTAGATAATACAATTCCCTAAATGGTATAATGTACCAGAGAGCTATACTAACAGAAGAGATGACAGATAGAAATTAAAGAAAAGATAAATGAATAAATAGTTGAACAGAAGGAAAAATAAACAAATAAATAGAAGTGTGAAATGGGAGAAGAGGGAAAAGAAAGATAAAAGACAGGATAGAAAAGAAAAGCAAAAAGATGAGGAGATGAATAAAGGCAAAGATAGAAAGGAAAGGGAAGAGAAGCACTAAGAAATAAAGGACAGGAAAGACAAAGAAGGAAGAAAAAGGGGCCAGAAAAGATAAGATCGGACAAAAGGAATAAAGGCACAATAAAGATGAGAAAGGAAAGAAAGAGTTGAAATTAAAAAAATAAATAAGCCGAAACCGGTTTGGCTCAGTGGTAGAGCATTGGGTCTGCGGACTGAAAGGTCCCAGGTTCGATTCGGGTCAAGGGTATGTACATTGGTTGCGGGCACATCCCCAGTGGGGGGTGTGCAAGAGGCAGCTAGTCGATGTTTCTCTCTCATCGATGTTTCTAGCTCTCTATCTCTCTCCCTTCCTCTCTGTAAAATATCAATAAAATATATTTTTTTAAAAAATGTTTAAAATAAATAAATAAATAAATAAATAAAAGAATCATTGTCAATAGTTCCTTACTCCAGAAACAACTTTGATTTATTTTACTCTTCTCTAATAAATAACTCAAAGTTAAATTTATTTGAGAGAAACACATAGTTTTTAAACATCAGGAAACAACTGCTGAATGAGTCAGATGAGAGTAAGTATTTGGAGACATGTACTGTTAAGAATTAAAGCCATTCATTGTTTGTGCATGTATATAAATGACAGCCTAGGCAGGCCTTCCATGTCGAGTGATTCTCTTACAGCCATTGAAGTGGAAGATGCCACTGTTTAGTGCACATGTGTCAAACACAAGGCCCGCGGGCCAAATCCGTCCCGCCAGGCCTTGCAATGTGGCCCGCACCGCGCTGTCATCACTGCACTCCACTGCGTTTCCATCACAATGACAGTTTATGACTGTTCAGTAAACCATTCGGCCCGCGATTTAGGCTGGATTTTAGATTTTGGCCCCTTCTCTGATTGAGTTCGACACCCCTAGTTAGTGCTTTGAAAACTGCCTTTTCTTACCCAAGTGTGTAATGGCTGTATAACTAAAGAAGCAACCTGATGACAAATAGAAAACTAAAACCCTTTGAGATGAAAATTTGGCAGTGGAAGTGGAAATAGTGAGCTTCCCAGTGGTACTTTGGGGAGACCTTATAGCTAACGTGTTTTTATGGTACCCTTGATTAGAAGTGACTGCAGAGAATTTCAGAGCAGACCAGAGATCATGTAGTCCAAACCCTTTACCACACCAATAAAAACTGCGACGCCAATTGAATGTAAGTGCTTTTTCCAAAAGCACACCTCACAAAGGTCCGATAATGTTCTGTTTCTCAAATAATTAAGGGAGGAACTTAATATCTGATGAGACCTTTAGAAAATATGAAGGCAGGACTAAGTAAATGGATCTGATCCATTTATCTGTTTGTACTTAATAATGGTTATTGGGAATCCAACAGTGAGCTTCCCAAGATTCAGCATAGCTTTCTATGCTACCTTCATATCCCCAGAGTGGAACACGTTGTTGGTACACAACTGTCAAATACACACGTTTAATGAATGGATGGAGTGCAAGAGCGCAGTAATGACCTTTAGATGTCATAACTCCTTAGCTTGTGTATAAACTCTTTAAAATGAGCCACTGACAGGAACATAGATATGACATCTGATCCTGCCCCAGTACTGACCTGACCATGACTAAGGGATGGGCGCAGTCTACAAACTACTTGACGCTTAGCTCAAAAGATCAATGAGATGTGCCTTTAGGGGAAAGCTGGCCTCACTCAGACGGATTTTGTGAAAATAAGACAAAAATACAAACTGGGTAGTAATTAGAGATGTTCCCAGAGGAAAAGGTTCCTCCTATTATTCAACCTTCATGTTATCCAAGTACTTCCCCACAGAGACGTGCCCAATGGGTGAGAAAATCCTTCCGTTTGGAACATCTTTCCAACCCAGGCTTATCTTCCTCACAGACTCAGACATAGCCGCTGAAAACATATTTGCCTTCCTAACTTCCCGCTCCTATTTCCTGTGTAGGTTAGCCTCCTGACACCCTAATAAAGTCTCCTCCTGGGTCCTCAGCCAATGTGCTTCCACTCTACTTGGCCCCCAAACATAACCTTTCCACTGGAGTTTGCCATCTCCCCAGCTCCTTACCACCACCCCACAGTACCCAGTCTCCAAGGACTGGCAGTGCCAATCCCCCTGGGAACCTAGTCACCCTTGTGCGGTGTGACAGACACCTCAAAACAGTGCCAATGCCCATGGACCACCTTGGTAGGAAACAGGCACTACCTGAAGGCTTCAGCACATTTTCTCAGAGAAATGAATGGAGCTACTTTTTTTTTAATGGGACTTAGCTGTTATTTGTACAAAATTTAACTTGTTATTTGTATAAAATGGTATCTTTCAAATGCATAACCATCATTTAGAACTGTATTTCCATGGTGAGAAGGTGGGACAAGGAAGGAAAAAAAAATGTATTCTGATTTTTCAAATGACATAAATTCACCAACAAAGTTCTAAAATACATTACATTTCCAGATGAGAAATAATTAAGTGAACAAAAGTACACTTCAAAATTAACAGTAACATGGTGTTTACCAAACTGTGGATTGTGAAATTTCCCTGGAGCACTCAATATTCTGCAAGTTACAGAAGGAGAGACATGTAAACTTACCTGACTAGCCAAACAAGGCCAACCTGTAATTTTACAAATAATTGGTTAAATTAAGCTAAGTGGAGCCTTGTCAAAAGGTTTATGTTACAGAAGAAGCCTACTTTCCTATGGTCACATTTTCACCACAAACATTCCGCCAACTTACAGTACAATGTTGAGTCTTGGAAACTCATTACTTACTAATATACTGGTAACTGGATGGGAAACAGGTATATGCACTGATGCAGGGTAAACTGTGATCAAGAAAATACTCAATGTATGAACCTCCACTGTAAACTGGAAGGAGCTCTGGTACCACCAGGAGGGGTTATAATAAAACGAATAAAAAAAATTAACCCATCCCAAAAGCATTTACTCAGTATAGTTAAAGTAATAATCTCCAGAGAGTAATCACAAGAGACATCACTGAGTCAGCACTAGAGGTGCGGCTGGTCTGCATCTGTGCAATCCCTTTCAACAACTGCTCACTGGGTGATGCTTCTTCCCACAGTACACTGGGAGCATCTGTGGTCTAGAATGTGCCAGCTGTGCAGGCAGGACCCACCCAGCCCCTCAGGCGGGCTCTGTAGGGCGCAGTCAGCACCAGTCATAGGTGTGTGCTCCACGTGTGACCTAAGCCCAAAAGCAAGGGAGGTGGAATCTGGAGCTGGAAAGCGTGGGGCTTCCGTTCTGCTGGGAACTGTGGGAAGTCGGGAGAAAACAAACAAAACCAAGGCCCACCCACACCTCCCTCCTTCATCCTGTTTCACACATTCTCATGCTCAAGCAACTTTGAAAAAACAAAAGGACCAGCTTTCTCTCACAAGAGAAGTCCCTTTCATCATTATCCCATTGCTTGTCAGGGCGGATTCAGCCAGTCAAGGATTTCCCTGGGGCTCTGGCACTAATTGGAGATGAGAAAGGGAAAGGGAGGTGCCTGTCCGTAAGCACCCTGGCAACATGTCCATCCAGCATGTGGGGATCTGGATGTGAGCTGTGGAACAGGAGTCAGGCCTTGCCACCAGCGTGGCTTTTTTTTTTTTTTAGTGTTCTGGCCTCCTTGGTTCTCACCTACACTTTCAAGTCAGAGACCCTACAACCTCATTCCTTCATGATAGTCCCTATGCTCTCCTCTGTCCCCATAACCTCAGACTCCACCCTATAAAGCACTCTGGTCTCCTTACAGGCCCCAGGATTCCAACAACTAACACAAGCACATTATCTGCCTCCCTGCCCACCTTGGGAAGACTTCTCCCCGGATGTCACAAAGCCTAGGACTGGAGTTTCCAGGTGCCTTTCCAGGAGCAATCTCCGCTAAGCAATCACACCCTCCTTGTAAGGTGACCACCACCTACAACAGTGGTTCCCAGATCCCAAACTGTAGATCCCACAATCACCTGGCCAGAGAATCAAGAGCACGGGCCCAGGCTGCGGCCAACTCAAGTTTGAAAAGCTCAGTCCGCCCTTAATCTGGAGGCAGAAGCGGGATTGGATACAAATAAAAAGAGATGTTTCGCAAGAAAAACTTTTCCTTTTCCAGCCCTGCTCTTCAAGGGAGATCTCAAGAACACCCCACGCCCCCCAACCCCCCAATGCAGCCTAAGCTCTCCACCTTTTCCCGGTACTTCTCCCCTCTCCTCCCTACCACAAGCCCCTCCACCTTCACCTCCCCCTCCACCTTTCCTTCCTTCCTCCAGGAGGCTCTCCCAGACCCTCTCCCCGCTCCTCCCCGGGTCCGCATCGGACTGTTCAGAAAGAGGAAACAAACCCACTCCGCCCGGGACTTCACTTTGCAAACTTTTTCGCTGCCCCGCGCGTCCCCGAAGGGAAGGAGAGCAGACACCGCCCAGGGAACGCTCCGCACCGGTCCCTTCCCCTCCCCGCGGCCCGGGGTGGGCGCAGCCCCGGCCCCCACCGCGCGCCCCTCCCGCCCCCGATCCCCGGAGCGGAGCCGGGACCCCACTTACCCCGGAGCACCGCCCGGAGCCGCGCCGCCGCTTTGCGCCCGGGAAGCGGAGGGAGGGAGAGAGGGAGAGAGGGAGGGAGGGCAGGGGAGGGGAGGTACCTGCGGCGTCAGGTCGGCGGCGGGCTCAGCCTGGCCCGCCCCGCGCCCCGCGCTCCCGGGGCGAGGTGCGGGCGGAGCGAGGGCGGGTGCGGGGACCAGTCACAACAAGTCCGCCGTCGTGTCACACCGAGCTCCGTGCAGCGGGAGAGCGCCTGGGAACCTGTCTGAACTCAGACACCCAGCCCTCCACCGGCAAAGTCTAAGGCGGTTCTTTCCTCCTGCCGCCAGCCTCCCCGGCAATTGCTCCGAGTCCCCAGCAGAGACCTGGGAGGGAGGGAGGGGGCCGCACCTGGGAAGAGGGTGGGTCCCAGGGTTGGGCTCCGGAGTGCACCGAGGGGAGGCCCAGGGGGCTGCAGGGTGAGAGCCAGGGTCCCAGCACCCTCAGGAGTGGGGCAGATCCAGCCCCCAGTTGTTCACTCCCATCAGCAGCTAGCCATGCAGACCCCTGCCCAACCGCCTGGGAGTTTCCAGGCCTGGGAAAGACAGGAAGTGGGAAGGTGGAAGGAAGCGTGCTTGGGCCTTTACCCTTTCATATGGAAGAAGAACCTTAAGTATCATTAAAGATTTGGTTCCAATTTAGGACTGCCCAGGTTATTGACTTGGAATGAAAAAACACTCTTGTTTTGTTCTGTTTTGTTTTGTTTGTTACTCTTTACCCAAAGGCATTTTTTTCCCATTGATTTTTAGAGTAGAAGGGAAGAAAGGGATAAGAGAAACATCCATGTGACATGATCAGTTGCTTCTCAGATGGCCCTGACCATTGCCAGAGATCAAACTTGCAGCCCAAGTACTTGCTCTAGACCAGGAAAGGAATCCAGGACCTCTCAGTATGTGGGCCTGTGCTCTAACCACTGAACCACCGACCAGGTTGAAAAGACACTTTTGAAAAGGAACACCTGAGTGATAGGTTATATGCTAAGGAGCAACATTATGGCATTAGGAACTTTCCAATTTGCTTTTAATAAAATAAAAAAAAAAAAGTTTAATAAAATTTGTTTTCATTTCCTGGTCTACAACTCAGTAAATAACTTATGGGTTTCTAGTAATTGTATAACCATAGAGTCTTCAAGATGTAAATATTAGCCACAAATGGTAGCCTCTCAGGGGAAAATGAAATTAAGGGTAATGATAGGTGTGTTAAGCTTCCAGCATGTTAACTAAACTACCAAAAAATGGTTAGCATTAATTTTATAGCTATTTTGCTCTGAATAAAACATTGGGGAATACTAAACTATTGGAATTTGAATTAGGTCTTGACTGATGAGGGAACTTTCACAGGAGAATGAAATTTACATATTAGATGGTGAAACAGAGCAAAGGCCAAAGGCAGAACGTAAAAGTGAGTTTCAGGATAGTATAAAATTCAGCTCCCAGATTGTGGCATCTGTGACCTATGGTTTCTTTTTTTTCAACAGCATATAGAGAATTGTTTTACAAATTTCACTTCTTTTTCTGTTTCTGTTAATCCCCATTTCTCACCTTTTAATTTTATTATTATTATTATTATTATTATTATCCTTTTTTTTTGTAATCTAGTCTTCATTTTTGTCATGCTGTTACATGACTCATTCAATGTATATTCCCTGCATGGCACTTCATTCGTTGGTATGCTTTTTCAGTGTTCAAAAATAAATCTGGATGTTTCTTAAAAGAGTAATATTTATGAGTATTTTGAGACGACATTCATAAATATACTTATTGATGAAAACAACAAGAATATTTAGACTCAACAAGTTAAAATGGGCCCACCCACGGGAACTCTAATTTTATTGATATGCATACATACATAAATGGAGGGAAGTCACCAGGAAGGAAATCTACTACAGTGCTAATTATTCAAAGCAAATAATTAGCTTCAAGGAGAGGACAATGTAAAAGAAGAGGGACTAGTCATGAAAGGCACTGTGGAAAGGGCTTTCTATCCTTACGGGGATAGGAGAACATGAAATTGGACAAACCCATTAAGGAGCCTACAAGTTAGGTGAGGAGAGAAAACACTTGCACAAGGAAAAGGAACTAATTAGTACAAGCCAGTGTCAGGAACGTTAAGTGTCAGGAACTTGAGTCCTTTCAGAGGTAAGAGGAAGAAATGATTAACAGCTTAGATCATTGGAGTATGCTGGCAAGACTTCACAGAACTGCTGGAATTTGAATTGAGTCCTGATGGGTGAGCAGACTTGACAGGAGTCTGAGACTGACATCTGACTAGATGCTGAACATGCAGAGCAAAGGCTGGACATGAGAAAGTTCCAGGACCAAACAAAGCAATTGCCAGATTTGGCCATGGGCGTGGCATGCTGTGTTTGGAAGGTAACTTTGGGAATAAAGTTTAGAGTCATTTTCTCACCTACAGAGTGAGATCAGTATTACTGACGATCTAGGATTGTTAATGAGAATTGTGAATTAGAAATAGTTTATGGAGAACCCTTATCACAGCAGCTGATATATGGTAAGGCACAAAAAGCGGCCACTATAATTATCCTAGGGGTCGGACTGTGAAGGGACCTGATAGCAAGGTGAAGAACATGGACTTGTGTTTATTGATGGTGTGAGATAATGACTCATTTCACAGTTGGTGACCTTTAGTAGAAATTCTAGGAAGTCAGGAAGAGCATTTTGGCCCAGTGGTGGTATGAAAAGGGTGACAAGGGTGGAAGTAATGAAAATGAAAAAGAGAAAACCAATTTGAGAGCCAATTAGATTAAAAATATCATTTGGGGTCAGTGAATGTGAAAGTTAAAGAGAAAGAAATAAATAATGAGTTTCAAACTGTTAAAAGTTATCAGTGGAGGAAAGGAAAGAGTATACTAGCCATATGTGTGAAAAGTAGAAGGTGAGAGAAACAAGGTCATGTCAAAGGTTATTATTTATTTTAAATACATTTTTATTGACTTTAGGGAGGAAAGGAGAGAGAGAAAGAGAGAAACATCAATAATGAGAATCATTGATCAGCTGTCTTCTGCATGCCCCTCACTGGGAATCAAGTCCACAACCTGGGCATGTGCCCTCGACTGGATTCGAACCTGGGACCCTTCAGTCTACAAGCTGATGTTCTATCCTCTGAGCCAAACCAGCTAGGGCCAGAAGTTATTTTGAGACGTTGGAGTCCTCTCTAGTGCACTCAGAGAAAGACAGTGGAAAGAAAGTATAGAATAGAAAAAATAGTGGGTAAGGAACAAGGTCCAGATGGTGTAGGTAGGGAGACAAAAAACTCGGGCTTTACATATGAAAAATGACCTTAAAAATCTTCAACTGTGATTTATTTTTACAATACCTACATGATATTAAAAACAGAAACTAAAATTAGAATTGTATAATTAATACTAAAACCTAACTAGTTGAGAAGATTGTACTCATGATTAAGAGGCCCCTAATTCAGTATCCTATCTAATCAAGAGGGAATGTGCTGATGACTGCCCTGCTCTCAAAGATGGCACTGTCCACAGCCAGTAAGTAGGGAATATGCTAATAGACTTCCCCGCCCTCAAAAATGGTGGCATCCATAGCCAATAAGGAGAAAATATGCTAATTACTGCCCCACCATCAAATACGGCAGCCAATAAGGAAGAAATATGATAATTGAATGCCATGCCCTCAAAGATGGTAGTTCCTAGTTCCTTCAGCCCGGCTGGGGCAGCAGTGTGCAGCCACTTTATACGCCTGCCTCCTGAGTCCCTCAGTCCACCCAGTCACCCAGGACCGGCCCAATATGCAGGCAAGTATCAGATAGTGGCTGCCCAGCCGCCCCGGGCAGCCTGAGGCTCAGGCAACCAGGGCCAGCCAAGGCTTATACTGCCAGCAGTGGCAGCGGCAAAGGTGTGATGTGTCACCTTCCCCTGATCACTGGGTTGCCTCCCACCCCTGAGGGCTTCCAGATGTGAGAGGGGGGCAGGCCAGGCTCAAGGACCCCTCTCCAGTGCATAAATTTGCATATACCAGGCCCCTAGTTTATTTATAAAATTGTAAGTCAGTCTTCATTTGCTCTTTATTCCATTCTACAAAATTTAGTCTGAAGTTCAAGAACAAAATAGTAGACATGTTAAATTATATTCAAAAGACCTCAACTTATCTCCAATATTGAGTTCAAGTACACCAGGGGATTCAAAAGTAGTATCAGGTGGTTTTTTCTGTTCTCAAAGAAATTATAATTTAATTGAGAAGACAATATATATATATATATATATATATATATGAAATAGAATAATTCAAAGATTAATATAGATATGCACAAAAATACAGATAAAATACAAGATGCATAAATTAGAAGAAGCAAGTACAGTTTATTGAAAAAGAAAAATTTTATTCCTTGTGACTTTTTTTCTAATTATTTATATTGATTTTTAAAAACATGTTCCTTCAAAAATTCTTAACAATATAAGAAGCTATTTCTTTGGGTTATAAGGCCTCAATCATTATCCTATCTAATAAAAGAGTAATATGCAAATTGACCATCTCTCCAACACACAAAATGCCATCCCCATGTGGAACAAGATGGCTGGTGGGGGAGGGCAGTTGTGGGTGATCAGGCTAACAGAACAAGGGCAGTTGGGAGGGATCAGGCATGCAGGGCAGGGTAGTTGGGAGCGACCAGGCTGGCAGGGAAAGGCAGTGGGGGTGACCAGGCCTGCAGGGGAAGGCAGTTGGAGGGAACCAAGCCTGCAGAGAAGGGCAGTTGAGGGGGACTAGGCCTATATGAGAGGGCAGACAATCAGGCTGACAGGGGAGTGTTTAGGGGGTGATCAAACTGGCAGGTGGAAACAGTTAGGGGCAATCAGGCAGACAGGCCAGGGAGTGTTTGAGAACCAGCAGTCCTAGATTGTGAGATGAATGTTTGACTGCCCATTTAGCCCAATCTCACCAGGATTGGACTAAAATGGGCAGTGGAACATCCCTTGAAGGGTCACAGATTGGAGAGGGTGCAGGCTGGGCTGAGGGACACCTCTCTCCCCATGCATGAATTTCGTGCACTGGGCCTCTAGTTTGTAGATAAAAGTCATTATTTGTAGATTAAGCTCCTAGTCCCTTCAAGAGGTCTGAAATATTTATATTTTAATGTGCTTCAAGAGAATGGCCTCCAGGCAGATAAAGCCATTGATACAGAAAGAATGTCATGTCTAACATTTTCCTAAATACTTTGGGAAAGTGAAGAAGAAAAACTTGTTAGTGTTGGCAAAACCTAAGCTGGACAAGTCATAACATTAGTTTAATAGGCTTATGATATTTCATGTAAGACTACTGTGAAAATAATTGAAATGAAGTTACAATCACTTCATATATCTGTCATATTTAAATAGTTACATAAAATATTATGTGTCATTAATTCAACACATATTTATTGAAAGTTTCCTGTAGGAAAGGCATTGTTACAGGCACTGGTTGGGGCAAAGGATGGAAAGATTAATAAAGCATAGTAAGTAACTAGGATTCATTTATCTGAATCCTTTATGTGTGTGTGTGTGTTTATGTGTGTGAAAAGACGGAAATACTTAAATATAATTTAAAGTTCAAAAAGTTGTACAGTATTTGTGAAAAGCAGTATGGAAATGAATGTAATTAAAACAAATTAGATAGATATGTAGATTAGTAATTGTTTTTCTGTGTGTGTTTTTTCCCATCCCTAAATTCCTTTAAAAGGGCAGGCAACATTATTATACTTTGTGCTTCCTCCACTCTTTCAAAATTATGGTGTATTACTGTAATTATTTTTTAATCTGTAAGTATCTGTAAAAATTAGATAACTATAATAAATTACTTGAATGAATGAGAGAAAGAAATAAATGATAGAACAGTAGAAATCCTTTGTTTTTAAGCTACTCTCTCATGAATGCATTTCCTCTTTTTTCTCTTCTGCAGATCAAAGACATGAAAATATTAGTTGCTAACAGTTTTTATAACACATAAATAACTAAAAATCTTGCCAGTATCAATTGCTAAAATGCATAATCATGCAATTATGAGGTACAACAGAATGAGAAGTGATGCTAATACAAAGATATTTGATATAAAATACTAATTATTATGATTATTCAAATTTACATGTATCTTAGGCTTTTGTTACCAGTGTGCACTGGACATATATTGCCCAGTTTAAATATCTTTAAAAATATGTCACCTAATTTATGGAAAGTCATTCGCTATTTATCACTTTTATGAATGAAAATGAATAGCCCTCCTCAGAGGTATTTTATCATGTTAAATATCTAACAATCATTATTACCAATATTATTAACAAAACTAGAGGCCCGATGCATGAAATTCTTGCACTCAGAGGGGAGGAGGTCCCTCAGCCTGGCCTGTGCCCTCTTGCAGTTCAGGAAGACCAGGAACCCTCTTGCAGTTCAGGAAGACCAGTGCTGCTGTGGAGATGGGAAAGGCTCCCTCCACTAGCACTGTGCTTACCAGCCATGATCCCGGTTCAGGGCTTCTGGCTGAGCAGCACTCCCCCTTTGGGCGTGCACTGGCCACCAGGGGGCAGCACCTGTATTGAGAGTCTGCCCCCTGGTGGACTGTGTGCATCATAGCAACCAGTCTTTCCACTGTTATTTGCATATTAGCCTTTTATTATATAGGACTAAAGGCCTGATGTACAAAATTTGTGCACTGGGGGTGAGGGTGTATATGTCCCTCAGCCCAGCCTGCACCCTCTCCAATCTGAGATCCCTTGAAGAATGTCCTACTGCCTGTTTAGGCCTGATCCCGATGGTGGGTTCGGATCTAAATGGACAGTAGGACATCCCTCTCACAAACCAGGACTGCTGGCTCTGAACTGATCGCCTCCCTGCCTGCCTGATTGCCCCTAACCACTTCTGCCTGCCAGCTTGATCATGCCCTAAACACTCCCCTGTCAGCCTGATTGATGCCTAACTGCCCTCCCTTGCCAGCCCAGTCACCCCCACTGCACTCCTCTGCAGGCCTGGTCCCCTCCCCAACAGCCCTTCCCTGAAGGCCTGTTTTCCCCTGATGACACTCCCTTTCAGGCCTGGTTTCCCCCAACTGCCCTCCCCTGCAGACCTGGATCCCTCCCATTTGCTCTTCCCTACAAGTTGGTCCCTCCCAACTGCCCTCCCCTGCTGGCCTGATAGCAGACAACTGCCCTCCCCTGCTAGCCATCTTGTGGTGGCCATCTTTACCCACATGGAGGCAGCCATCTTGTGTGCTGGAGTGATGGTCAATTTGCATATTACCTTTTAATTAGATAGGATTACAGACATCCATTGTTATTCCATGTTGAATGCATCAGGTGGAAATACATCAACAGTTATCATTCTAGGTTAGGGGTGTCGAACTCAATCAGAGAAGGGGCCAAAATCTAAAATCCAGCCTAAATCGCGGGCCAAATGGTTTACTGAACAGTCATAAACTGTCATTGTGATGGAAACGCAGCAGAGTGCAGTGATGACAGCGCAGTGCGGGCCACATTGCAAGGCCTGGCGGGACGGATTTGGCCCGCGGGCCTTGTGTTTGACACATGTGTTCTAGGTGTTCTCAGAATAAGTCATTATTAAGGTGACCAGAAGTACAGTCCCGATTTCTAACAATTTGTCCTGTGTCCCGAGGCATTTTAAAAAAGTCCTGATTTTTGGGAAGAAATCAGGACTTTTTTAAAACACCGAGGGATGCGGGACGAATTGTTAAAAATCAGGACTGTCCCACCAAAAGCGGGACGTCTGGTCACCTCAGTCATTACCTGAACTGGGTTTCACAGAAGTCAGTTGAGGTCTGAGATATAACTTGTATTTCTGCAATTAAAAGAAAAAGAGAAAGAGAGAGAGAGAGAGAGAGAGAGAGAGAGAGAGAGAGAGAGAGAGAGAGAGAGAGAGAGAGAGAAAGTAGCAGTAAACTTCAAACTTTAACTGCCTTTTCTGGAAGGTCTAATTCACAGATATCTATAATTCTGTATCGCTGTCTCCCAAACTTATCATGTCTATTTACATTCCATGCCTTTGCCCACCTCTTCTCAGTGGTTCTCTAGCCTGTGGCCCCTTCCTTGTTCCTTTCTGCCTCCCTGTAGGCTAGCCATCACTCACCATCTCAGTTTAGCTTTGACTAGTATGAGCTCCTTAAAATGCATAAGCCTTGATCCCTTTACTACTTCTCTATCAAAACTATGTGACCATATAACAGCTCTTTTATTATTTTATGGGCTGTGATTGAGGTTTGCCAGTATAGTGTACCCTCCCCAGTGCCTTGTATTCCAGTCAGTGGAAGCAATACCAGCCAGCCCATAGGAGACATTTGGAAAATTCTACAAATGACTGAGGCACTTCTTAATTTCTACTGGCATTTGGTGGGCAAGGACCTGAAGGAATGGCATATGTCCTGTAATGTGTCCTGCACAAAATTATTCCATATTTTGTGCAAATGATAGTAGTTCCCACCAGATGTAATGAACGTGAAAATTCATTATAATTGCCTAAGACTAGAACTTCTCTTTGTTTTTTACACGAATATAATAATTTTTGTGCAGTTTTAACATCCACCAAATTCCAGAAAACTAATTACAATGTATCTTTCTTAATTTAGACATTTGCTAAGAATTAGTCTTTATTTTGTAACTCACAGCACTAACCGAACCACATCTGAGTTACCAATAATACTCATCAGTCTCCTGAGCATCTGAAGTCTGACAACTTCATCTTTTCTAGTCTAGTTGTGAATATTTACCAAAATAAATAATATTTATTATAAATTTCTATTACAATTAAGCATAGCATTATTTTTTAAAAACTTGTGTGGGTTAAGTTCTTTTATCAATAAATTTTATTTTATTTTATTTTATTTTATTTTATTTTATTTTATTGCTATTATAAGGAGAGATTAACCTTCTTAACCTTAATTTCTCAAAAACAAAGAGGTACATGAGCCGAAACTGGTTTGGCTCAGTGGATAGAGCGATGGCCTGCGGACTGAAGGGTCCCAGGTTCGATTCCTGTCAAGGGCATGTAGCTTGGTTGCAGGCACATCCCCAGTAGGGGGTGCGCAGGAGGCAGCTGATCCATGTGTCTCTTTCATTGATGTTTCTAACTCTCTATCCCTCTCTGTTCCTCTCTCTGAAAAATCAATAAAATATATATTTAAAAAAAAAAAAGAGGTACATGAGCCTGAGAGTTGAGAATTGCAGAACCAGATTACACCTTCCATGGGAAAAGCAGAAGATGCAAGGGAGAAATAAGTGAAGCCAGAAGCTAGGATTTATGAAGCGATGCCTTTGCGCCAGGTATAGTGCTTTAGATTCTACTATATGCTCAATACTCTGCAGGATTGGCTCAGTGATGGCATTTATCGGCTAAGTGAGAAAAGGACAAGTAGTTCAAAGGTGTAAATCATTTACTGAATGGTAACAACAAAATCCTTAGCATGGCCTGTTCTTTCATGGACTCGCCTGTCTACTTCTCTACTTACCCTGGCCTTTCCTCCTCCCCTTGTCCTGTGCTCCTGCCCTCATTTCTGAGCTCTAACTCCACCAACCTCCTTATAGTTCAACTGTTTCATCAGGCTCTCATCTTCCTCAGGGAAATGGAAAATGCTGGTCCTTACACCTGGAAAGCAAATTCCTCACTCTGCTTCCCCTCTTTTTCCCTTGATGAAACCACTCTCTGGAATTCTTCCTGTGCTTCAAATATATCTATAATAAATATAATATTTTATATATATATATATATATATATATATATATATATATATATATATATATATATACTTGTCCCATTTCTCACTCAATATAGCTTTAAGTCAAAAGGCAAAGCTCTAATTGATTATTTTAATGGGTGCATAACATCTCTTTGTGATTTATACTCTATTATGTATGCAGCATTCACCTACTAATTAGAGCTTGATGTCCATATTATATTGTTCTGCTAGTCATAGTGTTGTAATAAAGACCCTTGTGCATTTAAGAAAAAAAATCTACCATCAACTCGTCCTTCAGAGTTAAATGCAACTCTTCCTTCCACAGGAAAGTCTTTCTGGCTTCTAAGACTAGACAAGTTCTAGGTTTATAAACAAGTTCTAGGCATGTGCTTTTTCTTCTGAAAAAATGGTCATAATTATAATTTTAGATTTTTATAATTCAAAAGCCCAACTTCTCTAGTTCCAAGAGAACTCCCACTAGTTTCCAGACAGCAAGCATCTGTTTCTTTCTGTCCACTATTGTATCCCTAATGCATAATAAGAACTCAATAAATATATGATGAGTAAATGAGGAAGTGAATACAGAATATTATAACATAGAGTATTATAATTTAGAGCACCCTCTATTGAACTCTTGCAAACAAAGCTTGCATAGTCTCTCTTTTGTCTCTTAACAATTCCTGTAACTGACATTTACTTCCTCTTTTCCTTCTGAGAATTGAGAGTTGATATAGAGTTGAAAAGGATAAGCGGAAGATACAATGATCTTCAAAGATCTGACTTCTATATTCCTCAATATCAAACTTCCAATACTAAAATTTAGCTCTTAATCACTGCTTTAATTATTGAGTGAAATGATTCATATTTAAACATAAGCAGGCACACTTTTGAACAGTATCCTTTTCTGCCTTTGCTGCTCTTCATATTCCAACCAAAACTATATTTCCCCAGTGGGGATTAAACAGGAATTTAATTTAAACTCAGAACACTTCATTTAGGCAGATGTTCCCTAAGGCTCCAACTCTGTTTACAAACATAGGCAAAATAAGATCCACCTTCAATATGATTATTAGTTGGAATAAAAGGAATTAAAGGATAATGTTTACAAGGAAAAAATATATAGAAAACATACAGGATACTGTTACAGCAGATAGATTAGTTTTCTATTGGTTATTATATAAAGAACACACTTCTTTTTCATCTAAAAATTATATTATGAAAAGCAATTGGGACATTCGAGTATCTGGAATGAGAAATGAGAAAAGAAAATAGAAATCCAGGTAGAACAAAAATTGGGATCCAATACAATTACTTAAGTCTACTGAGCCCAAGTTGTTGAGTCAGTTGATTTTCATTCAAATCTGGGATTTGTCATGACCCTTTAGCAAGGCTTCTTAAATTCTTGTGTCTCCATATCCATATCCCTAAATCTGGCATAATTATAGTAATACTGACAAACCTCAAAGAGATGTTGGATAGCTTAGAAAACCTACAATTATGGTACAAAAGTCTGATATTACTATGGTTATCATTACTGCAGACACTGTACACTGATTTCAAACATCAAAGCCAAGACAAGCCCTAAGATGAATTAAGACACAAAATACGGTATTATTCACTAAATGGCAGAATTCCATGCTGATGGCTCACCTTCAATGATCGTGTTCTACAGAGATTATCTAATGTTTCAAAATAACACCCCTAGCCCCCCACCCCCAATTAAATTTTCACTTATCAGAACCTCTGAACTGGGGAAAGTATTTGTCTTAAATTAAGCCATTCAGATTTTCTCTTGGAATTTAGAGGCAATGTTCGAATGTACCTGTAGTCTGTGGAGCCATGCATAGTCATGTAGACAGTAAAGCAAACTGGTCCCCAAAGAGAACCAGACACAACAGGTAGTTCAAAGGTGTAAATCATTTACTGAATGATAATAACAAAGTCCTTAGCATGGCCTGGCCTTTCCAGGGTGAAGTCGAAAGAAAAACTGAAACTGAGTCCTAAGTGCTTTCTATTTCCTAACTCCAGATTCTATTGTGGATTTAAATGCAGTCCTGTCCTTGGTCTCTGGGAGATGTATATCCATGGTCATGACTGAAAGGTTCAGAGTGGACCAGGGTCACGCACCTATGACATGAGGCCATAAGGTAAAAAGAGATTTTTATTTCAGGCACCTGGATGCAGGTGGGCTGAGTCTAACAAAAAGGAGTCAGTGGAGACTGAAGGGGGAGGCAGACTTTTATTAATCTTTGCTGGCTGCAAACCGTCCTTGGCTCCTCCCTGTGCCAGATATCTGATCGTTACAGAGGCTACGTTATGCTCAAGACTGCAAGCTTTCTGCAAAATATCTGCTAAGCACAATGTTTTCTCTGCCCTGTTTTATTCTCCTTAACCCTTTCAATAACATATTTCCCAATCCCACAATTATAAACACAAGCTGGTTTCTGTTACTGTTCAAACTCTAAAGAATTCATATTACCCACTTTAGAATTAGGTGAAGACTAAGAATAACATACCCCCAGAGAATGTTGAACAGACAAGTCAGAAAAGGGTCAGGTTCAAGGAGGATTTTCCCACCCCAGAAGAGGAAGTTGATAGTCCATACCATGCTACAATGAAGTATATTTTATTACACTATTATCTGTTGACTCTTAAGACTTAAACAGAGTGCCTATCTAATGATGCATTATGTGATAACAATGAAACATTAGTGGAAATAGCAGTAAATGACAGCATATATCAAAATGTGTGGTTTTGCACCTTGAAATTTAGCCCAGGATGTTCTTCAGTTTTGCCTTCAGCTTCTAGCAAAGAAAAACTGGATCAATGATTTAAAATATCTGAGGTCTAGACAAAATAATAATAATAATAATAATAAAATCTTAAATTACAGGAGCTGCAGTAGGTACATTTACCAGGTACTGTGGATAAGACTGATATACTGATTAAAAATACACAGAATCCAAATATTGGGGGTATTTCTGTCAAACTTGACCACTACCTCCTGGCTGCATGTCTTAATAGCAGTCTTCAAACACTTGTTCCCAACAGTGATAATCTCCAAGTTTCATTGTAAAGCTCATCCCATTACTACATTCTCAGGAGAAGAAGCAGGATGGGGTCATGGAAAGAAAGGCTCCTTTCTCCTCTCATTGTTACCCATCTGTGGTCTGTGGCTGAGCTCAATCCTCAGAGAAGAAATGGGGATGTTTGAGCACGGATGACACTTATAATCACCTGCAGGGAGCTTTCCTGGTAAAATAAGGTTTGAAGACTTACAAAACAGGCAATGTCTTATGGAAGTGCATGTGTTTGTTTGTTTGTTTGTCTGTTTTGAACAAATTGAATCCCCCAAATGAAGTCAAAAGATGATAGTCTACGAGGTTTCAGGGCAGTGTGAAGTTCTGAGGAAAAATGATGCACACGTAATGAAAAATAATGTGGGGAGTGTTATCCACTTGGGTCACCCTCAGATCCAAATTCAAGCACCACTAAGAAGTGGCATTTGCATACCTATGTGTGCAAACATTCACACACCTACACACACAGAAAAGCCTTCCTTATACTCCTCCCAGGGTGGCCTTGAATGACATTGCATGAGGAAAAGATGAAGACTTATTATGTTTAAGAGTCATCTTCTTTTCCCCTCCTCCCCTCCCCCCCCTCTGCCCCACCATTGTTTCCTAGGTATATTGGCCATAGTTAATGCTATAATTTCAGTTGGTAGTGTATATAAGGTGGTGAGATTCCATACCTGGACAGATTGAAAATGAAGTAGAGAAAGAATGAGTTATATCTATGTGTGTATGTATGTATGTATGTATGTATGTATGAAAACCACATTTTCCCTGTTCCTTTTGGATTCGATAGGGCTGAGAACAACAGTTTCTCCTCATTCTACCCACAGCCATGGTGGTTAGCATATACCCTAGCCTTGTGACAATTTAATGCAAACATAAAAGTGAGGGAAAAGACTGCTGAAGTTATCCAAATAGGGCCTACCAGAGAATATCTCTTCAATCAAAATTATAATATAAATAACATTATTTTTCCTTTTTTAAGTATAAAATATATTGGCCATACTAAAACATATAAGAAAACATATAGCAAGAAAAAACATCACCCATATAACTGAAGTTTCTATGTACACCACCACAGCTCATTCCCCTGTGACCTTACAGAGGTAATTATTCTTCCCAATTTGGTGTTTATCATTCTTATGTCTGTCCTGATACCTTTTTCTTTACATGTGTATATTCCTAAATGACATAGAAAAGTACTTTGTAGCCCTATCTCGTTTGGCTCACTGGATAGAGCATCAGCCGGTGAAGGGTCCCAGGTTCAGCTGATTCAGATCTGGGCACATGCCCAGGTTGGGAACTCGATTCCCAGTAGGGGATGTGCAGGAGGCAGCCAATTAATGTTTCTCTCTCATAACTGATGTTTCTACTGTCCTCTCCCTTCCTCTCTGAAATCAATAAAAAATATATATCTTTAAAAAAAGAAAATTACTTTGTAAAGTTTAAAACTACATTAATACATCAGAAAGCAATTAGAGAATTTAGAAGTAATCTTTCCCCTGAGGCAGTTAATCTGAGGCGAGGGAGCGTGGAGTTTCAGCCTCCTTTATGAACTTCATGGAAGAATGTGAAGGAGGAGAAAATCAAGCCAGTTTATAAGGCAAACAAACCACAAGTAGTGTGTATGGAGAAGGGTGGGGAGGGAAGAGAGTCCTAAAATGATTGGGTCCTGGATACAACCAAATATAAAACCATCAACTCATTCCCATTTTAAACTTCATCTGATTTAAATTAGGTTTTTGTCCTTTGCACCCCAAAGACTCCTCATATATAAGTGGTGTCTTGAAAAGAAATACTGTAGGAATAAAGCCCTGAGATGGGAAACTGTCTGTCCAGCCATGATTTCTGTCTCTGGATAGGAAGTTGGAAGTGTGTGTTTGATGTATCCAGGAATTCCTACTTCCTGGGGTGAAATTTTGGGGGACCTATGAAAAAGATGAGAATGTTAGCAAATGTTGGGCATTTCTAGCAGCTTCCGGTAAGATCCTGCAAGAATGGGGATAAGCTTTGATTTTCAATCCAGTGATTTGCAAGCAGAAAGGAAATATTTAGATTCATTAATAAACATGAAATCTGAGATGGCTGAGAGCCCTAAACCCAGTGCTTTGTTAATTTTAAAATAAAAGAATTATTTGGGTGTAAAAACATAAGTTAGAACAAGCAAAAGCAGTGAGGTGAGAAAATAATGTTGGTACCTATGAGCGGCATAAGTCATAGAATCATCTTCCAAATGGAATCTTCTAATGCTGTGCCCAGACTGACAGAGGAAGTTCTCTCCCTAGGCGTTGGTAGTGTAAAGCACTGTCCAGCAGGATAGGGCAGAGATGGGCTCACCCTCACCACCACCAGCTGAGGGCTCAGTGGAAGCCATTCATCAGTGGCTTTGAGAAATCAGCAGAGCATTAAGGATAATTACTGGGAGAAACACCAGTGCTCTTGATGCAAGATGACTACTGCTGCTTATTATACTGTAGAGATTTCAGAAATGAATTAACAATGAGAAAAGTGGGGGCTTTAGGATGTTTAATTGTCAGAGAACCCTCAAACCTGGAAAGCAGAAATCTGTTATTGCTCACCCATCAGCTCAACACTCAGGTCATTATAACCTTATCTTCAGAAAATGGGTGGACTACAGACGGAATCTTTCTTCATGTGCACTGGCCATCCTCCTACTGTCCTAGTCTTCTGAGTAAAAGTAGGTAGATTGTGACTATTTGCTCCGTGGTCAAGGAGGGACTCCTTACTCTTCCTTCCTATAGAATCTGATTTTTGCTAAGGTTCAGTAACAACTATTATTATTTCTTCTTCCCTTTTCACAAACAGTAGGCCACTTCTGTTATCTTTTTGTCCTGCCAACCCTATTGCAGACTGTGTTAGGCTGGCTAAATTCGTCATGGAAATCATCATATCCAGAATTGATCAAGGGAAAATACATATCAGCAGATATGTCATCTAGAGATGCTATTGATTTGTTGCCTAGAGAGAGGGACTGAGTATGTATATGATGACATTTGGAATTATTATAGCACATTAGTCGAAGACATTTATAATTGGTTACAATATGGATGCTGGACAGCCATGGTTGGAATACAGGAATGGATTAGACAATATTTTATTAGCACTTTTACCTTTGTGAAATTATTATCTTCCCACTCATGAGGTTCCAGTGTGGTTGTCAATCACAGATCATGTCCCTCTCCTCCAGGCCTCAGAAACAAACACCTGACACTGGCCTGCCAATAGACAAATCTCCATTTTTCTTAAATAGAACAATTGTTCCTATGACTAAAACAAGAGCAATTACAACAGTCCTCCTCTGGATTGTATAATCGGATAGTGGAGAGAAAACTAGCTCAGTACACCATGAATCTAACAGTGACCCAGCGCTCCCAGACTAAGGGAGAAAATCCCCCTGAAGCACAGAATATCAAAGTCACATACAAAGAAAAGCAGTGGCCATAAAGATACACATATTGGAAATATATATTTTTTAAAATATTTTATTGATTTTGTACAGAGAGGAAGGGAGAGAGATAGAGAGTTAGAAACATCGATGAGAGAGAGTTATCGATCAGCTGCCTCTTGCACACCCCCTACTGGAGATATGCCCACAACCAAGGTACATGCCCTTGACCGGAATCGAACCCGGGACCTCTCAGTCCCCAAGCCGACGCTCTATCCATTGAGACAAACCGGTTTCGGCTGGAAATATTTTTAACTCTGGAATCTAGTTGAGCCTGATTCTAGAGATACCTTTTTACTTTCCAATTTAGTAAATTTTCCTTTTAGTTTTAAATGTTTGAATTGTTTCTCTCCTAAAAAAGTCCCAATATATGCCCTATGGGAAGCCTTTGAGAAAAGAAATATGTTTTATGTTAGGTTTCCTCCATTTATGAAATAGTTGAGTGTATTTGTTGTTATGCATCATTTAGTTGAATTGAGGATTTATATTTAGATATATGGGAAATAAGACAAATATGAACTGAGGAATAAGACTAGGACAAAACATGTCTTCTTTGCAGTGCTAACACTAATCCTCTTTCCTCTTGAAACTGTTCCAAGCATCACAAGAGTGAGATGGCAGCCATTTCGTATCAACTCTTTGATCCCAACAAGTTCAGGAGGAGATTTCTGAACCAAGTTGGACTGCTCCCATTTTCTATCCTATGTGGTAATGATCTTGAGAGTCAGCTAGTCAGTCATGGCATGTGGCTGGAACTACAATGATTAAACATGAGGATTGTTGTAACCCGGTTCTACCCTAAAGATGGAAAGCAGAGAATGCTATTATGCCAAGATGGGAAAACTGATGCATACGGGAAGAGATTAAAAAGAAAGATGAAAAGAGGATTTTGATGGTTCTCCTAGGCCTAATCCCATTATCATCTGGAGCTCAACACTATTCCAGCCCTTTAAGTCACTCCTCTGTCTCTGCGAATTCAGCTAAGCTTCATTGTGTGCTTGCCCTACTACTAGTTGGGTCTTGTTTTAAAATAATATATCTTTGTAGTTGTAATAATAATTTGATGACAATGGTAAGCATGTTAGCTAACATTTATTGAACATTTTTATAGCTTCACATATATTATTTCATCTTCACTGTAACCTCATTAGATAATATTATTCCCAATTTAAATATGATAAAATAAATGTTAACATATATTGTTATATGCTTAGTTGAAAAATTACTCAAGCAAATTATTACTATAAATTAGACATGAATAAATATTGAATTTTTAAAAATAATCTATAATATTATATTAAATTTCCAACAGAAAAGGTAAATAATAATCTCAGGAAGAAAGCAAATTATTTTGCTTTTGATTTTGATGCTTGTTATTCAGTAGCACGGTATGATAGTTATTAAGAGGTAAATCCCATTAGGAGTCATTTTAGCATGTACTATTATTTGATTCAAATATTTTTAAAAAATGATGCCCCACTGATACTAAGTCTGTTTTAGGTTCTCATAGAAAATCTTGTGAATATGTTTAGAGAGATAACATTTAGTGCATAAAATCTTCAGTATCTAGTTTTGTTTTCTCCTGATATTTCTCTTAGCTGAAACGGCTTTAAATTTTAAACAAATGCTTATATGACTCAGACAATTTGATGTGACATGAAAAGCCAACTTTGCCCCAAGCTGAACAGAACTTAGGTGGCTGCCTAAATAAAATGTCAGGGGAAAAACTAAACATAGGAAATATCACCTATGATATGCCCTCCCATAATATAATTCAATATAAAGACAGGGTTTTAATCTAATATATCATTGTACCTTCTTCTGTACTTTGTATACTTTTATGAAGTATTCACTAGGTTTTTGAGAAAATCAATGAAAGGTCAATCTATTCTTGAACTACATCTAGGGATGACTTGCATATGATCCAGAAGGCTTTCGTCTCAACAATCCACCACTATCATAATTTCTTATTATTACAAATGTTTCACAGATTGCTGGAATGTATTTTCTTTTATTGATTTTTTTTTGCCCCCCTTCCTCCCTCCCATACATTCCCTCCCTCTCATACATTCCCTCCCTCTTCAGAGTTTTATGTCCATTGGTTGTACTTTTATGCATGTATACAAGTCCTTCAGGTTGATCTATTATCTCCCTGGAATGTATTTTCTCTACATTACCGTTTATGTTCATGTTTGTCTCCCCTATTCAGGAGACTGTGCATCCTAATTCACCATTTCTTCTTTGGTGCCTAGGACAACATGAGCACTTGATAAAAATAGGAAAAATAAATTGATGCTGTATCACACAGAATTGTCTCAAGGTACCAGTGCATTCGCATAGCTGAGATAGCTCTGTTTAAGGACTGCATGAGTAGTTTGGCCACTTATCTTTTGTTGTGGCCATCTATGATTTCTTAGTCACTCTTTATTCCTTAAAAATTCCAGCATCTGTATAGCTCACTAATTTTTGGTGAGTGAAATATCTACATAAATCATCTTTCCAATATACTATGATCACTTTTTTGTTTGTTAGGTTTTTTTAATCTCTTCTCCAACCTACCTCAGGTAACCACTCCCATGAATGTATCCTGGACCTTGCTATTACCATTAATGGCACCATCTGAGAAAACTGAAGAAATTAGAATAAAATGTCCCAATATTTCAGGAACCAAATAGGAAAGCCTAAAAATAAAACATTGCTCTAACCTTTGGATGAATTATCTTTATTCCTGAAAAATGTTTATTTCCCCACAGGTGCACTGGATTCCATCCTTTGTCACCCATTCATAGGCAGGACATGTTTATCTCATGTTTCATCTTTTCCACTAATTCTCTCTATTGAACATTTTCCATGAATGTACAACTACTATATGGTGCTATAGTATTCCTATCTAAAAGAAAATGAAAAAGAATTATAAAAGCCATTTCCTCATATCTCTGCTCCCCATTACAATAAAGGTTCCAAATAGATTTGTTTATACCAGGAGACTCTAATGCCTATCTTCTCATTCTTTTAGAATTCATTCCATTGAGGCTTCCCCCATACCATTTAAGGAAAACAACTCTTGGCAAAAGTCTCCACATCACTCACATGGAAAAATCCAATGGTCAATTTTTGATTTTTATTTAGTTGGATCTATTAACAGTGTTGGTCTCAGATGATCACTCTATTCTTCTTGAAACACAACTCTCTACCCCATGCCCTCAGGTCTCAAAGACACCTTACTAGCTGCTTCTTTTGAGTTTCTTTGCAAAGTAGTCCTCATCTTTTGGATTTACAGACACTGGTACACTTCAGATCATCCTTTTACCTTTTCTTTATACATACTTCTTATCTATGTCTGATGGGTCCATAATTTTATCTCCACCATGGTCCTTTCCCATGAACTGTTGTATCATGCCTGCACCATATTTCAGTTTAAATATAGAATATCAGCTAAGTCCAATGTATCCAAAATAAAGTATCAGTTAGGCCTGCCCTTCCAAACTGAAACAAAAAAAAGAACCCCAAACCCCACCCCCACCCCCCCAAAAAAGAAAAAAGAAAACAGAAAACAATCCTATCCCACAAATCTTCCTCAAATCAGTACCGTATTTTCCGGCGTATAAGACGACCCCTTAATTTTACAGTTAAAACATAGGTTTGGGCCTATATTCGCTGTATAAGACTACCCCCCACTTCCGAGGCAACACCAGTTCTTTTTTTAATAGACCGCCTCTCTGACTCTGGCCAATCTGAGCAGGCTTTTTACTAGAACACAGTGTACATGTTCTGTACCCGAAGCTACACTGTGTTCTAGTAAAAAGCCTGCTCAGATTGGCCAGATTCAGAGAGGCAGTCTATTAAAAAAAGAACTGGTGTTGCCTCGGAAGTGGGGGGTAGTCTTAAACAGCGAATATAGGCCCAAACCTATGTTTTAACTGTAAAATTAGGGGGTCGTCTTATACACTGGAAAATGCGGTATATAGTAATTCTATTTCATTTTATTTCAGCAAAACATATGATGCATATTTCATGTATCCTGTTATAATATAATCTATATTCAATATATCAACAAATCTTATTGGATTGTCCTTTAAAATACCAGTATATCCTAAATCTTACCACTCATTATTATTCCATTATGTTTTTACCCTGTTCATTTTTCATTTGGACTATTACAGAAGTCTCCAAACTTGTTAACTTGTGTTCATCTTTTCTCCTATGTTTGTTAGACTTGAATTCTGTTATATTTAATAGAAATACACAGTGTTATGAACAAGTTAGCAACGTCCAGGAGGTTCCATAGTCATCAGGGTCCAGGAGTTTTTCTATCTCACTATTCCACTGTTCCAATTGAGTAGTCTCACAATCTAAGATGTACGCTTGAGCCAATCACCTGTCAGCATTCTGAGGAGCAAGAAGAGAAGTGCAAAGAAAAGGTGGCTCTGACTCTTTAAGGAATATTTCCAAAAGTCCTCACAAAATTTCTATTCCCTACTTAATAGAAGGAAACTTGTCACTTGGCCATGGCTAACTATAAGAGAGGAGTGAGGAGGTATGGAAATATTCCATTTATGTGTTGACCTTATTATCTGTTACTAGAGAATAAGAGAGAAGTAAATACTAGGATACATCTAGCAGTGTATACCATACTTTCTTATATAATATTCTTCAGCATCTGCAATTATTTTTAGCAAGAACAATTATCCAGACAGCAATCATTGTATGAATGGAATATTGGAAGAATCTCTTAGCTGGTCTCCTTATCCTTGCCAATAATGTCTACTCTCACAGAGCAACAAGTGTAAAAATTTTTAAATATATCTGATCTTACAGATCTTCATTATAAAACTTCCTAATTGCATTTCATCCCACTCAGAGCAATATCCAGTGTTTGTACAATAGCCTGCAAGGTACATACATTTTTATCTGATTTTCTTGCCATTGACTTTCCCCCTTGCTCACTCTTCTATGTACATATTATCCCCATACATTTCACACATAATCTGACTGCATCATCTTGGCACTCCCCATTCCTTCTGCCTAGAATATCCTTCCCTCAAATACTCATATGGCTTACTAGATATGACCTCATAGTGAGAGCTTCCCTTAGCATTTTACACAAGAGAAAGACCCATAGTCATGTTCTAGGCCCCCTCACCCTTCTTTCTTTGATTTCATTTACTTTACTTTTATATTGCATGATTTTTGTGCTCTTTTCCTATTAGCATGTAGCCTTTTCAATGGTGGGGACTTCATCATATTTGTTCGCTATTCTACCCCAAAACACCAAAAATAACTTTGCCAGAGTGCATTCAATTGGAATTGTAAAAAAGTTGATATCTATTGTAAAAAATTATGTTTAGCTCATTAACTTTGCTTTTCTATATATTTGATCAGTATTAAGTACTCATTTAATAATAGCTTTACGAACAATATTAGAAGTGCTGCTACATGAATGTTCTTGATCATTCTGATATCCCGGTGTGAAACATGACAAACACATACCTCCCCTAAAAAATATTTATAAAATTTAAATAGATTTTTCTTACCAAGGAGTTTTGCTCAAGGAGGAATAATTCTCAAAGTTCATGAGACTCCTTAGAATTACACTAAAGCAGTTCCAAGATTCACTAAAGCCACATTTTTCATGCTGAGCGAATATTTTTAGAGATCTTCATTCTACTTCAATCCCTAATGATGAGGGTGTTGAAATAAATTTTAATAGTTCTTCTTCCCATAATTTTATATTGCTAATATAAAAATGTTCTATTATTTCTTCTCATAGATAAATATTTTATTGAAATTTTTTCTGTGTTCTTTAAAAAATATATATTACAGATGTCCCCTTTTCCCCCCCTCTTGACCCCCTCAACCCAGCCCTTGCCCTACACCAGATCTTCACCACACTAATGTCTATGTCCATGGGCTGTGCATATATGCATAATAAATTCTTTGACTAATCTCTTCCTGTCTCCTTACCCCACTCCCCTCAGATCCATCAGACTTTTTGGAACATCTGTTCTTAAGTTACAACTATACTAGAGCTAACCTAATGATTGAATTAAACAATATGGCTTACATTTTAATACTTTAGATTGGTTGGTTATCTCTTAAATCTTAATTATGAAGAAATTATTTTTTAACTGAGTTCCAAGTTAAGAACTATTTTTTCTTTTGCCCCAGTCCCAAGTAGATTGTGCTGCTCTACTTCTTAGAGACTTTAGTTGTGAAGTAAAACATATAAAAGTTTTACTCTGAGTACCTACCATTTAATCTGTCAGTTAGCTTACTATAGTAGATATCATTAGCCACTTTGAAGATGAGCCAACCAGAAACTCATACTATCTTTTTATATATTTAAGATATAGTTGAATTTTCTCTCCTGTTAACTTTTTAATTATATCCTCTGGCCATTTTTTTCAATTGGTTACCGATTTATTTTTATTTATCTGAAGTTTCTTACAAATTAGGAAAGTCAACTCCTGTCTGAAAGTTGCAATTATTTTCTAGTTTATCTTTTTAAAAATATTTTTTTATTGATTTTAGAGAAGAAGGGAGAGGGAGAGAGAGATAGAAATATCAATGATGAGAGAGAATCATTGATCAGTTGCCTTCTGCAAGCCCCTTGCTTGAGGGTAGAGCCTGCAACCTAGGCATGTGCCCTGACAGAATCAAACCATGACCTCTTGGTTCATAGGTCAGTGCACAACCACTGAGCCACACTGGCTGGGCCAGTTTGTCTTTTTATTGATTCTTCTTATGGTGATTGCAGCCATACAGAAACTTTAAAAATTTTCATTTTTAAGTAATCAAGTTCATCAATGTATTATTTCATGGCTTCTGTGTTGTTGTTTTTACCATATAATATTTAGAATTTTTTTTTCATTTTGAGATCTAAAAGAAATTATTCTGACACCAATTAGAATGCTTATAAAAATAAAAAAGTAACAAGAATTGGAAAAGATGTAGAGAAATTGGAACAAACCACTGTGCATTGCTGATGGAACTATAAAATGGCCTAGCTGTTATAGGAAACTTTGTTGCAGTTTCTCAAAAAATAAAACAGAGAATTACCATATGATCCAAAAATTCCAGTTTTAGATATATACACAAAGGCATTGAAAATACAGATTTGAGCAACATTCATGCAGTATTACTTACAATAGCCAAATTGTAGAAAACACTTAAATGTCTATCACAGATGAATGGATAAATAAACTATAGTATATACATAAAGTATTATTGAGCATTAAAAAGGAATGACTTTTGATACATAATACAACATGGATGGATGTTGAAAACACTATGCTAAGTCAAATAAACCAGACACAAAAGAATATATATTGTATGTTTCCATTTTCAAATTCATGGAGACAGAAAGTAAAAGTTACTTGTTTGGGATGCTAAAAAAATTTTTTTTTGTCAATAGATAGTGTTGTTTCTGCATACCAATGTGAATAAATTTAATTTTACTTAAAAGTTGTTAAAGTGGTAACATTTCTGTTATGTAAACTTTACCACAATTAAAAGATACCTCATTATATAATTTAATACTTTGTAGTTTCATTTTGTAGAATTCAATATTGGACCATTGGCTACTTGCAAGAATCAGGCCAATTTTTAATAAAAAGAAAGTTTTAAAAAAACATTTATTTATTCAGCTTTATACTAGTTTAACATTAAAGTGGAATTAATTTTTTTTAAATGCTCAAAAAACATTATGGAGCCTTTTCTGAAATGCAGATTTAAGTTGAAGATAAAGTAACACTTTTTGTATTAATTCTAACAGATTTTACTTCAAGTTGAGAAAAGGGGGAGGCTATTCCTCAGGCTCACTTTTCACTAGGAATCAAGAAATTCAAACTAGATAAGCATATTAAAAGGTAAGTTACGATCAGATTTTTGTTTTGATAAGGTCTCTCACTTTAGAAAAATGTCCATTGACTAACTTTTCTGGTGTTATGTTCTTTATTAGTGGCATATTATATCTAGCTGAAATGAATTTTTCAAAACTTATGAGAGAAACTAAAAGTAACCTTTAACCCCTGTTTGTTTTCCCAAACACAGAAGTACATTTAAATACTATATTTCTTTAAATATAATGATTGCTTTTACTCCTAGGAATTTCAACCAATGTTTGTGTATATAAAAGCCTAACCAACCTGCCAACTGGCCAACCAGCCAACCATCCGGTAGCTAATGATGTACACTGACCACTATGGGGCAGACACTCAATGCAGACATGGAAACATGGGACAAATTGATGAATCTGAGTGGGAGGGCAGGAAGAGATTAACCAAAGATCTTATATGCATACTAGAGGTCCCTGACCGGCACCCTTTTGCAATCTGGGACCCCTTGGGGAATGTCAGAGAGCCAGTTTAGCCTGATCCCTGCAGACCAGGGAAAGGGACTCCACTGGTGCACAAGTCCATAAACCAGGCTTCTAGTTTTAATATAAAACTCATTTTCCATCTTATTTTATCTTAATATTCCAGGGAGTGATCCTATATTGTCACAAATTACCCCTAAAAATAGGCCTACTAACAACATTATGTATCAATGTGTCTAGTGCAGTGATCAACTGTGAGAGTGGACAGAGACAAAGTCATAGAGGTTGCTGGGGCCAGATTCTGTAAGGTCTTTCACACTCTGACATTCGGGCTTTTATCCAGTGTGAGAGTAGCTACTAGAGCAGTGGTTCTCAATCTTTCTAATGCTACAACCTTTTAATACAGTTCCTCATGTTGTGTTGACCCCCAATCATAAAATTATTTTTGTTGCTACTTCATAACTGTAATTTTGCTACTGTTATGAATCGTAATGTGAATAGCTGTGTTTTCTGATGATCTTAGACGACCCTGCTTGCGGGTCTCAACCTGTGGGTCATGACCCACAGGTTGATAATTGCTGCTGTAGCAAAATTACAGTTATGAAGTAGTAACAAAAATAATTTTATGATTGGGGGTCAACACAACATGAGGAATTGTATTAAAAGATCGTGGCATTAGAAAGGTTGAGAACAGCCAAGACCGGTTTGGCTCAATGGATAGAGGGTCGGCTTGGGGACTGAAAGGTCCTGGGTTTGATTCTGGTCAAGGGCATATACCTTGGTTGTGGGCATATCCCCAGTAGGGGGTGTGCAAGAGGCAGCTGATTGATGTCTATCTCTCATCGATGTTTCTAACTCTCTATCTCTCTCCCTTCCTCTCTGTACAAAATCAATAAAATATATATATATTAAAAAAAAAAGGTTGAGAACCACTGTGTAACTAGAGGGATTATAGCAGAGGAGCAATTTATATTAAAGCAATGTTTTGATTACCCTGTGTGGAAGATTCTGTAGAGAGGTAAAGGCAGAAGAAGCTGGACCAGTTAGGCAGCTCTGTCAATAGTCTAAACAAGGAGAGATTGGTACCTGATCTAGGGTAGTGGCAGTGAAGGTCTTCAAACATGATTGGATTTGGAATATGTTCTGAATTTAGAACAAGTAGGATCTGTGAACAGATTGGCTAAAAGATGTTAGAAAAATAGAGTCAACAATGACTCTGTGGTTTGGGAATTAGGACATCTGTGTTTAGACATAGTTGAAGAGTAGATAGATAGATAGATATAATGCAATCAAATGAAAAGGATCTTCAGTGCCAAATGGAGTAGTTTAGACTTGCTCCTGTAAGTATTACAAATGGAATTTAAAGCCACTTTAGGTTTTGGGGTGGGAGAATAACATAATGTAAGAGGTGCTATCAGAGAACCTGATGGCACTGTTTGGGTAGGCTGAGGGAAGGGTGACAAGGCAGGACTCACAAAAACAAGACTCTGCTTGTGTCTGTCTGAGGATGGTTAGACTCTTTCCTCCTCTTTTCTCCGTTGGAAATGCAGGCTCTCATGCCAAGTGATTCCTTGTCTCTAGCACATGTGCCCGCCAGTTCCCATGAATCCCTCAGAGTGAGAACATATTGGAATTAGTATGGTGGGTCATACAAACACTCCAAGACACAGATGCAGTTCCTATGAACTTCCAGGCAACATGGTGAGCAGCTTGATGGGAACTCTCAGTACAGACTAGCTGATTTTGAATCTTGACTTTACTACTTATATTATCTGCCTAGCCGTGGACAAATTATTTAAGTTCCCCAAGTCTCAGTTTTGTTTTGTTTTCAATCTTGAAAATGAGGTTAAAATAATATTTAACTCAGAGGGTCAAGGTGAGAACTAAATGACTTTTACAATGTAAAGGATTTGGAATACTGCCTGGGACATGGCAAATTGTTCAGTAAACGTGAGTTTGAGCTTATTTGTTCCCCTTAGGCTTTCAAATAAAAACATCAAGGTAGAATAATCCTTAAAATATGTTCTTATAGTAATCCTGGTAGGGATTAATTGGGGTTCATAGTAGGCAACAGTGAAAATATCATTTCAAACAATAATAACAGACTTTGATATTTGGATAAAGAAAATAAGAATGTAGGTGATAATACTGAGTGACTAGGAAAATACTGGTATTCTCATAAATGAGGAAGTTTGGAAAGAACCCTTACTTTTAAAAGAGGAAGTAGGCAAATTCACTTGGAAATACATTTATTTTCATTAATATTTTCAGATAACCATATGACATAAATTATTTCCTCAATGAAAATGATTTCAGAATTGACTGTAACAAAGTCTCTCTGTAACCGGAATGCAAAGATGTAATCATTAGCAAAAGAAATCCTTGAGGAGCATAAACTCTGTGTGATCACTTTTAAATGAAAGTTTATTAGGAAAGATCTATTCTCCATTATTATTAGGCTGTGTTTTCTGTTTTAAAAATATCCTCAATTGAGATTTTATTATTATTACCATGCAGACTTACAAATTTAGTGTATGTGTGCTGATTGGCTAATATTTGTATGGATTAAATAAAATGACATGATTTAATTTATTGTTTGGCTTGAGTCAATTTCTGGGGTCCCTTTTCTGTTCCATTGGTCTATATGCCTGTTCTTATGCTAGTACCAGGCTGTTTTGATTATCGTGGCTTTGTAATATAACTTAAAATCTAGTAATGTTATTCCTCCAACTTTGTTTTGCTTTCTCAAGACTGCTGCAGCTATTTTGGGTCTTTTTTATTTCATATACATTTTTAGAGTATGTGTTCTAGATCTGTGAAATATGTTGTTGGTATTTTAATAGGGACTGCATTGAATCTGTAGAATGCCTTGGGTAGTATGGACATTTTAATGATATTGATTTTACCAGCCCATGAACACTGTATATTCTTCCACTTGTTTCTACCTTCCTTTAAATCTTTTTTTCAATGCCCTGTAGTTTTTCTAGTACAGGTCTTTTGTCTCTGTGGTTAACTTTATTCCTAAGTGTCTTAATTTATTTGTTGCAATGGTAAATAGGATTGTTTGTTTAGTTTCACTTTCTGAGAATTTATTATTGGTATAAAAAAAAGCCACCAATTTTTGAGTGGTTTTGTATCCTGCTACATTCCCAAATTCATTTATTAAATCTAGTATTTTTTTTTTTTTTTTGGTGGAATCTTTAGGGTTTTCTATGTACAATATCATGTCATCTGCAAATAATTAGAGTTTTACTTTCTCTTTTCCAATTTGGATGCCTTTTATTTCTTCTTCTTATCTGATCGCTATGGTTAGGACTTCTAGTACTAAGAGTATAAAAGTGAACATCCCTGTCTTATTCATATTCTTAGGGGAAATAGTTTTAGTTTTTGCCCATTCAGTATGACTTTGGCTGCAGGTTTGTCAAAGATAGCCTTTATCATGTTGAGATATGATCCTTCTATCCCCACATTGCTGAGAGTTTTTAACAAAATTGGTGTTGGATTTTGTGGAATGCTTTTCATGTGTCTATCGATATGATCATGTGATTTTTGTCTTTCAATTTGTTTATGTGATGTACACTGCTGGTGGCAATGCAGACTGGTGCAGCCATTATGGAAAACAGTATGGAATCTCCTCAAAAATTAAATATGGAACTGCCATTTGACCCAGTGATCCTTCTATGAATATATCCCAAGAAAACCTAAACACCATCAGAAAGAAGTATGCACTCCTATATTTATAGTAGCACAATGTACAATAATTAGGATCTGGAAACAACACAAGTGCCTATCAGTAGATGAGTGGATAAAAAAAGCTGTGGTACATTATACAATGGAATACTATGCAGCAGTAAAAAAGTAGAATCTCTTACCCTTTGAGAAGCATGAAGGGACCTAGAGAGTATCATACTAAGTAAAATAAGTCAGAGAAAGACAAGTATCACATGATCTCACACATATGTGGAATTTAAATAACAAAATAAACTGATGAATGGAGTGGATCCAAAGACATGAAAACATGGAACAGAGTGTGGAATTTTGGAGGGAAGGCAGCAATGGGTGGGTGGGTAGGAAGTAATCAATCAAGAACCTTGTCTGCATACATGCTTGGCCCATGGCCACAGTCAATGGGATGGTGAGGGCGTGGGGTGGGGGGAGGGGGAGCACTCAAGGGAGTTAATGGGGGAAAAGGTGGCATATGTAATGTTTCAACAATAAAGAATTATTATTATTTTTTAAATATATTTTATTGATTTTGTACAGAGAGGAAGGGAGAGAGATAGAGAGCCAGAAACATCGATGAGAGAGAGTCATTGATCAGCTGCCTCCTGCACATCCCCCACTGGGAATATGCCCACAACCAAGGTACATGCCCTTGACCGGAATCGAACCCAGGTCCCTTCAGTCCCCAAGCCGATGCTCTATCCATTGAGCCAAACTGGTTTTGGCAAGAATTATTTTAAAAAATAAAAATAAAAAGCAATGAAAGCATATCCTCGGGTGAGAATTAAAAAAATAATAAGCAAACAGACAAACCTAACCTGAGTGGACATTCTAGAAAATAACTGGTCCAGGATTCTACAAAAGCAGTAAGGACCAGAATATCAAGGAGACTAAGCAACTGGACTGAAGGGGACAGAAAAGAAAAAGAAGAAGAAGAATATATAAAATGTATACAATCTTTCACCAGAAAAGTTGAACTTAGATATTATATTCACTGCTCAAATTAGCACCTATAGCATTTTCATTTTAACTCCATTTCTTGCTAAATGTGATTTTGGACAAACAGGGATGCACTCGCCCTGGCAGTAGAAATTCTGAACTCACTCATCCTGGATACCTGCACACAGACATCTCAATTACACATTGTACAATTTCACCCCTCAATTACACAAGACAGCAAATTACAATTACACCTAAATACTGCATGGTATTACATTTAGAATTTTCACAGATTTGGCCCATATATAATGGCACTGAATATAAGATATGAAAACTTAAGAAAAGTATTTTATAATACTCTTGCTTATTACATCAGAGTGGGAATTTTTTTTTAACTTACCAAAGGAGTTATAACCTCTACCTAAAACAAATAGCCAGGGGGCTTTTATGACTCTATTTAGATTTATACCAGCAAGTTTTATAATCATTACGCACAGTTCCTAATTTATAATATTACTCTCAGCACATCACTTAACCTTATTATTTCTTAGATTCCACTTAAGATGTGAAGTGATGATTAATTACCATGTGCCTGTAAAATATATTATACATCTAATAACATCTTTCATCTAGGTTTCCAAAGCACAGTCTATGAACTGTAGTGGGTGTTATTAGCTCAATTTTACAAGGGGGAAAAAAGGCAGAAAGGATTAACTACATTAGGAAAAGCCATAAATTGCCCACTAGTGGGGTAGCAAACCCTCAGGGCTGTTTTTGCTATACTCTATTTAACTCCCAGAATTTTAACCTCTATTATATACCTCTAGGCTTTATTAACAGAATCAATAAAATCACAAGCCCTAAAACTCATAAAAAATGCATGAGAGAGCCTAGCTTGTGTTTTGTTAGTACATGATGTGGAAAGGGCTCACTTATCTGTGTAACCTTTTATTGATCTTGGTTCTAACCATATCATAAAGAGAAAGGAACTTTTAATATTTCTGTCATTAATCACACTAGCTTTGCTAAAATGGTGGAGGGCTCTCAGAGGAAACAATGCATAGGTTATTTACAGCAATTGAGACTCCTAAATAGAAGCTGCTCCTGGGACATACTGCCAATAAAGCCAGTGAAATCTAATCTCAGAAAAAACACGTGGCACAAAAACTTAATAGCAAAGAGACCAATGTTCTATACAAAATATATATAATATACACTGAGTGGCCAGATTATTATGACCATCTAATGTTGGTAGGGAAATTAGCCATACACTGCATCCTATGGGATATGGAAGCCGAAGGCCTGTTCGAACACCTTTGCTGTCTGCAGTTATCAAGATAAAATGTCTGCAATTCACACAGGAACACAGGATTGGACAGTCGAGCATTGGAAAAAAGCCATGTGGTCCATGAATCATGTTTCCAGTTGCATCATGTAGATAGCAGAGTGAGAATTTGGCAGAAACAGCATGAAAGCATGCACCCCACATGCATGAGTACAACCCTTCAAGCTGGTAGGGGCAGTGTTATGGTTTGGGGCATGTTTTCCTGGCATGATTTGGGCCCTTCAATTTGTGTGGAACAACGTCTGAATAACACAACATACCTAAAACATCAAAAGCACAGGAAGCAAAAGCAAAGTACACAAGTGGGTCTACATCAAACTAAAAAGCTTTGCACAGCAAAGAAAAAACAAGAGTGGAAAAATAACACCTATACAATGGGAGAAATTATTTGCACATCCTATATCTGGTATATTATCTGATATGTTGATATGTTGATCACATAAGGGGTTAATATAAGTATATATAAAGAACCCCTTCAACTCAATAGAAAAATAAAATTTTAAAAAGTGGGTGAAGGACCAGAATAGACAGTTCTATGTAGAAGACATACAAATGGTCACCAGGTTATGAAAAGATGCTCAACATCACTAATCAGTAGGAAAATACAAATAAAAAACATAATAAGATATCAACTCACATTTTTTAGGATCTATTACCAAAACACAGAGATAATAATTATTGGTGAGGAGATGAGGAAATTGGAACCCTTGTATATTGTTGTTGGGGATGTAGAATGGTGTAGTCTCTATTAAAAACAGTATAACATTTCCTCAAAAACTTAAAAACATAATCCAGTAATTCCATTTCTTGGTATTTATCTAAAAGAATTGGAAACAAGACCTTGAAAGGGTATTTTTTACTCTAATATTTATTGTAGCATTAGAGTAGCCAATACATGGAAGCAATCTAATGTCCATCAAGAGATGAATAAAGCAAATGAGGTATGAACATACAATGGAACATTATTTAGTCTTAAGAAGAAACAAAATCCTGCCATATGCACCAGCATGGATTAACCTTGAGGACATTATGCTAAATGAAATTAGACAATCACAGGACAAACCCTGTGTAAAACCACTTTTATGAGATATATGAGATATATAAAATATTCAAATGCATAGAAGCAGAGAATAGAAGCAATCAAGGGCTGAGGGGAGGGGAAATGGAGGGTTGCCATTCCACAGCCTTTCAGTTATGTAAGATTACTGAGTTCTAGAGATCTTTAGTTTGTCAAAAATAAATGTTAAACAGTATTTAAAAGTATGCATGATCTCATCAGAAAATGTCAATTAAGCTAACAACAAAAATTGGAAACAAATATGTAAATGAGGCCCAACATATAAAATCTGAAATAACATTATTTTTAATTAAAAAATCACATTCACAAAAGTGTATAATAATATAAAATTTATCTCACTATGATCAATAATGAATATTATCCTTGCCAATATGGTTAATACAAAATGTTATTTTATTTTCTAAATAATTTTTATTTATTTATAGATTTTAGAGAGAGAGATAAAAAGGAAGAAAGAGAAACTGATTCGTTATTCCACTCTTTAATGTATTCATTGGTTGAATCTTGTATGTGACCTGACTGGGAATTGCGCTCATGACATTGGCACATCAGGATGATGCTCTAACCAACTGAGCTACCCAGCCAGGGTTTTATTTTCAATAATATTTTATTTCAACCTAATAATACAAAAAATGAAAACAAATGTTTTAGAGATCTGTTATGCAACATTGTGTCTATAGTTAATAATACTATATTGTACACTTAAACATTTGTTAAGAGGGTAGATCTCATGTTAAGTGCTCTTACAACAACAATGCAAATAATAACCGTCATGGTCATACGTGTTTTTGGATCACCCAAATCAAGTGTAATGCAGGTGGTGCTGCCTAATAGAGCTACATTAACATAACATTTTTTCCAGGATTTCATTCTCCATCCCTGAGTTTGTGCAAACAGCCATGCAGCCCCTGTCCTATTTAATTCAGAAAGAGGTCCACAGTTTCCATAGCAACCTCAGTTTCTAGTAGATGCAGAATATCTTGGAGGACTCAGATCTGTTGTTTCTGTTCAGTGCTCAAGTTTTACTTAATGTGAGATTTCCCCCCCAGCTTCCTGACCAAGCCAGTGGATTCCATTAATTGAACAGCTCCACTTGTGACCCTTTTTAAAAATGTTCTTCATTTTCTTAGAGGAATAGAGATAGGAACACTGTTCAGCTGCTTCCTGCGCATCACCTAAAAGGGATTGAGCTTGCCACCCGGGCATGTGCCCTGACCAGGAATTGAACCGGTGACCTCTTGGTTCATGGGTTGATGTTCAACCACTGAACCACACTAGCCGGGCTCTACTTGTCACTTTTACCCCTCAGGTCTTAGCCTCTGGCTTGGGTTCTCATGTCGTGCTATTTCCTTAACCTCCCAACCTACCCCCAGGCTCATAGACAACCTGAAAGCTGTGCTGTTTTTGCTTTTGCAGTCTTACTATAATTACAGAAAAAGACTATAAATATACATTCTCAGGCCCCTGTCCCCTCACAAAATTCAGTCTGACATAATTCCCTGCCCCTAGGTGGATGTGCCCTCCTTCCCACATACTCTCCTTAATGCTGAATGCAAAGCTTCCATAACTTCTTTCTGGATACTTAAATTTGCTCTAATGTTCATAAAGCATTACCAACAGAGTTTCAAATCCACTTGCAACTTCTTCCCAGTTCTGACACAGAAAAAAACCCCCACAAAACAATTGTTTCTCCTTTTCTCCCTGACATCTTCATGTGACAAAGGAAAATCTATATCGATAAGTACTGGCCTCACTTTTGAGGAGTTAGAGGAGGATAATTATCTTTCCTTCTTAAGGGCCCACAGCAGTGAAATGTATAGCCAAGCAATTTCGTAACAGATTATTACATGAAGTTCTCTGTACAAATTCTCAATTAATCACTATGTTCAAATAGTGTTATAAAGTGCCGGTGGCTTCCTAGTATTGTATAACACACTGGTCTTCAGGTATCACTTTTACCAGGAAGTAAACCACCCAGTGAAAGGAGGTTAACCTTTCCACACTGCACCCCCTTCTCTTATCCTACAGCGTGGAATCAACTCAAGAGCCCTCTCCTCAGAGATAGGGAGCTGCCACACTCACTGCCACCTCCAGCGTCTGTCAGTTCACATGGAAGCATAGAAAGACTTCTAAAGTAAGATGTTAATGAACACTGGTACTTTGAGTAAGTCTACTAAAAGTATAGACATAAAGGCCTGGGGGACAAAGAACTGACAGACTTAGATTATGTAACAAAGAACAAGAATTACGGGAAACATCTGAAAAGGGGGAATTGGACTAGATATGACTACTGCTTTAGGGAAGACACATTTCTTAAGTTTTTTTTGTTTGTTTGTTCGTGTGTTTTTTTTTAAATAAGCACTTGAAATTGATGACATTACCATTCTCTAGTCAGGAGGATTTATCAACTTCTCCTTACTGAGTAGTATTGTAGAAAAGAATAAAGGCACACTAATATTATTTTCAAAACATTATAGCCTCCACTCTTATGAGAGCAGGATCGCAATTGTACCTTTTAAATCTCTTCAATTATTATTGGGGGTTCTCAGAGAATTGCTCATGTTCTACTCAGTCATTTTCCCTGAATCCTTTTGTGATGTTTGTATGGTTCTAAGTTAGACTTGGATATCGATAATGGATGTACCCCATTTGTCCATAGGAGTCAATATATATAGGTCATTAGAGTGAGCAGACCAGGTAAACAGCATCTCATGGAGTCTGTCCTAATGAGTGCTATTTTTGTAAAAGTTTCATATATTGTATATGATCTGTCAACGTCTATTTTGTATTGTGTAAATATTTTCCTATACAACGTGCCCTTTTTAATATTTGCTTGTACTTCCCCAACTCATTTGATAAGTACTTCTTGAGCACTTTCTGTATCTAAAACTTGGGCTAAGTAGTTGCATTTCTGAACAAGACTTGATTTCTGCTCTTCTATCTAATGGTAATGAGTAAGGACAATGATAATTCAAAGAAAAATATATGAGAAAATCCATGAGAGATATAAATAAAAATAAATAGTTGTATTTCAGGGAAGGAAATCCTAGTGCTTATTGAAGTCGACAAGGCTTGAAAGGAAAGTGGCCTTGAGATGAGCATTGAAGTGTAGTTATCTCATCAGAAAGCTGTTTGTTAGATTTAATTTGGCTGCAAGTGAGAGAAAACACAAACTAGTAGCTGATTAAGTAAGATAGAAGTTCCTTTCATAAGTGCAAAAACAAAGAAAATTGTGGGCTGGTATGATGACACATGATGTAGAATCTCATATCTTACCTTTAGCTCAGTCTTCAGGAGATTGGATAAAAGTAAATAGAGGAAAAGTGCATTTCCCATAAGTTGCACATATAACTTTGACTTATATCCAATGAGTTGTTACATGGTCATGCCTTCCTATAAGAGAATCTGAGAAAAGTAGCCTTCATTTCAGGTAACTGAGACCCAATTAACAATTAGGAGTTTCATTACCAATAAGAATTAGAGAACAAATAGTGTACCTTAGTTGATATTCTCTGTGATTGGCACTCATGCTGTGTTTAGTCTTTTAATATAATAAATAACATTGTGATTAAATTTATAGTTTTTGACTACCAGAAATGGAAAAGATATAGGAGAATGAAATGCATGTAGAAAATATAAGGACTTGTTTAAGAACTAATAATATAATTTTGTAATAGTATAAAAATTGTAGAGGGAAGTAAATGGAAAAACAAAACACCCACACTTGTTTTTACAAAAAAAAATGTATTTAAAATTTTTGCCCAGCCCTACCCAGTTTGGCTCAGTCACAGAGCGTCGACCTGTGGACTAAAGGGTCCCAGGTTCAATTCCGGTCAAGGGCACATGCCTGGGCTTGATCCCCAGCTAGGGGTGTGTGCAGGAGGTAGCCAATAAATGATTCTCTCTCATTATTGATGCATCTATTTCTCTCTCCTTCTTCCTTCTTCTCTGGAAAACAAAACAAAACAAAACAAAAAAACAAAAAACAACACACACACACACACACACACACACACACATAAAACCTGTGCCCAGAAAAAAAACAAAATCTGAAGTTCCAAGATTAAGGTTACTAGACCCTTGTCTTTAGATGGTTATCTCATCAGTGTATAAAGCATTTATTTTTACTAGTGAAATGGCTAACCCAACAAATAAAATCATCCTTAAGAGTTTAACTCTCTCTAGGCTTTTAACCAAAGGTAATATTTTTCTTTTTCATATTAAAAATGGATTAACTAGTTATTTCAAAGTAAGTATGAAAATTATTCTAGATGAGGAAACAAAATCTCAAGAAATGTTAAATATCTTGCAAAATACTCAGCTAACTTGAGTAAAAGCTTGGAATGTAGGTTAGAATCTAGGACTTCTGACTCATAATACATCTTATTACAACTAGAAGCCTGGTGCACAAAATTTATGCACAGGATAGGGTGGGGGTGTCCCTCAGCCCAGCCTGCACCCTCTCCAATCTGGGACAACTCAAGGGATGTCCCCCTGCCCATTTAGATGGGATCCGGTCTAAACAGGCATTTAGACATCTCTCTCACAATCCAGGACTGCTGGCTCCCAACTGCTCACCTGCCTGCCTTCCTGATTGCCCCTAACTGCTTCTGCCTGCCAGCCTGGTCACACCCTAACTACTCCCATGCCAGCCTGATTGATGTCTAACTGCTTCCCTGCCAATCTGTTTGCCTCCAACTTTCCTCCTCTGCTGGCCTGATCACCCTTAACTGTCCTCCCCTGCAGGGTTGATTGCCTCCAACTGCCCTCCCTTACAGACCTGATCCCTCTCAACTGCCTCCCTTGCAGACCTGGTCCCTCTCAACTGCTTCCCTTGCAGACATGGTTCCTCTCAACTACCCTCCCTTGCAGGCCTGGTCCTTCCCAACCTTCCTCTCCTGCTGGCCATCTTGAGGTGGCCATCTTGCATCCACATGGGGGCAACCATCTTTGACCACATGGGGATGGCCATCTTGTGTGTTGGAGTGATGGTCAATCTGCATATTACTCTTTTATTAGATAGGATAGAGGCCTGGTGCATGGGTGGCACCAGCTGGTTTGCCCTGAAGGGTGTCCTGGATCAGGATGGGGGTTCCCTTGGGGTGTGGGGTAGCCGGACAAGGGGGCTGTGGTGATTTGCAGGCCAGCCACGCCCCCTGCCACCCAAGTGGAGGTCCTGGTATCTGGAATTTATTTACCTTCTACAATTTAAACTTTGTAGCCTGGAGCAGAGCCAAGGCCCCTGCTCACTCCATGGCTGCTGCCATTTCTGCTTGGATTTGTTTACCTTCTATATATAATTAAAACTTTGTAGCCTTGAGTGGAGGCCTAGGCCAGCCAGGGCTGTAGAAGCTTGGCTTCCTCCATTGCTGTGGCCCAAGCCTCTCTCCTGCTCTCTGTGGCCACAACTATCTTGGTTGGGGTTAATTTGCATACTTGCTCTGATTGGCTGGTGGGTGTGGCTGGTTGGTGTAGCAGAGTGATAGGTAATTTGTATTTTACTTTTTTATTAGGTAGGATGCTCTTCTTGCCTGAAACCATAAGTACTTAATTTAAATGTAACTAGGTTTAATATATCATTTAATGAGAAATAAATAGCAGGTCCTTAATTAGAAATTTTTAGTAATTTAAAATAATTATCCAACATACTGTCAATATATGAGGTAATTATACTATTCAATTTACCATTACTATTTTATATGACCTTAAAAAGCTAAATATTATTGTCTAAGTACTATTCCTATACTAGCTTCTTAATATACATGGCAAGTCATATACTCTATTTAGTGGGGAAAAAACCACTTAGGTGACCAAGCACTCAGATGGACTTCAAAGGCTGTGCTGAATTGTCCTCTACCTCATTTTCTGTGAAAAATTCACCTTGAGTGGGAATTAGGAGTGACTATTATGCACCATTAAGCTCATTCTACTTGTAGTCTTTCATAGTAGTTCTTTTGAGTGTCCCACTCCAGATCTGTCTGGGAGCCTTTTTGTAGAAATACTTTCCATATGGCTTTTTTTGTTTTGTTTTGTTTTGTTTCACATACATGCCATCTTCTGGGCCTAATTCAGACTTTTCACTTAGATTATTAATCATTCAGTTCCTTTAAAGTTTACCCCATAGAGGTAGAAAGGTCTGACTCTATCTGATGAATGCCACCTACAATAGAAAGTAGCCCTCAGCACTGAGATTATAGGCCTTTCATTGCCATGAGAGCAAATGCATTTTATTCAATTACTTTATGCCGAAGTAGTCCATCTATTTTTCTGTACTTTTTTAAAAATTATAAAGGCCTGTCCCCTAAATTACGGATATGGCCCTTATCCTAGTTAGGTAGGGGAGAAACAAAACCATATTGCCATGTAGAATAATAAAATAAATCCTTACGTAAACATTGGAAATATTATAACATCATTCATATTACCTTGAACAATATTTTAAATATAGTTGCTAAAAATCTCATTTAAAAATGACCATCAACATTTTCTAATTATATCAGTTTCACAGAGAAGCATATTGATTTCTAACTGGAGATGTTTTACAAACATCGGTCATATTTGTAGAGCTATGTTTCTCACAGCTGATCTGAAATTCATTACTATAGGCTGAGTAATTTGTACTTATTACTAGTAAAATACAAGTTTGCAGGCATCGCCCCCAGATCAAATAAACCAGAATGTCTAAAGCACCTGCATTTTTAAATTCTTATTTGTTGTGTGTCTTTATATTAGAAAATTTCTTCTAAAACACAGATATAAATGTAATGAAGATTAAGTAAATATTTTTTTATTCATATAATTATTGACATAACAAATGTTTTCTCAACATATTACGTTTGCAGAAATCCATCTATATTTCAATTTTAATAAATTTAAATAGGAAATTTATTCTTTGTCTTCTCCTTCAACATTATGTTGGGTCTTTTGCCTCTGTATATAACCTTTAGGATGAATTTGTTGATATTGATAAAAGAACTTGCTGAGAATTTTATTGGTATTACATTGAATGCAAATCAAATTGAGAAGAACTGATATCTTGACTATATTGGGTCTTCCTATGCATGATGATAAAATATCTCTCTATGTATTTATTTAATTAATTAATTTATTTATTTTAAATATATTTTATTGATTTTTTACAGAAAGGAAGAGAGAGGGATAGAGAGTTAGAAACATTGATGAGAGAGAATCATCGATCAGCTGCCTCTTGCACACCCCCTACTGGGGATGTGCCCGCAACCAAGGTACATGCCCTTGACCGGAATCGAACCTGTGACCTTTCAGTCCGCAGGCCGACACTTTATCCACTGAGTCAAACCGGTTTCGGCGTCCATGTATTTAGTTCTTTGGTTTTATTTTTGAGTTTTCTTTATATAAATCTTACATATGTTTTGTTAGATTTATAACTGAATATTTTATTTTGGGGATGCTACTATAAACAGTATTATTTTTAATTTCAAATTCCATTTGGTCATTGTTGGTATATAGGAGAGATTTATTCTTACAGTTGAAGAATTGCAACCATATTCCTCTAAGATGATAACATTCTTTAGTTATAAAATGAGCAAAAATTGTGTATTCAGAACTGTGATATAAATCTGCCTGATGAATGAAAATTCTTTTTCAGTGATTATCTGTTATAAATGAGCCAACATGTATGAGTAACTTATTAATATTTTGCAGGGATAGAGATTCAAATAAAAGAAAGCTTCATTAAGAAGCTAATGATTGTAACAATCTTGTTAGAACAAGGAAATAAATCAGCTATGGCCTAAATAGCTATTTTTCTTTTACAAAACAAATAAGACAAAATTTTAGTATTGGCAATTGTATATAAACAACAATAAGTTGTATTAATGAATATATTTCATTTAATAACATAATATATTCTATATCATACTGACTTTAAACTTTTCTAATAACATCAATAATAAATTTATTCACGTAAAGTTATTTATTTTATATATATGCAAGCTTCAAGTTAACACTCTTTATTATATAATATTGTCCAACTTGGTTTCCTATTCTTTAAAATTATTTTAAAAATATATTTTATTGATTTTTTTACAGAGAGGAGGAAGGGAGAGGGATAGAGAGCTAGAAACATCTATGTGAGAGAAACATCGACCAGTTGCTTCCTGCACACCCCCTACTGGGTATGTGCCTTCAACCAAAGTACATGCCCTTGACCAGAATCGAACCTGGGACCCTTCAGCCCACAGGCCGATGATCTATCCATTGAGCCAAACCGGTTTCGGCTGAAATTACTTTTGGTGAATGTTTTATAACGTTCATCTGATATCTTGTTCTAAGTACTTTCCTAAAATTCTAATTTTAAAAATAAATGGTAACTTTGCATTTCTTTATATTGCACATACATTATTAAATATTTATGGAACATTAGAATTAGTAATAAATTTAAGATTATCAAAGAGTATACCTTCTAGGAAGACTCCTTGTTATTGTGTAGCTTGTTATTCACTACCTGCTTTTTCCCCAAAATAGATAAGGTAAAATGAGAAATAATAGTGCATATATATATGTGTGTGTGATATATATATATATATATATATATATATATATATATGTATGTATGTATATATAATCTGTATGAGATGCATACTATTTTATCAGTTTCTTAGAAGCCAATGCAAAGAGAAAGGTGGTATCAGATATCCTATTTTTGATGTCTAAAACATACAAACTGGTGAGATATAAATACATATAGAAATAATAAAACACTCTTCTGCATGGATTCCCTTCAGACAGCATTTTATAATAGAAAGAATAATATCTTCAAACAGCCCTAGATGATTTGGTTCAGTGGCTAGAGCATCGGCCTGCAGACTGAAGGGTCCCAGGTTCTATTCCAGTCAGGGGCACATGCCTGGGTTGCAGGCTTGATCCCCAGTAGGGGGCATGCAGGAAGTAGCTGATCAACGATTCTCATCATTGATGTTTCCATCTCTCCCTCTGCCCTCCTCTTTGAAATCAATAAAATGATATAAAAACAGCATTTAAAAATATCTTCACAACTTATAAATACTGATTCAAATTTACTAGGGGCTTTTCTCTTTTTTTATGGAAAAGCAATGTTTTATTTTTATTTTTTAAAATTTCTTTATTGATTAATGCATTATATATGTGTCCTTATCTCAGGACTGTCCCCCCAACCCCCACTCATGCCCTCCCCCCTCCTACCCCCCTCCCCCCCGTTGTGTCCATTGGTTAGGCTTATATGTATGCATACAAATCCTTTGATTCATCTCTCCCTCTTACCCCCACCCTCCCCTACCTTCCCTCTGAGGTTTGATGGTCTGCTTGATGCTTCTCTGTCTCTGGATCTGTTTCTGTTCATCAGTTTATGTTGTTTATTATATTTCATAAATGACTGAGCTCATGTGATTTTATCTTTCTCTGAATGGCTTATATCACATAGCATAATGCTCTCTAGTTCCATCTAGGCTGTTGCAAATAGTAAGAATTCCTTCTTTTTTACCACAGCATAGTATTCCATTACATAGATGCATCACAAAATTTTTAAATAAATCTTTACTGTTCATATTATTACAAATGTTTCTCATTTTTTTTCTCCCTCCATTGCTCCCCTCCATCAGGTTCCCACCCCACCCTCTGCCTTTTCCCCACCCCCCATTGTCCTCATCCTTAGGTGCACAATTTGTGTTCAGTCTCTTCCCACACCTCCACTCCCCTTTTCCCCGAGAATCATCAGTTCACTCCCCTTCCATACTTCTGATTCTAATATATTCACCAGTTAATATTGTTCATCAGATTTTTTTTAATTCCCTTGGTCTTTAGATTAACTTGTTGATAGTTATGTATTTGGTGTTCATAATTTTTATCTTTATCTTCTTCCTCTTCCTAAATAACCTTCTTCAGCAATTCATATAATTCTGGTTTAGCAGTGATGAATTCCTTTAGCTTTTTTTTTATTTGTGAAGTTCTTTATCTGGCCTTCGATTCTGAGTGATAGCTTGGCTGGGGAGAGTATTTTTGGCTGTAGGTTCTTGCTATACATCACTTTGAATATTTCTTGCCATTCCCGTCTTGCCTGCATGGTTTCTGTTGAGAAATCAGCTTACAATCATATGGGTACTCCTTTATAGGTAACTACCTGCTTTTCTCTTACTGCTTTTAATATTCTCTCTTTGTCTTTTGCTCTTGGAATTTTAATTATGATGTGTCTTGGTCTGGTCTTCTTTGGATTCCTTTTGTTTGGGGTTCTGTGCGCTTCCTGGACTTGTAGGTCTAATTCTTTCACCAGGTGGGGGAAGTTTTCTGTAACTATTTCAGTATGTTTTCGGTATCTTGCTCTCTCTCTTCTTCTGGAACCCCCATAATTCTGATGTTGGTTGGCTTGAAGTTGTCCCAGAGGTTTCTTACGCTATCTTCAACTTTCTGGATTCTCTTGTCTTCTTGCTTCTGCGGAGGAGTATACTCTGGCTCTTTATGTTCTAAATCTTTGACTTGATTCTTGTGATCTTCCATTCTGTTTTTAGGACTCTGTATAATATTTTTTTTTTATTTCAGACTATGTATTCTTTAGTTCTTATTGAGCCCTTATTATTTCTTGTTGATCCCTTATTATTTCTAGTTGATCCCTTTTCATGTCCTCATTTATTTTATCGGCCTTTTCTAGGAAATTCTTGAAAAACCTTATAAGCGTGGTTTTGAACTCTATATCTAGTTGCTTTTTGTCCTCCATTTCTTTCGTTTGTGATCTGTTGCCTTGTCTCGGCATTTTCACAGCTTCCCTGAGTTGGTAGCCTTAAAAGTCTCTGTGTTCAGCTTAGAAGGGGCGGAGTTTCAGTGTGGAGCCTATAGCTTTGGCTTCCGTCAGCCATGCCCTATGAGGCTCCTGAGTCTCAGTATTCCTCAGGATCCTTCAGTACTCATTCCAAGCACCTCTGAGAGTAAGGTGCCCTCAAGTTTCGCCCACTACCAAACAGTTTAGGCTCTCCCCCAATGAGCCCGGAACTGGGGTTCAGTTCAGTTGGAAGTGGAGTTCAGAGCAGTCTGGAGCTTTTGTCTCCTTCCCGCTAGGGTAATCAGCAGCACAGTTAACCACCCGTTCTCTGCGCGCACTGTGCTTGCCTCAGGGACTTCCTTTCGCCACTATCCTGGGTTTCTGCCTTATACCCCAGGCTCCCTCTGTATGAGTCTGGGTCCCCAGGGTCTGGCCTAGAACTGGGGTTCAGCGTAGTCGGAACTAGGGCTCAGCACAGTCCAGAGCTTTTGTCTATTTCCTGCTAGGGCAATCTAGCAGCAGAGTCAACAGTCTGTCCTCTGCACGTAATGTGCGCGCCTCTGCCTCCTGGGGCTCTGCCTTTTGCCTCTCCCCTGAGATTCCGCCTAACAGCCCAGGCTCCCTCTGTTTGAGTCTGGGTCGCCAGGGTCTGGCCTAGAACTGGGGTTCAGTGCTGTTGGTTCTGGGGTTCAGCACAGTCGGAGATTTTATCTCCTTCCCGCTAGGGAACGCCAGCCAGGCACTCAGCCTCTCCCTCCTCTCCAGCTCCGTCCTCTCCGCGCGCAGCATGTCTCTGTACCTTAGGCTTTTACAGCTCCTCTGCTTTTCCTTCTGGTTTTCTCCTTCCTTCTTGTTGTAGAATTTCCAGTCAGTCGACTTTCCTGTAGTTCTGGGTAATGTCCATTTTGTATTTTAGTTGTATTTTATTGAAATTGTTGTGTGAGGCTGCAGTTAACCTATGCCGCTATCTTGGAGTCTCTAAAAGCATTTTCGTATCACAATTTTTTAATCCACTATTGATGATGGACACTCAGGCTGTTCAAAATCTTAGCTGTGGTGAATTGTGCTGCTATAATGTCTATCCTTTCTGATTGGTGGTTCTAGTTTCTTGGGATATATTTCTAGAAGTGATACTACTGGGTAAAATGGGAGTTCCATTTTTAGTTTTTCATACTGTTCTCCACAGTGGCTCCACCAGTCTGTATTCCCACCAGCAGTGCATGAGGCTTCCTTTTCTCTGCATCTTCACCAGCACTTGTAGTTTGTTGATTTGTTGATGATAGCTATTCTCAATATAGTATAATATTCTGATGAGAACTGTATTAAACATACTTTACAAAGAGTCAAAGGAAGTGATCTTGGAATCAGGATTGATAAGTTTAGCAAAAAATAAGATAGGATTTCCAGTTAAATATGAATTTCAGATAAACAACAAATAAGCTTAGGACAAGCATGTACCAAATATTGCATGAAATATACATATACTTAAAAAACTATTCATTGTTTACCTAAAGTTAACATTTACCTGGGCTTACTGTACTTTAAAATATATATATATATATTTTTTTCATTTCAGAAAAAGGATAGGAGAAGGAGAAAGAAACATCAATGATGAAAGAGAATCATTGATTGGGTGCCTCCTGCACACCCTGAGCAGGAATCAAACTGTGACTTCCTGATTCATAGGTGGACACTCAACCAACTGAGCAACATCAACCAGCTGAGCTTGCTATATATTTTTTTTCTTTATTGATTAAGATAGTTCATATGTGTTCTTTCCCCCCGCCCCCCACCATTACCCTGCTCCCCCACCTCTACTTGACATGAAGTTCTCAGTTGGCCAGGTTTAATTCAGAGAAATATGTTACAGTGTTAAAGAAATGAGTAGTGGACTGAACATCCTTTATAAAAATTATTGCTTTCAATTGAGATTTTGGTAAGCATCTAGTCATGCATATGATCTGTGCCTTGTGTCACCATCTTGAAATTTGAAAAATTTTTTAACAAGCCGGTCGATATTTTCATTTTGCACTAGAACCCATAAATTATGTAGCCAGTCTTCTATCTAGCAGCAGTAAATTTAATGTTGGATTTAGGGTTGCAGGCTTTTAAACTGCTAGTTCAGGGAAATATCAAAAGCTTTCATAGCATCTATAGGAAGAATTGAGACCCTCATAGGAAAGTTCCAAAGTTTGAGGACTAATGCCTGAACTGAAGGCCTTTCCAAACATATATTGAGATTAGTTCTGGGAATTACTATAGGGTCAAAGGTAAGACTAAATAAAATTTGATATCCCTATCAAAACGAAAGGTAAGGAATTAGATCACATGTGTCAAACACAAGGCCCGAGGGCCAAATCCGTCCCGCCAGGCCTTGCAATGTGGCCCGCACCACGCTGTCATCACTGCACTCCGCTGCGTTTCCATCACAATGACAGTTTATGACTGTTCAGTAAACCATTCGGCCCGCGATTTAGGCTGGATTTTAGATTTTGGCCCCTTCTCTGATTGAGTTCGACACCCCTAAATTAGATAAAGGAGTTAAGAGAAAAATAGGGATTGTATATAAATTGCACAAAGACACCTCTACTTTGAAAAATTTATTTTTAAAAGTCTCTAAGCTAAAAGAACTACTTTGAAACTATGGTCTTTCATTTTTATTATTTTTATAACTTCTCTTCCTCTTCCTTTTATTCCTCTATTCTTTCTCTATAGTTAGCTAATTCATTTTCATTCTCATGCTTATTAAAGGAAGTGTTTTCTAGTGTCCATGTATTAGCCACCTGCTGTTTACTTCATATATACCCTGCCACAGAGAACTGATTTGCACTGTCCCATTCACTCTCATTAGTGTATAATCTCCAAAAGAACAGAATCATTCAGCCATATTTGTTTCCAATATATCCTTAGTACTTAGCATATGTAAAGACAATGCTTTGCATATGGAAGACAATTAAAGTTGAAGGAATAGCCAGACCAGTGTCGCTCAGTGATTGAGCATCCACTTATGAACCAGGAGGTCGCAGTTCAGGTCAGGGAGCATGTAGGAGGCAGGCAATCAATATTTTTTTTTTCTCCCATCATTGATGTTTCTATCTTTCCCTCTCCCTTCCTCTCTGAAATCAATAAAAACATGTTTTGTAAAAAGTTGAAGGAATAAATGAATGAATTTTATTTCCTTTGTGTATGAGTCCTAATTCTAGATCTCTGTCCATGGCCTTTCTTATGAGCTTTAGAAATGACTTTCAAACTCTTCTAGGATATACTGTGTTTAAATAAGCACCAAACCCTGCCTCAGACTCAAAATTACCTCAATTAGCATCTATGATTCTATCAATGATTTTATTATTCCCTAAAGAACACCTGATTTTTCATTGATTTCTCTCCCATATGCTGCTCAGAGGAGAAAACAGAAAATTTAGGAAGATAACCACAAATAAAAATAACCAAAATGCAATGTCATATATATAGCTCATGGACACTGTTCAAAATTGTAAAAAAAACAGAGTAGAGAAAACAAGCAATACAAGGAATTCAGGGAAAATTTCAGGAAATGTAGTGGTTGAATAGATTTGGATGTAAGTGTGACTTTCTCCTGAACAGAAGGAAGCAAAGTTATTATAGAAAATTCATTTCCTACAAAATGGTTAAATATCTTGTAGGTCAGACACTAATTTAAAATATTTTCAGAATCTTGAGGTATGAATGGTAGCTAAAATACAAGTATTATATGCATGCATTGGGGGTTTGGGTGGGGGCACAGTAGGAACTGAAGATGAGGCTGGAGAACTGTTTCAGATTTTATTCATTTTCTTTAACATTATTGCTATCTTAATGAAAATTCCTTTTCTGATTAGAAAGCAATGCATGTTCATTGTTGAAGTCTCCATTATCTGGCAGCTGGACTCAAGCAGCCCCTTCCTTGTCTCACTTGCCTTTAAACTGGATTGCCCTCATTCCATTCTGCATACCATCTCATGACTGACCATGCTACCAGTGCTTGTTCCTGACACCCTCCTAAGTGTTATAGAGAGATTTGCTCATAAGGTATTTGCTAGACTTACCTTGGCTAATATAGTGATTCACAACCCTGCTGCTTAACAAAAACATCAATGCCCATAATCTTGATCCCCAGAGGTTCTGATCAATTGATTTGAGGTAGGGTTCTGAGGTCAGTGTAGTTTAAAAAAAAGAACCCTCAGGTCATGCTAACATGCAAAAGAATGAAGATCACTGAGTTAATCAATAGCTCCTTCTTGCTTCATAAACAACTGATCATCCCCATTTGGCTTGAATATTTTCATCTTCATGAATCAGGCTAAGTTATTTTCAGCCAAGTCTATAAAATATTTCCCATGTAAAGCTAAAATTGGCCTTGCTGTATCTTTTATCCGCAGATCTATTTCTACCTTGTGACACTACAAAGAATAAATTTATCCTTTCTACAATAAAGATTGTAAAATGGTTAATTACTTGAATTTCTGCTAACATGGTCTTCCTGAGTATTCTTTTTCCCACCTTAAACACAGAAAAAACCCCCACAAAAACCCAAAAAGGTAAAACTGACCTTTTGCTGTTAGTTTGACCCCATCCTGGTTGAACACAGAGCTTGTCACATCCCAGGGGTCAGAAAGATTTACATTTTAAACACCTTGCATTCCTGAAAGCTGACTGACAAACAGACTCAGATAGCCTTGGGGCATGCAATGAGCCAGAAAACTTTTTTTCTTGGTTATCAACTGAGGAATGCCTGGCCTATATCAAAATGACTGAAACATTATCCAATTATTTATCCAAATAAATTGTTACTTTAAATTTAAAGTTTAAATAATTATTTGAAGGATAACTGCAGAAATACTACAGTATACTATACTATATTCTATAGTAAGTATAAAATATTTATGCTATATATCATAGTATAAATACATTAAATATTTCTCTTTTTATTTTGGGACCTCATTTATCCTCAGAGCCAGATTCTCCTTATTTTGTTAATCTATACTAATAAAAGGGTAATATGCTAATTAGACCGGACTACTTCTGGATGTCCTTCCTAATAAAGCCGGGGGCTTAGCTGGCCTGCAAACCATCCCTAGCCCCTTGCTTAGGTCAGCCCCGCCCCCAACAGGGACCCCTATCCTGATGGGGGCATGGCCAACCTGCAAACCACCCTCAAGCCCTCACCCATGCCAGCCCCATTCCCTAGCAGGGACCCCCACTGTGATTGAGATGTAGTGAGTTTGAAAACTTCCCTAGTGCCCTAGCTCAGGCTGGCACCACCCCTTAATGGGGAGCCCCACCCCAATCAGGAGCTTTGCTGGCCTGCAAACAGCCCCAAGCCCCTCACCCAGGCTGGCTCCACACCTGAGCTGGGTCTCCCACCCCAATCTGGGACCCCCTTTAGGGCAGGCCAGCTGGCCCTCATCCATGTACCAGGCCTCTATACTATATAATAAAAGGGTAATATGCAAATTGACTCTAATAACACAATGACCATTGGACCAGTCTATAAGGCGCACTGACCACCTCTTGGTCTCTTTCCTGGCTGCAGGCTCCGCTCACCCAATGGCGAACAGGGAACCAGGGGTGGTTGGTGTCAGGGGGTAAGGCTGGTGCAGGCAGCTGGAGAAGATGGCTCTGTCCCAGGCTAAGCCTAGGGACCATACCCACTCACGGATTTTAATGTATCAGGCCTCTAGTATAATCATAAGAAGAGAAACAAAAACCTTCACTCAGCCATCAAAAAACATGATAGCTTTTTTTCTTCTTTTTTACAATACCCAGACATTTCCATCTTTTGATGACAAAGGTTTCTAATTTCTTACTGATTATGATCATTTTTTTTGTGGATGTACTGTCCACTCAATAAGGACTAGAAGAGGACTCTAAATTCTCTGGCTCTAAAGAGATTCTCTGACCAATTTTGTAAGCTAGTCTTTGATAACATGTTTAAAATGTCAGCCATGAAAGCAGTGTTACAAATTATGACTACATATCTCTCTTCTGGTTGACATTGGACCATTAATCATAACCCAATCCACTATCAATTATCCACAGAAAAAAGCCCAAAGGCTGACAGATACTCAAGATCACCTATAATCAGTTCCCAATTTAACCCTTTTCTCCCTTATTAATAATGCTGGAGGAATTAAAGGGGCAGACTTTCAGATACCAGGGCGAATGAGGCTCTTTTGATATCTTCAGAAAATAAATTTTCTAAGACTCATAAGAGAAGATGGAATGTGAAAGAAGGCTTTTATTTATATGAAGTTACATTTCTTTGGTTCCAATGTCCCACTTCCCTCAAGCAGTTGGGAGTTCAGTAGAGTCAGAAACAAGGCAAGCATCCCGAGTTTTTGTTCCAGTGAAGCTCAGCATTCAGGCCCGATTATAGTCCACTGGTCCACCTGTGGAGCCCAACATGGCCTTGCACCATGTGGGCACTGGGGAGAGCATCCCTCTGCAGCAGGAGTCTCAAGAGGACCCGTGTGTGTGTGTGTGTGTGTGTGTGTGTGTGTGTGAGAGAGAGAGAGAGAGAGAGAGAGAGAGAGAGAGAGAGGGCGGGGGGGGAGGTCCTTTTGACTAGAACTTTATATATTTAGATTACACACTTGCAGTGGCCATGTCCTGGCCAAAGAGCTTACTGGGAATGCATCTAAATTGCCGTCAATCAGGGGGAAATAGACTTGGAGAAAGTTAGATACAGCTTTTTGATGTTTCTATCATGTCGATGGCATGTTTGTATCTTTTAGTCTCCCCTTTCACTCCTTTCCTGTTAAGTAATAACCAGGATATTACAACGGTATCATTATTATCCATGTCTTCATAAAATGAATTCCTCATTAGATCAGTATAATAACTATCTCTTTTTAAAATCTTTATTGTTGAAAGTATCGCAGATGTCCCCCCCCGCCCCCCATTTGATCCCCTCTGCCCTGCACCCATCCTGCCCAGGCCTTCACCACCCTGTTGTCTGTGTCCATGGGTTATGCACATGCATACAAGTTTTCTGCTTGATCTCTTCTCAGCCCCCAGCCTTCTTCCCTTCGAGATTACACAATCTGTTCCATGCTTCTATGTATCTGGATCTATTTTGTTCATCAGCTTATTTTGTTCATTAGATTCCACATATAATAAGACCATGTGATAGTTGTCTTTCTCTGACTGGCTTATTGCATTGTCCCTCAATGGAATGAAGCCTCTCCCCTTTCAAAGAATCTTTTCTGTCCAAGCATAACTTACTCAATATTCAAATGCCAGCATAAACCCTGTCTTTTTTTTTTTAATTTCCTTTATTTATTGCTTTTAGAGAGAGGAAAAGAGAGAGATAGAAAGTAAGATCAATTTGTTTTTCCACTCATTAATACATTCATTGCTTGATTCTTGTATGTGCCTTGCCTGGGGATTGAACCCACAACCTTGGCATATTGAGATGGCATTCTAATCAACTGGGTTATCCCAGTCAGAGCCAAACCTGTCTTTTTTGTGAAGCTTTTCCAGTGATAAAGTTCATAGAACCTTATACTTTCTTTGAACATCTGTTGTCTTTATTATGTCTAGGAACAGTTGTAAGAGTATCCACCATCCTATATATTAAAAGACTAACATGCAAATCAACCAAATGTCAGAAGACCGGTTTCTATGACACGCACTGACCATCAGGGGGCAGACGCTCAATGCAGGAGCTGCCCCCTGGTGGTCAGTGTGGTCCCATAGGGGGAGCACCGCTCAGCCAGAAGCCCTGAGCCAGGCTCATGGCTGGCAAGCACAGCAGCAGTGACAGGAGCCTCTCCTGCCTCCGTGGCAGCACTAAGGATGTCCAGCTGTCATTGGATATCCCCCAAGGGCTCCTGGACTGTGAGAGGGTGCAGGCTGGGCTGAGGGATCCCCTTCCCCAGGTGCATGAATTTTGTGCACCAGGCCTCTATATACTAATAAAAAAAAATAGTATGCTAATTAGACCAGATGCCTTCTGGAAGACCATCTGGACAAAGTTACAGCGGCTGTCAGGGCTGGCAGCACAGGAGAAGCAACACCATGGGAGAGGAGGCGGTGCTACAACCTGAGAATCAGGAGCGGAGGAGGCAGTACCTCCACCATGGGAGCCATAGCAGATGAGGCAGTAACCTCCTCAGTGGGAGTGATGCTTCTGCAGAGGGAGTGGTGGCTGGTGTGAGGACATCAACTGCTACAACATCAACTGCCACACCCACAAGATGGTGAGGGTGGGGCTGGACAATGAGGGAGGCAGCTAGAGTGAGCTGCAGTTCAGGAGCCTCCGGGAGTGGCGGTGTAGGCCACTGAGGGATGCCCGCCAGTGCCAAGATGCCATCTGCCCACAGCCGCCCTGCTAGAAGATGAAGTGGGTTGTGCAGCACACCAAGGGCTGTCAAGGCAAGACTAATGGAGGTTGTGGAGAGTGCAAGCAGTTCATGGCCCTTTGCTGCTACCATGCCAAACACTGCCAAGAAAACCCATGCCCCGTTCTCTATTGCCTCAACATTAAACAGAAGCTCTGCCAGCAGGAGATACAGCACTGCTAGCAGCAGCACACATAGTTTATGCGCCAGCGGATGCCACCATCAATACCTGCACTGTGCCTCAGCTGAGTCTGCCTTCCCCTCCTTTAGTACCACCCTGTCCCCCCATACTGCATCCCAGCACACCCTGGCCACCACAGCCCCTACTCTGCCCCAGCCCTTGCCTGTGAACATGTCACTAGCCGAATTCTCCAGTGTGGCCAGAACTCAGCCCCTCACCACAGTTTGCACTGGGAGGCCCATTAACCAGGTGCCAGCCTCACCGCCCCCCGTCCAGGCCCACCTTCATCAGTGGAGGTGCCTGGCAGATTGCACATGAGGTACAGCAGCTGCAGTAGCACCTGTACTGGGTGAGCACCAACAACAGTATGCCCCTGAGGCACAGTGACCCCCGAGAGCCGGATGGCCCCCATGGGCCTGAATGTGACCCAACCAGGTCAGTGGGCCTGTTATTCTGCCCCCCTAACCCTGGCAGTGGCAGCCTGCACCATTGCCCAGTAACAGCCAATGTGAGGCATGCCCAGACCCGCGATGTCTATGTAGACCCAAGGTGCAGCCACCTCAGACATCTCTCCAGGTGCTCTGCAGGACTTGCTGTGGACTCTGAAGTCTCCCAGCTCCCCCAGCAGCAGCCAGTGCTCAACATCCTCAAGTCAAACCCTCAGCTGACGGCAGCTCTCACACAGCCAAGTAAGTGGCCAGCCAGCTCAGCTCTCATCTCTAGCCCAGCCTGCTGAACCTGAACACCAAGCATGTCAGCGGGCCATGACCCGCTATCCCTCCACAGCAGCAAGCAATGGAAGGCCTGAACCCCCAGGGCCAGGCCTTGAACATCATGAACCTGGGATGCAACCCCAGCGAGGCGAGTGTGAACCACAGAGAGATGCCATGAAGCAAAAGCAGCAGCAGCAACAACAGAAAGGCAGTGCAGGCCTGGCTGCAGGCCTGGCAGGACACGCCCAGTTCCAGCAGCCTCAGGGTCATTGACGCTACCCGCAGCCATGCAGCAGCAGCAGATCCAGCAGCAGCAGGGGTTCCCAGGCCAGTCAAATCGGTTAGGCATATTCTGTATCTTTCCACTGCCCTCAGTCTCTCCCCTGCGCTCAGTACTTTTCTATTGTCCCCCCTTGAGGCTCCTGCCCTCTCTGCTGTTTTCCTGTTCTTTTCATTTCAGGTGCCACAGGAGAAGCTAAGCAGCCGAGAAAAGCAACACTAAACCCAGCTTCCTGCAACCGCCTGCAACTACGTCCGACCTACACAGAAACATAAATATTCTGCCCTCCCTACTCTTGCTTGCTGGAATGGATATACTGGTGTGTATCAAAAATAAAATTTCTAAAACTCTCACAACATCTCCTGGCCTGTCTCCTGTCAGCACAGACCTAAAAAAACAACAACAACCCATGAGCCCCAGTAGCACATGCTCTGAGAACCACAGAACTCACCTCCCTGGCCAGCAGATGGCCACATCTCCAGTAGCCAAGTGAGATCTCTGACCCCTGTCCAATCTCCAGACCCCAGTCTCAGCCTCCACATTTCAGCCCATCACCACGGATAAGCCCCAGCCTTCACCACACCATGTCTCCCCCCAGATTGGTTCTCGCCACCCAGGACTCTCAGTCACCATGGCCAACTCCATAGATCAGGAACACTTGGGGAACCCCAAATACACAATGCTACTACAGCTAAATACCCACACAGGAGTATATTGCCCAGTGAGCTGTCTTGGGTTGGTGACACCACACTAGACACCCTAGATATGTTGTGGGAGCAGGAGCAGAGGTGATGTGGGAGAGGTGGCTGCACAGGAGAGGCCTTGGCATGGGCCCTTCCACAGAGGCAGCAGGAGAGTGGGCTGTGTGGTTCAGGTCCCAGTGCTAGCCCTTCTGCAGAGGCAGCCATAGAGGCAGCTGTGTGGGCCCTTCCTGGTGCCATGCCTCTGCAGAGGTGCGGCCTGCTGTGTCTCAACCTCCCACAACCTCTTCCCCAGCTGGCCTGGCACCAAATCACACCCCTCCCCCCCCCCCACACACACCCATCAGTGGGCAGGGAGCAGGGCCAGCACTAAGAAGTGAGGGACCGAGTTCCAGCAGTCATGGAGGTCAGCAGTGGCAACAGCAATGAGGTGATGGGAGCGGCACCTTCATATGATTGCCCAGCTGCCACCCGAAGAGGGAGTCCAGACAGCCACAGAGGATGGCCAGTGGGATATCCCCTGAAGGCTCCCGGACTTTAAGAGGGGCAGGCCTGGCAGAGGGACTCCACCCAGTGCATGAATTTCATGTACCAGGCCACTAGTTATTTAATAAAAGGTACAATTTTACTGAGCATTCTACTAGGCAATTCACATATATCTTTAACACTGATGTGTAGATCTTATTTAATCTGTTTTACAGAGAATTAAAGAGGCGAAGCAACTTGCACAATACAGCAAAGCTAGTAAGAAGTAGAGTTAGGATTGATTTCCTGATCTTTCTGACTCTGTAATTACCAGTCATCTTATTCCTATGACTGAATCATGCACTGAGCTTTATTGTTACTTAACTTTGCTAGATTTTTATATACTTTGTTTAACTTGTAAACTAATAATCAAGATCAAATCAGCCTCATATTAATACTTTTATAGTGTATTTTTATATTGCGTTTAGCTCTTTATAACTCAAGACCATTTTCAAAGCCTGAAGTAACCCTAGGGACACTGTGATATTTGCTACACAAAGTTAATTTAAAACTATTCTTATTCAACTGGTGTCTCCCTTTCTTTGTTGCCATTTAATCACACTCATTCTATTTAAGGGAAAGAATCCAGATGAGATCTACACCTTTTAGAAAGTATGAATTAATAATTATACATAAATTATACATAAATATTGTGGAATGTGAGTTGGTCATAATTCTTAGGCAACTAACTAAGGGATTCTCTTTACAGTAACTTCTCCTGATGGTTTGGCTCTTTCACCTTACCATAGTCTGTCCCATAGAGTGTCACCATGTAACCCTTCTGCCAACCTCTATAGTGCCTCTAGCAGTCTTGCCCTCCAAGATAGTGCTCTATGTATCAGCCCATCCAATTACAGTCACATTTACTCAGAGTTCTGCTCTTTGTTCAAAGTTGTGGTTAAAATGTGTACTAACGAGTGCTATTTCTCCAGGCCCCTCATCCTTACCTTAGAAAGTTGCACACATTTTATTATAAGATAGCTGGAAAGAGAGCTTGATCCTAAGAGTGATCTGAACGCTAGCATTTCTGGCATGATAAAGGATTTCTGCAGCAGAACTTTTCAACCCTCTTCTAATCAAACAACATATTCAGCTGCTGCCACGGGTCCTACTGCAGTGACTTAGTCTCATGGCTTCAGATAGTAAGCAGAGAAAGAAAAGAGCTCATCTCAGCAATATTGAAGATGTGAAAGAAGCAGTAGAAAGGCACCAAGGAAAGAGCTGGTTTCAGTGTTGGAACTTCCCCACCTTACTACTATGCAAAACGTATATAGTAAGATAGAATATTTATTTTCTAACCTCTCATCAGTTAAGACAGAGTAGAAGACATTGACCTTAATGATTATATATAAATATTATATCTTTTATAATAAAGAGGTGACATGCAAATTGATCTTCATGCCCTCACAAGATGGCTGCCTATGACCAGGCTGGCAGGGGGGTTAGTGAGGGATGACCAAATGACTGAACAAGCAGGCTGTGTGGGGCAACCAGGCCAGCAGAGGGGCCATAAGGGGCAACAAGGTCATCAAGGGGGTTATTGAGGGAAGACCAAACAACTGAACTTAAGGCTGCTTGGGGTGACCAGGCTAGTGGAGGGGTACATTTGGGGGAAATCAGGCTGGCACACAGAGGCAATGATGGGCGATCAGGCTGGCAGAGGGGTCAGTTAGGGGTGACCAGGCAGGCAGGCAGGCAGGCAGGTGAGCAATTAGGAGCCAGCGGTCCAGGATTGTGAGAAGGATGTCCCAGAATGGAGAGGGTGCAGGCTGGGTTGAGGGGACACCCTCCCATGCACTAATTTCATGTACTGGGCCTCTAGTGTGTGTGTGTGTGTGTGTGTGTGTGTGTATAAACACATATATATATAGTATGTATATACACACATATATAGTATGTATATAATTATATGTTTATATTACTTTTCTCGTGACTTCTAAATTACATTAAGGACATAGCTTCTTTTTTTTTTATAATATATTTTATTGATTTTGTACAGAGAGGCAGGGAGAGAGATAGAGAGTTAGAAACATCGATGAGAGAGAGTCATCGATCAGCTGCCTCTTGCACACCCCCCACTGAGGATATGCCCGCAACTAAGGTACATGCCCTTGACTGGAATCAAACCCGGGACCCTTCAGTCCCCAAGCCGACGCTCTATCCATTGAGCCAAACCAGTCCCGGCAAGGACATAGCTTCTTTTATGTGAAATATTGTATGCATTTTAAGTTAAGTAATTAGCTAATTTTCTAGAACATTTATGAGGCAGTACTATAATCTTAACCTCATTCTATCAAAGACAGACTTTGCTAGCTTATTCTTTAGTCCTTCAGAAAAACCATAGAGAATAGTAGTATTAGAAAAGCTTAAATGTCATCTTCATAGTCATAATGTTTTCTTTGAATAAATCTGGTGGTAAATAAGGATAAGAACTCTATACTTAGAGAGGATTTAACTCTGCACATGAGATCAATGGAGTGCTTGAATGAAGTAGCATTGTCAAGTGTTCAATTTGTCATAGGTTCCCATAATGACGTACTGACCTCATCTTTCAGAATCATATGTGTTGAAAATACAAATGAAATATTCTATATCAAGTGAACCTCTATATTTTCTTTTTTTAAATTTATTTTATTGGTATCAGAGAGGAAAGGAGAGGAAGAGAGAAATAGAAACATCAATGATGAGAGAGAATCATTGATTGGCTGCCTCCTGCATGTTCCCTACTGGGAATAGAGCTTGCAACCCGGCCATGTGCCCTTGACCGGAATTGAACCCAGGACCCTAGAGTCCACATGTCAATGCTCTATCCACTGAGGCAAACCAGTTTGGGCTTTATATTTTCTTATAAGTCAAGTTGACATTTATTTTATCTATAATTTCAGAAATGTGCCTGACTGATGTGGCTAAGTGGTTGAATGTCGACCTATGAACCAGGTGGTCAAAGTTCCATTCCCAGTCAGGGCACATGCCTGGGTTGTGGTCTCAATCCCCAGATGGGGGTGTGCAGGAAGCAGCCAATCAATGATTCTTTCTCATCATTAATGTTTTTCTCTCTCCCTCCCCCTTCCTTTCTGAAATAAATAAAAAAATATTTTAAAAAATAAAGGGTATAAATTTTCTGTAACAAATTTTATGATTTTTCATTCATTGTATACATTCAAAAGAAAAAATAGCCCTCATGGGGGTGGCTTATTGGTTAGAGTGTCAGCCTGCACACCTGAAGGGCCGTGGGTTCCATTCCCAGTCCAGGGCACATACCTAGGTTGCAGGTTTGATCTCTGGTGCCCCAGTCAGGGTGTATGAAGGAGGAAACCAATTGATTTGTCACTTTCACACCGATGTCTCTCTCTCTCTCTCTCTCTCTCTCTCTTTCTCTCTCTCTCTCTCTCTCTCCACTCCTTATCTCCCTTCTGTTTTTTTTTTCCTAAAAATTAATAGAAATAATATCCTAAGGTGAGGATTAACAATAAAATAATAAAATAAATTTAAAATAAAATTACAGCCCCTCAAACCCAATTAATTTAGTTAATATAAGATTCCCATTAGAAACATAGATTTTAAAACAGTGAACCTTATTAATGTGAACTATGTATAATACCTATGGCATGTATATTTGTCAGGAACATTTAGCAAGAAAATACCTTTTGACTAAATGACTCAGAAATAGCCTTGCCTGCATCATTCATTATGGATTAGTAGTATGAATCATAAGTACCAAAGTTCAGCTAAAGGCTTGTGACATCATGACATCACATGACTAAGCTGACAGGCATAGTTTCTTAAGCTTTTGTTTCATAATTAAAGTTTCAAGGTAAGATGGATCAGGCATCAATGGTTATAAGGCTTTCAGCAAACACCTGCAACATATGAAATATTTAATTGGTGATTTAGAGTCTGCTGAGTGTAGATCATACAAGGTAGTAATTTAATGCTGATGGAACTGTCATTTTAGTTTTAAGATATTGAGATTATAATAACTGTGTGGCTGTTCTAGCTCTTATGCTATTTTTGTTTCATGATGGCTTATATTTCAAGAAAGTGTTATATTCCAGTGATTTTCCATTTGGAAAATTCAAATACCTCCAGTGGTGCTAATGAAAAAAGAGAGTCTCAATGTTGTACCTACATTGCATACACTCCACAAATACTTTTCCTTTGATTGCCTGGTTGATTAATTAATGTACATGGGGAGATCGTTGGCAAATTTTCTCATTGAGTTGAGTGTCTTTGACTGACAGGTGAGGTAATTTCACTGTTTACAGCACATGACTTTGGATTTCCTGACAGGTGTTGTAAGTGATAAACATATTGATAAATTAATATTTTAATGACTTAAGTTATATTTAATAATTTTTAGCTTTATGCCTAATGTTTTCTTCCTCAATCTGATTAATTTTCTGCACTAATGGAAGGAAATGACGACATGGATCATCTGAAACAAGATAATTTTTAATGTATGTTTATAAATTAGTGCTTAATTCTAAAACTGAAGAAGGCCTATCTTATATTCTTCTCTACTGTAAATTTGCAAGGGCATATATCTTGTTTTATTTGACTCTGTCTATGGAATAGAGCTCAGTGTCTGACATAAAGTGGGCATTTAAAAATATTAGTTGAACAAAAGAATATATCCCCCATAATTATGAATAGCCACATGTACAAACCCTACTGGTAGGCCAGGAAACTAGTCTATTTCAAGTTACTTAGCTAGTAGGTTCACTTCATGCTATAAACTGATTAGTAAGTATCATAATTTACTACCTCTTGTTATATGTGTGTTTTGAGTATTTTACTTTTAAAGTTTCAACCAGAGATGAGAAAAGTATCAACAGACTCCTATGTTCTTACTGTCTATGTGGTTCATTACATTTCATAGCAGTACTACTCTGAGTCACATGGCAATTTCCCCCCAAAAAAAGTTTTAGTCAATGTTTTTAGTCTCTTTCGCTCACAAAAGTTTCCTATTACTTTGGAGGATCTATTATTTATGGTACTTCTTTGTGAACCTGAATATGATCATGTTGTTTAAAGATAGAGAATTAACTTATTGATCCAACAATAACCCCACAGGGCTGGTACAAAACCAATCTAATTTCTTCATCTTCTTTCGTGTATCTTTTTTTTTTTTTTTGTCTTTGTCAGATGTACGTTGGGTGTTAATAGATTATGATTGATCCTGTGTTCCAGTCATAATTAGTGAGTGATAAGCAAAAGGGTAATAAAACAATGCCATCATATTTATTGGGCAGCATTTTTATGAACAAAGTCTACTTATTGATAAATTAAGCTGCATATGTAGCTTTAGTGGCTCAAGGTGACATCATGGTTCAGTCACATTGATTGGCTTTATATCTTGTGCATAGACGAGCAGGAGTCCTTTCTGCCCCCCAGAAGAAAAGTAATTCATCACTTGATAGCCACACTATTTATTTAGAGTAGGATCGAGGCTTGCTCCAGTGAGAGGAGTTTCCTCTCTGTCAGCAGCCACATTCTCCAGTTAAGCAAAAAAAAAAATAAATAAATAAATAAATAAAGCATTTGGATACTAATGAATGAATTATAGAACATTTATATAACACCTATTATGAGCAAAAGAGGTTGGGAAGAACACAGGCCAAAAAGAAGAAAAAGAAGAGGATTTTGACTTATATTTTAAAATAATTTACAAGCTAATAGTTAGACAAAATGGCCCAAACTAAAGGATTTATAAAAATGGTAGATAGAGAGCAAGGTGTTCTTTTTATATTTGAAAATATCAAGGCTTTTGAGATAATAGCATTGATGGATCAAGTTCTTATACTTATCTGTCAATCTTTGGATCATTGACCCAAGCCCAGTAAGCTAGTCTAGACATTTAAGACATTTTATATTGAAATAAGATTAGTATCTGGACAGGGCAACCATGTTCAATAAGGGGTTTCATTACTGTCATTAAGCTAAGGAGTTATCTGCATGCTAAAAACAACTTTACTAATGAAAATGGAAGGAATGCTAACAACACAAGTTATTGAAGAAGTAAAAAAAAGAATAACATCAGCATTCACTGCAAGTGAGGTAGCTTTAGATAAGAAGTGGACTTTTCCTATGTCCAGAGAGAAAAGATGATTATAGATGTAGATAAAGAAGTCAGCTGGGCTAGTCGTAACAGAATTATGGGAGCTCACTCCAGGTGGACTTTAAGGCCAGCAGCTGAGATAGAAGGCTGAAATTAGGGAGCAATGGAGAAAATTTGAGAAAGAAAAAAATTCTGGGCACTCACTACTGTGTCTTCACTGAAGAATTACCAAGTGATCTATAAAATAATTGCACAGGAATGGAAAGGACCCATCTGAAATTTGACCATTTTTGCATTTGCTCTAAATCTGGTCAGGGGCACAAAGGTTGGAATTATCTAGGTCAGAGATTGACAGGACAGGTAAAATGGGCTTGAGGGAGGTGAGCCTGGTTCCGTGGAAGGTCAGTGGGGAATGAGAAACAGGCTGCCCATGGCCTGCTGCTCCTTATGTAACAGGAAGGTTAATCAAAACCCACCATTACTGTTGTCTCACTGACCTTTCAGAAGATGAAAAGGTCTGTTCTTCTCTCTTCTTTGCATAAGCTCAGGTTTACTGGGGATTCTTCCTGCATTTATTAAAATGCTCAAAAGTATTTTAATAACCTTTATATATGAGTCACAATAAAGGACCTAGAAGAACTTGAGTGAATTAGAGTATACAGAAGAAAATCTGTACAGGATAGGCATAGACAGGATGAGTACTGACTCTGATATAACATAACATAGTACTTAAAAAAAAGACCAAAGACCAGGCAGGGGGCTGGGAGGTCACGGGGGGGGGGGGGGGGGGGGCGGGGAGGGGGAAAGGGGGAGATGGGACTTTCAAGAAACCAATTCCAGAGAACAGCTGATTTCATGAAAAACTGGGGAATTTGAAAAAATACTCTGAATCAGGCACATTATAAATTGTTGTCTCTGATACTAAAGAGATAAGAAAAGATTGAACATGTTAGACTTTTCAGAAGCTTTTATGTATATGTAATGCCATTTCCTAATAATGTGGGAATTGGTCACTGAAGGTACTGACTCAGATGATTACAGGATTCCTATGACATCAAAGAATGTTGCTTCAGTGTTTATCTTTTCCCAATGGAATCTACCCTGAGGCTTCCAATATAACATTGTACCTGAAAACGAATGTGCAGCCAATCATCTAACAGTGGAAAATCTATGGAGAGTGTCGCTAGAATAAATAAGTATCTTCCAAAAAGGGCATCTAGTTATCACCAATATGTAATATCATCTTCCTGAATTCCTACCAGCTATTTAGAAAAGGTGAGCATTAAATTGTTCCTAATATTATTTACAGCAAATTTAAATATTCAAATATCAATGTATAAATTAAGAGTAATCATAGTAAATAAAGTATCAGATATATTCTAGCACCACTCTGTTTTAAGGATAAATAAAAATTGCAAGCAGATTTCTGCCTTTAAATTTAGCCTGAAGAGAATCATTGTTTTTTTCATATGCAGAGATAGTGTCATGGAAAAACATTCTACTTAGAACCACATTTCTTGCATTCAATTCTGATGATGACTAACTAGTTTAAACTTGATCAAGTTATATAGAAGTCTTGTTCTTTCATTCCTTCAAGGACTAATCAGGTACAATGCCTTTAACACCTATGCATGCGGATGTTAGAAGAATCAGATTAGGTAACAAAAGAAAAGGTCTCTGAGCCTACAGTCCATGTGTATGTTTGTATATATGCCAACCTAAAAAAATACAAGAAGTGTAAATTTCACAAATATCTTGACCTAAATATAGTGATTTTCAGTAACAAGTTAAATGACCTATACATCACAGTGAACTAAGATTGGATTTTTGCTGTATCAAATATTGCTTTAAATAAATAGCATTAAACATATTTTTGGGTAATTATGACTTTTGTTGCAGTAATTGATCTAAGATCAATACAAACTTATCCCCATACACAAATACACACAGAGTAAAATTTCCCATAACTAATATTAAAAGATAGATATCATGTCAAAAATTTATAGATATACTGTCTATTAACCACTCAATTTTTTTCAACACCATAAATATTTTACTAGACTGTCCCATAATTATATTGGCATCACAGTGAATGGGCCCTGAATTATTTAAGTGATAATGTGAATGCTGATTGCTTTATTTTCTAACTGAGGTTTTCTGTCCTGGTTAATAAAATGTTTAATGTTTTTATATAAAATGATTAGTGTCTATGAAAATAAATTAAATTTGAAGCCAAATCCTAAAGAGTACAATAATTTTACAGGTATTTTAAAACTCTCCAGAATTTTATTTTGGGCTTATATTAATAAAAATAAATTATTATGTGGATTACTTAACTAATATTCAAGACAAACTGTGGCCTCAACACAAAAATTAAACTTCTAAAAGGTTAACATTAATCCTGTATCTTTGTATTTCTATGTCTTTAAAAATGAAGATATTTTAAAGTGTAAAATAAAACAAGGGATAAAAATATACCAAAATCTAATAAAAATTAGAGCAAATTATTTTGTGGATGTTGACAAACATTTTAAAGTTTATACAGAAAGATAGTAGAAGAGAAAAACAAAATCAGTATACTGATACTACCAGTCTTACTATATAAAGCTACAGTAATCAAAACAATATGGTATTGACTACGTAATGACAAGTAAATCCGTGGAGTATAATTGAGTACCCAGAAATAGAGCCACACTAAAATAGTTTACTGATCTTTGACTAAGGAATAAAGGTAACTCAATGGAGATAATATCTTTCCTCCAATAAATGGTACTGGAAAAACTGGGCATCCACATGTGGAACTGAATAAAAAATTAATACAAAATGGTTCATAAATCTGAAGGTAAAATACAAAACTATAAAACTTAAGATCACAATGTTATAACATAGTACATAGGTAATCATGAATTCAGCAATGACTTTTTGACCCAACACCAACAGTATGATTCATGAAAGAAAAAATTTTAAGTTGCACTTTATTAAAACAGCACTGGCATAAAAACAGACATATAGATCAATGGAACAGAATAGAGCCCAGAAATAAATCCACACCTTCTCAGTCAATTAATATTTGACAAAGGAGGAAAAAATATACAATGAACTAAAGATAGTATATTCAATAAATTGTGTTGGGAAAATTGGACAGATACTTGCAAAAAATGAAAATAGACCAACTTCATGCACAGCCTATAAGAATAAACTCAAAATGGACTAAAGACTTAAATAATAGAAACTATAAACATCCTAGAAGAAAAGATAGGCAATAAAATATCAGACATTTCTTATATCAATATTTTTTTTCTGATATATCTTCTTAGGTAAAGGAAACAAAAGAAAAAAATAAACAAATGGGACTACATCAAACTAAAGAGATTTTGCACATTGCTGAAACTGGTTTGGCTCAGTGGATGAGCGCGGCCTGTGGATTGAAAGGTCCCAGGTTTGATTTTGGTCAAGGGCATGTACCTTGGTTGTGGGCAAAAAGGCATCTGATCGATAATTCTCTCTCATCGATGTTTCTAGCTCTCTATCCCTCTCTCTTCCTCTCTGTAAAAAAATCAATAAAATATATTTTAAAAAAGAGTTTTTGCACAGCAAAGGAAACATCAACAAAATGAAAAGGCAAACAACTGAATGGGAGAACATATTCACCAATAATACATCAAATAAGGGGTTAATATCCAAAATTTATAAAGAACTTATGAAACTCAAAACAAACAACTCAATTAAAAAATGGGCAAAAGAACTGAATAAACACTTCTCCAAAGAGGATTTACAGATGGCCAATAGACATATGAAAAACTGCTCAATGTCACTGATCATCTGAGAAATGCAAATTAAAAATCACAATGAGATATCAGTTTACACCTGTCAAAATGATTATCATCAACAAATCAACAAAGAACCTGTATTGACAAGGATATGGAAAAAAGGAAACCTAATGCACTATTTGTGGGAATGCAGATTGGTACAGCCACTGTGGAAAGCAGTATGGAGTTATCTGAAAAACTGAAAAATGGAACTGCCTTATGACCCAGTGTTTCTTCTTCTAGGAATTTATCCAAAGAAACCAGAAACACTAATTCAAAAGAATAGTGTACTCCTATGCTCATTGCAGCATTATTTTATAAAAGCCAAGATCTGGAAACAGTCTCAGTGCCCATCAGTAGAGGAATGGATAAAAATGCCATGGTATGTTTACACAATGAAATACTACTCTGTTATAAAAAGGAAGAAAATTTTACCCTTTGTGATAACATAGATAGACCTGTGAAACAGGAATTTTGGGGGGTGAAATAGACAGGTTTTAGAAAATTTTAGAAATAAAGAGGGCCATGGAAAAAGCACAGGGCTGCAGAGCAGCAGGAGGTACATTTCCATAAAATAGGGGAGCTGAAAAGCTGCAACATATACATTTCCATAGAATGAGGGAGCTGGGAACAGCAAAAGATCTATATTTACAAAATAAAGAGAAGAAAGTCCTTCATCTAGAAGGAGAGGAAGAAAGCCCAGAGGGAAAAGGAAAACAATAAGGAAGGAGGGGGGAGAACCTCATATGTCCCATGTGAGGTTGGACCTTTGAGCCCAGGAGTTACTATAGTAACCAGTCTAAGGGAATAGTGACCACTCAGAGGGGATATCAAGGCACCAGGATCTGCAGCCTTTATAAGCCACAGGGAAAAGGAACTCCGTGGGAACCTTTCCCCCTCCCCATGTGGGAGTCTGTTCTGTGGGACTCTTACCGCTCCCTACATGGGCGTCAGTAATTGTTCTTTAATAAATTCCCACCTTTGCTATACTACTCTCTGTCTGTGGATTCATTCTTTGACTTCAATGGATAAAGAATGCGGGTTCCAGTCCAAAAATTCCATTTCACCTAGAACACATTATGCTAAGTGAAATAAACCAGAGAAAGACAACTACCATTTGATTTCACTCATATGTGGAATTTAATGAAGAAACTGAACTACCAAGCAAAGTAGGGACAGACTCATAGGTACGGAGTAAGCAGACAGCTCTGGTGTGAAGGTGGATGTTAGGGGTGGGGTAGGTGGAGGGACTAAACAAACAAACAACAAAAAGGAGAGGGAACTTATGGACAACAGTGTGGTGATTGCAGTAGTGGAGGGGAGTAGGTGGAGGTGGAAAAGGGCATAAAAGGTGATGGAAAAATAAAATAAAATAAAATTTTAAATGTGCTATGTAAGAAGCACAGATATGAGAATGAGAAGACAAGCCAAAGACTTGGAGAACATGTTGCAAAGACATATCTGATAAGGACTGTTATCCAAAATATACAAGGAACTCCTTAAATGTAACAATAAGAAAACAAAAACTCAAAAAAAAAAAAATGGGCAAAGCATCCAACAGATACTTCACCAAGAAGATATGCAGATGGCAAAGACACATGAAAAGTTACTGCCTATCATATGTCTAAAATGCAAATGAAGAATACAAGGAGGAACCACTAGCCATCTAGCAGATTGACTAAAATTCAGAACACTGGCAATATCGAGTTCTGGTGATGTGGGGTGACAGAATCTTTCATTCATGGCTGGTGGGAATGTAAAATGGTGCGGCCACTTTGAAAGACAGTTTGACAGTGTTTTACAAAGGCAAACATAATGTTATCATCATATTTCTTGGCATTTACAAATGATTAGAAAGAAAACATATGTCTACAAAAATCTGCATATGAATGTTTATAGCAGTTTTATTCATAATTGTTAAGACAAGGAGGTAACCAAAATGCCCTTCAATAGGTGAACAGGTGAACAAGCTGTGATGTGTTCATACCATGAATTATTTAGCAATTTTTAAAAATGAGCCATCAAGCCACCCAAAGACAGCGCAAAAAAGTAAAGGCATATTGCTAAATGAAAGAAGCCAATCTGAAAAATAAAATTTTATACTGTTTGATTCCAATTGCACAACATTCTGGAAAGACAAAACTATGGAGACAGTATAAAGATCAGTGGCTGCTAGGAGTTTGGGGGAGGTAAAAAGGATGAATAGGTAAAGCATAGAGAGAATTTTTAGGTCAGTGAAACTATCCTGTATGATGCTGTAATGACGGATATATTATATATTTGCCCGAGCCCACAGACTATACAACACAAAGAGTAATCTCTATAATACAAACTATGAACATTGATTATAATAATATGTCCATACTGGCTCATTAATTGTAACAAATGTACCACATTAATGCAAAATGTTAATAATAGGGATACTATGTATGAAGGGATTTGAGCACCCTACTTTCCACTGATTTTTCTGTAAACCTAAAACTGTTTTAAAAAAATTAAGCCTATTAATAAAAAATCTAATGAGAAAATAAACAAGAAAAATAAAATGTTACCTAAACTATATTATTGTTATAGAATTAGAATTTATTCAAATTTATCTCATAAACATTAAGAGAATATGAGCCTTTGATATAGTCCGAGGAGAAATAAATTTGAATGATGCTCAAATTACTTTTGTAATATCTTTGAGCAATTCCTAATATCTTTTATATTTAGCTCATGACAGACTTAAAATGAATAATAACTGTTTACTAAATTTTCAGCACCTTGAAAACAAAATATTCTGGACATAAAAAATGAGTTAAATTAGTTAAAGATGCAAGAAATACCTTGACAGTGTGCTTGGATAGTTTGAACATTTAAAATATGTCATATTGGTTTATTTCAGAGAATAAAATATCTCTAATTTATGAGGAACTCCTTTTATCTAAACACAAAGACACAATTTTTGTAAATTTTATCTTCACACAGTAGGCATAAAAATAATCTAACTAACCCCCTAGCACTGGGCAAGGAGACACCTGATCCGTAGTGTTGTTCTTATATCTATCAGGGGCAAAGCAGATATACAGTCTTAGTTCATCCTAGCTTAAGGTGACCAGACGTCCCACTTTGGGCAGGACAGTCCCGATTTTTAATAATTTGTTCCGTGTCCCGTGGAGTTTTATAAAAGTCCTGATTTTTGGAAAGAATGCATGACAAGCTAGGGAACGGAGGGAGAACGGGAAGGCAATATATGGTTTTCGGCAGCCATGTGGCTATTTAGCCATGATATAAGTTTTATATTATTTTTGTTAATTTTATAATGTTAAACTTTAATAATAACAAATAATTGTTGAGAACTGATTATTGAGAACTGCTTATCAAAGTTTGCAATGACGAAAACATTTTGTAACTGTCTCTCAGATGATACACATTGTACTGCATGCTAGTAACCTAGTTAAATAAATGCTGTCATTACAAATCAGCTATTCAGATAATTTAGGTAAGTTATTTATTTATTTATTTCATAAACACATAAATTTTCTTGAATTTAGCAGACAGTACTCGTATTATTTATATTTTATAGTGGTGGCAAAAAGTCTAGAGCCAGCCTTGAAAGTGACACTTACGACTTATGTTACAATTAAGTGTTGAGACTTCGAAAGCTATTTTATGTGTGAAATATAATTTAACAAATTCTTGTGAAAAATTTCATGACCTTTTAAACAACGACAGCAATCTACTAAAAAAAAATCACTCAAATGAGAAATATGCCAAAGAATAAAATAATACTATACATAATTTTTAATTTATTATATTGATATATTGTACTTATGTTGAAATTTAAAAAATATATTACAATACTATTTTTGCGTTCTATGAAAATTTTTGTTGCTCCATATAGACCAAATGTTTAATCAAGAACCTCCCTCCCTCCTCCAGCCCCGTCAATGATGCCCTGCTTTACCAATGATAAAATCTGGTCACCTTATCCTAGCTTGATGTCTGTCTTGGTGGCCAGAGCTGTTTCATGCCTGAGGCACATTAAAAAATAAAGATTTATTGGCACTAAAAAAAAATCTAACTAGTATATAACAGAATTAATTTTTATTTATTACATTTTATATAGTATAGTGTATGGTAAGATTATCTATAAATATCAAAGCCTAGTAAGAGTTTTCCATTAGAATAAAAATTAGTTTCCATTTTAGGAAATCTTTTGGTATAATTCACAGCCCTGGATGGTGGGTGTACTATAGGCCTAATGGGCCTGATATTTATGAGGGAATCTAAGAAAATGGCAATTGTGTACAAATGTTTACAAGTAGGGTTTTTGTTTTCTTGAGAGTTCATAACCCTCATTCAGTAATGAAGAGGTCTATATATTACAAAAAATTAATAAGGATGTTATTCTTCTCTGGTAGATATATACCACTTTGTTAATATCATCCAAGTGTTTGTTATAACTTTATTGAGCAATATGTATTGATCACCTATTCTAGCCCTGAAAAAAAAAGCTATTTTAAAAATGCATTTTTTGAACCCAGCCAGTGTGATTCAGTGGTTGAGCATCAACCTATGAACCAGGAGGTTCAATTCCCAGTCAGAGCACATGCCCAGGTTGTAGGCTTAATCCCCAGAAAGGGTTGCTCAGAAAGCAGCCCATCAATGATTCTTTCTCATCATTGATGTTTCTATCTCTCTCTCCCTCTCCCCTCCTCTCTGAAATCAATATATTGATATATTAAAAAATGCATTTAATATGCATTAAAAATATATATATATTTTTAATGCATTTCTAGCCTTTAAGGATGTTACAGTTCTATAGAATATTGTCAAGTAATAAATAAAAAAAGGTAAAATAACTTACATTTTATGTTTGTACGAAACACTTGAATGTGACAGATAAAACTGTATTTAAGCATAGACTTTAAGAAGAGCTTTAGTCTTCCAAGTTTCTAATCGCCCCAGTAGCAGTGGGATGAAAGGTGTGAGTTAGATGGACTAGGCATGGAGAGCCTTCCAAGCAGAGGAAATAGTAAGAACAGAAATACTGAGCACCCAACAGGCCTGGTGTGTTCAGAGAACTATAAGAAATTCCTGTTATTGAAGCTCTCAGTTTGAGGCATGAAGTGAAGGTGGTGAAGTTGGACTTGTAGGTAGACCCCAGATCCCAGAAAGCTTCTTATCCAGGAAGAAAATAATGAGCTGAATTTCAGCCTGGATCGGAATTTCCCAAAAAGCTGTGCAAAATTATATGTGTACACATATGAATCCTTTTAGTCTTGAGGTGGTGGGGTGAGAATTGGGGTCTCTGAAGGATGATGGCTGTCTCCTCAGGCTGTAACTCCCCACCCACTCTCATGTGGCATCAATGTAATTTTCTAAGTATTTTATTATGTGTAACAGAGAGGAGTGCTGAGCATGTCTGAGACCCACTAAAAATAGTTTTGAGGTGGGTGTGATGTGACATTTTTCTCTCTATCAATTGAAATATATTTTACCATATAACTGACTATATTTCACATGTTACTTACTCTCCGTAAATAAATATATGGACAATTTAAGAGCTATACTTTTCAGGGGGTAATCTTTCTTTTCTTTCAGCTACCATAAAATTTAATCCATTATGATGTCATCATGAAAATGCAATAGAGAGATTTAAAGTAAAAAAAAATAGTATGTAGAATTTCAGTTCTTAAGCAATTGTTGTTTCCTTGTATTTTTATTTTATTTTATTGATTTTTTACAGAGAGGAAGAGAGAGAAAGAGGGGTAGAGAATTAGAAACATCGATGAGAGAGAATCATCGATCAGCTGACTCTTGCACACCCCCTACTGGGGATGTGTCCACAACCAAGGTACATGCTCTTGACCAGAATTGAACCTGGGACCTTTCAGTCTGTAGGCCGATGCTCTATCCATTGAGCCAAACCGGTTTAGGCTCCTTGTATTTTCATATAATCCATATTTTTTACTATGCTTTTAATTGCAGTGTGCATTATTTTTTAAAGTAACATTTTATCTTGATACAATTTTAGATTTATATACAGTTGTGAGGAGAAATAATATATATAGAGAGATCTTATGTACACTTTACAGTGTATCTTCAGTGGTAGCATATTGACTTGCACTCATATGTGTATATACATATATGTGAACTTAGGTCTATCTAATTCTACAGACTTGTGCCATTCATGTATTCATCACAGTCAAGAGACTGAACACCACAAAGATTCCTTGAGTTGTCCCTTTTTTTCTTTTTACTCCTTTTAAAAATATTTATTTTAATATTTTTGAGAGCTAGAGGAAAAAAGGAGAAAGTGAGAGAAAAACACTTATGTGAGAGGGAAACATCCATTGGCTGCTTCCAGGAATTGAACAAGTAACCTTTGAGTACATGGACTATGCCAAGCAACTGCGCCACACTGGCCCGGGGCCCTTATGTTGCCCTTTTATAACCACAGTCATCTTCCTCTCACACCTCAATATCTCCTGTCACCCCCCCCCCCAACTCCAATTTGGACCTGTGACACCAAATTTGTCTTCAGTTTCTTAAATTTTGTCATTTAGAAAATATTCTATAACTAGAATTATATAGTACCATACTTTTCCATGTGTAAGACACTATTATTTTTCCAAAATTGTAAGCTGTTAGTAAGTAAGCCAAGGATGGAGCCAAGAAGGTGCATAGCTGCCCCCATAACTTGTCAAACAGGCTTCCTCTAATCACAAGCCTTATTGTTACTGACATCAGCAGATGCCATAATTGGCGGTGGAGAGTGCACAGATGCAACTAGAGCATTCTGAGCCACTAAAGATGTCAAAAATAAAAAGATAAGTACCAGTAAGCAGAAGCGATTGTCTTACTCTGCAAAATTCAAACTGAATGCAATCAGCTATGCAACAGAGCATGGAAACAGAGCTGCAGAAAGACAATTTAGACCTCCAGAGTGTGTGATAAGACAGTGGAGAAAACAGGAAGAACAACTCCTTAAGATGCCAAAAAAGAAGGCCTTAAGAGGAAAACCAGCAAAATGTTTAAAATATTGATTTCTTAATTTTGGGTTGGAAAAGTCTTACACATGGAGATAGATGGTATATAGTTATTTGGGATTGGTATTCCATGGTATAAATATACATAATACCCAACATCTGATTTATTTGTGTTGGCAACATTTTATTGTTTTTCATTTCTAATTCCAGTCACAGTATTCCTGGGTATTGCTGTGATGAGTTGTTGTTTTTATTGTATCCTGGACATTCTGGATATTACATTAGGATATTACAGGTCTTCTTGAAACATCGTATTGTAGTTGGCGGTCACTCAGTTCCATGCTACTTATGCTGACTGTTGGCTCCAAAGACAATTTGATTTTCAGAGCTTTTATCTTGATACTAGGAGCCCAGTGCACCTTGGAAGGAACTGTGGGTCCTGAGGCTGCTGTAGGCATAGGGACAGGTCTCAGCCCATCCTCTGCACCCCTGCCTGGCCCCTCCCACCCTGGCCCCCAGTCCCCAGTCTGCCAGCAGCCCCTTTCCTACTGCCACTGCTCCCACATGCTGATGGGGCCGGCCCTACTCACACCTGCTGAAGGTGTGGATCACTGAGCTATTGGGGCCAGCGCCAGCAGCAGGTGCAAGAGAAGCCGATACCAGCAGCAGGTGTGAGTGCCAGGTGGGACTGTGGCACATGGGAGCAAAGAATTTTCAGTAACCACTAGAGGCTCACCACAATGACAGCAAATGGTGCCCCACCTTGGTCTGGCACCCCCGTTAACCTGCTCCACCATCCAGCTATGGCCAATGTCCACCATGTTTCCCACTCTGCCACTTGCTGCTGATGCCCACCATGTTCTGTGCACATCCCCTGGTGGTCAGCGCACATCATAGTGGCCAGTTGGCTTTTCGGTTGTTCTGTCTATTTGTGTATTAGTTTTTTATTATATAGGATTATGGCCAGCTTTGTTCATCTGGGATTCTTACTGGTCCTGGTTGGTCCTGTCTGGAGGAGTAGAAGGGGTTTCCTTTTGCTGGGTCACCTGGTGCCTTGAGGGGGGAGGGGGGAGTTTCTGGCCTACAAGGACTATATCCCAGGTGACCTGGTGCATCTCCATGGGAATAGTAGTCTTCACCTCACAGGGAATGAAAGCACTTGCCCAGATATTCATTCCTATAATGACTCCAGATCGATCATTCTTGCCAATGATGCTGTGCTTATCTGACATTGTGAACAGGCTCTTGTTTGAGCCAAGAGAAAATGACCCTCTCTGGACCATTTTGTGTTGCTTGCTTTGGTTTTAAGAAATGCTTTTTCCTGGTCAATTTCTTCTGTTGAGTAAAGGGTAGTTAAGATGTGGTTTCTCTAGTTGTGAGGCTACTAACCAATTTGCCTTCCTTTTTTTTCTTTTTGAGAGTTATCCTTTGGTTTTCCTTTGCATGCTCCCCCTCCCCGCACTAGAACTTATAGTTTTACTTAGCAGGTAAGACCAGGACAAAATGAATCTACAAAATCATGCCTAGACATAGATTCTTCTTTACACAGATAAATTTGGCAGTTGTGTAGAGATTGGGTTGTCAGTGAAGCTATGGGATTAGTAAATAGCTATTGCAGCAGTCAGTGGTGTAAGATATACCACTGCAGATGGGAGGGGCATTAACAATACAAAAGGTATTTTAATGGTTAAATTGTTAAATCAAATGAACTTGTGTTCAATTAATCAAGTGGTTAAATCAAATTAATCAACAAGTTAATGCTTCACTGATAAGGATTAGGAACTTTTAGGAAAAAAAGAAAAATGCATAATCCTTCCTCTTTAACTTTAAAATAAAATAATAGTAATATAACATAATAAAGTTAACTATGATGTTGTTAATTATTGAGATGTTTACTTTGTAATAAACATTGTGCTAATGCCTTAAAAGAATGTTGTCATTTAATCTTTTAATAGTAATAATTATATTAGGTGATTATTTTTAGTAATAGTATTTAAAAACTGAGATAGCTATGCTTTAAAGAGGTTAAGAAATGTGCCCAAGTTGACCAATAAGTAAATGGGTTTATGACTTCATTCTTTAAAAAGTTTTTCAATTGTTGTTTCCTTTTCATACTATGTTAGTTTTAGGTATATAGCATAGTGGTTAAACATTTGTGTGGCTTACTAAGTGATTCCCTATAAGACTGCCCATGACACCATTCATAGTTATTACAATTTAATAGACTATATTCCTTACGAGAGGCTCGGTGCATGAAATTTGTGCACTTGAGATGGGGGATGGCCCTCAGCCTTGCCTGCACCCTCTCACAGTCTGCCCTCGGGGGGATGTCTGACTAATGGCTAAGCCCCAGGGAGTGGACCTAAGCCGTCAGTCAGACATCCTTAGCACTGCTGTGGAGGTACCACTGTGCTGCCAGTCATGTGTCTGGCTTCTGGCTGAACAGCGCTCCCCCTATGAAAGTGCACTGACCACCAGGGGACAGATACTACATTTAGTGTCTGCTTCCTGGTGGTCAGCGCACGTCATAGCAACCAGTTGTTCCAACATTAGGCCGAAACTGGCTCTCCGAAATCCCCCAAGGGGTCTCAGATTGTGAGAGGATGCAGGCCAGGCCAAGGAACCCCACCGATGCATGATCAGGGTCGGGGAGGGATATGGGAAGTTGGCCGGCTGGGGAGGGACCATGGGAGGACTCCAGGGTGTGTCCATCCCATCTCACTCAGTCCTGATCCGCCGGACCCCAGGAGCAAGCTAGCCTACCAGTTAGAGTGTCTGCCCCCTAGTGGTCAGTGCACAACATAGTGAGCAGTTGAACAGCCTTAGTATGTCATTAGCATATTATGATTTGATTGGTTGAATGACCAACTGGACAACTGAACATGTAGCATATTAGGCTTTTATTATATAGGAATTATATAGGATGCTATATTTTGCATCTCCATGCCTGTTTTATAACTGCCAATTTGTACTTAATCCTTTCACCTTAAACTCTGTGACTGCCTCTATATTAAATTAATATATAATTTATTCGACCTAATTTGTTAATGACTTGAAGCTCAATTTTAAAACCAAAATAACACCAAAGGACTTGTATGCATGCATATGAGCATAACCAATAGACACAAGACAGGGGCATGGGGCAGCTGGGGAGAGGCCAATGGGAGAAAAAGGAGACTTATGTAATATTTTAAACAATAAAGATTTAAATTTTAAAAAAATATACACAAAATAACAAGTATATATTTACCAACTTTTTGATACGTGCTATTAAGGGTTCAAATATACTTAAATTGTTTACACTCTTAACTCTATATTAAAATAATACATTTTTCCCCTCATAGTCTAAAACAAGACAGAGCATACAAAAGAAACAATAAATTTGACCATGTTTTCATCATAACTCATGCCACTAACTCTTGCATAACTAATAAGTGTGCTACTGGCACAAATAAAAACTATTTTGTGCTCACAAAGAAGTTATATTTAACACCAATTTGCTCCCATCCTCGTCCCCATTCACCAGCCCAGAAGGATTAGAAGAAAAGCACAGAAGTATGTTCACTGAACAGCACAGCGTTAAAAATTAACAATTACTATTGCTCCCTCCTTTTAAAATATCCTCCAGGCAAAACAGGCTTGAAGATTTAAGAGATATGGTACAAAATCCTCTATTGAATAAAAAGCACTTGGTAACAATTAGCACTTTATACCTTGAATTATTTAGTAAATTGCTTTGCTAGATACATTATGTTCCTTAGTCTGATTAATGATGCCTATACAAAATGAGATTCTGAAATTCCCATTCTGTTTGTATTATTCTGGAAAAAAAAAAGTTTCTGGGACATTATTAATGGCATATTCCCAAAGGTCCCATACTCCTTCTTAATTATTTTAATAGGGGAGGGGCTGGATAAAGATCTTCAAGTCATCTATGATAATGAATTTCTATTAAGTTTCTAAAAATGTTTATTTACCTGGCTATTAAATGGAGTAAGTACTAATTATGGAATTAACTTTCTTTTAAAGTTCCACAAAGGGATGTTTGGAAGATACACAAAAAAGTGGTGAGATTAGGTTTCTTTTTTGTATGATTATATGAGTAGGCATCATTTAGAAATTCTTTTGGTACTAATTAAAATATATTAAGATATGTCCTAATTGGTTTGGCTCAATGGATAGAGCATCAGATTGTGGACTGAAGGGTTCCAGATTCGATTCCAGTTAAGAGCACATGCCTGGGTTGTGGGTTCGATCCCCAGTTGGGGGCTTGCAGAAGGCAGCCAACCAATGATTCTCTTTCATCATTGATGTTTCTATCTTTTTCTCCCTCACCCTTTCTCTCTAAAATCAATAAAAATATATTTTAAAATATACAAATATATTAAAATATAAGTTGAATTGTCATAACTTATGTAAACAAAAAGGTATTTTTGTATGGCATAAAATATACCCTTTTTAAGAATGATTTTGTCAGCCCATACTGTATTTTAAATAATTTAAAACATAAGTGAAGAACCAAGATGGTGGTGAAGGTAAATGCTTGTACTCGCAGGCTCCCACAACCACATCAAAATTAGAACTAAAATGCAGAACAACCATCATTCAGAACTGCCTGGAAGCAGGATGAATGAAAGTTTTTCAAGTAAAGAAGTAAAGAAGAAAGCACATTGAGACTGGTAGGAGGGGTAGATGTGCGGAATGGGATGGTCTGAAAACCACATGTAGCATTTTTGTAATAAGGAGGGACATCGTGGCTGCAGAGACCTCCCATGAGGAGCAAGGAATCCCAGCCCCAAACCAGAACCCTCAGGACAGGGTTCCAATGCTGGAAAGAGAAGTATTCATAACTTCAGACTGTAAAAACCAGTGGGGATTGTGACTGAATGGCATAGAGGCTGTTGGAGTCCTAGGCAGTTCCTCTTAAAGGGCCAGCACCTGGACTTACTCAGATTCACTCCCTCTGAGCTCCAGCACTGTGGCAGTGGCTGGGGGGAAAAGAGGAAGGGGAGGGTTCCAGGGACATACTGAATTATCTGGTACTAGTGCAAGAACTTAGGGGTGGCATTTTCCCAAAAAAAAAAAAAAAAAAAAAAGTGTTGGCTGCCAAAACCGATTTGGCTCAATGGATAGAGCGTTGGCTTGGGGATTGAAGGGTCCCGGGTTCAATTCCAGTCAAGGGCATGTACCTTGGTTGCAGGCATATCCCCAGTAGGGTGTGTGCAAGAGGAAGCTGATCGATGACTCTCTCACATCGATGTTTCTAACTCTCTATCTCTCTCCCTTCCTCTCTGTAAAAAAATCAATAAAATATATATTTTTTTAAAAAAAAGTGCTGGCAAAGGTTACAGTTCCTATGCTGAGACCTCCCCCATTGCAGAGCTGACTGACAGGTGCTGTATCTGAATTTTTATCAGCCTGGCTTACAGTATTTGCTCCACCCTAGTGATTCCCTGAGATCCTGCTCCACCCAGTTTTCAGCTCCATCTAAGCTATTTGCAGCAGCTTTTGTATATGAATAGCCTGTCCTGGCTCAGGCTTCAGACTTTCCTAAAATTTATCAAGCAGCATCTGGCATCAGTATGTCCCATTCCACTCAATAAGAGGCCTCAGGTCTAGCACTAGCAGCAGCCTGCCTTGTTTCACAGTTTAGCCTCACCTGGGCACTTTGAAGCCAGATACAACTAGCAGCCATATGTAAATCACTCTATAGCTCCTGACAGGTGACAACAAGAAAGGCACAGGCAGTGGCTGACTTTGCACTTTTTTTTTGGGGGGGGGGGGGGGGCGGGCAGAGCCAGTGTGTCTTATGGACAGCATCAGACCATGTAAAATTACAACTCTACACATCCATGAGTGACACACTCGAGGGGCAGACTCAGGGTGAGCACCAAAGTCCCACTGAATCAAGTCCTGCTCCATAGGGGTACTCATGAATACTGTAGTTGCTGCTAGTCCTCAGAGCCTATTGGCCTATAGGCCAACTTCTTCTAGTGACACAAGGCTCACCCACAACAACACAGTGAACAAAGCCCACACAGGGGCACACAGAGAGAGCCTAGCTCAGATTACTTGGGAGGCTAAACTAACTACTGGATCCTACAGAACACTTACAACACAAGGCCACTCTACAAATTCCAGGAGACATAGCAGCTCTACCTAATACATAGAAACAAACACAGGGAAGCAGCCAAAATGTGGAAACAAAGAATCATGTCACAAATAAAGAAATCTCCAGAAAAAAGAACAAAATGAAATGGAAGCAAGCCACTAGATACAGAGTTCAAAACAATGTTTATAAAAATGCTCAAGGATCTTAATGGGAGCTCCAAGGGACTTAGTGAGAATTTGAAGGATCTTAGTAATAATATCAAGGAATTAGAGAATGTCAAAAACAAAAAAAGAACCAGTCAGAAATGAAGGTCACAATAACTAAAATGAAGAATAATTTACAGAGATGCAACAATTGAGGATTGTGAGAAGCAAATCAATAATTTGGAATATGCAAAAATCATCCAATCAAAAGAGCAAAAAGAAAAAAAAAAAAAGAAAAAAATATGAAAATAGTGTAAGGAGCCTCAGGGACAACTTCAAGCATACCACAGTCACATCACGGGGGTTCCAGAGGAAGAAGAAGAAGAGCAAGATATTGAAAACCCATTTGAAGAAATAATGACAGAAAACTTCCACTATCTGGTCTAGGAAGGGGAAGTGCAAAGGGTCCCAAATAAGAGGAACCTAAAGAGGCTCACCCAGGACACATCATAATTAAAATACCAAAAGTTAAAGACTAAGAGAGAATCTTAAAAGCAGCAAGAGAAAAGCAGTTAGTTACATACAAGAGAGCACCCATGAGACTGTTAGCTGATTTCACAACAGAAACTTTGTAGGACAGAAGGGAGTGGAAAGAAATATTCAAAGTGATGAATAGCAAGGACCTACAACCACAATTACTCTACCCAGCTAAGCTATCATTTAGAATTGAAGATCAGATAAAGAGCTTCACAGATAAGAAAAAGCTAATGGAGTTCATTACCATCAAACCAGTATTACATGAAATCTTAAAGGGTATTTTTTTAAGAAGAGGAAGAAAATGAAGAAGGAGGAAGGAGAAGAGGAAGGAAGGAGAAGGAGGGGGAGAGAAGGAAAGGTGAGGAGAAGGAGGAGGAGAAAAGTATGAACAATAAAATGGCAATAAATACATAGCTATCAATAATTGAATCTACATATCAAAATAAACAAGAAATATATTGAACAAAATAAACTGAAGAATAAAATAGAACTAGAGACATGAAATAGGAAATAGGCTGATGAATTTCAGAGGGAAGGTCGGGGGAGCACGAGAAGAGACTAACCAAATAACATATAAATATATGCATATATATTTACTTACGGAAATACAACAACAAAAAAAATAGGGTAGTGAAGACCTGGGCAAGATGGAAAACAAGTGGAAGGGGTACCAAGGGGAAAAGAGGGATAACTGTAATAAACTCAACAATAAAGATTTAAATTAAAAAAAATAAATATAGTCAACATTTATGAGAATTATTAGAATTTGAAAGTAGAATTTAAAAATTCTATAAACAGATTTATTGTCAAGAGTTTGACAATTTATTGTCAAGAGATTTGCTCAAGGTTAGGTTGTAGAGCAAGTAGATTGCACTTAATCAAATGGCAGTTAAGTCACCAGAAAGCAATTTGACTGGTGGTAATAATACTTATTCTCAGGATCTTTTCCTGAGCACCAGAGTACCTCTTACTACACCATGCACTAATTTGTAATATTTTTTAGTGTTATTGAAAAAGTCAAGTCATTAATGAGGACTTTTCTGTAGATGAATACTAAAAAGGACTATTCAATGAATATATGGCTATTTGGGATTTTAAGAACCAAACATGAATAAATTTAAAAGTAGCTAATTCTCATCAGCCTAAAATAAATCTTTATGGAGTACTCATAAGGTGTCAGGCATCTTTTTTTAAAAAAATTTTTAATATATATTTTATTGATTTTTACAGAGAGGAAGTGAGAGAGACAGAGAGCTAGAAACGTCGATGAGACCAGCTGCCTCTTGCACACCCCCTACTGGGGATGTGCCGGCAACCAACGTACATGCCCCTCACTGGAATCGAACCCGGGACCCTTCAGTCCGCAGACCGACTCTCTACCACTGAGCCAAACCGGTTTCGGCAATCTTAAGCACACAGGAAACAAACAAGAGACTTGCCCAGAGTTTCATTATTGATAAACACCAAGCCAGAAGGCATTATTCAGTTTATTGGGTTTAAACCCACAATCTAATTATCCACAATGCCTAGGAATTTTTCTGAATATTTTCTATCAAATATATACATCTGGCCATCTATAGATCTCATTATATATTTCACTGTTTTTATGCAGAAGACATTTACCCCCTCCCCCTTTTTCAGATGGAGAAATAAAGGTATAATGAAATTCAGGAACTTATCTCAAATTGTTATGAAAGTTGTGTTGAAGTGGAAATACTACAATACATGATATCTTAGGGACCTGAACTCTTTTATTTACATGAGATGTATGTGTTAACAATAAGGAGAAAAGAACCATGGACCACAAGTTAGGAAGCCAGGGCATAGGTCTTCAATGTCCCACAATAACCAATAATGGGTGACACTAACTGGCGGCTTCTCTTGGGGCTTTTATTGCCTCATGTATAAAATGAGGGCAGTGGATCAGAACTCCTCAGCCATCACCCAACTTCTCATTTATATGATGTTATCATTTTAGAAATATATGGAGAAATATATGCACTAGAAAATGCTATGTCAACCATTTGGAAAACCTTGAAATAAATATACTTATTATCTACATCACATGTGTCAAACACAAGGCCCGCGGGCCAAATCTGTCCCGCCAGGCCTTGCAATGTGGCCCGCACCACGCTGTCATCACTGCACTCCGCTGCGTTTCCATCACAATGACAGTTTATGACTGTTCAGTAAACCATTCGGCCCGCGATTTAGGCTGGATTTTAGATTTTGGCCCCTTCTCTGATTGAGTTCGACACCCCTAATCTACATCAACTTGGATAAGGCAGAGACAGTTTTATTAGATATATTTTTTAGTTGAAGAGTTGCTTTTTAATATTTATGCAACATATGCATACTACTGCATTTTTTGTGATAATAAAATTTGAATTTAGTCACATTTATTTATACTGCCTCATGTTAATAGATTTAAATCAGGCGTCTTCAAACTACGGCCCGCGGGCCACATGCGGCCCGCAGAGGAGTCTGATCCGGCCCGCCAGGTTTTTTGGGCAGTGAGCGCAGCCGAGGTGTTACAGTAGGAATTAGTAGTTCATATAGTCCGGCCCTCCAGCTCTCTGAGGGACCGTGATCTGGCCCCCACTTTAAAAAGTTTGAGGACCCCTGAAATGAACTGTGGTATAATTTAAAGACTAAAATCATTATTCTTATGTGTGTAAACAAAATTTCATATGATAATAAACATTTTGAAAACCAATATTGATGAAATGGTGAGAGGATATATAGTTACAAATGGTAGGCAAAAAATGTGTGAGACCTTTGAGCTGAAGTTAAGTAAAATTATATGGGAAACCAATGCAATTTTATTTTTTAAATTATATGTCTTAACTTCTCAGAGTCTTAGTTTTCTGGCTCCCATTTCATAGAAATCACCATGCAAATAGGAGGGGTTTGGGCTCTTAATCAGAATGAAGTCTTAACACTGTAAGAAAGGTGAGTCATTCCATCAAATAAAAGAGTAATATGCAAATTGACCACCATTTTAACTCACAAGATGGCTGTCCCCATGAAGTCAAAGATGGCTGCCCCCATATGAACACAAGATGGCTACCACAAGATGGCCAGCAGGGGAGGGCAGTTAGGAGGGACCAGGCCTGCAGGGGAGGGCAGTTAAGGGCAATCAGGCTGACAAGAGAGCAGTTAGGCATCAATCAGGCTAGCAGGGGAGTGTTTAGGAGGTGATCAGGCTGGCAGGCAGAAGTAGTTAGGGGCAATTGGGCAGGCAGGCAGGCAGGCAGGCAGGCAGGCAGGCAGGCGAGCAGTTGGGAGCCAACAGTCCTGAATTGTGAGAGGGATGTCCCAGATTGGAAAGAGTACAGGCTGGGCTGAGGGAAACCCTTCCCCATACACAAATTTCATGCACCAGGCCTCTAGATGAATATAAGCTCCAATTATTTTTCCAATTTGTCTCCCCTTTACTAACATCTTTGATGTCTCATTGTTTTAGCCTGACTGTTAACTTTATTGTACAGACTTATTTTGAAAATACAAACATAAGGATACTATAGAGAACACATGTTGTATTTTACACTCCTGTGACTATTTTGTAATGACCAATTCGTACATCTTAATCCCTTCACCTTTCTCACCCAGTCCTCACTCCCACCCTACCCCAGCCTCCTCCTTGGTAACTATCAGTATGTTCTTCTCCGTATATATGTCTGTTTCTGTTTTGTTTTATCATTACTATTGTTCTTTGGATTTCACATGTAAATGAACCATGTGGCATTTGTCTTCCTTTGTCTTATTTTACTTAGTATAATGCTGTTAGGTCCATCCATGCTGTCACAAATGGTGGGTGCAGAGGAGCAAACTGTCTTTCCCATTGAAGGCTCTGTTTGTTACTCTGCAGGATGGAACCACACACTTTTCTTTTGATTCTCTTCAAGAAGTTTGGAGCCACCTTTATTTTTTCTTTGGAATGTTTTAGGTGACCTAGCTACCTAGTCTGATTAAAAAACAAACACTTAAGATACAAAAATTATTAAAATGTAATAACTACTGAAAGTAACATTTGAAGCAAGATCTTATCGTAAGGGAGGCTTCTCCTGGAGCAGTGTGACAGCTGCAATGGCTGCTGTTTTGCTTCTAGTTACCATTGGGACTTTCCCTTTACTACCAAATCCAGATATATAAATAATTGCCCGTGCCCACTCATTGAATGCTTGGTCTGTGCCAGTCTACTTCTTCAGTACTCTAAGGAAATTGACTCATTTATTCCTGTCAATAACCGTGGCAGGGCTAATTACTACCTCCATTTCATAAGGGGTATACACCTTAAACACAGAGATGCTTAATCACTTTTTGGACAGCACACAAATAGAACACGTGGGAGGCAAGATCTCAGTGAAAGCAGGTTCCAGAGCCCATGTCTAGCCAGCACAGTATGTACCTCAGTCGACATGCTCAAAGCTGTAGTCATTATCTTGCTATCTCTCCACACTGTGCCACCCCAAACTGGCTTTTCCTCCTACCGTAGATTTTCTCTCTTAATGACATCAGGGTAACCTAGTTCCCCCAACTGAAAGGAACAGACACATCATCGCCTCCTCTCTCTCTCCTCCAACTCTTTTCATCTCTACCTCAGCAACATTTACGCACTGCCTTGAATAAAATTATTAAAATTTAGTTAATAGGTTAATCTTTCACTGAATAGCTCACATACAGAACAAAGACAAGAAGTGGAAAGTTTTACATTTTCTGTCTTCTTAAGACAGTTGCTGCCCATAAATAGTGAAGAAAAACAATGGGAATAAAAACACAGGTCAGTGGATCTTCCACCACAGAGATATGAGAAGGAAAGAATGATGGCCACATACTATTTCCCGGAGTGTTTTGGCTACTTCAAACAACAGCAGTCCTTTCAAGTTCTCAAGGGAAGATGATCGAAGATCATTCCATTCCTTAGGAATTCACAATGCAGGACAATGTTGAGCCCTGAACATTCATTTTATTGAAAAGATCTTAACATTTAGAAAATACTGACTCAAAGACCACACTTCTCCTTGGAGTCATTGTTTCCCAAATTACAAGGCAGTAGCCGAGAAGTATCTGCGAAGGAGAATAATGTTGTGAATCTTGCTTAACATTTTAGGTCAGTCTTGCTAGGAGACATTGTCCACCATCTGTCAGGTTGTTGACGTGTGAAAGATCTCCAGAGAATAAAGACTATTTGGTTGGAAACAGTCTCCTCCAATTTTCTTTTCAAATAATGACTTGGGTCAAAACCATTCTTAGCAGGTCACTGCTAAATAATATGTCTGATATGTTTGACATGTTAGTCTGCATTACATCAAACCAGTTTTGATCATACTTCATAAAACTTCTGATCTGGCTAATACAATGGCTTTCTCCCACAAAGCACTTGAAAGTGGTATTAATGATGTGCAGAATCTACTTCTCATTTTAATTTGCTTTAAGTTTTCCCTTTCCCATTGTAGTGTTACTATGAGGATAAAATGAGTTAGTATATAAGAGTTTATAACAATTTATTTTTTAAATACAGTGTTAAAATGGATTTATTGCTCTAAGTAGGACAGAAATGCTGATTTAAAGGGAATTATTTAAAATTTTTTACATACTTTTCTTTGCAATTTGCAGAGAAACACATGCATGCTCAACTACCAGCATGACTTCATTCATTAATGTGCTTTCTTATCTGAGGTTCTCAGGGCCCCAGGAATGCATTGAACTCTTTTGATATACCGATCCTGTATTTATGGCACTTGCTTTATTTCCCTTCCTATATATTTTCACACTTGTTCAGATCACATTTTTGTCTATATTATATGCACTAAAAGTATAAGGGTTTTTATTGTTTCCAAGTACAACGAGTTTTTGTTATATGAAAAAATAATAAGTAACCACTCAAGTATTTATGGGCAAATATATTAAACGTAGTCACTATCTACAGATCACCCACCTCCGCCCTCTGTCCCCAAACAGAAGAAGTAATCAATCTTTCCTCTATCCCATGTTCTTTCCTTCAGTAGTGTTCTAGATCTTATCAGTCTAGCTTTGCTACTCTAATCTCCATCTGGGGCAGAATCAATTGGTACTGAAGCCCAGATAGATGACATCATGGGAATAAATTGCATTAGTCTTACATAGTAATTGTTCTTCATGTAATCTTTTCATTTATGATGGGGAAAGGGTGGTTTTCAGTAGTACACTCATCTTTCCTTTGCCCAAAGTGAAGAGCAGTAATTGACACACTGCATTAGTGTTAGCTGTCACATGACTCAGTCCAAGTTACATAGTTCTTAAAGTGCTTTCAGTCTCTTTTTGGAGGGGCCTTATTGACTGAAAGCACCATACTAATGCTGCAGCTACAGTAAGAGTTCTAAAAGTCAAATCATATTATGCTGCTTGTACCCCCAAAATCCTTTAGTGTTTACATGCTGCTTACAGGATCAGGTCAGATCTCCCTGACATAGCATGAGCCTGCCTCTCCAGCCTTGTCCCACCTCTTCCTGACATGTGGCCTGGACTCCATCTGAACCCTACCTGCACAGTCTGGATTGCAACCTGTTCTCTCTGTGTGTTCCTGCTATGTCTTTTTACCTCCCTGTCTTCCTTGACAAATAGCATAAATATCACTCCCCTTCACACTTCTAATGAAGAAAACTTCAGTGACCTTTCAAGTCAGAGATGTTGTCATGTTTTGCTCTAGCATTTTTGTTATTATTTGTTCCAGGTCCCCTCGGCTGCTGGCTGTGGTTCCTGAAGCTAGGCCTGAGGTTCTTTATCGGAGTTACTAATATTGGTAAATTATTTTTTTTCTCTACAGATCACTTAAAAGGATAAAAGGATTTTTTAAAATCTTAGAGGAAAGTAAAGAATGATCCTTATGGATTTTTGTCACATTATTAAACAGGAAAAGGATTAAAATGAGCAAATCTGGGGAAATGCTAAGATAGGTTGAGATGGGATTTAAGGAGGTTAGTTGGGTAATTAACATTTATTGAGCACTCATATGTATCAGGCATTTTATGGAGATTTTTCATGAGTCAACTAACACAACTAAAGAGGGTGTGAAGAACTTAGAAAATAATCAAAACTTGACTACAAAGTAAAAAGAAAAGTAGTTTTAGTCACTAATTTCTTAAGTGAGAAAACTTGTAACCATGTTATTTACATATTCAGCATATCCTATATAATAAAAGGCTAATAGGCAAATAGATCAAACGGAGGAAAAACTCGTCCCTATGTCGTGCATTGGTCATTAGGGGGCAGATGCTCAACACGAGGGGGGTGGGAGGAGGGAGAGGAGCACCACTTAGAGAAGCCAGGCTCACAGCTGGCAAGCTTATTGGCAGTGGTGGGAGCCTCTCCCACCTCTGCAGCATCTCTAAGCTGGACATTTCCCAAAGGCTCCTGGACTGAGAGAGGGCACAGTCCAGGCTGAGAGACCCCTCTTGAGCGCCCGAATTTCATGCACTGGGCCTCTAGTATTCAAATAAATAAAGCATAGAGAGACACAGATTGTTAGCATATAACTCTTGTGTTTAATTTAGCTCCTAGGACTTAGGCCTGAGAGTTCATAACTGTTTGTTGATTTAGATAGAGGAACAATAGAAACTACTGCAATGTATTGATATATAGATTATGAAATCCTAGGTTATAAAACATAAAATATATTATGGTTGGGCTCTGATGGAAAAAAATTTAGTTTGAATGACACTGACACTTTTAACCCTTTTTATAAAATATTGCTTTGGATCATGTATTAAAAGCCATTAATCATTTTTAGGTTTTGAATATTTTTGTGTGAATATAAGAAAAATATAAAAATGGATTCTTAATCCAAATTTAGTATTATCAACTAAAATATAAATCTTAAAACATATGCTAATTAATTAACTTGGTTTAATTATACCTTGATCATAATTGCGACCATAACTTGATGCAAAAATGATATGTATATGTAATCAAACTTAAGTATGTACATATTTTACATACATTTTGTAAATATATCCCTGTGTATGTGTGTACAAAGAATCTTCCTAGCATTCAGCACAGTTTCAGCCATGGATACTTAGTCCTAGTAAACTTGAGTTGGAAGGATAGACAACTCTGTAATAAAAGTATTGAAATTTAGCAGATCAGAAAAACAGATATCTATTGAAATTACCTGAAGATTATAGACTTAGTAAATTGTGTAGATTTAAATCTTAAGGCCTAGAAACGATGTGTGATTAGACTGCCACCTTCGATTCTGAGTCAGGAAGTCTTTCCAGATAGAATTCATTTGAAAGCAGATGTCTGCGATTGAGGTGTCAGCCGAGATGATTTCTTTGGAAGCCTCTTAAGTTCCTTAGCTTCTCCCTGCATCTTCATATGGTCTTTCATGTCTGTCTGTCTGTTTTTCTGTGTTTTAATCTTCTCTTCATATAATGACACTAGTCCTATTAGATTACTGCATAGTCCACACTATATGGCCATATTTTTACCTCAATTGCCATTTTAAAAGCCTTAATTCTGAATACAGTCACATTCTGAGATTCTGGGGACCAAGGTTTTGAAATATAAATTTTAAGGGGACACAATTCAGCTTGTACAAGGTTATATTCACTAATAATTATAGTTCATAATAAATCACTACTTACTTTGGTATTAACAAAAATATTGATATCCTTTGTTGAACAATGCTCTAGAAATAAAACTGGGATTTCAAGTAAATACATTTCTTTGATCTTCATTTTCTCAAAAGAGTTTCTAAGGAGAACCCAATAAATAACCCATCAAATGAGAGGAGCACCTTCATCATGAATGGGTATTTCATTGCTATTTTACTGTCATTTTTTGTTGATCTAATAAATGCTCTTTTGTCAAAAAGATGGAATGGGATAATTCCTTTCATGTTCAACAACACAAGGCAAATACAGAAGAATGGAAAAAAACTAGGATGCACTGGCAAGGACTTAGTTCCATGGTAACCACAAATGGATGTGGGACTGTGTCTCTCTCAGTAGCATGCTATGAAACAAAGTGAAGCATCAGAGATGGGACCTAGTTACTCAACAATTGCACTTAGATAATGTTGCTGTATTTGCTTTTCAAAGTACAGACTGTAGAGAAACCCTGTATTTCTTCAAACAAGGACCTCATTGGTCAGATCTCTTGCGCCTCTTCTTATTTTCATTAGTTATACTAAAACTAACCTTCCCTCTCTCATTTCTGAAGTTACAATAAGCCCCTGTAATTCTGAGTATGCAAAGACTAGAAAGCATGGAGTACAAGTTGACTATTGTCTGTGGAAACAATCAGTACCTATTATTGATCAGCAGGTACTCTTCTTGATGCTGTAAATGGCTTATGAAACGGAATCATTGCCAACCCAGAAAAACGACATCATTCTAGATAATCACCTTGATTCCGGCGCCACCTCCTTTCATTTGCATCCTAAACAATGACAAGTTAGTGAACACAACATATATGAAGTCATCAACATAGATGGAGTTTGTGTTTGAAATACCTCTGGCATCTATCTCCACCTATCATCCTCTCTGATAGGATTACCAGGTTTTCATTATTTTTAGGTTCTCTGCATTTTCACCTGAATTACTTTAAAAGCCTCATAAATAATTTTCTCTAAATCTTACCTTGTCGTCCTATAACCCATCTTGCCTTATCAGATTGAAATATGAATTAGATCAATTACTGTTCTTAAAAACTTGTAATGGATTGACAATGCTTACTGAATAAAATTCAAATTTTATCACGGCCCAAACAAATCATAACAAATAATGCCCTACAAAATCATCTTTTATTATTCCCTTCCAACTTCTTACTCCCTACCAAACTACTTCTACTTCACTATATTTAGTGATTTAATACTCTTAAAGCTGTGCTATTTCCTCTATTTGGATAGCTCTGCCTTTCTTTTCTCCCTGCTAGTTCTTATGGCAAATTTCTGCTCATTATTTCAGATAAAACTCATATATTATATTCTCAATGAAGCATGAGAGACCATCACTTTTATTTATCTATGTTGTCTGTCTCATCATGGAAAATTGCACATGTTATAATATTTTGAACTTGATTCCCATTTTTAACTCAGAATTTGTTTTAAAAATCCTAGCCACATACAAGCAAAACTGTCATGTAATCAGTATTCAAAAAGTTATCCCACCATCATTTCAAACTCAATATGTTAATGGACAGGACCTGGGCCTGGGGCGGGTCTGCCTAGGGTCTACCAGAAGTGTGTGCTTTCTTGATTTTATGTAGGAAAGATTTCAAAACGCAAGTCTATGTGATTTTTGACAGTATGTTTATTAAATCTGAGGAGAGTGAAACAAAGGAAGGGTTTAAGATAGAAGAAGCAACAGGAGAGAAGAAGTCAGAGAAAAGGTGACCTTGGAGATAGGTTCAGGGGATTAGCTCGGGTCAAACTGTGTCTGTCCACTTGGTTGTAAGTCTCATGGAGTCCCTTTCCATTTAGGAGAAAAATAACAAAGATACAAGGTGTGGGCATGGTCTTGCAAAAGATGCTGTGGCTCCTTTGTCTTGAGGTTTTTTACCTCTTTGGCCTGCTGGAATACTAGGAGGTTTCAGGGCAGGGTCTTCACAGAATATTCATTAGCTTTTCAGGTGTTTGTCCTTTAATATGCTGGCATAAAAATGTGAATATAGAGGGGTCAGGGGCTTATTTTTTCTTTGTTTATTTTTTCAAGAAGGTCATAAAGAATACCATGAACAGGGACCCTGGAGGGTCAGGAATGTGAAATCCATTTGCTCCTAAGTGTTTTTGTTTAGGGAAGATAAAACCTTGGGATTCAGTAGCTGGCTGTAATTGCTCAGATTGTTTGGCCTTGTTTAATTATACTGTCTCAGTTTCCCTTATTCCACTTGTCAAAGAATCTCCCTAACTTCTTCCTATCCTGCCTCAAATACATCCAAAAAGCAGAATGCTCCATCTTCCACTTAATGTCCTCCAATCCTCTGTGCGGTCAGAGCTGCTATCATTCTTCTTGTCATTTAGGATTAAGCCTCAGAGTCTGCTCTGACTCAGCCTTCTCCTTAATTTGAGCTGTCCAATTAGGAAACATGCTCACTCTAAAACACAAAAGGCAGAGCCCCCATGTTCACCTCTCAAAGAATAATGTCTTCACAGAGCTTCCCGCTGTCTCTGGGTTTCACCTTCCCTGGCTTCAGTTCCCAGACAGTACCATCCCTCCTTGATGCCCGGCCTCCTTTCAACAATGTGGCCGGAGCATCAGCATACATCCTTCTCCTGATTTCATTTACAGCAGGTAAAAGAGATTGGAACTTTCAATAGATGAAACTAGCTGTCAACTTTTAAAAGTTATAGAGAATCTAGGAATTAGAAGACATATAAATATAAGATGACTTTCACAGTGCATATTGCTGGTGCTCCAGCATCTGTTCTCCCTCCAGAAGGTCATCAGTTGCAACCATGGCCTAGCAGAGGCCCTCCTCAGGTAGTAGGCCTTCAAAGCTACCTTAACTCCTGGATCTATTGATTGGGTCGAAGAGGTGGTTGATATTGGGGCAAAGATCATCAATAAAAGAGGACATCTGGGAGCATTATCAACAATAAACAGAATCTTGAAGGGTGTGTTATTCTCCAAACAGTATTCTCCATTTTGCTGGCATAGGAGGGCATACTGGAAGAGGAGCTGGGTCACCCATGACTTTCTACTTTTGCAGGACACTGGCAGTGTGAGCTTACAGATATGCTTGATGCTTGAACAATGCCCAGGGGCTCCCACTGTGCCAGATCACAAGGGTTTCGATTGGTAGCTGGCAATAGTGCCCCCAAGCAAGACTGTTATCTAGTCCGTAAAAGCCTTGAAATCTGGTATTGACTTAGCCTCCTTATGGATGAAGGTCCTTTCTGTCACCTGTTTCCAGAATGGGCAGGTTTCACCCTTACTGAATATTTGCTCTAGCCGGTAATTTTCCTCCGCAATCAGCTTATCTTGAGTTTCCAGAAATTCTTCAGATGCCTTCACATCAACACTCACAGACTCACTTTCACATTATGGAATGAATAACAATCCTTGAGTGATTTAAAGCACCCAGAGCTCGCACTAAATTCAACACCACACGTGGGTCCAGCCTTTTCTTTCAACTTGGAAAGCAAACTTTATTCTCTGGCTGTGATCCTCATGGTGCAGAGAGGTACAAGCTCCTGCATCTGGTCTTCGCTCAGATCATTAGAAGTTTCTCTATGTCTGACACAGGCCCTTCTCAAAAAGTTTTCTTTGTCTTGTTGCCTTCAATGAATCAGATCCTTTACACAGCTTCCACCGCTTGTTCCCCTTCAAGATTGTAGCTATGGGGAAATGGTACATGCCTGACTGGGGAGCAATAACCATTGTAGTCCTTAATCACTTTAAATTTCATTTCTAGGTCAATCACTTGATGTGGCCTCTTAGTGACAACTATAGCAGTGGATTTTGTACATTTAGGGAACATGATGAACGGAATAACATGAGACTAAATCAAGTACAAGAAAAATGTACAATTAAGATTTGCAAAGGTTTCTGGAGATGTAACACAGAAACTGTTTTACAGAAAACTTTCTTTTTGTAAGTGAAAGAGTACACTTTAAAATAATGACAATAGCAAATATTTTATTGTGTCTTATAGTATACTACAGGCTCAGTGCACAAAATTCATGCCCTGGGGGAGGGGGGGGCGTCCCTCAGCCCAGCCTGCACCCTCTCCAATCCAGAATCCCTCTGGCAATCCAGAACCACTGGCTCCTAATCACTTACCTGCCTGCCTGCCTGATGACTCTAACTGCTCCCCTGCTGGCCTGATGGCCCTAATTACTCCCCTGTCAACCTGATTCCCCTAACTGTTCTCCCCTCCTGGCCTGATCGCCCTAACTGCCTATCTTCTCTCCCTTCCTCTCCCCGCCTTTGGACTCCAGGCGCAGGCATGCTGAGAGCTCTCTGCTGAGATCCCACCCTTGTCCTGATTGGTCATTACATGATGGCGTCCTGGCCAATTTGCATATTCATCTATTATTAGTATAGATGATACACTTTTACATGCATTATCTCCTTTCATATTCATATCAACCTATAAACAGGTTATTATTCCCATTTTACAATATAAATGAGGAAGCAGAGGAACAAGATAATATTTCTTAAGAGCTAATAATGACTCATTTTTCTCCCTCAGAAAGATGGAGGTGTAGAGGTAATGAGTTGGGGGCTGGAATCTTGATATCCTAACTCAGAATACAGTACCCTAAAATAGTAATCATAGCATTTGAGATCTTATAGAAATACTAGAAATTCATGCAAGGGGCTCGGCCCTCACAGCCATAGCAGCTTGCCTTGACTCTTGTAGCTCTAGCTTCTCCTGGAAGGATGTCAGGTCTAATTGGTATAGTATGCTTTTATTATTACTGGTATAGATCATAGCACCATGTCAACTTTTTTCAATATTTTCCAAACTTGAATGTGAAAAAACATTTAAATGCAGATGTTATCTAGAAGAATTTTATTTTAGTGAAAAAAAATATTCTGAATTATTTTTGTGCTAGCATTACATAAGCACTGGCCTGTGATGTCAGTGCATTTGTTTGTGTTGCTCATTACAACTGCAATGTCTCTAAGTAGTCATTTTGTAATAGCCCAGATAAACTAAAGAAGTATAAATAATGTATCCCACTCAATGATAACCAAATGGCATTGAGGTACACTGTACAAGTGAAGGTTTCATCACTGTCCAAATGGAGAATCACAAAGATGAGCATTGGCCCTCAAGCATGGATGTGTATGTGGATGAAATGCGGAAGAACTTGAATGATAGCAGTCAGTGCCATATTTTCTTTGTGACTAGTTATATATTATCAGAAAAATGACCTTAATTATATGTTAAATCAATGTTGTGAATTTCAATTTCTTTAGTTTTCTGAAGTTTTTAATTTCTACATTTATTTTGGTATTATAATTGAATGATACATGATTAAACTATTAGTAGATTTGTGTTCTCTCTTCCTCTCTCTGCATACACATGGCATAAATCAACTAACCCCTGTGATAATTCATCATGTCAATATGTAAATAGAGAAACTGAAATAAAGAAGACTTTGTTCAAGCCAAATTTGATAGAGATTGATTGACTTAAAAAGTATTTCCTGCTTCATAGTTAAGTGTCCTTTCTGATATCAACTTCTCTTATAGATGATGGGTTACATATAAAGAAAAACAAAAAAGTTAAGATCATAGGACAAGCTATGGGCAGAGAAGGAACTATACTTGAGCTTAATTAAATAATTCTACTTCAATTTGATGACCAAATTAGGGACTATTAGGTTCTTTTCTTGGCAATCAATGATGGCGTAAGGCATTATATATATATGGGCACTGCCAGTTTAGAAGCATTTTGGTCATCAGTCTTTATTTAAAGCAGAGATTTTGTACTGTGTTGCTTCAAAGGTCCTCTTCTCAGCTTTAAGGACCTTAAGGGAACAGTGTAGGGGAACTATTTATGAGTCAGGACCATGTCCTTTCCAATTAATCTGACAAGCTTTATTTTGTTTGATTTAGAGCATATTTGACTTACAGTTAAGATCTCATTTGATAAAAATACTCTGAAACTTATTTTGTTTGTAAAATACTAATTCAAGGAAATAAATCAAGTGGAGGATATTTTGCATGAGTTAAAATATCTCTGATCATCCTATTGTTGAACTCTTCATCATAAAAACTTTGTTGTATATTTGAAATGTCAATAGTCTTAAAATTAATAAGAATCCCAATTAACAAATGGTTAAAAATAAAAGAACAAGAAATCTAATGTACAAAATAAACTGGTGAATAAAATAAAATCAGAAGCATGGAAGCATGGATGAATCTCAGAGGGAAAAGGAGAGAAGGGTGGAAGAGATAAACCAAAGATTGTACCTATGGACATAGACAGTAGGGTGGTGAAGGGGGGTGGGGCGGGAACCTGGTGGAGGGGGGCAATTCTATATAAGAGAGAAACACTTTCTTTTCTTTTTAGCTGTTTCCTATCCTGATGTCAATGTAAGGCTGGTTTATTATTTAATAAGTCAAAGAAGAAAGATCACAATGTCATTTCAATCAATGCCAACCAAGCATTGAAAACATTAGACGTCAATTCATGAAAAAAACAACCACCACCAAAAAAACACCTCTCAGAAAAATAGAAATCTAAGGAAATTTCTTCAAATTGTAAAGAAATGTAGACAATTCTGCCAGGATATATTCAATCATGCACCCTACCCACAAAGTGAATTTAAAAACTAACTCCCTTGAGATTTTTTTCTTTAACCTAGGACTTATTTAAAAGTCTATTGTATAATTTCCAAGTGTTTTTTGAGATTTTTATATTTTTGTTATTGATTCTAGTTTGATTCCATTATGGTTAGAAAACATACTTTGTACACACAATCTATAATTAAGATACTAGTTATACAAATACAATACCTATACAAGTTGTATAAGTTATACCTGTACAAATATAGTAGCCAAGTCTATGTGGTGTTGGCAGAAAGACTCACAAATAGGTGAATGGGACAAAATGGAGAACCCAGAAATATAACCACAAAAATACGCCAAACTGGTTTTTGCAAAAGTAAAAACGTAATTCTTTGTAAGAAATACAACCATTTCAATAAATAGTCTTGGAAAAATTAGGCATCTAGAATGATACACATGTGTCAAACACAAGGCCCGAGGGCCAAATCCGTCCCACCAGGCCTTGCAATGTGGCCCACACCGCGCTGTCATCACTGCACTCAGCTGCGTTTCCATCACAATGACAGTTTATGACTGTTCAATAAACCATTCGGCCCGCGATTTAGGCTGGATTTTAGATTTTGGCCCCTTCTCTGATTGAGTTCGACACCCCTAATCTAGAATGTAAATCCCATGATGGGAGGGAGATTGTTGCCCTGTTCACCAGTGCTCGCAGAGTGTGGCACATAATAGATACTCAGTAATTCTTTGTTGAATAAACACTGTGGCATAATAGAAAAATAGGAACACTGGTATCTGTAGACAGATCCTGGATCTGTTTCTTCATGCCTATGTTGACTTGGATAAGGTACCCATTTTCACATTTGCAACAGAGGCACTATGAGTAATAAATGAAGTGACTCTTGCAAAAGTGCCAAGCAGAATGACTAGTACCTAGCAGGTACATGGTAATCTTCATTCTTTCCTTTTCACACATCTTTCCCTTCCTTCTAATGAGTAGTCATTCCAAGAAAGACAAGAAGCTTACAGCTTTCTTTTTCACTGAAAACATCTTAGCTCTGATTAATAGAGTAGTATGGCTCTCTCAACTATTGTACATGGTTTAATTTGATATTCTTCATAAGCCTATTCAAGTTGTCAGCCTGTGCAACCATAAGGGAATAGTGAAGTTTCTCTGTCTGTAATAATCCAATTTTTAAAAATTGGTTTTAGAGATAGAGAGAGGAAGGGAAAGAGAGAGAGAGGGAAAGATAAATATCAACTTGTTGTTCCACTATGTATGCACTCATTGGTTCATTCTTGCATTGCCTTGACTGGGGATCAAATGGGTCAATGTTCTAACTCTGTGGTTGGCAAACTCATTAATCAACAGAGCCAGATATCAACAGTACAACAATTGAAATTTCTTTTGAGAGCCAAATTTTAAAATTTGAACTTCTTTTAATGCCACTTCTTCAAAATAGAGTCACCCAGGCCGTGGTATTTTGTGGAAGAGCCACACTCAAGGGGCCAAAGAGCCACATGTGGCTCGCGAGCCGCAGTTTGCCAGCCCTGGTTCTAACCAACTGAGCTACCCTGCCAGGGCCTACCAACTTTTTCATTGTCCTACTTCCTTCCTCTCAAAGGCTTTTGGAGAGTGCTCTAGGTATTGATTCTGGTATGCCAACTACCAGACAAGTCTTCAGGCAGCTTATCCATGCCCTTTAGAATTGTGTAAGGTTAAACTAATATATCTTTTCACTCTTCATTTTCTGAGACTAAAGATTTCCTTTAGTCCTTTTCTGGAAACCACCTTTTTTTTTTCTTCTGCTTTGCTATATCTTTCTAGTGTTATATCTAGAGCTTCATGAAACTTCCCTGGTATAGAGACATTTCCTTTTATTTCATTCTCAAATAGAGGTGGGGAGAAATGAGCATACTACTCCAATATATCAGAAATATAATACCAGAGAAAAGTTAAAATTTTTATTTTTATAAATATGCTATTCTACACACCAACTCAGAGTTTATTTTCTTTAACAATTCCTGTTTTTGAAATAAAGAATGCCCTTTCCCCCCCTGCTGTGCTATGTCCATGTCCCTATCTGACAGAGATTTGTGGATAGCCTTTGGGCTTAAACGGGCTATTAATTTATTGTCTTTTAAGTCAATTTCCCCAGACGGCAATGGAGACCGATAGGATTTTATCAAATACATATGACTTGAATTATTGTAAACTTATCTAATATTTTTCACTTCCTTTGACATTTTCATGCAGAAACAAAGCTCACCACACTTTGTCACTAGTATTTTGCTAAGTAACTTTTAATATAGTCTATTAAAAATGATTTATAGACTAGGTCATAGCATGAGAAGCTCCAATCCTTCCTGTTAGTAGGTGAAATCAATAGAAATATTGACATCCCAATCTTTCATTCTGGAGGCCTCTCATTTAGGTAGTGTGAAAGTTTTTCATACAAATTTAAAGTTAAGAAAAATAGGAAAACTTTTTTAAATGTTTAGAGAGGACATTAAAAGAAAATAATCTAATGGAGATATTTTGCTCTTGTTAATGAAAAATAAAACATTAAATAAGAGAGAATTTCCTAATGACAGAAGCACATTAGTATAAAAACTCTCCTTAAATTTATAGCACAATATAGTGTCGATTGCACTTTCACAATCATTATATCATTTAATTTTCAAGAAACCCTAGAAGGCAGGTAGGAGAACTACTGTCCTCACTTTTCAGCTGAAGAATGGGAAATATAAAAAGCTCAATTACTTTTAAAGTGCCACACATTTACTTAGTGGTAGATCATACTTTGGTAGGAAGATTTGTTTATAGATACCCAACAAACATTAAAAATATTACCTGCAATCTTCCAAGTTGCCTGAGCCACTGTCACCCACTCTCCTTGGATATAACATTGAGTAAGTCTCTTGCAATGGCTAGCTTCCCAATAAATGGTGTGTTAGAGGGAACCTCCCGGGATTTGTAGACTCTCCTACCCTAAGGAATTGTTGGGTAGTCATTTCCAGAAAACTGCCACTCTCAGATAATATCATTCAAAGAGCAGCTATAGAAAAAAACCCTAGTTCCACAGATCTGTCATTCAGGCTTGGTCATTCCTTCAGGGGACAGCAATAGGATTATGTTTTCTTTCCTGCTGATGATATATAATAATATATTCAGTGAATTATTTATTGAATGAACAGTTTAAAAGCTTTTAATCACCTCAAAGTTTAGATTAAAAAATATATATTCATCTCATATCAATCTCATTAAGAGTCTCAGATATTAGCCCTGACTGGGTGACTCAGTAGGTTGGAGTATCATCCCATACACCCAAGGTTGAGGGTTTGATTATGATCAGTACAATACTTAGGTTGCTGGTTCAATACCTGCAACATACAAGAGACAACCAAATGAGATTTTTCTCTCACTTCTATGTCTGTCTTTCTTTCTCCCTTCCTCTCTCTCTAAAAGCAATCATATATATATATATATATATATATATATATATATATATATATATATATATATATATTCTTAAATAAGGATTAAAAAAAAACCTCTGATATCCTGCCACTAACATTTCTATGCTTCATTTTTCACAAGTTGAAATGAAGAATTTATTCATTTCAGTAATCATTGAACTTTACTGTTTATAAATGTTTTAAAAACATTAAGTCACAGTTTATCCATAATAATTCTATGAGATAGATAAATTTTGTTAAAAATTACACTTGACAGAAAAGTTATATTACAATTCAAGGTCATATAACTAATAAATTGAGACCCACGGCCACACCAAAAATCTCTAACATACAGAGTGGGCAAAAGTAGGGTTAAGGTTGTTTATATGGAACATAACACAATAATAAGTAACAATACAAGAATAAACTCTGTTTTGCATACTCACAGCTGTAAACCTACATTTGTCCCAACCTATATATCTCTAACTCTAAAATCTCACATCTACTCAGGTCTGCATTTTTCCATCAATGCAATTTTATAAAATATGATACCTTCTACCACTTTAGAAATGCTACTGAATAAAAAGGCAGCAAACTATAGTACAATTTATTACCTGAGCAGCTTAAAGTATTGAACCATGGATTTTTTTAGTTTTCTCACATGTGTCTTTGGCTTTAATTACATCTTTAATTATCTGGCAGCAACTAGACAAAGAGGTAGGCTCCTCAAGAATTGGAGAAAACATTCTGGTACAGAAAAAATGACTTGATGCAATTAGTAGACTTGTTGAATGTGAGATAAAAACTCTAAACACATTTTTGCCAATCTTCCTGATAATGCTCATTTCAAAAAGTAATTACTTGCTTTGAAAGGAATGAGCCTACATGGTAAAACATCCCTGGGTCAAGAAACTCTCATGTAAATACTTGTTTAAACACTTTTACAAAGATGTATTATTTATTGAGGGTCACATAATTCTCTCCTGATGTTATCCTTCATTATGAGTAGGAGCTTGGGATAGGTTAATGGGCTGGTAGTAAGATAGCCAGCAAATCTTATAGCTGAAGGGTGGGGGGAGGTCATGTTCTGGCTCAAGACAGTGAAAATCAGAAAATCAGAAGAGCTAGTTTAGCAAATATTCTGTTGGCAGTTCCCTGGGCAAACGCTGCAGCTACTTTTGTTTGTTTGTATGGACACTGTTTTGCAGTGTCCGTAACTGATAAACAAACCATTCTGACAATCAGGGAAAGAATGTCTAAAGATTATATGAAGGTAGAAACTCAGAAATTACTGAAAGAAGTCCCCTATGAATTTGGTTTGAGACACCTCTGTAGGGGAGAGTAATGAAGGCTTAGCCACAGCTAAGCATGCTGGGTTTGTGTTATGGAAAAAGAACTCTGGCCTTCAATACATTGATTTAATGCCAGCCATAATCAACCTACTCAGCTTGTGAAAAGCAGAGCTTTGATTCAAGAGATGTGAAAAAGCTTTTTAAAGAAGTTTCATGTAGTTGCTGCTTTCTATTAGGGGGCCAAGTTCAATTTTAAACTGAAAGTAGAGGGGAGAAAGCAAAATTGTATTGTGGATTGATAACCTGCTATAGTTTAATTTACTCACAAAAGAAGTGAGAAAAAAAAATAGGACCCTATGTCATCCACATATAAGATTTATTCATTGCCAGGATTCGAAGAGCAGAGATTCCTGCGATGAAAATATATGACAACTTAAATTCAATACAAAGAGACATAGAAGATAAGGACATTCAACAATGGATAGTGTTTGTTCCTTGAAAACTGCTTAGAATAAATGGCTGCATGACCTAAAAATGTTGTCCTTTAAAATTTTCCAATTTAAAGTTTTCATCACACTTCAGAAGAAATAAGTTTAGTTTTCCTACATTTATGAAGCTACTGACATTAACCTGAAGGCATTATTTGCAAATGATGCTCTATTTAAAAAAGGCAGACATTTGTACTGTGCTGTTTTGCAAGAACCCTTGAGCTAAAGCTCAAAGAAATTGGCACTTCTACATTCCTTTAGAAGCAGGCGAGAAAGCCAAGAGGCAGTGCTACACCTCTCTCCAGCTTGGCTTCCAACTCTAGAAATAATCATCAAAACCACACCCAGATCACATGTTCAGCCATGTAGAGAAGAACTTGAAAAGAGGAGCTGAAATACTAGCTCCCATATTATGCTCAAATGACCCAGATAGTGGATTTGCAAATTCCCACTTAGCAAGTATATGGTGTTTATATGAAATTCAACTACTCCAGGTCAGGTGAGCCAATCCTCCCCAACGTCGGATTTGCAATTCTGACCCTTCCTTACCAACAACAAAACAGGTGAAGTGTTTTTGTTGTTGTTGCTTGTTTGTTTTGCTTTTAGGCAGTAATGCCAAGAAAATCCAGGGAGAGTTAAGTGTGGCAATTTAGATTATGACCCCTCTCAGAAATTCGGCCAGCTACCTAGATCCTTTCTAATGAAATCATTGTTCTGCACACATTCATGCTTTAGTAACACAGCATTGACTTTTTTTTTTTTTTAAAGAAATTTAAATTCTTAATCATCTAGTGAATTTAACTGAACCTTTTCCGTTCTTATAAAAGTCATGTTCTGATATTCTGGATTATCCTTTGGGGGAGCTGGGAAAAGAAATGGCACTTTCTCACTTCAGATCTTATCTCCTTTTAGGGACTGAAATACCAGTGACTTTCCTCTGCTGGTATCTCAGAACAGGCAGATGGTTGGATAAGTAATAAGAGAAAGTAGGTATTTATTGGAGGATGGTGAGGTGACAATGTGACTTAGAAAAAAAAAAAAAAAAAGCAAGCCAAAACCTGGGGTAGATGTTGTGAAGTATTTTAGTGCAGCTTATTACTAGCATTGTGGCTTTCAGGTACTAATCTCTTAAACCTCCATTTCTTCATCTAAAAGATGGAATTTATACTTCTGCCTTGCCATGTTATTGTGAGAATTAGATATTACATATGTCAAGGGCCTAATACAGCACCAGACTCAGAACAGAATCTCCATAAATTGTAATTGCTTTCTACTTTAGTCTCAGATTACTCATAAAAAATATACTCACAGGTTAGCTATAATAATAATAGCTATTCTTATTGAACTCTTCATATATGGAGGTAAATGTATAGAATACATGTTCTGTCTCATTTAATTCTTACTATATTGCCTGAATATTTTATATTGTTATTCCAATTTTCCATTTGTAAAAATTAAGTCCTACCCAAGTCAAGTAATTTGTCCAAGGACAAGTAGCTTAAAATGGATGAGTGAGAATGCAAACTCAAGTTTAACTTCAAAGCTCATGCTATTCACCAGTAATCCTATATAATAAAGATGTAATATGCAAATGGTCATTACACCATGAAGCATAACAATCAAATCATGGTTGAGCAGGAGGGTGGGGGAGCAAGCTACAAGCAGGTGGCAGAGAGCTACAGAAGGGGCAGGGCAGCAAGTTGTGAGGAGGGGGACAGGGGAAGCTACAGGAGGGTGGGGAAGCAGATGGAGAGCTACTGGAGGGTGGCAGCAAGCTACTGGCGAGCTACTGGTGCATGGATTCATGCGCAGAGCTACTAGTAATCCTATAAGGGCTTTGTAGTCAAGTGCAACCTGAGACATTTGCTAAACTATCACACCCCATCAGGTAATAGAAAACAGGGTGTATTTGTTGATGGTATGGTGATTGTTGGTAATGATTTTAAAAGGGAAAACATGGAGGTGAAGAAAGACAGAATGAGTAAGAGTTATCAGGGTACTTATGCTCCTTAGAGAACCCTGTACTGTCTGATGGCCTCCTTTTTCTGGTCTCACAGAGGCCTGGTTTTGTGTTACTTTTACTTTTGGTATAATCTAGAGTTTCCCCTCAATTTTATCTTATGCCCCAGTAAGTCATCCTTATTGGTTCTCATAAGACTTAGGTTTCAATATGGCTAAGTCCCATATAATCACCAATGTCCATCCCCTAGCACTAAAATTGCAACCTCTTTCATCTCACAGCAAATACAAATTACTAAAATTCTGCGGCCCACGAAAAGTTTTATATATTTTTTTGCCGATCTGACAAAAATAGGTATATAATTTTGATTCATTCATACCAAATCATTATTTCATTATTGTTGTATTGGCTATCTTCATTTTTATTATTTGACAGTCTAAGGAAAAAGAGGTCAATGCCCCTGAATAAGTAGTCAGGTATTGCATGTTTTATAAATTCTTATAGCACAGCAGTTGAAAATCGCTGACCTAGCAAGGTAGTCCATGCTTTTGAGCCAGTTCTACCTGCATAGCAAGCAGGGTGTTTTTGGCCTTAGAGGCATCATTCTATAGGATCGAGTTTGCAATTCAAGCCTTGGCATGCCTCCTGCCTAGTAAGCCTAGAGGAAAAGGGATTCCACTAAAATTTAATCTTTTCAAAAATTTACAGAATCTTTGAAGTCCTTATCATGTGTCCACTGTCATCATTTCTCTATCTCTACTTAAATTCTGCTCTGAACACGAAAGCCATATTTCTCAAGCTGTGATTATGTCCTTGCTACAATGTGAGAAATCCCCCATATAATCAGAAATTATGGGGATTGCCAAAACCAGTTTGGCTCAGTGGATAGAGCGTCAGTCTGCAGACTGAAAGGTCCCAGGTTCGATTCTGGTCAAGGGCATATACATTGGTTGCGGGCACATCCCCAGTAGGGGGTGTGCAGGAGGCAGCTGGTGGATGATTCTCTCTCATCGATGTTTCTAACTATATCTATCCCTCTCCCTTCCTCTCTGTGAAAAAAATCAATAAAATATATTTAAAAAAAAGAAATTATGGGGATGGCACTCAGGAACCTGACTTTAAACAGACTCAGATGGTTCCTATGTATGCCATAGTTGGTAATCACTACATCAGATCCACAATACTATTGTCTACCTAACATTGAACTTCATCATTATGTGGCATCTTCTTCCACTGGGATCTGTCAGAAGTGATCCATTGGATTCTGCATCTGAACAGTCATCTGCATCAACCCAATTTAGCTGCATACCTCTGAGAATATGTTTCATTCACCTTCTACTCACTGCTTCCCCTCCCCCCTCCCCCACTCCCCACCTCCAGGGCCCGCCCTGCCTTCCTCCTTCTCCCCACCTATTCAAGCTGTGAGAACCTCTGAAAGCCCAAATTTGAAACATCTACCTAATTCTTGATGCTCTTTTCCTTAACCCAGCCTTTGTTTTCTTTAGAATTTTTCTCTTTTTCTTTCCATTCTTAAGTTTATATTCCCTCTGCATTTTTATTTTAATTTCATTTTTTTAAAAATTGTATTGATTTGAGAAAGAAAAAGGGGAGAGAGAAAGAGAGAGAGAAAATGAGAGAGAGAGAGAGAGAGAGAGAGAGAGAGAGAGAGACATTGATTTGTTGTTCCACTTATTTATGCATTCATTGATTGATTCTTGTATGTGCCCTGACTGGGAATCAAACCCATAACATTGGCACATGGGGGTGGATGTTCTAACCCACTGAGCTACCCACCCGGGACTCCCTCAGTCTTTTGAATCTATGCTTTAGCTACCAGTAGTCAGTCTTTCATAATTTAGTGCTGTATATTACCAAAAGAAACACAGGATAATATTTTTACATTTCCACAAGGAAATTCACAACCAATTCAGAGGTGCAGTAAAAAAAAAAAAAAAAAAAAAAAAAAAAAAAAAAAAAAGAGAGAGAGAGAGAGAGAGAGAGAGAGAGAGAGAGAGAATTTTTTTCATTCTCTATCACTCATTAGTCACATATAGGAGATGATATCAAGCAGCATGTGGTGAAGCGTAATGTAACCCTTCATACCTATTTGGATCTTGATGCTATTTAACTTTTTGCTGTACAAACCAGTTTATTTCTCAAAATGCAGAATCAATTTATTGTTTTCTATCAGAACTTAAAAATAGAATAGACAAGAAATATCAGATTTTATTATATATATATTTAAAGTATTGTATAATGAAAATATTTTCATGACTATGTGTGTATATTTGTGAATAGCTGGGCATGATGGAAAGTGTCTTAATTGTAATCTATGGTTATTAAAAATAAAAGTAATGTGTTTAAATTTCAGAGGATTAGATTGGCCTTATGCATGCTGTGAAGTCAGAGTGTCTTTTTAAGTAAAAGTTGTCTCTCTAGAGAATTGGCCTTCTTCCCAAAAAAGCATATATTTTCTTTAGTCTCTACTAATCAGTCAGAGCTAAAACTTTCCATTCTGATGATGCTTTATTCAATTTAACAGATATATAAAACATTGACACAATAGTATTTATTATACTACTTACTTAACTATCTTAGTCTCAACTTTGTTAACTATAAAAACAGAGATAATAAAGACTGGGTTTTTGTAAACGCTAAGTGAGATAACTTACATAAAATACTAAAAATATATGTTTAGCACAAAGGAAGCCATCAATAAATGTCAGCCATCATTATTATTATCATGTTTAATGGCATAAACCAAATACAAATCCTAGCTCAGATCTGTGCAAATAGGATAAAATAGAGCATTCAGCACAAAGATCTTGGAGTCTAAAACTGCTGTAAATTTATTCAAAGATTTTTTGGAAAGCCTGGATCTTATGAAGCCTCAGAGGAAATTTCAAAGAAACAAGATATATATTCATGCTCTTAGCGAATTGTTTAAGGGCAAATTAGTTATTTTGTGTCTGCCAAAACAAATATGGATTTCCCCTTGAGATCTAAAAATACATTGCCCAATAAATTGAACATTTGAGGCTATTTTTCTCACAAGCATGGGACAGAGAAGGGAGAGAGAGAGAGAGAGAGAGAGAGAGAGAGAGAGAGAGAGAGAGAGAGAGAGATTGAGAATGAATCAGAAGCCAGCAACCTTTTAAAACTTATTTTACTTTATTAATCCATTGTTATTTGTATGTACATCTTTCTTCTCCATTCAACTTATTGCAGAAGTAAAGAGACAGTCTTCATGGAAAAGCATAAGCCAATGTGTTTCTTTAGCTACCACTGTGTCCATGTATGTTTGCTATAAATTAACCTTTGTATTCAAAGTGCTATGAATCACCATCAGTGCAATTTTAAGAGCCAGTCCCCCTCTACTACTCTATGTTGTTTTTTTTTTGCTGTGTTTCCTGGATGTGTTGAGGCCCCAGGAAGTTTGATGTTACTCCCCAGCCTGGCCTCTTAGAGACAGTATTAGTTTTTTAAGGAGGTAATTCATATTGGTTAATGTTTATAGAGTTTAAGAGAGTAGATTTCAATAGTATATACAAAAGCCAAGCTGACTGACAGCTTTTGATTGCCCAGTGGTAAGGCTTATTAACAGTTATCCCATTGTGTTCTCAATAAGGTCATCGAACTGCCCAGGCTTGCCCTAGTCAGTTGGGAATCTCTTTCAAAGGCTTCTGCTGATTGGACCATCCAAGAATAGAAAGAAGAAAGTAATGATTGTTTTACAAGTTGGGCTTGGTTTAATTAAATATTGGATGTGGAATTATGGTAAGAGGAATAGGCAGAGTTGCAATAAAGAAAGAGCTCAGAAAAATGCATGAACTCAAGAAGTGACAGAAGACAGCTCAATTCTATTAACTTATAACAGTTCTAATGGTGCTGTTAATGTGTTTACATAAAAGAACACTGGGAAGCATAACAGAGAGACACAGACAGATGCACATATAAGCAAAGGGAAACATGGAAGATGCAAATAGATCATATAAGTCATAAAAGAGTGCATGGGGAGGAGATCATTGGTTATAATAAAATAATGAGGGGAAACTGAAAATATGGTTGTTCTGGAAATGGTACTGTTAATGAAGATATTTTTTATTGATACTTGATGCCAAAAAACAATTATGTTGTTACAATTATGTTTTATAATTTTTTAAAAAAATGGCACAGTGAGTAACAGTATATTTTTCCTGATTTCTGTAAGGTACCTGAGTAACCCAAGACTGCCCAGCTATGAATTTCTAGTAGTGCCACCTATTGTTTGGATGTTCACACTGCAGCTATGTGTGGTTGTACAGGTAAACTGTGCCTCTGAGAAGAGCCTGCACTGAACCTCTGAGCTAACACCCTGGGACACCTGTGATGAAGTTATAAGGTCACACACAACAAAATGCACTTTATGGAGAAATGATCAAGTTTAAATGCTGCCATGTGGGATCCGCACAGAAATTTCTTTACCTCTTTGGTCACTATGTTGAAATTACAACTAACTCTGGGTTAACACCATAGCTACCTCTTAACCAAACAAAACTATAAACTTAGATTAGGAGATGCATGTTATAATCATGAATCTGAGATTCTTAGATAGTAGCCAATATCCTTTACCTATTCTTAGAATTATAAGCGCAATCTGAAATTTCCTTAATACAGACATAGTGTTTTGTTCTGATTCTAAAAAAAGGCATGTGGAGAAATGACTGTGAATATGAGGTGAGTTGATCTCAATGTAAAAGAAATAACAACAGTTAAAGGCTTAAAAATATCTCAGATAATGAGATGGTTATTATCTTAAGTAAGTAAGCATTTTGTATTAGCAACTTCAGACCAGCAAGTTACTTATTATAAAACTAGAGGTCCAGTGCGATTGAAATTGCGTGATAAAGCACCCCACGGGCTGCTGCGGTTGTCAGACTGGACTGCCACTGAGGGCAGCTGGGACCTGTGCCTGACTTCTGTCCAGCCCCCCCCCCCCCCCCCCCCCCTCCCGCACCTGCCTGTGTCTGCTCTGGGCCACCAGAGCTGCTGCACTGGCTTGGGCAGGCTCCCCTGTCTCTGTCTCCATCTCCACTCCGGGTCTCACCTGCATGCACACCTCCTCCTGTCTGGTCATCCCATTATGGTGTCCTGGCCTAATTTACATATTACCTCTTTATATATTAAGATATGAGCACTGTAGCACTCATAGAACAAGGTAATATAGACAGTGTATAAGATCAAGAGAATTTGTATTCTTTTCTTAGTCACATTTCTTTTTCCTGTAAAATAGTCACTAACTTTATTAGATATGCAGAATTGGAAATGTCCCAATTTTTCTACTCTTGAAGAGGGTTGGACTATAATATGCAAGTTTTCTCACAGATAGAGAGCATATGTTGCTGTTTCACTTAATTACTCCTATGCATTGCATTTACTCTCCTATCCTCAGTCATGTGTACAACTTGCTTCAGGTCTGAAAATGCCAGCTTGCTTTATATTCCTGGGAGGATGAAAGACGAGAGAATAGAGGAGATGATGACTATCTGGCTGAAGGGATGCATATAGTGGCTGGGGGAAAAATGTTGGGTATGCAGGAAGAGTATCAAACTGAGGAGTCCATTCCTTGTTCAAGGTCCTTGCGGTGATATAAAACAGTAGATTTCTACAACTAAATCAGTGGTAATAACAAATTCCCGCCATGCTGGTCAAATACAAAGCAACAGCTTGTTTGGTTGGTGAACCCCTAGTTCTGTGGCCCCAGCTCTGATCTTACCATCAGGTGCTAAAGCCTAACTCAGCCTGTTTGCTAGCACTGACCTAGTTGATGAATAACCCTAACTGCCTTGTGGAGTGGGGTTGAGATAAATTGTTAACTTGAACAGGAGGAAATAGTCAAAGTATGGTCTGTGTTTCCAGGCAGTCCCATTCGAATATAAACTGGAATTACATTTAGGAGATTTTTTTACATAACACACTCAACTGCAGAGTTGAGACTCCTCTTCTTAGTAGCTTATTAAAAATTTAAAGAAAGAAAGCATGGCCAGTGTGGGTCAGTGGTTGAGTGTCAACCTATGAACCAGGAGGTCATAATTTGATTCCCAGACAAGGCACATGCCCAGATTTTGGACTCAATCTCTGATAAGGGGCATTCAGGAGATAATACATCAATTATTCTCTCTCATCATTGATGTTGCTATCTCTCTCTCCCTCTCCTTTTCTCTCTTAAATCATTAAACACATATTTTAAAAAATTAAAGAAAGATGAACATGGTATCTTTGATTCCATTAAGCTTTCCCTAGCTGTAACCTTTTCATTCTCATTTCTTCCAACTACTATTTCATGGTTCAATGGTAGTAGAAATACACATACAAACTAAATGACCTTTCATTATAAAAGAATACTTTTCCCATTTAGTATATTATTTGGGAGAAAGAAAGATACACATTAAGTCCAAGTTACAAAACAGGCCTTAAAAATCAACCTCTGATCCAATGGGCTGGGCATTAGGCATCAAAAAGCAATCAATCGAAGATCAAATTTAGTGAAGAAAGTTCCAGACAGCACAGCACTAGAAGCACCAGCAGAGATGATATACTTTCATTTGATTTTATGCCCTTTGGTTCCTTAAAAAAGGACCTATGGCAGTTACTATCTCATAGCTCTATTTATCTCTTGTGTGGCTGTTTCAGATTAGTTTAGAGCACATGTGTCAAACACAAGGCCCGAGGGCCAAATCTGTCCCGCCAGGCCTTGCAATGTGGCCTGCACCGCGCTGTCATCACTGCAGTCCGCTGCATTTCCATCACAATGACAGTTTATGACTGTTCAGTAAACCATTCGGCCCGCGATTTAGGCTGGATTTTAGATTTTGGCCCCTTCTCTGATTGAGTTCGACACCCCTAGTTTAGAGCAATGTCCTTAATTTAGAATACTTTGAGACGAACCATTATTAATGAACTTCTACAAAGATAATTGCATTTTTAGCCCACATTGCAATATACAGCAGAGACTGCTTTCGTGTTTCACTACAATTTCAAAAGGATAACTTGTGTTGCATAGTGCATACTATTGAATCCTAGTGTGAAACTGCATCTTCTTTGCTGCACAGCTCAGTTAGCAATGTTTTCTTTACTACACTGTTGGCAGGTTTAATTAATAACAAGATACAATTTCAATGTACCGAAGAGTGACTGCCTATCTCCTCAACTGTGTCAAATCAGAAAACATTTCCACTTACCATACTTTTACAGATGTAGTTAATTACTCAGAGTTCAACTAGAGCAGCACTAATCGAATTTTCTGTTATCATAGAAACATTCTATATCTGCACTGTCTAATACAGTAGCCCTTAGCCACGCGACACTACAAAGTATGGCTAGTCTGAGAATGGAGTTTTAATTTTTATTTAATTTTAATTAAACTTATGTTTAAAAAGACATAGGTGACTGACTAGTGTTATTGTTTTGGAAAGCACAGAACTAGACTGAAAAAGTTTTAAGTCCTTGTTCATCCCATTTATTTGTTGAATATGTGCTGATTACATTATAGCAATGAATTATAGAAAAATTATCAATCACTCTCATTATTCCCTAAAGTATTGATCTTTCAGTTATATCACTCAACATCTGGAATGGATACTATACCATTGTCTAGCTACATAGAATTTGTACCAAGCAGAGTAGATTTTACAGAGCTTGGTTGCGTATTAAATGTTTCACACCAGGAGAGTTACCAAAACTTTCATAATCTTGGTTTGCTCATCTATAAAGTAGGAAATGCAAGTTCGGCTATTGTAGCAGCATTCTGATGGTTTAAATGAGATTGCTTGTGGAGAATTTATACCTTTCTAGTGTTCACTAAATTTAGTGTTTTATTATTCCTGACACAGAACACTCTGCCACACAAACAGAACCTACAACAAAAATGCATTTACTATGAACTGAAAGCTTAGTAAATGGAAATCACAGTAAAAGTTTCATGCAGATTTACAAAAGCGGGAAAAATTATAAGGAGTCTTCTGAAGTCTGGGGATTTACTTAGGGCCAGTGTAATCATTTAAATGTTCAATGGTTTGGCACTCCGAGGAAAACATAATAAGCTATTTTTAAAAGCAATTGCAATTTGTTTCGAGAGCCCTGTGAACAGTACTTGAAGCAACCACAGTGTAATTCATTCCTAAAAGCTGGCCTACATATTCAGACACATGGAGCATGTTCATCCATTTTCAATGCTTTGGGATGAGCCAAAAGGAAAGACTAGAATTTTTGCAGAGCACCTGTTTTCTGCAACTGAATGTCTGTGCACAAAGTGAAGTAGTTGACCTCCATCTCTCTTATAGGCCTTCAGCCTCAGCTTTTCCACTGTTTGCCCCCTGCAGCCATACCACCAGGGAGGAGAACAGCATTTTAAAGGGAGGATGATAAAAATAGAGATCAGACCTCCAAAGCATTTCAGTGCATTAAAAATGCTGAGAGCATGCAGTGCACTGGAAAGACTTGGCAGAATCATACCCATGCTCTTCAAGTCCCATTTTAAATATCTGCCTTTATGTACAGGCTGGCACTTATAAATGTACATTTATAGCTCTAATTTCCAACAGGGCTAGTAGGATTTTTTTCTAATCAAGGAAATATGATAGTGTGGTTTTAAAACTTTGAGTAGGAATAAAAAAATCCAATAAGATGCTATGTCAGAACCTCATTTATAAAACCAATAAAAGTTGCTTGAGCCATTAACAGTTCTATTTCAAGGGCATGGCATATTTCCATGTCCATAGATAACCAAGAGTTTGGGCATTAGGATAGAGGCACTAATCTCTTAGGACTCATTCCTGTGTTACAATGCCTCTGCTCTAGACCCTAATTTGTCACCCCCTAAACGTGTGACCCAAAGCATAATGTCTCTGATTAGTTTTGTGCTTAGTATTTACCAGTAGAGTGTGTGTCTATATTGTGTATACATATATTTACATATATCAAATAATACTGTTATAAAATGAAAGGTGGTCCTCTTAAAAATTTAAAAAATCTTTATTATTGAAAGTATGATATATGTCCCACTTTTTCCTCATTGACTTTTCTATTTGTCCAGCCCCTTACCCCAGGCCTTCACCACCTTATTGTCTGTGTCCATGAGTTATGCATATATGCATATAAGTTCTTTGACTAATCTCTTCCCACACACCTACCCTCTTCAACCTTCCCTCTGAGATTCAACAGTCTGTTCCACGCTTCTGTGTCTCTGGATCTATTTTGTTCATCAGTTTATTTTGTTCATTAGGTCCCACATATGAATGAGATCATATGATACTTGTCTTTCTCTGACTGGCTTATTTCACTTAGCATAATACTCTCCAGGTCCTTCCATGCTGTCTCACAGGGTAAGAGATCCTTCTTTTTAATGCTGCATAGTATTCCATGGTGTAAATGTAAAATGTTCACTCTTATTTCTTGTTGACAGAACTCTGTGCAGTATAATCCCATATGGGAGTGCTTGGATTTTACTTTCCTCCACTGTAAATCAGAAAAGCGTTTTATCTTCCTTCTTGGGAAATAATACCTTTTTGGGGGCCCCAAAATTTCAGTAGACAAATGTTGAACCAATCATATTGTCAATTGCTTCCACTCCCTCTGATCCAACTCTCTGGAGTTGGAATAAGTGTTGTGGCTTTGGGTCCTAGAGCAACTGTATTAAAGGGGTTTGTTTTACTCCTTTTGAACCTCCAGCACCTTGATGTTCCTGGCAGTGCATGGCTCATGGTAGAAATGAATAAATATTTATTGTTGAAGACCAAATAATTACTGAATTTTCTGAGTCAGAGGTTCTCAGAGTGGAGTGTTCCTCAGAATCACCAGGAGGGCTTGTTAAATCATAGACTATTGAGCCCTGAGCCCCAACCCCAGGTTTCTAATTCAGTACATCTGGTCTTAACCTCAAGAATTTGTATTTCTAATAAACTCAAAGCTACAGCTTATGCTGGTCTGAGAGTCCTTGCTCTATGCAGTTGGCAAACTCATTAGTCAACAGAATCAAATATCAACAGTACAACGATTGAAATTTATTTTGAGAGCAGAAAATCGACTTCTGCACATGGGCCATGAAGTTTCAATCACAATGTAGGTGTGTGCCCGCACATGGTATTTTGTGGAAGAGCCATCTCAAGGGGCCAAAGAGCTGCATGTAGCTCGAGAGCTGCAGTTTGCCGACCACTGCTCTATGCAATGCTAACTGGCTCATGGAAAGTTGGTCCTTTATCTTTTTATCATACTTAAGTCAACTAAGCTAAAGGCTCATTGTAAGTCAGACACATGTTCAAAGTTTTCTTCTCCCAAGGGTGACATTGGGTTAACCAACCGAATATTGAATTAAATATGGCAGCAAAACAAATATAGGTTGGCATGAACAGAAGGACACAGTGAGGCACAGTTTCTTACAATGAAGCTCCGTGGTGATCTGCTGAACAAGGCTGGGAAGAAAGTCAACAAGCACTTATCCTGAGCCAGGAGGTTCCAGAGCCAGTAAACAGCACAACCTGTCCCGTAGCAAATGTCACCAAACACTTTTACACTATAAGCATGTCAAGCATTTGTGCCCACTGCTTCTTCTTCAGCTGTTAAGAATAGTATGTTATTGTTTACCAACTGACATGACAAAGAAATCCAATTTGAAAACAAGTTTTCAAAAGGAAGTTTGAGAACACCTGTTGAAGTGAATGAGAACACCTGGCCCAAGCTCCATAAATTTAGTGGACACTGCAGATGAGTGGAAGCAGCAGAATTAAGTCCCAGCTATGTCCTGTAACATTTTATGATATTCTGAGCCTGAATGTCAATAATGAAATGGCTTGATACTACTTCAGAATTAACTAATAATCCAAGTAAAAATTTGGCAATAAGTTTTAAGGCATTTTCTCTTCCTTTTTACATGGAAGGAAATTCTATTTTTATTCATGATATCTCTTAGGTTCTACAACCATGTAATAATTATCTTCATAAATGATAGAAACATGTTTAACTCACATCAAAACCAGGCTACCTTTTGATTTCATTCCTGGTTAGAGCAAAGACCAAACCAAACTTGTATTAAGGAGTTGTTGGACTGTGCTACTATAATCTTTGTCAGCTTTGTATCTGTGTCTAAATTTTCTTTTCTCTTTGTTTGTTTAAAAATATCAGATTGTATATTTGGTCACCCAAAGTTTGGCTAACAGGATGAGACTGAAAGCCTTCTTCATAATGGTTAGACTTTGGAATCTTCCAAAAGAACATTTTTATCTACAAATCTGGATATTTCAATAAATACCAACCATGGCCATGCTTTAGAATCACCTGGGAAAATATCTATTTTTTAATATAAATTCGAGGTTCAGATTCTCAGACCTCCTAAATTAATATCTGCAGCAGGAGCAGGTTTCAGGAATATGGAGTTTCTTTAAAGGCCCAGAGGGGCAATTCACCACCCTGGACCACCGCTAGTCAGCAATTCTTCCTCCCATGTAACAAAAGTGGCCCCAATTATGAACATATTTATCTATGCACCATCTGCTATGTCTGTAAAATTGTGCTGGACTTACGAAACTCACAGTGGTTGAAGGTATCATGCTTTTCATTTTGATCTTTTCTCTCCAGCACATGTAAAGTGAATAGATAAAAATCTTGGAAACAGAGACTTCAGAACTTCATTCTAAAATTGATACTTGAGCTATGTCATAAAAGATGGGTCGTTTTTATAAAAAAAAATAGATTAAGAAGAAGAGGAGTCTATAGAAAACGTTTAAGAAAAAGTGATCAAAAACAGAGTTAAGAAATCTGCTATATAAGTGTCAAGCGAGCAACCAGTTAAATACCACAAAGAAATCAAGGAGTATAAATCTTAGAGAAGCCCTTTGAATTTGGTAAGACAGTAGGAAGGAACACAAATTATAAGGTGAGCAACATAACTTTCTAGAATATTTTTATCATCAAACTATGATCAGAATTCAGACAAGAGTAGGAAGCATATATTAGCCAGATTTTGGATCCATACTTGTTCTATCAGTGGCCAGAGAGATAGATTGGTGCCTCTGTTTGCTGTGTTTATTAAAGGATAAGCCCATGGGATCATGACCAAGCTGCTGTCACATTCCACTGAACAGAACAGCAAATGGATTAATTTGGTCAATAAATATTTATTGAGCACCTTGCTATATGCCAGGAACCAGAGATAAAGCAATGAAAAAGAAATAGAATCCCAACAGTTCCACTGTGGGAAGGACAGTTGAGATAATACAGTCCAGGGCAAGGCTTATCAGTCCTTAATGTGCATATAAAAGTATCTGGCAACCTTTTGAACATGCCGATCCTTGGTTCAGCGCTTCTGGAGCAGGGCCAAAGGGTCTACATTTCTAGCATGCTCCCAGGCAGTGCCTTTGCTGCTAGAAGACAGATCACATTTTGAGTAGCAAGGACAAGGAGATCCCCAAACTGATCTCCAGGTTTGCGTTACCTGAATCTCCTTTATACCTGCAGCTTTTGGGGCCCCATTGCTACAGATTTTGGTTCAGAAAACGTCTTCTCCATCCCATGGGTTGATTCTAAGGCTTACTCAGGTCTGGAAACCAATGCTTTCATTTGACTATCCCACTTTCCAGAGGAGCGAATTGACTTAAAGCAAAAAAAGAGGTTTAATCATTAGTGAACACCTGAACCAGATTCAGGTCCATTAATAATTAACTCCTGGCCCTGGCTGGTTTGGCTCCGTGGATAGAGTGTCGGCCTATGGACTGAAGGGTCCCGGATTTGATTCCAGTCAAGAGTACATGTCCTAGTTGTAGGCTCAATTCCAGGTGGGAGGGCATGAAGGTGGCAGCCTATCAATGATTCTCTCTCATTATTGATATTTCTATCTCCTTTTCCCTCTCCCTTCCTCTCTGAAATCAATATATTAAAAACAAAACAAAACAAAACAAAAAAACCTTCTGGATTGTGGAGGATGTCTAAAAATGCAATCACTTTCCCACATCCATTTCTGAGAAAAATATAAAGCAAGACAAAAAATAACCACCTTAATGATTGATAAGAACTAAAGCACCAGATGAACCTCTTAAACTTAACCCAGACTTAGGGATGCTCAAGTAGCCAGCCAGAAGCATAGACAAACTGGACCACAGCAAACCTTATCCAGGAGGGAAGGTGGGCCAATGGAGGACAGTGAAGAATGCACGATCTCTGTGGCCGGCTAATTCACAAAAGGAAAAAGGCAGAAACTACATTAAGCATTCCTAGATAGTCCCTCAAAATTAACCAAATGACATTCTGCCATTCCTGGAAAGGCATCATGAAGGGGAAGAGAAGCCTGAAAAATCCCATCTCAACCTAGAAGGAAAGATCAGAAATGGGTAGAGCCATTCTCAGCAGCATCAGCGAATCCTGTTCTCTTTCTATCACCCATCATAGCCACCTTGCAATGTGCCAGGCCCTGAAATCAAGAATGATGATAAGGGGAGGTGAGATTTATGAAGTTTACTAGTACATACTAGCTATGGTTTAGGGCAGTGTATTTTCCAACATCATTCTGCACACAAATTACTCAGGGATCTTATTAGACTGCAGGTTTTGGTTCAGTAGGACTCAAGAGTCCAGATTACAAAAAGCTTCAGGAGATGGTGCTGAAGGATACATTTTGAGTAGCAATGGAATGGAATTCTTTATTTAAACACTCAGTTGTCTCTGCTTCTATTTAAAAAGCAAGAATATTAGTAGATTGTTCTCATTTTCTGTTTACCATGGGCTTGCTATTCATTGCCACCAATATATGATATTTAGGGTCAAAAACCTTGTTAATGGAAGTGAGGTTAATTAGTGATGTCCCTAACCTTTTTCCGTGTTACCAATTAGGATGCTAAGAGTCAGAAAGGGAAATTTGCTAGCCCAAACTCACATTAGTAGTTGATGTGAAAGCCTGGAATAAAATAACTTTCTTCTAACTCTGGGACTAGTGTCTTTTCCAAATAGCTGTGCCATTTGTCATTGGCAGACTGACTTTGCCATGTGTTTTCCCATGTACCTCATGATATCTTATTGATCAGATTTTATCTCTTTATTGTACTTGAATGTCTAGAGAGGGATGATGTGGTTTTAAACATCTTTCAAATATTACTGCCACTCATTTTGGCACAATATCTCTTTATAACTATCCAAGTCAGGTTATAGTTTCTTCCCTTTAGGGCCACCCAAGCTGTCACAGATGATAAGATTTTATTCTTTTTATGGCCAAGTAATATTCCATTGTATATATGTACCACTACTTTGTTATCCACTTTTCTATTGATGAGTACTTGGGTTACTTCCACATCTTGGCTATCCTATCTAATAAAGAGGGAATATGCTAATTGACAGCCATACCCTCACAAACAGTGACTACAGCCAATTATGAGGAGATATGCTAATTGACTGCTGTGCCTCAAAGATGTTGCCACTCACAGCCACAAGATGACAGCGCCCAGTCCCCTCAGCCCTGCCCGGGCACCTGCTTCTAGAGTCCCCCAGTCTCCTCAGGTCCTCCAGCCACCCAGGGCTGGCCTGAGGCACAGGAAAGCCTTAGATGGTGGCTTCCCAGCTGCCCAGCACCACCTGAGGCTCAGATAACCAGGTGTTATGGGGGCGTAGCCTTCCACTGATTTTTGGGTCGCTTCCTGCCCCTGAGGGCTCCTGGACTGTGAGAGGAACCCCCACCCCCTCCAGTGCATGAATTTTCATGCACTGGGCCTCTAGTTGTAAATGATGCTGCAATGAACATAGGAGTGCATACATTTCTTTAAATTAGTGTTTTGGGTTTCTTTGGATATATACCATGAAGTAGAATTTCTAGGTCATAAGACAGTTCCATTTTTAATTTTTTGAGGTACCCTCACACTGTTTTCCATAGTGGCTGTACCAATCTGCATTCTCACCAATAGTACATAAGGGTTCTTTTCTCCACATCCTTTCCAGCACTTGTTATTTGTTAATTTATTGAAGATATCCATTCTAATAGGTGTGAGATGATATATCATTGTGGTTTTAATTTGAATTTCTCTGATGACTAATGATGTTCAGCATATTTTCATATCTGTATGCCCTCTTTGGAGAGATGTCTATTTAGGTCAACTGCCCATTTTTTTTAAATTGGATTGTTTTAGTTGTTGTTGTTGAGTGACCTATAATTCTTAAGAATTTACTTTTTTACTCTAGAGCTTTTAACTTTTCTTTCTTCTTTGAAATACTTCTTAATTTTTACCTAGGTGGGTTGCAAGTTTGCAAAGTTGAATAAACTTATAATTTCTTTCTAGCCCAAACCTCCAGACTCTTTTGGAATTTGTTCAACATAACTAATGGCTGATAAAATACTAGTAGAAGTCAATGCCAACTAGTTAAAGACCACAGGAACTCCCAACCCCTCTATGTCAATAAAGTTGTTTTTATTCATATGTGTTGCATGAAGGGAGAAGACACACTGTGGAGATCTTTGGCTTGTGGGTTTCATCTGGCATAATTCTTCTTAGACCACAGTTTATTGCATGCCAATAAGCCTATAAAGGCCATCCTTTATTGATAATTGGGACATTGGAGGTGGCAGCAGTTTTGATCAGAGGCCTTCAAAACCAACTTAGTAGGCACTCATCTAATCTATTTGTATAAAGATAATAATACATTTAAATTTGTTTCCCTGAAGATAGGGATGAGAAACAGATTTTAAACTACCCTGTACATAGAAAGAAAATAGCTCAGTTAAATGTAAGTGTTGTGTACTGTGGGACTATTGATTAAATCTAACTATCCATATTGTTAAAGTGTTAATACTATACCAAATTTTAACAGACTAAAGAAATTTCCTGTATTATTTTCAGAAGTTAATATTGAACAGGAAACCCAGTTACAATATTAAGAAATTCAATCAAGAATAATTCAATGGAAGATGTAATGTATTTATATAATATTTATATAACAGAGATAAGTTGCTTCAATGACTTGAAACAAGGTTCATAGAATTTTAACTAAAGGTTAAGCTTTCAGAGTAATAGGCTTCAAAATAGCTATCACTGAGCTCATGTCTTTCTTGAAATTTAGATTAAATTTTGAATATATGATTTATAATATGTAAGGTGTTAAAGATAAGTACTATTATTAAATGCATCTCATCTATGTAAAGGGCATTTTCTTATTACTGTTTCATCTATCTATATTCAATTATTATGAAAAATGAACAATTTCCAGAACATGTCAAAGGCAAATGATTACAGGTCTATTTCTGGCCCTTACAGTCAACTGATTCTCAGCTTGTTAAAAGGTCAAATTTTCAAATATTCACCATTCTAAATGAAAAGGAATAACTATTTTTTTTTTGCATAAACTTAAGAAATGGTCTTGTTTTCAGAGTCTAAGTTCCTTTTATGATGCTACTACTCTCATAAATATTTTCTTATTCCTAAACATCCCTGGCATCCTTTTGAAAAAACCACAAATATTAAGTTAGAAGGAGTCAAATGGAAAAAAGAAATATCTTGAGGCAAATTTCCAATACATCAACTATCAACCGAAGTACAGAGTCCTTGACTTTAAGGCCCACTACAGAGTAACACCATCTCACCAGTGTGGCCCAATATAGAATTTTTCTCCCATAAGATCTTGCTCTTCCCTGAAACATGATTTCATATAGTAAATAAGTCATACTTGGTGACTGCTTCTACACACATTTTCTCAGACCATTTCTTTTCCATGTATAAATTTATCTCTTCTTCTCCATCACACTTTTAATAATATAATCCCTTTTATTTCACAAAGACTTATGCATAGAAAGTTCATTACATTATTATTTATAATAGCAAAAAGAAATGCCAATAATGAGACTTGATTGAATTAAAACATATCCTCATAATGAAGCATTATGTTGCCTTAAAAATCACATTTTTTGCTTTAAATTTTCATGCTTTATTCACTTTTTGTCTCTTTTCTTTTGCTTTGTGCTTTGAAATAATTTCAGTCTTATTTCAAAAAGCTACAAGAATATTGCATGGAGTTTTTATATATATTCCTCATGCATCTTCCCCAATGTTAACATCTTACCTACCTATAGTACTATTATATAAATGAGGAAGTTAACATTTATATGATATTAACAAATCTACAGACCATACTTGAATTTCAACAATTGTTCAGCTAGTGCTCTTTTTCTGGTCTAGGATATAATTCAGAATCCTATTTTGAAGTTAGTGTCATGACTCCTTAGTCTCCTTCATTTAAGGACAGTACCAAAGTATTTCTTTGTTCTTCATGAACTTGACATTTTGAAATATATTGGCCAGTTATATTGTAGAATTTCCCTCAATTCCAGTGTCTCTGATGTTTTTTTATAACTAAATTAGGGATATGCATTTGGAAGTAGAGAATCTAATGTCCTATTACTAGAGATTAAAAAATGATATTTTACAGAAAATTAATGGCAAAGAAAAATGCTTAGACTATAATTTTAATAAATTAAGAACATTACAATCTGTATTTTATGTGTTTATAATGTTGGAAACACATGTAGGTATATATTTGAAAATTATAAGTTGTAAAAAGGTCAACAATAGTTATCTCTACATTTTAAGATAATTTTTGTGACTTTAGGAAATGTGTGTATGTTTTCTTCAAGTTTTATCCAATAAAAACATTTTCATAATCAGAATTGGAAAAATATAAACTTGACTTGAATGATGCCTTTTATGTAATATTTCCTAATCCCTATGGCTGGACATTTCTGTCTTCTATTTCTTTGCATTTCATGTATGGACTGTATTGTATATTTTCTGTATCACAATTATTTGTGCTCCTCTTTGCTAGAACGTTGTCTCTTTGATGGCAGAGAGCATAGCTCAAAGTTAAACTGTCTACAGCATGTTACCAAGTACCTCATACACAGAACTCAGAAGAAGTATTCACTGACTAAGTTATTTACTGATGTAATTTCCATTTGGAATGGATCTCTTGGTATCCCATCAGTTTAATAAAAACAATTGTCAAAGCCCCCATTTTATCATTGCATATGTATGTCTAATATGTTCATTTTCTATAAGCCAGTGAAAGGCTTTAAATGATGAAAAAAAAACCCCACAAAAATAAAACACGAACAGAAAACCCCATCAGTTAACTAAATGTATTTAACTGGCCATAAAAGCATACAAGTTAAACAAAAGAAATGTGTGACTGCTAGCATGAGAAAAAAAGATTAAGTCAGCATCATCTCTAATTCTTTGCAGCATTCTTCTCCCAATTAACTTATTTCTATCCTATCTCAATATGGTCTAGACTAGGTTATTTTTAAGGAAGTAGCTGATTCATGACATCTACGTGACCATAGCCTTCATAAAATGAAGTTTACCAATATTTCTGCTGTGTGACAGAAATGGCTGCCACTGTCATTCATGAGTAGTATTTGCATGAATAGGGTGTGAAATGATGCCCCTCCCTTCTTCCAGGTGCAATGATTCTGGGCAGGTTACAACATTGTCTCCCTCTGAGCAAGCATTTCCGTGAGCCATACACCGCTCAGAAAGTTATGGGCTTTACAGTAAAGTATTCTGAATTATGTAGCATAGCTTAGAAGTTAAACTAGGTGTCCTTCTAGAAGGAAGCCATGCTAACTTGATTTAAAAAACACATACATTTTAAACCTGAGGTGGTGAACACACAATACAATATACAGGTGACATATTATAGAATTATACCCCTGAAACGTACATAGTTTTATCAGCCAGTGTCCCCCACAATAAATTCAATTAAAAGGATCCACATTTTAAGATTCTGTCTTATGTTTTTTTGACTACTGGAATTTAGCATATTGTTTAAAAAATATACATTATTAGGGCAATATGTCATCATAAACCCTTTAGTTGTCTGGTGTCCTTACTAAGTTAACCAGAATTTTGCAGAAAACAAAGCAAAACCAAACAAAACCTTTCTTCCAAAAGCCTTGAAAATAAACCTTGAAAGAGAAAAGCAATTTTTGGATTGGAAACATTTTGTTAAAACACAGGCCCAGACAGAGTTATAATAACTAATATGGACCATGTGTCTGAGAAAGAAATACGACACCAAGTGTTTCCCAAAATCAGAAAACCATCTTTTAAAAGCATATTAAGTTCTCTAAGAGAATAAAACTTCAGAAGTGTTGGACAGCATATTTCTTTTTAAAATATATATATTTTATTGATTTTTTTTACAGAGAGGAAGGGAGGGAGATAGAGAGTGAGAAACATTGATGAGAGGGAAACATCAATCAGCTGCCTCCTGCAAAACCCCCTTTTGGGGATGTGTCCACAATCAAGGTACATGTCCTTGACTGTAATTGAACCTGGGGGTTTAGTCTCCAGGCGGATGCTCTGTCCACTGAGCCAAACCAGTCAGGGCAGCAAATGTTCTGACTGACTTCAAACTGTGTGGACATTTAGAAATCTTTAATCCCACTTAAATCCTCAAAGAGTGTTCATCAGCTCCTACTTCCAACAACATGGAGGGCATGCCCATCCACTTTAGACAGCACTGGTTAAAAGGAAGAAAGAATCTTTTTATTCCCTGCCAAAGTTACTTCTCTGAGGTCACAGGACCTTCCACATGATGGCACTTCATTGGACAAGCTGGGGCTTTACTAGTATTTGAGGTCAGAACTTCTGAATGACCAGTTCATCGGTCAGATATGTTGAGGATTTTGTTTACAATGATTCTTCCTGGGCTTCTAGCAAGACCTCTAGTGGTACTGAATAAGGTCTTATTCATACACATGCTTTCCCAGGTGATTTTTTAAAGAGGGTGGAACGGTGAGGTAAGGAGGACGCCCTAAGCATGAGAACATAGGCAGGTAGATCCTGCTTGACAACTGTCTCAATAACTCTGAGTTGTGGAAAGGAAATTCCTGCCCTGCCCATGATTGCCAGAATCACAGATTTAAGAAGACAGTTTAGAAAAGCTGCTTTGTCATTGAAAAAAAGCATCTCCTGTTACTCACTAAGGGGAAACCCAGAGCAAATGCCAAGACTCTGCATTGCTAAAATAATCATCTGCCACAGGGAATTCTATCAGGGGATCCAAGAACTGGGATGACCAAGCATTTTGAGAACATGTTTAAACAAAAAGGAAGAAAACTCTCTTACTTGCCATAGACTCTGAATGCCCTCTGAGTCTAGAATATACACTAGAGGCCCGGTGCACGAAATTCATGCATGGGTAGAGTCCCTAGGCCTGGCCGGTGATGATGGCTGATCTGTGGGGTGACCAGCAGAGCAATTGGGGGGTCCATGCAGGCATCCTCCTTGAAGGCGACTGGCAGGGTGACTGGGGGGTGGTGCAGGCCCACTTGCCAGCTGGCCCTGCCCTTTGCTACCACCACTAATAGCTTCCCTCTGCAGGGCGACCTGCAAGGCAATCTGAACACCTCCACTGGCACCTACCTTAACTGGCCCAGGGCCTTCAGGCTGGGGACAGTTCCTGCATAGTGTCTACCCTCTTGTGGTCAGTATGCATTATAGTGACCAGTTAGTTGCTCCACTGGTAGTTCTGCCACTTGGTTGATTTGCATATTAGGCTTTTATTATATAGGATTGTGTATGTATGTATGTATATATATATATATATATTATATGTATATATAATATATATATGTATTTTTTTCAAAGCTATCACAGGATTATGTGTGTATATGTATATATACTTTCAAAGCTATCACCCTGAAAAAGATACTTATTCAGTTAAATAAAATATCTTTAAAAAATGTAACAGTGTACACATTCAAAAATAATCTGTTGATAAATATTCCAATAGTATTTAGAGTATACATACTATGTAATTTATAGATGAATATAATAGTTTGTAGATTGTTACATACATTTCTTTTTCAAGAAATGCCATTAATAAAAATGCATGCTGTACTATATCCCATTTGAGCAAGAAAAAGAATAGATTTATGAGATAAAACATCTTTTAGGCTTGACTGTTCATTGAAATCACCTGGACTAGAGTTCATAGTAGGAAAAACAAACCCAACGCTCTTCTCTGCAACATGTTCTGAGTTTTCAGAGGTTCAGAGTCCAGAACATTTTAGTTGTTCCCCAGCATACCAGGGCACACAGGCTTGCTCTCCCTCTCTTCAGGAATTCTGATCCTCTCCAGTGCTTTGTCTTGAAACTACTTTTCTACACAAGTTGTAGCCATGCTGGTTAAATTCTTCCCACTGCCCACTGTGCACCTGCTGTAGTAATACAGTTGGCACCTGGTAGCACCACACCCAGGCTAAGCATTGCCACCACTCTGAAGGAGGAGAGAGTCCTGAAGGTGAATATCACCCACAGTGCTGGACAGGCAACACATCCTGGCCAGGATATTCTATTAATAATACAGTTTTATTTTCTTGGGGGGATGCCTTCCTGGACTCTAACACCCGATGGCTTTTTCCATCTTCAACAATATGATTCTATCAATGTACACCAACCATTTGTTTACCTGTGACATGCTTGACTGCCCAAAGTCCCATCACAAGATAATTGTCACCATGAAGGCAACAATTCATAGAGAAAATGGAGTACAATTACATTGACTTGAAAGAATGAATGAGAAAATGAGGCCACTTGGTGTCTGATTTTGAATGTTTGCAGTCTATGAGCTATTTCTGCTTTGTATCAAACAGAGCAACATTTTCAGCGTCCTCATTACTGTCTTGCTGAAACATGGAGACCTTGTGCCAACTCTGAAATACATGTACAGCAAAAGTACCGGTAGGTTTGCAATTCAGTTGTTTGTATGAAAAACAATACAGTAATTAATAAATAATTTTTGTCCCACCCTGTAGATCCAAAGTACTAAGCTTGTATGCACAAAGACTCAGGTATTATTTTACATAGGAGGTGCCAATGTCACTAGTCTTAAGGATATACTGTATGTTGATTCACTCAAAACCCATTTTTATACCCTTTTTCCAATGTCACTTTCCTAGAATCCCTCACAAATACCTCTGACCAGTAACACAATTACAACCAATGAGACAAAAGGCAAAATATAATGGGGACTTGTGGGAAAACTTTTTGCTCTCATGATTAAGGCTCTGAGCCCTTTTCCACTTTTTCTTGTTTGTTTTCTAGTCTGGACTATGTGAAAGATAGCCTAATTGAACTAGCCATAACGCTCAACATTAGAGAACTCAGAAATTTTCCTTGACATTTTGAATCTCTAAACATCAATTTTACCCAGCTGATTTATTCTTACTGCATGGGAAGAAGTAAATCCTTATTTAATCAAAACCCTGTAGATTCTATTGTGTATGTTTCTCTCTTTTGCAGTTGAATACTTCTAACTAATCCATAGGAGGAGAGGAGATCACTTCTAAAGGATATGTTGTGAATATCGATATAATAAAAAATCCCCAGGGAATTTCCAAGTTAAAAGGCTGCAAGGTTAGAGCGGACAGTATCCTCTGAGAATTCCACAGATACAGTGAAAGAGGATCTTGGTGAAAATGGTTTTGTGGACAACAAAGGAAGAAATGATTTCTCATAGAGTGAGTGTTTAAATATGTCAGTTGCTCTAAAATTTGGGTACAAGCGAAAGGAAGTAGTTGGATATGACCACTCTGGCCATTGATGTTTTGGAGAGGATAGATTTAGTGAAGTGCTGAGGATGCAAACCACATAGCCATAGACTCAGGAGCAAATGGGAGAAGATGTTTTTCTAGATTTATCATTCTTAAAAACTGATGGAAGCCAGGGTTTTGACTCAGGAACCACTGTTTATAGAATTATATATACCAGAAAACATCTTAGACTTTTTCAGATCTTAAGCATATTGATTTTAGTGATTTAATATTTGGATGTATTATTGGCAATTCTTTCATTTAGAGTAGTGTTGTTGAATAGAAATATACATTTCAAATGTGAAAAAATAGAAGTTTTAATTCTCTATTTTATTTAACCCAATATATTCAAAATATCACTTATTATGCTCTAGTGGTCAATATGTGGTCCGTACAAAAATGACTTATGGGATAATTTACAATTTTTGGATATAGTAATTTGGTGTGTATTTGACACAATACAACTCAATTTGGACTAGACACCTTTCAGGTCACTTGTGGCCAGTCAATAACATATTGAATAGTACAGATTTAGACTGAATCATTCTGCAAAGCAATTCTCATTCTCTTGAGCCCATTTAACACTTACATGTTTAATTAATTACAAAAGCAATTTAATATGGTAGTCCCTGTGTTACTGCAAGTGCACAGGTAAGCATCATTAATTACTCTCTCGCATCCATCATGCCAAGGAGCATACAATATTCATAAATTTATTCACAAAAATATGTTGTTATAAATATACTAGAGGCCCAATGCAGGAAATTCATGCAAGGGGCTCGGTCCCCACCAATGTGGCTTCCTCTGGAAGGATGTCCAGTCTAATTAGCATATTATGCTTTTATTATTATAGACTAGAGGCCTGGTGCACAAAATTTGTGCACAGGGTGGGGGGTGTCCCTGTCCTTAGCCCAGCCTGCACCCTCTCCAATCTGGGATCCCTCAAGGGATGTTTGACTGCCCATTTAGGCCCAATCCTGTGGGTCATCCCTCTCACAATCCAGGACTGCTGTCCTCCCTTGTAGGCATAGTGTCTCCCAACTGCCCTCCCTTGCTTGCCTGATCACCCATAACTGCCCTCTCTTGCAGGCCTGGTCCCTCCTAACTTCCCTCTCCTGGTGGCCATCTTGTGGTGGCCATCTTATGTACACATAGGGGCAGGATTTTTGACCACATGGGGGCAGCCATATTGTGTGTTGAAGTGATGGTTATCCTGCTTATTACTCTTTTATTAGATAGGTTAGAGGCCTGGTGCTGCATGGGTGGAGGCCAGCTGGTTTTCCCTGAAGGGTGTCCCAGATCAGGGTGGGGGTTCCCTTGGGGCCTGTGGTGGTTTGCAGGCCAGCCACCACTCCCCCCACTTCAACTCCCCCCACTCCCTCGGTGACCCAAGCTGAGGCCCAGGTATCTGGAATTTATTTACTGTCTACAATTGAAACTTTGTAGGTTGGAGCAGAGCCAAGCCTGCTTGCCACAATTTTTTTTTTTTTTTTGATTTGTTTACCTTCTATAATTAAAACTTTGTAGCCTTGAGTAAGGCTTAGGCCTGCTAGGGCAGGCGGAAAGCTTGGCTTTTTCCATTGCCTGGGAAACTCAAGCCTCCCTCTTGCTCTCTTTGGCTGCAGCCATCTTGGTTGGGGTTAATTTGCATACTCACTCTGGCTGGTGGACGTGGTTGGTGGGCGTGGCTTGTGGGTGTAGCAGAGGTATAGTCAATTTGAATATTACTCTTTTATTAAATAAGATTATAAAGAAAATATGCATGGGGTATTACAGGACCACTTGGGAGAACATTAGATAGGAGGGCAGGCCTCCTTGAGGAAGAAAAGCCAAGCTTAGCCTTAAGAAATATGGTGAGAATCTCTTGATGAAAGACAAGGATAAGGGGATTCCAGACAGGGAATCATCACAGATTAAAATGAACAAGAACAAACAGAGATATTCATGCTGTATAGTAACTATAGGAGTTGAATGTTGAGAGGCAAGGAGAGGTTGGAGAGACAGACAAGAGTTCTTATTATGGGGGACTTGGGACACTAAACATTCATTTTATAAAATGTTTCCATCCTTCCTCATCTTCTATGTTAGCATGAGAATGGCTCTACTACTAACTCACAGAATAAACTTTCTGGTCCCAATGTTTATGCCACTTCTTCCAATCCTGCAATCCAGGTACTATTTGAAAATTAGGCCCTCACAGCTCCTCCCCGCCTCCCAACTGTCCTAATTTTACCTTTTCTTAGTCTCATTGTCTCTTATCTGTTCTTATTGTCATCATATTTTATTGTCTCTATGATGATGACTTTTTAAAAAATATATATTTTATTGATTTTTTTACAGAGAGAAAGAGAGAGAGATAGAGAGCTAGAAACATTGATGACAGAGAGACATGAACCAGCTGCTTCCTGCACACACATTACCCCCCCTCTCCCCCCAGGGATGTGCCCGCAACCAATGTATATACATGCCCTTGATCAGAATCAAACCTGGGACCCTTCAGTCCACAGGCCGACACTCTATCCACTGAGCCAAACCGGTTTTGGCTATGATGATGACTTTTAAATGTCCAATCCTTTATCTACAATATCATGCACTGGAGAAATAAAAGTTTAAAAATATCTCCCAACACAGAGAAACTCTCTCCACAAAGAAAGAAGAGAAAGGGACAATTTTCTATCTGAATAAACATTAAACCAGAATGTGAAATGCATTACAAGCAATCTGCTAAAATGTTGCAAAAGCAAAAATATATCTTACCCTTTTTTTGGCTGAGTGTGTGTGTATTTGTTCTTTTTAAAAATAAAACCACAAAAACTAGTCTTCATTGGTCATACAAAATTAATACAAATTTTACTTTGCAATTGGTATGATCATCTGTGTTAGCTAATTAACTTTATAAAAAAAAAAAAAAAGGCTCACACACCTTTGTGACAGGAAGTATTTTTACAACATGGAGTAAGGCAGTATGTCTCCTACCCTCCCTGGAAAACTCGAGACAATAGTGCTATCTCTTTTGATGTTTGCATTTCAAAAGTTTATAGATTCCAGAGAAGGCCATTCTTGGGTCAGTAAGCTGAGGAAAGGCATATCTTATCTTCAAAATGTATACATGTGAACAGATAAGAAGGTGCTTCCAAGTTTTCTGAGGAAAATGCTCTGAGAAAAAGGGGGGAAAAGCTCCTCTCCTTATTTTCAAATTTGTATTTGTTCTTACACATGCTTTCTCCATGGCATTATTACTTGGATAGTTCACCATGACCTCAAATGAAATATATTTAAAAACCAAGTTGATTATCTTCTATCTAAATTTATTTCTTCACTCCTGTCAATAATTTTACTTCTTTCCCAATACCTAAGCTTGAAATGTCAGAGCAATTTTTGAAATAGCTCTTGTTTCAGACTGCCACTAAATTCTCAATTATTCCCCCTGACTTTTTCTTCTTCCTTCAAATATTGTCATTACTACAGCCGCCTAGATTATGCAATACTGGACTAAGTGTTTTGCTTACATTTCTTCCTCATTTCATTTTACTTTGTACCCTTCTTCTCTCCTAACTCATTTTTACAATCATCTAGCCATTCTTGTTCAGAATCTACCCTTGATTTTTAAGAACTATGAGAAAAAGAACTATAAGAAAAAGTGAACTTGGTCTTTCTATATATTTCACACTAATATAATTTCAAGTTTAAGTCTTCCTAGCTGATTGTCAAACACACCATGATCTCTTGTGAACTTCAGGTTTTTATCCACAAACTACCTATTTCCTAATTTGCTTTCCTCTTCCCTTCTCATGATAGCATTATATATAACATATAACATTAACACTATATATATTTTAGCAAATATATATATATATATATATATATATATATATATATATATATAAAATCATAGCATTTATTCTAATTTATTTTAATTAACCTGCTTAGGTTTCATCTTCTAATCAGACTTCGCACAATGTTTTGTCTCTGATCCCTCTGGGTTCTAAAAGCTTACCTGTACTCATTTTATAATCTCTAGAATAAGACTGGAAAAATAAGTATTCTGCATTTTAATATGCTTTGTTTTCATGTCAAACTAATATGCTCTCTCCCAAGTTCTCTTTTTATAAGTCATGCATCTCATATACAGCTGACGTTTACAAAATTAAATGGTTGTTGTTAGGGAATTGCCTTCATTAACTTTCCAATAAATTATTTATGATTCTGGTATCCCTATTAAAATAGTATTCTCCATCTCAGTATTTATATTGGACAAAAACATCCATTAACTATGAGAATGGTTGTTACTCAGCCTTGATCAGCAGTGAAGAAAATTTCCTAACTAGAAGCGTGTATAATTAAATTTAAAATATTAATCTTTCTAAACACCATTTGGAAACTCATATAAAGAAAGCATTGCTTCTTTGACAATGGAAAATAAAGTTCAGTTTATATAAAGGGACAATAATATCTTAATATTCATGCAGCTTAAATAAAATAATGAATAAATCAATGTTGTAGCTTAAAATACATTAAAGCAACATACAAAGGCAAGGGCATGCTTTACTCATGTGTAACTGGCTATGGATTAGAAAGGTAGGTGGCACAAGAGTTCAATTATTTCATTTTTGAATAAATGAAATCAATTAAGATTTACTTCTTAAATAAAACTTTCCCTCTACCACACCCAAACTGATAGTATTTTTAAAATCTTAATCACATAATATTTATATTTGGCATTTATATAATTCTATATTATAGATGTGCTAAAGGACTGAATGGTAATATGAATGGAGAAATTCCCCATTTAAAAAACTCAACTGAATCTACATGTATTTTAACCGTGATAATGGCAGCTAAAAGCTTTAAAGCCAATCTTCAATGCCAACAGGAATAAAATGACTTATTATATTCTAGCTGGGTCCAGTTGCTTCCAACTTCTGTTAACAGAAGTTTCAAAAAGACTCATTTCTGACAAATTCATGTGAATTTATTCCCTGGGAACTGAACGTACAAATAAAGACTCAGATTTAAAAAGGTAATTGAATAAATGTCAAAGATCAGCCTTGGAGTTGAGAAAGTGAGAGAATTCAGAACTAATCTTGTCAGTCTGCATTGCATTCATTTGGTAATCATTTGTGGCTGCTCATCACACCCTTTACATGGAGACATACCACACAAGCAATAAATCATTAGAAGAACAAGGTGGCTTTAGATAGCAGGTAAAATTCTATGTAGTCAGTCCCAAGAGAGATGGTTGTAAGATCATGTTCAGCTTATTTCTTGTTGGGCTATGAGGCTATTTTTTTTGTATTAGGGATATAAAAGTAAATATCAGAAACATCATTTTCTACTGTAAATAAACAGCTTATAAAAAGATTTAAAAAAATCATATACAGAATGCACTTGTAATAAATATTGGAACTTGCAATAAATATTTCCGAAAGGAGGATAACTTACTAGGATATAAAACTGAAAAGTGTTTCAATAGCTTTGAATGTACTGTCAGTAATAAGCCAAAGCTAAGCACTTCTCTATGAACAAATGAAAACATTCATTTAATGTGAGTCACTCAAAACCACCTGTCAGGATTGCTATAGAGACTCAGCCTATATAATAAAACCCTGATATGCAAATGACAGAACAGTGGAACAACCAGTTGCTATGACATGCACTGACCACCAGGGGGAAGATGCTCAATGCAGGAGCTGTCCCAGGTGGCCAGTGTGCTCCCACAGAGGGAGCACTGCTCAGCCAAAAGGCCAGGCTCACAGCTAGTGAGCATAGCAGCGGAGAGCAGTGGCAGTGAGAATCTCTCCCAACTCTACAGCAGCACTAAGGATGTCTCACTGGAGCGGGCCTAAGCCATCAGTCAGACATCCCCTGAGAGCTCATGGATTTGCAAGAGGGCAGAGGCCAGGCTGAGGGACACCCCATAACTCCCACCCAAAGTGCACAAATTTTCATGCACCTGGCCTCTAATCTAAGTGATAGTATACAAAAAAAAAAAGCTGTGAAAAGTAATTGAGAATAATATTTTGAAAAACTAGGTGAATTTACAAGCTCTTCCTCCTAGTTTGTTTTCTTTCAAAGCAACAACTTTAAGTGTTTGGGCAAAGTGTCATTACCCATAAAAGCACTTTGAGAGCTACTTAAAACTCACACTTTGTGCCAGAGTTCAGTTCAATAACATAAAAATATATTTATTGAGCTTCTACTATATATCAAGCACTTGCCAGGCACTGGGGTAATAAAAGACAAGTAACACAGTAGGAAGACAGCTAAGAAGATTTCAAATACCACATGATCATTCATATTATAGAGGGAAAGATTAAGGGATAATCAATGCATCGGGGGAGGCCATTTCCTTGGAAAAAGAAAAGAACAGATGGTATCTGAACTAGTTAAGCCTGGTAGAAGAGCTAAGATTTTATGGAGGTTAAAAACTGACATCAAGTATCCCAGGGAGAGGTAAAATAGGAACAGCAGCTCAGAGCATTGAATGTGTGTGCATATGAAAAATAACACAGTGGGCTTTTCATGAATGGCAGGAGCAGAGGGAGAAAGGAAAGGATTGCTGGGAGGTAAGATGGAAAGACAGTTTGGGGCAGATAGATAATTTAAAATTCTTTAAGCAATTATCAGACATGGAATGAAGTGTGATACATAAATGCAATCTAAATGTCCTCAAGCCCCTCCAACTTGCAGGTACAAATGATACGATATTAGCATCAAAACTCAAATGTAGGTCTCTGGCATGTCCTCTGATCACCCATGCCTTCTCTGAACAGCAGTGGAGTCCAGAGTTCTACACCATGTATGCATCGCTCCTGTTGGCTGCGAGGCTGTCCCCGGACTCTGCATGAGATGAAAAACCTTCTGTTTCTGAGAGTGCCTGTCTCCTGCTGTGCTTCACATGGGACAGGGGAGCTATGAGTGCTCCCACCTCAATGGGCTACATCACCAGCGTGATGCAGCGTGTTCATGTTATGGAAACTGGGAACCTAACCTAGGTCTGGAGGTGGACCTGGGGCAAGGGAAAATTCCCTGTGAAACCCGATGCCTGACCTAAGTCTTTAAATAGGAAGTTAACAAGCTGAAGAGGAAGGAAAGAACATTTCAGCCACAGATCCAATTATTTAAGTCCTGAAATATCACACTGAAGAGCCTGGCTTTTATTCTCTCACCAATGAGAAACTATTGAAATTTAGAAATAGACTGAAGTGATTAGATCTAAGCTTTGGAAAGAAGAACTTGGCAGTTTAGGAAAAGATAATTTAGAATCTGCTTAACCTGGAATAGAGGCACTATTTAAGTTAGCATATTGCAATAATTCCTTAAAGCTAACCAGAGCAAAGACAGTGAGAGGGCAAGGAAAACCAATTCGATTTGAGGGAAACAAACAGGCAGAATTGAAAGGGAATTGCACTGTAAAGTGTGAGGAGATAAGGGTGGAGGAGAGTGAACAGGACCGAAGCTGAGGTTTCTCCCTTTATTGGGGTGAAAATGATGCTTTTAAGATAGAAAACAAAGGAGGATTGAAACTTGGTCAGAAGGTTGAAGAATAAATATGATACATTTGATTATCTAATTTGCCCTGGTAGAATGAGGGGAGGGGAGTAAATATGGGATAAAAAGAAATATTATACAAAAGTAGTCAAATAATACTGTAAAGTACTGTGCTATCATATCTGTTATTCAGGGTGCGGTTTCACCTAAACCTTTCATATTTTAAGTGATGTACTGTTTGTTCTGAAAAAGATTTGGCTGCATTTTATTTACAAATTAGAATTAAAATAAAGTTAGTGTTTCTTTTCCTAGTGGTTAAAAATAATGCCAGTGAAATTTTAACATCCTTGGAAGAGATAAGGTTCCCTGGGATTCTGTGTCTAATTCTGGATGTAACACTAGGTCCTCAGCCACATGTCAAAAAACCAAAGCATCGGGAATCAGCAAATTTGTTCTATAAAAGGAACCAGAGTAAGAGTTTTCTGGTTCCTCGGGTTCACAGTATCTATCACAATCACCAATGCTGCCTTTGAATGCAAACACAGCCATAGGCAATCATGATTGTGTTTCAATGAAGCTCAATGTACCAAAACATGCCACAGACTGTATCAGACCCAAAGGCTAGAGTTTGCTGTTCCCTTCCCTTATCTAACAAGCTACCTTTCTTTATTCAATTTATTATGAGAAACAAATTTGGGATAGAAAAGCATTCATGTACAATTATGTAGATCTAGAGAGTTTACTTTGTACATCTACTTTTTTTTTTTTTTTTTTTTTTTTTTTTTTGCTTAGGGGTTTTCAAATGAATATAAAAAAATGTAAGGGGATCTAACACATTTATTTTCCTTTTTATCTCCTCAAAATTCTCAGTTGTTGCCTTTTCATAGCCTCACTGAAGCTCTCAGACAGAATCATTATGCTGGATCATAATGGAAAATGCAATCTTCTTTACTGAAATCACAATTGTGCCAAGAATTTGGGAGGTGACTATACTTCTTGAAACCCATCAGCTTGTTGTTATCCTTAAGGCCACCTTGGCTATGACACCAATATCTTTCCAAAGCCCGTTAATGCTCACAAGAAACTCAGAGTCACTAAAGATGAATCAAAATGCCACAGAGATCTAAAAACACAGAAGTAACAGTGAACTCCTGACACACAACGTTAGCCACCTTCTTGTGCAGCAGCCTGGATTTTCTGACATCAAAGAATGAGGTCTTTGTACCATAAAGCCTAAAGGTGAACTAACACTCTACAGGAAATGTTAAGCTCACAGGAAAATTGGGATGGTAGGTAAGTACATGTCCTTTCAGTCTAAGGCCTCTTTATAAGAAAAATTTCTAGTATGTCTTCAGTTCTCACTAAAAATATCTCTCTGAAAATGCTATTTACATCTCAAAGGAAATGTAGAATTGAGAGAGACATTAGAGATTATCTAATCCAACCAACTCACTTTACAGGCAAGTGAACTGACTCTTTGGCCTGCTAAGTAACTTGAACAATTTCCTGGATAATTCAGTTAGTGAAAGAGTCTCATACCTTTAATTAAATGATTATTATTTTGAGTTTTTGACTCAACAATGCATCTCCTGTGAATGAAGCAATACAAGATAAGCATGAATTTCCCTGGGTCCAATTCATGCAGTTCAGTATGAAGTACTGTTCTAGATTCAGGAACACAGTTATATTCTATCTAATAAAAGGCTAACATGCAAATTGTCCTCTCAACTGGGAGTTCAACCAGGAGTTCAAACAGAGGCGAGGGTGGCTAGCCAATTGCCTACAGCCCTTCTCCTAGGCTGGCCACAACCTCTTCTCCCAGCCAACCTGGCCCAATCAGCCCCAATTGAGAAAGGCTGGCTGGACCCCAACCATGCATGAATTCGTGCACTGGGCCTCTAATGTAAAATAAAGTCCATTCCCTGAAGAATGTTATACAGACACTAATAAACACCAATACAAAGCTAACTATGGGACAGACACTATTCTCCACACCTTGTCCACACACACACACACACACACACACACACACACACACACACAAACCGAACTGGACGCTATGACATGCATTGACCACTAGGGAGCATCGGCCATGGCGGGATGGTGGAGCAGGTGAGCAGTGGCACCAGACCAAGGCAGAGTGCTGGTCACTGTCATAGGGGTAAGCCTCTGATGGTTACTGAAAATTCTTTGCTTCTACATTCCACTGTCCCACTGGGTGCTTGCACCTGCTGCTGGTACAGGCCCCGCTCACAGCCAATGCCAGCGCTGGTCTTGCTTGCTACCATAGCTGGTGCTGGAGCTGCTGCTCATACCTGCTACCAGTGCCCGGCGCCAGTTCCAATAGCTCAGCACTGTCAGTGGGTGCCAGTGGTGGCTGCTGGCCTTGATTGCCACTGAGGGCTTCTCCACTTCCCCCTACTCCTGAGGGACAATTGGGCAGCAGCCACCACTCACACCTACTGATAGCGCCAGCCCTGTTTGTACCTGCTGCGGGCACCAGCCCCAATCTCTCTGTGCTGTCAGCAGGTATGAGTGGAGCCTGAGCTGTCAATGTGTGGGAGAGGCTGCAGCAGGAAGTGGGGCTGCCAGCAGACAGGGGACTGGGGGGGCAGGGCAGGAGGGGCCAAGCAGGCGGAGATGGGGGCGATGGGCCTAGACCTGTGCCACCGCAGTTTCTTTTAAGGTGCTCATTAATTATGCGCTGGACCCCTCATGAATTATAATTCACTTAATTCTCAGAAAACAAACAAAAGTACGCCTAGCAACTTTTCCAGTTCAAAGAAATTGAGCCAAAGGAATGAAAAAAGTGTATAGATGAGTTTCCCCAAGAGATTCTACCAAATGATTAGATTTTCAAAGGACTTTAGAGTCTTGTTATTTTATAACTCAATACTACAGACTTGGTGGGGAACTGGAGATTTTTATTTTGCCATTCTTCCTCTGATAATACTTAGCTTTTACAAATACACCCTTTCTTTAACAAACTTGCTGCTCTAATAAAGCCTACAATATTTTTAATAGCAAAAATGACTCATTTGTCAAAAGTACATGTTTTACCCATCTCATTAAGATTACTCAGGACAAATTTTAATGAACCCAGTAGGATGAATATAGAGAAAAAATTTTCATTACATTGTAGAGACTATTTTCTACCTAGAAATGAAGAGATGGTTGAGAAAATTCTGTGCTTTTCCTTCCAAATACTGAATGATGTGTACTGATCATCCTAAATCCATACATAGGTTCCTCTCTTAAAATCATGGATTAGCAATTACAATAAAGGTGTGGCTAAAATTGTGAATAGGCCTCTAAAATTGGAAAAACAACTGAAATGCCAGTTCTTTCATTTGTCTTTCAAAGTAGGCTTGGTTTCTTCAATAAAATAAATATGATAAATAAATTTACTCAATAGACATCATGCTTTTCAATCCTGGTGTGGTCTGCAAAGCTGGTAAAACAACAACAAAAACTACCACAGGAAGAGGGTTCATATAGAATCTAGATTTATCAGTAAAAATTATATACTTTTAGCATACAATGTTGATATGTAGGTTTTATGTGTTTTTCATACAGCATCAATGAACACATTTTTAAAAATTAAATGACAAATACAAAACTTTGCTGAAACATTACAATTTCTACAACACTAATATAATGAATAAAATATTTTTGGAGAGCTTTAAGCGTGGCATGAATTCTAAATGCAATTATTAATGGCCTTTGTCAATGTAGTATTTAAAGTAATTAGAGATTTTAACAGTAGGCACCCTCTCCTACTCTGAATTCAGTTTTTACACTGATAATCAGAGCCAATTGTCATGCCAATATCCTTGTTTTGAACAGTTGTTATTTTTACAAGGTGAAATAATCTAAAGAATATCCTAATAAAAGTTCATTCAGTCCTGGAAATGAGCTTCATCAATTTTCTTAGGAGCAATGACCCTCTACTGACTATATACCCTTCCATGTACCTTTCCTCGGGGCTAATTTTTATAAATAATTGAGAATTCGTCTTGCCTGATTTTGTAAGATAAAGCTAATTCTGGAAACAAACAGATTATAACAAGAGTTGAAACATTTTAAGTATATTTCATATATCCCAAGAGTTTCAGAAATGAAAATATACTAAAAGTGGAAAAAGTAGCTTTAGCCGGTTTGACTCAATGAATAGAGCATTGGACTGAAGGGTCCCAGGTCCAATTCCAATCAAGGGCATGTACCTTGGTTGTATCTTTTTCTGTTTGGCCATTCTGTACTCATGTGTTTGCTGTTTGCAAAAACCTTCTGAAGCTCTTGGTTGTTTGTTTGTTTTGGCTATAATTCTTCTCTTTACTGCTGATTCAATTTATTCCTTGTTTCTTACATTTTTTTACAAACTTAAAATTTGACTTCCCTTGATCTCTTCTCTTACCTGAAGAATTCATGCAATTTTATAGCTCCAACTATTTTTTAAATAATAAAAAAAGGACTGACTTATCTAGGCCTGGTGGCTCAGTTAGTTAAATAGTCTTGACATACCAAGCTAGTGGGTTCAATCCCCAGTCAGAGAACATATAAGAAGCAACCAATGAATACATATTCAAGTGAAACAACAAATGGATGTTTCTCTGTCTCTAAAATAAATTAATTTGTTTTAAAAAGAAACTAATTTTATAACAGATTTGGAATTTAAATGTATCACAGATATATTAATAAGAATTCTTTATAGATATTTCCCAACCAAATACGCCTCTTCCTGCTAAGGTGGGATTTAAGGAAGAGTTTATTAATTCATAGCAGCTACCTCAGGGCACAAAATAATGTAAAGATGCTTTAATGGTCTTGTCCATGGATTGTCCTCTAAAGTTCTAATATTTTAACTCTTTTGAGCAATATTTACCTTCAGGCTTCTTCACAGCATAACGAACCTCAATAGAGTGACTTTCATCCAATATTGACATGGTTTTAACTTCAAAATTTGGTGGCTAAATGGTATTGCCCTTTTATGGATTCTTCCATAGCTGCAATTTTTAAAATAAATTACTGCATTTCTACTCTATTACCCTTGTAATAGACTTCCTTTCCACCATTGTTACATTATTATTGGGCTATTTATAATGGCCATTATAATTTACCAGTGCAATTGCTACTGTTGAAATGTCTTCTGTAACTTATTATTTCAACTGTCATCAATATAGACTGTTTTGTGGTGACTTATATAAATGTCCCTCCTACATGGATGACTTTTAAAAATCTCAACTTAAATACCCAACTCTAAATTATTTCTTGTTATATGTCTATAATTGAGGCCCGTTGTGTGGGGGTGTTCTCCTCAGCCCAGCCTGCACCCTCTCTAATCCGGGACCCCTTGGGGGATGTCCAACCTCTGGTTTAGGCCCTATCTGGCATTTGGACATCCCTTTCGCAATCCAGTACTACTGGCTCCTAACTGCTCAACTGCCTGCCTGCCTATTGCCCCTAACTGCCTATGTCTCAGCCCCTGCCACTGTGGTTTTGTCTGGAAAGACATCCGAAAGACAGTCAGTCTATCTGGTCTAATTAACATATTACACTTTTATTAGTATAGATTTTCATCAGTCTCCTAAATCTCTCCCCCATACGTGGGAACTATTTGAGTTTCTTATTTGTGAGTTTTCTACTCATGTTCTTTATCCTTTGCTCATCTTTCTATCTTATAAATGCATATTATTACCTGTTAGATGTTTTCTATTGTATGTTTTCAGGCCACCATTGTTACCTCCATGTCATTAACTATTAGTAAACATAAATTTGTTTTCCCACAACTTAATTCTTCATTCCTTGATAGGTACCATAATTTTTGTTCCTTGTTTCAACTCAGAGCACAGTTTGCCAATATCACTTTTTGCCAAGAAATTATCTTCTGAATCATGGTATTTCTTTTATGGTATTGAAAAGTTATCCACTGATAATTACTGTCCACAATGGTCAAAGAAAATAATTATATTCACAAAAGTGCTTTAAGAAATATTAGGCACTGTGCAAAGATATTACATTATTATGGATATACTTGATTTTTATAGGTATTTTCATCTATCTATGTCATGCCTCTGCAACTAGGAGATTAGTCAACTAAAGGAAGAAGTGTTTCCCTAAAAATTTCAAATTTAATTCCACATACAGGCACTTATACATATTTATTGATTGCATGAATAAAGAATTCAATCTGAAGAATTAGGAGAAGGTGATATTTTATTTTTGAGAAAATTTTCTATTTACAAAATATATAATTTGTTTTTTTAAATTGCAATTCCCTTTTTTCTACTAGATGGTTTCTAATCAATTAATGGCAAACAATATTATGTGTTATACATATATATGTTTTAAAATATTTTTATTGATTTCAGAGAGGAAGGGAGAGAGATAAAGGGAGATAGAAATATCAAAGATAAGCGGAAATCGGTTTGGCTCAATGGATAGAGAGTCAGCCTGCAGACTGAAGGGTCTTGGTTTGATTCCAGTCAAGGGTATGTACCTTGGTTGCGGGCATATCTCCAATACGGGTTGTGTAAGAGGTAGCTGATTGATGTTTCTCTCTCATTGATGTTTCTAGCTCTCTCTATCCTTCTCCTTTCCTCTCTGTAAAAAATCAATAAAATATATTCTTAAAAAAAAAAAATATCAAAGACAAGAGAGAAACATTGATTGGCTGCCTGTTGCATGCCCCTCACTGGGGATCAAGGCTGCAACCTGGCATGTCCTGGTTCATAGGTCAACACTCAATCTCTGAGCCACACTGGCCAGGCTAGATATATCTTTTTTATGCTATTTAGTGTTCTCTGAATTATATATCGAATTATTTTATTGGTAGGATTTTATCATTTATTTCTATTAATATAATTGACTAAATTACCTTTAGTAGAATTTAATATAGAAACATATTACATGGAATAATTCACAATGATAATTTGCATGAGTAGACTGTTATTGTCATTCTTAGAATAGTAAAGAGTCATTTAATGAAAAAATTCTATATGCTAGAACATCAAAGAAAGTATTCCTATAGAATGAACTTATAATTCACCATCAGAATAAGTAAATTATTATTGTTTGTAAAGAACATGTTTTTAAAGAAAACGGAGACATATAAATAAGATTTTTAAACACTACAGAGTTTATCTAACCATTTCAAATTTATGTTTAGAAAAAAATAAACCATAAAAATATGCTTTTAAAAATCTATCAGATAGCTCTGGGGGTGGGGAGGTTAGGGGCGGAGGGATTGAACAATAAAGAAAAAAATGAGAGAGAACTCATGGATGTGGACAACAGTGTGGTGGTTGTGGTGATAGAAGGTGATGTGTTGAGGTGGAAGAGGGCATAGAGGGGATAAAAGGTAATGGGAAAAATAAAGTAAATTAAAATATTGAAAATAATCTATTTATCATTTATTTGCATTTGGGATCTAAATGTGTTCATCCCAAACCATAGGAACTAATGGTGAGGTATAAACAAAGAATATTCCAAAGATAACTAACCCCCTTTCTACTATATTAGTCCTTTGTGTACAGGGATAATAATGAAATGCACTAAATTATAATAACTGACCTAAGGATTTTGTCTCCACGTTGTGGGGGAAACAGCTACTTAATTTTTCTATTATATCAACATAGAAGTCCAATAATGATTGAATTATTAAAAAGTAATTTTAAATTTTGAGCCATCTCCCCCCCCCCTCCAACCCCTGTGTCTAAGGAAGGCAAACAGTTGACAGTTGATGGGCATCCTGCAGAGTGGCTATGGACCTAAGTAGTGATTGCAATCCCATTTGGAAGGATTACAGTCTTGGCTACCGGACCATACCTTTCACTAACACTTCCCCTAGGTTGGGTAAAGATAATGTTTGAAAGAATCATGTGAAACACTTTCAAAGAAATAGTAATAAATCATTATTTGAGTGTCATTTTACAGATTACAAATTACTTTGACATATGTAATCTCATTTGAACCACCCTATAAACAGCTACTACCACTATGTCCAATATAAATTGAGGAAAGTGTGCCTTGTGGAGGAGAGGCAATTTTTCCAATATCACCTAGATAGTAGGTGGAGATGTCAAGACTCACAACCAGTGACTGTGAAGTCCACGTTTATTCTGCTAGCAAGCTGCTTCCTAAGGTGAGTGCATGCTCAGCAGGGAACATTCATCTTTTTTTGATCCAGCTATCCAGATTGTTTCTGGACTTCATTGCTTGCTGTGACTTCTTGTAATTTGCATATTTCAGCTAATCAGATTTTTAAAATAGACTATGCAATGATTTGTACTCATGGTTTTTACCATTCTTCACTCAGCACCCCAGTCATTCTGTGTCTTGTGATTGCTCTCCTTTGATCTTGTTTATTTCTAATTAGGTTGATATTAACAATTGAAGCAATTATCTTGAACAGTGTCAACCTTTTTCCTCCCATAGCCAACAGTGTTGACTGATGATTCAAATGTTTTTGGCATTGAAAGCTGCTATCCTCATTTGGCATTCCCATCCATTTTCAATTACACAGGTTTTGACACTACCTATTAATTTAGTATGATAGAATAACAGTGTCACAGTCATGGATGATTTGGGCACTATGAGATATGGAGGCTTTATGGAAGCTTTTTGGAATGATTGTTTTTAATTCAGCGCTTTTTTAAAAATATATTTTATTGATTTTTTATACAGAGAGGAAGGGAGAGAGATAGAGAGTTAGAAACATCGATGAGAGAGTCATCGATCAGCTGCCTCTTGCACACCCCCTACTGGGGATATGCCCGCAACCAAGGTACATGCCCCTGACCGGAATCGAACCCGGGACCCTTCAGTCTCCAAGCCGACGCTATCCATTGAGCCAAACCGGTCCCGGCTAATTCAGCGCTTTTATTCTGTTGCTTTTGAAGATGTGTGAAGTCATCTACTTAATAAATTGCAATGCTATCTTCTATTGATTTTGATTATTATCGTCTATTGATTTTGTTTTTGCATTTTGTATCTTTACTATCAGAGCCTTTTATATTTAGTGGCTTTCCACTTAAATTAAACTTACTCAGTGGCCATTAGTTTTCATGCCAAATGAGCTCATCTTGTGTTTTAACTCATTTTTTTTTTTTATCTCTAGTGGTCAGATATTCTAAATTCTAACAGCATTCTACTGGCAAAGCTCTGTGTTGATGTTTAAAGGATGTATTCTAATTCTTGTAAACAAAATTGCAAACCCAAACATTTAGACTTGACTGGCCCCCTAACACCCACCAAAAGAAGTGTCAAATACTATATTTAATACCTATTGATTCCATACTACTGTCTGATAGGGATGTGATGGGAGAATTTCTACATTAGTAAAATGTCTGGGTTAGAGTTCTTACCAATCCTATGCTCCTAAGATTTATCTGATACTTGTTATCAATAATTTGGCATAAGTTGATTTTTTGTTTTGTTTTTTGTTTTTAAAGTGGAATCATGTTCCAGCCAGGTCAAGCTTACCTTTTATAACTGGTATTTCTGATGGCAAATGACTATGATGGTCCAGGCAAGGACACAACCACAGGAAGTGAAATGAGTCTCTCCTCTCCTCACTTTCCACATGCCCTAACAGCCAGAATTGGGAAAGGTGATGCTCTTATCGTTTTTCTCTAGGAAATTCAAAATTCTTTTTTAAAAATCTACATTAATTTTTCATATTAGTGTTATTTCTATGAGTGATGAATCATATTTTCTTTGTTTCCCTTAAAGAGACTTGTTGCTATCTAGAAACAACAATAACACATACACACACAACAACAACAAAACAAAAACAAAAACAAGAAGAAAGAAAACTACCCCTGTTCTCCACTCAAAATGTCACAACGTATTAAATGCAACATACCATTAGGAGAAAAACGTGAATATGTATTTTTTTAGTATTAGGGAACTTTCATGGAGTCTGACATCTTTCCTTATCTCTGTGGGGAGCATCTTATTTGATTTCCTCAGAGAGCAATCTGGAATGAATATGTTGATCTTCCTTAGAAGAACAGAATTTATATAATTGCTGATAAAATAATCACCTTCCTAAGGGCATCAGCTTTTTCTTTTACTTCTTAGTTATAAAGAATGTCTTCAAAGACTTTTATGAATGCCTTAAAATTCTACTTCTTGAGAAATTAGAAAGGAAGATTATATTGTACTCATTTGCCTACTTAAGAACAATTCCTATTGTCCCTTCATAAGAATCTCAATAACCAATTTTAATACCAAAGTTTTCACAGGAAGGGTAACAGTTATATTGAATTTTTAATTTAAAAGTGTTTTGAGAAAATGGCATATAGCACTTTTCTTCTGGCTTCTGGGAAATGCATATGTCACCCAGTAGTGATTTTTATAAAAGAAGATTAATAATTTGATATTCACTGTCACAATCTCTCTCACCTCTGAATCTCTAATCAGAAATGGAAATATATAGTTCACTGGGATCATGATGGTAATGAGTGCTCCATGATAGCCCAACACACACACACACACACACACACACACACACACACACACTGAATGATGAAATTATCCATTCTATTTCCTTTTTTGTTTCTTTCTCAGAGGAGCTATTAAAGGACTCAGTCTTAGATCTCAACTGCTTCTGAAAAGCTGCCAATCACTGGACAGAGCCTCCACTAAGATCCTGGTCCATTGCTATAAAATCAACCACATGCTTGTATGGTCCTGGCAGTGCACCTTTTTTAAATCTCTGGAGCTGCATGAATGCAAGGGCTGCTTCCATTGGCCATGGAAAAGAGAGGAATAAATGTTTCTATGGATGATTTGCTCCTCTACCTGCTACCACACTTTCTCTATTTCAGGCATTTGCTATCCCTAGTCCAAGAGGTCATTTACTAGAGGCCATTTACCAGTGACACATCATATCTGCCTTTCCAATCTATCTCAGAAGTACCCCATTTATCAACTCGAACTCTAGTTAAGCCCCACAGGGTTCTCCTAGAAATATGAAGCCCTCTTCTTAGTCACATACCCCCCAGAGCTCAAGTTTTATTTGTCCTTGCTTCTTCCTTTCAACATACTTCTAAGAAGAAATGAAAGTATAAATACCATGTGTCACATAAATGTTGGTTTATAGTTTATAATGTCTACCTGCTGTCTATGGGAGATCTTGGTATCTAATAATTACTTTTGTATATGCTACCTAGTGTCTTAATGTACTAAGTAAGCTATCCCAATTTTTATTTTTCTGAAAATAATATAATGGTGATGGAAAGCTTTCCTAATTTAAGTTTCATATTTTACAAAACAGGTTAAAAGTTCCACCAGGTTATTATATCCTTGTATTCAAACCATACACTTAATTAACTTCTTAAGCCAATAAAAGTTAACTACAAATGAGGTGTGATATATAGAAGATACTGAAATTATACTGAAAGTTTTAAAAAATTTAATTTGAACTAATCACACACTCAATTTTCTGAGTGGCAAATTGAGGACTAAAGAAAAATAACATGTGTACCTGGTTTGGGCTTGTTACAGAGGAGCATGCAACACATGTGTAGCAGGTACCAGTTCCCTTTGGATATACCATACTCATGGCTCTGATCATCTGCTCATAACATACTTGAAGAGACTTCTCTTTTGCCAGCTCAAACTTCCCACCAGGAACAGCCTCACTCAAATATCACTCCTTTAGTATTCTCTCTCCTATTCCCCAGCTCCTCTAGCCCCACCCAGCCCCACTTCCCCTTCCTCTGTATTCCCTCACTGCATTATTCATGTTGCTCTCAAAGTATGAATTGCTTGTTAGTGTAATTATAGGCACTTGTATAACATTATGACACCAGTGAGAACAGAAACAATATCTTATTAGTTTTTATGTCCCTAAATGGCTTACAAAGACACCACTATTTTTTGACTCAATGAATGAGTCAATAAACTAATTGTCCAGCAAGCTAACACAAACAACTTGAAATACACTGGAAATTTAGAAATACCAATAAACTTCAGTTCTTATTTACTCTTTTTGTATAGTGTATATTTTTCATTATTAAAATAAGGATAAAAATAATAACTTTTAATTTGAAGTGAACTTGGATCTGGCACTGTAGAAAGAGCTAATGAGGCTGGGGTGGGTTGGGACACACTCATCCTGTCTAGAGGTGTTCACATACAGAAGAACTCCAAACTCCTCTGAGGATTTAGTTCTGGACAGCCAGAACATCTATGGATAGCCAGCTCCTGGCCTCTCACCTAGTTCACCACTAATTCACCTAGTTCACCTAGTAATTTAGTTAAGGTTCAACAACTCTCCTATTGCCATGATAACCTGACTTATATAGTTCTTTATGTTATATTCTACTACACTGCCCTCAAACTCCACACACAATGCTTGCCCATCACTTAAAGTCATCATCCTGTGAAGCATATTCCTCCTTCATTGTTTCTCTGTTGAAATCATTACTGTCATTCCTTCTTCATTCATTTATTTTTCCTATCCAGAAGGATTAAGTGCTTAGAGCTTCCTTTTTTACAACATAAAAATAGCCAGGAGTTTGATGAAAATATCCAAAGAATTCCAAAATGGGTCAGAGCAAATTCAAAGGAAAAAATAATTGAATTTAGGATTATTGAATAACTTTCCTCTACTGTCATGCAATGGGCTTGATGGACCATAAAAAAAAAACAAGCTTTGATAAATAGCCCTTTATTCTAAAATATCTTAAAAAATAACAAAGCATTCCATCGCATATGCTGCAAATTCATTATTCATTTAAAGCATCCCTGTCCGCTACTTTCTCCTTCAACATTCATCGTGTTCTATTGAAGAAGAACTTGCTATTTCAGAACTCTTTGAAAGTTTTATTTCTCTTCTCTCACATTTTGACAAAATTTAGTTAAGATGACCTTGAAGAGCTCTGATATTTAATGAATGCCCCATTTTCTCCTTTCCTTATGCTTTTCCTACTTCTATTTCTCTAACATACCCAGTCCTGCCTTAAATTTGCTTCATAAGTGAACTGCCTAGGAAAGGCAGTTCTGAATTAAATCATCAGGTGCCATTTCCTTCCTGAAACATTTCTGTGTGGTGTGCATTTCTTTCCAGCACTGTGGTGTGACTATTGATGTTTGGAGTTTGCTCAATCTTTTTTACCTGTTTACATGCATCGGGCTATCAAGCTAAGTAGTACAAACTTCTTCACTTTGCAATGAATACTGAATTAATTTTTTCTCTGTGGCATCTGATTAAGAAGAAGTGCAAAGCATTTCCATGGCTGAGAGAGAGAGAAAACAGGGCAGAGATTTGATGATTCTAAAAGAAAATTTATAATTTGTCTAAAGTGTTTCCCAAACTTGACTCCCCTCACTTCCCCATCCCTTATGTTTGTCTGTCAATAAAAATAAAATTTTATACAGGCATACTTTGTGTAACTAAACTTCAGAGATGTTGTGTGTTTTAAAAATTGAAGTTAAGAGTTTACTCATGTATTCAGGATCTCACTTAGTGCTTGGTACTAAGAAGGATCCAATAAGAAATCTAAGGTAGAGTTCCTGATTAACATCAGCAAAGTACCTAATACTGTATTTAACTCCAAATAGAAACAAAGATAAAAATAAGGGTTCTCAAAATTCCTTTCAAATTTCTAGATGAGGGGAGGGGAGGAGGTGGCATAGCCACTCCTATGTAATAACTTCTCCCTTAATCTGTCCTTACCAAATGATCTGTGGCAAAGAGTATTTCAAATAAGGGGAACTGAAAAGCTAGAGAAAATGTGTGTGTGTGTGTGTGTGTGGCTGGGAAGGGAGAGTAGGAAGGGGGAGGACAAAGAGCAGTGATTTCTAAGAGAATACTTAAAATTTGCATGAATTAAATTATGAACACATTACATTATCTTAAAAATATTGTGAGTGGTGACCAAACTGATTATATCTCTAAATAGAAACTCAATGATATATATTTTATTCTCCATACCTCATACTCTGATCTGAGGGAGAATAAGTATACACAGGAAGCTACATAATGCATCATATCATGCAGAGATTTCATGGGACAATATATACATGTACTCAGGACCATAGGTTTTGGAATTCAAAAAGTAAGTAAAGACCAAGATGAGTCAGTAGGTATCAGCTAATGAGGTCCATCTGTATGTAAATACCAATGAAAAGTGACTGGAGGCCCTGAGGTATAAGTGCTTTATTTATGTATTCAGATTACTATCCTGCCATCTGCCCAAGCCTGTTTGCCCCACTGTTCCTCGAATCCTGAGTCTCTTGAGGTGCCTATGGCATCTCTTGCCCCACCATTGGCTCAAGAAGTCATTGTAATGCTTACCAGATTTTAAAATACCCTTCAGCACAGGAACCTAAAAGGAAAATCTTTCAGCCTTTTGGAATGAGGTCACAATTGCAGGAGCTCTCCAAGTTGTACAGAAGGGCATGGGAGGAAAAGGAAAGACTGAGAAGTCACATAGGCTCACATGCATCATCTGAGTCCTGGAAGAGTCTATTTGGGAATGTTCACCCTACATGGCCTCTGAGATTAGGGGAGTGCCCATTTCTGATTCCACATAACTGTGACCCTGAGCCAGGTGTATGTGGGATGGAAGACAGCTGCCTACACAATGAGATCTCAAAGGTCCCAACTGGTTCTCCTGCCAGTCTGCCACTGTGCTTGGGGTTCCACCCACAGATATCACTCATTGGAGATGAAGCAGTGTGTTCTTAAGAGACCTTTGCTATTAAGAAAAACAAGGGAGTGACATATTTATCCATTACAGATCTCTCTCTTAATTTAAGATATTATGGATGTAGGTTATAAAAAATACTTCAAATTTCCATAAGCTATTTTATTGTAAAGTAATTGAAATATCACTCTATCTAAGAAGAACATGAATAACCAGTATCAGAGAGGGAGAGACTCTATTGAGAAAAGCTACCAGAAAAAACAAAACAAAAAACACACCTCTTTCTTTATAAAAAGTTCTCTCTCCTTTCTCTTTTAGGCTGTATGGACTCTGCTGTGCTTCTTTGAAATGCTTCTCTTTTCTCGCTAGGAAAACTAGCTCTCCAGATTTCTTTAAAAAGCTGGGTATCATACATCAGCCTCCATGCCTGAGTTCAAATCACCAGCTCGGTACTAACTGAATTTCTCATAGGTTAACTTTTTCTGGCTCAGCGTTAGTAGAGTGTCTGTCCTTGACTACCTGGTAAAGAGTGTGAGGACAGTCTCCATATATATGCAACAGCCAAGATTTACAAGTTTTGAGCAGTTTTCAGATAAATGGCATCTTTGTGAGTTGAATACATGCTCCAAAAGTTATCTACAATGAGCCTGTTAATGTCGAGTAAGAATAGTGAGGGTCTGAAATATAGAAACATGGTCTGGAGTAAAAGAGAAAAACAATTTTCATCTTTTAAAAATTGATTTTTTAAGAGAGGAAGGGAAAGGGAGGGAGGGAAGGAGGGGAGGGGGAGAGAGAGAAGCATTGACGTGAGAGAAAAATAGTTTGGTTATCTTCTGCATGTGCCCCAAAAAGTTTGCATCTTTTGATGGAATAGGGAAAGATGATAATGTTGGGGAACACAGAACTGGTTAGATTTCAAAGAGGCTTGTAGTGTCAGGGCAGCTGCATTAAGTAAGGTCAATACACACCATGGAGAAGCAGAGAACACTGAAGATTAACACTGTATTAAGAAGGCCTTTGGTTTCTAAAGACACCCTTTTCAACCAAGCTTGGAACTTTCTTCTCTGGACTGTTCTGAACAATCAGCAGTTAAATTATTTCTTGCTCAGATTACTGAGTAACTTCTAGAGAACATATGGAAATGCTTTGCTAAACCAGAAGTTTGCTGGTAAGATGTAAAGAATGATCATTCCATGACATAATAGGTCTTCTTAAGAAAAAAATTGTTGCCAAGGTTTTTTGAGAATCATAAAGCTAGTAAAAACTAGCAGGAAGTTCTATTATAATAAGACTTCTTAGAACTTTTAAGACACTTTTGCTCATGTTGCAACACACAGCATTTTTACCAAGGCTCTGTTTTCACAGTATTTCTGGGGACTGCTTTCCTACAGCTTACATTGTAAGAAATGATGAGCTAGCCCTAGCTTGTTTGGCTTAGTGGATAAAGTGTCAGCCTGTGGACTGAAGGGTGCTGGGTTAAATTCCAGTCAAGGGCAGAAGCCTGGGTTCTGGGCTCAGTATCCAGTGCAGTGGGAAGGGGGGAGAAGGAGGCAGCCAATCAATGATTCTCTTTCATCACTGATTTTTCCACTTCTCTCTCCCTCTCCCTTCCTCGCTGAAATCAATAAAAATATATATTTTTTAAAAATGATGAGCCAAACAAAACTGTGAATCAATCTTTTACTTATTAAAAAGCATAGGCTGCCTGGCTGCAGTTGCTCAGTTGGTTGAGGGTCATCCAAGGGGTTGCCCATTCAATTTCTAGCTAGAGCACACACCTGGGTTTTTTATTCAATCCTCAGTCAGGGCACATGCACACATGCAGAGGGCAGCCAATGAGATTAAAAAAACAAAGGCTAATAGCATTTATCTTTATTAATTTATTTTTGTTGGGAGAGACAAAGAGGAATTGAAGCATAAATGCTGGGAGAGAATCACTGATTGGATGCCTCCTGCTCACCCCCTACTGGGAGCTGAGCCTGCAGCTGAGGCATGTGCCTGACCAGGAATCCAACCCTAACTTCCTGGTTCATGGATCTGAGAATCATACTGGCCGGGCCGTATTTACTTATTTGAGTTTGGATGCTATATATATTGCAGGGACCAAGCCATGCAATCACATAAGAAGAAAGGTTTGGTGAACAATTCAGAAGCATAGCATTTCCAATCTCCTAAAAGAGAGGCAGAAAACTATGAGGTGATTTCTAGTCTTAGCTTGACCTTGTCATCCTTAGGTCCATAGACTCTTTGGTAAAAACACTGCCTCTGTGAACCTCAGGTCACAGGTCACTCACTTTTGTAATCATAGGGTCAGCATGGGAATTTAAAAGCACTGTATGTGAAAAAAAAATCATGTAAATCATAAACTACCTTACTGAAGGCTTTTCCCAACTCAGACAAGAGTTCATGTGTGAAATTTATGCATAGCACAGAATAAATGCTGCTTGTTTTCCTATTGGTTCATGATTCACTGCTATCTTTTTAAAAATATATATATTTTATTGATTTTTCACAGAGAAAATTAGAGAAGGATAGAGAGCTAGAATATTGATGAGAGAAACATTGATCAGCTGCCTCCTGCACACCCTCTACTGGTGATGTGCCTGTAACCAAGTTACATGATCTTAACCAGAATTGAACCTAGGACCCTTCAGTCCGCAGGCCAACCCTCTAGCCACTGAGCCAAACCTGTTAGAGCTGAATCACTGATATCTTGTCATGACAATGGCACAAACTGACTTCAAGTAAGATTGTATTAGATCTATATAGTTTTTCAAAAATTTTGTATAAGTTCAATAAAGAACACTGCAGATTACAGAGAAGTACAATAAATACTTATATTTGTATCAAACTTATTATATTACATATGATATATTGTGAACTTGTTATACAGTTTATGAATTTCACCTAGCACTAAACCCCATTTTATCAATAGTCTTCATAATAACTGGAAAATATTCTATTTTCTTGTGTCATACATGATTAAGCCATTCCCCTATTAGTTTTACTTTTATTTATTGTTGTGTGAAATTCTGAGCAAGATGCTTTAGATACATTACCTTTAATTCTTGCAAAAGCCTTATGAGATCAGTATTATTATTATTATTATTATTATTATTAATTTATTTTATGAATTATAAAATTGAGACTATGAGAAGTTGTATAAACTTTGTAAGATCACATAGGTAGAAAGTGAAAAAGGTGTAATCCAAATTAATGTCAGTTTGGATTAAAATTGTTTCTGATTTTGTTTTAAACTAGAGGCCCGAAGCTATGCACGAAATTTGTGCAAGGGGTTAAGCCCTTACAGCCTCAGCAGCTGCCTCGGCCCTTGCAGCCCTGGCTTCATTTGGAAGCTCATCCAGTTGGTCTTCTGCTGTTAGGCGGTTCAGTTGATTTGCATATTATGCTTTTATTATTATAGATATTTCTTTAATAGATGACTTTATGCAGTTCTTTATTCCTTTTGCTTTTAATAAATTGCTCTCTACAATAAATTTCTGTAGACAGACTTATTGACTCTCAAAGGTACATTATTTATTTTGCTGCAATTACTACACTGTGCTCAACTAACAATTCATTTTCATCCAAAATCTACACCACTTTTCATCAGTCTTGATTTTACAATCTTGTTTAATTCTCCTTTCTCAGGAGGAAACAATAGAAATAATATTAATATTTTAACAAATAAGCTTTCTATAAACAATATTTGGATAATGTTACTATAAGATAAATTTAATATAATCAACATTTTTGTTTACCTACTGTGTGCATATTTATAAAAAAAATTCTTTATTCCTTAACATTCTTCAACTTTGTCTTTTTTTTTTTGTCTTGTTTAACCATCTTTCAAAAATTTTCTGTTTCCTGTCATTTTCTATTTCTTTCTATTCTGAATTAAGAAATTTGGGGGATAGAATTAGAGAATAACAGGTAGTCTTTTTCTATAAAGTAATTCACATCTAATTAGAGGAATATTTTTATTAGAAAACTAGTTCCATGAAAAGCTCTGTGAAGAAAGAATTCTATGACAAAGTTTTGGAACTCTTCATAATGTATCAAAATGTACCCTCTTCTGGAGTTAGTCGGTCATTAGCATCTGAACACATCCAAGAAAGCCTTTAAGAAATTTATATGCTTCACTTTATTTAATCCAGAATTTTTCAAACATGTTTGATCTTGAAACTCATTTTCAATATTACCCAATTAACATTGTTTACCAATGAATTCTTACAGCAGCTTCAGTAATTGCCCATTCATTTTAAAAGGAAGTTGTCATTATTTATAAACCAGTTCCTTTATGAAGCAAGAATTGCTGGGAAATCTCGAAATGTTGATTTAATCACACATGTAACCTAAATTTATCTGGGCAGTTGTAGCCTGTGAAGCAAACCAGGATACACTAATGAAAATAACTAAAATTTCACTGACACAGGTTCTTTTACATGAAGCAACTCATATGAGTTGCCCATAAAAACAAATTGGGGCATATGTGTATGTATGTGCACACATGCGTGTACACATATTAGATTTTTTGGAGCCAGGGAAGGGCAGTTTTTAGTAGATATTTCACACATGCTATCTAATAAAGAGGGAATATAGTAATTGAATGCCCTGCCCTCTAAGATGGTGGTGTACACAACCAATAAGGAGGAAATAAGCTAATTGACTGCCATGCTCTCAAAGATGGCAGTGCTACAGCCACAAGTTGGCATTGCCTAGTCCCCTCAGCCCCACCAGGGTGGCAGGCATGCAGCAACACCAGAGTCCCCCAGGCTCCCAGGGCTGGCAGGAGGCACAGGAAAGTCTCAGATGGTGGCTGCCCAGCTGTCTAGGCCGAACCTGAGGCACAGGCAAGACTTGAATGGCAGCTGCCCAGCTGGTGCCCAAGGTGCAGGCAAGACTCAGATGGCAGCTTCCCAGCTTCCCAGGGCAGCGTGAGGCTCAGGTAACCAGGGCTGGCCGAAGCTTACACTGCCAGCAGTGGCAACAGCAGAAGTATGATAGGGCGTGGCCTTCCCCTGATCATCAGGTTGCCTCCCACCCCTAAGGGCTCCCAGACTGTGAGAGGAGGCAGGCCTAGCTGAGGGACCTTCTCTAGTGCATGAATTTTTATGCACCAGGTCTTTAGTATAAATAATGGGCCCACTTCCACTGAGCTCCTGCTGCTCTACTACAGAAGGTGTGATTACTACCACAGGCCCCAAAAGATCTGCAGTCTCAGCTGGTGTCCAGTAATACCTGCAAAGATCAATAACTCTGATGCACTAGAACGGTCATACTGACCCTGTGATATTTCTAGGAGGTGAGAGAAATTCCCCCCTGAACATTGGGAACAATCTGTTAACATTCTTATTAAGCTTGAATATTTTAAGAGGTTTTAGTGAAATAGCTGTAATAGTTATAATTTTGTGACCTGAATCACTATTTTTTCTTACCACTAAAGTTTGATTGGATCTATTTGGGATAATGGTTTCTTTTTCACTTGGCATAACTTCTTCCCCCAGAAGACTGCTCAGTCTTCCAGTCTTCTGTCAGGCCAACAATTCTCCAAGTACATTTGATTGTCTCAACTCCTACATTTGACACATTTTGTGATTTTTTTTTTAGGTGTATAAACATGTATACAAATAGCCTTCTGTTGGGACAATTTTTTGGCCATCCATGTACCTACAGACAATCCACATAAGGTTATTCACCTCCATCAAAATCAGGTCTATGGACTCTCTCCTTGCCTGAGTTTACAATCACAAAGTCGCCTTAAAACTGACTCATGCTTCCAGGCTAATCTTTCAACTCTATTTGAATCCTCCTGTATTTGTCTGGGATCACTGGGCTCAGTTCTCTCTTACTTTATATCCAAATTCTCCCATCACTTCATCAGGATGGATGAAAAATACAATGGGATGGTCAGCCAAAATTTGTTTTGAATTACTCATTCTAGCTCCACACACTGCCATGTGGTCCAGGCTTCTCACTTATCTTACAAAAGGAAATCAGATGATCATTACTTATAAAATCAATGGCTATATTCTCAGTTGTACTCTTCAACAACTCTTTAAGACTTTTATATTGTTAATGAGCTACTTAGTCCTGAAACTCTCTCTTCCTGGCAACATGACTCTCTACTAATCTTATTCTATTTTAAATGACCAATTCCTTGGCTTCTCTTCCTCCCTTGCTTCATCCATGTAGCTGCTTTCATCCTTAATAATTCAGCTCTTACTGCCAACAGAATACTTTAAGACATGTCTTCAGTTATAACTTGTGCTTTCTGTATCAAGACTTGAAAACTTACTAACCCCTGAGTATCTATATAGATCAGTGATTTCTAACTAGTGTGCCACATGAATTTTTAAAGCATGCAATATCTAACTATTTAGTCGGAGGTACTGACCTCTTTTCCCTTAGATTATTAATTTTTTTAAAAAATGACAACAGCCAACACAGCAATAGCTGCCCAGTGTGAATGAATCAAAGTTATACCTCTTTTAATATCAGATCAACAATATATATATATAAACTCATTACTAAATAAACTAATCACTAAAATTTTATAGCACACCAAATATATATAGTGTGCTACATAATTTTAGTAATTAGTTTATTTGTGCAATGAGATGGAAAAGGTTGAAAATCATCACTGCTCTAGATGCATGCTTAATATACTAAAGGAGCAGGTTGTTATTGGTGGTGGTGGGGAAGGTGACAACCCTTTCCCAAGCCTAAACCTGGGGCTCCCAGTGTGTGAGAGGGGGCAGGCTGGGCTGAGGGACCTCTCTCCAGTACATGAATTTTGTACACTGGGCCCCTAGTTCAGAAATAATTATTGCCTCAATTTGGTACTTTATGGAAATTTCCCATTAGGTACCTATTTTGTCTATCTTTTGTTATAAGTGTGGTTATATGTTTTTTCTTCTAGAGGTTATAGTATTTAAAGGGACAACCCATAAACATTATTTATCTTGGTTTCCTTCACTATATTTAATGAATAATTCAAACTGTTGTATAGATTAAGTAGGAATTTTAAAAAATTTAAATAGGTTGTCATGACTCTAGAAAATTTACTAATTACTAAGCTTAACTTGCAACTCTGTGTGATCACAAAAGTTTCTGCGATGAGGATTGGATTAATGTTGCCTCTAACGATCAAGTTTGGCTTAATCCATTCAATTGTCAGAATCTGTTGGATGTGATAAAAGAATGAGTATTGGCCCTGTCGAATCATTTTGTAAGTTTAACTACTTTTATGAAAACTAAACTATAAGTTGAACTGGAGTGTAGGATTTAGCAAAGAGGAAGTCAGAGTCTTCTAAGTACCTCTGTCTTAAGGAAGTGAATTAAAAGACAGAACGTGAAATATGGGGATGTGCTGACACTCCTGATTAGGACAGTAGGAGTGATAACTTCAATTAACTGAATGGCTCAGCAGGGAAAATGTTCAGGAAAAAGAGGATAAAAAGTGTACTCTTCTCTCTTAACTAGAGATTTAATACTCCATGTCTGCAACCACCAGAAACCAGGCAGAAAACTGACAGAATCATGTAACACTGAATATAAGCATAGTCTCTGATACAATAATTCTACTCTTGGATAATTAAGCAATGATGCATAATTCTTTATACTAAAAAGTATGTCAATAGTGTTCATATTAGCAATAATCATAATAGCTCCAAACTATAAATACTAAAATGTATATAAATAATGATACGAATAAGTAAACTGTGGTATAATCAATAGTATTACACAAAAGTGAGGATAAACCTAGTGTTTCCATACATTAAAAAAAAATCTGTGAATTTTTTATTTTTTTAATTTATTTACTTATTTATAATCCTCACATGAGGGGCATGTTTATTGATTTTATAAAGAGAGGCCTCTCATATGTGACCCAACTGGGGACTTGAAACCACAACCTAGGCCTGTGCCCTGACCAAGAATCAAACCTAAGATGTTTCCATGTATGTGATGAAGCTCCAACCAACATTTTTGGTAGCAAAGTGTCTTCCTCCAGACTCATTTAATAGGGTTATTTTATTTGTGGAGATGCGCAGCAAAGAGCTGGCAAAGCAATGGCATCAGATATGTGAATTCAAATCATCAGCCTTCCTGGAAAGCCAGCCACTCTTTTTGAATACTGCTCACTGATTTTTTTTTTTTCCTTATCCCCTATAGAAGTGATCTGCAAACTGCAGCTCGCAAGCCACATGCAGCTCTTTGGCCTCTTAAGTGTGGCTCTTCCACAAAATACCACCTGCAGCGCGCACGTACAGTGCAATTGAAACTTTGTGGCCCATGCGCAGAAGTCAGTTTTTGGCTCTCAAAAGAAATTTCAATTGTTGTACTATTGATATTTGGCTCTGTTGACTAATGAGTTTGCAGACCACTGACCTATAGTTTACCATGCTCTAGAGCCCTTCAGTCTTTTCATATTATACATTATCACTGGACAACCACAGTATTTTCTATTTCATAATCACTTGTACTCTAATAAATTCCCAACCTATTATCTCTAGCTCAAATCTCCCTTCTAAATTCTAGTCCCCTATTTCCAACTGCCATTTGGCTATCTTCTCCCAGAGGTTCCATTAAGGCAGAAATTCAATTTAAGTATTGAATTCATCATCCTTTCCCTTTTACTTGCTCTTTGTTCCATATTCCATAAGGAGTTAATCAGATCAGATCATATAAATACTAACTTTTGACCAAGTGAGAAGTAAAAACGATTCTAGGCTCCTCTCTTTCTAAGTCCAACAGTAAGTGAATACTCCAGTGTTGATTTTGCATATAGGACAAACTAAATAAATCAATATTCACATTTCTATGACTACCATCCATTATAGATTCCCTTCATCTTTATCAGGCACTATTGCAAGATATTCCTAATAGAAATCATTCTCACTTCTCTATTTTATAATCCACCCATAAATCTGATAATTTTTTCAAATTATCATGTTACCAAATTTTACCTTAAAAAAATAGAAGGGCATTCTCATTGTTAAACCTAAACCTCTCAATGGCTGCATTTCCAGAGTGCAGAGCATCCGATCCTGATAATTCATCTTTAATCTATATGTAAAGCTTTATTTTACAGTCACTCTTTAAGTAAAGTCTCCTTATGCTCCAGCTCTGTCATGATAGTCACCTTTCTCCCAACTACAAAGTGCATTTATACTTCCATGCATTTACTTGCCCATGAAGCTCTTCTGTTCTTTTCAACGCATCCTCCAAATGCTTTCAGTCTGAGTTCCAATATCCAAGCTTCTTTGAAATCTCTCATTTTGCTAAAAAGTACCCCTTCTTCTTGCATCTCAAAGCACTTTGAGATGGTATACAAGAGTTATTTTAATGCTATTTTCTTTGAATAAGGCTTGTCTAGAAAAGCTAGATTCCATCTTTTATCACTAATATAATAAGTATTAAATATAAACGTTTTGTTAAATTAATTATGAACCACACTACTCTGCTTATTAGGACTTTATTATAAGAACAGATTAAAAACATATTAATTTAATCAAACATTTTAAGAAAATAAGAAATTTTAAGAAAATAAAGTCATAGAAATGTGAATATTGATTTCACTGATATAATCAAATCATGAAAAGAGAAGGGTCTTATTTCTTCTTTCCAATGTGCTTTTCTCTGTGGTAATTTTTTCAAGTTGGCTGTTCCTATGGGTTTGGAATCTTACCATAAGTCTCAATACAGTCAGAGGGAAAATAGAGCTGTTTTTCTTGAGCTCTAGGTAGAAAGTACAAATGAAAAACTCCAAGTGACCCAGTTTTAAAATGTATACAAGCCAGAGACCAGAGGGCAAGGGCCCGTAATTGGCCTCTCCCAACAATGTTGTCTCAATAGAATGTGAAGGAACAGTTCCTCCAAATAGATGGCACTTCTGGTAGGAGCAAAGAACAGAAGCCCTTCATCCATTACACTCCATTCTATGTAAATGTCAAATAGCCAGTAATTGGTTCAAAAATGAACATTAGCCCTTTCCACCAACATTAGCTTTATATGTGCTTGAGATTTCTGTAGTCTAAGAAGTTTCCTCTTTTTAAATAGAAAAACATTTTATTTATATTTTTGCCCCCTAAATAGCATGACTGACTCTAGAGGCAGAGAACAAATAGAACTTTTCAGATTTGCCATTACTCCATTGCTATAGTACAGAGATTGATTATTTCATAAGCATAATCTTTTTAAAAGAACATTGCTATGGACATGAAAAATAAGTCTATCTGGAGAAATAACTAGTTCCGTAGGGTAACAGAATTTTAAAAGTATGTTAATGTCTGAGAGCTCAATTAAATAAATGAGCAAAAATAAAAAAAAAATTCCCAATTGAATATGCATGCATTATTGATTATACCTGCATCTGTTTTTTTAATCAAATATTCTAAGAGAATCACACAGCACTTCAAATCCTGATTGGCCCATAATTTAATGCCTCCTCATAGCATCAAATGTAACCTCAATTTTAAAATGTTGAACAAATTATACATTGGAAATTTCAAAGTGCTCATAGCTAAGTGATATATTTTCTACTGAATAAGATAAAAACATAAAATCTTAAAAGTTAACTTTTGTTATACTTTGGAATATATGTGTTTATTTTGGCAAGAGAATTACTTAAATTTTCTTCATTAAGCAAATATTAAGTTTTGCCTTATATTACCTGAGTGTATAGAGTCTGGGAATCATGTATCCCATTTACATTGACTGAATGTCAATTTATATAACAGAATTACATTTTGTTTCATGAAGCAGAAAAACAGCTCTAAAGATTTAAGCAAACATGTGTGTACATGTGCACTTGTGTGCATGTGCACGTGTGTGTGTGTGTGTGTGTGTGTGTGTGTGTGTGTGTGTGTTTGAAGCAATAAGAATTTTGGTTTCCTCTGAGTTATTACCAGAGACCCAGGCTCTTTCCCCAACCCATAGCATGTAGCTCTCAAGTTTGTGCTTCCAAAATGACTAGCCTTCAGGAAGGAGAAGGCAATGATAGAGATCAAAAGATGGTGCCTATCATAAGATGGTAAAACTTCCCAGCAACCCAAAATAGATGTCTTCTCACATCTCATTGACTATAGTTATGTAATACTCCCATGATTAACTGCAAGAATGGCTTAGAAATATCATTTTTAGGTTGGGTCTGTATCATCAGAGTTCTCTTAATTTAGTAAAAGGAGGAACAGAAAGAATAGCTGATGATAAAAAACTCCCAGTGTTCAACATATACTCTATATTAGTGATTGTGTTAATTACCAGATAAAGGAAACTGAGGAAATGATGAAAACTTCTTAAAACTTTGTTGTTATAATTAAATCAACTCAGTCAAAAATCTTTTTTTTTTTTTTTGAGAAGTAGCCAGGCACACATGTATCTTCAAGAAGCCTCAGGTGGCCGAAACCGGTTTGGCTCAGTGGATAGAGCTTAGGCCTGTGGACTGAAAGGTCCCAGGTTCAATTCCGGTCAAGGGCATGTACCTTGGTTGTGGGCACATTCCCAGTAGGGGGTGTGCAAGAGGCAGCTGATCAATGATACTCTTTCATCAATGTTTCTAACTCTCTATCCCTCTCTCTTCCTCTCTGTAAAAAATCAATAAAATATATATATTTAAAAAAATAAGCCTCAGGTGAAGGAGTGGTTTCTATATGATCTGAAATAATGGGCTGACTCTGTCTCTTACTGGAATCATGGTGAGCCATGGAAAAGAGCTCTCTTCCTGCCTGGATGAAAAGCCTCTACTTTTGAGTCTGTCCTTTAATTTGTCAAAATAACATTTTCTTTGAAAAACCATGAAAATATGCCTTAGAAATAAGTGACAGTGTTTAAAACTTTTCACTCAGCATACTACCATGAACTTTATTCACATAACCACACATCCCTGGAGTGACTTGGGTGATGGAGAAGGTCTAGACCTCTGAAGTGAGGGGGAAAGGACTCAAGAGTCCCTGGGAAAGATCCAGAGTGCTGAAGACTAGAGTTTTGCCTTTCTAACATGTTGCCTAGACTTCTTTGGAAGCAAACTTATTTTTTTACAGACAGGATGGGAATGGAAGAAGAATCCAATGTCACATTGCTGAGAAGCTTCTTATAAACGGGTCAATAAATCTCAAGCATAATTTTCCTCTTGTATTAAATATTAATTTGATCTCACAAATATATCCACAGGAAAAACAGTTTAATTAATCTATTTCAACTGGCAATACTCAATTTTAAATGATAAAGCGGAATCTAAAAAACCCTCTAAGCTTAGAAGTTAATTGCAAGATAAGTAGACAAGCTTGATTTATATACAGTGAGAATAAAAGAGCTTCCACTTCTCTCTTTTGGCACAATAGAGCCACTGTTTAAAGAAAAACAAATGTAAGACCTCTTTTCAACAAGGACTGCTGATGAAGATAGAGAGGTAGAGAAAAAAAAAATTTGCAGTAACTCCACATCCCCACCTTGGAATTCCTCAGTCCTAGGTCTGTTCTAACTTGCAAGAATCCATAAGTACCAATGACTTATAATTCTTTCTAGAACCCATTAAACATATTATTCATCCTACCATATTAGTTCATATGGCTACCATTAAAAGGTACTGCAGCAGAAATGTATCCTCTCACAGTTCTGGAACCTAGAAGTTCAAAGCTGAAGTGTAGGCAAGGCTATGCTCCCTGTGAAGATGTTAGGGGAGAATCCTACCTTGTCTCCTCTAGCTTCTGGTAGTCCCAGGTGTTCTTGATGTGTAGTAACATAACTCCAATATCTACTATCTGGCTTCTGTGTCACCATCTCTGTCTCTTCTCCTATTTTATAAAAGGACACTAGTTACATTAGATTACAGGCCACCCCATTAACTTCATCTTAACTTGATTACATGTGCAAAGACTCTGTTTTCAAATCAGGTATTTTTGGTTAGGGTTTTAATATATCCTATTGGGGAACACAATTCAATTCATGATACCAACCTTCCATTCTTTCATAGGGGATGGGATGAGGATTTCAAAGTATTTTATTGGAGGACACAATTTGACCCACAACACCTACCTCCCTTCTCATGTTTATTCAGAGGAGATGGTGAGTGGCAACATAAAGAGAAAACTCATCTACCCCACCGCATTAGCAAACATGGCCTGTGATACCTACACAGTTACATGCACAGGACTTAGGAGAAATCTTCGAATGGTAATCCTTGGACTTTCCCCAGGAGACACCCAAGGGCAGAGGAGAAGGAATGCTACCCCCAAATGCCTAGGGACATAATAAATAGCAGGCCTTCCCTCCCCAAACACATTTCTTAGAAGTCTCATGGATTACTTTTATATAGTTGCATACTAGTGTTCAGTGTTATGCCATATATATGTCGCTACAATAGAAAAAAAATGTTACTTTCAGCTAGAAAAAATTAAAACAAAAGTCTTTAAATGTCTTATCAGGCCATGGAAACAATCTTATTAAATATATTGTGGGCCAATGTACTTTATGGGGATGCAGGGCATGAGACTCAAAGATTAGAATGTGGCTCCTTCTATTTCCACTTCTCTGGGAAGTTACCTAGCTTCTCGTCCGTTGTTTCCTTATCTGTAAAACGAAAATGATACCTGCCCACTCCATTGTAGGAGAATCAGATGAAGTAATGCATGCAGAGTACTTATCTCATTTCCTAATGATTAAATCATACTCCAATAGGTAGAAATAATTATTAACAGTCTAGAGAAGTATAATGAGTTTAAAAGAGCTGACATTGCATATGAAATTTAGCATTCTGAAGATTTAAATTGCTGTCACAGTATTACAAGAACTTAGACTCCTACCAATATGTGCATACCAATGGTAGCTCATTACTTTATCATACATGACCCAATAAAGAAAGATACACTTGTCAAAACCCCCATATGATATAATAGGATTTTTAAAGCTGATATAGGTGAAAATGTTAGTAAATGCATTTCCTTGCTGAGGGGTGTGATCATTTTATTCCTTTAGCAGCCTGAATGATTCTCTGAATTTCATTGAACAATTTAGTAAAATTCTTGCCTAGGAACTTTATAGTGAAGCAAGTCAACTTCTTATGCAACTATTTACTTCCCTACCAGCATTTTTATTTTCTTCTTAACAAGTCCCAACCAACTCTTCATGACCAGCTAGTGTCAATAAAACTCTCATAAAATGTGACTTCTTTTCTCATAGTATTATATTCTTACTTTTTACTTTTTTCTCCTTTTAATTCTTTAAGCATTTTAAATACTCACTGAAGTTACAAATATCCCTTATTTATTATGTTGTTTGAATTCTCCTGTTTTTTTATATTGTATAGCTCCCCTTTATAAAGCTTGAACCTTTTGTGATCTGTGCAAGTTCATCTTGTTTTCCATGGGAACCGCACATCCTCTGAGCTGTGGTAACACTGACCCCTTTAGGCTAAGGTCCTTTTGAATTCATTGATTCTAGACATTCTCGTGCTGATTTCTTGGCCTGGGTTTGCCCACATCACACCAGTGGTATGGAACTGAACCTCCACATACGTACAGGACTGAGAGCCCAACTGCTCATGAGCTGCACTTTTTCTAGTGAGAATTCCAGGTGTCTGCAATTTCCTTGTAGCTTCTTTGGCTTTTCATCTGCAGGCTACCCAGTAATTCCTATGCAGATTTCCAGGACTTTAAGAGTAGAAGACCTTCATGATATGCTATGTCCACTGTGAAGATAAAGGATTTCTCCTACATAGTAATTTTTGGTTTATTCTTTCTCCCTCCTTTGGAATATGAGCTCTCTTGAGGCTAATGTTGGAGTCTTGCTCACCTCTTCCGGCCTAGTCATAAGCCTATAATAGACCATGATAAAATTAAGGAAGGAATAAATAAATGTTAATCTTGTGGACTTGAGTGCTCTGTGACCTACTGCTTTTAGGGAGTACATTTACCCCGGTGTGGCAATCCCAGCTTTAATAAGCAATGTCAAATTACGCATTCCAGGCATTATGATACTGGTAAGGAAATCACAGTTATACAAAAAAAAGAAAATTGCCATTTGCTTGTAAGAGATGGAGGTATTAACTTTTTGAGAATAGCAGGGCAACATTTCATAGTCAGAGAGATCAATTATCCAGTTCGCAGCAGGAAGAACCTATTACTCCCCTATATTTATGTGAGTACAAGAGAAGACAAAGCACGGCTCTGGCAGACTGATATTGACAACTTGCATTCATTTATGCTATTTCATTGAGGTTCATTCAACTTTAAGAATATTATGTTCTAGAATTCTTTATGGCTTCACAAACAATATCTTAATTGTTAATTTTTCCAAGATGTTTCTTTCCTGTTCCAGGTCACTCTGCCAGTCCTGTACCGTACTTAGGTATAATCTCATGTTGCCTACTCAAGTACATACAGGTATTTTCTTAAGGGCATTTCAGGACTTATTTTTTAAGACTTTAAGTATAATGAATGGATTTACTTGCATAACTGCCTTTGCTTTGGGTTGTTTTCCTGAGCAGGATGTAAGGGTGATTTCTTTCCCCGGGCCTTGCCCAGATGGATTTGAAAAATGAAGTCACGGACAAAGGGTGGTAGAAGAAAAGGGTGGACATTTATTGGAAGCAAATATAGACTCCCAAGTAGGGAGGAAGTCCCAAGGGGGTAACCCACTAAGCTTTTTTTTTTGCTAAGGTTCTAAAGTCTGCAGTTCTTTGTTTCTTCATACTGCCTTCTAATTGGTCCCTCTTTTTGCAGAATATCAGTTTCAACACCCAAACCCCACTTGGTGCCCTCCTCTTCCTCTCCCCCTTCTCTTGTAACATTTCTGTATCTCCTGTGAAAATGTTTTCCTCTTTCTCCCCTTTGTCAGAATTTCTCTATCCTTTGTGAAAATTTGTTTCCTTTTTCTCTCCACACCCTGTGGCATTTCTTTCTTTTCTGTGAGTGGACATCTTCCTCTCTCCTTATCCTGTGGTCTCAATCTCTCTCTCTCTCTCTTCTTCCTATGAATGTATGCCTTCTGGCAGCTCCTAGCCCTAACATATGCTTTCCTCCCCCATGAGCCCTCTTTATTCCTAAATCTCCCTAAACCTGCCTATTTTATCCCTAAAACTCTTTTTACTTTCACACTGAGTATCTGTTTATCAAAATATATTTCATCTTCATTTTGTTTTTATAGAAACCTGATTAAGTTAATAGTAATATAAAATATATGAAGATATAAAAATGCTATAATGATGACTTGGATATCTACCACCTGTTTTAACAAAATATTATAAAATAACCACTAGTTTTCTTTGTAACACTTCCTGATTCCATCCCTTTCCATTCTTTCTCAGAAAGAATAACATCATAAAATGAGTTATTATTTTCTTCTATTTCTTATGCTTTACTTATATTTGTTTATACTTGTTCCTACTTATTATTTGTACTGGATAAAATGCAATATGTATATTGTATTATAAAAGTAAAAATAAATATCTATATTATTAGTTTGTAAAGTTGCTTCTTTGCTCTGCATTATGCTCTTCATCTATCTGTTGCCTGTGGTTATAATGTTTATAATTTTCATTTTTCAATAGGGTAGTCTATTCCATTATCCAATTTTTTTAAAACTATGCTGGACATTTTGTTTGTTTCCTGTATCTTTTGCTTTTACTAATAGTGTTTCAATGAGGAAAATTTGCTTTTTTGGTACCTATGCCAGGAGCACATATGAGTTTCTCTATGGTACAGCTTTCCAAAAAGCATCATTACCCTAAATTATAGATTAAGCTATAAAATGCTGTTCTCCTCCATTCTGGGGTTACCCAGGGAGTCATCACATTCTTCTTAGTGCATGGCCAGGGCCAAATGGGGTCTGATAGGGCATTCCATATTCTCCTCCAATTGTGAGCACACTGCGTGTCCTCAGATGCTCTGTGCCTCATCAAAAAGGGCTCAATCACCTGGACATCTACTCTAAAACCTGACTACAAAATGCACAGGTGTTCATCATAGATGTGTGACCTAGACCAGAATTAAACCTGGGTCCCTTTGGTTCACAGGCTAATGCTCTATCCACTGAGCCAAACTGACTAGGGCACTAACATGGCTTTTCAATTGGGTTTCTGAAAACTTGGGTTTCTGAATTATTTTAAAACTAGAAGCCTGGTGCACAAAAATGTGTGCACTCGCAGAGGGGGTCCCACAGCCCAGCCTGCACCATCTCACAGTTTAGAAGCCCTCAGGAGATGTTCTATTGTTGGCTTAGGTCAATCAGAGAAGGCACCTCCATCACCCCACCGCTGCTGCCCTAGGCCCTCACATATTCTGCACCTGCCCTCGGCCCCTGCATCTGTGGCTTTGTTCGGAAGGACATCTAGAAGGACGTTCAGCTATCCAGTCTAATAAGTATGTTATGGTTTTATTATTATAGTTAATGTATTAGTAAGAATTTTATAGAAAAAACAAAACCCCACATATATATGGCATTAGCTCATCCAATCATTGGAGACTGAGAAGTTCTTTTTTAATTTTTTAAAATATATTTTATTGATTTTTTTACAGAGAGGAAGGGAGAGGGATAGAGAGCTAGAAACATCGATGAGAGAGAAACATCAACCAGCTGCCTCTTGCACACCCCCACCGGGGATGTGCCCGCAACCAATGTACATGCCCCTGACCGGAATCGAACCTGGGACCTTTCAGTCTGCAAGCCGACGCCCTACCACTGAGCCAAACCGGTTTCGGTGAGACTGAGAAGTTCTAAGATCTGCAGTCAGCAAACAGAAGACCCAGGACAGTCAATAGTGCAGTTTTGGTCCAAGCCTGATGTCCTGAGAACCAGGAGAATAATGGTGTAAGTTCCAATCCTAAGCAGGCACACTGCAGACCCAAGAAAAGATGATGTTTTAGCTCAAGTCCTAAGAGCAAGAAAAGACTGGTTTCCCAGCTGAAAGTGGTCAGGCTGAGGAAATTCTCTTACTTGGGGGTCAGCCTTTTTGTTCTTTATGTTTTCAACTAATTGGATGGGGTCCACTAACATTAGACAGGACAATCTGCTTTACTCAGTCTACCAATCTCATTCAAAAACATCTCCACAAAAATACCCAAATAATGTTTGACCAAATAATTGGGCATCTTATTCCCAGTCAAGTGAAAACATATCATTAACCATTACAACTGATATGAAAAAGACCAATTGAATTGAAAATATGATTCACATACCATCGGTGTAAAAATATGTTTTTTAGTCAAAATAGTTTCAACTATTTTACATGTTTACTGGTTTTGAGAAATTAATTTTAAACCTTTATTACATATTTGAGTGAAGAAATTTTGTTGATGTTAATTTTTACTTTGAGAAAGTAAAAAATTCATTATGCAAGTGCTTTAATCAAGAGCTACACATAACAACTGCAGTATAAGGAAAAGTTCTATTTATAGAAGCGAATTTAACATTTCCATTAACATTTTAATACCATATTATTTGGAAGTTGTAGATAAATTTAATATCAAATTAATTTCTAAACACTTTTTTACTTTTTAAACACCAATTATATAATACAGAGATCTAATGAAGTTTTAAACATATAAGCCTCATTATGCTCTCTCACAATCCTTAAAATTTACATTAGTTTATACCATATATATTTTTCATTATTTATGTCTCATAATTTGAAAAATGTTGGGAAGTACTGCTCTGAGTGTGTATCTAGGAATATAAATTTTTGTTATATGGTATAAGCAAAATTTTTATAAGATAATTTTTATTTGTTTTCTAATTTACACTCCAAGGAGTAAAGTACAAGTGTTCTAGTTCTGAATCCTGTTAACACTTGATGTTGCAATGGTTTTTAATTTTGGCAATTTTGAAGGAGGGCTTTTTAATTTGTAGTTCCCTCATTTACCAATCAGTTTAATAATCTTATATATTTGTCAATCACAGTTGATTCTTCTGTTAAGTATACATCTATATATTTTGCTCACTTTTATTGCATATATTTTTAAAACTGACTTATAATTCTTTTTTTTTTATTCTGGTTAATAATCATCAGTATCTGCATTGTAACTATCTCCCCTCAGAATATTGGATGATTTATTCTATTTCTGGTGTCTTAATGAGCAAAATTTTAACTATTTTATTAATAATTTCCCTTATGGTTTATATCATAATGTATTGCATAAGATATTTTTCCTGTACTGAGATTATTATTTTCCTGTATGCTTCCTAAAAGTCTTATGGTTTTGCCTTTCATGTTGAAGTTTTAATCCATCAGGAATTCATTATCAACAAATAGCTGGAGATTAATTTATTTTCATATCTGATATAAATATTTGCATCACTGATCTACAGTATAGTTTCCCATATATGATGATTCCATATACTCAGGGCAGTGTTTTCAGGCTCTCCCGTCTATTTAATTTATAATTTTGGTAACTCTGCACACATTCTCTACAGTCTACAGTCTCTACAGCATCAATTTGAATGTATGAACTCATTATTTCTCTCTATCATTTTGGCCTTCCTGAATGTCTCTTGTAATGTTTTTCTTTAATGAAATTTAAAAAAAATGTTTTTAGATTCATTCCTATTTTCTATTTCTGTGGTAATGTAAATAATATATCTTATGATATTTTTATGTTTCTTGGAGAGAAATTTAGTTGACTTTTATAAAATGACTAGGGGCCTGGTGCACAGATTTGTGCACCATGAAAGAAAATTAATTAGAAGGTGGTGGGTGGGGCAGGACTGGGCAAGATGGGCTGGACACAACCTAGAGACAACCTCCTGTGGTCCCTCCCCAGCTGACTGCACCTGGGGTGCACCAAGGCTTGAAGGCATCTGTGGAGTGAGGGGGATCCTGCTGGCAGGTGGGGTCCCTCAGCCTGGCCTGAGGGGATCAGGCTGAAACCAGCTCTCTAACATCCCTGGAGGGGTCCTGGGGTGCAAGAGGGCACTCTGAAAAGTTGCTGCTGCTTGGAAGCTCCTGCATTGAGCATCTGCCTCTACCCCACCCCCCCTTCCCCCACACACACACCCCGCCGGTGGTCAGTGTGCATCATACCTATTAGCTGGTGGGACAGTCGGTAGGTATAATAGTTTAGGGTTTTATGTATATAGACAGTATTTAGCAGAATTGTTATATCATCCCATAAGTGCTAAAAGTTATGTGTAGATTCCTTAGGGTATTTTATATAGAAAACTCATACCAGCTAAAATACTGAGAATCATGATTCTTTCCTTCAAAATTGTATCTGTGTCTGTTTCTTCAATTACACTTTTACTGTGATGATTAGAACCTCCAATTTTATTTTGTATTTTTTCTGCTTATTCTTCAAGATACCTTATTTCCTAATGTAGGGATGTGTGTGTATGTGTGTGTGTGTGTGTGTGTGTGTGTGTGTGTGTGTATGATATGATATGGTGAACTCTTATTTTTATGAATCTCATTACGTAAAATACTTTGAGGACTAAGGGAAGGTGAATTACTTTGGAGAGAAGATGATGTACCTGTTTCTATCAGGTACCTGGAGTTACTTTAAATTTTTACTTTGAGATATTTTCAATAAGCCAAGCTAAGGAGAATTTGAACTACAAACTTTTCTGAGCACCTTCTATTAAATATTCTAATTTTTTGTGCCCCTTCCACTCAGTGATGAAACATTTTTTCTTATAGTCTCACAGAATTGGCTGTTTAATTCTAGTTCCCTCTAACCAGGAGGGAATGGCCCTGGTATAGGGAGATCCCAGATTTCTGTGAAGAGCTCGTATTAGACCTTCCATGGTAGGAGCCCTGGGCATTGTCTCCTCTCCCACAGCCCCTGGGTTCAAATCAATATTCAAACAAACACCCATATCAGTGTTCAACTTTCCATCTGGGTGTCTGTTTTCATTTAGATTTAGGCCTTTGAGTATTTCTTGTCAGGCTTTCACTTCATTGATGGTTTAGAGATATTTTAAAATATTGTATCCAGCATTTTTAAGTGTCTTTTTTTAAGGAGAAGTTGGCCAAGGGTGTGGGAAGAGGTTAGTTAAGGTAGCCATACAACCAGAAGGAGAATGATCAATATTTTTTCTCAGTGTTTTTCTCATTTGTCCTTTATCTCACACTTTATTTCAACTTTAAAATAGCAGTCCTGATCTCTAGGATAAATTTTTACCTACTTCAAGAATGTCAATTAGTAGAATTTTCTGAGTAAAGAGTTAAAAAAAAAAAAAAAAAAGGCCGTGGCAGGCAGAATTCTGATATGGTCCCCATAATTCTTTCCCCTTAAGTCCAGGCTGTGTATTATCTCCTTTCTTTAAGTGAGGACATGACTATAAATATGATGACTCCCATGACTTAGTCACACTATATGTTAAAGGTGAAGAGATGCCTATTTGTAATTAAGGCCCCAAAGCAGTTGACTTTAATAAAATTAAGATTATCCTAATTACACTTGACCTAATCTGATGCTTCCCTGTTTATCTTGAAGAAGGAAACTTCCATGACTTGGAGAGGGCCACATGGCAGGGGTCTCAAGGAGGCCAATGGGTGCTGAGAGAAATTGCTGACAACCGGCAAGCAAGACAATAGGACCTCAGTTATACAGTCAGTGGGAATGGATTCTGCCACAATTGGAAGAAATTTGGGAGGACACTGTTCCCTAGTCAGGCCTCCAACATGAAGAGAAAACCAGCAACAACTTTAGCTTGTCTTGGGAGACACTGAGCAGAGAACCAGATAAAATGGTTGGTTGGCAACTCATGAAAATGGTGAAATAACACATTGGTATTGTTATATGCTGTTAAGCATGTGGAGATTTATCAGGCAGCTATAGAGACCTAATTCAGAAGTAATCACAGAGAAAGCATGTCAGCACCCACCGTTTTTTCCTTTGTCCTCCATTTTCTACTTCCTGGAAAGGAAGGATTTATAACTATTCCTTGGTATGAAAAACAAAATTGTACAGCAAAACCTTTCCAGATTGTCTTTTTTAACAGGAGAACAGGGGTTGACTTTTGGGGAAAATAGTGTTCCCCTTTATAAATGTATTTACTTATTTTTATTTTTAAACTTTATTTTTATTGTTGACACTACTGTAGATGTCCCTGTTCCACTCTGTGCCCACCTGCACCAAGCCTCCCACTACCCACTGGCCATCACTTTACTGTTGTCTGTATTCATGGGTTATGCATATATGTTTTTTGGCTAAGCCAGTTAGAGAAAGACAAATATCATATGCTTTCACTAATGAAAAAATAAACTGATAAAACAGAAACAAAGGCATGGATACATAGAACAGACTGACAGCAGTCAGAGGGGAGGATGGTAGTGGGAGCAGGATCAAAGAAAGTAAAGAGATTAGCTTTTGTAAATTTAGACAAAATCTTCTAATAACACGATACCTTATAGAATGATTATCTTACTTTGTTTACAGAACATATTATATAGAAAACAGTAATTATATTTTAGAAAAATATTTTTAAAATTAAGATAAAATCAATTTTAGAGTCTATAAAAACTAATTAAGATAAAGGAATGATGCTCCTTTATATCATCATTGCATCTTAGGGAGTATAATGGGTGTCAAGGGTGATGTATTAGTACAATAAGAAGCATCTAACTTCATCCTTATAAAATATCATTACTTAAAATGCAATGTTGAGTTGAAAAATGGTGTAATTTTGTTTTCAAACTCCTACTTGATAAGAACACTTAACAAAGAGAATTGTTTTTGACCATTATGAACTATTGAAATGTGTTATCAAAAACAAGGTCTTATGCCTTGAACATCTTGCAAAAGCACACTGCCGCAAGACCTATTCCTGACCCATCCAGCTTTATTGGAGGGATGTGAGAAATTCGTTTATGGTATAGAGCTGTTTGATTCTGAGTAGAAGCCAAATTCCAGCCAGGCAGACAAAATTTGACCAAATGAAGCCAGAGAAACATGCCTTAGGCCACTTAATCACTTGTTAGCTTTCAAAAGTTTATAATAATCTCAAATCTCAGTCAATCACTTCAGGAAAAAGTAGGGTAGTAGAACCGTAACAGAATGACTTCCCTCATGTGGAAGCATTTATTTCTTGTTCCCTCTGAGACTTACATGTGTCATAAAAGGCCTGTGGGTCCAGGATGAAGCTGAGAAAAGAAAAATGACTGTGACAGTCTTAGCAGAAATAAAAATCATAGCCCGGAGCACCAACACTGATGTGAGGAAAACCTGACCACTGGTTCTTTCTACTGCAAGCACAGGCGAGGTTTTGCCATGCCTCTCCTCAACAAATGCTATCTTTCCCATTATGAACAAATAAAACAAAAACAAAAGCGAAAATATCTATACTACTCTAGAAACCAGCTATGATAGAATGAGGAATATTTCAAATGGCTGATCAATGCTATCAAGAGTTACTAGGACAGTTAATGTCAGTGTCATTCTGAACAGAGCCCTGGCCACCCCTGAACATTACAGAATACAAATACAATGTCTTAGCCTCCTGTTGTTATCCCATTGCACGTCTACTCAGCAATTCAGTTCTTATCCAAGCACTGGCTATTTCCTCTACTCTGTCCCTGATGCGTTAAGCCAAGAATACTTGCTGCTTGCTTGTCATCTAGCACAATTCAATTGTGTCCCTTAAGCACAGCACTTGACATACAAGACACAGTTCTGGTTGCTGTAGGCTCTAAGAAAAATGAGACTTGATCTCTATAAAAATCTTACAGCCAGAAGCAGATGCACAGGACTTTTCTGATAATAGCCTTGAACCCCAGTTCCACTACCTTAGACCAGCTCTACCCTAGTCCAACTTCTTCATTGGTTTTATCTTTTTTACTTGGAGTCACCAACTGGATTCTTGCTTTATTATCCATCAGCTAGTATTTGAACTTTGGATCTGTAGTATTTGGTCCTTGCTATCTATCTCCTGCTCTTAGTCTGAGTTCTCAGGGTTATTCCCAGCAGGAATGTCCATGTCCAGAATGATAGCTTGGCCAATATCTAGGACACTCTATTCTCCCTTCCTTCTCCTTAAAGAGAATATTTGAGACCCATCTCTCTAAACATCTCCATAAAGACTTCCCTAAAGATGCTGTCTTGTTAGTAGAGTCTGATAGAAAGCTCCAGCATACCCTCTTGATCCAGAGGAGCTGGTCAGAGCGTGGGGCTAAATGCAGATGAGAAATGAGCTTAGGGTTAGACTGAGCAGGGTATGATTCTCAACACAACCTCTTCCTTTTATTCTGTTGGGAAAAGGACTTAATATCTCTGAATCTCAGTTTTCTTCTTTATAGAAGAGGGAAAGTTTTATTTTGCAGAATCATTGGGAGTACTAAAACAAAATTGTGCATGGTACTTATGGAACAGTACAAAAAAAGGAATAAAACTAAGTACAGCTATAACCACAAAGCTTGTTACTTACACGCCTAAAAAATGGCTTTTAGGGGAACAAAATACTGAAGAACAGTTGTAATCAAATATAAGTGCAAATTGTATCTGTCATCTGGCTGAACTAAAAAAACTCAAAGGCTATCTGGGGAACCTGAATAACCCTGAAATTCCTCTGAGCAGATAACATTTGTCTTAAATACATGAGTATTTCATAATTAATAGGATATTCACATGATATTCATATACAATAGTTCATATCCCATTCATAGGATAGTCCCTTAGACCAGCATTCAGACCCTAATGACATTTATTTAAAAAAAAATTTCATCAACCTTACCTTTCTAATGCCTCAGGTCATAGCATATTAGAAATAACAAATGAAGTGGGAGGAAAGTATGATGGAAAGACAGAAATGGATAATTCTATTATCCAACAACTCATCACTTGAGGGTTCAGGATAGCAGATAGTTTTTTATGACATTTGGCCTTGTATTTTATTAATTATACGGTGTTATATACTTTTAATGTGGTATGGTTATTATTATTAAATCTTGAAATTCTAAATATTAAGCCCCACTCAGAGCAAAGAATAAAGACATGTCAACAAGTTTTGTTGTTTTTTTAAACAAGTAAAGGGCTAATATAAATGATGTGACATTTGGGTTTTATCCTGTCCAATAAAATAAAATAACCTTTCACTAGAGCCTGCTTCAGCCAAATGGAACAATGTGTTAAGTGAGGTCACTTTTTCAATGACACTCAGTAGTGTTCTCAAACACAAGACATCTGGCTTTATTTTCCTGCAAATGCTCGCAAACCAATTCAGTTTTAAGATACTTTTAAAAACAAAGTAATTAAAAAATAAAAAAAATAAAAATGTAGTAACATGTTCACTTAGAATATATAAGAGCAGATTATTATGAAACATATTTTCAATTTTTTATGTTTATATAATTTGGTAATATACCGGAGAGTACTCAAAACATAAAAATGAGCCAAATGTCTTGTTTTGGATAGCCTAAAATAATCAAGAAATGGTAATGCCCAGTACTCAAGTTAAAGTTTCTTTTTAAATGTCCTCATCATAGCAGGTCTTTCTACAAAGATTCTTTCTTTCTTTTTTAATATATTTTATTGATTTTTCACAGAGAGGACGAGAGAGAGATAGAGAGCCAGAAACATCGATGAGAGAGATACATTGACCAGCTGCCTCCTACACACTCCCCACCAGGAATGTGCCCACAACCAATGTACATGCCCTTGACCGGAATCGAACCTGGGACCCTTTGGTCCGCAGGCCGAAGCTCTATCCACTGAGCTAAACCAGTTTCAGCTACAAAGATTCTTTCTAATTGCAAGTACTGTCAGCTAGAGATCTTAACACTGTGTCTTGGGAATTGACTTGGTTCATGCCATAGTTGTTGAGTTTTTTGTTTTGAAATTGGATACCTGTCGTCTCCAATACTTGATAGGCATTTCTAGCTGTCTGGGCAGCCAGGCCTTTACCATTTACAATAATATAGCTATGCAAATTTAGAAAGAATATCACCATTATAAAAATGATTGGTAGTCATTTAGAAGTAGTTATGGATTAGAAAATAACTATCTATGTGTCAAAGTTAATTCAAAAATAATCACTGATTATAAATTCAATATATAAGATCAGATGGGTTTTAATTAAAACAGTTTAGAAATTTTTATGACTTCATGACTAGAGGACACTTTAATGGGTGTATTTGGCCACAATAATTAAAACAAGCTTGTGTGACATAGTCCTATCTGTTATATGACTAAAGACCACAGTATCAATCAGAACAAAATTGTAGTGAATATGTGATAATACCGTTTCCCCGAAAATAAGACAGTGTTTTATATTAATTTTTGCTCCCAAAGATGCGCTAGGTCTTATTTTCAGGGGATGTCTTATTTTTCCCTGAAGAATACAGTATACATTTATTGTTAAATAAAAATAAAGAAAATTTATTACCTGTATACGGTACGTTAATGCAGTAGTTGTCAACACAAACCAGACAAACTGTGAATCTTATAGTATCAAGAATTTACTCATTTATTCAATGACAATCATGTTATCTTCTTCTGGAACATCATCATAACAATTCAATTCCTGAATTCCCTGGTGAATTTCTTGTAACTCCATTTCTTTCAGAATCAGTAGACCAAATCTCTCATGTTTAGCTTAAGGGGGGCCTTATTTTCGGGGGGGATGCCTTATATTTCACTCAGAAGGAAACCTGTAAGTAGGTCTTATTTTCGGAGGATGTCTTATTTTCTGGGAAACATGGTATTGCAGGATTATCAATTAAAAAACTTAATATTCCTTGAAGAATAAAATATAATAAACATTTCAAGAGAAAACACTTTAAATAGGCCAGAGTGACAATACAAGAATAAGACAATGTAAACAAAAGCACTTAATAGTGTCTGTGAAATGTATAAGCATATTATAAAAATATTAATATTTTAGTGTATATACACATATATTATATTAAACTGATAAGAACAGATACTACACTTGATCTTAGCCAAAAGGCTGAGAAGCAATATATACACATATATTATAAATTTATAAATGTACAAATAAGTTCATAAGTTTACTATACATTTAGATGTACATTTAGATTTATATACACAAACCTATATATTTATATATGAATATATGTACACAAAACTACAGACATATATATACACACATTATATATATATATACACACACACACACACACACACACTAAAATGTTTATACTATACATGAGTCTATTATATATATATATATATATATATATATATATATATATATATATATATTAGTTTCCTAGAGCTGCAAATACAAAGTACCACAAATTCTGTGTCATAAAACAATATATATTTTTTCTCACTGTTCTGGAGACTAGAAGTTTGAAATGAAAGTGTTGTCAGGGCCATGTCTTCTCTAAAGACCCTAGGAGCAATTATATGTTATGATCTTCTGGAACAACTGGTGGGTGGGACCACAGGGCAGTTGGCACTGCGAGGCTAAGGCCCTGGCAAGAATTTCATGCATCAGACCTCTAGTATATATATAAAATAATCACTGAAACTCAGAGCTGGTTCTTTAAAAAAATAAAATTGGCAAATCTTAGCCAAACTCATTGAGAGAAAAAAAGAGAGAGAAGTCAAGTAAACAAAGTCATAAATGAAAGAGAAGTTACAACCAATACCACAGAAATATAAGAACCATTAAAGAACTTTATAAACAATTATATGACAATAAATTTGAAAATATGTAAGCAAATGGAAAAAATTTTCAGAAGCATATACCCTGACAAGATTGAACCAAGAAAAAATAGAAAATCTAAACAGAACAGTTATTTGCAATGAATTTGAAAAAGTAATTGAAAAACTTCCATCAAATAAAATTCCAGTACCAAATGGCTTCACAAGTGAATTCTACCAAACATTTTAAGGAAAATTAACATCTATGCTTCTTAAATTATTTCATAACAATTAAAGAGAAAATAATGTTTTTAAACTTATTTAATGAAGTTATCCTGACCAAAACCAAGTCATTACAAAAAAGAAAATATCATGATAAACATAAATTCAGAAATTATGAACAAAATATTAACAAACCAGATTCAGCAATACAGTAAAATATTTATGCAGCGTGATCAAGTAGGATTTATCCCAGGGTTGAGAGGTTGGTTCATCATCCTTAAATCAATCAATGTGATACATTTCATTGACAAAATAAAATATAAAAATTATATGATCATTTCATTAGATGCAGAAAATAAATTGACAAAATTCAATATCCTTTTATGATTAAAAACTCTAAACAGGAGATTATAGAAAAAAATATACCTCAACATAATAAAGACTATTTATGACAAACCCTCAACTAATATACTCGATAGTGAAAATCTGACCACTTTCCCTCTAAGATTAGGCACAAGAAAAGAATACCCACTATCATTTCTATTTATCTTAGAATGGGAAGTTCTACCCACAGTAATCAAATAAGACAACAAAATAAAATGAACCCAAATCATAAAGGAAAAAGAAAACTCTCCTTATTTGCAGATGGCATGATACTCTACATAGAAAACTTTAAATACTCCACCAAAAATTACTATAACTAATAAATATATTGAGTAAAGTTTGCAAGATACAACATCAATATACCAAAATCTTTTGTGTTTCTATAGTAATGAACAATCGGGAGAAAAAAATTAAGAAAACTATCCCATTTACAAATGCATCAGAAGGCCATGAATAAGTTGGAATATATATAATCAAACAGGTGAAAGACCTGTACTCTGAAACTGTAAGATATTAAAAAAAAGAAACTGAAGATGACTTAAGTAAATTCTGCTGTTCTGTCTAATTATTAGCTCTTCATTATATAGGATACACAGACACACAGACACACACACACACACACACTGAGTGGCCAGATTATTATGCGTTCAGAGATCATAATAATCGGGCCACACACACACATAATGTAATAAAAGCATTAAATCTTCCTATTTGCAACAACATGGATAGAGCTAGAGGGTATTATCCTAAGACAGTGGTTGGCAAACTCTGGCTGGCGAACCACATGCGGCTCGCGAGCCACAGTTTGCCGCTCTGTTAACTAATGAGTTTGCCGACAACTGGGATAGGGGCTTAATTACATGGAACAACAACAGCCTGTAATTATCGGAATCGAGAGTTTAGCCCAGTGGTCGGCAAACTCATTAGTCAACAGAGCAGCAAACCTCGGCTCCTGAGCCGCATGCGACTCGCGAGCCGCAGTTTGCCCACCACTGCCGTAAGAGAAACAAGTCAGACAAAGAAAGAAAAGTATCTTGTGATTTCACTTATATGTAGAATCTAAAAAACAAATGAAAAAGCAAAACTGAACAGAAACAGACTCATAAATATAGAAAAGCAAGCTAATGGCTGACAAAGGAGATGAGGGTAAGGGAGATGGGTGTGGGAGAAAAATGAAGTGACTGAGACCCCAAATTTAGGGGAGCTTCCTCATGAGTATTCATGGGCAGACTCCAAGGCCCCGCCTGTCAGCTCCTGGTCTGTGGGGAGCTGATAAAATATAATATTATGTGAAAGTGAGTAAAAGACTTAGTACTCGTAAGATGTGCTGTGATCCCTACATAGGATCTAGCTAAAAAACAAAAGCTTGGCTTTGGTGGTTTTTTCCCCTTCAGAGCGGCCTTCTATACCCCTCCACTCCCACAAGCATCAGCAGGACCCATATCCACTCCTGCCTTATTCCTTGCCACACTGCCTGCAAGCATAAACACAGCCCCTGCATTGGTAACAGTCTTCCTTTAGCCTTCAGAGCCTCTATTTCTAAAGCCCTGTCTCCTCATTCCTAGACATCTTATACACATGCATAATCAGCTTATGGTTGGCAGATTTTATTCTTAGACCTCTGCTTCTAAGTTAGGAAAGAAGCCTGCCTAGGGAATTTCATATGGCAGTTCTGCCCTTATCTTGTGGTTCCATAACTAACCTGGCCCCACCAATCCATTTACATAACACAGCACTCCTCAATCAAAATGCACAATGCATAATATATTGACTACCGTGAAAGCAATGGAAGTGAAGAAAACATTTTTCTAATCAGTTAACGATATACTTAAAAGAACATCTCATAGATATTAAATTTTCTGAAAGTGAAATGATGCCTTAACACTCATGTTGCTATTTTATCCCACTTGCTCTTAATATACCAATCTAAAAAGTATCATAAAAAACATACATCCATAATAAACACCTACATAACTTCATATCCTTTTATTTTATTCTGCATAATAATTTACTTACCTTGAGACCTAAGAATGTTTGAAGGACATTTATTGCAAAGGCTAACCAGACAAACAAACAAACACCTTGCTTAAAGATGTACTTTGTAGGATCATTAACTGCTTTCTAAAATCCATGCTTGGAAAAGATGTTTTGTCTGATTCAGACATACTTATATTATTTCTTCTCATGGTTTTCTACATCTTGATTTGGTATTTTTGTTGTAAACATGGGACTAAGGTAGGGTTGGAATTATATAAGCAATGATGCTCATGTCTCCAGAATTCTATTTACCCAATAATGATGATACATATATCTATGTAGTGACAGGAGTAAAGGTAATTAGAAACTTCATTTATTGGCATAATATAGGATATATTATAAACTAAAAATATGCTATATTTCATATTGGAAAACAAAAACTTCTTGCAAATACTGAAATCTTTTAATAATACATGAGGAAATTTAACTCTGAAAATTATTTAAAATGCTTAGGAAATATCTCTTAAAAAAGAGATAAAATACAAAGTACAGAACAAAAAGCTCAATGCTTAGATGATAAGCTAAAATCCACAACTTGATCAATAAATAGAAAACACTAAATGTTTTATAAAGATGTTGAAGTAATTCAAAAACCAAAGACATAAAAAAATAAACTGGAAGAACTATCTTACTAACCTTACCAAAATAAATTAAAAAAAAAAATTACTCACTGATGTGTTTTGGCTTTTTAATAATTTCCCCCTACTTGACATAAAGGAAACATTACTTTGTGGTATATATTTCAATAGGTTTTGATAAATGCAGTGAATCATGTCAACCACCACCACAATTAACAAGAGTCCTGTCACCAAGCAAAATACACTGTGCTGTCTCTTCTAGTCAGTCCCTCTCCCCACTGCTGGCCCCTGGAAACCACTGATCTGCTCTTCATAGTTTTGTTTTCCCCAGAATGGTATAAATAGAATTATATAGCATGTAGTTTTGTGAGTCTGGATACTTTGATTAAAAGTAACATATTAGCTATGAGCCCATGTTGTTGCAGTGATAAATAATCTATTCTTTTTGTTGCTGAATTGTATTTTATTGTATGATTGTACTACTTTTTTTTTTTTTACAGATTCAGAAGCTGCGGTGTATTTTGTTCTTTACAGGTTTTGTGTTTTGCTTTTGACATTAGACGAAGTGTTATTTCCTGCTTGTCTCACTTTTCTAGTATGGCTTTCTCCATGCTCTTAAACTTTTTCAGTTTGACAATTAGTTACAATAATTGTGATAGCTACATGAGTCTCCCACTTTTATGTATCATGCTCAAAAAGGCTGGAGAAGCCAACTACCATTTCTATGCCAGCAGCAATGGGGTCAGTGGGTGCTCAAACTAATAATCTCTTCTCTTTTTCCAATCACATATTATTTATTTTGCTTAATTGAAACCTCATGCCTTTTGATTAGTAACTTCCTAAACCCTCTTTCCCCCTAGCTTCTGGCAACCATTATTCCATTCTTTGATTCTATGAATTTTGACTATTTTAGAAACCTCATATAAGTGAAAACATGGAGTATTTGTCTTTCTGTGACCAGCTCATTTCATGTAGCATAATGTCTTCAATCTTCAGCTATATTGCCACATATGGCAGAATAAATTCATTTTTAATCTGAATTTAATTCTATTATATTTATATAGTGTATTGATTGTCAAACTTTTTCATCTCATGGCACACACAAACTAATTGCTAAAATTCTGCAGCATATAAAAACTGTATTTTTTGTGGTTCTGACCAAAAAATAGATATAATTTTGATTCATTTACACCAGACAGCTATTGCTATGTTGGCTGTTGTCATTTTTCTGACAATCTATGGGAAAATAGGTCAGTGTTCTGGACTAAACAGTCAGGTATTGCATGTTTAAAAAATTCAGATGTGCTTCTTGCGGCAAACGGTTGAAAATTGCTGATAGAGTACATATTCTTTTTTCCTTTTTTCTTTGTTATCTTCACCTAAGGATACTTTTCCATTGATTTTCCAAGATAATGGAAACAGTGGGAAAAGGGGGAAAAGAGTGAAACAGAGAAACATCCGTAGGAGACATATAGATCGATTGCCTCCCACATGTGTCCCAGTCAGGCCAGGAACAGAACCTGCAACCCAAGCAAGTGCCCTTCACTAGTATCAAACCTGGGACCCTTCAGTCTGTAGGCTGGCACTTTATCCACTGAGCCAAACTGGCCAGGGCTTGTTGCCTGTGCTTTTAAAGTCATATCCATAAAATCATTGCTAAGATCAATGTCATGAAGCTTTTCTTTTATGTTTTTTTTTTTCCTAGGAGCTTTACATCTCACATTTAAGTCTTTAAACCATTTTGTGTTATGTGGTTCCTTTTAAAACCATAGGATATGTTTATTGATTTTAGAGGGAGAGGAAGGGAGAGAGAGAAAAAAAGAGACAGTAACATCAATGTGAGAGATGCATGAAGCGGTTGCTTCCTGTCCATGCCCTTATATAGGATTGAACCCACACACTTTTGGTGTATTGGACAATGCTCCGACCAACTGAGACACCCAGCCAGGGCCATTTTGCAGTGTGTTTTTGTGTTTGTAACAAGTTCCAATTTTATTTCTTACACGCAGCTTTCCAGTTTTGCAACACCACTTTCTGAAGAGACAATCTTTTCTCAGTGTGTAATCTTGGTCCCCTTTTTTTAATAACAGTTTACCATATAAGCGTGGATTTAATTCTGGGCTCTCTACTCTCTTCCATTGTTCTAACTCTGACAGTGTTTCCCAAACTTTTGACATATGTGTACCCCTCCTATAATTTTCCTCACGCTGAGTACTCCTCGTACTCATGAGAATGTAGAATTAGGCACAGCTAAGCATGGTGCAGTGCATATCCCCACCAAACCCTGGTGCAACGCGTACCCCCACCAAACTCTTCCCGTACCCCTGGGTGTACATGTACCACACTTTGGGAAACACTGTAGAATGTATGCCTTCATGCCAGTACCATCCTTCTGTATATCTTCATAGTTTTTCCTAAGAATCAGTGGGAGAGATAGGCTGTGGTGAGACTATCTCATCTTGGCTGTCAAATCACCTCAGTTAAATGATACCAGTTTTAAAACTGAAACTGTGTTAAAAAAAAGAAAAGAAATGAAAATGGAAGTCACTAGAGAAAAATACAGGAGAAAATATTTTGTAAGAATAAAAGAAACCACTGCTAAATGATAGTGAGAGCTTGATGCCATAAAGAAAATATAACTTGGCCTCATAAACAAAATGTCTTCCTGACAAAAATAATACACACAAAGTGAAGAGAGAAAATATAATTGGCCAAACTATTTGACACATTAAATGTCAATGAAAGTCCTTGAAGAGCTCTTATAAATTAATGTGTACAAGACAACAACGCACCAAAGGTCAAGAGCAGGCAGTTCATAGCAGAAAGACGTTTGAAACCTCTGCAAACTCGCCCGGCCTCACTCAAAATCAATGAAGCATACATTTAAACAAAATATATCGTTTTCCATCTACCAAATGGAAATGCTTATAAATTCAGAAGCTGCAGAATATTTGGTAGTTTACAGGTATTTTGTTTTGCTTTTGTCATTAAAAGAAGTGTTATTTCATTCTTGCCTCACTTTTCCAGGATGGCTTTCTCTATAAATGTAACCTCTGCCAAGTCGACCGGCCTCACTCAAAAGCACTGATAGGCAAATAGAAGTGTTTGGGTTTTGAACTTGAGTTGGCAAGAGTTTGGGGAAACAGTCTCTCATATACTGTCACTGGCCATTTTACTAGATATTTTCCCAGAGGAACACAGTTTACATATTAGGATTTCAATTTTACAGAGGTTATTTCACGAGCATTTACCAAATGTATCCTCCTTCTAATACGCAGGAGGGTTAGGTTTTTGTATTTGTTCATTTTGAAAATAAGAAAACTTAAGCACAGAGAGATGCTGCCTCGTGTTCATGTTATGTCAGGCACAGCTAGTTTTAAGCTCATGTCTTAGATATAAATTATACTTCCATTAATTAGAGTTGACTTGCCTTAAACCCACGTGTACTATGCAGCAGAGTGTGTCACTGTTTGACACAATGAATATGAAAGATGCTGCATTTTATTAACATGGAGACAGTTAATGGGCTGGTGTTATTCCTATTTCCAAGTTGGTAGAATTCCTATAGTAAGAGAAATATTATATAGCCAAGGAAAAATTAAAGATATCCCTCCTTTTCTTTATTAAAATATAGAATACCTTATTTCATTAAAAATTATTTTATTTGTTTTAAGGACTTCTCTCTAAATCTATCAATTGGAAGCTTTTGGTTAATAATCCTTGCTTGGACGCTTCTAAGAACAGGATCAGTGGAAATACATAATTAGCAATCTAAATGATTAGTTTAAATAAAATACATGGAAAAATCAAGTCTGGTTTTAAAACAATTTACTACCTGGCATTGTACCAGCTTTTGAGAAAGGCAATTATTGAGTTGTTGAAGTTTACTGTAATTTTCCTATGGAGATATTTCTGCTATCCATTTCCCTGTGTTATTGAAGACATATTATAAAAGCTTGCAATTTGGAACTCAATTGATTTAACTGATAAGAATATTTTTCATTTCATAAAACATCACTTCCCTCGGTAAAATAAGACTGTTCTGCGATATTAAGCAGTGAAGAACACCACAGCAATGGTAATTGGCTTTTGGACTATGAGTATTTGAGTCAGCTCTCTTCCTCATTATTTTTTCCATTAGACTTTGCTTGAAATATGCACAGAAACCAAGGTAATTGGCTTGTAATGCTGAAATATTTTTTTTCTGATTGCTGTTTAGCATTTTTAGAAATTCTCTGCACTGCAAAAAACTCACTAAAATTAATCCAGAATGTGTGTTTGGCTGAATGGCCATTACATTTTTCTTTCACTTTTCAATAATCTGCAAGGAAAAAACATCACATAGGACATTTAGTTGTGTAGTGATAAAAGGAATAGGATGTGTGTGGGAGCTAATCCTTTATAGGTCTGAATCCTGGCTTTGTTTTGCTTTCTCTCCTTCAGTGGCAGGACTGGGCACTAGTTCATGATGTAAACCCTTCTCTCAAGCAACCTTTCTTTGACCACCTCCTAAGCCCTGTGATTTGGGAAAAACTGCTCAGATTCTCTGAACCTTGGTTTCCTCATCTATGAAATAAAGTAGCCACTTAACCACAGAGATATTTGCAATATTTAAATGATGCATCCAAGAGGATGTCTGTCCAGTACCTGAAACACAATAAATATGAAATGATTATTAACTTTTATTTCTCCCACTTCTTTACCTCTTCTCCGCAGCAAATGGGGGCTTGCTGTGGTCCCTATAATGCACCCATTTTCCTCTCAAGGAGGAAGGTACTACTCCAGCTGCTGGGAGTGTGTAGGCAGATAGCCTGCAGCTGCCTGCCCCTTCAGGATTGCCCAGCCACTTTCAGAAGAGTCATACCCCTTCCCAGGGCTGTTCAAATCCAATGATGGACCAATCCTTGCATTGAGGGGCAGGCTACCTCCACCCACAGCCTAACAACCCTAGAGCTTCTTGGGGTCTCTCTGACTCTCACTCATCCTTGAATCACAGCTCAATTTCTCCCTCAGCCCACTGTTGGTGCTTTTCCCTTTCCTGAGAGATTTATCCTAAGGGCACTTTTTTTTTAAATTGAGGTATTACATATGTCCCATTTTTTCTTTATTGAATAAGGTATTACCTGTCTTTATCCCCCCATTGCCCTTTATCCCCCTACTCTTGCACTCACTACCCCCTAGTGTCTATGTCCATTGGTTATGCTTATATGCTTGTATACAAGTCCTTTGGTTTATCTCTCTCCCTTTCCCTAATCTCCCCTGCCTTTCCTCTGAGGTTTGACAGTCTGATTGATGGCTCTCTGTCTCTGGACCTGTTTTTGCTCAGCATTTTATGTTGATCATTATGTTCCACAAATGAGTGAGATCATGTGATATTCATCTTTCTCTGACCAACTTATTTTATTTAGCATAATGCTCTCCAGGTCCATCCATGATGTTGCAAATGGTAGGAGTCCTTTCCTTTTTACAGCAGCATACTATTCACTGTGTAGATGTATGTACCAGTTTTCTGATCCACTCATCTGTTTATGGGCACTTTTCGATAAACATCTCCTGATTAAATGGCAACTCAGTTTGCTCTCCAGAACTTCATACCTGCAATCTGGCTTCACTCTATATTATTTGTAAATCTTTAACAAACATTTGATTCAGACCACAATGGAGAACATTCATTTTAGTCCCTACCTGCTCCATACCACTGCCAATGAGTCCCAGCCCAGGTGAGAAAAGAGCCAAGTTAAGGGAGTGCAATGACTCCTGATAAAACGTCCTTGGCTTTAATAAAATTCATTTCTCTTGAGCTGGAAAGATTAATTTCAGGTTGGTCAGATTTTAAAGTCTATTGATAAGAATAAAAAATGATTTTAAGACATTGACATTAAAATCAAATTAACCTTAGTGTTATAGTTTGCTCATAACTAGGGTAAGTTTTTCAATGACATAATCTTATTTAAATAAAAAGAAAACACCCAATCCCATCATTCTATCACACTATGACCCATGTTACCACTATTACTGATGAAAGCAACAATGGTAATAATACCTAAATTTCAGACACCATATTAGGGTTTAGAAGATTCAATATATAAAAATGATACCGGAATTTTAATAGCACTACCTTGGTACTATATCTAAGAAAATTAGGCACAGATAGTTTTGCACTTCCTGGAAGGCCCAAAACTAATTGGTTAAAATTGAGACTAAATTCAGATTTCTGATGCTACACTTATTGGTTTTTCTCCTACATTGTGAAAAACTCTACATTATTTACAAAAATAAGGACTATTTTAAAACATAAGTAGTCTTAGTTCCTTCACATTAGACTGTGAACATGTATATTAATAACAGTGCTTGTCCGTAAAGTACACCTTGCAGAATACTAGTTTCACGAGCCGTACTTGCCTGTACATAACAACAAATTACCTGATCTGCATCCATGTATTGATATTAACCTGAATTACTGAAAGATAATATTGCACCAGTGGTAATGTGGCTTTCCCATGGATAATTAAGAAATCAACAGATGATGTGATAGGGCCATTGTCTGGGGAAATGTTTATCTGCATGTTCATATCAAGAGACCTTGCCAGAAAGGAATGGAAGCTTGGACTTGGAGTCTGTGTTTCTCTGGATACAGGCTACATAGTGATTTGAATGGCAAGTTCTTTATAGAATGTTCTAGATTTAGAAATCACACTAAGCACCCTGTCAGGATAGTAACAGCCTGGTGCACTTTGTGATTTGCATTTGCGAAGAGGATTCACTAATGATTGCACAGTTGACATATATCAGATATCTTATCTGGCATACGTTTAATATTAACAACAAAAGCATGCAAAGATTTCCATTTCATTTACGTAAGCATTTTGATTAAAGGCCATTTTTTTTCAGCCTTATCAATTAGCCATTTCTGTTGTTTGCTATGATTCATTTGCAAGATGACAGATTCCAAGGTACTGAATAAAAAATATATATTTTTGTTCAAAAGTAGTGAAGAGAGATTTTATCCACTTAAAAATGAAAATGCATAAAGCCAGATTGATACAGGAAAACGTCACCTCGGCATGTTTATCATGAGAGGAAAGAAGGTGTTGTTCAGAACAGAGCTCTTTCTCTTGTCATTGTGCCACGTGGGAAGACAGGCAACGGTGAGGGTCTGCTGGGGACTGGGCTGCATACCTCTCTGCTGTGCACCGCAAAGCACAATGGTCACTAAAGTAATAAATCTTCCCTAAAAGAACAACTTGGCATTTCCTTCAATTTGAGATGAGCACAGGCTTTGTTTTGAAGCACATGGTAATTAATAGGAAATTGCTTTATAACATCTTATGAAATATCTCCAAACTGAATATTTTTATGTATCTCCTTTCAATAAGAGGAAGGAGAGAAAATGGTTTCATCATCTTGAGTATTTATTATGGCTAAATCCTAAAATGTATACAGCTAAATATTTACTTAAAGTTTTACAAACTTTTAGCTCCACTCACACTATGGAAGTTTGTCATGGCTCATCTGAATGTATTTTTGGATTTCACATAGCTGGAGCAAAGAGTTTCATTCCATAAATGTTATTAAAATTTTTTTTGATATAACTCAGCATCGTAAAAGTCAAACTTATCATTTCAATAGTCCTTTAAAAAAGCTTCTGATAAAACTTAGCATCTGCAAAATTTTACTTATTAAAATACAAATCAGCCCTAACTGGTTTGGCTTAGTGGATAGATTGTCTGCCTGTGGACTGAAGGGTCAAGGGCATGTACCTTGGTTGTGGGCATATCCCCAGAAGGGAGTGCATCGGAGGGAACTGATTGATTTTTCTCATCAATGTTTCTAACTATCACCCTCCCTTCCTCTGTGAAAAATCAATAAAATATATATATATATATATATATATATATATATATATATTAATAATACTAATCAAAATAATACTAATCAAAAGATATATGCTTATGACATTATTATTCTAAGGTTATGGGGAAAGTGGCCCATTCCTAGTTTTATATTGTCCAAAAATATGACTAATTTAAACTCATACTCCCGCTTTCCCAAGATGTATCTGTGTATTCAGGATCCATCTCTATTAGGTCATCAATTAAAATATGCAGGATTCCCCTATATTATTAACATTTTACTTACTCAGTTTATTAAAAACTAAGACTAATAAAACTTTATATTAGTATTGTTTTTGTTAACATTTTCTAATATTTCTGATAGTTTCTAATCTATATTTCAGTGTTAAGTCAAATCTACATAGAACTTCAGATTATAATTTTTATAAAGTCATTTCAGAATGATAAAACAGCTTTATTCTACCAAATATTTTTATTATGTATAGCATATATTATCCTATCTAATAAAAGAGTAACATGCAAATTAACTATCACTCTGCTATACCCACAAGCCATGCCCACCAGCCAATAGGAGCAAATATGCAAATTAACCAAACCAAGATGGCTGTGGCCATGGAGCGAGCAGAAGGCTTAGTTTTCCCTGGCAATGGAGAAAGCCAAGCTTTCTGCACACCCTTGCAGGCTCAGGCCTCCACTTAAGGCTACAAAGTTTCAATTAAAGGGGATAAATATATCTCAACAAAAATGGCGACACCAGAGCTGGAGAGCGCAGAAGTCTTGAGTCACCCCCAGCAATGGAGGAAGCCAAGTTTCTGCAGCCTTGGCCTGCCATGGCCTCCACTCAAGGCTACAAATTTTCAATTATAGCAGATAAATGAATTCCAACAAAAAATGGCTGTAACCAAGGAGCAAGCAGAAAAGTTTGGCTCTGCTCAAGGCTACAAAGTTTCAATTATAGAAGATAAACAAATCCCAAATACCAGGGCCTCTGCTTGTGTTACAGGGTGTGTGTGTGTGTGTGTGTGTGTGTGTGTGTGTGTGTGTGTGGAGGTAATGGCTGGCCAGCAAACTACCACAGACCCCTCACCCAGGCTGGCCCAAGCCCCAAAGTAATCCTCATCCTGATCCAGGACACCCTTCAGGGCAAACCAGCTGGCCCCCACCCATGCACTCTATCCTATCTATTAAAAGATTAATCTGCAAATTGACCATCACTCTAACACCAAGATGGCTGCCCCCTTGTGGACACAAGATGGCCACCAGGCCTTCAAGGGAGGGCAGTTAGGGGTCACCAGGCTGGCAGAGGAAGGAAGTTGGGGGCAATCAGACCTGCAGGGGAGAGCAGTTGAGGGGGACCATACCTGCAGAGGAGGGCAGTTAGGGGCAAACAGGCTAGCAGGGGAGCAGTAAGGCATTAATCTGGCTGGCAGGAGAGTGGTAGGGGATGATCAGGCTGGCAGGCAGAAGTGGTTAGGGGCAATCAGGAAGGCAGGCAGGCAAGCAGTTGGGAACCAGCAGTCCTGGACAGTGAGAGGGGTGTTCCACTGTCCATTTAGGCTTGATCCTGGTAGGACAGTCGGAAATCACTCAAGGGGTCCCAGATTGGAGAGGGCGCAGGCTGGGCTGAGGGACACACTCCCATACATGAATTTTGTGCACCAGGCCTCTAGTATTTAATAAGATATAATTTTATTAGTATTAAATGTCATTTTGTCTGTGGGATTTCCTTCTTTGCTTATTTGTTTACTGTCTACATATTTAAATCTCTGTGTGGTGTGGTAATTATACAGCATACAATAGAGTTTTTCACTTTGAGCTTAATTGAGTTTTTTCCAAAGGCTGTATTTCTGTTTTGTTGATATAACAGATGTCTTGGTGTATTGTAATTTTATTTCAAGCTTTTGGCTTAGTGCTGCCTGGATTTTATTTTTATTATATTATTTTACTTTTGCTCTTTTTATTTTTTAAAAACTCTGACCCATTTCCTTGAATGCTACTCTGAGCTCCTCAGCCTCAGCTGTAATTTAGTAGGTACAAGTCTATTTGCATTTAATTTTGTTCTAATAAAATAATTAATTAACTATGTAACTATGTTTCTAAAAAAGTTCAGAGTATGAACATATTTTGAAGAGCAAATCAGGATGAGGACAGTTGCTGTAACAAACACAACCTGAGATATATAATGGTTTAAACATAACAGAAGTTTAACTATGATTAATGGAAAATTCAAAACAGGTGTTCCTACTTGGTGCCTAGTTTCACTTCAAATGCTTTTAGGGATGAGTGCCCTTGTCTCTTGTGACTGTACCAGGTTTACCCTACAGATCACAGTTCTCAAAGTTCACTAGAACAAGCCAAGAAAAATGTTTTAATAAGCATGGAGAAAGCAAACCCTCTTTATAATCCTCTTAGCCTGGAAGAACACATATCACATCTGCTTACATTCATTGGCATAAGGTAGGCATGTCACTCTATCTAGAAACAAGGAGGGGGAAGCACTAGGAAAATACCGACATCATGGACATACCTGACTGAATAAACCCTATCAACTAACTGCCTCATTGTCCAAGTTATGCTGTTCTGAGTCAACCAACACCACTCCTACCTGACAGACATATAGGGAGAGATGACACCCACAAAAGAGATATTTATATAAATACTAAGCAAAAATTAAGCAAATCCATAAGACCTATCGATGCCACAAACAGAATAAAAGTGAATTGCCTTAAATAAGGCTTTTAAGTCAGATAAATATGGATCCATCATTTAAAAGCATTGTGAACCTGCCTAGGTAGATGGAGTAACCTTTGTGAATCTAAACATATCCAGAAATAAATAAGGATGGGCTAACACCTACCCCGTAAGTGTCATATGCCAGTGTTTTATGCTAGAGAGCCTGGTATAAAAGGAAAACCAAAAACTTACTATATATTTTAACATTAAGACAAAAACAAAAACAAAACACACACACAAAACAAAACAAATCAATAGCAAAAAGAGAACAAAACAACTGAGATGAAGATAACTGTAAGAATTTCAAAAAGAGTAAATAGGAACTTTACACTTAAGCGTTGGCTGCACAGAAGTATTCTCATTTCTATTTCTAAGTCAGCTTTCTACATGCAGTGTCGTATTAGTAAGAAAGTGCCTGTGGGTTTTAGGAATGTTTACAAAATCTATTCATTTCAGAACTAACACTGTTCTAGTCAAGGTGAAATTAGTTTGTTTTGTTTTGTTTTCCCTTGCCATTGATATGTCTCCACAGCTAAGTCGAAAAAAAAGAAAAAAAAGAAAAAAATCAATCGCAGTACCTCCTTAGGCTCTTTGGAAGAACTAGAAGCAAGTCAGACAGCTTTGGAGTTTATTTCAGTTAAAGGATGGACACACGAGAGGATATCCTCGACATATGTATCACCACTGACGAATTATTTATTCCTAGTTATTCTGAGTAGACAGACTTGTTTGCATTAAATGTCACATGCAGAGCACCTTGGGTACTACGGTTCCATAAAGTTAGACATGGTAGTAGGAGAAAGTGATACAATCATATTTTCAGAACCACAATAATTATTTTATATTTAGAAATATTAATGTCTTTAATATTAGGGAAAAATTCACAATAATAAAAGCACAATATGCTAATTAGACCAGATGTCCTTCCAGACACCTTCCAGATGAAGCTGTGGCTATAAGGGAAGCCCAGGTCCTGGGTGCCAGAGGGTGCCAGCAGCCTGAGGAAGGAAGACTTACTCTTGCATGAATTTTGTGCATAGGGCCTCTAGTATTTTTATAAAACTCTGGTTTCTAAGAATACATCATTCCTATGCTTATATTTCTACTAGAGGCCCAGTGCACGGATTCGAGCACCTGTGAGGTCTCTGAGCCTGGACTGTTGGGATCAAGCTGAAACTGGCAGTCCGACATCCCCCAAAGGGTCCCAGATTGCAAGATGGCACAGGCCAGGGCAAGGGGCACCCACGGGTGCATGAATTCATGCCTCTAGTATTATTTATAAGATTTTATTGGCAGCTTGCATCAGGAATAACTGCCACACTTGCATAAGAACATTTTCTCTCCACCCATCTTTGGTCTCAAATAACTCATTAATTGAAATGCTGGCTGGTATTATCAATTCTAAGTTTGTCATCTACTCGGGACTCCAATAATTCTTTGTCTATGTTCCAACCCTTCATTGCACTTGTTTTTTTGTACACATTGTACACATCTGTCTGCCCCATTGGACAATCAGTTCCTTGGGATATCAGTATAACATAGGGAACTTACAAGAACATCAGTAGATACTTGCTGAATACATGAATTATTTTTAACCAAAATACTTATTAGCATCATAGCTTCTAATTTCCAGTATATACCACAACCACTGAACTACACAAAAAGTAGTTTTTAAAATTTGTTTTAGATCAAGTCCTTCAATAGTAGTCTCTCTTTACTCCAGGAAACACCCAATGCAAATCTGCTAAACACAGATGACTGTCAAGTGTTACTTTTAAGATTCTGAGGAAACTTTGTGACTGTGTGATTGATGAGTGTGAGAGAGGTGCTGGAAACTACACTTTCATTCATAAGACTCTGAGAGCCTGTTTTTGTTTGTTTGCTTCTGGTGGCTCACTGTTTTACTTGCTTTACTCAGTTTAAGGACTGTGATGAAAGGAAAGTCATGGCCTCCTCTTCCCAATTACTGCCTTGACAAACTGGCTTATCTTGAAATCATGTTACATGAGAAATAAAGAACTGTGTTAATTTAAATTGTATTCATGAAAAAGAAAATTTAAAAATTCATCATATGAAAAATCATCATATGAAAGAGGGACCATATTTATTTTCTATTCATTGCTATTCCAGACACCAGAATTTAGGTGAATAGGTGGGAATTATAGGAAGGAGGATCTAGCTTAACACTACAATTAAACATGTCAGTCTTATCATGTGATTAGATAAGTAGGACCTAGTTTTCTGCAAATCATCTAACAAAGCCTGTGCAATCATCTGAATAAAAGAGAACCTTTTTTGAGGTGGTAACAGAATGCCACTTAATAGTCTTGAGATATAATTTTCTTTACTATTCACTCCCAGTACAAAGTATCCTTACTATCATTCTCAAATGTTCAGAATGAGAACTCTTGGGTCACACTATGTGGCTTTGAATTCTGGCTCCCATAACTTCATAGTTGTTTGACTAAGCAAGCTTTGAAACGTTTTTTAAAAATGTTTTTTTTAAAATATATTTTATTGATTTTTTACAGAGTGGAAGAGAGAGGGATAGTTAGAAAAATCGATGAGAGAGAATCATCGATCAGCTGCCTCTTGCACACCCCCTACTGGGGATGTGCCCGCAACCACAGTACATAACCTTGACAGGAATCAAACCTGGGACCTTTCAGTCCGTAGGCTGACGCTCTATCCATTGGGCCAAACCAGTTTTGGCTTTTTTTTTTTATTGTTTATGAAGTATTATACATATTAGCACATATACCTCATTTTTTCCCCCCTATTTAAACTTCTGTTTGACTTGGATTCCTCAACTGAAATCTGGGGGCTTTACTCTCAGCATATTGTGAGGAACAAATGAGATTAGGCATGTAAAACAACTGAGACTCAAAAAATTAAAAATGAAATATCAATATATGTTAACTAATATTCTTAACAATTCTGCATTATTTCGTCAGCAATGAGAATCCTTTACCAATAATTAATTTTAAATACTTATTTTATTATAAATTTAAAATATTTATAAACAAATATGTAATAAGTTCCCCTAACCTAAACAGAAATTAATTCCAATTTTATATGTATCATAATAGAATTTTAGTCATCCTATCTAATAAAGAGGGAATATGCAAGTTGACCGTCACTCTTCCACAAAGATGGTGACGCCCAAACCTCTCAGCCTTGCCAGAATCCCCCAGTCTCGGGATGAGGGGGAGGGGGCAGCGTGGGTGGCTTAGTGAAATGCTTATTTTGTCACCATGGTGACAAGGCATGCATTTCACCCCTGCCAGGGAGGGCCTCTGACTAGACCAGGCACAGAATGCTTGTGTCATTGCAGGCCAGCTGAGGGCCCCCTTCTGTGCATGAATTCCGTGCACCTTCCCTCTAGTATAAATATAGTTATGAGACATGTATATGGAATTACCTATATATTGATAGATGCATGTATTCACTATCTTATTGCTTATTTTTTTTTGCCATGATTATGTATTGGACACTTCTCTCCATTTATGTACACATAGCACAAATGTAACCTTCACAACTGCAGGTTAATCTATATCAAAAATATATTGTAAATTGTTTAATTCTCATTTGATGTATATTTCAAATTTTTACTATCACAATCAGTGCCACAATGAACACTCCCAAGAACTGTGAACACATTTTTGTTAGCAAAGTCTTAAACCAAGAATTGGTTAGTCACATTTTAAATTTTATCTCCATATCAAAAATGTACTCCAAAAGTTTTAGCCAATTTATATTATTACACAATTTTTACCAATTTTATAGACTAATATATTTTACTGCTATGATTTTCAGTTCTCTAATTATACTTCCTCATATGTTTACTTACTATTTATATTTAATTTTTGTTATTTTTACTCCTTTGTAAAAATAAACAAAAAAAAGTACATTCCAAAGTTAATAATTTGTTCATTTTGTGGTTGGGCTGTTTTATATTCATAACAAAACATTTTTATCTTTGCCATCAGTTGTTCAACCATATTTGTAATGTCTTATAGGTAATATAATTTTAAAATATGAAACCAAACGGCTTTTTTTAATGCTCACTCACCTCAAAGTCATGCTTAAAAAGGGCCTTTCCAACAATGGATTGTAAAAATTTCCTTCTTTTATTTTTAGATATCTACTTTTTTTCTTTTAAAAATTGTAACCTTAAATTCATTTTTTTCTTTTGTATTTAGCTGAGAGATGATTTTCCCATTAATGTATGCTCAAATATTTCAATTCCAGTTATTCAATAATCCATCTGTACTCCTCCAATTTACAATGTCATGTATTATCCAATATTAAATTTCTGCTTTTATATTGAATGCTTCTGGACTTTGTGATTTATTTCTTACTATTTTTTATATTTTTATGTCAATATATCATAAGTATTTATTTACTAACAACCACTCCATAATATATTGATATATTTCTCAAAAGCATTTTGGTTATTTAATATATTCATCTAGATGAACTGCATAATTAGTTTGCCAAGATCTTCACCTCAAAAAAAGAAAGGAAAAGAGAGAAAAATAAAAAATAAATAAAAAAGGAAAGGGATTATCTTATACTCCTACTGTGGGAAATTCCATTTAATTTACATTTTTAGAAAAATGTAAATGCTTACAGACTTAAAACATTCCATTCTGCACATTTAATTTTATCTTTCTATGACTCAGTTATCGCTCCCCCCCCTTTTTTTTTACTTTATGAATACTAATATTGTATAAAAATTACAGCTCAATTTGGGGGATATTGGATTTTTATACAATGCTTTGGTTTTTTTCATTCTTTAATTTCGTTTCTGTACACAACTAATGTCCTATTTTATGCTCTTTCAGAAAATTTGATTTTTAAAAATGTCAGCCACTCATTTCTTATCTTTATTTCTAGATGTTTGACTGTTGTTGTTTTTCTTGTTCTTTTTATTATTATTTGCTTTTGTAATTATGAGTTTTTTCCTACAATATTTCCTAATTTGTTATTGTTGGTACTGTTTTGTGTGTTCTCTGTTTTTTGTTTGTTTGTTTGTTTTTATCTTGCATTTGACCATGTTTTATTGAGTTTCCACGTGAGGGTAGAATACTGCTGCTGACACCTAACTTAATGACTTTGTGGATCAGATAGTGTCCCCATTCAGTCACATGGACACTTAGTGTCTCATGGTCAAGCACTTGACTTCTATCAGGGCACAGTATCAAGCCAGGAGCTATTTCTCAAAGTGGAATAGTTACCTGCAAAAACGTCATGCTTTTTTCATAACCCTAGGGGCCCGCCTTGCAGTTTGTTAATTGGGCGCTTGCCATAGTTGGGCTACATTTCATGTAGGTCACCACTGAGTTCAGTTCTCAGTCAACCAACCTGGCAAGGCACACAGAGCCTATCAACACTCCACACCTGAGTGGTCAGTGTATTACAAGCACTGATCTGACACTGACATAACCCTATCACCCAGAGGCCACAATCAGCTGCCTGGGCTAGCACAATAAATTCAAAGAAATCTGGCTCATGTTCCTTCAATAACAAATTCAACTTAATCTAAAATTATAGTCGTTTCTCCTAGGTTTAGCATCTATTCTCTTATAGTGCTCAGATTTTTAGTGATACAAATTAACAAAATCTTGCAATTCTTTTTCAGTCAAACTTTATCTATCGCCTCTGGGGTTTGGGTGCGGGGCCTTGTTTGAGACAATGACTTATAAGGAATAAACTTAAGGAAAATTCCTGTCTCATGAAATATACAGTTGTTAATGTCATTGGATAGCCTTCAAGCAAGGTAGGACTTGCTATAACAACTGAAAACACACACACACACACACACACACACACACGCACGCACGCACGCACACACAAAACTATTCTTGTTAGCAAGGATGATTTAACAGGGATTTTAAACTCACGGTGATCAGATTTACTTAAATGCTTAAAAATATTCCAGGACCATTATTCAATATCTCAACTTAACCAATATCCAAACTTCCACATAAAAGATTTAATACAATTCTAAATTCAAATTGCATTGTATTTTATTATCCCACAGAATCAGACTTTATATCCCATTTTCAGAAATTTTAGCACTGAAATTATTTTAGGCCAGTGACAGAAACTATTCCTAGTCCTTTGAACATGGCTATAGGCAATAATTTATTGGTTTTATTGTTTAAAATGATTTATTTTTAGAGCAGTGTTAGGTTCACAACAAAACTTAGCACAGAGTGCAGACTTCTCATATTCCCCTATTCCAATAATTGCAAGCATCCCCCACAATCAACAGCCTGCGCCTGAGTGGTTAATTTGTTACAAGCAATGATCTGACATTGACATAACCCATCACCCAAAGGACACGGTTGATATCTGAGTCCACTCTTGATGTTGTCTATAATTATGGGTTTTGACAAATGTATAATTATGTGAATCTACCATTAGAGTATCGCACTGAGTAGTTTTACCACCCTAAAGATGTTCTGTGCTCCACCTATTCATCTCTCCCCAAACCCTCAACAAATACTGATATTTTTATTTGTCTTCACAATTTTGCCTTTTTCCAGATGTCATATAGTTGAAATAAGATCATATGCAGCCTTCGTAGATTGGCCTCTTTCACTTGGTAATACTCACTTAGGATTCCTGTTTTTTCACAGCTTGATAGTTCCTTTATATTTATAATTGAATAACATTCCATTATTTGGGTGTGCCATAGTTTATTCATTCACCTACTGATAGACATCTTGGTTGCTTCCAAATTTTGACAATTATGAATAAAGATACTATAAAGGTCAATGTTTAGATTTCTATATATACATTAAGTTTTCAATTTATTTGGTAAGTACCAAAAACTGCTTAATCAAATGGTAAGAGTATGTTTAGTCTTTAAGAAACTGCCAAGCTGTCTTTCAAAGTAGCTCTACCATTTGCAGTCCCATGAGGAATAAATCAGAGTTCCTACTATTCCACATCCTCACTAGTATGTGGTGTTGTGTTTTGAATTATGGCCATTCAAATTGATTTGTAGGGGTGACTCATGGTTGTTTCTATTTGCATTTTCCTGAGGATATATGATATAAAACATATTTTCATTGGTTTATTTGCCATCTACAAATCATTTTTTGGATGAGGTGTCTATTCAGACCTATTTTGTTGTTATTGTTGTTTTTCATTTTCTTATAAAGTGTAATTGTATATTTTGGTTAAGTCATTTATTTAGATATGTCTTTTGCAACTATTTTCTCCCAAGCTGTGGCTTGTTTTCTAATTTTCTTGAAAAGATTTACCTTTTACTCCCAGTGCTGTCAGAATTAGTCTTCCCTCTCCACAGTGCCTGTGATCCTCATTCACACCCTGTCCTACTTTCACCCCCATCTGGTCCAAAAAGAGCCGCCTTCCATAAACATGTTGCTGCAGGCCATCATGAAAGCTAGTTTAAGTAATTAGCCTTTGCAGTCTACAGAATGCCAATATTTCATTTTCCAACCATAAGCAAATCATCATTGTCTTCAGATCCTATCAGGTAAGACAAACATTACAGATTTCCCTCCTGTATAGCTGTATTGTATGCTGGCATATATGTTGTCAAATGGGGTATCAGTCAAGTTTAAGAAATAGAAGCCAGTTGAAATTGTTGTGATTTTGTTAAGAAGGAAGGATAAGGTACTTTCATATGTATGACTTAATGAATAAAAATCGGGAGGCTACTCCTGAAATTATTGATATAGTGTATCACTGTAACAACAATCCAGGTATCAAAGAAACCAATGTCAACGATATCCTTATCTCCAGAACCTGTTTCACTTACAGAAGTAGCAGCAAAAACAGGGTTTATGCCTCATTATGCTGCTACTAGTCAATCTCATATAAATATATCTAATGAGTAGGATCTAGTTCTCATCCAAAACCCTGGGTATAAGTGTATGGGATATGTATTGTAGTTCTTCAATTTCTGGGCTCTGCAGGTCAGAAAAACACAATGAGAGTGGGATGGATGTTGACCATATCGGTCTTAGCCATACTATAGGCCATATACATTGTTTACAGTCCGTATATTATACATTGTTTAAAAATCGATCACTTCATTTCTGTGCTAGAATACTCTGACCCATAGTAACTACATGACTGGCAGCTATTATTATCACTATACATAAAACATACCTTTCTAGACCAAAGTATGTATGGATTACTACCATTAACATACTAGTAAGAGCTCGTTAGCACATCTTTAAGTCTTTGTAAATCCCTAAAGGGTCATGGGGTTCTAGAAGTGATTCTCATTAGCTAAACAGGTGAAACCCATATGTCCCCCACTTTCTGGTAGAAGATGAATTCCCAGACAAGGTGAGTGATGGCAGGAAGTGAGGAGGCAGAGTTGCTACCCCCATCTCACCAGCTCTGCCTCCTGGGGAGCCCATGGCTCCTCCATGTTTTATAATGTTGATATAAATGGCAGCTGAGTTCCCTTAGAGAGGATTGTGAGAGATAAGAAACTGAATAAGTATGTGCCCTTAGATCTTCTTAACTCTTCATCTCCAGAGAGAAACAGAGCTTTAATCCTCTCATTGGGTGGGGGGTGGGGTGTTGAGAGGGGCAGCTGGAGGTAGGAATTGTGAAAAAGGAATCCAATGCCTATTTTCATTTGCTACCTTCACTCTCATGACAAGGTTGTATTTTGATTTTACATGGGAATAGCAGAATTTAGGATTAAGCCAGTGTACTCTACCATAGACTATTTGAAGGCAGTTATATGAAACCTTAAAGGGTAACAGTATTTTCACAAACTTTATTAGATATAAAATAACTGCCATTAGATGAAAAATAATTGCAAATGTTATTAAGGAGGAAGTGGTGCTCCTCTTCTCTTTATTTTCAATTCCCATTTGAAAATATGACAACAATAAAGGCAGTTTCTGCGATATATTCAAAGGCCCTTCTAATATTTCCTTCATTGTAACTGTATTTCAGTTATACTAACAAAGATAGTTCAAGAGTTAGATAAAGAGGATGTTAAATAAGTAGGTAACATGGATTAGTCATAATGAGAATGGGAACAAAACATATATCCTGGTTTTTGTTAGTCAGCAGTTCTTTATGTTCATGCTCTCTCTCTTCCATCATGCCTGCTGAAAGTTAATTTGGCAGGAAAATATATGTTATAAATAGGGGTCTTACCTTTTGAAATTCATTAGAGAATGTTTTCCCTGATAAATTTTCCTTCATCAAACACTATTTCTAAATTACCAACCAAAGCACACTGATTGCTTAATAAACTCACTGGGAGTGAGACTCCATCCTGAGATTCCCCATCAGCATTTTCCTCTACCCTGCTTTCCCCTGGAAACTTTGCACTTTGACGATTAATCTCCTAGAGCAGTGTTTCCCAAAGTTCTCTATGATGAGAATCACTTGGTGGAGTTGTTAAAATACAGATTCCTGAATCCCAACTAAGAAGTGCTAAACTAGAATTTTGGGGAACATATAAGTAAAATTGTATACTTAACTAGTGCTCTAAGACAGAGGTAGATATAGGTAAAATTGTGTACTTAACTAGTGCTCTGACTTCAGTATACAATTTTACCTAGATGTTCCCAAAAATTCTAGTTTAGCACTTCTTAGTTGGGATTCAGGAATCTGTATTTTAACAACTCCACCAGGTGATTCTCATCATGAGAGAAGTTTGGGAAACACTGTTCTAGAGGAAAAGGAGAGTAGAATTTTCTGAGTCAAGCCCACCTCTCATTTAGGATGGGTGAGAATTACCAATCAGAATGATGGGAGACACAGACTTTTTATATTTTAGTTCTGCTCATTTTCAAAGTCTTCTACAATTTGCTACAACCCATGAAGAAAGACCAGGCCTAAATCTTTGGGAAAACCACACCTTTTAACTTACTTTGTGTCTGTGAGGCTGAGACAGAAGGAGGCTCTGAAAATGTTATTTCAGACCTTCCTATTAAAAATGCCTGCTTTGAACTGACCCCTCTCTATGACTTCCTTGGAAACATGAATCAGTTTCTTTCTCCAGGAACTTAAATTGGGTGTGCAGGTAAAATTTTTCAAGTAAATGGGCATTTTTAATATTCTGCACCAAATTATCAGGGACGGAAATAGCAAAAGAAGTGACCTTCATAAATGAGCACCTGATCACGGCACCTGGATCTGGGCATAAAAATGATACAAATACATGCAGAGTCTGTCACTGTTAGAAGTTCAGACTAAAAACACCTTTTAAATTATTTACAGAAGGGAAAATATATTTGTGAGGAAATAATGCTCTATTAACAGTTATGGTCTTTCCACAGAAGGACAGAGACCCCTCCTATTTTCAACATTATTTCATTATCGTGCATTTGTGTCTCAGCATAAATGTACTTGGTGTTATTCAATACATGAAATTTTACCTGCGATCTGGATCTCAGCTTACAGTGAAGGAAGAACAAACTGGCAAAACAGAGCATTCCCAGCAAAGCACAGACTCAAATGCTCTCCCTAGAGACAGGCTTGCTTCTTGAATAAATCATGTCACAGGAAACAGCTAACGTGGCATTGGCTTAACGGATTCCCACACAATTTTAAATAAATCTTTTTGAAAAATATGTATCAAATATGAATTTAGTTTATGAGTATAACCAACAAAAATGCATTTACTCTACCAAGTACCAGATCAGGCACCAACAGGACATACTATCATACTATAGTGGTGATGAGAATGTGTTTTGGACTCCACAGATCTGGATTTAAATCTTGTGTTGATGACTTCATTATTATTTGTCTTAATCTGTACTCTAGCAAATTTAGGAAGGAGAAAATTATTGAAAAGTCCATATGTTTCGCTGGAGTTGTTTTTCATTGATTTCTACGTTTTATTCAATTAGACTGACTTGTGACACATGAAAACACTGCTAAGTGAAATAAGTCAGAGAATGACAAATACTGGATGATCTCACTTACATGTGAAATTTAAGAAAACAACCAGCTCACAGATACAGAGAACAGGCTGGTGATCGCCAGAAGTGGTCAGAGGGTGTTGGGGTAAATGTGGTCAAAAGGTACAACATCCAATTATAAAATAAGTCCAAGATATGTGATGCACAACCTGGTGACTACTATCTTATCTAATAAAAAGAGTAATATGCAAATTGACCATAGCTCTGCTACACCCACAGGCCATGCCCACCAGCCAATCAGGTGTGAATATGCAAATTAACCCAACCAAGATGGCTGCAGCCACAGAGCGAGCAAGAGACTTGGGCTTCCCTGGCAATGAAGGAAGCCAAGCTTTCTGCACACCTTCACCTGCCCTGGACTCCACTAAAGACTACATAGTTTCAATTATAGAAGATAAATAAATCCCAACAAAAATAGTACCAGCCACAGAGCTGAAGAGTGCAGGAGGCATGAGTTGCCCCTGTATACCAGGCCTCTATCCTATCTAATAAAAGAGTACTATGCAAATTGACCATCGCTCCAACACACAAGATGGCTGCCCCCATGTTGACAAAAATGGCTACCACAAGATGGCCAGGGCAGGGCAGTTGTAAGGTACCAACTGCCTGCAAGAGAGGGCAGTTGGGGGTGACTAGGCCTACAGAGAATGGCAGTTGGGGGTCCCAGACCTGCAGGAGAGAGCAGTTGGGGGAGACCAGGCCTGCAGGGGAGGGCAGTTAGGGATGACAAGGCCTGTAGGGGAGAGCAGTTAGGGGAAAACAGGCTGGCGGGGGAGCACTTAGGCATCAATCAGGCTGGCAGAGGAGTGGTTATGGGTGATCAGGCTGGCAGATAGAAGCGGTTAGGGGCAATCAAGAAGGCAGGCAGGCAAGCAGTTGGGAGCCAGCAGTCCCAGTAGGATCAGGCCTAAACAGGCAGTTGGACATCCCTCAAGGGGTCCAAGATTGGAGAAGATTCTGGCTAAGCTAAGGGACACACACCCCCGTGCATGAATATTATGCACCAGGCCTCTAGTACTGTATATTTAAAAGTTGCTAAGAGAGCCCTAGCCAGTTTGGCTCAGTGGATAGAGTATTTGCCTATGGTGTGAAGGGTCTCTGGTTTGATTCCAGTCCAGGGCATGTACCTCAGATGCAGGCTTCTCCCTAGCCCAGGAGAAGGGCATATGCAGGAGGGCATATGGGCATATGCAGGGCATATGCAGGAGGCAACCAATTGATGTGTTTCTCTCACATACTCATTTCTCTCTGTTTTTCCTTGGGAAAACATACTCAGGTGAAGTATTTTTTTTTTAAATAGTTACTAAGAGAGTAAATCTTAAAAAGATCTCTTAAAAATAAATTATAATTTTGAAGTTAAGAAAAAGAAGATTCATTTTTAATTTGCGGCTCTTGGTTATAATTACTTCAATATTAGAAAAATAGTCATATGGGCTCATGCCTAAACCCATTTCATTTATCTTCCTATGTTGCAAGAGAGAGAATTCCAAACCCAAACTGCCTAAGAGAGAAAGTACTTACTGCCTGACAGAAGTACAGCAACTGCCAGGCGTTGGTCTCAGCTGTACCATGTGTTTACTGTATAACATCAACACTCAGTTTCCCTCTCCCCACCTCTGAGTTTCGTTTTTATTTTTTTTTATTTTGCTTTTTTATTCTTAGATAAAATCTTCTATTCTGATGCTAAAATGGCTACATCAGCTTCATCTTTTCATGTCAAAGTCCCCTGGAAATAGTGGGCTTCTGTCCTAGTGGCCCCCATGGAAATTTAAATGTGCATTCTGATTAGAGTCACTGAAGTTACATTTCAACATGTGAAATAAATAGTATGGCTAAGATAAGGTGGCAGTTTAAATTGAAGTGGGCTTGAGTCAGGTGCTCAATGTGTTGCAGAGCATGGAGACCTGAACACACACACACACACACACACACACACACACACAAACAACAACAACAACAACAAACAAACAAACAAACAAAAACCCTGAAAGTTTTTTGAGGACTGGACCTTTATCTAACAATTGGGTCTATTTCTAGAAAATGGCAAAATGAAGGGGCTAACTAAGGAAATAAATATCCATAAGCAAAACCTAATGGAGAAGGAGTGATAGGCAGATGGTGAAGTAGTTGCTCTAATATAACACTTGCTCAGTAGTAAAGAATTGCTACTTTGGTGTCAAGTAACAAGGTGGGCCGTAACAGGTAGAGTGTATTCTCCACATATCTCAAAATATCACTTAGCTTCAGTACACCAAGGGATACAGAAATGCATCCTCACATGGGCAAAACAAGAATGTGTGGCTTGAGTAGGGTCAGGAAATAAAGTGTTCTGGACGCACTGTAGTAGAAAGGTGCCCTTAAAAAGTTCCCCAGAGAATAAAAAAGAAGAATATGATAGGACTATTTAAAAACTCATGAGTCATCTCTGATACTCCCATAAATTAGTGACTTCAATCAGGGAGTGATAAGAGCCAGGAAAATGATCATTGCCTTAGAGTTTCTCAGGTTACACCCATTTGCTGCTGAAACCACAAGAAACTTTTGTTCAGCCGAAACCGGTTTGGCTCAATGGATAGAGCGTCGGCTTGGGGACTGAAGGGTCCTGGGTTCGATTCCGGTCAAGGGCATGTACCTTGGTTGCGGGCACATCTCCAGTAGGGGGTGTGCAAGAGGCAGCTGATCGATGACTCTCTCTCGTCGATGTTTCTAACTCGCTATCTCTTTCCCTTCCTCTCTGTACAAAATCAATAAAATATATTAAAAAAAAAAAAGAAACTTTTGTTCAAACTAGCAAAATCCACAATTAGTAAAAGTATTAGGAACAGAGAAAAAATTACAGGGGGGTCAAGAGAAACAAAAAGAAAGCAAGAAAAAAAGGAGGCAAATTATATTCAGTTCAGGGAGTTGTATATTACAATGCATAGGATAATGAGGGGGGATAATGAACTTGGCCTGAATCCTTCTCTCAAGAAATCTATAATCTACACATATATAAAAAGCATAAATGACTGGCCAACTGCCCAGTAGCTATGATGCACACTGGGCACCAGGGGGCAGATGATCAATGCAAGAACAGAAACCACAGGCATGGAAACATGGAACTGATGAATCTCTGAGAGAAGGGGAAGAGAAGGAGGACGGGAGATTAACCAAAGATCTTATATGCATACTAGATGCCCAGCGCACAGACATGTGCACCAGCAGGGTCACTCAGCCTAGCCTGAGGGGATCAAGACAAAACCAGCTCTCCGACATCCCCCAAAGGGTCCCAGATTGTGAGAGGGCAAGGCCAGGCCAAGGGAACCCAACCAGTGCACAAAACCAAGCACCGAGCTTCTAGTCTATGAATAAATATAATTACTTTAATAACTATCTTTTTATATTATATGTATATATGTAGCCACTGTGGAAAACAGTATGGTGTTTCCTAAAAAAAATTAAAAATGCAACTTCCATTTGACCCAATAATCCCACTTCTAGGAATATATTCCAAGAAAACAGAAACACCTATCAGAAAGGATATATGAACCTCTATGTTCATAGCAGCACAATTTACCATAGCTAAGATTTGGAAATAGCCTAAGTGCCTGCCCATCAGCAGATGAGTGGATTAGAAAGCTATGGTACATCTACACAATGCAATACTATGCAGCTGTAAAAAAGAAGGAATTCTTACCATTTGTGACAGCATGGTTGAACTGGAGAACATTATGCTAAGTAAAATAAGCCAGTCAGAGAAAGATAAATATCATGTGAGCTCACTCATTTGTGGAATATAATGAATAACATAAAATGATGAAGAAAAATAGAACCAGAGTCATAGAAGCATCGAACAGACTCTCCAACCTATGAAGGAAGACAGGGGTTGAGGGGGGAAGAGATCAATCAAAGGTCTTGAATGCATGCATATGAGCAAAACCAATGGACACAGACTGTGAAGGGGATGGGGGGAGGTAAGGGCATGTGCGGGGGGGTGGGGGCAACCAGGGAGAGGTCGATGGGGACAACAGGAGACTTATATAATGCTTTAAACAATAAAGAATTTAAAATAAAAAATAAACTGATGAACAAAACAGGAAAGAAAATGTAAGAAGCAATGAGAGGACCTTGCATTCTTTGGAGAACACAATGAAATAATAAACAAATGTGAAGCATTTAGCATATACCTGGCACACAAATGAAAACAATAAATGTGGTGATTGTTATTATTTTTAAATGGTAAACGCCAAAAACAAATTACATTAAAAGCTGCTTTGGAGTTTTGTAGATGAGGAATGTGTGGAAGAAACACTTCTGGTATAAGAAAATAACAGAAATACAATGGCAAAAATTTTCAGAACATTTGTATAAGCTAGGTTGATCAATTTCACCAGGGTGAAGAGATCCGTGAAAGAAGCTTATAGCAAATGAGAAGTGACAGATTAATAACCGATATCAGATTCCCAGAATATAGAAAAGTGTGTTGTGATGAGTAGCACCTGCTCTTCCTAGTGAAAACTAGAAGTGATGACAGGCATGCCAAGAATGTACCATCCCAGAAAGTACCACACACTGGTGGTGGATGAGCCTGGAATTAAATGGGGCCTGGTTAGATGAAAAGGGGCTTGAATTGCATGCTCAGAAACTTGCTTTCCCCATAAGTAACTGAAAACTAACAAAGATTTATGTGCAAGGAGATGATATTATAAATTTATTTCAGAAGCATAGCTCTGGCAGCATGTGAATGATGGAGACATACATTTATTTAGGAAATTATTGCTATGACCCTGCTGGGAGTCGTGATAAGGCCTTCAAATAGGATTATGGCAATAGGAATGGAAAGAGAATGGATAAGAAAAATGATTCCAAAATATAATGAATAAACTATACTGCAAGCATTGAGTAAGAGAGACAAAATGTTAAGATGCTGCTACCTCTTTGTAAAATTAACTTTAAAATTATCAAGTTAAATACAAACCTACTCTACTACCTAGTAATTCCAATCATTGGTATTTACAAAGGGAAATGAAACTATGCGCACACAAAAAGAAGAATCTAAGAATATTTATATCAGCTTTATTTAAAATAATCCCAAACTGGAGAGAATCTGAGGAACTAATGTCCATTGACAGAGAATGAAAAGTCAAATTGTGGTATATTCATACAACTCTACTCAGCAATAAAAGATAATAACAATAAGCCCAGCCAGTGTGGCTCAATAGTTGAGCATAGACTGATGAATCAGGAAATAGTTTGGGTCACAACACATGCCTGGGTTGCTGGCTGGATCCCCAGGGGGAGTTATACAAGAGGCACCCAATCAATGATTCTTTCTCATCATTGATATTTCTATTTCTCCCTCTCCCTTCTTCTCTGAAATCAATATAAATATATTAAAAATGTAATGACAATAAAAGTAATAACATGGATATAACTTAAAAATAAACTTATTGTGCAAAAAAAAAAAAAAAAAAGCCAAAATATTAGTAGCTCTACTAGGTGATGATGTTCAGAAGCAGGCAAAATTAATCTGTGGCTATCAGAACAGCGGTTGTTGCCTATGCATAGTGAGGATTGACTAGAAGACAACAGAAAGGGTATACTTGGGAAGGATTTTTTCTGTTTTGACTGGAGTGTTGGTTACCAGAACTTACTGAATTATATGCTTAAGATCTGTGTATGTCACTGTATATAGTTTGCACACATATATGAGAAAGAATGTGTAGTGAGACTCTGCTAAAGTGTGAAGCACTGTCACAGGCAGTGTGGGGACTCAAAGAGCAGTGAGATACTATCTAATATATAAAAAGCTAGGAGCATCAGGACTGAAACAACCGGATAGATGACCGAACAGCAGGCTGAATCGGGTGACAAGGCCAGCAGAGGGGTTAATGAAGGATGACCAAACGACTGAACAGCAGGCTGCTTGGGGCGACAAGGCTGGCAGGGGGGCAGTAAGGGGCAACCAGGCCAGCAGGAGGGCAGTTTGGGGTGACCAGGCTGGCAGGGGGAGTAGTTTGGGGCAATCAGGCAAGCAGGCAGAGGCAGTTAGGGGCAATCAGGCAGGCCAGCAGGCAGAAGTGGTTAGTGGGGGAGGGGGGGGGCGGTACAGTTAGAAGCAATCAGGCAGGTAAGCAGGTAGGCAGAGGCAGTTAGAGGTGATCAGGCTGGCAGGAGGGGGAAAATTAATGGCAATCAGATAGGCAGGAGGTGAGCAGTTAAGAGCCAGTGGTCCTGGATTGTGAGAGGGACATCTAACTGCCGGTTTAGGCCTGATCTCGGGGATTAGACATAAACTGACAGTTGGACATTCCCTGGGGTGTCCTGGATTGGAGAGGGTGCAGGCTGGGCTGAGTGGGAACCCCCCCTCCCCCAATTGTGCACAAATTTTGTGCACTAGGCATCTAAAAATATATATATGCCTAATATGCAAAGTGTCCCCTTAAGAGCTCGATCAACCAGTTTGATCTCTCACCATGATGTGCACTGACCACCAGGGGGAAGCATGGAACAAAGGAAGGCCCTGGCATGCAGCTGGCAGCTAGAGAAGAGAAACCCTGGTGGGCAGCCAACAACCGTTAAGGGTCCTCCTACCCATGCATGGATTTTGTACACTGGGCCTCTAGTTTAGAATATGGGATATGATGCCATTTGTTAACAAATAGTTTGAAGGAGCTTTGCAAAGTGGCAGTATCCAGTCAATGAGGTATATCCAAGGTGTAGTCACTGCTAATTAAAATCATGGTTTGGAGGTCTAAGCAGCCAATAGCCTTAGTAAATCATTCTGTTTCCTTTACCAAAAGAAGCTTTTTTGTTGTTTCTTCGATTTTATTACAACAGTTACACATTTATAAACTAGAACAATTACTCATTTTTAAACAGATAACTATGCATAATTGCACACATACACACATACTTCTAAACTATTCTGTAAGTTTTACTCACTTATATTTACCGTATTCTTATTTGTGTGTTGTTTTAACGTTTACGTGCATTGCCTTTTTGTTGTTGTTGATTGTATGACAGATATCTCCCATTTTTTTCCATTCTCCCTCCTCCTACAAAGCCCCTATCCAGCTCCCCAAGTCTTCACCACCCTACTGCCCAGGTCCATGGGTTACACATATAAGTGTGTAAGTTCTTTGGTTTAAGTATTCTTCTTTTAAAAATCCATTCATATTTCATAACATTTTCTGTGCCTGACTTTTTTCCAGGTCTCCAGAAAGTCTTTATAAAGGTAGCTTCCTTTCATTCTTTACTCTTCACTCAGGGAGAAAGCTGCTCAGCTCCATCTTAATCCTTTTAGCATTCTCAATTAGCCTGCTGAACACGGAGCATCCCTGCTGTGTTCCCTCTAATGTCCTTGTTTCTTTCCCTCTCCTCTTGGCAAAACAGAAAGAGACAAGAGTTATACAGCAGCATGAAGCCTCTGGTCTGAAAGAAAACTCTGTGATTGTCTTTTTCTAACCACCAAATTCTCTGGCCGACAGCTTCTAAATTGCCTTAAGCTCCCCTCCCTGTAGATACACTAGGTGCTTACTAGATAATTTGAACTGAATGGGCCCTTAGCAACTCTCACTCACAGAATCAAATCTTAGTGCTCTGTAGATCTAAAAGAGTCATACCTTCCAAGAGTATGTCATTGTACAATCTGAATAAGGTTTATGAGTAGATATAACATCTAGCAGGGGTCTTCAAACTACGGCCCGTGGGCCACATGCGGCCCGCAGAGGAGTCTGATCCGGCCCGCCAGGTTTTTGGGCAGTGAGCGCAGCTGAGGTGTTACAGTAGGAATTAGTAGTTCATATAGTCCGGCCCTCCAGCTCTCTGAGGGACCGTGATCTGGCCCCCACTTTAAAAAGTTTGAGGACCCCTGATAGTAATAAAAGCCTAAGCAACCATCACAACCAAACAGATGACAGAACAGGCTGCATGGGGTGACCAGGCCGAGAGAGGGGTTAGTGAGGAGTAACCAAATGACTGAGTAGCAGGCTGTATGGGGCAACCAGGCCAGCAGGGGTGGCAGTAAGGAGCGACCAGGCCAGCAGGGGGGGACAGTGAGGGGCAACCAGACTGGCAGGAAGGGGGTGTTGGGGGTGACCAGGCCAGTGGGAGGTTGGGGAGCAGTTAGGGGAAATCAGGCAGGCAGGCAGGTGATGAGCTATGAGTCAGTGATCCCAAATTGTGAGAGGGATCCCAGTTTGGAGAGGTTGCAGGCTGGGCTGAGGGGACCTCCCCCACATGCACAAATTTTGTTCACCGGGCCTCTAGTAATTTCTATAAGTAGCAAGTTAAACCTAGCTCTTTGTAGAACACTAGAGGCCCAGTGCATGAAAATTCATGCACTTTGGGGGGAGGGGGTTCCTCAGTCCAGCCTGCACCCTCTCACAATCCGTTACCCCTCGGTTAGGGTCCCTAGTCCTGGCCTGAGATCAGGGCCTATCAGGACTTTACTTCCCTGGGCTTCAGGAAGCTGGCCCCACCCCTGCCGCTGCCACTGGTTGTCCTCTCTCCCCTGCCACCGGTGGCTAAATCTAACTATAATAGATTTTTAAGTACTTATTTTTAAGTACTGGTGGTCTCCCTCTGCAGGCAACAGGCTGGGGTGCAATAGCTTCAATGGCCTGGGATTCCCTCTTTCTTTGCTTGGGAGGGGGTCCAGCCCAGTGAGGGACCATCTGCCTACCTGATCAACCATAAACCCTCTGCTTGCCTGCCTGATTGCCCCTTACTGCTTGCTTGGGGGCAGGGCCAGCACTGACTTCCAGTTGGTCAGCCTCCAGTCATTACTGGTCGTTACAACCCAGGGTTATTATATATTAGAATACTAGAGACCCAGTGCATGAAATTTGTGCACTTGTAGGGGGAGGTTCTACAGCCCAGACTGCATCCCCTACAGTCTGGGAGCCATTAGGGGATGTCTGACTGATGGCTTTAGAGAAAAGGAGTTGTGTTTTAGCTTCAAGCCTGTATCTGGTATTAAGCTACCAGTTGGACATCCTTAGCACTGCCACAGAGGTGGGGGTGTCTCCCACCACTGCTGCTGCACTCGCCAGCCATGAACCCAGCTTCTGTCTGAGCAGTGCTCCCCCTGTGTGAGCACACTGACCACCAGGTACAGTTCCTGCATTGAGCATCTGGCTCCCTGGTGGTCAGTGCATGTCATAGTAACCGGTAGTTCTGTTTGGTCTATTTGCATATTAGCCTTTTATTATATAGGATGATGTGTTATTATGGGCAAGGCCTCTAATTCAATTTTTTAGGTAGTTAAAGAGAGGGATAGAATTTTTATTTGAGCCTGAAGCTAAAGTTGCCCTTAGCTAAAAAATCTGCATACCACTGAGATACATCTTAGTGAGGCTCATTCTGAACCCCAACACTCTTCTGTTATGTGTATAAGTATTGGGAATCATCTTATCTATTTAATGAAAGGAATCTTTTGTTATGTTACAATGACCAACTTTATCTCATGAGTTGTGTTTTGGCTTCAAGCCTATATCCAGTATTCATGCAGCAACTTCAGCTCTTCCGTTCAATATTTACCTAGTATATCTTTTTTTTTTTTTTTCCCCCCTCTAAAGCTTTCTAGATTTTTATGTATTAGATAGAAACAACCCATGGCTGAAACCAGTTTGGCTCAGTAGATAGAGTGTCGGCCTATGGACTGGAAGGTACCGGGTTCAATTCCAGTCAAGGGCGTGTACTTTGGTTGCTGACACATCCTCAGTAGGGGGTGTGCAGGAGGCAGCTGATTGATGATTCTCTCTCATTGGTGTTTCTATCCCTCTCTCTTCCTCTCTGTGAAAAATCAATAAAATAAAAAAAATTAATGAATACAAAAAATAGTCTGGCGAAGGCCTGAAAGGGGCAGGTGCAGGGTGGAGGAGATCAATTGGCAGGGACACACACACACCCTAAAACAAAGGAACATCTATAATACTTTCAACAATAAAGATACATTTGATACATTTTTAATAAATAAAGGAAAATATTGTATCTTAATTGAAAAGTTTTATGTGAAATAATATTAGTAACTGCTCTACACTGTACTTTATATTCTCAGCTCCTCTCAAATTGATGTTAATTGATCCTATGTTCATTGACTGCAGGACTGACTTCTGCCATGCAGGCCCAGCACTGACTGCTACAGAGGCTGCTGTCAGACCCTGCTTTTCTCTCCAGGCCTCTGTCCAGGCCTGATCATAGCCCCCTCAGCAGTCAGTGCTGGGTCGCCTTGGCTGAGACATTGCTGCCCAGCTGTCAGTGCTGGGTCGCCACGGCAATCCAGGCCTGCCTGCAGGACTGATTTCCAGTAGGTTGAGCATCTGGTTTTTGTGCATGTGATGTATCCAGGGTTTTTACAATATTATATTAGGATTACAAAAAAAAAAGAATAGAAACTACTCCTTGATGAGACATTTTAGGCATTAAACTGATTCATTTAACTATAATAGATTTTTAAGTACCTATATTATACATAGTAATAATGAAGAGAACATTTGATCACAATATATGCATCTTTTCTGAAAATCTGTGGTATTCACTGATTGTTTTTATGTGAGGGATCCTTAAATATGAGAAATAAAATCAGATTCTAAAAGAATACAAACAACTTTTCAGAAGTTGATAAAATGTTAGGAGTGGAGCGCATGTTATCAAAGAGCAAAATGATAAGTTGAGCAGGAGTATTTGCATTAATAACAGTTCTGTAATGCTTACTGAAAAGAGAAATTGTAAAAAGCACCCGCCTATCACTGTCTTCACCTTTACTGAAAATAATTTTTAGAGAAAAGAATGTCAGGAATGCCAGGTGTTTGTTACTGGAAATGAAATATCCCTTGTAGTAACATATTATATTATTTGCAAATGTATCTTTTCTTCAACTTTGCATATGTAAAATAGCACACCCCAGAAAAGTTTGTTTTGTCTACATGTCCGAAAGTGACTTAGCTGACACCAGGTGCCAAGGCTGAATGAATGTGTCCTTCCACCCCCTATCCTAATGCCCAATGTGAGGACATTTGGAAGTAGAGACTGCATAGTGAAAAGCTCATGAAGGTGGAGCCCTCATGAATGGGATCGGTACCTTTAAGAGAGACCCAAGAGAGCTCCCATGTCTCTTTTGCCATGTGCATGCACAGAAAAAAAAAGAAAAAAAAAAGAAATAAAAAAAAAGGCCATTTATGAACTAGGACATGGATTCTCACCTGACATCAAATGTACTAGTACTTTGATCTTGGACCTTCTGGTCTCCATAACTGAGCAATAAATCACTATTGTTCATAAGACACCCAGTCTATGGTATTGTTAGAGCAGCCCAAAGTGAAGAAGACATCAGGCCATGCCTAAGGTATCTGCAGTCTGGATGTTGTCGATTCTGGTTATTCATAGAACTGAGTATGAAGATTTTTAAGCATACACAAGCCTTATCCAGACTTTGCTGAATCATAACCTTCAGAGGAGGGGCCTTTTCACCAGCACTTTATTGAGAGTGGCACAGGTGAGTCTGATGGGTAGCCCAGCTTGGTCACTACTGGTGTAGACCAAGTCTCCTACTCAAGAATGACAGTGGAAATCAAAGCCAATTATATTGGGGCAAGGCATGCTTTCTTATCCCTATGTTAAAGAATGCAGGGATTAAGCAAAATAATTTACCTGCTTGCTCCAGGGAATATTTGCTTTTGAAAGATAAGTCTGTAGAGCAACTAAAAATGCTTACTTGTGAAGAATAACAGTTCATCATCAAAACTGACTTCAAAACCTTTGCCTCCTTGTGCCTGTAAGTCCAAAGCTATTATGTGATAAAATCTTTTAAATCTTGAATAGCTCTTGCCTTGTAAACTGACCTTTAAATTTCCCAGCCTGAGGCCCTAATGCATTATAAGTGTTCTCCTTGACTCCCTCTCTTCCCAGAAATTACTAAGCCAGACAAAGGCATTATGTTATATAAACTAAGCTTCATTTGAACCACAGGTAGTTTTGATGAGTTAGAAGTCAAAGTTAAATCAGCATCACTCAACTGCATAAATTATATGTTTAATAATTATTATATTTAATAAAAAATAAAATAGGGTTTAGTGAAATACATGATTCTCCTAGGTACAGACTGATGACATGAATTAATAGGGAGATTTTCAAATTTTCCCTTGTTTTCCCCCATCCATAGATGGTTTTATTCTTTGGTAAGCTCTTGCAATGCTACAAGCTTCAATATTCCAGAACATCCTAGTTTGACAGCTTCACCCAAATCAGCTGTCCAAAAATTTTAAGATGCTTTTTCTCTTGAAAACCTCTAACTGGTGAAGCATTGAGCTACTCCCAGAAATCCAAAGTCCCTGATTGTTTTCCTCATTAGGGGTCATTCTGTTACTGTCCCTATCTATTAATGTATGTGCTAAACCAATTAAGAAAATATTATCTATAGCAATTAGACAGTTATGACAGTTACTTCAGCTTCATCTTTGTATCCTCCTTGAAATAACCTGTTTCTATTTATTTTACATAAAATAGTTTAATATTACTTTATACAAATTCTAAATCTATGACTGAATTAAGATACATATTTCAAAAATTCCTAAGAAAATATATCTGAGCTTTTAAAATGAATTTCCAAAAGGGAAAAATAGTCAATATAAGATATTATCACCAAAAAAGAAAGAAAAAAAAGGAATTTATATAAAAAAAATAAAAATGAAAATTACCTGAGAGGAAGAAACACTGGGACTTCCTGGTCTACTTATGAATAAGTAAGAATATTTGTGATTGAGGAGTCTGTATTTTTAAAAAATATATTTTATTGATTTTTTTTAATGAGAGGAAAGGAGAGGGATAGAGAGTTAGAAACATGGATGAGAGAGAATCATTGATCAGCTGCCTCTTGCACATCTCCTACTGGGGATGTGCCCACAAGCCAGGTACATGCCCTTGACCGGAATCGAAACCGGGACCTTTCAGTCTGCAGGCTGTAGCTCTATCTACTGAGCCAAACCGGTTTCAGCGAGTCTGTATTTTTAAAGGGCATGTATGTATAACAGAAAACTAGACTAAGATGATATAAGAGTCTAAAAAGGAAAGGCGAATTTCAGAACATTTATGTTGCCCCACAAAATAAAATTAAAAATATTTCAAAGCTAAATTTAGCCATAAAGTCCTCTTAGATTATGTGTACTGTACAAAGAAAGAAAAAAACAAAACAAAAACAAACAAACAAAAACACTGGTCAGAGCAGTTATATCCATTCATGGCAGTGTGTGGTTAAAGGTAAGAGTTCTTAAAATATTTAATTCATCCTCAAATTCCCATATTTAAGATAAAAAGATAGACTTCAAAAATAAATTTCACTATATGCATTTATGATCCTTTATTTGAAACCTTGGGACATGTCTGGTCTGAGATGATAAAGAAGGAAATTACTTAGAAAAAGCCACAGCAGTTAAACCCAGGGAGGTTATTTACCTCTAAGGAACTGAAGTCAATCTGCAAGTTCAGGTGTAACTATGACACATGACATAGTATAGGCTAGAACTCTGACATATTTTTAATAAAATGAGCATTAGATGTATTCATTATAATTTATTTCTGGTTTTATTTGATGATAATGTTAAAATTAGTAGTAAAGACAGCAAAAATGTGCATTTGATAATATTTTAGAATTTGTGTAGGTAGATATAGATGTTGACACATAAAAAGATTGGTATAATGGAGTATATATTTTAAACCTTTTAAATTTTACTTTTAAAAACCTTTTAAATATTAATGCTTGTCAAAATTATTTGTCATTTCTTTTTTTAAAAATATATTTTATTGATTTTTGTGCAGAGTTTAAGGGAGAGAGATAGAGAGTTCGAAACATCAATGAGAGAGAGTCATCAATCAGCTGCCTCTTGCACACCCCCTACTGGGGATATGCCTGCAACCAAGGTACATGCCCTTGACCGGAATTGAACCCGGGGCCTTTCAGTCCCCAAGCCGACGCTCTATCCATTGAGCCAAACCGGTCCCAGCAATAATTTGTCATTTCTACATTGAGAAATAAAGCATGATTTAACTATCAAACTAGTGTTAAAATTTTAATATTTTAATCCAAAAATATTCTTATAGCTATAATATTTTCATACAGTACTATTTTCTTCAGATAAACTCCTAGAAGTACATATTCTGGGTCTAAGGTTTTTCACATTTTTAAGGTTTTTCTTTCATTACTTAAATTGTACAAGTCTTATTGATAGACCTTTGTTGATGACAAATGTAATAAATTACATATGTGAAAAAATAAAGACAAGTGGCAGTCCCTTTACTACTTTACAATATGATATTTTAACATATCAGGTTGTATGAAGTTGGCAACAGATGAGGAAGTACTAAATATAAGGTCAGAAGACCTCCATTAAACTCCCACAATGTCACCTACCACTAGTCTCTCAAATAATGCATTGATCTCTTTCAACCTCTATTTATCATCTTTAAAGTTGGATTAATAATACCTAAGATAGCAATCTCTCATGCTTGTTTCAAGGATCAATATGAAACAAAGGACATAGAACACTTAGAAAAATATATGAGATTTTAACTAAGGACAAGGCTGAATGGAGGTTACAGCCAGACCTCAGGAGCTCAAGTGTGACTGAGAAGTACAGGAATCGGAACAGTATTCTTAACCATCCACAGACTTCAGAGAGACAGCGAGAACCAGGAATAAACCACTTAGCCTTAATGACCTAGCAACTAGTTGTGGAAGGCATATGACATTATCTCCAGCACATTCTATTGGTTGAGACAATTTCAAAGGCCCACTCTGGTTCAAAAAGAGGATACACCTCTTGATAGAGGTATAGTCAATGTCACATTGTAGTTCGCCATATGGAATGCAATATATCTTGGTGAGACCATCTTTGATAATATAATGTGATACAGAGCCAGAATATACAGCCCCCTAGAACTGTTTTCTCCTCCTCCACATAGCTGTGAAATACACTTTTCTTCCTAGGAGTTGTCTTTTAGGTAGATACCAGAGATGGTGATATGGGGTAAAATAATCAATAAATCTGAGTGATTAAAAAGGCTGAGCATTATAAAAAGATAACTTGAAAAATTTTAATATTAACTATGTTCTAAAAAAGATTGTAATCATTTTTATTATAATCATTTTACTACTCAATGGGTGAGTATTAAAAGCAAAAAAATATAGCATTTTTTTTCTCATCAATGCAATATTTTCTTTTACCTCTTGAGGACATTGATTATAGTTCCTTTGACCTACATTGGAAGAAAAAATCATTTTAGTCATACATAAAATTAAAAACACTGCATTTTCTCAACACCTTAATTCTAGTATAAGTTAAAGTGTTACTCTGGTTATTGTATTACGTTTGCTTAAAAAAATTACCTTAAGTTTAGAAATACTCTTCAATATTGTAAAATGTCGTTTACTTATACTTCATATATCAAGTTGCCTGATGAGGATTAAAACATTAAAATTGTGGAAGTTGGAAAAGTCTCATTTGGGATTCAAGGCAGACACCTTTGAAGTAGGAAAATGGTTGTAATTTTCTAGACCTATTAACATGCATCTATTAAACAGATAACATAATAATTTTTGGGGAAGTTCTAAAGCTATGATTTTGATATCCTGGACTAAATAGCTAATATGGTAGATTTGAGGGAAACTTCCTGTCAGGTATTAAGTTTGTCCTATGTGCCCTAACTGGTTTGGCTCAGTAGAGCGTCCGCCTGCAGACTCAAAGGTCCCAGGTTCGAATCCGATCAAGGGCATGTACCTTGGTTGCAGGCACATCCCCAGTAGGAGGTGTGCAGGAGGCAGCTGATCAGTGTTTCTCTTCTCACTGATGTTTCTAACTCTCTATCCCTCTCCATTCCTCTCTGTAAAAGAAATAAATAAAATATATTAAAAAAAAAAAAAAAGATTGCCCTACCTGATTCATGCATGCCAGAGTGAAGAAAATGAAAGTTCTCAATATGAGTATATCTAGTGATAAAAGGACATAGGGAGATAAATAGCTCCTCTTTCCTCAGATCAAGAGACACCTGGAGATTCTTTTTACTCTGGAGCTGCCATTCAGGAGCTATGATGGGATGTCTTCTGTTCAGACCTTTCTATTTTATTTTGTTCCACTTTTAGGTTTTGTTTTGTTCTACTTTTTTGTTTATCTGATTTTGTCTTTCATACCCTGTACTCAAATCCTTATTTTAGATATCATATTTATCACTTTCAGAGGTTTTTCAATTGTTCATGTTTGTAGCATTTTTTTTTTCTCATCAATGCAATATTTTCTCTTACCTCTCGAGGACAGTGATTATAGTTCCTTAGACCTACTTTTTCTCCAAGCACTTATTTTAAATTTTCTTATTTTGTGGCTATCTTTGAGTTGGAAATTTTCCTCAATTGCCTGTTTAAATGGTGCTGGTTTTATTGAAGAATGAGACACCAAAGTTAATCAGTAGCTTAGTGTCTGTGGGTGGGGTTAATGAACTGGAAGGCTTTCTTGGTGGGTAGTAGGATGAACAGCTGGCTTTTCTCTAACTTTCCGTACAAATATTGATAAACCCTGCCATCAGAGAAGGATCCTCTAGTATCATCGCAGGGAGGACTAAGGCTAGTTTAGGAAAGATATACAGGTTTCTCACTATTCCATACGCACAACTTTACCTATTCTCTCTATGAACAACTTTGTTCTTTGGCCTCCTGTGTGCTTGACTCTTTATATCTAGACTTATATGGAGGGGGAGTAAAGAGGCATAGTTATCTGTGTTTGCTCAGGTTAAAAGCCTGATGGTAAAGTAATTCCCTTACAATCAACTCTTTGCAGACTCTCACATTCTGCATTGCATGTTGCAATTACTTCCTGAAGCTTTCTGGGGATCCATGCAGTGAATTGCCTTGCTTCTCACCAAACCACCCCAGCAGTTGCAGGAACATTAGTAATCCTGTATTTCCCCGCATCTGCCTTATGGCATTACATACTGGGATAAGAGAGTTATACAACTCTCTTAGTTTCATTTAAATTCAGAATTTGTATTTCAGTTCTTTGTTATCCTTGATGGTCTAATTTTTTAAAGGAGAAGGGGAAAGATATGTTGACTCTACTCTATTGAAATTGTAAGCCTCATGTATATGTAAAATACATTTGTATAAAATTTATACATATCAATATATATGTATATATTAGAACAGCTAAATTAAAAAAAAATCCAGAATTCTACCAGTGATAATCACTCAAAATACATATTCTTAATTGAGAGATTTGTTCTCATTCTATCTCACTGACCTAAAGTTAATTGTTAAACCACCCAGTGCCTTAAGATATTATCTAGCTAAATAAAGAGGTTACACCAAATAAATTGAAAGGTAAAATACACCTTGTAGAACCAGTTTGCCATTTAATGGAATGAAGCATCCTGATAGTGTCAAGTATATCTCTATATTTATTACTCCTATTTTTCTGGAAGGTGTTTACAAATATTAGAAGGCAGAACGTACAGACTTTTATTCCAAAAATTGATACTTGTTGTCTATACAAACTAAAATTATAAACAAAAATCCCCATACAATGGAGAAATTAAAAGTTGTTAGTCGTTAATTGCTTTTCTAGAAAAAAAATTACCCATAGTTTCCATTTCCACAGCTCAGAAAACAATAACGCTGTGAAGCTCTCTTAAACTACCTAATTAATCAATCATGATTCATAACATTCAAAAATCCCTTCACAACCAGGCTGTGTATTACTTATCCTTCTCTCTCATGGTGCCCAGATAACTATTTGCACAGTTGGCTCTTAATGAAAGGATATCAAATACCTGAAAAAATATAATATCTCTGACTATATTTTGGCAAGCAGGTATTTTTTTCCTTCCCTTTGATCAGATCAATTTATATTTAAACTAAGATATGAGAAAAATTAACTTAATGTGCAAATGGCATTTGCAAGTCTAAATAACGTCCAGTTGGCTTGGCTTCACTCTACATAAGGGTGCTTCTCTTTCATACAAAAAAAAGAAATATCATTTCTAATGTGTGAAAGATGATTTTCATTTTAGTCAGGTTTCAGATACAGTTATTAACTATTTTATTTTTTATTTCTTCAGGTTCTCAAAATTCATTTTCCCAGAGAAAATCCAAGCAACTACAAGTGATAATTCAAAAGTAAAACAGGTAAAATATACTTTTTTACAATCATTATTATATGAATTTTCTTAGTTTTGTTGTATAGCAATGAAATATATTGACCTTATTTTGTGTAAATATAAGTGCCCAATATTACTTCTAATAAGGAATTTAAAGATTTTGTTGAATGTATTGGGGTGACAGGTTGCAAGTGTATAACTCAATAAAACAACATCTGCACACTGAATCACTCATTTCTTACTCAAAGTCAAGTCTCCTTTGTCCTCATTTATACCCCTTTGCCACTTCCACCTACCCTACCCTCCCTTTTCCTCTGGCTAGCACCTTATTATTTTTTAAAATATGTAAGAAGTAATGTATTTGGAATAAATCAACTTTCATAAATATTTTAAATTTAATGATTTATGTATTTCTAGACAAAATAGATTTATTGCATAAAACAAAAGACAGATAAGCCAAAACAAGGAAGCAGAGATAGAAAAAGGAACTTAAAACCATAACCCCAAAATAGTCAAAGATAGGCACTGCTTACATTTTGTTCTAGGTTTTATGCATGATAGGTACTATATTTAAAAACAAAGAATTGCATGACTCAATTATACTAATCGTCAGAAATGAGCTCTGTCTATTTTTCTCAGTCTTCTGAGTAAGCCTAAGAATTAAATGCCTGCCAGAGCTTGCCATACACCATCTAAATAGGCACTCAGAAACTCAGATTCCACACAAAGAATGTATTGTGGATGGAGGGGATGAGCCTGTTTCCTTCAACCCACCATCTTGCTTGCACAACGTTTTTCTTTGGAAGGGATTTAACTGGTAATTAACGGGAAACCCATGACTCATTTTGGACAAAGACTTCTGTCTACCTAAACTCCTAACCATCTTTTCAAGTTAGGAAATCATCCAAACACATAGGATGTGCAATCACTCTCAGCCTGAGATCATCCATGGTTTAATCAGGGATTGGCAGTCCATGGTTTATGGTACATGTTCAGCCTGCTGCCCACTTTTTATGGCCTGTGAGCTAAATATGGTGTTAATTTTTTTACATGGTTGGCAATAAATTTTAAAAAAGAATAATATTTTATAACCATCATATGAAAGTTCTATGAAACTGAAATTTCAGTACCATAGTTAAGTTTTATTGAAACAGCCAAACCCATTCATTTATATGTATGTGTGGCTGGTTCCCCACTAGACAGAGTTAAGTCATTGAGACAGAAATTGCATGGCCTAAAATACTTTCTCTCTGGCCCATTACAGAAAAAGTTTGCTGACTCCTGGTTTAATCTTTTTATCCTGCTTCTGATAACAACATCAGGGGCTGGTCCTCCCTGGCCTATCTCCTGGAAGTTTGATATTTTAAAATAAGAAGTTTAAGCCTATTTGGCTCATTCAACCTAAGACTAACTTATTAGATTGGATGCGTATTTTTGAATTTGTTCAGCTTCTTTATTTTGAATATTATAATAAAGCAAAATTCAGCAGAACTAAAACAAATAGGGAGGCAGCTGCTAAAGAGTACAACATTTATCCACTGACTTGATTCAAGAGTGTACTCCAGCCATAAGCATCATTCACTTTCTTATGATCTTTATCTCATGGTGAGATAATCATTGAAATATCACTGTTTTAAAATTCCCCTCTTTAATTGGCCTATTCATCTTTTAGTATTACTTCTTAGACGCTGAAATCTATTTCTTATTGTCTCACTGATTCATCTTAATTAATGAGACAAAGTTGAGAGGGCCTGGTTAATGTCAGTAGTCACTGATGACTTCAGCTTTTTTATCCCAGGATTTGCAGTATATAAACAAATGTGAGGTGTACATTTCTTCATCTCTTAAGGCAAGATCATCACCTTAACTTAACTTTCAAAAATTGTGGGAGATTTTGGTGTACACAAAAATGCACACACACACACAAAAAAAATCAGCAGTCATTTGAAATTGTATTTACCATAATCTGGAAAAAAAAAACTTGAGTATATCTTCCTTTAAGTTTTGAAGAGACACACTTAGTTTATCACCAATATTTGGTACTTATTATCAAGATGCATATATAATACAGTGAAGTACATACTTTTGTTGTTTCTGGTCATATTATTACAAACTCAATTCTGAGACTGGGTACATAAAAAGCTTCATGGCTAATGGAAAGAGGAACTCAGAACTATGTAGGTTATTGACAGAGACCTTCATTTTCTTTGTTCATTTTCTGCTTTTACTTTCAGGAGAGGTAATTAAATTTGATCAGTTTTTCACCAGCCAAAATGGAGTGCCAATATGAAATAAAGCCTTAGAAATAGTTAACCTTCATAGATTACATAGATATTTGGTTACCCAGCATTTTTTGGGGGGTGAGGGGCGATGCATCATGCCTCCCCTCTTTCACAGTAATATCATTCCAGCTATTTGGTTTGTTTAGAATGAATATTGCCACCTCAATGCCAGAAGTAGCCATTTGATCCAGGCCTGGCCAATATTCCTGGCCTTTGATTAGGTCAGACATGATCATGTGGCCATATTCTAGGCAGGGAATATTGTCAGGGAATACTTTTTAATTTAAGCACTTCCTTGACAGGGAATACTTTTTAATCTAAGCTCTTCATTAATTAGGTGTGTGTTTTTTTTACCCCACTAAACAAATACTAATGAATATCTTTATGTGCCACGCTCTGCTTTGTTCCGTTTGAATCAGTGAAACCAAACAGGACAAATATTTCTGCCCTATGGAGCTTACATTCTAATTGGGATTAGAGATGGATAACTTGCTATAAATAAAATGCCTATGTAACATTTAGTATATTAGGAAGAAATAAGAGTCTAGAAAAATAGAGCAAGGCAAGTGGGTTTAGGAGTACGGGATTGATGGGATGCAATGTTAAGTACAGTGGTGCCTCACACAACGAACTTAATTCGTTCCAGGAGCAAGTTTGTTATGCGAAAAGTTCGTTATGTGAAACGCGTTTTCCCATAACAATACATGTTAAAAAAAACAATTCGTTCTGTAGCATAAAATATGCTAAGATGACATAAAAAAAGATAAATTTTTTGTTATTATTTTTATTTAGATACATCTAAAAACATAATTTAAAAAAAACACACACACACACACACATTTTTTTAATTTTAAGACAGACTAAGTAGAGTCTACCGAATCTTGAACATCTTCATCCATTTTCTGCTTTTTGGCCGATGGTTTCATGAGAAACCTGTCCAAAGTCGTTTGTTTTTCTCTTTTCTCCAACATCTGCCGGAAATAACGGACAAGAGTATCGGAGTAAAGATCGTTGATCCTGTTTGCTTCAGCTGAATCCGGATAGTGGGCATTGGTAAACTCCTGAACTGCTTTCCATTTGACCAGGATGTTCTTGATGTCAGCAGTTGGGATTGGTTGATTGTTTGATTGTTGCTCGTCGTTATCAGATGACGCTTCCCTTTGAGCATTGTCCTGTTGCTGGACCAGAAGTGCTTGGAGCTCTTCAGTTGTCAGCTCTTCTTCGTGTTCCTCAATAAGCTCCTCTACATCCTCTTCCTCTACCTCTAATTCCAACCTTTGGGCCACTGTGATGATGTCCTTCACCACTTCTGTGTCATCAACTACTGCTTCTTCCTGGGTCCATGAAGGCACAAGCATCTTCCAAGCAGAAATGAGGGTCCTTTGTGACACTTCTTCCCAGGCCTTCTGTATAAGTCGTATTGCCATAAGGACATCAAATTTCTCCTTCCAAAACTTTCGGACAGTCGTATTGTCTCCACCAAACTCGCATTCTTCAAACACCTTATTAAAGAGGGCTCTAGTGTAGAGTTTTTTAAAGTTCGCAATAACTTGCTGATCCATTGGCTGAAGAATGGATGTGGTGTTTGGTGGCAAATACTGCACCTTGATAGTAAAAGGATAATTTTCCTGCAATATTTCCTCTAGGTCTTTTGGGTGAGAAGGGGCATTGTCAAGTATCAGAAGGGCTTTGAGCGGCAGTTCTTTTTCCAGCAAGAATTTCTTCACGGCAGGAGCAAAGGTTTCCAGAATCCATTCGTTGAAGATAACTTGTGTCACCCAGGCTTTTTGATTGGACTTCCAATGGACGGGCAGTTTGGACTTAATAACGTTATTTTTCTTGAAAATTCTTGGATTTTCAGAGTGATAAACCAATAGAGGTTTGATCTTGAGGTCTCCGCTGGCATTAGACGAAAACATAAGGGTAAGTCTGTCCTTCATGGCTTTGTGTCCTGGCAATTTCTTCTCCTCTTTTGTAATGAAGGTTCTGCTCGGCATTCTTTTCCAGAAAAGACCCGTTTCATCGGCATTGAACACTTGTTGTGGGCAGTATCCTTCATCCTTAATACATTTTTGAAAGTTAATAGAGAACTTTTCTGCTTCTTTCTTGTCAGCACTGCCAGCCTCACCATGCATAGTAACGCTGTGGATTCCACACCTTTTCTTAAATCTAAAAAACCACCCCCTGCTGGCTTTGAATTCTTCTTCATTATCTTGATTGCTGCTACTTCCAGGGACGTTTTTCTTTAGATCGTCATAAATTCTCTTGGCTTTGTGACAGATAATATCTTGGGTTGTTACCTCACCTTTCACCTGCCTGTCCTTAATCCAAATCGCTAATAGCCTCTCCATTTCCTCGTGGATTGAAGACCCATGTTTTTCATGAAATAGTTTTGATACTCTTTTGGCTACTTTGGCTGATTTGATTGCATCCTTATTTGTCAAAATGGTGAAAATGGTGGTCTTGCTGAGGCCAAACTCTTTGACGAGGTCACACTGTTTTACCCCACATTCACTCCTTCTAATTATTTCCTGTTTCATTTCAACAGAAATCACCTTCCTGCTTTTTTTAGAAGCCATGATATAAAAAAAATATTGAGTTTAACTTAAAAGGACGACTGCCGTGATACGTGCGTGATTTAATTCGTAATGAAGAACGATTGCCGCGATACGTGCTTAAGTTAAGCGCAGTGACTAACCACTGCCTGCAGTGCCTGCGCGGAAGGATGCAATACATAGGCAGCGATCGTGGAAGCTCGGGCGAAGCAGTCGTGGAAGCTCGGGCGAAGCAGTCGTGGAAGCTCGGGCAAAGCGGTCGTGGAAGCTCGGGCGACTTCGTTGTGTGAAACGAAGTTCGTTGTATGAATCATGAAATGAAGTTCGTTGTGTGCAGCGTTTGCTGTGCGAGGCGTTCTTTATGCGAGGCACCACTGTAGTATGATAGATAGCTCTTATTAAGATAATGACATTTGAGCAATAACTTGAAAGAGGTGAAGGAGTTAGTGGTGCAGATATTTGAGTATAAAGTGTTGTAGCTCTGACACTGATGATATTATCAAAGGAAGATAAGAGAAATAAAAAAAGTGTGATGTTATGAAAGAAGATATAATCAAGTTCTAGCCACCTTATTTTTGGGTGAAGAGGACCTGTATGATATTGAAGCCAAGCAATGCAAAGAAACTATGTTAAAGCAAATTTGTTTGGCTTCCATTCTTACTCCAATCCTAAACCACTTCTGCTTAGGACAATGGATTTGGATTCATTCAAAATAAATGTGACAAGAATCATAGTTACTTGAAGAGATGAGTTTTATTTTAAAGTTTTTCCTAAAAAATGGAGCAGTGTAATTGATATATATATATTTCATTTGTCTTCTACATTAAAGACTTTTCTTGTTAGACTCAGCATTTCAGCATTTTCTTTCTAGCTCTATACTTTCAGAGAATTATTTTATAATAATAATTAGTTCACATCCAACCAAAAATACAACCCTTTCCAATTGAATTTCAACCAAAACATTTCTGTAACTAAAAATATCTTCCAATCATTTTGAAGCTAATTTCTCATATTATGATCTACTCTTGTTACAGATATTCATATACCTTATAATATTTTTATACCTTATTTATACAACTACAATAAAACCATTTTTTAGTGTTAAATTTTGTTTTCTTTCCTTTGCCTTTAGCTAGGTCCTCAGTTGACCTGGAGTCCTTGCTTCATGGGATAGCATGGACCATAATTTCTAAGAGGTGTAGAGGTAAATTTCTCAGTGACATTCAGCAGGACATTTAAAAAGCTACCCCCAAAGACTCCTAGTTCACTTATAGTTTTTTCAAGCCCTGTTTTGGGGTAGCAGACTTATTATCCCTACCAACACAGTAACGATCCTTTTTACTAACCATTCTTACTGAGCAGGTCATGAGATGCCAAGATTGTAAGGGGCCAGCCACAATTTACAATTTAGTTGAGCCATTTGTATAATTTACATAAAATATAAATATTAAGTGTGTCTCTTTTGGAATTATCACTTTCATATCTATGACTTCATAATGCAGAGGTTAGAAGAATATTTTGAAAGTGAGACATGAGGTAAGATTTTTAAAAGGCACCACTACTGCTACTACTTCTCAATTCCTAGATCTATGCACTTAGCTATGAATGGGACAGCATCCTATATAATAAAGAGGTAATATGCAAATGGTCTTTGTGCCATGAAGCATAACGACCAAAAGCAGGAGGAGGGGGCAGCACTACAGGAGGGCGGAGCAGCGAGTTATAAGCGGCTGTGGGCCAGATGGCCAGCTGAGGCAAGCAGCAGCTAGCTATTTGGGCACAAATTCATGTGCAGGGCTACTAATTATAATATTAATATATTAGTTGTTGTTTCAGATCATGTATCACACAATATAAGACAAGGCAGATTTTTCCATTATGGTGAATGAAGGGACACTGTGAATGAGGTTTTAATAAATCAAGTTATTATTATATAAGGCCAACCACTTATACATGGTGTGAAAATAGTAGTTCCTTTCATGGGTTTTGGATTACTGCTTTTATTTTTGGGAAGTGACATTAAAAGCAACACTAGTAAAAATAACTTGGTGATGTATGAGATATTCAGTAAGTCTATTTTGATAGACAAAAAAGAAATGGCCACAGGAAACAAAGTTAGATTCCAAATAGTGTTTTCTAAGAAGGGTAACTAATTGTCATATTTATTATATAGAAGACATGAGGTAATCAGCATGCTATATTAGTGGATAGGTGTTTTCTACAGAGTATAGTGCTCTATTAGAAATTCAAAGCTTCTTCTTGGCAAAGTTGACCTTCAGTAATGGTTGCAGTCAGAATCACCTTAGTAAGGAGAAAACAAGCCACTAGATCCAAATATAGCCTCTGCTTTTTTTTCTGGTGAGATAACGAGGCTCTGGCCTCTCTTAAAAGATTTATCCACACAGTGTTTGTCCAACACCTTAGGATGCAAATCCTCTAACTGTAGTCCTTTTAAGTTCATGATAATTTAACCAAATGCCTGCCACTCTTTCCCCCAAAGAAAGGTAAGATGGCATCTCAATCTAAACTTCCAGGCATAACAAACTGCAAATGTCCCACTTGAAATTTGCTGAATGGGAGGATTACCTCATCACATTATCTTTTAAGCTCACTCTTATGGTTTCTAATGCTGTATCAATCCACTTTGGGGTAATGCTGTCACATGTTGCAAGATTTCCTATAAGCATATCTTAAAAACTTTATCCTCATTAATGTGAACAAAGAGAACTTTCTATGAACTCATAGGGATAGGTTAAGAAAAAACAGCAATATCACCTACACAGTGTTGATGAATATTGGGAGAATTTGTTCACTTAGTGTTCCCAGACCCTTGATCCCAAAAGACCACTTCCATTGAAGGGTGGACTTTATATGAGCATATCCAAACTTAAGGTTTTGTTATAGGATAGTGAGAAAATAGAAAAATTCCTAAGCAAGTGGAATAGGGAAACAGTGACAAGAAAATTAAACAAGGCCAAACAGTTTGGGGAGCTTGCAGCTAGCTTTTTAATAACAATCCATTATTTTCCTAAAACCAAGGACACTTTAGACTCGAGCAAATGGCTATATATTGTTCCTCACTAGAGAATGCAGGAAGGGAGTGGGGAAAGGAGGGGGCATATTAATGCAAGCAGACAATCAAAGCATGAAGCACCCTAGAACTGCTAAGGCAGGAGCGGGGAAGGAAAGAAGAGGCACTGTTAAAAGCCTGCCTCCGTAAACAAAGAAGGCAGCCATTTTTTGCGGGGAAAATAGGGACAGTTTTATTTTACTCTCTGAAAACAACCATTTGCCAGGTGCTGCTCATAAATTATGGGAAAGGCATAAAGTAAAAGGAGAGATTTTCAGAGTTAATTTGTACCAACACGTTTGGCAGAGGAATATGTAACACCTTGAATCCCTACCAGACTGGCTTTTCCAAATATGTAGTTCATAGGTAGTTCAGTTGATTTGTCTTCTTGCTTCTTTAATAAATCTGCTTGATTTAATTTTAAAATTAATTGCTTTATCACAAGGCAATCATCTGAAATCACTTGTTTGAATTCATTCATACGAGAAGACAAGAACTGAAAAGGGGACAACCCTCTCCCTCCACTCAGGGGACTGTCTGAGAGCACCTCTCTGGTATCTGAGAGAGGTAACTGTAACAGTTTAGTGGATCATATAATAGATAATAGGCCACAATAGGCAATTCATAATTCAAGGTCACTTGTATTTTAGGATCAGGCTTTGCACACTAGATGCTTGTCTTGTGGAATATCAAGTAATCTTTCTCAAAAGGGAGACAGTATTCGTCTACAAGATAATTTCGTGTCTAAACTTCAGGGGCCACATTTAAAAGTCCTCCTTGAGCTTTGATCTCTTGAGATTCTTCTTTGTTAGAAACTATGGGTCTCCCCAAATCAGCAGTGTCATAGGCACTAACCAAGAGCAACTCATACTAGGCCCACTTAACATTATTCAATGGTTCTGTAAAGTATGCAGAGTGGAGCATAGTAGAACAGCCAACATACATTATTAAACAACAAAGGCTATCTAGGAGGAAATATAAGATGCTTCCAAATTAAGAGGGCAATACAAAGCTATATACATATACCTCCTAAAATAAAAGATGTAAAAACTGTCCTTAACCTTGGAGAGGATTTCCCCCATAGCCTCACACTGATAGGAACTTCATTAAGATACATATTCCTATGGGCTTCACTCTAACACTCGTGTGTGTGTGTGTGTGTGTGTGTGTGTGTATGTGGTGGTGGTGGTGGTGGTGGTGGTGGTGGTGGTGTTTCAAATAATTTAGAATATTTATAACTTCTTGTTTCCTAGTGCCAAGTATTATCACTTTGATAGAGAAGTGTAATGCCCTATGATGAAGAGATGGCCCATATTTTTGATGACCAATTCATATATAATCCTTGCTGGTCAAACATAGGTAGTATATAGTATGTTCCCTAAAAGACATGTTTGAAAACACATGCAAAAAAATAAACATGCTGAGTTGTTAAACTCAGGTTAATATCCTGAGATCACTATGTTTTTCCCAGACCCAAGTCGAGAAGTAAAAGAGAGGTAATAGAAACACCATACACAGGAAATCTCAGGTAGCAACTGAAGTCTCAAAATGTTTCTGGGAATAGAATGTTACTTCAGCTTATAAACAGAGTAGATAAAAGGAGCACTCAAGGCTTTCTCCTGGTCAGCAATATCCTAAATCCATCCAACATAATTTACTTGATGGATTCAGGAGCCATCAACTTGATTTTGCTTTTTCAATTACTAACTCTATGTTCCTGAATTTGGAACACAACTATTGGGGAAAATATAAACTATTTGCCCCACCTACTGTGAGATAAACTCAGTCACAATAATTTACCACTTGATACTGTAAGCCTCCAGTGAACGACTTGGTCAATGTCTGAAACTTTTAAAGCATCCCTGATCTAAACAATAATCATATCTTTATAATTTTTTGAGTTCTTAAAGAGAACAGATAGTGTCAAAAGTATTTATAAAAGTAATGATAACAGCCTTTTCTAGAGGTTCTAATTGTGTCCAGTTTTGTTACAACTAAAGATACCAAGTATCCTTATCTTTAATAATAAAATATAATATCTACATTTTCAGAATTCTCTGTTTTTAAATCCTCACCCTATGATATGTTTTTCATTGGTCCCAGAGAGAGAGGAAAGGAGAGGGAGAGAAACATTGATCAGTTGCCTTCCACTGGGGATTGAACCCACAACCTGGGAGTGTGCCTTGACTGGGAATTGAACCCATGATCCTTTGGTACACAGGATGATGATTCGCTAACAACTGAGCCACATCGGCTAGGGCTCCAAAACTTGAGTATTTTATATACATTATCTTTATTCTCACAATAACTCTTTTGAATAGTATTCCTATCCCAACTGTATATTTGTTTTGAAGAGACTGAGGTCCAAGTCACACTGCAAGTATAAGGAGCCCCAGCATTTGAATCCAGGCTCTTTGCACTACACTGATAGTATAATGTCTTGTTGGTATGAAAGCTCCCCTTTCACTAGGTCAGGAAATTTGCTTGATTATACAGATCAAATAGAATCTGAGAGAATACTTCTAAATTTCATCCTATACTTTCTTAGTATAACCAAATATCTACTGTTACCATGTTCTAAAGCTGGAATAGCATGCCCTCTTCTTGCTCTTTCTGAAAGTCACTATCTTCACCTACTGATTCTGATTATTTTCATTATAATCAACAAGTCTCTTGAGGTTGCAGCTTCCTCCGCAATGGAGAAACGACAAGAGGTCATTAACCCCCCTCCCCCCTGCCCTGGAACTTTCCTTTACCAGATTCTCTGAACACAGACAGACAGATAGGGCTGTGTAGAAAACATAATGTGGACTCTGGGAATCAGGTAGATGATAGATCTACTAGTTAAGACCTCTACCCCCAAACTATTGAATTCATTTTCCTAAATTATGTCAAGATCTGGCTCTTTACAGCAGATAGGGCCTAGTGTAATTGCACATCACTTAAAATACCGAACAGTTAAAACTCTTGAGCACTGTCCAGAACAGTGCTTTAATGTGCCTTCCTGGTGAGTCAAAAAAAAAAAAGAAAGAAAGGAAGCATACTCCAAGTACATGCTTTTGTCTCCTGGCCAAGGTTCTTTTAAAATCAAAAACCACTTCATCCCTCCTACCTTCTTTCAGTACTCTGGCAACTTATACAACTCTTCTTGGGTACATTTTTACTTTTAAGGTATGGTTTTGCATATTGATTCTGAAACCAGTGACAAATTCCAACTCTTTTTACTAGATATGCCTCTAATTGGAAAGATCATCTTAATGGCAACAACAACAACAACAAAGATGGAAGGGTTTACGGGTAGGAAAATGACTATAAATGCTCCGGTGTGTTAGGCAATCTACTCTAAAGCTTCATTTAATTCTTCTCAAAGTCCATACTTCAGTAAAAAGAAATCTAATTTTATTAACCAGAAACTTGACATTAATCATGAAAGAGTAATGTGAATTCAGCATTCCCTTATATGGTCCTCCACTGCACTGCCTGGCATATAGCAGTGGAGCACTGAATTAGAGGTGAAAGTGTTGGTTTTGTTTCTAGAGTCAAATGGTTGTAACAGTTAGGACACCTTCTAGTACAAAGGACCTAATTTAATGAAATTCAACATTCCGGATTTGTTTCCTTAAAACGGTGGTCGGCAAACTGTGGCTCGCAAGCCACATGTGGCTCTTTGGCCCCTTGAGTGTAGTTCTTCTATAAAATATCAAGGCCTGGGTGAGTCTATTTTAAAGAAGTATCATTAGAAGAAGTTTAAAAAATTTGGCTCTCAAAAGAAATTTCAGCCGTTGTACTGTTGATATTTAGCTCTCAAAAGAAATTTCAGTCGTTGTACTGTTGATATTTAGCTCTGTTGACTAATGAGTTTGCCGACCACTGGCCTAATACAACAAAATTCTGGAGTAACGCAGTTCCACTGTTATTACAAGAGCTCAATAGTGTCACCAAGAACATGGGCTCTTCTCATGTTCCTTTTGGATCATACTCAGTGGGTTGGCTCAGCTTTAGTCTTGCCCCTTGTGGTAAAAAGATGGCTACTGCAGTTCATAGTATCAAAGGAAAGAGTTATTTATCTAAAAATTCTATTATTATGCATAAAAATCTTTCCTATAAGCTAAGCAAGCAGACTGTCTTTCAAGTCACAATTCCTGGCATGCCTTAGTCACAGATAAAGCAGACAAAATGAGTATGTGACATTTTAATCTTTGTCCCTTTAAAGAGCAGAAAGGAGAAGTCATTATTTATATGAGAACTCAGCATATTTGACACAATACTGGAACTCAGTTTGGTTAGCTACAGTCAGAATATCTGAATACTGTTTTCTCCATGTACATAACATAGTGCCACCAGAATTGTCTGTTTAACCAGTTATTTTTCCTCCTCATAATCCACCATACATCCCCTGAAGGCTTCCAAGCTACCAGAGGGATGTCTGACTGCCAGCTTAGGCCCGATCCCCCAGGAAGCAGGCCTAAGCTGGCAGGTGGACATCCCCCAAGGGGTCCTGGATTGTGAGAGGGTGCAAGCCAGGCTAAGGGCCTCCCTGAATACATGAATTTTCATGTGTCGGGCCTCTTATGTGTGTATATATATATATATATGTCCCAAAGCAACTGTTACTGGTCCCTATGATGTTCACTGACCACCTGGAGGCAGACACTCAATGTAGGAGCTTCCACCTGGTGGTCAGTGTGCTCTCACAGCAGGAGTGCCATTCAGTCAAAAGCTGGGCTCACGGCTGGTGAGCATAGCTATGGAGGATACTGAGTGGTGGCAGGCACAATAGGACCATGATGAGTGGGAGTAGCACAGAGCCTGGCTCAGGCTTGGGCTCCCCTCTGGCCACCTGCCACTTTGCATACTGCTAAATCCGTACGGGGATGTCACACTGCCAGTTCTGGCTGAAATCAGCATTCCCTGAGGGGTCCTGGATTGCGAGAAAGCTCAGGTCAAGCTGAGGGACCCCACCGGTGCACAAATCCATGCACTGGGCCTCTAGTAACATATCATTTTCCTGAGAACTTTAAGTCATCTCTAAAATATCTCCAAATTTATAAATTGTGGGTTTCCAAAAGTGATTACAGGTATTTGTCATTGTTACCCTGATGAGTGCCTTTAATTTTCCCCCTTACAAACTAACCTGGGTAATGAATTTGATCTATATTCTGATGTTGTGCTACATGCCCCTCACTTTTAATTTGCACTGAGATATTCTTATCAGGAGGCAAGAATCTAATTGATTGTTCTGAAGACAGAGTGCAGTACCACATCAAAATAATTGGAAATTTGGGACTAAGCCTTATATACATAATCCATTTTTCCCTAGTTAAGATTTGTTTTGAATTTGAGGACTTGTAGTGAAAAATGCAAATATTTTGAAAAATTTCAAACTGGCTATATATTATAATGGATACTCTGCAGTTCATAAACATGTGCATTTAAAATGCTAAAAAAAAAGAAGTCAAGGTTTAGGGACTTGCTTTATTTATGGTATTTGCCTACACATCATTCAAAATGTTTAATTTTTTTGTTATACAAGTAAATACAGGTTCAAGTTCTGCCTTTCATCCTTTCACCTTGTTTAATCTCATGTTCAAGCTCTTTAGCATCTTTTCTAACCTAAAAAAAATCCCATAATAATTTAGAGGTTTTTTTTTTTTTTTTTTTTTTTTTTTTAAATAAGCATTATGAGAGAACATATGTGAAAGTGGCCAGCCCAAATAGGATTTTGGTAAATGTTTATACATAGTCTGTCTGTAACCTGTCTAAATGTTACATAGGACACATAAATTATCAAAATCTAGAAAAATAAGAGTTCATAAAATATATATACACTAGAGGCCTGGTGCACGAAATTCATGAATGGGGGGTGTCTCTCAGCCCAGCCTGCACCCTCTCCAATCTGGAACCCCTTGCAGAATGTCCCACCTCCCATTTAGGTGTGCTCCCACTGGGAGGGGCACAGGTCCGTCTCACAATCCAGGACTGCTGGCTCGCAACTGCCCTCCTCTGTAGGCCTGGTCCCCCCAACTGTCCTCTCCTGCAGGCCTTGTTCCCCCCCAACTACCCTCCCCTGAAGGCTTGGGTCCCCCTCAACTACCTTCCTCTGCTGGCCCGGTCACCCCTAACTGCCCTCCCTGCTTGCCTGATTGCCCACAACTGCCCTCCCCTGCAGGCCTGGTATCCCCAACTTCCATCTACTGCTGGCCTGGTCACCCCTAACTTCTTCTCACAACTGCTCTCCTCTGCAGGCCATCTTGTGGTTGCCATCTTGTGTCCACATGGGGGCAGCCATCTTATGTCTTAGAGCACATGTGTCAAACACAAGGCCCGCGGGCCAAATCCGTCCTGCCAGGCCTTGCAATGTGGCCCGCACCGCGCTGTCATCACTGCACTCCGCTGCGTTTCCATCACAGTGACAGTTTATGACTGTTCAGTAAACCATTCGGCCCGCGATTTAGGCTAGATTTTAGATTTTGGCCCCTTCTCTGATTGAGTTCGACACCCCTATCTTAGAGTGATGGTCAATTTACATATTACTATTTTATTAGATAAGATACTATATCTTAACCATTTTCTTTTCACCTCTTACATGTACAAATGTTGAATATCAAGGTGAAGAGTTCTGGTTACCAATGGCAAGGTATAACTGTTACTTTTCTTTCTTCTTAATTACTTTAATCAAATATTTTAAGTCTTTTAGGGCTAGAAACACTAAGTCTTTCCAGCAGTCATCTAGAATGCCCTCCATATAAAATATTCTTAATGTTTCCCTAGTTAACAATCCAATGTATACTTCACAGTTCAGGTATGCTTTTAAACCTGAAAATATGCCATGCTCTTACCTTCACACATGCTATTCACTTGCCTTGAATAACCTATTCTCTTATTACCTGACTAATTCCTCTACCTTACATCTCAAGCTAGATAATACCTTCCCTAGAAGCCCTTACCTGATAATACATTCCTCCATAAGCAACACATGATTACTTAAAATTCTATCATCTCCTCTGTCATTGGGGAGAATAGATGCTCAAAAAAGAAGAGCATAATGAGATCCTCAATGCTTGTTAAAGTAATCCATTCTCATTGCACTGTTTTCTTTTCCTATCCTCCTATCCATTATCAGTTAAGGTAATGTGTTCACTCAGCAACCCAATTTGAGACTTCTAAGAATTAATCAATATGATTTTATTAGCTCATCTTTATATTTTGGAGTCTAATGCACCTGTCAAGTCCATGGGCACAAATAAGCTTAGAATGGAGAAAAGAGAAGTTAGGAAAACAACTTGATATACATTATGATGAGCTCAGTCAAAAAAAAAATGTGAAAAGACAATTAAATAAGCAGCTGCAAGGGTAGTTAACTATTAGTATTTCTGTACCTGGGACCTTATTGGTCAGTTCCTATACCATTCCTGATGTCTTACTGGGCACAAGCCCTTGACATTGAATTTAGAATAACTTCGGCCTGGCCTGAGGGGATCAAGCCAAAACTGGCTTTCCAACCTCCTCTGAGGGTCCCAGATTGTGAGAGGGTGGTTCTCGGGTCATGCACCCCAGAATCAGGCTCCTTCCTCTCTGGTTCTGGGTGCGTCACCCGAGAACTGAAGCTGCCAGGTCACCACAACTCAGCAGCTCCTGCATTAAGCGTCTGCCTCCTGGTGGTCATTGTGCATTAGAGCTACTGGTCGGACAATTGGACAGTTGCTTAGGCTTTTATATATGCAGATTTTGATTGAGCATTTTAAAGCCTTTATCCTATAGGTCTAATAGAAAGACAAATGCAGTGGTTAAAAAAAAACAAAAAACAAAAAAAGAAAGTGGATAGTTTTTTATGACTACATTAAAAACACATGTAATAATGTCTCACACTTATTTATATTGTATTCAGAAGCACAAAGGAAACACAGCTTCTTCATTTTCAATGAACAGATGTGATATTCACCTAAACTTCCTCCTCTTGAGGAGCAGAAATGGGCAAGGAGATGAAAATACAGCACAGAATGGTAAATTTGTTCCAATACAATAACACTGCTCCATTATAATAAATGGAATCTATTTAAATGTACATATTCTCATTTAGATCATTCAGTTCTCTAAGATCTATCTTTTTCCCTGTGAGTATGAGGGCTCCTCTCCAAGCCAGACCTGGAGTGACTGTGGAAACCACCCTGCTGATGCTTCCAGGTCTCCCACTTTCCCAGGGTTCTGGAATCCATGCACAGGTGAAGCATTTTTAATCAAATTTGCAAAATAGGTACTAATGAATGCCAGCTGATGAAGACCACTGGCTATTTCCACTCTGACTGCCTCTCTGGGGACATTTAGCTGAAAATGCATATAGTCCATAAACTTAGAGTAATGTATTTTTGTCATTTGCAGTCATTTCTTTGTAAGTTATGTTCATGCTTACAGTCTTAAAAGGCTTCTAGGAATGATGTAGTCAATTGAAAGAGTCATTTGGTATTTAGGGAGACTTGAAATGCCCTCAGATTTTTTTTTAACCTCATATATGACAGAAGCTTGACAGAGGGCTGTCCAAATTGACAGTAATCTGTCCAGATCTACATGGCATTACTAATTATAAGTCGTGAGGCTAAAGGAACTTTTAAGCTAATACTGTTTTTAAAGGTTATAATTTTTAAAAAAGCCAATTTCCATTAACCAGGCTAGAGAAAAGACAAGAGCCACTTTTCTCATCTCTCCATAGAAAGCTACCTCAAACTCATCATATATAGAAGCAGTTAAAGTGTAGGCAGCCAATAATGTAGGGATGAAATGTATTATAGAGGTGAGTTGGGTAGCTAATAAATCAACATTAGTTATATTCTTTTTCCTCCAGTATTTTCTAGAACATTTTAAAGCTCGTGATAATTGAAATTTTCTTCTGTAATTTTTCCATTATTCATATATTCATATTAATTTCTAACTTTTACTTGTAATTTTCTATTTTTTTTTCTCTCAGTAAAGCTCTAAAGTAATGTGAGTTTTAGGAACCAAAACGCCAGAATCATCCCCTGGTTGTGGCTAATGTTGAGGGGAGCCTCCAAGGCCTGTGGTGGCTGCCTTCACTGCAGAGCTCCTGGTGTGAGTTACTAATAGTATGAATGGGCCCATCTGGTCTGTGCGGGCAACATGCTGGCCCCATGACCGGGGCTCTTGGTCTCTAACACTGGCTCCTTCGCAACCCCAACCCTGTGCTACTCCACCAGTCATCTCTAAATTCCCCCATGTCCAACAAGGAGGTATGCAAGATGCTTTGAGGTTCCCTTCTCACACCACACACCAGCCACAGAGAAGCAGGAACAGTGCTTCAAATTCTCACCACCACCACCAAGTTCCTGCATGAAGTGCAGGGGCCTTCCAGCTGGGGCCTCTCTTGTGCTTCTCACATCACCATTAGCAATCTATATGTTTCTAAAGACCACTATCTCATAATTTAACACCAAAGATGTTAATTCAGACATTGAACCTGATTTCTGTTTCCTTGATCAAGGTAGGCCATGATTTTATTTTCTCTCTGATTGTAATCTCCCTTACACAAACTCTTGTAATTTAAGTCTACTTCTTGATTTCACAGAGAATAAAGTTATGCTCATAAAGCATGGAACCCAATCTGGCTTTCTCACTGAAGTTTTGAAAATCCTATTTCAGGTGTCTAGAGCTAAATATAAATAACGTCTTTCTTCAGTTTTGCTATAATAAATCCTAATCTACCCCCAACCTACAGCCATGAAAAATAATGGATCTCCTGCTGATTAAGGAAAAGGTCATAGACAGAGGAAAGTAAAGGAACAAAACAGATATTCCTTGATTTTCCTAGTCTTTCCCTGGGGCATGAATAGATGAAAAAAAAATAATAATTTCAGAAATTTTTTTTCAAAGCTAATTGGAACTAAAAATGGGAAAGAAAAAGTCTAACAAGTTATAAGCCATGAATTTTCTTCAAATTTATCATATTCACTCTTCTTTAAGGACTTTCCACTGAGTCATCCCTCTCATGAGGGAAAACAGAAGGAAGAGCAGAGGGTTGGCTCTACCACCAGCAGTGACTTGGGGCTGGCATCCAGCATTACAGCTAAAGGCTGATCCTGCTCCCAGAACAGACTTTGCTCTTAAAGGTTGGGATTCTGTGTTTAAAGAGCAAAAAATAGAATGAAGATCCATTTAGATAACTTATCTTATTTGCATTTCTTTCTTGTCCCTTTAGAAACTGGAAACAGTCTATGCAATACAAATTTTTCATTTCATATTTGCTAATGGCTTTTCTGACAAACGTGGCATCATAATCTGACCACTGAATTCATTTACTCTTGCTTATATTAGGCCAACTATGTCACAAAGCAGGAGAATATGTTTTTAATTAATAAATGTATCAACCTAAAGCAAAGAACAATACCAATAATCAATTCTGTTCATTAAAACAGAAACTCAAACCTTAAAGTATTAAAAGATGTTTTTGTTTAATTTTTCCATTAAACATTTCATAGTGATCATTGAAGCATTCAAACGCTGCCAACATCTCTGTTTTTCTGTGTTTTCCAATAACATTCCTAATCTCCTAGATAATATTAAGCAATCCTACTTATATTAAATTAGAAGAAACTGAGACTCTTACAGAAATTTATTTATTTCTAAAAGCTACACCAAGACAAGTGAAACTGTCTACTGACACTCAGCCCTCATGCTTTATACTATGCAATACCCTCCTGAATTTGGCTACCAACAATTGTTTCGTCTCCATTTTACATGAGCTTGGCTTGGTAGAATCATAAAGATCTTGAGAGATACCTCAATGAAAATATGGTTCAGAGCCTTTTGTTTTTTAACAAATGAAAGCAAAACCAAAAGAATTTAAATGTCTTATTCAAAGTCTCACACCGAATGGTGACACATTTAAGATTCCCAAATTATAAACCATAAAAGATTGGTTAAAATATGAACTAAATAATAGGATGTAAGATAAGGAAAAGATGATTGTATTTGTCACTGGGTAAAGCAAAAATTTTAACCTGGGAACACTGAGATTTTGCACAGCACATGGGGAATAAAATATTATTTTACATATTTTCATATATTAAAATATGCTCAGGAAAATTATTTTCAAAAAGGAGATAAGCCGAAACCAGCTTGGCTCAGTGGATAGAGCATCGGCCTGTAGACTGAAAGGTCCCAGGTTTGATTCCGGTCAAGGGCATGTACCTTGGTTGCAGGCACATCCCCAGTAGGGGGTGTGTAAAAGGCAACTGATCAATGATTCTCTCTCATCGATATTTCTAACTCTCTATCCCTCTCTCTTCCTCTCTGTAAAAAAATCAATAAGATATATATATTTTTAAAAAGGAGATAAAACAAATTCCATATAAATATGTGAGTACTTTTTAAATGTAAAAATTTTAAATTAGAAAACAGTCATTAGTAATTTTTAAATCTCTATATAGAATAGGATTTTCTAACATTAAAATCAATTGATAAAACAATAAGTGAATCTGACCACCCAAAAATACAAAAAAAAAAACACAATCTTTACATAAAATACATATAAACAAGCTATCAGAACTAAAAGAAAAAATAATTTCTGGTCACAAAGAGAATTAAAACTCAAGCAAAAGACCTCAAAAGTATATTTGTAAAACATTACAGATATTTAATATCTTTAATATTTATAAAAAAATGGAAAACATGAAGACTGTTCTGAGTTTAATTGTGTCCCCAAATAAAGATATGGTAAAGCTCTAACCCCTAATAACTTCATAATGTAACCTTATTAATATAGAGGTAATTAAGTTATGTAAATTATGGTGGGCCCTGATCCAGTATTAGCAGTATCCTTATAAAAGGGGTAAGTTTGGACACAGAGAGACACATGAGTGAAAGAAGAGTGCCCTACGAAACAGTGCACAGATGGGGTTCTTGCAGCTATAAGCCAAGGACCAGCAAAGGTTGCCAGCAAACCACCGGAAGCTGGGAGAGAGGCATGGAACCACTTCTCCCTCACAGTTCTCAGAAGGAACCGACCCTGCCAACAGCCGGATGCTGGCATTCTAGCCTCCAGAACTGTATGTCAATAGTCTCTGCCTTGTTTCTTTCTTCCTGGTTAAGCCTCCCAATCCCTGGGAGTTTGTTTGGGCAGCCCTAGCAAACTAAGACAAACCTCAAATCATACATGGGCAGAGGGCACAGCAGATACATTTTTAAAATAGCTTATACAAATGGTTAATAAATGGCTTTAAATGATTAAAATTTTCTGATAAATTTTAAATGCATATTTAAGCAACATAATTTTCTTTTTCATAAAATAAATTGGCAATTAAAATGCTAATATTGAATGCTCTTGGGTATACATGGGGAAACAGTTTTTCATCACGAATCAAGAGACTTTAAAAAAATGTTCTTAATTTTTACTGGGTATTTCTCATGTCTCTAAATATCTCTTTAAAGAAATAGACAGATAATGGTCAATGTATACAACAGTGCTTTGAAAGAGCAAGTAACTAGAAAACTTTAATTTTCCCAAATACGGAAAGAGTTGAACAAAGTACCTTTGAAGGAAGGATTACTGTATAGGTACTGACAAAGATATTAAACAAAAGCATTTTTAGTACTACTGGGGGAGACTCAGTATTTAATTTTAAAAAAAAGAAGAACTCATAATTACATGTGATTCACAACTATAAGCTTATCTATGTAAAACTGTATGTGAATAAAATTAATCGTCATTTTAAAATCGTGAAAAGTGACCGTTTTGAGGCCCATGGGTTTATCTTACAAACAAGGAAGTACCTCAGGTTTCCCTGTGAAACACACATAAAAGAAGAGAAAGGAATCAAAATGGAAAGTGTCATAACAAATTACCATAAATGAGGATGCTTAAAAAACAAATGTATTTTCTTACAGTTCAGAGGCCAGAAGTTCGTGGCTTCTGGCTTTTTTGGCTTGTGGCAGCATAGCTCTATTCTGCCTCCATCACCCCAAGACTTCCTTTCCTGTGTCTTTCTTTCCTTCATCTCTTCTTATAAGGAAACCACTCATTGGCCTTAGGGCCTAGTCCAACTCCAGAATAATTTTAATTCAAGTTCCTTAACTACCAAATGTCAACTGTAATTACAAAATTAAAACACACACACACACACACACACACACACACACACACACACCAGTATAAGATTAAAGTAACCTAGATAAATTCTTAATAAATTCTAAAGACAAACTTTTAAGAAAACAAGAGTCTCAACTAATAACATTTGCAAAGACCCTATTTTCAAATTAGTCACATCCTGAGGTTTTTGGTAGATGTAAACTTGGTGGGATAATTTCCCACCCATTATAGAAAGCAAAAGAGGAAAAAAAGCATAATAAAAAAGTGATTATCTTTTGTGTTATGAAATTATGCATGATAAATTTTACACAGCTTCTTTAGATCATTCAGTTTGCAAATTTTTTTACACTGCCACAGAATAACTTTAAATTGGGAAGAAAATAAATCTTATGTAAATGCACAATTAACATGTCAAATATTTCATTTAACTCATTTAATGAACAAACAGTAAGATGTTAAAAATGATTCAAAGATATTTCCAACCATCAGAACAAACTGCACTGCAGTATGTCTAAAGTGTGGAGAGAAGAGCAGACAAAACACAGATTTTAATACCAAGGTGCTCTGGAGTGCTGGTGGTTAAACATTATTGGTGACCCAGAGCCAGCCTATGTCTTTCCCGGAACAAAAATCAGTTCTAAGCTCCCAAGTCTAGGAGAAAGCCAAATTACCCTACAAGCCTGCTAACAAGGGAGAAAACTGGACAAGGGGCAGTCGAATATTTTCACAGGATTGCTAAAAGCTTTGTGCTACAATAAAATACTATGCAGCACTTTTTAATATTTTCTGGTATGCCCTATTCACTTTATTCCTTTGTCTATCTTGGGAGACTGATCTTATAGACCACATGTGTCAAACACAAGGCCCGCGGGCCAAATCCGTCCCGCCAGGCCTTGCAATGTGGCCCGCACCGCGCTGTCATCACTGCACTCCGCTGCGTTTCCATCACAATGACAGTTTATGACTGTTCAGTAAACCATTTGGCCCGTGATTTAGGCTGGATTTTAGATTTTGGCCCCTTCTCTGATTGAGTTCGACAGCCCTATATAGACAGTACAGTCAAACACTCTGGCCTTCTGACTTCCATTAGATTTGGCCAATGACAAAATTCAATTTTTGGAAGGAAATTGTTTTCCTCCAAAAATATAGATGCTGAGTTGAGGTTCTGAAGTCTTCTTGTCTGGCTACCAAAGACCTCAACTGCTATGGGGAGAGGCAGGGTGTCCTACAGTCACTGCTTGCACTGTGTGGGAGTAATCAGTCCCTTGCCTTGCTCCTTATCTTTTGACCTGAGCTGGTTCTGATATATTTTACCATCCCTTCATAGACAGTAAGCCAAGAATGAGTTAGGAAGCAACTGTGGCAGTTCAGAAGAGAGGTGGCTTACACAAGCACAGTGTCAGCAGAGATCATTAGATATGAGGTATATGTTGGTGGTAGAATTGGAAGCCTTTATTGCCATACTGTCACCAGGAGATTTTTAAAGAGGAATAAATAAGAACTCCTATGTTTGTTCTTGTTTCTAGCTGGATTGTTGAGTTATGTAAAGAGAGAGAGAGAAACCAACATGGTGGAAGACAGTGCGTGGAGGAGCAAAATATCAAGCTCCTTTTGGCTATGTGGGGCTGAAATTGTCTCTTCAGCACAGAGTGAGGTTAGGAAGGTGAATATCAGGGAAATACAAGTGTAAAAGTTGTGTGCAAACAGGTGGTGTTTAGATGAAAGCATGCATTTAAAAATACGGGGGCAAAAATAAAATAATACAAGAAAATGAAAATAAAAATATCAGGTTATAGCCCTTCCAAAATGGACAACTGGAACATTTAGAAATTGGGTAGAAAAGGAGGAATCAGAAAAAGTGACTGAGAGTAAACAAGGTAGTGTGTGAGGGGGTTGGTATGAGAGCATCAGAGTGTAGTGTTCCAAAGGCAGAGAGGCATAAAGTTATTGCATGGAAACAATTTTAGTTTAGGTGTGGAGTGGGAGTGAAAGTTAAACCAAAGCTTTTCAATAGCATCCAGTCTAGCTCATTAGAGATCTCTTCTGAGGATGAAGAATAAGGCATCACCTAGAAATAAAATGTTCCTTTGTCTCATTTTTATATGTATTTATTTAGTACTTAATTCTGACAGCTGAGGATATATTTTTCTTGGCACTATTTAAGTAGATTGTGCTATTCACTAGTAAGATTCAGGTGTTCACAGCCTCAGTCTAGTCATTATATGTTTATTCATAAGTATTTATTATCACCTCATCTAATTGAATTATATGACAAATTATGCTTTACAAGCAGAATAACAACTGTCACAAATAAATTAGAAATTCAAGATGGTATATTATAAAAATGCATTGTCTTCCAAAATCCTCCTTACAAAGTTTTCAGTATATCTAAGGACTTTTATTATTTCTTTCAGTGACTAACTTTAGAAGTAACCATTTCAAATTTGGGGATTTAGAAAATAAAATTATACTAGTTATGTGATCTCTTTTATTAATGGATTCAATGGAGTATTTTAATTTAAAAAATAATTTCATTACTGTCAGATAAATATACAAGTCACTTTGGAAAAAGTGTCACATTTATTCTTCGAGAATTCTTATCCCCTAAATATTCCACCAAAGAGCTATTAAAATAATAAACAAGTACAGTAAAATTGCAGAGTACAAAATCAATATACATTAGTTTACTATGTTTCTATATGCTAACATAAAAAAAATCAAAAGAAAAATTAAGAAAAGAAACCCTCTTACAATCTCAAACAAAATAAAAACAACCAAAAAAAAAATACACCTGGGAATAAATTTAAATTTAATCAAGAAGGTGAAAAACCTGCATGCTGAAAATTATAAGATACTGTTGAAAGAAACTGAACACATAAAGAAATATAAAGATCCCATGCTCCTGGATTGGAAGAATTAACATTGATAAAATGTCCATATTGCCTATAGCAACTACAGATTCAATGCAATTCCCATCAAAATCCCAATGGCATTTTTTTTTTTACAAAAATAGAACAAAAAAAAAAATCTTAAAATTTGTAGGGAAATACAAAAGACCTTGAACAGCCAAAGTAATTTTGAGAAAAATAGGACAAAGCCAGGGGGATTACACTCCCTGATTTCACCTATATTACAAAGTTATAATAACCTCAATAGTATGGTATGGACAGAAAAACAGACACACAGATCAATGAAACAAAATCAAGAGTTGAGCAATGGTTGGCAAAAGGAGATTTATAGTTTATATAGAAAATAATATAATAATTAATAAAAAATAATATAAGAACAAATGCTATGTTTTGCACACTCACAACTGTAAATTTACTTTTATTTCTCCCTGTACATGTACAACTAATTTACAACTAAGGAATCAAGAACATGAAGGAAAGGCTCTCCAATAAATGGTTTTGGGGAAACTGGACAGCCACATGCCAAAGATAGACCACTATCTTATCCCATACATAAAAATTAACTCAAAGTGAGTTAAAGACTTGAATGTAAGACCTGAAAATATATAATAAATAGGAGAATCATGGGTGGTTTGCTCTTTGACATTGGGCTATAGTGATGTTTTTGTGAATCTGACTACAAAAACAAGGGAAGAAAACAAAAAATAAACAAATGAGACTACATCTGCATAGCAAAGGTAACTACCAACAAAAAAGAAAGGCAACCTACTGAATGGGCAGAGCTTTTTGCAATTATACATCCAATAGGGGTTAATATAAAAATATATATAAAGAACTCATACATCTCAACAACAAAAGACAAATAACATAATGAAAAAATGTGCAGAGGATCGGAATAGACATTTTCCCAAAGACATACAAATGGCTGACACAGTTGTTTGACATCATTAATTATTAGGGGAGTGCAAATAAAAACCACAATGAGATATCATCTCATACTTGTTAGAATGGCAATGGTCTTCAATAAGACAGGAAACAAGTGTTGAAGAGGGTGTGTGTTAAAAAGAAACCCCCATATACTGCTGGTGGGAATGTATATGACTGCAACTACTATGGAAAACAGAATGATTAGTCTTCAAGAAATTAAAAATAGCACTGACATATGTATGACTGAGATATTCCACTTTTGGGTATTTATCTGAATAATATGAAAGCACTAATTCAAAAGGATGTGTGTACTCTTATGTCCGTAGCAGCATTATTTATAACTAGAGGCCCAGTGCACGGACTAATGCACTGGTGGGGTCCCTCAGCCTGATGGCAATCGGGGCCAATTGGGGCTAACCGGTGTGAGGGAGGGATCTTGTGAGGTTGGCTGGCCTTGGGAGGTTGGCTGTGGGAGTGCACTGACCATCAGGGGACAGCTCCTGTGTTGAGCATCTGCCCCCTGATGGTTAGTGCACATCATAGCAACCAGTCAACCAGTTGTTTAGTTGAGGGGTCATAACAGTTGTTTAGGCATATATATATATATATATATATATATATATATATATATGTCCAAGAAATGAAAACAACCTAAGTATTCACTGATAGATGAATGGATAAAGATGTGGTATGTATACACAACACAATATTCCCAGGTCATAATAAAGTAAATAAAATAAAAAGGTGAAAACCTGCTATTTGTGACAACATTGATAAACCTTAAGGGTCTTACACTACACTAAGTGAAATAAATCAGACAGTAAAAGACAAGTAGCATATGATTTCATTCATGTTAAAACAAAAGCAAAACAAAAATCCAAAATAAAACAAAACAAACTCATAGAAAGACAACAAATTGATGATCACCAGAGGGATGAAGAGAGGGCACAATGAATAAAAAGATACAAATGTATGTTGACATATGGAAACCAGACTATTGTGGTAAAGACAATGAACTATATACCCACATTGATTTTTAATGTTGCACACCTTAAACTTATATAATGTTATACACTGTTACTTCAATAAATTTAAAAAAGAAGTTCTGCCCTGGCCAGTGTGGATCAGTTGGTTGGAGTACCATCATGTACTCCAAAAATGCTGGGTCATGGTACATACCCAGGTTTCAGGTTTAATCCCAGAGGGGCATGGTTCAGAGGCAATTGCTCTGTTTCTTTCTCCCCTCTCCTCCCTTCCTTTCCCCTCCCCTCTTCTCCCCTCCCCTCCCTTCCCCTCCCCTCGCCTCATTTTATTAATGAAAAAAAAAAAAGTATCTTTAGGTGATAATTTTTAAAAATTTAAAAGAATTTATTTTTCCTTTTGAAATTAACTCCAAATATGTTTTTAAATAGTAATAAATTGCTTTTTCTGTTTCAAACATAACATGCAGTATTAAATCACATGATTCTATCTCATTATTAAGATAGAATTTACCTGGCCAGTGTGGTTTAGTGATTGAGCATCAACCTATGGAACAAGAGGAGATTCAGATTCCATTTCTGGTGGGACACATGCCCAGGTTATGGGTTTGAACCCCGGGATGGGGTGTGTAGGAGGCAGCTGATCAATGATTTTCTCTCTCTCTCTCTCTCTCTCTCTCTCTCTCTCTCTCCCCCTTTCCTTTCTTTTCCTTTCCTTTCTGAAATCAATAATATATATATATATATATATATATATATATATATATATATTAAAGATAGAATTTAACCCTTTTGTCAAGAGAAGCCTAATTAAAAAAAATTGAGTTGCAGAATTCATTTTTTCCATTTTAAATTGAATTTTATCATAAACATCATGCCAGATTTTCTTACTAGTTATCCTTTTTTTCAGATTGTATTTAAAAAGAATACAATCAAAGTAATATAAGAACACAATATATGTAAAATTATCTGTGGCCTAGCTCTAATTTTCTGTTCCAAATTTTAAGTCTTTTAGATGTGCCAACTGTGTTTAAAAGAATCAAACAAAATGAGAATGCAAACTGACTAAGATTTTTTATCTAATATGAAAATGAATGCTTTGATCCAAGACATGGACAGATGGCTAATATAGTAATTAAATAAAACATGGATCTGTTGTGTTTTTTTACATGTATATAAACAAAATTCAAAATAATTCCTTTTTATTTAAAAATACCCATATTTCTCAAACTTGCTTCCCAGCTTCAGAATTGTATTTAAATAACCCAGAATGTCAACTGATTAAAAGTGGACCACTTCAACTGTGATATAGATATTATATTAAAAATAGGACATTGAAATGGAACAAAACCATCTCTCAGAATAAGAACAAAATAGATTTGATTTAATACAAAGCTTTACCTACTCGCTCTTGCAAAAATAAAATTTTGCTTATGTTATTTTTGAAATTGCTCTTTTTCTACAGAAGGGATAGTTTAGTAATTTTTTTGAGATAGGAGGATTTGTTTGCTTTGTATTTGTTTGCTTGTTGAAACCCCTTGGAAATGAGACTATACGTACAGCTTAAGATAGGAAGCTACACAGTGACACATATTTGAATGAACTCCTTAAAAGACCCAGTCTTCATGGATTGTAGGCCTCCATTTTAAAAAGTGTCAAATTTCCACAGTATGGATTTGGTTTTGCCATGTGAAACAAAAACAATGAATATGTATTTATTAATAGAAATATAAACTGTGTGGATAATGATTTTTTTAGCAGTTCATCAACTTGTACACATGTTTAGAGTTTCTAGTCTGATATGGCTCTAGTGACATAACTTGGAAATGGCACGTACTTGGTATTAACATTTAATTTTTTGTGTGTGATCTAAATGCAACTTTACTTTTGTCTTCCACTATCTATTTAAAATTTAACTGGAGGAAGTTTTCTCTGCTGAAGGGAAACAAACAAACAAACAAACAAAAAACAAAAACAAAAAAAACCCAACTGGTGGAATCTGTAATTTTTCTGGTGACTTGGAGGCATTAGAAAATCCTATGGCCACCTTAAGTTGTAAACAATCTTGACTCAAAAATTATATTGTCAAGACTAATATGTTCAACAATTTTTCAATTTGTATTGAAAGAACAGACTTTTCCCAACCCTCTGATGGGCAGGCTGCCCACTTAGAGGAGAACGTGGAGTGGACTCTGCTCACGCTCCTTTTTCTCTTTTAACTGCTTTGGTGTTTTTTCTTTTTTTCTTGACATATCAGATTTACAGAAACACTGCAAGAATAATAATGGAAATTCCCTCAAGCCCTTCACTCAGGTTTCAAAAACGCTAAAATAAATACCGTATCATATCTGCTTTATTCTTCTTTCTCTATCTATACATTATTTCTTACTGAGTTGTTAGTTAATAACTTGGAGCCATCATGACTCTTTCTTCAGTGACTCCATGCGTTGTTCCTAACAACAGAATGTCCTCTTATATAACTTCAGCATTATTTTCAAAGTCAGAATAATATTATTGTTACAACACTATGACCTCCTCTGCAATTGTTATTTCAGATTTTGCTAATTGTCCCAATAATACCCTTTATAGCAAAAGAAAATCTCATGTCACACATTACCTTTACTTTCTGTGTTTCTTTCCTCTCCTAAATTTATCTCGAACAGTTCCTCAGACATACAAGTGTGTTTCAAGACACGGGCCAGTAATTTTGTAGAATGTACTTCAATTTGAGTCTGTCTGACCTTTCCTTAGGAGAGTCAGGTATTTGGCAGGTGGCCCACTGACGCATTCTTATGTCCTCAATGAATTCTATCAAGAGGCGCATGATGAGGATTGCTCCCATTACTGGCTACACTGACTTTGGTCACTTGGTTAAGAAGTTGTTTGCCAGGTGTTCCCACTATAATAGTACCACTTTTCCTTTTGTAACTAATAAGTTTCTTGTGGGAAGATACTTTCAGATTGTGTAAATACCTGTTATTTTACAAGTTTTCAACCTACACTGTTTCCCAGAAAATAAGACAGTGTCTTATATTAATTTTTTCTCCCAAAGTTGCGCTAAATCTTATTGTCAGGGGATGTCTTATCTTTCCATGCACTAGGTCTTATTTTTGGAGGATGTCTTATTTTCGGGGAAACACGGTAGTTTTGTCATCCATTGACAATGTTTGCCTGAACAATTATTATTGTATTATGACTAGAGGTCCAGTGCATGAAAATTCATGCACCGAAGGGGGGATTCCTCATCCCAGCCTTCCCCCTTTCACAGTCCAGGAGCCCTCAGGAGGAAAGGGCGATGCCCCATCATACCTCTGCTGCTTCCACTGCCGGCAGTGCAAACCTCAGCTGGCCCTGGTTACCTGAGTCTTGAGCAGCCCGTGGTGGCTGGGAAGCCAACATCTGAGTCTTGCCTGCACCTTGGGTGTTGGTTGGGAAGTCACCATCCAAGGCTTGCTGTGCCTCAAGCTGTCCCTGGACGGCTGAGGGTTCTGAGTGAACTGGGGGACTATGGAAGCAGGTACCCCAGCGGGGCTGAGGAGACTGGACACTGTCATCTTGTGGCTGTGGGTGCCACCATCTTTGGGGGTGGGGCAGTCAATTAGCATAACCCCTCCTTATGGGCTGCAGGGTCCCATCATCTTTGTGATGGTGTGAAGGTCAATTAGTATATTCCCTCTTTATTAGATAGGATGTTTTCTGATTGGTGATTTTATTTTATTTATTTATTTTTAAAAATATATATTTTTTATTGATTTTTTACAGAGAGGAAGGGAGAGAGATAGAGAGCTAGAAATGTCGATGAGAGAGAAACATCAACTAACTGCCTCCTGCACACCTCCTACTGGGGATGTGCCCGCAACCAATGTACATGACCTTGACCGGAATAGAATCTGGGACCTTTCAGTCTGCAGACCGTCGCTCTACCACTGAGCCAAACCAACTTCGGCTGATTGGTGATTTTAAACATCATTAGTTTTTTTTATGGTTATTTGGTACTCTATTGAAAGAAATGGGTTTTTTTCTTCCTTTCTCCCCTTTCTTCTCACTATTCTTTCCTCCTTCCTTCCCTCTCTCTCTTTCTCCATGTCAGTGTGGACTCATGCACTCTTGTTTTATTTTGTGGGTAACATTTTTATTTTGATGCTCATATCCCAGATTAGGGAACCCCCTGAAGCTAGCTCCAGAATTCCTTTGACATGTCTTCATCATTCTTTTAATATTTCATTATTTTCCAGAAAACTAAAATATTTGAGATGATTCATATTATCCAGCACTGGAATCAGACATTAGTCCAAAGAGATCTAACTCTTTTTAATGGGAAAGAACTTTAGAAACCAAGGTCTGAGATCTAGGTGGCATATCATTCTTCCCAGATCTTCTCAGCAGAACTAGGAAACATATGTGTGCATGTGCACACACACACGATACAATCACACCCCTTATATATTGCTGTGTATATTTTGCTATTTAAAAAAATAACATGAGTAGGCCTTGCCAGTGTGGCTCAGTGGTTGAGCATTGACATGTGAACCAGGAAGTCATGGTTCGATTCTCGGTCAGGGTACATGACCCGGTTGCAGGCTTGATCCCCAGTATTAGGCAGCCAATCAATGATTCTCTCATCATTGATATTTCTATCTCTCTTCCTCTCCCTTCCTCTTTAAAAGCAATAAAAATATATTTTTAAAAATTACAACATATGAGTAGGCTTTCATATCTCCAGTTTTAATCCATGCCTTTGGATTCATTCTATCTTCCCCTCTCTATTATCCATAAACTAGAGTTCCAGGGGGTCCTTCAGTCCTGCCTGTACCCTCTCACAATCCAAGACCACTGGCTCCTAACCACTTGTCTGCCTGCCTGCCTGCCTGCCTGATCGCCCTAACCACTTGCCTGCCTGCCTAATCATCCCTAACCCCTCTGCCTGCGTGCCTAATTGTCCCTAACCGCCTATGTCTCGGCCCCAAACCACCACAGCTTCATCCAACATCTGGAAGGTTGTTTGGCGTCCAATCTAATTAGCATATTATGTTTTTTATTATTATAGATCCTTTGGCCAACAGTGAGAAACCCCTCTCTTACTATCCACTATATAGCTAGTTACTTGCTCAATCCTTAGATATATAAAAAAAAATAGTTCTGGAATTACTAACCCATGCTACAAACTAGAGCTCAATATTTCTTTAAAGCTTTTTTTTTGTTTTGTTTTGAGCCTTGGAATATATGAGCCAAACACTATATTTAAATTTTTCTAATGATTAATTTTCCCCTCTTCTGTGTAGTTATGTTATTCATTTGTTAATACAACTCACTCCTTTCTGTTATTACAATTTTGGAGTTTTTATTTTCATTGATTTCATGTATTTTTACTTATTGATTATATGAACCATAAACAGGATTCCAAAAATCAGAGCTGTCCCACTCATGAGATGTCTTTCTTACCCTCTCTTTGATATTTTCTATCCTGTCCTCATCTATCTCCTACAGGCAACCGATCTCATTACTCTCTGGCTTATGCTTCGTGTATTTTGCACTAATTAACTGATATGTACAAAATGCCTCATTTCCCCTTTCTTTTTACACAAAATGTTTATTTCTATGTTCCTATTCTAAATGTTTTCTCTTGCCTTTTTCTATCTATCCCCAGGGTTCACCAAGTGGCCTGAGGGCCAAATCTGGCCCAATGCCTGTTTTTGTAAATTAAATTTTATTGGAACATAGCTGTGCTCATTTATTTATGTTATTGTGACTACTTCCATGCTACAATGACATGGTTGAGTAATTTCAACAGAGAATTTATAGTCCTCAAATCCCAAAATACTTACTATAAAATTTCCTTTATAGAAAAAGCTCCATCTGGTCCTTTAAGATAAAATCTCTATTTGGTTATTGTTTTGTATCTGAAGGCTGGATAACTCCATATATTGAGCTTTAAATTCTTCTAATTTACTGAATTCCTTTATACTCTGGGGTAGTTTTATCATTGATTCTCTAGGATTTTTCAGGTGCACAATCATATAAAATGCAAATTGATGTAGACTATTTTGTGTTTTTTCTCCTTTTTTTTCTAATCAGATTAGCTAATCCCTTAAGAAAAATTTTGAATAGTAGTTATAATAGTATTTGCCAACTTCTTGATCTTAGCGGAAACTAAGATCTAGACTTTTCCCATTAAGTAAGATGTTTTCTTTGGAACTAATACCTTTTCATTTAGGATTAACTTTTGTGTTTATTATGTTAAGAAAATCATTGATTAATAAATAAAAACACAGGTCAGTAAAAGAGAATGGAGAGTTTTGATGCATATATGAAAAGCAATTGCAAACAAGTTTCATGTAATTTGAAGAAAAAGTTCAGTCTTTCAACAAGTGGTACTGGAGTAAATAAATATTTATGTGCAAAAACATGAACTTAGATGCTAATTACACAGCACATGCTAGTATAAAAATTAACTCAAATAGATCATTATTGAGAAAGCAGTGTAAGAGGTAAAACTATATGACACATAGAAGAAAACATGGGAGAAAATCTTCGTGACTGGATTAAGCAAAGATTTAAGTAGGACACAAAAAGAATTAATGATAAAAAATTGATAAGACTTCATAAAAATTTTAAACTATGGCTTTTCCCAAGGCACTATTGTAGAAAGACAAGCCTTAATCCAGAAGAAAATACTTGCAAATGACAGATCTAAGAAAGGACTTATATCTAGAATATATCAATAAGTTTTATAACTCAAAATAAGAAAACAAAACATTTTTACAATGTAGCTCTTATATTTAAGTCTTTGATCTGCTTTGGATTTTTATATATGGTTCAAGGTAGGCATCCAACTTCATTCTTTCTCATGTAGGTATTCAATAACTCCAATATCATTTATTAAAAAAAAAAAAAAACACCTCTTCTTTACCCAGCTAATTGTTTTAACCTTAAGTAAGTTTTTATTTATTTATTAAATATATTTTTAATGATTTCAGAGAGGAAGGGAGAGGGGAGACAGAGATAGAAATATCAATCATGAGAGAATCATTAATTGGCTGCCTCCTGCACGCCCCCTACTGGGAATTGAGCCTGCAACCTGACCATGTGCCCTTCACTGGAATCAAACCCAGAATCCTTTAGTCTGCAGGTCCAAGCTCTATCCACTCAGCCAAACCAGGGCAACTTTTTAAATTTACATTTGAATCTACTCTTCCTTAAGCACTGAGTATTTTAGTATTTATTCATTATTTATTTTTTCTTTTTCTTTTTTTTATTATTACCACTATTTTATTTTTTTAAATTTCTTTATTGATTACAGTATCACATAATGGTCCTCATCCCCCAATTCCAATCTTTCTTTCTATATTTTCCCCTAAATTTGAGCAATTCTTATTTTCTCTTTCCTGTTTCTGTCCATTTCTCTATCAAGTTTTTGAATTTCTGATTCAAAATCTGTGTTTTTAAATATACATTTTCAAATGTGTGTTTCAAGTTATTGAACTCAGCCTGAAATGTTACAATTTCCTTCTGCTGTCTCATTTTTTTAAAGTACAATTATCATCAGCTGAAATTGTTTGGATTCTCATTTTCTAGTGTCTCATTAAAGTAGTTATAGAAGTTTGGCACCAATGTGTGAAAGCTATGTACAAGACTGAATATCTGCTGTGATTTATAAGATTATTAGTTCAAAAGTGTCCCTTTTTGTCAGTGTAACAGTGTCCTTCCTTGACTGATGACTATTTTTGAGGCATAGTCGGAAGACTGTGTGCAGTTCAATTTGTTTTCATTTTCTTTTTATAGGGTTCTAAATGTCTTTCTGTTTCTTTTTTATTTTTCTTTTTATTGCAGTCTCCAAAAGGCATCCTTCGCTTTCTTTTAACCTCTTCTTTCCCTTGTACTATTACTGCCTCGCCAACATCCTGTGCACATCTTTTTTCTTTATTTTTTTTCAATATATTTTATTGATTTTTCACAGAGAGGAAGAGAGAGTGATAGAGAGCTAGAAACATTGATGAGAGAGAACCATCAATCAGCTGCCTCCTGCACACCCTCCACTGGGGATGTGCCCACAACCAAGGTATACATGCCCCTGTCCGCAATCGAACCCAGGACCTTTCAGACCGCAGGCTGACACTCTATCCACTGAGCCAAACCGGTCCCAGCCTATGCACATCTTTAAGCTCTTTTCTTTAGCTAGTACTTTACAGCTACCAAAATGTTTTTCCAGAATTTTAATGCTTAGGGTGGGTTCTCTCTTCTCTCTCTCTGTAGTTTATCAATCTTAAGGCCAACACTAGCTCTCCATTTTTCTCTCCCATGCAGTTTTTTTCTGCACTGCTTTTCTTTTTTATGAAAGCTTCCCCTGTCAGCAGAGGCAATAGCTGAGTATTGGTTTAGTTTTCTAGAGCAGTAGATACTTTGAAATTTGTACATTCTCCAACTCCTAGATAGGGTGAGCATATAAGCTTTTGGAAGTTATTTATTGTTTATTACTTCTCTGTATTTTTAAAGGCTTTGCAATTTTCCTATTTATACCTGTATTACTTTGATAATTCTACAGATGTGCAATGTAAGACCAGGTAGAAACGTTTCTTTGAAAGCAGTGAAGTAAACAAATTCTAGAGGTCACATGACACTGGGAGACAGTGGAGTGCTAATCTGCCATTATAGGGATCCTCTCCCAGAGCACCATAAGCATATGATTGAGGCTTCTCCATATCCCACACTTTAGGTCTAGAGAGCAATGACTACTTCAGAGCCTAGAAATCCCAAACAACCCTCAGAAGAATCAAGCTCATCCATCAATAAAATAAATGCACTTCTGACTATAAAATGCCCCCATGCCCCTTCTTTAAACCTATAGAATCTCTCTCCACTAAGGAACACCACAGTCTAGTTCAGCCCCTACATCCATCCCAAACCTGGATCTTTGAGTGAAGTCCTATCCCTTAGGTCCAGATCTAGTAATTTATGAACTAAAAAAAAAAAAAAAAGTTATCAAGTTTTTTCTACTTTTCCATATATATCAATCTTCTGTATGCTACGGAATATCAGAGACAACATATTTTCAATTAAAGTTCCCACTATAATAGAAAGTAACAGTAATCAGTAATCAACTACTCAAGTGGCTTTAATGAGGTCCTGATTAGAAATATATTCTCTCGCCGAGACCGGTTTGGCTTAATGGATAGAGCGTCGGCTTGGGGACTGAAAGGTCCCGGGTTCGATTCAGGTCAAGGGCATGTACCTTGGTTGCGGGCATATCCCCAGTAGGGGGTGTGCAAGAGGCAGCTGATCGGTGACTCTCTCTCATCGACGTTTCTAGCTCTCTATCTTTCTCCTTTCCTCTCTGTACAAAATCAATAAAATATATTTAAAAAAAAAAAAGAAAAGAAATATATTCTCTCTGTTCTCTGTGACTCTGTGCTCCACCTTCTGGAAACTTCTTCCTTATTTTCCTCCTGAATCACAACTGCAGTGAGTGTTTGGGGCCTGGTATTTTTGGATTTTGCATGACTCTTGCTCATGCAAAACTGGGGGGCTTGGAGTTGTTTTGATTTCAGAATAGTTACAGGTTTTATTTTTGTTTTTATTGGGCTTGTACTTATTTTTTTAAGCAAACCAATTCTCTAATATATATATAGGTTTGCTCTATTTTCTTCCAGTTTCTGGTGCCAATAAGTCCACTGGAAACCTTTTTCTTAGGTCTGATTCACAAATGTGACTTTTTAAGTTTGATTCCCTGCTCCATCTCTCTTTTCCTCAACATGATGATAGTTGCAATGGGACTGCCACTAGGAAACTTACACTGTTTCACTGTTGATTGCAAATAAATCACTGACTCCATGTTTTCTTTTTGCATTTCCACTAACAAACTCTCCATACACAAGAGATTCCATGAACCTTAATTCAATCTTTTGCCTATTTTATTAATGGAGCTCTTAGAGTACTGTTACCTCATAAAAGCAATATTTTCTTTATAACAAACCACCTGAAGTACATCTCCACTTGATTTGCTCTAGAACCCTATTTATTTTCCTTAACACTTACACACTTCAGGATCTTAGTAGTTTATTTTTAGCCTTGCAAGTTTTCTACTTCCCCACACATTACAAGGAGCTTGAGCTAAGTTCCGAGTATAATGTCCAGCACATAGGAAGCGCTCAATGACTGTACTGAATTAACATATGCATAAATGAGAAAGAATGTACTACTTCAGTTAACAGTGTGGTTCAGCATTTCAGAATTATCATTTTTAATGCAGTTTGAGCCATTACATGTTAAAACAATGAGAAAGAAATCTTAACATCTGTGACAATGTGAATTGACTCTGAGGAATAATTTAACCCATGCTAAGTGAAATAGACATAGAAAGACATATATTGCATGGTATCACTACTTATATTTAGAATCTAAAAAAAGAAGTCATTTGGGCAAAATGTAAAAGGATCCCAAGTCAAATTTACAGAAAATATTCCTTTATTAACTTTTGGTTGAGAAAATGTTTGTATATTTTCAGAAAACAACTCTGAGACCATGTGGATTCTGGCAACAGAGAGGAATTGACAGGACCACTCCAACCATGAAGACAGAAGAGAAGCAGTCCAGAGATGGAAGTTGCTGATGACACCTTACCATAATAACAATCAGTAGCTGTGTATCACTGCAGGTTGCCCAGGACCAAACCAGAGAGGGTTGGACCTGCATCAGCACCATCCAGAACTGAAATATCATTGCTGATATGTACACATAAGGAACTGTTTGACATTAAAATTGGATCTCAAAAGAACTGGTGGCCCAGAAAGAAGCTCACTACAGACTGATTCATATCACCATAACAATTATTGCTTGTCTCATTTTTGATTCTTATATTTCCAGTAGTACATGATCTCACTCATCTATGGGAAATGATGAACAACATAGACTGATGAACAAGAAAAGACCCAGAGATAAGAAGCCATGGGTCAGACTGTTAGACCTCTAAGGGAGGGTGGGGATAAAAGGGAGAAATCAACCAAAGGAATTATGTGCACATATATGAGCCTAATCAGTGGTCAAGAACAATAGGGGGGTGGGACCATAAGTGCGGAGGGATTGGCATGGGAGGTTAAGGACAAATATGTGATACCTTAATCAATAAAGAAATTAATTTAAAAAAAGGAATGAACTACTACTGCATGTAACAGCATGGTCAGATCTGCTAAGACATAATGTTGAACAAAAGAAGCCAGGCACAATAGTTCTCATATGAAATTCAAATATAGCACAAATAATCAATCTTTGGTGAGAGAGTTGGCAATTTGAGGTTACTGATTGGGAAGTGTAAGAGGGAGCACTCTGTAGCAGTGTTCCATATGTTAATCTGAGCGTAGCATTCAATGAGATGTATGCTTAAGATGTATGCACATTACTGCAGATACAACATAGATTAATGAACAAATATATTTAATCCATGGATGATAGGGTATGTATTAACTAAAAATGCTTGGTTCATGCTGTATTCAGGTTAATTTGCATTGTCAAAAGTAGTTTCTATTTATATTTCACTACCAGTGTGTCATCTTTCTATCCAGTTGAATCTAGGACATCTTATTACTTGACATACTATTTCATTATGCAGTTCTGTTTTTTGGAGAAACATTTTCCAATTCTAAGCAACCTTAAGAGTACTTAAGAGTTCCAAATAATCTGAATAAACTTGCCTAAACCCTAAATCAAAGCATCACTTTGAAGTTCAAAAATCCATTTGAATGACCAAGTATTTCTGTGTCAAGGAGTGTAATTTAAATTACAGCAGAAATGATAATCAAATGCATAGTAAAGCAATACGACAGGAGGAAAATGAATCTAATAACATTTCATTACTTTTTCCAGAAGTACCAGATTAAAATGATTTTGCATGCCTTCATTACTCAGATACATCTACACTCTGAAAAGCCAAGGAAACCAATGATGGCATACTTTCCTTATAAATAAGAGAGTTGTGTGCCTTTTGCATTTATTTAATTGTAAATATATGCTATATAATAAAAGCCTAATATACTAGGAGTCCTACTGTTCATTTGACCATTTGACCAGTCATTATGACATGCACTGACCACCTGACTGGTAGGTCAACTTGCTGCTGGGGTCTGGCCAATCAGGACTGAGTAAGATGGGCTGGACACTCCCTGGAGCCCTCCTAAGGTCCCTCCCTGGCCTTGATTGTCCACCTGTGGTGTCCCTCATTCTGCACCTTCTTGCAATCCCTGAACCTTCATGGGATGTTGAAGAGTCAGTTTCAGGCAGATCCCCACAGGCCAAGCCAAAGGACCCCAGCGATGCATGAATCCGTCCACTCCTCTTCTATATATATCGATATATATAAAAGCCTAAGTTACCAGCCATCTGGCTGACTGGCCAGTAGGTATACTGCACACTGGCTACCAGGGGGCTGATGCTCAACAAAGGAGTTGTCAAGCGACAGCAACTTTTCAGAGTGCCCTCTAGCACTTCAGGACCCCTCGGAGGATGTCAGACAGCCTCGGAGGATGTCCCTCAGCCTGACCTGTCTCTACAGGTCAGGCTGAGGGACCACACCTGCTGGAGGGACCCTGCTCACTCTGCAGACGCCCTTAGAACCACAGTGCTACCCCATGTGCGGCCAGTCAAGGAGGGACTGTGGAAGGTTGGCTCCAGGGTGTGTCTGGCCCACTCACCCAGTCCCACCCCACTGTCAACCTTCTCATTTTCTTTCAATACGCACAAATCCAGGGCCTCTAGTATATAGGCAAAGAAGAAGTTTAAGGAAAAAAAAAAAAAAAAACAATACTGAAACATATTAAATTATGATCCACATTTTAGGAAAAAAAATAGTTGGTTTACTCAGCTTAGGCTAACCTAACCAAATACCATAGACTGGACAAATTTATTTTCTCATGGTTCACAAGGCTGGAAGTTTGAGATCAGGGCTGCAGCATGGTTAGATTCTCTGCCTTATAGTCCTGAACTTTTGAAGAGTAAGAGAGCTCGCTCCTTCTCCTTAGAAAGCCACCAATTCTATTAGATTAGGATCCCACCCTTATGACCTCATTTAGTTCTTAATTACCTCCTGAAAGCCCTATGTATAAACACAGCCCTTTGGGGTCAGGCTTTGAACATTAATTTTAGGGGGACATAATTCAATCCATAGCAACCATCTAGCAATTAAATGTGGGAGCTCTGGAGTTAGTAACCAAGTTCAAATCTCTGATCTACCACCTCATATGTAATCTTAAACTCTCTATAATATGCTTTTCTCATCTATAAATTGTATACTACTACTAACTTTATAGAACTATTGTGAGATTTAAGTGAATGCATATATGATATTCAGAACAGTGCATAAGAGATGATAATTTTTTTTAAAATCAAAACATCACTGGCATATAACATTGTATTCATTTTAGGTGTATAACATTGATATATGCACATATTACTAAATGATTACCACAATAAATTTAGTTAACATCCACCTTCACATAGTTGCAAATTTATTTTTCTTGTGACGAGACCTTGTAAGATTTACTCTTAGCAAGTTTTAAACAGAGTATTATTAACTATAGTCACCGTGCTATACTCACAGTATTTGTCTGCCATGTAATCAGTGTTTTAAGAATCACTGCAATGAAAGTAAGGCAGCCTTGTCAGGGAGAAAGACTTCAGAGAGAGGCAATCTTTGATGAATCCTGGGCATGGAACATTGAGCTTTATGTTACTTAGCAATTTAGTTAATAAATCAAATTAAAATGGAATTGTTACAGGAAATACAGAAATGATGAACCATAAAATAATTGGCATATAATTTCATGCCAATGATGAATAATAGGTGAAACAGAAATACATAGGCAAATAAAATAAAGTGGATTTATTTAGCATAAAGGCTTTTATTTAAGTTAATCCTACTTAAAAGATAATGAGAATTCTGGTACTTCCCCCTGACATCTCTAGGATTTTTCCATTTCCAGAAGAGAGGGAATGTCATATGGGGAACTTCACTGATCTAGAATTTATGAATGTTCTAATCTAGGACTAAGCCCTCACTTAAGAGCAGCCTCATTTGATAACCTTATTGTGCTAAGTACTTGATTGAGAATGAGAGACCACTTTTGCATAATCTTACTTTATCTCTCCTTTTGGCTTTGCAAATAAACTTCATTTATTGTAGTTTATAATGACATTATGTCATTTTTCAGTTGAATAGTTGAATACTGATTGACTAGAAGCATTATATGAGAAAGACCTGTCTGGCATCCATAGCAGCATCCTTAAAACATTAAAGACAGTTTAAAAGAAGATGTCAAGGTCATTACACTGTTGCACAGATAAGGAGACAAAATGGATCAAAGATTTCAGTGGCCTGTGATGTGCCACAATTGAATACAAAAGTAAAAAAGAAGTGGCTTACTGTACAAGTCAGTCCTATAAAGAACTATTCATTCCTTCACCTGGTGTGGCTCAGTGGTTGAGCATCAATCTATAATCAGGAGGTCAGGGTTCCATTCCTGGACAGGGCACATGCCCAGATTGCCTGCTTGATCCCCAGTGTGGGGCCTATAGGAGGCAGCCAATTAGTGATTCTCTCTCATCCTTGATGTTTCTATCTCTGTCCCTCTCCCTTCCTCTCTGAATTTAATAAAAACATATTAAAAAATATAAAAAGAACTATTCATTGGAAAACCCTCTAATAGCCAGCATATTAAGAGGTCTCCTGAGTGCCCTCAAATGGTGTTCCAGAGAAAACTTCACCATTCATTTGACCTCAGGATTGATTTCTTCATAAAGTTACATATACCCAACCTTGGGCCATGGTGGCAAAAGAACATTCTCCTAGAAATTAGGGCTTAGGAGAGATGAGTAGGACAGAAGGGGAAGAGGGAAAGTTGAGGAGAAGGACTGATGGTGAGTGGAAATCTTTAATGCTAACCATCCTTACTATTTTAGAATTCATGAGTGATTTATTTTGTTTACTTGTGGTAAAATCTTCATGCTATCAACTAATTGAACTACTAGTTTATGCAGTTTCTACCTAACCAATGAGACTATGCAAAAAGAAGTTGATATACATAATGCTAAGCAGAGAATAAATATTCAAGGAAAACATGGATACTAATTTGATAAGCAGATACCAAGACAAATACTCTTAATCATCAAGCTACCTCTCTCCACTGGTGCCTGAGGGGCATCTAACTGTGTTCCTACATATAGGATTGCAAAATGTTGTCTATGTGCTTGAGTCACTTTTTGTAGTACAGTTCATGTTGTGACTTTGTAGTGGCCACTTCATTTGCATAGGTAGTGAGAAACTCCACAAGTGTTTAATTAGTATTTTACTACAGGTGGGACTGAGGTTGGGGCTTATCAAAGGTATACTACATCAGTGGTTAATTATAGAAATAGCATGGCTTTAAACAAAACATTCGTAGCAGTGTTGGAGTTATTTTGCTAGTGGGCTTATCACCCTAACAATCCTAGCACTAAAGTCCAGTCCTTGAAAGATATTTACTTTTTAAGAACATTCATTAACCTTAATTGTAACATATAGATCAAACAGCTTGCTTTAATTAATGGCTTAACATAAAAACATTAATTAGGTATTAACGCCCAAGAAAGCAATTTATATTTGAAGTAAAATTGCTCACAGCCTATCTTTTTATAATAGACCTTTTAATTTTAATTAACTGAGACTTTCAGTTATATACCAAAGGATTTAAAAAATTGGTCTTTCAATTTTTAAATATGAAGAAATTTTAAGTGTTAAAAACAACCCTTGTGAAACTCCGTGCTTTAGAAAGTTATGCTATTTCAAAATACTTTAACATTCGCCCCAAAATAATTTTGCTCCTTAACACCACTTATTCTACATAAATATTTCTTTTTTTAAAAAAACCAGATTTTTATTTTATTATATAAAGTATAATTAAGCAGAAATTTTATCAAAACTGTCAAGTGGATTTGGCATATAGAAATGAAAAGCCTTTTGAGGAAAAGAGGTGTTAATATAAATTAGTAATCTATAATTTGCAGAATACTCTATTTTACATTGCAGTAGTCTGCAATAAAATATTTCCTGCTTAAATCCAACATTTAGAAAACAAATCGCTTTATCCTCAAAATTATTTGGCTTTGTTGGAAGTAAAATTATTTTACTATGTGATATAATTTTTAATAGGTATATATATATATATATATATATATATATATGCACTCAGTGCTATTTATTTGACATATGCTCATGTTGCCGAGTCTTTTATCAGTTTTGAAATTACTGCAAAGTGGTTATCCATGCAGCTCTGGGCTCTGGCTGCCTGGGATTGACTCTTGGTACCCCATGGAACTAGCTACAATGGGGTGCAAGTTATTTATTTCATTTTCTAACTGTAAAATGGGATGTATCGATTGTCTATTGCTATGTAACAAGTTGCCACCAACCTAGTGCTGTCCATCAGATTCCATCCTCTTCCAGAGTTGGGACTCCTCCCCAAAGTTGTTGGCAGACTTCAGTTTCTTGTGGGTGTAAAACTGAACCCTCAGCTCGGAAGACTGTGTTAACAAATGGCTCCTAGCTTCAAGGCAAGTGGGAGAGTGCCCGCCTCCTTCCAATCTCTTCCCTCAGGGCTCAGCTGATGAAGGCGGGCCTACCCGGAATAGTCTCCTTTTTGATTAACTCAGAGTTCGCTGATTAGAGAACTTAATTTGACCTGCAAAATCCCTCCACCTTTGCCATGTTAATTGGTTAGACACTAGCCATAGGCTCCACCTGTACTCAGAGGGTGGGGATTACACAACAACGTGGATGCCAGAAGAAGGGAATTCCGGGAATATGGAATTCTGCCTTCCACATTGGAATCATAACAGTGCATACATCCTTGAGTAGATTTTAAAAAAGATTTATTTGTGTAAAGTACTTGGAATAGTGCATAACACACAGTAAGTATTATTCATTCCTTTTTTTAGGTGGAGAGTCATTTCTGCAGAAGGGACTAAAATGGTGGTGTTACTGGGAAGAATCTAAGTGGACCTGTAAGTGGTAGGTTGTAAGGGAACCTCATGTGTCCATTGTACTCCATTTATATCCTCATGGTAAGTGTGTTATGCTAGTTCACATGTAGAACTAATGGAACCAAGTGACAAATCTCCATAGAACCAGTACTATGTACTATAAATATCCCGTGGTCTAATATACTTCAACATTAAATGTCTGCCCTACTGATTATTGAAATGCTAAGTGAGAGTTCAGAAGTGGTAGGTAGGCTGTTATGAGTTGTCCTACAATCTCCACCATGGGGTGTGGCTACAGTGCTTGGACAGGTTCAAGCTTTGGATTGACAAGAGGGCACAGTCCTCTCATGGCCACACTCAAGTCCTTGCTTAGAGGGCAGAGCCCTCCAGCACAATGATAGCCAACAGTTGCAGTTGTAAGCTTGCACGTATGGTCCGAACACATGGCCTCACATGCCTAAGTGATACAAAGCTTGATCAGGTGCATGTAATTGAGTAGGATTGATACCCAGGAGAATGTTGTAAACATCTTGACCACGCCCTTACTTTGCCTCGTGGCATCTGCTAGAAAATAAAGTCACGGCTTGTAGTCCATGGTGCTGTCTCCCACCGAGACCCAGCTTTCATTCTTTTGTCTGTCTTTTCTAAGCCTCTCAGGCACCCTCACTCAGGGTCACTGAACCTGGCTGAGCTGTGTGGCACATAAGGTGCCCTGGTGCTGAGTGTGCCATGGTCGGGCTGGCTCACCACATTCCATATTTCTGTTCTCTTCATTGCTTTTTTGAAGGGTCCAGATAGACTTTCTAAAGAAATAGCTTCTACTCTTATAAATGGCAAACAGAACTTCATTATCCCAAGAAAGTATATTTTAAAATATTTCTGATGATCTTGCCCTTTCCTATGTTCTCCACATCCCACAGAAATATCTTCTAATCTTCCACAGAAAAGCTTCATTTAACTAGAATAGACCATGTTAGTGCTATTCCAGTTATTTTTACTTGGGGAAAAAAGAAAAAGCTTATTTCCTCTATATGAAGCTTCAGGCAGAAGTGATGTGTAGAGGGCGGGGGAAGGGGAGAGTAGGGAGAGGAGAAGATGCTATCCTGACACATTAATTTAGAGTAAATGAAAATTTTGTTTTCCTGAACATGCTAGAAAAAGATAACTATTCCCCTCCACTTTACTTAGCTCTCCTTTCAGTCCCTGGAGAACTCAGAGGAAGCCAGGGGGATGCCCAAACACAGTTCCCATTATTTTTAATAAGTCACTAATAGATCTGCAGTTTTCTCCTTCATTCTCAGAAAACCCCAGTGGAAAAAGGTTATTCTTAAAAATAGATTGCAGAATCCAATGATTCCAAAATGTAATTAAATAGAATATATATATTTTTGTTTGTTTGTTTATTTTGATGAGTCATTCACATTTTAGCTGGGTTTATAAAATGTTTTATGGAAACTTTGAGTATTCTCATTTCAATAAGCAACACTAAAACCACTCATTATGTGCTTTCTTTGTTTGGTATGTAAGTATATAAGTGGTCACTCCCTATCACATTCTGAGAGGCTTCCCTTTCTAAGATTACTTGAGGAATAATTTATTTGCATATATTGCAATTGCTTGGTTTCATACATCAATCAAATGATTATTAATAAGTTCAGTTTTAAATTAAAAACAGACAAATATGTTAATTAACATGACAAAGGGAAACTATTTTTTTCATTGTTATTTTCTCCTTTTTCATTTAATTTTGTAGTACTTCTTAAGTTATCTCAGCTTTTTAAATCATTCCAGTTTTTTCCCCATTATTTAATATCCACCAACAGTTTGAGTTTTATTTCTTGATTGTTCAATTTTATTGATAAAATTCTTGATTTGACTTTATGGATGTAAATGTTTATGGATGTAAATAATATTTTAAAAGAAAGAGTTTGCCATAGCTAGTTTGGCTCAATGGAAATTTGCCATAGCTAGTTTGGCTCAATTGAGTCAAAATTCTTGATTTGACTTTATGGATGTAAATGTTTATGGATGTAAATAATATTTTAAAAGAAAGAGTTTGCCGAAGCTAGTTTGGCTCAATGGATAGAGCATTGGCCTGTGGACTGATGGGTCCACTCTATCCCATATTTATCATTTCTCACCCATTCTCTTACCTGTAAAATTTATATTGTCTCAGTTTTTTTTACTTAAAATGCTAATTCCATTGAAAAGCATGTCTCAAATGAGGAATCCAATTTGATTTTTTTTGACAGGTAATTACACACAAATTTTGTTAATGTCTTCCTGAAATACTTAGTCACACACACAATTTGAAAGCAGAACCCCACATTAACAGGGGCTGATCAGCCCTGGCTAGTTTGGCTCAGTGGATAGAGTGTCAGCCTGTGGACTGAAGAGTCCGGGGTTTGATTCCAATCAGGGCACATGCCTGGGTTGTGGCTCCATCCTCAGGAGGCAGCCAATCAATTGATTGTTTCTTATCATTGATGTGTCTATCTCTTTTTCCCTCTTCATTTTTCTCTGAAATCAATAGAAATATATTAAAAAGCCCTTGCTGGTTTTGCTCAGTGGATAGAGCACAGCCTGCAGACTGAAGTGTCCTAGGTTCAATTCAAGGGCACATGCCCAGGGTTGCAGGCTCCATCCCTGCAGGGGGAGGCATGCAGAAGGCAGCCAATCAATGATTCTTTCTCATCATTAACATTTCTCTCTCTCTCTCTCTCTCTCTCTCTCTCTCTCTCTCTCTCTCTCTCTCTCTCTCTCCTCCCTTCTCTGAAATCACTAAAGATAAATATATATATATATATATATATATATATATATATATATATATATATACACACACACACACACACACACACACACTAATAAAAGAGAAGCCTGCAAATTGACTGTACCTTTCTGATGCCCACCTACCAATCAGGAATGAGTATGCAAATTAAATTGCTTTAAAATGTTTTGAAAGATCCTGTCTGCTTTCCTTTTTTGAATTCTTATTAAATAACCAAAATAAAAGGCAGACATTTTTTTCACCTCGTGACTTCATATTTAAGGCAACAGTGAACTCTTCTCTTTTTTATACTTAAATCTATCTTCTCTTCTTGAACCACTGAAAAATAAAAATGCATGTGGGAAACAAAAACACAAAAACAAAGAGAATGAACTTGGTGGGAAGGTGATTGGAATTGTCACATTGCTTACTGGGAATCATAGTTCCTGTAGTGCAAGGTAGACTTGGCAGAAAGAGAAAAAGTCCCCCAATGCAGGGAATTCTGAGAATTAAAGTTATTCATATATTTATTTATTTGTTCCTACTGCAGCATGGTTCCTGGAAGGCCCCATGTTAATCCAACATAGATGCCAAAGAAGAAAGTCAATGGGACACAGGGAATTGGCTGAGCCAGCAATTCCCCAAGTATATATGTTCTAAATAGCTACCATACACAGTAAATATTGCACAAAATAATCAAATATAATGTAAGATTCTGTGCTCAAGTGACTAAAATTAGGTTAATTTTTAATTCAAGATTTATTAATTTGTATTACACTAATGTTTGTCCTCATGTAGGCCATGGAGGCAGCAAGCTGCGTAGCTTGCAGCATTTACAAAGCAGTGTACCATAAATGGCACCCCTTCCCACATTTTGTGGGACTAGAAATTTCTCAAAGAGGAAATTTGAAACAATATAATTTGAAGCTATATATATGTCAACCTACCCTTAGTCTGTAAATGTGAAAACCTAGACAAGTCAGACTACCTAAAAATAATGTTTGATATAAGTGTGAGTTAAATGAAACAGGCAAGCCTTGCTAAATGAAGCAGACTTGGAACAAACTACGTGTTTTCATGGCCTGTAGCATCTCTTTTGGTACCACTATCTTCTCACTAAGAACTGGTTAACTCTTTCCCAGCAGACTTGTCAGTCCCCTCTATTCCTGGTTTCAAATTCAAGATGAACCCTTTTGTGTAACTTAATTAGCATACATATTGGGCAGAGCTCTTAGGGCCTTGTGGTTTCTCTGTTTTCTGACATCTGTGTGGGGTCACCTCTGGCACAAGGGCCAACCCAATTAGAGTGCAACTTAGCATATTGTGTTTTCCTGACCAAGGGTATTGTTGGAGCAGGACCAAAACCCTGATGGACTATTGCATAATTATAGAATAAAATCACATAATTAAGGGATGGGGAGCATCATTCTGAAAATAGGAGAAGCATATCTCCAAAAGAAGCCAAGATAAATATAGAAAAACATTAGGCAATCTCAATAGATTCCAGAAGCCCTTATTTATTGGTCAAAGCAGAAATCCTTAAAAAATGAAAATGTCAAAACAAGGATAAATCAGGATGAGTGAAAGAGAGAGGGTGTTAAGGAATAAAAACAACAACAACAACAACAAAAACCCACAATAGGATAATTCAAATATACATAATAAGGAGTAAAAAGCAGATTAATGTTTTAGAAATTTAAATACTTGATTTGGAAGTCAAAAGCACAAAATGATGAATACAGAAAAAGATTATATTTATTAGGTAAGATAAAAAACACTGGCTTAAGTCCAAGCTCTCTCAAATCCTTCTTACCTTCTGGGATTCATTGTGGGTTACTAGAATCTTTTCTGTATGTTGTGCTTACTGAAAATGTTCCTGAGGGTGAGTATTACCATAGGAAAGCCAGTGCTATATTTATCACAGAGAGTATACAGATGTCAAATGTAATGGTGTTGGGCCTAAAAAGATTTTTTTAAAATCCTGTTTTTCTCTTCTCTATTAGCATTATAATGCTACCAGAAAGAAAAAAAATCTGACAGCTATTATACATTATGGATTTATGCAAATCCCTAACCTAACATATAACTTTTTATGCCACACCTGATTTTTTTTAAAAAGTAATATATTGGGGTGACATTGGTTAATAATAATTTGTAGGTTTCAAGTGTACAATTCTATAGTACATCATCTGTATATGTTACTGTACTGACCATCCATAGACAAGTCTCCTTCAGCCTGCTTTTTTTTTCTGTATACCAAATATACCAGTGCATAGAGATAAGCCAAGTTTCTTTTTGTTCCACATTGCAATCTCCAAATTTTTTTTAGTTTTTTTTTTCCTTTCACAAATCTCATCCTCTCTGTAAAGCATGTTTTACAATTCTGCCATTTACTGCCTTTCTTTATGTGTCATCTATATATATTTTTGTACAAGGCAGCATCTCCCTCTCCATTGGTATTTCTACAATTATTCTTCCTTTTTTTTCATCTATAATGGAATATGTTTCATTTATTTTCTTTATTTAATTTTTTAAAATAATAGCTTACATTGCATATTATTTTATATTAGTTTCTGGTGTAGAGCATTGTGCTTTACGAAGTGTTTTCCCCATTATTTCCAGTATCCACTAGCATCATACACAGTTCTTATGAAATTACTGACTCTATTTCCTATGATGTACTTAATGCAATTATTCTTGATGGTATTAAAATACATTTGGGTGATTTCTTTTGGCCTTATACTTCATTGGCCTTTCAAGCACCAGTGAATTTTTTCTTTTAAATCTCACATTGGCCAAGCACATGGACATACCATGGATTTTGTTATAGTGACAACTGCCCCAAATTCAAAATCACAGTATCTAATTTACTCATGAGCACCTTTAATTCTTTCAGTTTACTCAACTTAGAATCTCCAAGCCATCAGTCCTTCAAGAACAATGATAGCTCCAATCCATTAACCCAACTACAGGTTGAGCCTGGCTTTTAAAATTTTGTTTTAACTTATTGCGGTGACATTGCTTAATAATAACCCTCATGCTTCCACTCAAACATTACCTTCGTAAAGAGAATTTGTCTCAGTAAAATTGACCACCCTCTTCCTCTTCTCTCATCAGTACTTTCAATCAACTTACCCTATTTTTTACACTCCTTTTCATTGTCCATCTCTTCCTGATAGGATGATTGTAAGATCCACTAAAATAAGGATCTCTTTTATCATGCACACTATGACATTTCCAACAGCTAGAAGAACAGGGTCATGTACAGAATGGTTAATACTCAATAAGAAGCCAAAAAAAAAAAAATAGAATACCAATATACAATTAAAAAAGGTTTTGAAAAGAAATCTTTGGACTGGAACATGTGCTATTCCCCTGGGCTGGTTCCTGGGCTCTTTGTCTGTGGGAGTCGAAGAATGAATCCACAGATGGGAGATGGTACATCAAAGGTGGAAATTGAAGAACAAATACAGACTCTCGCTTAGGGAAGGGAAAAGAATTTCATAGCACAGACACCACATGGGGAAGCGGGAAGAGTCCCACCCAGTCCCTGTTTCCATAGCTTATAAAGGCTGCAGATCTTTGTGCCTTGATATCTCTTCTAATTGGTCACTATTCCTTGGACTGGTTACTATAGGAACTTCTGACCTCAAAGGTCCCATGTGAGGTTTTCCTATTCTCTTTGGGCTTTCTTCTCCTCTGGATGAGAAGCTTCCTTCTCTTTATTTTGTAAATATAGACCTTTTGCTGTTCCCAGCTCCCTCATTCTATGGAAATGTACCTTCTGCTGCTCTGCAGCCCTGTGCTTCTGCCATGGTCCCCTTAATTTTTAAATTTTTCTAAACCTGCCTTTTTCACCCCTAAAAATTCCTGGGTCAGTTTCAGGGCTGAAAATGATCTGCATGTTCAGATTTAAAATGCACAGATATGTAAGAAACATTCTTGATATATACAGAACAAATTTTTGAAGGTGTTGTCAATAAGAATAAAGACATGCTTTCCTCAGTCTTTCAGCTGTAAGAATACAAAGGAGCCCAAGGACAGTAGCCAAGCATCCATCTTATATAAAAACTGCTATTTGAAATTTTAACCCTGCTATTTTGGCTTTTGTAAATGCTTGCTTGCTTAAATAATAAGGAAAATAAGACTACTTCCATTCCAGAGAAGCCATAAACCTTCCCCGGATGAAGTTATGAGGTCTCAGAGCCCCAGCACATAGGGCTCTTTAAGAAATTGCAAAGGGGACTGGAAAACCTTTATTTGGGAGATAAAGAAGCTCCAGAGGTATAAATATCGATACAGGAAACTTCCTTTGTGACTTTGCCCAGAATTTGAAAGCCATTTTTCTCTGGCTAGTGTGTTATAATAATAAAGAGTGACTCCATTTTTCTAAGCATTGCTTAGTTCTTCTTTGGTCTTCTCCAACAGTATAATGACAGAAAAGGATGGCTGCTACTTCACGAAGTTCATAACCAGTTTAATTTGCTTTCATATGGAATGCTACCAAAAGACACTCTCAGCTATGTTATGGTTTAGGAAGGTTACCATCAACTTCCTGTGGATTAAAATAAAACAAAATAATACAAAAATATAAGTAGAGAATAAGAAATATTTTAAAACAAACAAATAAGGAATGAATAAAAGACCAGGAACCAAAAATAAATAGGCTTTTTTTTTTTTTTTTTAACTTCAGAGCTCAGTTGAACCTCATGTTATTGGTGCATTTTATAAACTCACAAAATCTGGCTTAGGGCTTACATTATCATCTTATCCTACAACTTCTTTTGCATACCAGGAATTATGTATCTCATTCTACATGTTTAGATTTCAAATGAACTATCGTGCCTACCATAATAACCAATTAAAACAGAAATTGGCTCCATTCAGTTTTACACATTATCATTGTGATTGTGCTGGGAGGGTTGTAGAGTCAAATCTCTCTCCCTCCCTGCACGTAGGAAGAGAGTCACAGGACTTCGAAATGGCAATTTTCATTACCTAAAACATAGGTTATACTTTTATTATCTTTGAAAGGTCTCAAACACCCAGTTATTTTAATTTGGAAAGACTAATAAACCATTCTATGCCAGATGTTATCTGTCACCAACCAGCCTTTCTGTATGTCAACTGCTATGTATTTGACTATGAATGTTCCTTCTTTAACAATACGAAGTGCAAAAGGATCTCAGCTATGTTAAATAGATATCAAGACAAAAAGGCTACAAGGGAATTAGTTAAAACATTAATGTTACTGCTGAGTAACAAGATTATATATATGCTTTTCCTCTTTACATGCTTCTGAATTTTTATATTCTGTGACTAGCCTAGTGCCTGACCAGTTGGAAACCTTTATATATAGTATAACATTATATATACTATTGATCATAATTAGGTAGAAAAATGCAGAAAATTGAGAGAAAACAAACTACAGTATTAATGGAAGTCATCTAAGGTTGTATTAAAAAAAGTGCTCATTTTTCTTCCTTTTAATCTAATATTTTTACTATTTTTTTCCAAAATGAACATGTGTTAACTTTATAATAGGAATGAATAAACCTTGATTTTAAAATTCATGTCTCCCTTAGAAAAGTTAACATAACAAGCTGTAATCAGCTGCTTTATATTCCAGTGTGAATAAAGAAACAGCATGGGATTAATAAGAGTGAGGGAGGGGAAGTAAGGAGACAAAGGATATTAAAACACAGGGAGTTTCTGTAAAGTAGAGGTGGGGATACAAAAAGAACTGTATGCCTAAGTGACCGAACAACCAGTTGACCAGTCACTATGACACACATTGACTATTAGGGAGCCAACACTCAATGCAGGAGCTTCCCCCTGGTGGTCAGTGTGTTTCCACAGGAGGAGCACTGATCAACCAGAAGCTGGGCTCATGGGCTCATGGGCTCATGGGCTCATGGCTGGCAAGTGCAGTAGCAGTGGGGAGAGCCTCTCCCATCTCTGCAGTAGTGAGCAGATGGGCGGTAAGGAGCAAGGGCTCTCGGACTGCAAGAGGGCACAGGCCGGGCTGAGAGACTCCCCTCCCAGTGCACAAATCTTATGCACCAGGCCTCTAGTAATAAATATTTTCCTAAGATACTTTTCTTTACATATTTTTAAACACAGTTGAGCTATTCACCTGCTTAAGACTGCCTCTGAATAAGTCAAAACAACTTAAACCACTACATTGTCAGATTGATATTTTTGACATTAGAGGTAGATTTTACAACAATTCATTATTTCATTCATCCATTCTTTCAATTATTTATTTACAATCTACTACTAGGCATTGGAGTACAACACTGAACCAGACAGATGTCTTTTATTTTATTTTATTGATTTGAGATAAGAAGGAAGGTGTGGGGGGAAAGGGGGAAGGGAGAGAAAGAGAGAGAGAGGTGAATAAGAAACATTAATCTGTTGCCTACCCTATGCACCTCAACTAGGGATTGAATTCATGAGCTAGGTATGTGCCCTGGTCTGGAATCAAACCTGCAACCTTTTGGGGCACCAGATAATGCTCTGTTGTAGAAAAAAAATATAGAAAAGTTTTGTTTTGTTTTTAATATATTTTATTGATTTTCCACAGAGAGGAAGGAAGAGGGAAGAGAGCTAGAAACGTCAATGAGAGAGAAACATTGACCAGCTGTCTCTTGCACACCCCCTACTGGGGATGTGCCCGCAACCAATGTATAATACATGCCCTTGACCGGAATCGAACCGAACCTGGGACCCTTCAGTCCACAGTCTGACGCTCTACCACTGAGCCAAACCGGTTTCGGCTAGAAATGTTTAAAAATGCTTAAAGAATGTGAGAAAAATTAAAAATGTTTGTTACTTTCCTTAAAACTTAAAGTCTGGTATTAAAGATACATTCCCCACTGCCCTGAAGCTCGTGTACCCCAGAGATAAGGATTTGAACTGACACAGAGTGACTTGTGTCAAGAGAAACACTTGCCTGAGTGATGTACTCTCCTTAGCCCCCTCGCCGTGTTTAAGATTAACATACGTACATTGATGTAAATCACTGATAGCCACATGGGCTGTTCATGGTATGAACAAGCCTTAAATATAGACCCCTGCCAGCCAACGATGCTCGGTCTGACAAGCCATGCAAATTCCATGCTCCTTTTCCTGCCAGATGACAGAAGAATGGCCAGTAATCTCCAACTGAGACTAGACCGAGCTCTTGGGAGAAGAATGAGCTCTTGGGAGAAGAACGCTGGCCCCTTGCACCCTGACCAGCCCAGCCCAGCTGCTGGACCACAGAGGAAAACACCAGGGGAATCCCTAACTAAGCTAGTACCTGCAGGTGCTCGGGAATTTGTATAAGTAATAAAAAGCTGTGTGATTTGCAACTGCATATCATTTCATGTAGTGTAATTCCTCTGGCAGTTAATTGAATTAATTTGTTTATGGCTTAAACTTTAAATTAAAGCCTTTGTTCTTTGTTGGTCCCAAGCCTGCCATTCTGGCCCTGCTTGCATAAGAGCAGTCTCTTTGCTAGCAACTACCTGAATGTCTCACACCTGAACAGTTCAAGTTATCTCAAGGGATGCCTTGGGTAAACATCCCAGATCCTTTCCCGGGATCTACTTGGGACATGCTCCAACCACCTGAGTCACCTGGCGAGGGCTAGAGTACCTATTTTTTAATGCAATGGTTCCCAATATGTGGTGCTCAGACCAGCAGCATGGGAATCACCAGGTGTTTTAGAGAAATGTAATTCCTTAGAGCTGCAGAGTCAGAAATTTTAGGGGTGGCCTTGACCTAAGTATTTTAACAGCCCTCCCGGCGATGCTGAGTCATGTTAAATGTGGGAACCACTGCCTTACTTCCTGCTCAGCTGAGTCTGAAAATTACCGTATTTTTTGGACCATAAGACGCACTTTTTCCCCCCCAGAAGTGGGGGGGAAAAGTCCCTGCATCTTATGGTCCAAATATAGCCTACACATATACTTTAAAAAAAAATTTTTTTTACTTGCCCGGCTCTGTGTGGTCTCTGTGTGCTTGCCCGGCTTTAAAATGGTTCTAAATGCTGCTGTTTACTTTACAGGGTTGATTACATGTGTTTATGACTGTGATGTTGGGTTTTAATGCACATAAAATATTTTAGGACACTATTTGTTTCAGAATCTTTTTTTCTTCATTTCCCTTCTCTAAAAACTGGTGCGTCTTATGGTCCGGAGCATCTTATGGTCCGAAAAATATGGTAGAACCAATTTTTTCAACTAACTGGAGATTGTTAACAATTCACAAATGTTCTCTATTCTCCCTCCTTCCCCAGGACGTCTCAGATAGTCATGGATACTGCAGATTGGCTCCCATAGTCTCAGAAAGCATCGCCCCTTCTCTGAACCTAGAGGGAAGAGCACTGACTTCCTTTCACAAATTGCTCTGCAAAGTGACCGACAACATGCTGCAAGAGAGGCCGTGCAGGACAGGTGAGCGACCCCACGTAGTGTCCACACACTGGCTGCTCTAAGGAAAAAGGAAGAATTGTTTTTTTAAAACCCCTAATCAATGGCAAAGCTAATTTATTTTTTCTGTTCCTAAGAAAAAGCATGGTTCTTTATGTAATGTAGATAAATTGGTCACAAGATAAGTAGTTCATTCTTATAGTTTGTTAGCTGTTATGAATAGCTGTGGAAATGAAAACAATATGTTTGTATGAGCACAAGTGACTATAATGTAATAGACAGACAGACAGACAGGAGCAGAGGAGGGAACAGAGCAAGGGCAATGGGCCAGCTACAGAAACTCATTGGGGCAGAAAGCCCCACATGCTTAGCATGGGCAAAACTGGGAAAACAAGAGCCTCACTCCCAGGGTAATCTATCCTCCCCTGGCAAAGCACTGATCATGTGGTTTAGATGCCCTGACCTTTTCCTCCCTAAAGATATCATCTAGTCTTCCACTATCTTTCAGCTTCAGGCCCAGAAAAGCAACAAAACCACAGTGATGCTCTGGCTGCCTCAGGACCAGCTGCATTGACTGACCCCCTGCCCTGGTACTGACCATGCAGTGGAGAACACCATGCTGAGAGAGCACACCTCGAAAGTTGAGGAATATTCTACTGAGGCCCTCTGCTGAGATTTCTCCTAAGATTTCCATCTGCAAGAGAGATCAGTATGCTCAGGATGAAGGACCCAGAGCGAACTCTCCCTTTGAGGTGCATGTTCCTGCCATTCCCTTCCCCTTCTCCCTCCCCCACAGGCAAGTATCCCCTAACTTTTAAGGGACCCCATGAGCATTGCAACCAGGGGAGCAACAGGCAGCAGCAGCTCATCATGGGATACCTAACCCCCTGATCCTATCTCCAATCCCCCATTTCCTCTGACCTCCCAGTGAGCAAAGGCAGCCCAGTCTCCGCTCTCCTGCTTCTTCTTCCATGTCCTTCCTTGTTTCACTGTCCTAAGTGTGTTTTTACTTTGGTCAATAAATCCTAGCTTGATTTTCTGCACTTTGTCCTTTGATGGAAATCTTTGTCATCTTGCTAGTAACAATCCCAGAAAGATCACCGAAATGGTGACACAGCAACCTCAAATATTTAACATTTATTTTATTGAATATATATTACATTTTCTCTAAAGAGATTTACATATGCTTTGCACTTATGTCAGGAATAGGTGTGAAGGGACTAGTTTCTTCAATTGTAGATATTCTCTTTGCAATACTTACAGGTCAGCAGTGCTACCAACAATTTTCTATATCATGGGTGAAGTTAGGGTGGTTCTGTCCTGCTGCCCAGTGACATGTCTTACTATTTTAAGGAAAGAGAGAAGATGAGGTCATCCTCTCGGGTGCAGGGTATCATAAAACTTCCTTCAAAGCAAAATAAAATTCAAGATAAAGAAATTTCTAGTCAAGAAAGTAAGGACCAACCTCACGATTTTCTTCTTCTAGGTTTTTAATTCCAAAAAGATATTTAAACTTAAGAGTAAAAGGGCCACAAATAACACCACTCTCGGAAATTTTATTCACCAGCTATAACCACTGTTGTAGAATTTGCAAATCAATCATTTGTTCTACAAAAATAATGCTTTAAGATTTATTCACAAATTAAACTCAGCATCATGCTAGTTTCTTATTCTACTGTTTTCAACATCCATATAATTCTGAGCTGTTCTGTTTTGTCCCAATTTTTAACATTATACCCACTGTGCTTCCAAGCGGTCTGGAAGAGGACACTTAGCCAGAATTAGCGTTGTCTGCCCATCTGACAGCGCTGCCACGGACTTGTTATTGCTCTTGGCGAGCTCTGTTCTTTCATGTCTAAAACGTGGCTGCGGCGAAGCCAAACTAATTACACAATTTCAATCCGAAATTGTTCCAAATTTCTGATAAATTGGAGTGTAGGGAGCGTACAAGTTTTATTCATTCACTGGTGGCTGTAGAATGTACAGCTAATACTACATGAAATCCAATTTAACAAAATGCATAGTTATTTCATAAAAAAAAATAATGCAGATAATAAAAACTCTTTGCTCTTTAAAATATGTAGCATTTAAGCTATTTTGGGGAACATTTTTGTAAAACGATGCACCAGTAAACAGCAATTTGGGGAAAATTAACAGTTATCATAATTTTCTATTTTATAATATCTTACTGAAATATCTTGATTCTTTGATAAAAGTATCTAAAAATGGGATATAGTAAAGAAAACTCAAAATTATAAAAAATTGGATTACTGTAGTAAATATAATAAAGTATATGTGTACAAAATGCCAAAGAAACATATAAGGATTACAAAAAGAAGGAAATGTAATTAAAGTTTGGGTGAGGAAATAATTTAAATGGGTATCTTGTGAAGAAAACAAATAGAAAGTGGTTACCTTACAGCAAAGAAAGAGGGATATAGGAAAGTTACTATAAATTTGGAAGCACTGTGAACTCATGATTTTTAAAAGATACTCTTTTGCAACTCAATCACTGAAGTGCAGGTTTCCCCCACTATCGGAAAGCCAGCATTCCTCTGAGACCTTTCGTAAACTGAAACAGCATAAAGCAAGGAGTGTCCACCACTCTCTGAAAGTTCTATTTAAGCCACATCACTTTTACAAAAGACCATCTTAGTACCAGTGTTCCTAACCAAAGAAATCCAAAGAGGATTCTTGCTTTAGTTGATATTAAGAAAGAAAAGAAAAGAAAAGAAAAGAAAAGAAAAGAAAAGAAAAGAAAAGAAAAGAAAAGAAAAGAAATATATATATATATATATATATATATATATATATATATATATATATATATATATATATAATGTTTTTATTGATTTCAGAGGAAAGGAGAGGGAAAGAGAGCTAAAAACATTAATGGCAAGAGAGAATCATTCATAGGCTGCCTCTTGCACACCCCACACTGGTTATAGGGCCTGTAATCTGGGCCTGTGCCCTTGACCAGAATCAAATCCAGGACCCTTCAGTCTGAAGGCTCATGCTCTATCCACTGAGCAAACCAGCTAAGGCTGATTCTTGCATTTAGGGGAAAAGCTGGAACCAAGCTAATGAAGGTTTTACATAAAAGCAAAGTAGAGTAAGGCAAACCTTCAGAAAGCAGAGATACAATGTCATATTGCCTACCAGTGGTATGCCTTAGTTGCACTTCTAGCTCTGCTAAAAAAGAGAGCTAAAAGAGGGCTGATTCCAAGGCCAGGATTCTCTTGAGCAAAAAGCAAGAACCTTTTAAAAAATCTCAAAAGTATTGCTTAAAGGGAGAAGCAGCCATATTACTTTTTCAGATATTGACCCTCAATTAAAACGCATTATAATTAATGAAACAAGTAGAATCTGTGAGAAGCCATATATCCAAAAAGATATCCAATTGGGGAAATAAATTCCTAGTGTTTCAGTAATTATTTATCATGAAAAAAAAAAAGGCAGCTCACTCTATATTATAAAGAGGCAATATGCAAATTGAGCATCACACCATCACAAGAAGGCAGTACTCACAGCAGGGGCAGGGCTGGCTTGCTCTGTATGCCTGTCGTCCGAGTCCAGTCAGTCCCACTGGGGGCTTTGGGGCCTCCTGCACCCCCCACTGACTGAGGCCCAGGCAAGCCTTGGATGGTAGCTGCCCAGCTGCCCAGGGATGGCCCAAAGCTCAGATAACCAGGGGTGGATGAAGCTTGTGCTCCCAGCAGTGGCAGCAGCAGAGGTGCGATGAGGGTGTTGCCTTCCCCTTTTTGCTGGGTCGCCTCCCACCCCTGAGGGCTCCCTGATGGTGAGAGGGAGCAGGTCGGGCTGAGGGATTCCTCCCTCCATTGCATGAATATTTATGCACTTGGCCTCTAGTATAATTATGTTTATTTTATTTGAGATGATCCCTTTAATCCCCAAAGTCCATTAAAATTTATATGCTACCTATTAATCCCCTAATCCTAACTTCTCACTTCTAAGGATCTCTTATCTCCTACCTATATCATTTAAGCTTATTGGATACAGACAACAGAAACCACTCTGGCTAAAATATTCCATAAAGAAGCAATTCCACCACAAGGATCTAATAGAAAAGCTAAAAATAAAATAAAATAAAATAAAATAAAATAAAATAAAATAAAATAAAATAAAATAAAATAAAATAAAAATAAAATACTGGTTTAGACAAGTGTCAGACTCCATAGGATGTTATGCAGTGAGAACCATCCACAAAGTCCAGGAGAGGGTGAGATAAGACAGCTTCTGGCCCTTCCACCACAATGCTGCTGAACTGGGCAGCCACCAAAGCAGAGACTTGAAACCACCATTGCAGATATCTGATGCCATTACTGCAACTGTGAATCCATCTAAACTCATGGACATCTGTTCCTCGTCCAAAACTCCCTCGCAGGAGTATTTTCCTAGGTCACCTGATGCCAGGTATGAAAACAGAGGCTACCACCCCTCTCTGGCTTCCCTATTGAGGTGTCCAACCAACTTATTCAACAAATACAGGATGGGGCAAAAGTAGGTTTACAGTTATGAGTATATGAAACAATTTATTCTTGTATCATTATTCATTAACTAGAGGCTGGGTGTATGGAATTCATGCACAGAGGTGGGGGTCCCTCAGTCCAGCTTGCATCCCACATTATAGGGCCTAAAACAGCAGTTGTACATCCACCTCTCATTCCAAGACTGCTGGCTCCTAACTGCTCACTTGCCTGCCTGCCTGCCTGATCACCCCTAATCACTCTTCCTGCCTGCCTGATTGTCCCTAACCGCCTCTGCCTCAGCCCCTGCCAACATGGCTTTGTCTATCCACGTCCTGTCTATCCAGTCTAATTAGCATGTTACTCTTTTATTATTATAGTATAGGCCAGTGGTCAGCAAACTCATTAGTCAACCGAGCCAAATATCAATAGTACAATGATTAAAATTTATTTTGAGAGCCAAAACCAACTTCTGTGCATGGGCCAAGAAGTTTCAATCACACTGTATGCATGTGTGCTCACACGTGGTATTTTGTGGGTATACTAGATAGATAGATAGATGATGATAGATAGATAGATAGATAGATAGATAGATAGATAGATAGATAGATTTTAAAGAGAAAGGAAAGGAGAGAGAGAGAAACATCAATTTGCTGTTAGACTTATGTATGCCTTCATTGGTTGATTTTTACATGTGCCCTACCCAGGGGTTGAACCCCCAACCTTGTAGCATCAGGATAATGCTCTAACCAACTGAGCTACCCAGCTGAGGATCAGATCTGCACTTTCAACAAGCTTAACCCCCTCAACTCCATAACTCCCTGATTCCATGCTTCTGTTTAACTTGTATGACACAATAAAATTTTGTAGCAGTAGCAGTCAGGGTTACTCCTCTTGGATCTGTGACAATGTTCCTTCTAATTTTATATGCACAGGGAAATCCTCAAATATTATAAAAACAATGAATACTTATCTGTAAATTCAAATCTAGACCTTCCATCAAAGAAATTCCCATCTGCTGTCATCTCTCATCCAATCTCCCAGTTGAGAAAAAAAATGCAGTTGCTATATTAATTAATTTAAAACACCCAGTATTTGTTACACAAATATAAGGTATAAATGCCTAAAATGTTTTTATGTGAGAATTTCTAATCCCAGTTCCCTGTAGCCCACATAGGGGAAGTTGAAGAGCTTGATACTGAAATCTATAATCATCAACAAAATACCCCATAGAAGCAATATAATGAATGGTTTTAAGTAAAATTAAATCATAGCAATAATGCATCAGTGCTAAAGGATTAGGTGGGTTCTGGAGTTTGGGCTATGCACCTATCTAGCATGTTTATCTTGTCTAGTGGGGGAAAGTATTCAATTTGTAAATGAACTTTGGAAAGCCAGTCTTTTATAATGCTACCATTGTTTGTTTCCAGACTGGTTTCAGAAAAAGTTCTCACTCTTATTAAGCTCCTGATTATTCTCTTGAGATTTTCACAATCATGGGATTTATGAAGGCAAATGTTTAAACAATTTAAACAATCAAAACTGATATAAGGGTTTATTAGTATTAGCATTCCTTAATTCCTTACTGGGAAGAAGAACTTGACTATCAAACACTTAAAAAGGAGAACATAAGCCTAGCTGGTTTGGCTCAGTGGATGCAGTGTTAGCCCTTAGACAGAGGGGTTCTAGGTTCAATTCCCGGTCAAGGGCACCTACCTCTGTTGTAGGCTGGATCCCAAGCCCTGGTTAGGGCACATTCAGGAGGCAACTAATCAATGTCTCTCTCATATAGATGTTTCTCTCTGTCTCCCTCTCCCTTCCACTCTAAAAATCAATGGAAAATTATTCTCTGGTGAGAATTAACAAAAAATAAATAAATAAAATAAAAAGGAGAAAATAAGATTTTCTAGGTCTATATGTCAAAATGACAGCAGGGGCTCCAATGGCAATTCAATCACATGGCTGAAGAAAATGTCAGTCTCCTAGGAAACCAACATGAAGTAGAATCCTGGCACTCTTTCACTGCAGATGTTTCTACATGACCCACAAATGTTCACCTTGTACAATAGTAAAAGAGTGCTTTCAAACTCCTAAAAATTCAGATACCTTTCACAGCTACTTCACTGCTTTATTCATCAATAGTAACACAGAGTCAATTATAGCCTAGGAATAGTTCTGCTAGCTCAGTGTATGGCACTGAAACACCTGTCCAAACCCTTGCTTCTTTGGAGCTGACCATCAAATGAGAGCAATAATTAAGGACAGATACAGTAATCTATACTAATAAAAGAGTAATATGCTAATTAGACCAGACATCTCCTGGACATCCTTCCAGACAAAGCCACGAGAGCAGGGGCTGAGGCAGAGATGATTAGGGGCGATTAGGCTAGCAGGGGAGAGCAATCAGACAGGCATGTGAGCAGTTAGGAGCCTGTGGTCCCAGATTGCGAGAGGTATGTCCGACTGCCAGTTTAGGACCAATCTCTGCAGGATAGGTCCAAATGGCAGTTGGACACCCCCCCCCCCCCCCGTGGAGTCTCAGATTGGAGAGGGTGCAGGCTGGACTGAGGGAGACCCCTCATCCCCATGCATGAATTTCATGCTCCCAGCCTGTAGTCTATAATAATAAAAACATAATATGCTAATTATACCAGATGTCCTTCTAGATGTCCTTCCAGGGCTGCTGCCACAGGATAGAGGCAGCAGCCACAGCTGTGAGGGAGGGATTGAGGCAGCCGTGGCTGTGAAGGCCTACTTTTGCACAAATTTTGTGCATCAAGCCTCTAGTAGATTATAATATCATATATCATATATCATATATGTAGGTGTGTGTGTGTGTGGGAGGGAAGAGCCTTGAGTTGAGTGTGGCACATTAAGGAGGGTGGACATGGAAGGTGACTCCCAGGAAATGAAACTAGACTGGAGACTCATGCAGTGAAGAAAGGAGTCAGGGAGCAAGTCCAGTAGGTATTTAAGGGGACAAGTAGGAGGGCATAGGGAAGCTGCATGGCATGGCATGACCCTCATGTTAGATGGCTGATGTAGCTTTAACAGAGAGAGAGAGAGTGAGCAGGAAGGAGGCAGATAATTCAGCTGGTTGTCACAGAACCAGTAAGGCCTTGGACTTATTTAAGTGAGATAGGAAATGAGTCAGGGGAGTGTCTGTTGAATAAATAATTGGACTTTAAAACAAATCACATTGATGCCTCTGTGCAGGGATATGAAACATCTCTTAAGATGTAAGAACATAACAAATATTTTGTCATTTATATGTGGAATCTAAAAAAGCCAAACTCACAGCAACAGAGTAGAATGGGGTTACCAGAAGCTGCTGGTGGAAACAAAGGGATCATTGGGGAGGTTTTGGTCAAAGGGTATAAGCTTGAAATATGAAGATGAATAAATTATCAAGATCTGATGCACAGCATGATAATTATATTTCACTTTCCTGTATAATATGCTTCAAAGTTGCTAAGAGACAAGATCTTAAATGTTCTCACACACACACAAAAAAGAGATAATGATGTGATGGGATTGAATTGTTAGCTAATACTATGGCAATAATCAAACTAAAATATATGTGCATCAAACCCATATATTGTACACCTTAAACTTACACAATACTATATGTAAATCATATCTCAATAAAAAGATAAAGAATATGCCCATTGTATGATGTTATTTTTTTAAAATATATTTTATTGATTTTTTACAGAGAGGGAGGAAGAGAGATAGAAACGTCGATGATAAAGAAACATTGACTAGCTGCCTCCTGCACACTCCCCACGGGGGATGTGCCCGCAACCAAGGTACATGCCCTTGATCGGAATCGAACCTGGGACCTTTCAGTCCACAGACCAATGCTCTACCACTGAGCCAACCGGCTTCGGCATGATGTTATTTTTTGCAAATGACCGAGTTTTCATTTCTGGTTAATTTTGTTGATGTTCCCTTATACATATTTTTGTCAGGAGGGATTGTAAAGGACCACTTTGAAAGGCACATGGGCATTTCTTTAAATTGTTGTCAGCTGAATTCAGGGCAATAGGCAGAGCCACGCCTTGGGAACATGCTTCCCCAATGAGGCTGGGCATGTTAATCAGTACTGACTTCTTACCTTTGTCCAGGTGTTGGCAGATTCATTCTTCAGCAGTCAGCTCATCAAGCTCTGACTGTGACTCTTCCTAGCTCAGCACCCAGCAAGGACTCTCAGGCTTGACTTGCTAGCTTTGAGCCCTTAGCATTCTGTTGTCCACAGAGGCCCTAAAGACTGGCTCAGATGAGGAGCCAGTCAGAACAGCCAGAGCAGGTCCCAGGGAGTCTGGCAGGCTGAGAGGAAGGAAGCTCTCTCTTTCCACTAACAGTGGAAATGGGAGTGTGCGTGATTGAACTGCTGGAATAAGGCAAAACCTTTTGAGAAAGGAACTGACTGAGAAGAAATGGAACTGAAAAACTGAATGTGAGATATTAGACTTATGTGTTACCACTGGACACTTTGCCTTAAGCTTCACCTAAAACCAGTCTTCCTCTCCATCTCTCCCTTTATGTGAATCATAAAACTAATTTTATTTAAGCTAGTTTGGGCTGGGATTTTTCTCACTTAAAACTAAAAATGTGGTAATGGACATATCTTGAAATATATATGAATACTAAATTCAATAATATAACACTAGATGTTATAATTTTGTTCTCCTAAATAGGCAACAATCCTCTCTCCTACTCATGAATGGGGGCTTGTACGTACATCAACATAAATAAAATCAAATTAGCAAGCTCTATCCAAACACAGAGAAATGAAGACCTGTACTTAGGAAGAAGTGCTGGGACTTGAGCTGGGCACAGAGGTGGATTCATATGGGCTTTAGGGCACAGAGCCAAAGGGGAACCTGAATGTCAAAGTCTAGCAGACAGTTCAACAGAAGCATTTCGTATGTGATTTTTAGGACCGGAATCTGTGGTATTCCTCTGGGCAGGGTGGTTCCCCAGATTCTTTGTCTGACAGAGTTGAATGAATCCTTAGATGGAAGGTGGTATAGCAAAGGTGAAAATTTTACTGAAGAACAAGTATAGACTCCAACTTGGGAATGGGAAAGAGTCCCACTGATTTCTTGTTTACACGTGTTTTGTTTGTGTGTGTGTTTTTTTAAAAATATATTTTATTGATTTTTCACAGAGAGGAAGGGAGAGAGATAGAGAGCTAGAAACGTCAATGAGAGAGAAACATTGACCAGCTGCCTCTTGCACAACCCCTACCGAGGATATGCCCACAACCAACATACATGCCCCTGACCGGAATCGAACCCGGGACCTTTCAGTCTGCAGACCGACACTCTACCACTGAGCCAAACTGGTTTTGGCCACATTTTATAAAGGCTGCCAATCCTGTGCCCTGACATCACCTCTGATTGGTCAATATTCCCTTTTGAATTGATTACTATAGTAACTCTTGAAACTGAAGATCAGACATCACATGGAACATGTGATGCCCTCCTCCCTCATTGTCCTCCTTTTCCTTCAGGGCTTTCTTTCTCCTTCTTTACTTTGTAAATATAGAACTTTTGGCTACTCCCAGTTTCTTTGTCTTATGGAAATGTGACTGTTGTTGCTTCCTTGTCTAATGGAAATGTAATTTCTCCCAGCTCTCTTCTCTTATGGAAATGTAACTTCTTCCAGTCTGTAAACACATGTTTTTTCCATGGACCCCAATTCTAAAAATTCCCTAAACCTGCCTATATTCCCCTAAAATTCCTATTTCAGCATCAAGTCACAGAGGCGAGTTAGTAAGTCAGAGTGCAATCAAGAGGTTAAAGACCACTGGGATTCCCACACCGGTGAGGAAGACTTAAAACTGGTATTAAAAAGGCCAGCTTTAAAGGGGTGCTCGATGACTTAGGGATCACAAAGCTGCCGTACTTTTTATAGGTCACCTTTGGAGTCAGCACAGGTGGGAAGGGAATTACCAAAAGCACTGAATAGACACAAATACACTTGACAAGATAAAATATTCAGTTATGCATCCAGGTCAAGTAAAATATTCAGAATTCAGTAGACCTTCAAATCCCTAAGGCAACATTATTTTGAAAGGAAAAATATCTTTATGTAAAGAAACACTCCCTATTGATGAAATGGTAATTCTCTCTAACCAGCAACGGAATCGCTGAAAGGCAAGGACAAGAGGCCAGCTGTGCTCTCTGCCTCTTGCCCGCCCACCCGCCCCACTCTGCTAACATAGAGTGGGTTTAGCATTTGATGCCTCTCAATAAAAAAGTAAAAACATGACCTATATTTACTGTGAACATATGTGAGATTAACGGAAGAGGTGAATATTTTAAAGGTGTTGCTGCATCAGGAGAACCCGGAGAGTTCACTTGCCCACAGATAACAGGCCAAGGCTAGACTCAGACAAAATCGTGAAATAAAAGTCCTTACCCAAAGTGTCCTCAGAGCACCTCCCTGGCCAGCAGCATCGGCATTGCCTAGGAACTGTTGAGCTGCATGACTGGATCAGAAATTCCTGGGAGTGGGCTCAGCAGGCTGTAGCTTCACAAGCACCCCAGGTGATTCTGATTTGCATTCAAGTTTATGAGCCTTTGCCTTAGCCCAGCTTCCTCTCCACTGGAGGCACTGAAGCCTTCCCTCTGACAAGTCAACCATAACTATTTTCTGAGCACATAATGGGCATAAAAGAGAACTTAGAGAGGAAAGCCCCCAGCTACTATGGCAAAAGTCCTCCAGCACTTACAAATAAAAAAAAAAAAGAAAAAAAAAGAACAAAAACATTAACAAATATAAAAAAGAGAAAAGGAAGAAAATGAATGGGGTCTTACTAAGAGAAGAATAAAGTTTTTTTTCCTGGTATTTTTTTTTTTATTAAAAAATAGCCAATCACAAAAACTTTTTTTTTAAATATATATTTTATTGATTTTAGAGAAAAGGGAGAGGAAGAGAATGATAGAAACATCAGTGATGAGAGAGAATCATTGATCGGCTGCCTCTTGCACACCCCCTACTGGGGATTGAGCCTGCAACCCAGGCATGTGCCCTTGTCAAAATCGAACCTGGGACCCTTCAGTACTCAGGATGATGCTCTATCCACTGAGCCAAACCAGCTAGGGCCCAATCACAAAAAACTTTTGGTAGTGTGGTCATTCTATAGCATCTGCCTACATTGTGTGGCTCAGTGGTTGATCATTGACCCAGGAATCTGGAGATTGGGGTTTGATTCCCAGCCTGGGCATATGTCTGAGTTACAGACTCAGTCCCCAGAAGGGGCTGCAGAAGGCAGCCAAATGATGATCATCTCTCTCATTGATGTTTCTAATCCTCTATCCATCTCCCTTCCTCTCTCTCTCTCAAAATCAATAAAAACATAAAAAAATAAAATCAAAAGAAACATTGTATAAATATATCAATATGCATTTGTAACATTTTAAATTTCTTCTTAATTTTTTGGCAGAAATATATGTGAGACATAGATTGGTGATTATACTAGAAAGCAGATTCTAAATACACTGAAGCACACAAAACTAACTATAGACTCCTCAGTTAAGGAGGGATATTAATGGTCATAAGTTCTAGGCTCTTAGCTGAGGCAGAAACCTCTTTTCCAGCCCCTGGTTGAAGAGTTATGGGGAGAAGAGACAGTTTAAGATTAATGATCAGGGGGGAAAAGTGTTGTGTGTTTTTTTAACTGTAGCTGATAAAATTGCCTTGACATCTCATTTTGTCAGCATTGAGCCCCGTTTTAAGCATCTATCAAAGCTAGGTTACAAGTGGAATTTCAAAAAAGGTGGTGTTTAGACAAGGGTACTATTTGCAACCCACATTGCTATGATTCACTCAACTTTCATGTAATTTAACTACAAATGCTCATAATTTTGGGGTGAATATGTGTGCTTGAGGGTTGCTAGTATTTTAGAAGCTCTAATAAATTTTAGGACACTTTCTCGAAACCATATTTTACTGCAACAGTCACCTGGCATCATTAAGTGTGGGACATTTGTCATATGTCAAATTTCCCAATAAATAAAAAATGCCCCTATTTGTAATAACACTAAAAAAAGGTGTAGTACAACACTCAGCAATGAGCAGGTCTCATAAAAAGCCATTAGCGTGCACACCTGATATGGGGGAAGAGAGAGACCAATTTGCTGAGGACATTTCAGAGAGAAAAGTCCAAGACCTTGAGTCATGCTTCATAAGATTCAATAACAGTGAGAGTTGATTGAGTGAATTCATTCATGTGTTCACTTATTCATTCTTTTATCTATTGTATTAAGGACCAAGCCCCTATCTAGATGCTAGGGAGTTCAAGGACATTCTTGGAGTCCTTCTCTGTCAATGGTGACATTCCCACCCTCAGGGCCTGGCTACATCTGCTGGCAGAGGACCCTAAGAATGTCCTTGAAGGACAGCAAGTCTGATCTTTAAGGACCAAAGTGCACAGGAGGTGAGGTAATATTAGCACACAAGCCTCCCTGGTATAGTAGCTGTTTAATTGTTTTATGGAGCAATAACCAACCATGGGAGTAGGAACACAAACGGTTTTAATTGGGGTGCTCATTGTGGAACATCATGATGGTGCTGTTAGAGTGCTGGTCCAGCAAGAACATTTCTTGGAGCAATGGAGCAGCACTGTCCCACATACTATGCCATCCATCCGCTTCCATGTTTTTGAGAGGAAGGAGCAGATGGAAAGGATGGATCGGTTATTTTGCTGTCTGCTTAGTGTCTGAAAATAGTAGTAACCTTCTTTTGAATGAAACAAGCTCCTGGACTTTTTTTAAACAATGGAAGTTGATAGGCAAATATCTCAAGAGGAAGATAATGGGTTTACTGCTAATGAATCAGGGAATGATTGAATGGCTAATTGAACACAGTTTTAAGTGGTTGTATAATTCTAAAAGCAGGAGAATCGGTAAGGTTGATCGTGGAGGTTACTACTATAACAATAATGCCTGCAGTATATATTACTACACTATGAGCTACATATATACATTATATCTAACCTTCTGAGCAATTCTGCATGATAGAGGGTACATTATTTAATAAGTTGCACAACATCACACAGCTTTCTAGTAGAAACCAAATGTTATTATACATCACTGAGTATCTTAAGAGATGAAGGCTTTGTTTAATAAACCAAGAGGCTTGTAATGCACATAGTGCAGCCATATTATTTAAATAGAAGCTACCCAAAGGAAATCAAAGCCTTTTTAACAAATAGAGTCTTCATTGTGGAAACAATCAATCTAATCAAGCATAATATTACCATATGGAGTTCATATACTCCAAAAGATTTGAAATTGTTTATGTTGATGGGCAGAAGATTTGACCATTTGCTCCCCCCCACAGGTCATCTATTTCTGTGTATTAACTAGGCATCTATATGAAGCTGAATAGACCAGGATGACCCACCATGTACTTAATGACCTCTTTCAGTTCTACTACATTCTGCACCTCTTATCTACACAGTTTACTGCTCTTTGGGAAAGAAATCTAGTTTCATCCTAGTATTTTTAGAAGGCACCACAGAGCCACCTCAGCTGGACATCATTAGAATAACAAATTCTATAATTTAGAAGCACCTCAGCATTCACTTTCTACTCTAGGACCCTAATGATCATGACCATAGAAAGGATTCTGCTATAAGTTAAAAACATTTTTAAAAACTTTACAATTTTCATGCTAGATTGTTCTTAAATATGTATAACTCAATTTTTATGTCTCTTTTCCTCAGCATCATTCAACATTTCCACATCTGTGCCTTGCATAAGTGCTTTCTTGTCTCAATCCACCCATTACTTCCATCAAGGAAAAATCAACAACTTTATTTAATGTAGGATTCTGATTCAAAACATGTAAGTAACTTCATATTTTCTCTGCAAAATAAATGTAGGTGAGACCCTCAAGTAACTTCATATTTTCTGTGCAAAATACATTTTATAGTCTGTATGACAGTCACTTGTTTAGTTATGCCGTTTCTTCTGAGAACACCAAAGAATAGAGCCTGGAAAATTTCTAAATTCTAACCACCAATTAGATGATGGGTTACTATCCTGTGGACCATTACACTTCACAGGAAAGCCTAAAGCAGTGAAAATACTGTAAAAGAAGGACAGCTCAACGAGAGCACTCAGAGACCAAATGCTAATGTGCTAACACACAAGCTATCCTTCTGTAAATTCTAAGAACAAGACCAGCAGATCTAACTGAAATATATTACTTTTGAGTCTCAGAAGGCATCACCAAAATTTTTAAAATTATTTAAAAAGTATAATTTAAACAGAATATGTATGTCCTGAGAATATAGAATTAAAAAATACATGTTCTGGATTGCAAGAAATTTATATTCTTGTTGAACTAAAATCTTTAAAAAATCAATTAATTTAAAGATTTAGATTTTGATAAGGTGTTTGAAAGAAATAAAAGTGAATAACAGTATAGACAGGGTCTAGACCTAGAGTTTAGAGTCAAATGAATAAAGTTGTCAGGGAAACCTTTCTGAGAAAGTATACTTTAGCTCAGAATTGATAAAATGTTACACTTTAAACATTAAACTAAAATTTTGTGTGAACAAAAAAAAAAAAAAAAAAAAAAGTATAAAACACAGAGTTGTAAAACCCAAAGGAAATAAGGGTAATTTAAAAGACACATTTATGTCGCAAAATAGTAAAACTTCAGGATTTGTTCTTTACAGCAGACTTCCATGCATTGATATGCATTCACTGGATGTGATTGAAAGCTCTAGTAAGTTATTGCAGGAAGATACACTCTGTCCACATTTAAGTAACAGAAGAAAGATAAAAAGCAGAAGTCTTATTAAAAACCCCTATCTATATTTTTGCCCAGGATAACACACATTTTCTGTTCAGATCACGTCTATGTAGGAAAAAAGGATTTGTCATGCTGGATTAGAACTGCTCTATTACATGTGCAATGGTGATTCTGGCAAGAGTCAAATAGTTCTTGTACCAAATGAAAGCAGAAACTTCCAAAACAGGCTGTAATACTTGCTGTGCTCTGGACAGCAGCCAGATTTCACCTGTAGTTATAGTTCATTGGACTCCAATTTTAGATAGAAGGTATTTTATTAAAAAAAAAAACTTCATACTATATTGTATATCTGAAGTTTGCTAAGAGGGTAGTTCTTGAAGGTTCTCATCACAAGAAAAAAATGTAATTATACATATATAGTGACAATTGTTAGACTTATTCTGGTGACCATTTCACAAGGCATACAAATATAATATTAAATACCAATTATACCTTAAGAAAAGATAAATTAACAAAAATGGTATTTAAGGCCTTATTTTATGAAGGTCTGTATAAAAGTTAATATGGTCACATCTTTCAGCATCCCTTTTCCTCCTCTAAAATAACTTTTTTTTACCCAACATCTGTACCCAAAGTGGAGAGTCATGAAAGGTTGAGGACACAGGAAGGTAAGAAGCTGGAGAGTTCCATGAGGCATGGTGAGGCAATAGCCATGCTCATCTTTTAGGCTGCCCTTTAAAGGTTTTCTTCTTGATTCAAACTAACTTCTTGATGTTTACTTTACTCTACTTTACATCTACTTATTTTAATACAAAAGACACAGTGTGTGAGTTGCTGTGGCCCATGAGCCCATGGGAATGGTGCCATTATTGTTCTTTAGAATTCACTCTGGCTAAAATGTAATAAAAGTTATGATGGACTTATTCCTATAAAGAGATGGTTAATTATGCATAGGATCTTTTCATGCCTACTTTAGGGGTTGTATCTTATACCTGTCTACAATTATGCTTTCTTTACCATTCTTATTTCCTCCATTTATAATTTTGTAAGTTATAAAATATATTGCTATATTTTAGTGTTAATTTGAGAATTTTAATGTGTATTTAAGTTAACAGAGTTTGAAGTCAGTCAATACTTTTACCTACAATCTAAAAAATATATGGGCATTAGAATATTTTAACTTTAATTTTATATTCTAATAACTATTATTTTAGTTTTATCTTATTTAACCTTAAGTTCATAAATTAGACACAATTATTAATTTATACAATCAATTTTTATTTGTATTTACTCACCATTCATTCTTCCATTATAGACCTTATTTCTGGGATTCTTTAAATTTTTCTTTAACCTTTCTTTTAGTGACAGTATGTGGGCAACAAACTTATTTTTGCTTGTCTAAAACGTTTTATTTTACCCCATTAAAAATATAATTTTACTGGTTATAGGACTTTAGAATTTCTAGGTTATATGTAGTTTTCTCTCATTGTCCTGAACTTATTATCCTATAGTTTTGTGTTTTCTATTATTTTATTAAAAAGATCCTTATTCTAATTTCCTCTCCTTTGTAGATACTCTTTTCTTTTTTGCAATCTTTAAGGTTTTCTCTTTGTTTGTGATATTCTGTAGGCTCACTCAGATGTATCTACATTTGGACTGCTTTGTATGTACTTGTTTGTAATTCCTTGGACTGCCTAAATCTGTGGTTAGATCTAGTCAACTTAAGTGAAATGGACAAATCCTTTGAAAGCACAAATTTCCAAAATTGACACCTAAAGAAATAAAACACCAAAATATCTCTATGTCATTGATGACATTGGATTGTAATTGAAATTCCCTTCAAAGAGAAAACTGCTAGTCCAGATGGCCTCCCTGACTATTAATTCTACTGTATTTTAAAAAATCTAAGAAAGTTATAACAATAAAAAAAACTTCCTGAAAATAGAACATGAGGAGATACTCCCCATTATATTTTATGAGGCCAGCATTACCCTAATATCAAAACCAGGTAAAGACTTTATAAGACAAAATAATCTCAAACCAATATGCCTTATTAATTCTCTTTATAGTTATTATGTCCATTTTATTGATAAGGAAACTAGAGTAACTTGTCCACATCAAATAGTTAGTGAGTGACTTAGTTGGGGCTAGAATTCAGGCAGTCATACGTACTTTTAATTACTAAACTTCTGCCTACAGGAGTTGACTACTTTTTCTAACAGAAGATATGATTTTTCCCCCTCTCAGATTCCAGACGTAATGTCCTGTCAAAGTACTGCTTTGACAAATATCTGGTATCCTGATAAACTTTGCAGGATAATTATTTGCTACAGGGAGTATCTACAGCTACACTGGACTGCCAGAAAGACAAAGTGGGATCTAGAGCAAATTAAGCCTGAAACATCACTGGAGGAAAAAAAAAAAAAAAAAAAAAAAAAAAAAAAAAAGACAAAACTGAAACTGTCCTACTTTGGGCACATCATGAGAAGCAGGGTTCTTTGTAAAAGACAAAAATGCTGGGGAAAAATAGAAGGCAGCAGGAAAAGAGGAAGGCCAAATATGAGATGGATTGACTCCATAAAGAATCATAGGTATAAATCTAGAGGAACTGAGCGGGGCTGCTGAGGACAAGATATTGTGGGCATCACTCATTCATAGGGTCTCCAGGAATCGGAGTCAACTTATTGGCTCACACACACATCTACAGGAGTGCCTAGGGTTCCCTAAAAATAAGACAGCCTCACTATAAATGTATATTTCATTGCATCTATAAATACTAGCATCCCTTTTATTTTGTTATCAATTTTTAAAGGAATTGAAAGATGACAAAGCATTATGTGCAAAAACATGCAAATATTTTAACAACACTTGACAAGAATAATAAAAACCAGAGTTAGAGAAAAAGAGAGCAATTATTTTATCCACTCTACTCAATAATCCCTTCAGGCAGTTCTGCTATAACATTTATAATAGGTAGTTTTGTTTCATCACTGTTGATATGAAAATTTTAATAAGAAATCACAGTTTCAATTAAAAGGAAAAGTTGTCTGAACTGCTAGATTTATTCTTGAATATGCCAACATGTATCTTACCACCTGGTCTACACACATGAAACATGAAAAGAAGAAGAAAATCTTATATTTGTGAAACAAATACAACTTAGAACATTTTTCATACCTGATATGCCATTTGATACTCAGATCTGTGAATTTTTCAGAATGGTCACAGTTGCTCTACTTCTCAGAATAAGCAGGGAGACCCAGAGGCATTAAATGGTATGCTTGTCCAGGATTACATAACTAAGGAGCAAAAAATATGGCAGAAGCCAGTCATTCTAATGTTAATTTTTTTTGTTATTCTGCAATGTGTGCTTATTGTCTCTTAAATTGATATAAATATTCCTCAAGTTTTTTTTCTTTTCAAATAATATGATTTAATTTGGGTATAGATATAGAGGCCTTGTAGTTTACATTTTAAATTCTGCACATGGAGTAAAGCATTAGTAGAAGATCATCATGTAATTGACACTCTTTCATAGGAATCCATGACAGAGTTACAGCTATGGCAAAATCTAAGCATTGTGGTCACTGCTCTTGCATTTAGAAAATGTCTGATTGAAGATAATGTCTGGCTTCAATGCTGCACTTCTGAATTTTAAGGCTATGTATTATGAGTCAACTTTTTTGAGTGTGTGTTATGAGTCGTAGTTTATGTACCTGCTAATTGCCACAAACACTAAAGGAACAGATGTATAATTTTGCTGTTTGTAAAGACATTGACATACACTGAAAGCAAACATGGTGATAAGGCAGTAATCTTTTCTCTATGTAAAAGGGGCTATGAAATAGAATTATCTCTGCTGTAAGAGGAAAACATTAATATCTTCTACATAAAATTAATAGCTTCTACAAAAATGTCCTCAATAGATTATAAGACAATCTTTTTTTTTTTTTTTTTTTTTTTTTTTTTTTTTTTTTTTTTTTAATCATTTAACCATAACTAGCTAGCTGAATTCAACTTTGTTGATACTCAGTCTGGTGTTTTGTTTTGTTTTGTTTTTTTAACATTCCTGCATGGAAGCTGGGAGAATCTATCACAGCTGAATTTGTGGGCATAGTCTTTCAGAAATAAACAGGCAGGCAAAGTAGTATTTCTTTGCAAATTCAACCTATTCCAGACACATGAAACAGTGACCATTGTTGTAGTTTTTTAATTACTAGGTTAAAAATTATCTAATTCTGGCGTGTTTCGCAGCATCTAAAAGCATTCAAGTGTCTGGATAAGGGGCTGCATGTAAAGTAATAAAGAGACTAGATATGAAATATAAATTTGGAAGGGATTTTGGGGAGCCAGAGGAGACCTAGCTTCAGTAACCAAGTTCCCTGAATCTCTGGACCCCTAGGTTCTTAATAACACAAACTAGAGGCCCAGTGCATTAAATTTGTGAAAGGGATGTCCCTTAGCCCAGTCTGCACTCTCTCTAACCTGGAACCCCTCAAGGGATGTCCAACTGTCTACTTAGGCCCAATCACACCAGCAGTCGAACATCCCTCTCACAATCCAGGACTGCTGGCTCCCAACCACTTGCCTGCCTGCCTGCCTGATTGCCCCTAACCACTTCTGCCTGCCAGCATGATCACTATCTAATCACTTCCCTGCCAGCCTGATTGATCCCTAACTGCTCCCCTAACAGCCCAATTGCCCATAACTGTCCTCCCCTGCAGGCCTGGTTCCTCCCAACTGCCTTTCCCTGCTGGCCTGATTGCCCACAAATTCCCTCCCCCGAAGGCCATCTTGTGGCAGCCATTCTGTGTCCATGTGGGACGGCCATCTTTGACCACATGGGGATGGCCATCTTGTGTGTTGGAGTGATGGTCAATTTGCATATTACTCTTTTATTAGATAAGATTGTCCTAAGGCAAAGCAGATATATATATATATATCGAAGGCAAAGTTAAATATACAGTAGGCATTGTCAGGTTGGAGGAACTGCCTTCAGCTGCTCAGCTGTTTGGCCAACAGCAGGTAATAACATGTAGATTGAAATGCCCTCAGCTATCTGGTAACAGGCAATAATATTTTTTGGTTTGGGGAAATGTTTTCAGCCGTTCCAGCAGGCAGTATGATTCAGCCCTGCTGAATATAGAAGCCCATCAACCTTTTGAGGACTTGTCACATTTATTATACATGCTGGAATTAGCTTCCAGCAGCTTAATAACTTGAATGTTTATTTAATAGCTTGATTTAACTCTTTATTACTTAATTATAAAAACAATAATAATCTATTCACTTATGTATTAAGTGTGTTTGAGGATATTTATATAGAAATGAAATAATCAATGTATAGGATACTTATTCTGTCCTCAGCAGAGTTTACAAATGAATAAAGAATTTGCCAATATACATCAATTACCAAAAAATAAGCTGGTACCATTAGAGGTGATGTGCAGCTGAGGGAGAGGTCACTTGGTCAATGCTGAGTAGGGAGTACTTGCTGTGGGAAGTGACATTTACCCTGGGACAGGATAAATAGGCTCACTAGGAAAAAATAGAAGGGAATGCAGAGAATGTAATTTAAAAAAAAGAGGGACTGAGAAGATGAGACGTCATAACACATTTTTGAAAATTGTTCGGCATAATATTGTCTGAACCATTCTTCATGAAGTGATAAATGTAGTTTTATATAATACCATTATGCAATAATTTATTAAATGTATGATTTACCTTAAAAGATAATACATTTTTGGCAGGTTTCATTAACTTAAACTGATATTTTCCACAGCATTTTTATGAGCAGAGTAATTACCTCTATATCTTAAAAAAATGTAATTATAATTTTAATTCCAGAGTTTTATTAAAATATTATGTGGGCCACTATCGATGCTGTGTGTATAAGCAATCAATGTGTCAAATCACTGTCTTCCTACTTATTCTCACTCCTGACAAAGTGTTTTTAAATTTTGAAAGCTTCCAATTTTCTTACAGATGTGCTCAAATTACAAGTATTTCAAAGAAAGCAGCAATCTTATCAAGGTTAGGTGAATATGAATCAAGATGCACACTATCTTTAATATCCACTAACCAAATATGTATCTTGATTACAAAGAACCAAACTGTACAGCCATTTTTATGGTGAAAATAAATATTTATTGTATGTTAGACTTTGACATGGTAGGGTAAAAAAATCAGGGGCCACTGCTAGGCATACAAGTGAGCATAAGTTAGTTTAGGTCTGAAACCTTGTGCAATTCCGTTGGTACCTTCTTACCCTGAAGGGTCTGGTAGTATGTAGCACTGAACCCATCCATCTTCTTTTACATCAAGTTCATGAAGCTGGACTCTGTACTTCAATATTTAACAACCCCTCCCCAATTCTGTCCTCTTGCCCTTTCTTACAGGTAAATGGTAATGAGGACAGCCTTCATTCTCCTGAATTACTCAGTCTAAATAAAAATTACTTGGGCCTCAAGCTCAACTCATTGTGCATTAGACCCTTTAGGCATTCTGATGAAGTCCATAAACCTCTTCCCAGAATAATGTTTTTATATGCACAAAATATGACTCATAGTATTAAAAGGGAGCTATTTATTTTGAAATTCTATTATTACAATAAAAACTTGGTATAATAATGTTTCCTTATTAACCTCTCAAATAGCAATATCTAGCCTGGCCAGTGTGGTTCAATGTGATTGAGCATTTACATATGAACCAGAGGATCATGGTTCAATTCCCTGTCAGGGCACATGCCCGGGTTTTGGCTCAATCTACAATAGGGGCATGCAGGAATTCCCAAGGAGGATTCTTTCAGGTATTTCTGATTTTGGTGAACCCTTACCCTATATGCAATCAATGATTCTCTCTCATTATTGATGTTTATCTCTCTCTCTTCCTCTCTAAAAACAATAAAAATATATATTTAAAAATAATAAATAGCAATACCTAATAATATGTCTTAATGATGCCATATTTCTTAAAGTAAGGATGAGTGTAAATGATGTTTTTCCAATACTGAAATAACTCCAATTGCTATTAAAATATCTACACTTCTGGTGAAAAAGTCACAGGTACTGCTAATTTGATTTCATTTGTTGGCTATTTTAAAAACTAATGAAAATGCCACATTTGAGTCAGATGTTAGTAAAAGTTAAGATGTAATATGTTAACTTTATTCAACCTAGTTCCCGGATTTCCTTTTTATCTTGTCTATGCACTCTAGGTTAACCCCTGCTTCAATTACGTAAAATTGGGAATTAGTGCGTGACAGCTGAGGAGCAGCAAAGTGCCATGAAGAACATGAGTTTTATAATCAGTGAGACCCAAATTTCAATCCAGGATATGCCACTTACCTAGTTACAAACTCTGAATAAGTTACTAAAATTCCCAGCTCACTTTCTCTCGCAGTACAAGCAATAAAAACTACCTCACAGTGCTACTGAGTAAAGGCTGGTCACCCAGTGGTTGCCCCCTATCCCTTTCTGGTAAAGCCAGCTCCTTCACGTAGGGAAGGTCTTCATGGGCAGGATTTCCTGAATCTTATTACATCCACCGAGGTAGACCACATCACAGCAACTTTTAGAACTATCCCAGCTAACTCTAAAGAACATTACTTTCTTATTTTCTCCTCTTCTTCTTTTAATCTTCTTTGACAGTTGCCATCTATGACTTGTATATGTATTTAGAGGTCAATTTGTCCTTTAAAATGTAAAAAAGCTGGTATGTTATCATCCCACATTTAATGTGTGTGAGATAATAATCTGTCATAAAAACTTCTGTGAATATTACTAGGGCAGATTCACTCAGATATTGCTGCCCAGTCTCTGGTTTTGGTGAACTTAGACCCATGTTTATCTCATCTTTTTCTCTTTTAGATGCTAAACCTAATGGATAATGGGTCACTTTTCTATGGTACCCTTCTTTTGCCTACACTCCTCAAAAAATATCCTCTATGATAATAAAAGCATAATATGCTAATTACACCAGATAGCCGAACAACCTTCCAGACATCCTTCCAGAAGCCACAACAGTGGAGGCTGAGGCAGAGTGGTTAGGAGTGATCAGGCAGGCAGGCAAGTGGTTAGGAGCCAGAGGTCCCAGATTGTGAGAGGGTATAGTTTTGGCTGAGGGACTCCCCGCCGCACCCCCCACCCCCATGCACAAAAATGTCATGCACCAGCCTCTACTATATAATAAAAACCTAATATGCAAATCGACTGAATGGGTGAACAACTGGTCATTATGACTTGCTCTGCCTACCAAGGTGTAGATGCTCAATGAAGGAACTGCCCTCAGCCTGCAGGCCCCAGGCCAGGCAAGGTGGGTGCCACTGAGGGGGGTGACTGGTGGTGGCAGTGGGGGGCAGGGACGGTGAGCAGGTGGTGCCAAGCTGGCCAAGGCAGGTGCCAGTGAAGGCTCCCCTATCACCCTACAGTCGCCCCACAGATGGGCTCTGAGCACCAGCCAGGCCTAGGGATCCTTTCTATGCACAAATTTCATTCACTGGGCCTCTATATATCAATAATACACCCAGGACATTTTATAAGCAGACTGGACCAATGCTTTGGGCAATGGAGAACTCTATACCTACATGCTGTTTAGCCCCCTTTTCCTTCTCTCCTATCCTCACAGCTGTTTTCCCAGACCTTGTACCTTTGGGCTCTGCTACCAAACTGATTCCCTTTCTGCTATTAGGCTGAGTAATTTAGCTCTTCATCACTTAATATTTGTGGAGCTTACTTTGTAGCTCCTAAGATATTAATATCTCCTCTCATAAAGGGGCCATCTCCTCCTTAGTAGCAAAGAATTGGCAGAGATGTTTCTGGCCTCCTTCTTCCACCAGTCTCTGAATAGGAAGGATAACAATAGCAGATTTTTTTCCCTCACGACTGAGGCAAATTTTTCCACTTATCTTAGAAGTCAGCAAGAGGTAGAGTAACTTATGATTTTAAATAATGTGTCCCTCTGTTGCCATTGCCTGACAGTTATTTGGTGTACCATCTGCTTTTCCCACTGCAGTCCTAGCTCCTTGAGGAGAGAGTTAATACACAACCTCCTCATTGCATAGCAAGGTGCTTTGCACATAGTGTTTCTTGAGGAGAAAATGAATGAATGGGCAAATGGATGAATCAGGAAAGAGGGTTTTGCAGCATTACTATAGCTATTCTCTGAGTGGACTTAAATGTTTGATTAATGAGCACTAGATTGCTGGGTGAACAGGGGCATATGCCAGCCATATGGTCAATATGATCTTCTCAGTGAAATTGCCTTTTAAATTATTATTGTAAATGGAAATGTGTATACAGAGCTATTAGGGGAAATAATAAAGATGTAAAATCATACTAAACCCTCATACTATAAAGAATCTAAACAGAATTGCCTATTTTTCTGATGCAGTATAACAAAGTGATTAAGTACATGGGATTTAGAATAAAGCAAGCCCAGGTACAAATGCTGGCCTGTCACATCCACGCCAGATAACTTTGACAAATTAGTTATATTCATTTTTTCTCACCAGTAAAATAATTATTAAAGAAGAGGTATTGTGAGAATTAAAAGAGAGAGAGAATTATCTATAAAGCCCCTGGCTTACTTAACATAATGTTTGCTTCATAATCAGTAAAAATAATAAGCTACTTACAATAATGCCATGTCTGTCATTATTAAAAAGAAGCAATAATAACTAAACCACTTGATGTTGAGAAATGTGCTGGGTGCTAATCTCAGATTTTTTCAGCTTCAACAGCAGAATCAGTTAATTCTTCTGGTAATTGTTGGAGTCAAATGCAATTTTGTAATTGTCTGCATTCCAATTATTTTTAGCTGTGTTCAAGAGGTACAAATTAAGCCATATGAGACACCTGTAGTTCAATGAGATCATAAGAAAGTGAAAACAAAATCTAGTATGTTATTAGGAAAAGGAAGTTGTCAAATCAGTCCTGATGTAATCCAACCCATGGCACACTTTTACATATTTTATTCTAAATTGTGAGGGAGAGCTAGTGGTACATACACTTCATGATAGCTTTTATGGTCTACCATCGGGAAATTGTTGCATAGACATGTTATTTCAAAGATTTATAAACTATCTTAAAGTTGTATTCCCAAAGTATAGAAACTCTTGAGACTATGTTGTTAAAAGGACTGAGTTCATTGAACAGGATGCTGTCCAAAAACTAGCGCAGGCTTTCAGCATTACTGTGTCAATTTTAAGTTGGAACAACCTTCTTTTCTATTTCAGTGTTTGTGATTTCCCAAGCCTGGTGATTAGTTTTTGTTGGACCGATTGTGATGTAATTTTTCCCTTTGTACTGAAGGCCTTATCAACAATTGTGTGGACATTTTAGCTCCACATAAACTCCGAGAAATGTGAGAAATAGAACTTCATCAAAGGGCAAACAGGATCCCATGCTGTTCTCTCTCCACACATTTTTGGGTAATCAATGTCCATTTAGTTGTGTTTTCTAATGCATGGTGTTTGCCCTATTACATAAAATGAATATTTTGTATGCATGTTAATAGCATTTATTGAGCTGTTTCTGGTTTTATAAAACTAGAAAGACAATATTTTTTGAAAAACTCTTATGACTGTCTTATTGCAGGGAGTGAGGAGCCACAAAGGCCTAATACATGTGGTGTTGCTCCTTAGCCACCCAAGACATTCCAGCTCTTGGGTCCCTTCCTCCCTCCAGGCACCTGCACATCTCCATCCCTTCAGGACAACCCACTACATAGCCTGTGTGTCAGACCCTCTTTCATTCATTCACCTGGGTGGGTACTACTGAGCAGAGAAGTGAGGGACCAAAAGAAAAGACATTTTTAATTGTTAATACTTATAATTCATTTCCTGTCAGGAACATTAAAATCTTATATTCCTAAATAAATGCAGCTTAAAGGTATCAGTCCCCAGGAAGTCTCTGCTTTAGAGTTGAGGTGCAGAGGAGATGAAAGGTAGGAAATACTGCATTTGGAAGAAAGATGAAAACCTCTGCTCCTTGTCAATAGTACATCTCTGGGGAGGGACTTCTATGCATTCCTTTTCTTTGTTGGAACAACCTTTAATTTGATTCTTTTCTAGCCTAATAGATGTCCCCATATCTAATTCAAGAGTGGAGTAATTTAGAACAGGAGTTGAGGGTTGGGAAGAAATTTGCCTAACAACTGAAATGCGAAGAAATTGATCCTCTGTCCTGGCAGGTGGACAGGTGAGAAGTAAAAGACTAGCCATTCAAAAGTACCTGTTGAATTAGATACCAAATAACTAATGCAGAAAAATTATACCCAGCAAGTAAGTATTTTCCTTCAAAGCAGTATTCCAAGTACAAATCCATTTTACCCTGGAGATTCCCTCTGGAAATTCTTGATCTCTAACTATTTTTAGTCACCAAAACTCTGTGAAGTTATTCTGGAATCCTCACTCTCCCTCACTCATCACCATTTGTCCTAAATCAAGTTTTGATAATTTTATAATCTAAACATTTTACAAACATGGACATTTCTTCCCTTCTTTAGCCCATATCACTGCTATCTCTCACCCAAGCTTTACAATAGACTGCTGATAAGCATTCTTGTCTCTAATCTTTTCCATCTCACATTTACTCTCCAACTAGCAGCCAGAGCTACTTCCCTAGTCCTTTACTAGCCCCCCTTGACTTGGGGGTAATGACAAAACTCTCTAACGGTTTTTATAGGCCTTTGCAATCTGCTTGTTGCCTATATTTCTAGTGCCCTCCCTGTCACTCTATCTCACTTTTATCTAACTAACCTCTCTGAGATAACTTCTCCCTCCTGGACCTCCAGAAAGCATCATTATCTGCCACTTAGGCCTTACTTTCTCTGGTCCATTCCTACTTTTCCTTCAGGAATCAACATAAACATTCCTCCTGACGAGGCCTTCACCAACACTCTGAATTATATCAATTCCTTCTGCACCAACTTCCAGTGCTGTGAAATTTTCCATCAAAATATCTCTCATACTTTATTGTAATTCTTTGTTTGTCTATTTAACATGCCAGATTAAAAAATATATGGAAGTAGAACCTAGGTTTTATCTTTTGCCCTAAATAGCTTCAGTTCCTAGCAAGCACTCAATAAATATCTATTTAAATTACTTTCAAATTTAAACATGAGACTCTTACCTCCACAGTTCCCAAAAGAATGCATGTGCAACTATGTATAAATGTGTATACAAGTGTGTGCATGCATGTGTGTTCTCACCAAAGCAAATGAATGATGAGACCCTGCTCCCAACAAGCTCTGAGAATCCTGAAAGAGGGATACTTCCATTTCCATCTCCTAAAATGAGAGCATAAGTATTTATTTCCAGATTCAATCTGCCAATTAGGAACCCTCCCTTTTCTCCCCCTGCCCCTGGAAGTCCTTGGAGAAGAATTTGAAAACCTGAGAAGAATTTCTTTTGTTTAGAGGCCTTTCTGCACCCAATCTTTATGGGGCCTAAATTTTCCAGAGAAGTCATAACATCAAACAGAATGTCTCACAGACTCCCTAAGTCCACCTGCAGAATTCCAGCCAGGCATTCTGATGTTGCTTCAGAAAATGTGGACACTGGTCTGACACAGAATCACTCTGAGAGCAGGTTGCTTACTCTGTGCTGCTTTTAGAACTGGATCATTGAGAGAGAGAGAACAGCTTCTATGACTGTTTCAAGTTCTGTGTTCCCTACCTGGCACCGGGTCAGAGGGGGGAGAAAGCTGGTCTTTCATTAAAGGAGCCATACTGCTGCCCCTTTAATTCTACCTTCTACAGTTGCATGCTCCACTTCAGGTATGAAGTGAGAGACTGCATAACAAGGACTCATCATATCACTCTATACTTAGTAAAGCTCTATAAATATTAATATGATTAATATATTAATTTAGTTGAATAAACAATAGAGGTTTAGTAACTTCCCACAGGTCTTAATGCTACTTCACCTGATCATTTAATATTCATAAGGAGAACTGAGACCTATTTTTACTGTATTTCACAGGCTTCTTTATTAAACTAGAAAAAATGAAATTCTTATTACTTCAATTATGCCATCTTAGTCATCCTATAATCTTTTAAGCACTGTTCATATACATGTCAATATGCAAAATACTAATTCTTATAAATAATCAAAGTGTAGCTTTTCTTTTTTTTACTATGGAGTAGTTTTCATTTTAAATTAATTATTCCTGAGGAAAGATACTCATGCTATGTTAATTCATGGATCAAAAGCATAAATTAGACAGAGTTGATTAAATGCTTCATATATTGTAAATGGTAATTGCAATGATAAGAATGGGCTTACTGCCTTTGAACAAATATCTCTTTTCTTTATTGGGGAATGTACCTGTGAATTCAACAAACCAAATACTAATGTACCTTAACAAGAAATATATAACAAACTACAAAATCTGAAATAGATTTTTAACTGCCAAAATCTTTATATCTTGGATGAATTTTTTTTCTATTTTCTTTTTTTTTGTCTCTGTAGAAAACTAGAGGGCTAAAAAAGCAATAATATGTACCTTGTAGTTCTTGAAAAAGATAATTTTGTCACCTAAAATTAAAGAACTAACATTTAACTGCCTGGCCATAGAGAGTAGCTCCCCCTTGAAGCATGGCTTATGAATTTTTGAATTTCAAATATGTCTTAGAGATCTAAGTGACTAAAACATGTTTCCTGCAACACAAAGTACATCAGTCCAGCTAGTTATCAAATCACATAGTTGGCATATTATGTTATTATATTATTTCTACATTTACTTGAATAGAGATGATCTAAGAGAGTACAGTAGTTCTTGCTTATCATTGGTTTCACTCCTCAGATTCAGTTATCCACAGTCAACCACAATCTGGAAATAAATTAAAAATTCCAGAAATAAACAGCTCATAGGTTTTAAATTGATACCATTCTGAATAGCATGATAAATCCCATGCCCTCCTGCTCCATCCTGCCCAGGTCATAAATCATCCCTTTGTGCAGTCTCCATACTATATGCACTTCTCTCCTTTTAGATGCTTAGCACCCATCTCGGTTATTACATCAACTGTAGAGGTATCATAGTGCTTGTAATCAAGTAACTCTTATTTTACTTAAGAATGACCCAAAGGCAAGAACAGTGTTGCTGGCAATTGGATATGCCAAAGAGAAGCCATAACATAAAGTGCTTGTTTCCTTTTAAGTAAAAAGTGTATGTGTGTGTGTGTGTGTGTGTGTGTGTGTGTGTGTGAATAAACATAGCATATACCTATCTATTCCCTGCATCAATGAGTTTCTCCACTTTTTAGATTTAATATGTAAGTGAGATCATGCAGTATTTGTCTTTCTTTGCTTAACATATTTCACTTAGTGTAACGCTCTTAAGGCCCATTATGTTGTCACAAACAGTATTTCCTTCTTTTTCATGGCTGAATAATATATAAGTTATTCATTTCAAACAGAGGTGGGGAATGTGTATGTATGTATGTGTGTGGGGGGAATGGATGAAGGTGGTCAAGGTACCAACTTCCAGGTATAATATTAATAAGTTCTGACTATAGTCATTAATACTATATTGTATTTGGAAGTTGCTAAGAGAGTAGATCTTAAAAGTTCTCATCACAAGGAAAAAAATATATAACTACCTGACATGATGAATGTTAAGTAAACTTATTATGGCATTCATTTTATAACATATACATATATCAAATCAAATAGTTGTATACCATAAACTATTACAGTGATATATGACAATTATATCCCAATAAAACTAGAAAAAAAAAACATGTATAAGAGATTTGGAACCATCCAAAGTTTCAGGCATCTATGAGGGTCTTGAATAGACCTCTTTCAAATCAAGGTGAACTATTGGGCATGAGAAATAACATATAAATAGAATCAACACAACTTTTCTCCAGTTTTGACTATTTAGGAAATGTTTTCTTTTAAAACATTTAAGTAATAACAATTATAATGAGCTAAAGGAAGCAATCGTTATACTGAGAAACATCATTTAGAGAGTACTCTACATAAATGCTTAAACTAGAACAAAATAAAAGCTCAAAATTAATGAGCTATGGGTACAATTTAAGCAGTTAGAAAAATATCAGAATAAATTCAAATAAATTAGAAAGAGGTAAATAATTCAGATGAGAGTAGCTATTAATTAAAGAGAAAACAAAAGTATAATAGAGAATATAAATAAAATCAAAATTTTCTTCTTTGAAAGGAAAATGAAATAGACAAATCTCTGGTCACCTTTCTCAGGAAAGTTAAAAAAAAAAGCATAAATTTAAAATAAATATTAAGAAGGAAAAGTAGAGAAATAAATACAGATCCAGAATAATTAAACTAAAACATCCTATCTAATAAAGAGGATGTTTTAGTTTAATTATTTAAGACCCTCATCTCATTGCAAATATGACAGTGTCCACACCCAGTAAGGAGGAAATATGCTAATTGACTGCCCCACCCTCAAAGATGGAAGTGTCCACAGCCACAAGATGGCAGCATTCAGTCTCCTCAGCCTGCCGGGATGGCAGGCACGCAGAAAGGTCAGGCCCTCCCCAGGAGTCCTGGCTGCTCTGTGCGCCTGCCTCCAGAGTCCCCAGTCCTCGCAGCCCTCCAGCTACCCAGGGTCAACCCAAGGTGCAGGCAAGCCTTGGATGGTGGCTGCTCAGCTGCCCAGAGCCACCTGAGGCTCAGGTAACTAGGGCCAGCCAAGGCCTTCTCTGTTGTCAGTGGCAGCAGCAGAAGGGTGATGAGGTGTCTCCTACCCTGATCACCAGGTCACCTGCCACCCCTGAGGGCTCCTGGACTATGAAAGGGGGCAGGCTGGCCTGAGAAACACCCCTCTGCTCCAGTGCATGACTTTTCATGCACTTTTCATGCATTTTAGTAATAAAATGAATAATGTAAACTAATATATTTTAATATCATGAAAATAAATGAAATGAGTATATATATCTCCACACACTAATAAATGGGTAACATGCTAATTAGAGCAGACATCTTCCAGATGTCCTTCCAGACAAAGCTGCAGCAGCTGCCCGAGGCTCAGGCAATCCACAGTGGCTGCAAGGGACAAGGCTCAGGAAGCCACAGTGGCCGGCAGTGGCAGTGCAGAGTTGTGATGGGGGCATTGCCTTCTCCTGATCGGCTGGTCACCTCCCGCAGAGGAAGACCAGACTGGTCTTAGGGAAGTGGGCCTAAGCCGTCAGTAAGACATCCCCTGTGGGCTCTCAGACTGTGAGAGGAGCGAGGCCAGGCTGAGGGACCCCCCCCCCCCCAATGCACAAATTTTCATGCACCAGGCCTCTAGTACTCTAGTGTATGTGTGTGTGTGTGTGTGTGTGTGTGTGTGTGTGTGTATGTTACAAATATTTTCTTCTCATATTCCCTATAGGTTCATTTTTTTATTGTTTTTGATGAGCAATGTTCTAAATTCCATGTAGCCAAATTTAGTAAGATCAAGCCTATATGGGCAGTCAGACATTCCTTGAGGGGGTCCCAGATTGGTGCAGGCTGGGCTGAGAGACACACAACCTGTGCATAAATTTTGTGCACTGGGCCTCTAGTATGAATATAAATATGGAAAATATATAAACTGTATATACAGTACACAAAGACACAAAAGGAAAGTGAACAGACAAGGCAATTAATTCAATAAACTGAATAAATAGGAACTAAATTCCACTAATTTCAAAAAACTGCTGTACATTTAATGACTTCAGAAAATCATTTGTGGCTCAAGAAATGAAAGCTATACATTTCCTAATGAGAAAAATGTTAATGTCGTATTTTGTAATTTTAAAAAAGCTTCTTTAGCCTGGCCTATGTGACTCAGTGAGTCTGTTGTGCGGGTAACTGTCACATATACTAAAAAAAAGCCACTTACTGTTGTTCACCTATAAAATGGAGTGATTGAGAAATAGCTGCCCTAAAGGAAAAGGGACCAGTGTAGAAAGATGACAGCTCTTAGCCATTAATCAAAAGTTGCTTTTAACTTATCCAACCATAAATTGGAATTATTGGTAGCTTAGCCACATCATAAAGAATCTTTCCAACATTAGTATCATGAAGGCAATGATGATATTGGTGATAATAATATCTGTCATCTATTGACAGCTTACTCCTTGCCAAGAATCATGTAAAAATTTTGCATACTCCCAATTGTTACTCATCATAGTAAGGGTTATCCTATGTAATAAAAGCCTAACATGCAAATCAACTGAATGGTAGAACAACTGGTCACTATGATGTGCACTGACCACCAGGGGGCAGACGCTCAATACAGGAGCTGCCCCCAGCCCACAGGCCCCAGGCTGCCAGTAGCCCTGCCGAGGGAGGCAATCAGCAGCAGTGGTGAAGGGTGAGGCCAGAAAATGGGCAGCACCAGAGTGAACAAGGTGGGTGCCTTCACCCCCGTTGCCCCACCAGTCACCCCACAAATAGGCCCTGATCTCTAGCCAGGCCTAGGAACCCTACCTGTGCATGAATTTTGTGCACTGGGTCTCTAGTAGGTATTTTTAACTCTAATTTACAGGTTCAAAAACTGAGCCTCATGATTATAATTTGTTGACATGAAACTTCCAGCAACCATCCTCTTGCCACATACAGAAAATGTTCCTGGAAAGAGGCCATATGGTGTCAACAAGAGCTGAGACCTTGAGGAAAGGTCACTGAACTGATGAAATCATTTAAACCCTTGAACCAGCCATGCTTAAAGCTAGATCCCCTTTTTGGTCACTCCTAATTTATAGGTCAATGTCATTTCTTTCTAGGTTAAGCTAGTTTGTCTTGGGGTTCTGCACTATACTATCAAATGAGTCCTATTATGAATGATTGGACACTCACAAAATACTTGAGATGTATCCTGCACAGATGATAATATTTGTCCTTCACAAAGTTTAGAATATCTTAGAAATGAGAATCACTGAAACCTTGGGCTCTCTTTAAAACACACTTCACTGAAGCATTAAGGCACAGTACCCTCACATACTTAAATGGCACTCATACACAACAGTCTGTGACTTTGTACCCTGGGGCACCATCAGAAGACACTTCAGACTGGCTCCAGAGACATCCAGCCTGTGGCTAAATTCTGAGAGTGACACCAAAGTTGATTTTGTACAAAAATATAAATGTTCCCTGCAATATCAGAAGTCAGAGGTTAGGGCATGCCAATTCTTCCTAAGAACTTATTATGGACCTTATTATTCAAAACTGCATCTAGGTCAGTATCTGTCAAAGTGTGTTTTACAAAAGAATAATTTTGTGAAATAAGGCAAGGCAATCACGGTCTCTCCTATGGGTCTCTTTGCTATTTACCTAGTACCCAGCACAGTGGCTAAGTACACATAATAAATACTAAATAGATGCGATGTGCTTTAATGAAAACTTTTAAGAGAAAATGGTCTTTGGTCATATGTGGACTCATCCTATATAATAAAAGGCCAATATGAAAATTGACCGAATGCCCAAAAGACCAGTCACTATGATGCCTACTAATTACCAGGGGGCAGAGGCTCATTGCACTCTCACAGAGGGAGCACCAGTCAGCCAGAAGCCCTGAGCCAGGCTCATGACTGGGGAGCGCAGAGGCTGTTGTAGAGCCTTTTCAGCCTTTGTATTATAGTAGTTGGATATCTCCCAAGGGCTCTGGGACTGTAAGAGGGTGCAGATGAGGCTGAGGGACCCCTCCAAGTGCACAAATTTCATGCACCAGGCCTCTAGTTGCAAATTATTGTACCTGTTGATCACCACAAAATAGTACCTGCTCATGATGAGTGAGGGCTGAGATCCAGGAAGTGCTTTGCCAAACTTTATTGCAGGACTTCTTAGCAGCCTGTGAACTGTGGATATTTTAACTGGTGGTTTGAATACCAGATATATCTTAAATTCTATTTAACTAGACATCTTTTCCCTTATCGCCTCAGAAGAAACAGAATTAGCAGCTTGCCTCATAGGTCATAGAAGTGACAGTTCTTTGCCAATTCTTTTTCTAACTCATGAGATTCTTAGGGATGGTGTCTCTGAGGAGAAAGCATATCCACTGTACTGGATATAGCTGTCAATAATTTTTTAAGCATGTCTGTCAGATACGGTAGCAAAATGCTATGCAATAGTGTTCATAGCTGAGGATAGAGTTTTTTCAAACTTCATTCAATCACCTCATTCTTGACAGTTTTAGATTATTCCCTCCTTTATTGACTTCTCTGAAAGAAGACTGTGAGTTTTTTAGAGCGTTTTCACATACAGTAGTATCTGATGAATTGGTGTTTCTTCTGTCTTAAAACATTCTATAAAGCAGTTGTTTGTGACATCTACCCTCTTTTTCATCCTTTTCTCTTTTTAAATAGAATCAACTCCCCCCCCACCTAAAAAAATAATAAAAGTCCTGAGATCAGATCATCATAATCTTTTTGATAGACAGTGGTGGTAAAACAACAGTCTCTAGAAATGATTGTGAATAAAGTGTAAAGATGTAATTTTCTATGTAAAGATTAATGTATTCTCCATAGATCAAAAGATTTTTAACACCCTCCCCCAAAGGACATGTAATAGTAAACACTGCAGTTTACTAATCTTGGACTGAGTTCATGAGCTAATCAATCATTAAGAAACTATTCATTTACAGAAGGTTAATTACCAATATCTATATGGGATGAATCAAAAATTTATTTTCTATGTGTTCCCTCTTATTTATTCCTTATCCCTATCCTATGCTCCTTTCCATCAGATAAAGGATAGAAGCTGACCCACAACAATTTAATTTTATAACTTCCAGAATCCGTGTCTTTCAGCAAATGAACCAAAGAGAGGCACTGATGAGAATTTGTAAGTATGAGGAAAGGAGAAGCCTCAATGATTCAGTTGGCAAATTTGGTAGCACCGTGTCTTTTTACGTGTCTTTTTATGACAATATCTTCTACCTCACAAGCCAGTCATGCTTCCAGCTACCTCCAGGCAAACACCAACTGGGACATTCCAGTGATCCACATTTTCACCTTGTCCCTTCAGTCTCCAGATGAGGACAGCTTCCTACTATTGCTCATCTCTGGACCAACTGATCACCCTCTGTTGCCTTCTCTGCTCTTCTATCACCTAAGTAACCAATTCCTCTCACTACAGTCCTTTTGAAAAACACTTAGAAGGTTTTTTTTTTTAACTGAGTACCAACTCACTTAGTTCTATTGTATGCATTTTTAAGAGAATTTGTGACTATGCATTGTAAAAACCTGGGGAAGTCTTTTCATTGTTTAGAATAGAATGAGAAAGACAAACAATGGGAAGCAGGCAAGGGCATCAGCCCTATCTTCAAGGTTTTCCCTGTTTCTTCCTTATGTACATTCCCTAAAGATACCCAAAGAAAGAAGCATTATTCAAGAGAGTGGAGTGGTCAAGCTGTGATTTAGTGAGCTGCATTGGGACTATTTTCTCTTCCACCAGGAAAAACTACATACAATAACCAGTTTAAACTGGAGCCCATCAAAAGCAAATAAAAGGCACATACTTCTGATTAAAAAGGAAGAAAACCAGATCTCAGTGCTTACAGTATCACCCAATTTCAGATACATATTCCTAGCTGAGCTAGATGGTCTTAATGGGCAATTTTTTCTTGTATATCCTTAACACAAAATACTAAAACTACATACATGCAAACAGAGACAAGAACTCTAGAGACATACGCACCAGATGTAACTAAGAAAAAGCCACAGTAGTAAAATGTAGGGTCAGGGCACATTTTCTCATGGATTCTTGTCCAATGAAGATGAAGAATAAATGTGCAGACTAACAGATTTCTTTAATAAAAATGTAGAAGTTTATTGGAAGCATATACAAACTCCACCTGGGCAGGGGTGACCCCAATGGGTCCCCCTAGGGAGGGGACCCCAAGTGGGAAAGGCCTGGTCTCTCTCTGATGGGAAAAATTTTAAAAATACTACCTCATGTCCTTTGTCTGGGTTTATATATGCTGCAGTTCTTTGTTTGAACCTGACCCTTTCTTAATGGACCTTTCATTAATTTAGGACCCCCACGCTCTCCTCATTGATTATTTTGTTACATAGTATCAGTTTCAAAAGCCAAAGTCCATGTGGTTCTCCCCTTATCTATTCTCTGTGAAAATATTGCCTCCTTTTCATTATCCTGTAACTTTTCTTTATCCTGTGAATATATGTCTCCCTCTTCCCCCTTATCCTATGGCCTTTTCCTATCCTTTGTACAAGTAAGATAAGCATTTTTGGTATCTCCAAGCTACTTAGGTCAGGGCTGCTTTTGATCTACATTATAATTTCTTTAATTGCTTAGGCCAGAGTTACCCCTTTCCTTCACATATGCATTTCTTCCTCATAGACCCTCTTTATTCCCTAAACCACCCTATTTTATCCTTAAAATTCCTTTCAGTTGTATATTCTTAACACAAAATACCAAATCTGCATACATGCAAACAGAGACAGGAACTCTAAAGATATACACACGAGATATAACTAAGAAAAGCCACAGTAAAAAGAGACCATCTAGTCATCAGTCAAATCAATTCTACAAATAGTGACTTAGTCCCTAGAGTGGGCAAAGGAATAGGCCAATTAGTATTTTTGAAGGTTGACAACTAAGGGCCTTTGGACAGTAAATAGGACTAAACTTGCTCTTTAAAGCTGTAAAAATAAAAAGCATTATCATTCAAAGGAAGACACTGACCACATAACTGTCTTATTCCCATATAATTCTGTCCAACAAATCTCTGTCTCTCATTTAGCTCTTAGTCCATAATTGCTGAATTAATATATTTTGTGCTTTCTCAAAGGGCTTGCTATTATTATAAATTTTTTCTTTTTCCCCCAAATCTTTGGGATCAGTTTCTTTACCAGTTGGAATAGTTAGAAGGGTAGGGAATTTTAAAACAGCAGAATCTAAGTATATAATCTAGAATTTCACACAGTGTGAAAATGAAGTCCAGCAACTCTTGTCCACTTACATGAGAAAGACAGGTTGGATCAACCTAATCTCATTAAGTGTTTTTAAAAGCAATGTTAGCCATCTGACATTTTAATACATTATTATTTATTAATTCTTCAGTTTTCAGCATCTAAGGAATATTCTGAAAGAGTTTTAACACCATTGTTAAAACTCTTTGCTGGTGTCCTGCCCATGTGACCTCACCTGTGCCATTTCAGTGGACATCAACCTGATATCCAACTACCAGAGCCTGCTTTTCTTTGGCTGTGGCTCTTTTTCTTGACATTGGAACCTGCTTTTCCCAGCAATATGCCAGATCAGAACAGCCAGGGAATTCATGGACCCCAGGAACAGCTTTCAACCAATGAACCTCTTTGTCCTGTGGCATATACCTGAGGAATGTAGCAATAGTCCCAGAGGGATTAGAACTAGTCACCTGTGGTGGTGCTCTGTTGTTAATGCATCTCTACTGTCCATCTTCCCTATCCTGTATCACCGTCTCCTCCCTTCTCAGTGTTCCCTTCACCCACAATTTGCACTCAAAATCTTTTCTCAGGGACTGCATCTAAAGAAACCCAAACTGAAACAAAAGAAAACCATTTCTCATCTCTCTGGGGGGTAATCAGCCAGTCTCAACAAAGTGAGTCAGCCTTGTGTATATTTTCCAGGAAGGGACCATGTGAATAAAGCTGCAGTGATTGATGGAGAAAATAAGAGTTATGTCAACACCCTACCTTTCTGTGCTCTGCTTCCTCCCACGTTCAGCACACCTGGCTTGTTTAATCAGGGAATCTTAGGGCACAATGACATAGAACACCCCATGCAGGAAATTAAGATGAAAAAGCACCCAGACACAAAGACCATGCATATCCCACTGTTGTGGTTATAACCTGCCATGCTCACTTACTGATCAGCTTTGTTTCTTCATTTATTAGTTTGCCGTGTGAGATGCCAGTGAATTATGAAAGCATGATATCCTTTTCAGGCCATTATTTTTGGCTTTCTGTCTATAGAAAATTAAAAGTTAGATGCAAACCAGTGCCAACTTTGCTGACTTTAGAATTTCTAGCAGTGAACTATGAAAGGATTGTGATAAAGTCCCTCTATTCTGTCTGACTCGTGGCATCATGTTGTTGTTTGGGTTGGGGGTGGGATAAATATGTTATCTTTCCAAACACAGTTTTGCAGCTGATTTTTATTGACTTTACACAATATGCACTGGCTTCCCCAAAATAGGGGTGTCTATGTGTCAAGACTGTACTTCTGTTGTTGGCCTCTTAAGTTTTTCCGTTACTTACCATCTTTTCCACATTATGTGCTATTAAATAGAACCATAAAGAGCAGTGATCTGCTGTGGAGAGTTATTTTACTTTTGTGTTCAGATTGAAAATTAGTTTTAGACAAATGAAAAGAAACAAAATGTTAGCTTATTGAGAGAAACAATTAATAATCTATTTCCATTGCTTTTGACTAAACATAAACAAGCTTTGAATTAAGGAGGCATTATGTGGTTGAGGAAAAAAAAAATTGAAAGTTGCTAAATTGGCATTCCCATTGCTTTTGTTGTCTACAGTCCTCATTGGTCAAAGAGAGATACCATTTTGTTTACAAATAAATGCAATGTACTTTTCAGACAAGTGCCATCACACCGTGAACTATCAAAGTCAAAAAGAACACGGTCATGAGAGAAAAGTCAAGACAAGCAGGGAACTTGAAAGACATGTGACCACTCTGCTGTTCCCTCTGTTTTCATATGCTGGGGAATATAAAGAACGCAGAGGCAGAGCCTGGGATAAAACAAGGAAAATAGGCAGATTACAATAACAAAGTGAAGAGTCAGGGAGTGCACTGTCACAGAGAACCTCGCACCACTTAATTTCAATTTAAGGGGTTGCTGCAATGCATGGCCTATGGAAATTTAATGATACATTATGGTTCATCTGAACTTGTCAGCTGGCCCCATGCTGCGATAATCAACTTTTCAATGTCAGACTCATTTACTCCTCGAAGAATCCTGAAATAGCCGTTCTCTCCCCAGGACTTTCCCCAGGAATTGGCAGCAATCTGCACAAAAACAATAACAACAACAAAAAAATGAAAAAGCTGAGTATCACACTTCGGTATTTTTAAGTCCTGCCTGTAAAAACAAAGGGAACTCGTATATATAGCTTTACATACCTTTAGACTTATTATACATTGTAATTATTAAAAACCTAAATATTTTGTAAATAATAATAAAATGGTTATACCATTCATCAGTTAGATGAATATGCATGAACATTTATGTTGGCAACAGCCAGAATTGGTGGCCTCAGAGGACATACAAGCTACAGTTATCTACTATGTGCCTGGCCCAGTGCTAGGCATGTGAGCAAAGATAAATTAGGCATTATGCTGTGTTTAAGGAGCTTATATTCTAATGAAATGCAATCAACAGAAAGCAAGCGCTAAGGTAGAAACATGCAGATTGCTCTAGAAATCAGCAGAGGGGCATCTCACCTACCTGGATGGTTCAGGGAAGTTGTCATTCGGATCATGCCACACGAGATGCATGTTAGAGCTTGAGCATAAATTAACCAGATAAAGAGAAGGAGGGAGATTCAGGTGAAAGGAAAAAAAAAAAAAAAAGAGAGAGCCCAAGCACCAAAGCATGAAGCAGCATGAAACTGAAATTAAGCAATGGAATTGTTATAAAATTAGATCATAAAACACAAGCAGGTGGTAGGTTATGAGGCTGGCATGTGAGGTAAAGAATTCCATACTGAGAAAATAATAGTGAAGATAATGTCAAGGTTTTTTTTAGTTGCTTCCAGCATGAGAGCAAGCTGGATTAAAAATGTCCTTGCAATATTTTGTAGGAAATGAGATGGATGGGCTTAAGAAGGTAGACACAAGAGGAAGGGAAACTAGCTAGTAAACTTGTCATAATTAAGTTGGAAGGCTTAGCAGGAGCAGGGGAAATAGGAAGAGAAAGAGGAATGTTCAGAAAGTGAAACCATTAGGAATTAGACATTTTCTTTCATGTTTTTATTTTTATTTTTAAAATACGAGGAGGCTTAGCCAGGGAGTTGGGACAGGGCCAGAAGGATTCTTGGGTATAGAGCTTGAGAGAGTAAGTGCATAGGAAAGCAACCCACATCAATCAGTGTGTATAAAAAACAACACGAAGGCCAAAGGGCACACAGAAGGCAGTCAGCTGATCACAACTAAATACAAGAGGAAAGCTCAGTCAGATAATAGCTGCAATTGTTCATGGGATGGTGAATGAGAGATTTCACAAGGCCTCACCACTTGCCTCACACTCAACCTACCCTGAGCCTAAGATGGAAAATGCTCTAGGATGTGATCTACAGTGAGCTTCTCAAGGCATATATTGTTGCAGTGAGCTTACTGTGTTCCACCACGTAAGAGAGGGCAGATTTACTCAGCATCAAAATTGTCGGCTTTAATGAAAAAACTGCTTTTCATCATTTCAAGATTGGACTCTTTTGCCTGGACTCTTTTGTATGAATTTTAGGATTATTTTATAAATTTCTGTGGAAAATATCTAAGTATCCACAGAGCCTAGACATCTTTTTATACTACTGTAATAGGACTTTTTAGTATCTCTTTTTTAGTTTGTTCTTAATGTGTAGACATGCAACTGATATTTGTGTTGATTTTGAATCCTGCAACCTTACTGAACTTAATTATTAGTTCTAATATATTTCAATGAAGTCTTTAGGGCTTTCTATATAAATGAGATCATATTATTTGCAAACAGAGACAGTTTCACTTCTTCCTTTCAAGTTTTCCTTGCCTGATTGCTCTGTTAGAATTTCCATCACTATATTGACAAGAAATAAGAGTAGACATCCTTGTTTTGTTCCTGATCTTAGCATGAAAACTTGCAACCTTTCATCATTGAATCCAATGTTTACTTTGGGGTTTGTCATTTATGGCATTTATTATGTTAAGGTATTTTTTTTTCTATACCCAATTTTCTGAGTATTTTTTTTAATCATAAAGGATGTTTGTTTAATTTTGAGGAATGCTTTGTTGTACCAAATGAAATAATCATAAGAATTTTATCTTTTATTTTACTAGTATGGTGTATTACATTCATTGATTTGAATTTGAACTATCTTTGTATTTCACAGACAAATCTAACTTGATCATGACGTATGATCCTTTCAATGTACTGTTGAAGTAAATTTGCTAGTGTTTTGCTGATAATTTTTACATCTATGTTCATCAGGGATGATGGTCTATAGTTTCCTTTTTTTGAACCATTCTTATCTGGCCTTGTATCAGGTTAATATTGGCCTCATAAAATAAATTTTGTAGTGTGTATTGCTCTTCAATCTTGGGGGGGGAGAATTTGAGCAGAGTGGGAATTAATTATTCATTTAATATTTGTGGTAGAATTTACCAGTGAAACCATTTTGACTTGGGCTTTTCTTAGGAGGCTTTTGAATGCTGACTCAACCTTCTAATTCACTATTCTGTTAAGATTTTTCTATTTCTTCATGATTTAGTCTTGATATATTTTATGTTTTTAGGAATTTCATCTAGGTTATCCAATTTGTTGGGGAAATGTTGGTCAAAAGGTACAAACTTCTAGTTAAGATGAATAAATTCTGAGGATTTAATATACAGCATGATTATAGTTAAAAGTAAAGAATTGAAAACTTGAAAGATGATAAGAGAATTTATCTTAAATCGTCTCACCATACATACACAAAATGATAACTATATGAGGTAATGGATGTGTTAATAAACCTTATTTTGGTAAGCATTTTTCAATACTTAATGTGTATAAAATCCTCACTTTATGCACATTAAATTTACTTCAAATTTAGTCTCCTGACATACAAATTATACATATTATGTAAAGATGGGTGATGTTTATTTTCACTTCTCCCAGAAATACTTTATCTTCACATACCCTGAGAATTAGATCTATAGCTATTTGTCTGGTTAAGTGATCTGATCCCAAAGAATAATAACATTTCTCTTATCTCCCCAAGAGGGCCAACATGTTAGAAGCCAGACAGGGTCCTAAATTAAGAGCCAGGGTGCCAAGAGCACTGGAACATTATCTCCCTTGGTGTTTACCTGTCATAAAGGATGGAACCCATCTTTTGAAGACATTATCTGGTATTATCTGGCCATTGAAAAGACATATTTATATTCCTAAGGGCAAGGGTATGAACAAGAGACTTTTTTTCAGCTCCTCTTAATGGAATAAAAGGGTGTGTGTGTGTGTGTGTGTGTGTGTGTGTGGTGTGTGTGTGTGTGTGTGTTTTCTCTCCTTCTAGGAAAGGAGGAGGTTGCCTGTCTCGCTCCTCTATATAAATGGAGAAAGTCCACTGTTTTCTGTCATTCATTTATGGAGAGTAAACTGCTACCTCCATAGGAAAATTCCATTGGCTCTTAGGCTCTATCACAGCACCTGCAAGACTCAATGCTGTGACATCTGGCTGTTGATTTTGTTGTACTAATAGGAACTCTTTTCTTCTGACCCAAGAGCCTTAATACCAGCGGGACAACATCTCAAATATATTTACAGTTTAGTTGAGAAAAAGTCAAAGCGTTTTTAATAAAACAAAATATGATAAATTTTTAGTCTGACTCTTGTATTCTTACAACTTATGTTAAATTATTTATCCCAAAGAATCATATTAAAAGGAAATTTTACCGCTATCCCCATGAAATAAACTTTTCTTTAAAATGTTTGATAAGTAATAAGGTCAGAATTAATAGTAACAACAACAAAAGTAGATTAAAAGGATAGTGTGCATGTTTTAAATAGACTGAGTGTGAGTGTATATGCTTTGTGTGTGTGCGTGTGCGTGCGTGCATGTGTGTGTGTGTGTGTGTGTGTGTGTGTGTTACCATGGTGCTCTAGGATGGAAATGATGAGGTTGAAGATAAGAGGATCACAGTTTTCCTTTGCACTTAAAATTCATATTCATAATTACTCAACACGTATTTACTCAACAAATAGCTATATGCTAAGAACTGTTATAAGTTAACTAAAAAACTTGTTTTTGTCTTTAAACACTATATTATTATGTGATTGAATAACTCTTCAAATTCACTTAAAAATCTCATTCAGAAACTTAGTTGTAGGTATTCAAATAACATATCATCTTTCACATATTAATTTTAATTCTTTAACATTCATATTATTGGCTACTTCAAACTTTATTTTAATGAGAAAAATAATATCTAAGAAAGATGAATTTATGTACAAAGATGCATCATTCTACTTTAAACTCCCGTATATCAAGACAGGTACAGATACATACTTGGGTGGTTGATTTTTGTGAGTAATTTATGGAGAAACCTAAATAACATGTCACTCTAGTAAGTACAAGTCCTAATATGTTTTATAAGTTATAATAAAGCCTTTACTATATACATTTAAATTCAAATAAATATTATCACCTTTTATACTATTTTTAAAAATAAAAAAGTGTATAAGGACTTGAGACAATTCATCATAGTTTATTGGAATTAACTGAATATTTTAGGTAATATATTTAAAAATGTTTCTTATATGTAACTTTCTATTATTTTTCAGACTAGACATTTTCTCTTTTTCCATAAAGAAGCCTGTGTATGGTATAATTGGCAAAAACAAAACAAAACACTTTACTCCTATAAATAAATAATTGATGCAAATGTTACAAAAGCATAATCCATAGCAAAAATTCTGTAAAAAGACAAAGTTGATTGACATATATAAGAGAAGTCTAACAATTACTTTAAGTTTAATATAGATGATAATAGGGGGGGAAAATTCTGATTCTCATTTTGGAAAAAAAAATTTTTTTACAATTTGAAATAATAAGTCATTTAGGAAAACTATCACTATAATATTAATTATTGCAATGAATTTCACTTTGGAGAAAATACCAGAATTACAAACAATAAGTTGGTGACTTAAGATGTGATGAAGTAATACAAAGCAGGGGATAGAGACACAGATGATTCTAAAATGTTCACTTCACAGTAGAAATTCAAATAGAGTTACATACCCAAAATTTTTCTTTTCGCCCCTGGGCTCCTCTCAGTGTGCCCCATCTACAAATAATAACAATAATAATACAATATTAGCATACAGAAATATGCTTATATAATTTTCATTTTTACTATATCATTATTTACTTGCTCAAAATATGTTCATCTATATCCAAATGTTTGAAATGAAACTCACTGACTAAAGGAGTTAAGTTTCAGACAACTGGTTATGGAGGTTTATTTTTTGTTTCTGTTTTATTAATTTTTATTAAAGTACAGTTGGCATAAAATAGTATGTTAATTTCAGACTTAAAACAGGGATTTGATAGATAAATGGATAAAGAATATGTGGTGCATATATACAATAAATATTATTCATCCATAGAAAAAGCTCACCATTTGTGACAACATGGATAAATCTAAACAGTATTATGTAGTAAAATAAGCCATACAGAGAAAGAAAAATGCTCTTAATTTCATAGAGGTTTTAATGTATTTAAGGATTGCTCCTTTCTTTATATCTAGCCCTCTGAAACTTTACATAACAGCACAAATTATAAATCTCCAAGACTAATGATAAAAACAATGTAAATATGGATCATTGTTATAAATAAAAGAATTTATGTAAAAGTATTTATATGTATATAGTATTTTATACATCTAATGTGGAGTTTTTCTATACATGTGTATATATGGAAATAAAATCCTATATTCCTAGTACTGGCCCATATTCAGTGTAACAGTTCGTAAAGAATTCAAACCTACAATATCTCATTTTTTTCTCTTGACGAAAAGCAGTGAGGCAAATGTTACTAACATGTTCTTTTTACTAATAAAATAGCAAGGCTTGTCCAAGATCTTAAGAGTGAGAAATGTTAAACCAGGACCTCAAGCCCCATGCACTTTTTAATAAGCTGCTTTTCTTATAGATTCCCCAACTGCAATGTGTCCTAAACAGCATCAGTTTCATGTTGAGAAAGCATACTGACTACGACTTTCATGGGACTTAATGGATTGTGAGGACACAGTTCTGCCCACATATCACCCCATCAATCCATCCCTAATAACTCAGATCTCAACATCAGAGCTCCTTCGAGCTAAATCATGGCATGCCATAACATAACAAACATTCCTGGAAGAGACACACATTTGTTGTTCAAATATTCTCAACATGTCAGTTTGCAGAAAGTTATTTTTTTGTAGGTACAGAATAGAATAATGGGGCCACGGCACTTTAAAGATGACAGGCTTATGGTAGAGATCTTGAGGCATTTAGGAAAATATATTAATGCATTTGGTTCCTTTGACCTGAGAATGAAAGGATAAAGGTGATTTGGGATAGGAAAACACTAAAGAACAATTTTTCTTTCTCTTGTTCCTGACAGAGGCTAAGAGTGCAATTACACTGATTGTCATCTCTCTTTTAGTTCTCCACTCCACAAAAGGGGACACTTGAAGGTTTCAAATATCTGGGCAGTGTAATGGGTAAGTTTAAACTAGTTCAATTTCCAAAATCATTTTTGTAGTTTTACAATTGCACTTATATCCTTTTCATTTTTCTAAAGTGCCGTCATCATTGATAAAATTAGCATTCCTATATGTGCCTCCAAATCTTTAAAGTACATTATGTACTTCAAGGAGTAGATCATATCTGAAACTTCAAGTCACTCATTCCTACTCTCTTATTTATCATGGCTATCAAACCAATTTTAGAAGTTTACCACTCAATCGTGCTTTTAGATGGTTGGATGCTAGTTACCTAACATAAAATACATTCATATTTTCTCTAAACATCACTATTTATGCTCTTCTTTCTTTCACTTATATCTCTTCCTTATAAGACTAGCATTTATTTAGACAGACCAAAACCTTGATCTTACTCTTCTCAGATTGCTTCTTTAAATGTGCAACTCTAAAGCAAGTTGTACAATAGGTTCTCGAGCATAGGATCTTAAGAGTGTCCTTTTTTGCTTCAAGTGACTGTACTTCATGCAAAGTTTATACTGTTTTTTTAAAAAATATTTTTCTATCTCATTAAGTTGTTTCAATTATTTGCTAAGTTCCTTTAATGCTTATTTTCTCTTAAAATTTAGTGACATCCAGATAAGTGCCAATATTTTTAAAACATCTGGGCAAGTCTTAGCTCATGTAACATATTTCCCAAGGATGCCTGAGAACTGGTGATTCCCTACATTGGTTTACTGTCACTTCAAGCACATGATTATTTAATCTCTTCCTTTTGTATTCATTTTATAGGCATACTTTTAGATAGTTCTAAAAATACTTTTTTGCATAATATGAAAGGTCTTAATGGAGAAACCATAAATTCTGTAGAATAGAGCAGAAAACTCATTAAAAACATAAGGTAAGATTTTGTGTTGCTAAGGTTATGAATATTTTTCAAAACTTTAGTGAATTTATTGGGATGACATTGGTTAATGAAGTTATATAGGTTTCAGGAATACAATTCTATAATATATAAACTGCATATTATATTGTGTGTTCATCATCCCAGTTCAACTCTTCTTCTATCACCATTTATCCCCCTTTAACCCTCTCTTTCCTCTCCTACCCATCTTTCCTTCTAATAATCACCAAACAGGTAATGAATATTTTTGTGCATGTTCCATGTTAAAAGGAATGTTGTTCGTTTCAGATCACCATGATAAACAATACTAGATTTCTTAAAACCCTATTTTAAACTATGTCTAAATAGTAAAATTATTGGAATCAAATACTTTGCATAAGATTTTAAGTAATAATTTTTCCTCCCTTGGTATTGATTTTCCCAAGGAAGTCAATATATCCAGTGATTATAATATTTGACATGATAAAAAGAGAAAATTGAGGTAAACCTTTCTTAAAGTAATATTCATACTCCCATTAATATCTCTTTTTAAAGTAGAGCACAGAATCTCTTCTGTACTTCATTTATTTCTGATTTTATTCAGCAAACTACTGTTTAGTATAAAGAAGATATATCCTTTGTCTTCAAGAGACTAATAACCTAATGGGAGTGATGTTGGGAAATGAAAAATGAAGTATAAAATAATTTGAATTCTTTAATTTCTACTTTTATAAAAGCATGTTTTAAAGATTTCTAAGGGCACAGATGAAGAAACTAACTGTCTGTGGAAGGCAAAGCAACTTCCTTCACAGAACCGAGTTGAAATTCTTCAGGCAGAAATGGAATATTGGAATGTTAGGCATAATAAATTAGTGTAAATCAAAAGAGAGCCATGAAAAGCTAATTTCTGCCTAATCTAAGAGCAGCCCATGTTCCAGCGTGACTGGAGGACAGCGATGGGAGACAGGAAATCAAGTGGGGAAAGCAGATTTGGCTGTCAAGAGTGTACAAGGCCAGCAAGGTTGGCATCTACAAAGCTGGTGAGAGACATTTGAATACAGGATGTGACGTAATCCACAGTTTTTCCTTCAGAGAGACAACTCTGGTGTCCTGTGATGGATAGATTCCAGGGGCAGGAGGCTGAAGACATGAGATGAATGCTAAAATTTAAGCAAGAAATAATGAAATCCTGAGTAGGAATGTAAGACACACAAAGCAAATATTGATAATTCTTTTGACAGCTGTATCTCCAACACCTAGAATTGAGACTATTGCATAGTTAACCCTAATTAGATATTTGCTGAGCAAGTGCATTGAAGTACACTCACAGTGGGCATGAATAGGAGGGCACAGATTTGAGAGCTACTTTGGAGGTAAAGGTAATGGAATGTCTGGGCCAATTTATACCTACAGAAAGGGAGAAGAAAGAATCAAGGTTAACTTAGGATTTCAAGGTTGAATGAGTAGGCATATCAAAGGTGGCATTACTTGAGGTGCACTTCACACTGCACAGAGATGTGTTCCTGATGATCAAGTTGATTTATCATCACCAAAGACTGTAATAATAGAGGGGCTTCATCTTTCTTGAGTTGTCTCTACTGATAGTGGTTCTGCATATTGACCTTTATTTAAATTCATGGCTTCTCATGATTACTGACAGTTAAAACACTGTAGGAACCAAGGAAAGCTGATAATTAAAAGAAAGTATGGAAGAGCCTACTGCACAGTGAGGAAGTCTTCTGTGATGAGAATAATTATTTCTTAATTCATGTGTCAAGGTCCCAGGGGCTTAGGAATCAAGTTCCTCAAAGCAGTTCTCACATCCATCTAAGAATCTGGAGCTATAAGAACAATATCATTTTTAGTTTATACTCTTGGTAGGTGTGTTGCACTGTAACAGAATCAACTGGACTAAAATGCTACAATGCTTCTGATGATTTACTGATTCTAAGGTCTCTGCATGTGCCCCTTAGACTTGACAATAGGAAGTCTAACTCCTGTTTTCTGGGCAGACCAATTCTCTGTTAGTGAATATAGATCCAGACAGATAAAAACAAAGTTTCTAAAAAAAAATGTATAAAGTACAGCCTACTGGAACAGGAAATTTTGAAGGAAAACAAAATACAAATGCATAAGAAAGTCTGATACAGAACTCCAAACTTTCTTATAAAGGAAATGAAAGTCAGATAGGATACACGCATAAAGAAATCACCAGATAAGCCTCCAGTCAATAACAATGATATGACTACTCTGGGTATAGGATTTTGTGTTCAAAGGTGATAGCAGATAGATTTTCAGCTCTCTTTACACAAAAATTTTTGAAAAATAACTGCAGTCACAGTGAGGCAAATATATGCAGGTTGTTGTTGCTTTATGAATGTTCTATCAGGGACACTTAGTAACTTCATTTAAAAAATAGAAACTCACACCTATTGAGTGTTGTGATATTGAATATAATTGAGAGCTATCAGAATGTGTGAATTAATATATCAGAATTGAATGAAAATAGACTGCCTAGGAAAGCACCATGAAATGAAAGCATTCTCCCCTCCCATTTCATTTTTTTAAAATATTTTTTAAATTGATTTTTAGAGAGAGAAGAATGGACAGGAATAGAAACACGTGCACAGATTGATACCCAACCAACTGATTCACACTGGCCAGGACTAAGATCAGATACTTTTACTGATATGTTCTGCATAGGAACTACAAATTTTATCAAAGATTGGAAAAGCAGAGGGAGAGATTTCCAAAAGATAACTTTTGTGTGACAATGTCAGAGGTAATTGTGTACTCCTAATATTAATCATCCAATCAATGATATTTATTGAGTTGCTAACATCTCACTAATCCTAAAATTCAGGAAGCATATATAAGTACAATACCCCATGTAACTTGACCAACAAATAAAGTATGGTGGAAATTGATAACAAGGTTGTGCCCAGTTTATGCTCCAGTCAAAATGATCTGCTGTTGAAATGCATTTACTATATTGACAGAATATACATTCCACAACCATGGGAAATGTACAAGAGAAAGAAAGGCTAAAACCAGCCATTATCATCAATGGCAATTAATGAGATAATATCTAAGAGGCTATACTTTGAGGGAACCTTTCAGTCCTTCTATGTTATAAATACAAATAGCGCCGAAACTGGTTTGGCTCAGTGGATAGAGCATCAGCCTGCTGACTGAAGGGTCCAGGGTTTGATTCTGGTCAAAGGCATGTACCAGTAGGGGACGTGCAAGAGGCAGCTGATCAATGACTCCCATCAATGTTTCTAACTCTCTATTTCTCTCCCTCTCTGTAAAAAAACCAATAATGTATAGAAATGACTTTTTATCGTCTCATAAAATTCTAGAATTGGAAGGAGACTCAGAGATTATAGTATACTCCTGGGTTAGGCAACTATGACTCACAGGCCAAATTTGGCCCACTGCCTGTTTTTGTAAATTAAGTTATATAGAACAGTCAAGCTCATTCATTTTTGCATCACCTATGTCTTCCACTGGCAGAGTTGAATAGCCAATACCATATAGTTCCCAAAATAAATATCTTATCGAATTTATTTGCTTCATAAATAAGACAATTGAGGCTAGGTAACATTTCAAAATTATATGATTAGTGGATAAATTGTCACTAGTGTCTAACAAGCAATTAATAGCAAAAAAGATAAAAAGTGAGACGAGGAGGAGGCAGACAATGGGGAGGCTTGGTGGGCCTTTAATGTTTTGTAGTCATGCCAAGAGGAAATGAGGATATAACTGAGAGGAGAGGATGAAATAATGCAAGGAGTCAGCCTTTGTGCATTCATAGAGAAATTATGAAAGTTTTGGAAGGAGTAGAAAGGTAGGCAGCCATATAAAAATTAATCTGGTAATGGTTAACAAGAGAAACTAAAATGGAAACGTGTGAGGTTGGAGGCAGGAAGAACAGTTTGGTCATTATAGCAATATTCCAACTAGGGTTTCATTCAGCTAACCAATCTCATTTGTAAAATAATGAACATAATTATTACAATGATGGGATTAGCAAGAATAATATTAAATGCATCAATGTCACAAATAGTACTGATCCATCATCTGCAAAATTTGTTTTCTTGCAACCTTTCCCTTTTTATTGCAATATAAACTTGACCTGACCTTCTCTTTGATCTTATTGAAGTAGTCAGTAATATTCTACATGTTTTTGTTCAGAGAAGACATTATAAATAGCCATAACCACACATGCCTTTTAAAATTTCCCAGTCCTTTGTGTGTGTGTACACATATGTTCATTCATCATAATTGTCATATATATCCTATTTCTGGAGTACAGGATAATATCCTGATGCAAGATTCAGAAATTGTAAGCTTGTATCATATGCTTTTAAAAATGTACAGTGATTACCCTAAAAAACATGCTGTCTTGTCACACTCCAGTTGACAAAATGAAGTCAGAAGCCAATATACTTCCTACTCCTGATGGTCCCTCCCCCAATCACACATCTCTTGAAAGTCACAAACATACGTTTTTTTCTGATCTCCATGTCAATTCTATCATATCTGGCATTTTGAGAGCAACATCTACCACAGGAGCTATTATATTATAAAATAAAACCTCCAAAAATAATTTATTAAACTAATTTGGAAGGTAGCACTGTACTAAGAGCTAATAAAATTTCATCACACAGGTCCCCCAAATATGAAATATCCGCAGACATTACAACTCATCTCAGCAAGAGGTAAAGTATACTTCCTCAATAAAAGTATGCTTTCTCAGTTCTCAGCCTTACTATAACCAATTACTCCCTCTCTCTAAAAATCTTGGATCATTTGTTCATGTATCACATCTTTCCTTGATGTTTACCAACTAGGAAATTATTTCCAACCCCATTGATTTCACACAATGGGACAGAGTAAAAGACCAAACTACTATGACTTATGTAACTTTCTTGGTAAAAGTACAATCATTATTTAATCTCATGAAAATTTTCACATTTACCAAAGAAATTAATAATTTCCTCCTACAATCACATTTCTCCTTTTTTTTCTTATTCTTACTCATCTACTTGATTCCCAGAGTAAGTTGAATGAAAAAAATAAATAACAATGAATTGGAATAATACATATGTCATAGATAGGACTGATTAATGACATAATTAGAATCAGCTCTAAATTATACTTAAAAAATAATTCTGAAAGCAGATTAGGAATAATAAAAAATGTTAAGTATGAATTTTTATAAAATTAAAGGAAGTGTAAAGCAAGTAGCCTACTTGGTGGCAGATACACTGTTCCCTTTTATCCTCACAAGGCAGTGAGGAAACTACTTATTATCCCAATGTAATAAATGAGAAAACTGAGATAGAGATTAAATACCCTTCACACAAACACAGAAGGAGAAGGGCAGAACTAGCATTTGAACTTGAGATTGACTCCAAAACTCATATTCTTTATGCTCCATAGCATTATCTCCAAACCAAGATGAATCCTTTGCTGTCTGGAAGCAAAACAATATTAGAGTCCTTTGTGTGTGTGTACACATATGTACATGTTTTGCGATAAGCATGCTTATAAGCCACATTTTTATGAATGTCAAGACTTTCTAAGAATTCTTTTTAAAACAACATGTGCATCAGGCCTTCACCAAAAGAAAAAAAATAAAGCTTTTCTTTTTTACCATTGTTGCTCTGTTTTGTATGAATGGCAATTACAGGGTAGAACAGACCTGGTCAGTGTTTGAGATGACAAATCAATGAAAGACCAATGTCAAACAAGAGAAGACAAATGGAGCACAAAGTGTCCTGTCAATATGATTCAGTGCTGACAGAGAAGACAACACAATTCAATCAGCACTGAGAATGCAAGAAAAATAAAAGCCATTTTTCACTGTCCCAGGTTCCTCTCCACCTCTACTCTCTGTCAATGAGTTCAGGTCAAAGGATCCCAAAGGTCTGTAGAACCTCCCAGTGGCTTATCTGGCAGACTGATTAATAGTTTACCAGAGCCATGTCAAACCAGTGAGTCCTATTTTATTTTATTTGTAAAGAATCTCCATGTTATTCATCTCAGTAATTTCAGCCCCTAGCAAGGTGCCTAGCATATGATCATTGCTCAATAAAATTTGTTGAAAGTTTGAGTTGAGAGTAAATTTGGGGAGCATCTATGTCAACTGAATAATTGCATTGTTCACTTTCTAATTAAGGTTCAAATATTTTTGGAATTCATCCTATATAATAAAAGCCCAGCAGTCAAATTGGCAGAGTGACTGGTCAACAAGTTGCTATGGTGTGCACTGACCACTAGGGGGCAGATGCTCAATGCAGGAGCTGCCCCCTGGTGGTCAGTGTGCTCCCAGGGAACACGGTTCAGTTGACTGGGATAAGCAGTTGCTCAGAGGGCAGGTCCACAGCTGCTTGGCTGACAGGGATGAGCTGCTGCTCCCACAGTGGGCAGATCCTAACAGGCCATTCTCCCCACCAGGCACAAATCCCATTCACTGGGCCACTATTTCAATATATTAGCCAAAGGATTCTCTTAGCCTTCATATAATGGTAATGACTTGAGAATATTTTCATCAAATTTAATACATACACAATATGAAAATATATGAATGGCAAGTAAACTCACATATGAGAAATAAAATTTAACAGGACTTAAGATGGAGATAAAAGAATATTCTAAAGTAATTTGCATTTATAATTACAACAAATATAAATACAAAGATTAAGCAAGAAGAAATAATTTTCTATTAGTCCTTCTTTTTCAGCCTTCGATATATGTTTTATATGACCTCTAAGCAACATTTCACACTAACCATTACCACTTCTTGGAACCCTCTCTTTTCCAGGTCTGTGTGACACCAAGCTTGGTTCTCCCTCTCTCGCCAGTTTTTCTTCTCTTTACTATCCTCTCCTTCATATTTAATCTTTAAATGTTGGGGTTCTTCAGGTTTCAGTCTGTAATTTTCCTATTTACTTACATGGCTTTAGCCACCTAAGTGATAATCATTTTCAGTGGTTTCTCTTTGGACTTATAAAATTATATGGTTTCACTCCAAAAATGTGTATATACATACAGTTAAAATTATACTAGAGACCCAGTACATGTGCACAGGAGCGGGGGTGGGGGGTGTCTCTCAGCTCAGTGTGCACTCTCTCCAATCTAGGACCCCTCAAGGAAGTCCAACTGCCCACTTAGCCCCTATTCCACCAGGAAGTGGGACATCCCTTTCACAATGTAGGACTGCTGGCTCCCAACCACTTGCCTGCCTGCCTGTTGCTCCTAACCGCTTCTGCCTGTCAGCCTGATCACCCCTAACCACTCCCCTGCCAGCCTGATAAATGACTAACTGCTCCCCTGCTGGCCCAATTCCCCTAACTGCCCTCCCCTGTTAGCTTGGTCACCTCTAACTATCCTCCCTTACAGGCCTGAGCCCCCCCACCTTCCTGCAATACTCCTCCCCTGTAGGCCTGGTTCTTCCCAGCTGCCCTCCCCTGGTCACCCTTCAACTGCCCTCCCCTGCAGGCCTGATCACCCCAACTGCCCTCCCTTGCAGGCCTGGTCCCCCCCAACTGCCCTCCCCTGCTGGCCTGATTGCCCACATTGCCCTTCCCTGCTGACCATCTTATGGCTGCTATCTTGAGTCCATATGGGGGTGGCCATCTTGTGTGTTGGAGTGGTGGTCAATTTGCATGTTACCTCTTTATTATATAGGATTATTATATAGGATATATGCATACATACATATTTGACATTTCCATTGGGAAGTCTCCAGAAATTTCAAACTCAATATATCTAGGTTAAACTCTTGCTTTCCCTTCTATATATCTCCATCTGCATCTTTTTCATTATTCTCAAGCTGTACAATGTGTTACTCAGAAAAGATATATGGAACCTACCCTTGATACCTTCTTCTCTAATCATATTCCTTCCAACAAATTACCAAGAATTATCAATTCTATCAAAAAATATACCTCATGTTTTTTCATATTCAAAACTTCCAACCTAGTCCCAGCTACCATTATTTTTTTATTAAGACCTCCCACATTACTTTCCTAATTGTTCTTCCCCTTCCACTTTCATCTTCATAATTTCATTCTCCAAGGATCATATAAAGTGATCTTTTGTAAAAATGCAAAATAGGCAATTATTCTGCTGAAATTTCTTGTAAACAACTTCCCTAAAACTTGGGATGAGGTTCAAAGCCCTAACTGTAACTAACAAGTCCCTGCAAGCTTTGTCTTATGCCTACTTCATTTCTTGATTTTCAACCACATTTTTTATACCTCTGTTTCTCAGCTTTCCAATAACTCCCAGAAAATACCAAAACAGTACCTGAGTCGAGAGAGTGAAGCATGACATTTGGGGCAACATAATTGTTCTAAGAAGAGTGTAGTAATTTACTGTGGAATAGGAGTATTTGTCCAGTAATGGTGAATGCTGATTGGCACTTGGCATCAGGGCCTATCTCAGTGCAGCAAAGTTTGAGTGAAACAGTCAATATATCATAGTTATGGAGCTAGCAGCTGCACACACCAGTGTGAACTTGAATTCAGAATGTAGGCTGGGGGATTGTACCAGAGACCAAGGAAATAAGGGGAGATGCCAAAAACAATCTACAACCCTGTCTATTGACAGCTACAAAGTCTGGATAGATTTCTTTCTGTTCATGAAGGAGATAAAAGAGGGAACCACTTTTTAATTTACTTTTTTGGTAAGAAATATTTATGCACCAGAAAACCATTGCATCTTTTATTACAATAATAGTAAATATGCCAAATATTTTAATATTACCTAATTTAATGTTCTCAAAGTAAAAAAGGAAATACAAAAAATAGTATTATCTTGCAATGTAAGATGAGCACTTTTACATACTGTATTTTTAACCCTTCTACATTTCCACATACAACTTTGTTAAAAACAGTACACGTGAAAAGGAAAATGGGGGTTGGGGAGGGAGGGGGCTCTTGCAACCTAATTCAGTATCTGGTTAAAACTGTAGTCTTACTTCCCCACTCTGACTGACCTGGGCGGAGCTGCAGAGCATGACTCCAAAGTCCCATCAAAACTGATTGGGCAGAGCTGTGGGGACCCTCAGGGGCCCACCACAGGAGGAGATACATAGGTCAGAGCCTCCCCAACAGTTCAGCCCAGGTTTTGGATCCAGAATTCCCCTGGACTAGCAGATCTGTGAAATAAAGGTTAAATTTTCTTCCCTCAGAATGCTGGCTGATCAGGCTCCCATGCATTCTGCCACAACGCACATACATAGAATAATATCCATTTTGTATTATACAATTAAAAGTGTACATAAATATAAATGGACATAACCCACAGGTTGGTTTGTGTGTATGTATGTGTGTGTGTGTGTGTGTGTGTGTGTGTGTGTGTGTGTGTGTGTTTATTTAAAACATCAGAAAACTTTTGTTAAAATGCTTTTTTAAATTTATGCTCTTTAAAGAATATCCTATCAGGAATAGCAGTATGGTATTGAATTTATGGATGTGAAGCACTTAAAGTCGCTTCAAGCAATTTAAACACTGTATAGAGGAGTTAGCAACAATTGCTACTACTTTTACAGTCATCATCTTGGTTCATGGGTCAATGCTCAACCATTGAGAAACACCAGCCAGGCGACCTCACTTATTTTTTATAACACCCTTCCATGTCCAACTTACGAAAGGCTAAATAGAGCTAACTAAATGGTAGCAATAGGTTTTTGATATAGATGTGTCTGAGTTCAGTACACATATTTTAACGCTGTGTTGTACTCAGTGGTTTTACAAAAAAAGATTAGTGGTGAAGTGCTTTGAGCTGAGTATTGATTCTGCAACTACAACTAACCAGCATGTAATATCTGGAAAAACTATGACTATGTCATCTTTTCCATTAGGTTACTGGGTCGATAAAATCCATGGTCTTTTTTAGATTTTAGATAATAAAATATTTCAAGTTTGGAAAATGCTAAATTTTTATACATTGAATCAAATTATTATTTAATTCTTTTATTATATTTAATATCATTACTCTCAAAACACTTAAAACTGGTAAAAGAAAAAAAGTGAAATAAAATAGTTTAACATTCAAATAGCTTCAACTTTGAAAGTTGCATTTCAAAAAGATATAAAAATGTGAGGGTATAGAAAAGAAGGGGAAAACAGGATTACAAAAGTAGAATCCTTGAAAAATAAGTATAGGCTACTAAATAATAGTCTTCAAAAGGTTAAAAAAAGTTATTTAATCTTTCATAAACAAAACATACTGGCTCCAATTTAAATTTTTTCTGACTTTTTTTTTAGTACCATTGGAAAAATAAATAGTAAAAATAATTAGATAAACAGTGAAAAAATGAAAGCAATGAAGCAAAGTAAACACCATCTAGCATTAAGATAAAGTGGTAGAAATCGAATAATAGATAGAGGCTATTTTGAACAATATACACCAGAATCAAGAAATTAAGAATTTAATAATCCACAAAATGTATTATAAAGAGTAGGGAAAAGGAGGATTGTATATTATGTGATCTTGGTGCTTTTAAGCTCAGAGTTTGGAGGAAAAATTAGATAGTTACTACACATCATTCACTCAAATATCTTTCAGGTAGAATGTTGACTTAATTATTTTAAATATAGAACATTAAAACCTCAATTAAAAGTTAAAATATTGTTCAGGTCAAAATCGTTAAAAATAAATTTATAAAGCCAACCACAATCTGGGATTTAGTCAATATTATAAAAGGGTTAATGCTACTACTTTTACCGAGCATTATCAGCTCATAGACATTAAAAATTTAAAAACTAAGACTCTATTAGGAGAATGAAAGAAAGAAAAAAAATAAAGAGTTTATAGTAGGAGAAATACAAAGAAATAACTGAAAATTCACCTTTTTTCTACGGTCATTTCCTTCTCTACTCCTCACTTATTTCAACTCTAATGCACCAATACACTCTTAGGTGAGGTTCCTCTTCTCTCTGCTTCTATACAGTTTCAGCCCATCCATTTCAAAATCACTGACTTACATTATATGTTTAAGAGGATTTCTCTACTACTGCTACATTTAAAACTCTTCAAGTGGAGGCTAGTATTTGTATGTATTTCCCAGAGCTCAGATTTGCCAATATGTCAGGGTAAGAAAGATTCTTTTTCCATTTTGAAAGTTATTTAGTTTCTGCTGCTTGCCTTGTAGCAGAAACTGAATTTCAGTTTATTGAAATCCCATTTCTTTTTTGGATGACAATTTCTGATCTCAGATATGTCTCATCTCAAAGAAGAAGGATTCAGAACCAGGATGCTGAACTGAACTGTGTGCAAATGTGAAATATTATTTGGTCTCTTTATTGGGAACATCACTTCACAGGATGAGAGGTGGAGCGGTGTCACACAGACACCTCCTGGCACTCTCACTGTAAAGCAAATTATATTGAGGCAAAGACACACAAATTAATATAGAGATAACAGAGGGATGCTAAGCAACTCAGAGACAGTGAAATAGTCAGAGTTAGGCTAAGCTCCAGGATAAGTCGTTCAATAGAAAAACACCCCTCTGACTTGGCCTACTTCTTAGATTTATTTTTCATCAGGTTCCTCCTTCTATACTCAATCCATATTAAGTTCCTTCCAGTTCCTTAAAGATGCCATATTCCCTTTCACTGTGAGATTTTGCATTTGCTGCCCATTATTCCTGAAGTATGCTCTTCTCTTTCCATATACCTTCTATAATTTCTACTTGCTAAACTAACCTCCACAGCAGGTGCCACCTTTTCCCAGAGTCTTCTCTGGCCCCAGAATTGGGTTTATGTGCCTTCCTATATGAAGTGCATCTTCACTACTCAGTATAAATTCCTGTCCTATTTCCATCTCCATGCTTCAGACACTATGTATTAGCATCTGCTTCTTTCTCTTCAAGCCCCCTCCCTGCCCTCTTTGCTTGAGGACAGTATTACTGGCATTTGTACTCATAACGTTTAGCACAATACTTCATACCTATTATGTATTTAAAGTTTATTTCTGAAAAATTAAGCAAAAGTTTTTTTTTGAAAACACATGTTTATTGATTTTTAGAGAGAAAGGGAGAGGAATAGAGAGATAGAAACCTGGAGATGAAAAAAACATTATCAATAGAGTGCCTCCTTCTCGCCCCCTACTGGTGATCAAGCCCACAACTCAGGCATATGTCCTGACCAGGAATTGAAACAGAGACCTTTTATTTTATTTTTTGAATTTTTTTATTAAGGTATTATATGTGTACATATGCCTTTTGATTCCTGGCTTGACAATCAACCCCTGAGATTCAGCAGTTGGGTGCAAACCTCTTTATGTAAAGATTAAAGATGTATGGTCAAAGCAAGTGAGAATAGAATTTTATATAAAATAAAAGAATATGTTTATTTTTCCCTAAGAAAAATTATAACAATTGCTTGAAAAAATCTATGTAGTAAACAGACACTGAGTGGATTGTGACACCAACCTTCCTTTTTTACATATATGTGAATGTAGTATTGAAAGATTATCAATTTTGAAATTGGAAGGATTTGAAAAGTTTTCTAAAACACTATATTTCTTATATTTGGAAAAATGGAATAATTTCCAATATTACCTGGTAAGCATGAGGACTGTGTGGTAGTGTTACCTCAGTGTCTATGGATGTTAGTTACTACAAAATACATTTATTAATTTAATCAATCTCATAGAGCAGTAATTCTCAAAATATCTCTAAAAGCAGAACACACAATCATAGAGGGCCTGAGGGGTGTCAACCAAGTTAGCACTTCACATACTCAAAATTTGAGTCTTTGGTTCTTTTCCTTGAAAATATATGCAAATTTGAAATTCTACCCCACTATTTAGCTTTGTTTGTTCTGATATTAAAATGTTCTTTCCAAATTGTTTACATTTCCCTATAACCTTTGCAATTGGGCCAGAGCCATGTGAATGGGTTCTAGCTAAAGGAATGTGAATGGAGTGAGAAGAACCATTTCTGAGTCAAGGCTTTGAAAGAAATGATTATAAAAAAAACCCTCCTCCTTTCCCTAGCTGGTTTGGCTCAATGAATAGATCATCGGACTGAGGATTGAAGGATCCTGGCTTGGATTCTAGTCAAGGGCATATGCTTGGGTTGCAGCCTTGATCCCCAGTAGGGGGTGTGCAGGAGACAGCTGGCCAGTGATTCTCTCCCATCATTGATGTTTCTATCTCTCTCCCCCTCTCCCTTCCTCTCTGAATCAATAAAAATATATTAAAAAAAATAAAAGCACTACATTAAATATAAAGAAACCCTTCCCATGCTCCTTTTCATTTTCAATAGGCTGAATGAGATCACAATTTGTAATCCTAAAAGGTGGCAGAGCAACAAAGTAGGAAGAGTTTGGGGTCCCTGAAACCATATGAAGAAGAACTACCCTAAAACTAGAATCACCCACCTTGAACTATTTATGTAAATAAGAAATAAGCTTCTATTAGTACACTTGAAGTATTAATTATTTTGAATCTATCTGTTATAGCAGCTACTCAAAACAGGGCACCCCCATACCCCCAAAAAAGAAAAAGCTAAACACTGTACAGTTAAACCACATCCCAAGGCCCAAATTAAATGTTTTTGTATTGTTTATACAAATTATCACACATTTATTTTCATTTTCTAAATTAGTGTAGTTGAACTGTTTATTAAACTGTCTTAGACCTTGCCATGCATTCAAAACCTCTAATTAAAACATCTTCTCAGAATTGATCAATTTTCCATGGGTTAAACATAATAGAGCATGAAAATGCAGGCTTAACATTCAGTGATTATTCAGAAAGAAAGAGTTGGGGGGGAGAGGGGAGGTGAATGATTAAATATAAGTGGTAAACCCAATAAAGCTTTGTCAATAGCACTACATAAGAATTTGTGCTCCTGGAATCCTTGCTACTTGGTAATATAGAGAAAATATAGGAAAAAATATACTAAAAATTTAACTCTGAAGCATTATTTTTATATTCTCCTAAAAAACTACATAGCTATAGGTAGATAGATTAATATCAAAGATTTATGACTATAAAGTAGAAAATTAGTTCTTAATATAATTAGACATTAATATAGAAAATTATGGCTCTATAACACTGTATTCATAATCTTTAAAATATCAGTTCATGTAATATTATTATATTAGAGGCTTGGTTCATGAAATTCATGCACAGGGGAAGGGGGTGTCCCTCAGCTCAGCCTGCACCTTCTCTAATCTGGGACCCCTCGAGGGATGTCCGACTGCCCATTTAGGCCTGATCCCACCAGGGAGTTGGACATCCCTCTCACAATCCAGGACTGCTGGCTCCCAACTGCTCACCTGCCTTCCTGATTGCCTTTAACCACTCACCTGCCAGCCAGATTGATGCCTAACTGCTCCCCTGCTAACCTAATTGCCCCTAACTGCCCTCCCCTGCAGGCCTGGTCCCCCAACTGTTTTCCCCTGCAGCCTGGGTCTCTCCCAACTGCCCTTCCTTGCAGGCCTGGTCGCCCCCAACTTCCCTCCTCTGCTGGCATGGTCACCCCTAACTGCCCTTCCCTGAAGGATTGACTGACCCCAACTGCCCTCCCTTTCAGGGCTGGTTCCTCCCAACTGCCCTCTCCTGCAGACCTGATTCCTCCCAACTGCCCTCCCTTGCTGGCCATCTTGTGGTGGCCATCTTGTGTCTACATGGGGGCAGGATCTTTGACACATGGGGGCAGCCATCTTGTGTGTTGGAGTGATGGTCAATCTGCATATTACTCTTTTATTAGATATGATAGAGGTCTGGTGCACTGGTGGGGGCCAGCTGCTTTGCCCTAAAGGATGTCCCAGAACAGGTTGAGGGTTCCCTTGAAGCATGGGAAGGCCTGGGCAAGGGGCCTGTGGTGGTTTGCGGGATGGCCATGCCCCCTGGTGACCCAAGTGGAGGACCTAATATCTGTGGTCTATTTACTTTCTATAATTGAAACTTTGTAGCCTGGAGTGGAGCCAAGTCTTCTCCATGCTTGCTCCATGGGGCAACCATTTCTGTTGGGGTTTATGTATCTTCTACAATTGAAACTTTGTAGCATGGAGTGTAGGCCTGGGCCAGCCAGGTGTACAGAAAGCTTGGCTTCCTCCATTGCCAGGGAAACCCAAACATCCCTCCTGCTCTCTGTGGCCATAGCCATCTTGGTTGAGTTTATTTGCAAATTTGCTCCTGATTGGGCTGTGGGTGTGGCTTGTGGGTATGGCTTGTGAGTGTAGCAGAGTGATGGTTAATTTGAATATTACTCATTTATTAGATAGGATGATGAATTTTTTCTCAATAAAAAATCTAAAAGATAAAAATAAAGAATCATAAAATCACTGAGATTAGATTAGATGCACAGCGTCTACTCCAATAATTTTTCTCCAAATCCATCAATCCTTCTCTTTTCATCACTCTTATTAAAGCTTTCTGTCATTCAACAATACTTACATGAATCACATGTGTCAAACACAAGGCCCGTGGGCCAAATCCGTCCCGCCAGGCCTTGCAATGTGGCCCGCACCGCGCTGTCATCATTGCACTTTGCTGCGTTTCCATCACAATAACAGTTTATGACTGTTCAGTAAACCATTCGGCCCGCGATTTAGGCTGGATTTTAGATTTTGGCCCCTTCTCTGATTGAGTTCGACACCCCTATGGACCTAAACCTTTTGTTATTCTGATTCTTCATTGCACCCATCTGGAAAACTCTATTAGGTAAATTCAACTACCCAGTGCTCTTTGTGTACATACAAGCAGCTGACTACAATACACAAGAGGGCAGAATGGTAGCATTAGTAATGCGTGGCAATCTCTTTAGGTTCCTCTGGGCAGCTCTCTCTCCTAAATATCTAGAGAACCATTGCAAACCATCTCTATTCTCCTCAAATTTCTGATAATGCATCCCTCCTACCATCTTTTTCCTCTGCAGATAACCTTACCTTCTACCTTCTGGAGATAAAAAAAAATGAAGGTATCTGGTAGGACCTTTTCTCAACTTACAACTATCTTAAATGTTAAACAAGATTCATTGAAACGTGTCCTCTCTGCCTTCTCTCCTGATATAATAGAGTTGCCAATCTTTCTCTAAGACCAACCCCAATCCTCTGGTTTTCTGAAAAATCTTACAACAGCAATTTTTAAAGTAAAATCTTCTGGGCCTCTCCTCTTTTTCTGTAGGCTCATGGTTTTTTTAGCCGGTCATAAATATTGGATTTTTTTCATGGCTTAGTCTCAATCAATCTTTCTGTTTTTCTTACTCTGCTCAGTCCTATCCATCTGCAGCATTTATCTTGAAGCATAAGAATCCCTCCTTTGGAAAAACTGCAGTTTGAAATTCTTTGTTTTTAGAAAGTCCCTTGCTCTGTAAGTCAACTATGTTATTTTTAGGTGGTATCTTATTCTGTAAAATATAACTTTTTTTTTTAGCTTGAATAATAGAAAAAATAAACTTAACTTGGCAAGCTAGCCATCTTACATAAGAGGCTGATACGCTGATACTGATAATACTCCAATGCCAGATGTTTATATAAATATGATATGTACTAAAGGTTACAGGTATTTGTTAGATATGATATGTACTCAAGGTTACAAATTGTCTGCAAAAACAACATACACAAAGACCTGAGAAGATATAAAAAGAGAATGCTTCTTCCTTTATTTGCTCAGAATTTGAAAGGCATTTTTCTCTGAGCCCACCAGTGTATAATAAAGTGTAACTCCACCTCTCTAAGCACTGCTTGTTTTTTCTCCAGTCTTCTGCAATAATCTTTTATAACCTTGAGATCAGTATCTATCTTCTCTGACACCAATCTGCAATTTTATGTCTTAAAAACACCTCAAAAATCATCATGCCCAATATTGAACTTTTCTGTCTCATTGTCCATTCTCTATTCCAAATCCACAACATGTCTGCCAGCTTTTCTCCTTAAATATTTTTTATCTATTCATGTTTCCCCAACTCTGCCACCATCTTACCAAGTCTAGACTATTATCTTGTACTTAGATACTATAATTTGCCTTTTTACATAACATTTTTATAGTAAAACAATCTTTTAAAATAATACAAAGAAAGATCATGCCACCTTTCTATTTAAAAAACTTCAGTGAACTTGGTTCATTAACTCAATGGTTAAGTGTTGACCTAGGAACCAGGAGGTCACAGTTCAATTTTCAGTCAGGGCATATGTCTTGGTTGTGGGCCCAACCCCCAATAGGGCAGAAGGCAACTGATCACTGATTCTCTCTCATCACTGATGTTTCTATTTCTCTCTCCTTCTCACTTCCTCTTTGAAATCAATAAAGATATATTTTAAAAAGAAAAATAAATCACTTCAGTGATTTACCTTTGCTCTTAAAATGCTTAATTTAACTAAATGTGTAACATGCTTCACTAAATTCTATAAAATGGCCTACAAGTCTTTGTCATCTGAGATCCAGCTATCATAGCACTGTGTTCATACAATGTTTTGTATCCTTCTGACCCCAGGTTTTTTTTTTTTGTTTTTTTTTTTACACAAGCTGTTCCTTTTGCCTGTTCCTAAACAACTCATAAATCTCAGCTCAGACTTTCTTCCTCAAGGACATTTCTCAGACTCTAAAGTCTAGATCAAGTATTGTATGCCCTCTTACTACTTACTTTCAACTCTGCTTTGTAAAATGTATAACTTTACATTTTTGTGTGTTTTTGTTTGATATCTAGTTGCACTGTTACATCAAGGACCATTGTTTGATTTTTCACACACTGCCTGTTACCACAGCACCAGAAACAACATGAATTCTATTTTTGTTGAAAACACAGAAAAAAGAGAACTTAGAAATCATTCTATTTGTGCCTAAGTTTAAGTCATTATAATAGATATGCATCAAAGTTTACAGAAATCTCTTCCTTGATTTTTGGATGATTAACTCAAAGCAAATGTCTTCACAGTCACTTACTGGAAACTTAATTTCTATAATTTTGTAGCATTTTAAAATGTATTTTGGGGTGTTCAATTTAACTTTAAAAACTGGCATTATCCTTCATTATGTACTTGAAAAACATCTTTGTTATTATGTAATTGGTTCTGGATTCTTTTCGTGTTTACTTTCCTTTCAGCTTCCATTTTACAATGTTTTGCCTTCTGTCTGAGTCACTATACAATATTTATATAATGTGAAAAATTTGATATTGTTGACATCAGACACACACACACACACACACACACACACACACACACACACACAAATTAACACCCAAATATGGGACACTAGATAAATTGTAATAGATATGGAGAGAAATCCTCATGAAATAGAATCATAGTATAGAGAATGCTAGCAAGGATAAATATCTCAAATACCAGCCATATTGTTTTTATTTCAACAAACCTTTTTCTGCATATTTTAATATCTCTAAAATTGGAACCATCTAAAAATCAATGGACTTTCTCAGTTTAATGGATAATATTTCCTTATTATTGTTGTATAAAACAATGTCTCATAATGACATTTTTTATTCAATTAGATGTTTTTATAAGTCCAGTATCTATAATGGAGATAAACAGAGGTTTTAGAAGGAGAAGAGGGAGGAGTAAAATACAATTATTAATTAATTTATTAATTAATTTATTTAAATATATATTTTATTGATTTTTTTACAGAGGGGAAGAGAGGAATAGAGAGCTAGAAACATTGACTAGCTGCCTCCTGCACACCTCCCACCGGGGATGTTCCCGCAACCAATGTACATACCCTTGACCAGAATCGAACCTGGGGCCCTTCAATCTGCAGACCGACGCTCTATTCACTGAGCCAAACCGGTTTTGGCAAAATACAATTATTTATTAAGGGCAAATAAAACTTTGTTTTTATAAGTTGTTATCTACCTATCACAATCCTGTCCATTATATATATGGAAATATATAGCATCTATTACCTTATGCTGGAGTCAGTTGTGAATGGGTTTGCCTTATTCCCTAAAGTCCTTAAGAGTAGGACTATGTAGTTATCCTCCTTCTATTTCCCAGTGCTTAGCATGTGATAGAACTTTAAATTTATTTGTTCAAGTAAGTGAAGTCTAAAAAGAGTTGTCTTCTACAGAAAGAACAGCAAATAATAGAATGTATGTATTGCAATAAATTTGTAAGGTACTTGACAGGAGTATATTAAGTTCTCTGATAAGAAACATTAACTTACTTGGGCTATTTGATTACTCTCTAATTCACTGATGCATTAATTTTCTGCATGTAGTAATTACCAAGTCAGGAATTACTAATGAAGAAATGAATTAAAATCTACTTTTCCAGGGCACCTAACAATGCTCAGGGCCTAAAGTATTTCTGAAAAATAAACATATGCTCCAAGAGTAATTTTTCAGAATTAGCCTTGTTAAATGTCACACATGTGATATATATGTATAAAGGTCTCAATTTTCTAAATGTTTATAAAAACTAACACACTACTGCAACTGACACATTGAACGTGGAAAACAGATGGTATCAGAGTGATTAAATGTAAACACACCCATATCTTGTACAAGGCCAGCATGAACAAATTTAGGAGTAGACTGAAGGTAACATAACCAGCATGGCTAAGTAGGTAGTAGAGATGATAAGTGATCAGTTCTAATAAATCAAGAAAGAAATATTCTATATCAATGTTGTCATTTTCAGTGTTCTCTGAATGATAGCAAAAATTATTTCAATCATCAAGTATATGGTGGGGAAAATTTTCCCATCAAGGGCATCACTAGAGAAGACAAAAACTGATATTGAAATATACATAAGAAGGAGAGATTTAGAAGGAATGGGACTTTCAAAGTGAAGGAAAATAAAAAATAGATGAATTTCCAGTTACAATGGCAGCATAAAGACATTTTTATTCCATTCATCTTCCTGAAAAGTAACTAAACAAGAATTTAAAAAATAAAAACAAAACCAAATTTAAAACCTCAATACTTTCTGTCTTTAGTGAACCAAACAGCTGTAATTCCAAATAACAACTGAGGAATAACAGAATATACATTTTGTTCTCTACCAAAGCAAGAGTAGATGCTGAGAAACAACATACAATCCTTCCCCTCTGTCTCCAACCTGAATGGGAAAAGTTTGCCTTTAAAAGTATATAAGACAGTCCAGGAATATCCCCTAATGAGGATACAGCAATTGAACTATGTTGGTCTGTTCCTATACAACCCATGGGAGTTCCACTGAGGAAGAAATCACATTGGAAGCCCACTCGACTGTGAGAGTCCTGGCCAACCATCCAGGGCAATGGTGGAAAGATAAAGCAAGGTGAAGCAGAGAAGAAAGGCAAAGAATAGCACATGACAGCACAGATACCTGCAAGGGCTCTATTGTGAGTCCCACCAAATGCTCCAGGCTATGCAGGAAGGGAAGAGTTGATTTGGCCAGAATGGGTCCAAAAATTGCACACTTCAATCAAAGCTGAGGAGTGCTTCAGCTCTCTCCTCCAACTTCTGCTTACTCTATTTTTCAACAAAAAGCTGACCCATTTAAAGAAGAGTAGCAAGTGAGAACTAGCCTAGGACATGTGCTTAAAAAGTTTATTCTTTGACTAGAGAAAGCATTAAGTATTTTATGGATCAGCGTTGTATTAGGTGGTTTGGCTACATCAGTGAATATTACAGACGCCTGCTCTCATGGAGCTTCAATCTAGTAGGGAGAAAAGACAATATACTATTAACATACAAAGCTAATTAAATTAAACATGTTTTAGAAAGTAATAATCATTACAAAAATTAATAGATCATGTAAGAGGGATCAGAATGCTGGAAGAGAAGGCAATTAGCAATGTTAAATAAGACAATCAGGGGAGCTACACTGAACAGATTAGATCTGAATAAATACTCAATGAAAGTACAGAAACTAAGAAATCAGATAGATGTCTGAAAGAGCATTTTAACCACAGAGAAAGACCTAAATGTGTGGATTTCTGAAACATTAAAGGAACTAAAGCAGGAAGAACAGGCACAGATGAACAGAAATTGAGATCAGAAAATTGATGAGGGTGCAGGCAGGCAGTTGGGGGAATCCTCACATTATGCAGATCTTTGTAGGCCATTGAAAGGACCTTGGGTTTTGCTCCCATGGAACTGGAAAAGTAGTGCAGGGTTCTGAATAAAGAAGTTACAAGATCTGACTAGTGTTATGAAAGGAACACTCTTATTTCTCTGTTGAGAATAGACGTTTGAGGGCAAATAAAATAATAGAAGACCAGTTAGAAGCTACTTAAGTATTCCATGCACAAAATATTAGGTCATGGTAGGTCAGGCAAGAGTTGTGGCAGTTTAAATAGTAAAAAATGATTAGATTCTGGATATAAGTTGAAAGAACAGTTTCTGACACATTGAAAGTGAGTTTCAAGGAAAGGAATTTCAAGGATAATTTCCAGGTTTTCAGCCAGAGCATGTAGAAGGATGATGTCATTAACTAAGATGGAGAAAGTTAGTGTTGTTCAACAGGTACAAAGGCAGGAATCAGGAGCTGAGTTTGTAAGCGTTGAATTTGATTCACTTATTAGGTGCCCAAGTGGAGATATCAAGAAGGCTATGGAATGGATAAGTTTATAGAGTTCAGGAGAGAGATCTAGGTGGGAGATATACTAATAAATTGAATTAGTGTCATGTTTAGATGGTTCTAAAAGGCAGGATAAGCTCAGAGACTGATGAATTCATCAAAGAATGAGTGAGAATAGAAGGGAGAAAAGATCTAAAAGTGAGTATGGACACTCTAACATTAAGATGTATAGAAGTACAGGGAGAAAAAAAAAAACTAACAAAGAACACTGAAAAGTCAGGCCAGAAAAGAAAAATCAGCACAAAAGGATGGGCAGGTGTGCATTCTGACTGAAGTATATGGCAATGTGGAGGTCATTAATAACCTTGAAATAAATATTTTTTATGAACAGGAGCAGGGAAATAAAAGTGTTTGGAGAGGTTTAAAAAAATGGATGGAAAAACATTGAAGAAAGTAAGGACAGACAAATCATGCGAGGAGTTTGCTGTAAGAAAAGACCATGAATGGAGTGTGGAGAAGGACTCAAGGGAAAGTTTTTATTATCATAATATCTGAGATATAATGCATGTATGTATGGTGGTAGAAAAGGTTGATTATAAAGCAGAGAAAGGGAAAATGCCTCTGCATACCTTGGAATTGACTCAAAGAGTTTCAAAGATCAGTAAGGAGAAGGTAATGATTTAGTTGTAACAGAGGTTGCTTGCGTGTGGGTTCAGTCAGATGAGAAAAGTGAGGGTTTGGGGTGGAAACAAAACAAAATGATTCCTAAAATCTTTTCAGTAGCATTTCATTTGAATTAGAGTGATACATTATGAGAACATACTTAGAATAATATATTTCCCTTGCCCTTGGAACATTAGGACACATTACTAATAGGAGAGAGATAGGAAATGGCCTTTTTTTTTTTTTTTTTTTTTTTTTTTTTACAGAATATTAAGTTACCTTTTTACTGAATTTTAAATTAATAATTAAGGATTATTAAGGCTTAGATAATTTTTAATTTATATCAGACTCTCTCAATACAAAGCAGAATTTTGGTACCAAAATGCACTATATGCACTTTCTTTTAGTTTCATTTTTAAATGTGTTAAAGATTTTTAAGAATTGCCTTACCCAGTGAGTTTGACTGCATGTGTCCGAAACTTCTGGTATTTTTTTGATTCTTCATTCTTCACATGTCTATATATTCCTGACTTATAATGGAAGAAATCCTCGTGGACTTGCATTATGGCTAAAATAAAACCCAATAGGAAAAATTACACACTTAAAAACATTAACTTTACAAACCTCCAGAAATTCTCACAAAACAACCCATGGGTAAATTGCCAGAATAGAATTTAAGAAGTAATCTTGTAATACAGGCTAATTTTGATTCCTGCTTAATTTGGTTGGTTGAAATATTTTGTTGTTGTTGAACTTATTGGGATGACATCCTATAAAATAAAAGCCTAATATGCAAATCGACCAAATGGCGGAATGACCAGTTGCTATGATGCATACTGACAACCAGAGGGCAGATGCTTAATGCAGGAGCTGTCCCCAGCCTGCAGGTTTTAGGCCATCTAAGGCAGGTGCCAGTAGGGTCTCCACCCAATAGAGAGAGGCAACCAGTGGTGTAGGGTGGGCCAGCAAGGGGGCAGTGCCAGATCGGCCAAGGCAGGTGCCAGTGGGGGCCCCCTGGATCACTCACTGGTTATCCTACATATCAGCCTTCATTGCCTGCCAAGCCTAACTGTGCACAAAGCTCATGCACCAGGCCTCTAGTCAGTTAATAAAATTATGTAGGTTTCAGGTACACAATTCCATAATATATCATCTTTATATTGTATTGTGTGTTCACTAACCCAATTCAAGTCTCCCTCCATCACCATTTATCCTCTTTTTATCCTAATTTGCCTCCACCCAACCGCCTTTCCTTCTGATATCACCATTCTGTGGATTGTCCATGAGTTTGGTTTTATTTGTTTGCTTATTTTTATTTATATTTTTTGCTTAATCCCTTCACCTTTTTCACCTGGAACCCCTCCTCCCTCCCTTCTGACAGTTGTCAGTCTGTTCTCTGTATCTATGAGTCTGGTTCTATTTTGTTTGTTAGTTTATTTGAAGAGTATTATGCTAAGTGAATAAGCCACTCAGAGAAAGACAAGAACCTTATGATTTCACTTATATGTGACTGCAGTATTTTCTTCTTCTAAGAACAACTTTTATCTGTTTGAGTATTACTTAAATTCACATTATACCTTTAAAACACCAGGTATTCTTAATTGTCAGAGGCACTATTACCAGGAATTGAGTCTTTGCAGAGAAGGACCTCTGCACTTGGCTAGTGATTTGTGATTTCTCCATTAACCTTATGCTTCACCACAAGCCTCTAAAACTCCAATTAAGCTAGCAGCACAGGGTGAGTCTAGCAAACCAGGCTTAAAGTAATTGTCCTTAATCCTTAGAAATAAATACAAATCTTTCCTCGGTGAGCTTGAATAGAAAACAAACCCTTGGCAAAGGAATATTCTGACAAGATTCCAGCCTCCCAATTCTGGAGAGCTGAGCCAATATTGTATTCTTTAGAAAGTAAGAGCTTACGCTTTATAAAGCTCTCCTTCATTTCCTCACCTAGATTACTTCTTTTCTGTATTGTGGGCTTTGTTGAAGGACTTGGGTAATTCAGAATGAAGACTTTAAACTTCTAAAAGATGTGAACTGAAAATATTTTTAGTTGGGACAAGATAAACCCCCTTCATAACTATGTACCCTACTTGTCTATCTTAGTTTGACATGCATTTTACATAGCATAGGCATTTGATAGCTGCTCAAATAAAGCTACTATTCCAAAGTCAAATATAACTATTTAATGTTCCACTTTTATTTTATTTTTAATGTCCCATGCATTTTCTGATGCTGTTCAAATATTTTAAAAGAGGTTCAATTTTTTTTTTACCAACTTTAAAACACATTCCCATAAGTTTTTAAGAATTTATATAATTGTAATCTATGCAGATCTTTGCTATCGTTCTATTTCCATAACCTAAACTTATTTTTCATTATACATATTTTAGAAAAATGCTCACAGTGTTAGTCAGTCAGCATTCTGTTGCCTTTTACATAATTTTGTATTGAGACTGGGGGGAAATGCAACAATGGAAGACATCACTTTGCATATACAGCAAGATGAGTCAATCAGCATTTATAAAAATGGGAAGATTTTGCAAGCATTTTTCCTTATTTTATAGAATCACTCGAGGCCTAGTGCACACATTTGTGCACATTGAAAGAAAATTTATTAGAGGAAATATTTTAGAAGCCAGGGAAGGACAGTAGGAGATTGGCCTGCTGGGAAGGGACAGTGGGAGGGCTCCAAGACTTGTCAGGCCCATCTGGCCCAGTCTCGATCGGCCAGGCCCCAGCAGCAAGCTAACCTACCCTCTTGTGGTCAGTGCACATCATAGCAACTGGTCAAACAGTTGAGGGCATGGTCAGACACTTAGCATATTAGGCTTTTATTATATAGAATTAGCTTCTGTAGCTTTTCCAAACTCTCTGTTAACCATCACAGGTAAAATACTCTTCACTGCAGAAAAACACTGACAACTAAAGAAACATGGGTGAGAAGCCATCACAACGAACATGAAGGCAGCTCCTTTCTTCCATTTCTGACACCAAAACAGACTTGAACCCACAGACATCTGACTATATAAGCTACTATAGTACGATTTTATTTTGAACCTGCATCAAATTTATGCAGAATTGTCATATGCTTGAGGGCAGCACAAACTTGTCTTCACTGCTCTCTGCCTCTCACTCTCAGCTCAGGCTGGCAGGAGATAGCTTCTCAACAAACATTTGTCCAATGGGGGTTGAATACTTTATTATTTTGAAATTTTATCTCTTTATTTTTGATTTGTTGTATGAAATTCATGAACATTTAACTGTGTGAACACACAAGAAACCTAAGGTGTTCTGTTTTAAATAATTATGATCCCAATTTTTATTTTATTTTATATAGAGAGAGAACTTATAATAGTACTTATGAGCTGAAGATTCAAACATGGTTAGGTAATTTGCCTAAAGTCATTTAAGCAGCCAATGTGAAAGTTGTATTTTTAAATTTATCCTTGATTTCAAATGAATGTGCTCTTTCAAATCTGTCACACAAACTCTACTTAATATATTTAAATTATACATGTATTTCCCTTCTTCTATAAGTGCCAACAAAAATGACACAATTGTAAAGGGAAAAAAAATTTTTCCTTTTCATTTGTTTCAGGTTTTGCTTAAGACCCAAGGATTTTAAAAACTAAAACATGTCTCAAGATATGCTTAGTGTAAGCTTCAGTTTCTCAATAAATAGGAAGTGATGATAACAATCAATACAAATTACTCTAACACAGTTTTAAAATCCACAGTGCCTTCTAGATATTGATTCAATACTAATCAGGTCACCATTAACAAAAACAAGAACTGGCCAATAGTTCCTTAGGTCTATATCAAATATTTTAAATTTAAGCATTGGTTTAATATATTTGGTTAATTACAGTACATTGATCATATATTTTGGGCCTTTTATTGTTCACAACCTGTATTTCCATTTAAAACTCACTAAATTTGTTCTTCATGCCCTTCAAAGAAATGTTTATTACAGAGAATATACACTGTGATTGTATCTTTAGATATATCATTGGTGAAAAATAAAATTCAATAGGTAAGCAGAGAAACTATATATCAGAGATAATATCTTACAACTCAAAGTCAATGTAGAGTAAGTTAGCATATTATTTTTTATTTACTGCTTACTCTCTGTAACACAAATTGATAAAAATAGAAAGCCTTTTATAAAATACAAAATCCTACTGGCTTATTTGATTTGAATTTATAGAAAAGTAAGTGTAGCTGAAACTGGTTTTGCTCAGTGGATAGAGCATTGGCCTGCGGACTGAAGGGTCCCAGGTTCGATTCCGGTCAAGGGCATGTACTTTGGTTGCGGGCACATCCCCAGTGGAGGGTGTGCAGGAGGCAGCTGATCCATGATTCTCTCTCATTGATGTTTCTAACTCTCTATCCCTCTCTCTTCCTCTCTGTAAAAAATCAATAAAATCTATTTTTAAAAAAAAAAAAAAGGAAAGTAAGTGTATCTACTTTATTTCTACCGCTAAATCTTGATTTTTTTTTTCATTCTATTTCCTGATCCATTTAAGCTAAAATTGAAAAAATTTCTAGGACTATGTATGAATTTTAAATAGGACTGAACAATTAAATGAGCTCCATCACTTAGCATTTCATGTTTGACTGCTTGGTTCATAATCAAGCTGTAAGAATTTATCAAACTTTGATCAAATGTTTCATTAATATTTAAGAATTAAATCTATGGAAGAATTTATTTTTTAAATAAAATAACAACTAATAAAGTTACTATGTGAGTGTATTTTCCATGATTTCCTTAAACCCTTATGAACACTCTAAAAGTCAACATTTTCTTTCTATTATTAATCTTCTTTTTCATGATCTAAACTGTAATGTTCTTTATTAAAGGAATAAATAACACACAACCATATTTCATCCAAGCATACCTTGAACTGGTCCATTATGTATGATTTCTTTCATTATTTCAGTTTCCTAAAGGAGAATTATCAATGAGCATTGTTATTGTTATTAGAGCATTCTAAATCCATTGTCTGGTATATATTGCCAGGTCTTGTACAATCAATCTAGGAGTAATACAATCCAATGTGTCTTGACCACCTGCCATTAATCAGGCTTTGAAATACCCACATGTGAAATGCCCCATTGCTAAAGTTTGCTAAAATAACATGCACCCATTTATTTCATTGACTGTAACACTAACAATAATGTTGGAATAGAGGAAAAATAATTACTTTTTTATGGTCACAAAAAATTAAGTTAAAACCATGTTTATCATTTGCTTTTAGAGGCATTTCTATTTTTTGACCACAGGAGCAGTTCTATATGCATGTTCAGGAGATTCTTGGTGTAGATTTTACATACAAATGTTGCTACCCATTCTGTAATGCAGCCCTTAGTAAAGAGCCAGGTTATTCATTCATCCATTCATCTATTCACAGGTATCACAGAGTACATATCTGTGATAGAAACAGGATAGAAATAAATATTGACCCTGAACCTATCATCGATGTATTTACATTTTGGTAGAAAAGACAGACAGCAACATAAATAACGGCATTACAAAATGTTAAGTTCTGTTATAGAGACAAGCTCAAAGTGCCATAGGTGCAAACAAGAAAGGGAAATTAATCCTACCTAGAAGGCAATAAAACCTCAAAGAGAAGATGGATCCTTGACACATATGTGGGATTTTACCTGGAAATAGGTGGGAAGACCATTTGGGTAAGAGGAATCAGCACTTGTCTAAGTAGAGAAGCGTAAAAGCACATGGTGTGTCTAGGAAGCAGACAGTAGTCTTTATATCAGGAGCAGTATGAGTGAGTGGAGGGGTAGATGCTGGCCAGACAAAAGTCTGTAAAAGTAGCAGGTCAGAAACAAATCATGAAAGCCTGTATGTCGTGGTAAGAATATTGGACTGTATTTCACAGGTAACTGAAAGACAGTGAAGGTGAGATATTCTGAAAATGAGAAGGTCTGGGTGACACTGACACGATGGGATAAAATTTGCCAGTGCTTTTAACATGACAAACTAGAATCCAAGGGCATCCTTTGCCCATTACAGCTATGTCTATTTTAATTATTTTGTGGAGTAAGGCAAAGGATTGATAAAATGAGCTACAACCACAAATAAAAAGTCAGTAATAAAGGTTGGATTTAGTTTTTACTTGTCAAGAATATTAAGTAATTAAAACATGATTTAAAAACTCTATTTCCATGGGCATTTCTAAATGTAAGTCAAGCATCTATACTGCTCACATTATAAAGATCAGGAATCATACCCAAACTGGAAATTTTTAATGGTCACTTTAAGAATACCAGAAATTATACCTGAAAACATAACATTATATTAAAATGTAATGGGTTTAGTTTTTAAATAGCTTTAATAACAGGAGAGCTATATATATATATATATTTATTTATTTTTTAACAAGTAAATCACTGTTATTTCTTGACATTCAGACTTACATTAGAAGAGACTCTGTATGGAGGAGAGCATTGGTAGATCCTATTAGATTTCTCAATGTTGTTGGGACATGGCTTTGTGGCATGACGCTTTCCCCGCCCATCAGACCTACTAGCCATGGCACAGGCATTATTGGTAGCATTTTGGTCCTTGAAAAGTGGGTAGCATGCATGGGATACCAGTCTATCAGAAACAAGCAAAGAAGTAAATGTAATACTTAGGAAAATGCCATAACACACCTATCTATGTGCAACTTTACTGAATTCAACATTCTGATGCTTACATGTGTAACTTTCAAAATGTCGACTGATTCTAAAAGAGCAGTTCACTGATGTTACACTCTCCTCTGCCTCCCCCTTGTTTCTTCATTATACTTTTTAAAATATTGCTTCAATCACTTTAATAAATAACTATCTACATTATAGAATTTCCTAAGGATGAAAAGTGACTCAATAAAATCCGTACTGATATTAATAGGGGAATTACTTCATTTTGTATCTATAATTGTAATTCAGAAGAGCCAAGTTTAATGTAAAAAAGGCAATACATTTTATTATATTGAGATGGGATGCTCTGATAAAGCATATATTTATGTAAGGGTTTTTTTACATTTTTATTAAGTTATAGATAACTTCTCATAAGACTTCAACTATTTGTGGTTCATGATACTTTCATAAAATAGTATACGCTAATATAATTTTTAAAGTTATTGATAATAAAGTAGAAAATTATCTGAATTACACAAAAGATAAAGAAAACAATTTTAATCTCTAATTTTGAAACTGAACATAAAAAGTCCAAATTATTTGACCCCAAATCTAACATAATTCATTGAGTAGAGAAGCAGATGGTAAGGAAAATAAAACAATTGGTTTTATAGATATTCAATGTTTAATTGGCCATGTAAGTATACAATCAGATTAGTTCAAGAAAATTCAATAGTGTTCAATAGATTAAGAAAATATGGGCAAAGACAGTAATGAAAGCAAAGCTATTAAAAACCTAAACACTTCAAAAAGACAACTTATATTAAATGGATAATGAGTGCAAATCATTGAATTGTGTTGTCCCAAATTCACATATTAAAGCTCTAACCCCCAATTTGAAGGTATTGGAGATGGAACTTTCCAGAAATAATTAGCTATAAAAGAGGTAAGGAGAGTGGGGTTCGTAATGAGACTAGTGTCTTTATAAGATGAGGAGCAGACAGGAGAACTCTCTCTGCCTGTGAAAACATAGTGAGAAGGTAAGCCAGGAAGAGGGCTCTCTCCAAAAACTGAATTGGCTATACCTTGATCTTGGGCTTCTCAGTCTCCAGAACTGAGAAATTAACGCTTATTGTCTAAGATACCCAGTTTATGATATTTTGTTATGTTAACCTAAGCAGACTAACACAATGAGATTTAACTGTGTCTCAATGATCATTTGTATTTTTAACCCCTAAAGGACTTTTATTTTTATTATAATGCAAAACAGAAGCCAAACAAGCACGCATACATCAGAAGGGTATCAGCCCAAGATTAGAATTAGTCCATTCTAAGCACTATCTTACTAGGCAAAGTATGTGAAAATAAATTTTTAAAGAAATTTATTACCACTCATCAATATCTGACCTCCACTCTTTCATAGCAGGTCCAGAGTACTCAGTGAATGAGGAGGAGGGAGGGGGAAGTGAGCAGTATATAAGTATACTACTAAATATCACCTGCAGTTTACGTAGCCAAATAATTCAGCTCTTAAGTAGGTTATCAGAGTATATGAGAGTAAGAATAAAAACTACCTTTTCTCATCAATATCATTAATGGAGATAATTAATGATACTGATGAATAGAGGCAACTGTAAGTTACTTCTTTATTTTATTCATCTGATTCTAAACCTGACTTATCTGACATCTATTCATTTACCTGGATAATTTAGAGGTATCAATGATATCAATTACTCTATCTCTGCATTTGGCTTAGAGCACATGTGTCAAACACAAGGCCCTCGGGCCAAATCCGTCCCGCCAGGCCTTGCAATGTGGCCCGCATGGCGCTGTCATCACTGTACTCCGCTGCGTTTCCATCACAATGACAGTTTATGACTGTTCAGTAAACCATTCGGCCCGCGATTTAGGCTGGATTTTAGATTTTGGCCCCTTCTCTGATTGAGTTCGACACCCCTAGCTTAGAGCAACAAAGAAGGCAATGCTTATTTGAATCTTTCTACTAATTTAGCTAGAAAGCATACATTCTTCAAATCATTATTTCTAATAGTTTATAAACTCAGCAGATATCAAATGAACCATACATTTATATAGATGTAGCATATATATTTGTACATTTTGGATAAAAATTTTGAACTATATATTTTTTTCCATATTCTAACCTTAAGCAGCCCTCATAAGAAACCTAGAAATATATGTTGGGCAGCTATTTACCCACGTTTTCTCAGGTACCACCAAGCCCTATCAATGCTTCCACTGTTGCATCCATGGCGATTCTTGGGACAGCAAGAAATCAAATTCTGAGGAGACAGATTGGCTGTGTATCGACCCTTAGACTGAATTGCTATCCGATCAGCAGCCACACCTGTTTCAAAGAAAGTATTGATTAATATTCAAATGGCACATGGAATTTCTAATAATTTACCTATCTTTTTATTTCACCACTAAACTCGTCTTCTAAAATTTATGTAATTTAAAATTAAGGCAAAATTTTATTAATATACTTATGTATTCCAATAAGTTCACTGTATCATAATTTCAGCCATAAGTTTTATCTGATTTTGGTATTGCCCCATTGTCTTATCAACTTCAAAGACTTTTCTAGTTCCTTGTTTCTTTCATGTTCTATATACTTCTGAATTCTTCATTAAGAAATCTATCAATTGAAACTCCTTGTGGACCAAGGCTATATGTTAATGACATTTATATCCCCTGCCCCTAGAACAGTATCTTAAATATAGTCATGGGTAAATATATATTTTTTAAATGAATGTAACTAAACTAAGGAAATGAGAAAAACTAATTATAGAAATATTAATTGGAAATTCATCTATTTTAATCTGATATATTGGAATAAATCAAATTTCTGGGTTTTATAACTGGTATCTAGTTTAACTGTCTGTGAGACCATTCTTAAATTAATTCAGAATAATATGATTCTATCTGATAAAATATCTAAAAGTTACACAGCACACTTTTATGCTTATAAAATTGTTAAAAATCATGATCCTAATCTTATTTCAGTAGATTTGAATTCATATATGCCTTTTATTATTGAAACCTACAGTCTATGCCTTTTATTATTGAAACCTACAGTCTTCTGCTTAAATAATTTCCTATCATGGCCATCATTTATCAATTTATCCCTTTTCCCAACACATATTTATTGAGCATCTACTAAATGACAGATATGCTAAGCATTAGATATATGACAAAACACAAGAGAGTCATAATTAATTAACCAGTTCCAGAAAACTATACATTTTTTTTTCCATTTTGATCATGCTACCATGATAAACTAATGTAAGCAATGAGATCATGAAAAAAATTGGAGAGGGTGCCACTTTGGTACACACTGTTTGTTGCCGGGTATAGTCTCAGTCTAGGTGTTTAATCTCTTTTAATAGAAGGCAGCAAGTCATAGCCTTTTATCTAACTATCTATTTTTCTCAGAAAAAGTTATCATTTTTGCTCATTAAAACTGTCTGGGTACTGGAACCCCTCAAAATGCCAACTTATATTTTAAAATAACTTATTTTAAAATAATTCATTTATATATACATCTCTGTACATACATAGTTTTTATGTAACTACGGCATATGTATATTTTCATAGTAGAATTGCTGGCACATTTCAGATGCTCAATATGTGTTCCCAACTATTATTGTGTTAGGATATATTTCATAGGAACAAATGGCATTATACTGCTATCCTCCTCTGCTGTCCTCAAGAAAACAGTTCCCTTCTTTGAAAAGAAAATAGAAATCCTTTGATGCTTTGACTTTCAATACATGGGTTCAGAATCAAATATATTTTTTGAAATGTTATTGTAGCTCAGAATATACTTTACAATGTAGAGTAAAGAATATTCAAGGAGTCAGAAACTTGGCTTCAAGGATCATTTCTGCTTGGCTTTTGGCTCTGGGTAAGTTACTTTACCTATATGTGCCTCTTATAAAACCAAAGTCTTAAAAAAGTTGACCTGTAAGATTTATTCTAGCCCCATGAATTTGAAGATTTCAACTAAAGGACAAATATTTTAAATTCAGATGGTATGCAATATGTTGCTTTTATGTAGACATTTTTTAATCTCGGTAAAGGTTTAATCCAAATTCACTAGAAATACTTAGAAAAGGTCAGAAGATTAAAGAATGACTCAGTGTAGCAAATTGTTTTTCACTCTGTTTGAAGACTTTTATTGGGCTTTACCTCTGAGACACACACTATTATTTTCTCTGCTTATTTTATTCTGTCTCCACATTTGCTCTGTGACTTGTATCATCACCACCGTTTCCAACTCCACATATTCAGCCTCTGACATCTTGCTGGAATTTTATTTCACTGAATAACTACTGATTTATATATGTAAATAGTAGAAGCCTAGCTGGCGAAATCATGTGGCTTCACTTACAGGCACTTAACCCCCGCCCACCATGTGGGTCTTCCAGCATTAGGGCCATAGACCTTTTATAATATAGATTTTAATGTCTTATTTATTCCATTTTATAGCTTATTTTAAACACAATTTTTGTCATTTTAACTACTACTTTCTGATAGAATTTTCTAGATCTTCATAAGAACCTAGTTTCTTCTTTTCTTTATTGAACACATTAAAATATATATATATATATATATATATATATATATATATATATATACTCAATATATATATATACACATATATATATACATACATATATATATGTGTGTGTGTGTGTGTGTGTGTGTGTGTGTGTGTGTGTATATGTATGTATATATATATCATCAGTCTGGTTTTCCTGTGTCCTCTGAAACCCAGAATGTGTGGAAAACCCTGTCTCCATTGTTCTGGGGACAAATGCAGGCTTAGTCCTGTACTGAGGCCTTCTGTGGGTCTGTGACCTAGGGGTCCCAAAACACACTGTCCAAATCACCCGAGCAAGTTTACTCTTAGCATTTCACCACCAACATCCGTCCTAAGACATCTTCAGAAATACTCATTTAACCTAGAGTTAAAGCAGAATGCTTAGATATCACTTAGGAGGTGTAATACATTAACCACATGAATACAAAATGACAAATGACTTATCTGATTAAATATTTCCTATCTAATTAGAATAGGGCTTGAAGAATCCCCATGTGGATCCCTACTGCGGTGAGGACAAACATCAGACAATCAGGGAGCTATAGACAGTGGCATACATAAAGGAAGCCACTCCAGAGGTGACCTTGGCTATTGGCATTATTTCTAGAACAAAGTAGCGGATACTTAAACAATGAAGCAATGTTAATTACACAAAAATATCAGCATTTTCTGTCCTAAGGAATGCTCCTCTTCAGAGTAGGTTTCTCTAAGAGCCTATGTTCTTATTTCACAATGCTCTCAGTGCTTAGACTGTTTTTGAGTACTCTTTTGAAATTACCTTTAAAGCTTAGAACATAGTTTCTTGATAGCAGCCAATAAATATTGTTAGTGTATTTAATTGCTAGAGTACAACAAACATTCTTTTGAAGATAATTTGGTCAACAAATCTTGACATTAACTTGAGTGTTGATTTACTAGACTTCTGAACTTATAGGAAAATTGTTACAAAATGTGTATTGTTATACTTTTGAATGATCAGCAACACAACTTGAAAGTTATTCTTATTAAAAGACCAGTTATATTACTTTGGACTCAGAACCAATATATTTGTTTTGATCTAAAATGAAATTAAATCCATTCAACCTACTATCAGTTTATCCTGTCTTTGCTTTATGTCAAATTAGTTTATCAATTTAATATATTTTTGAAATATTTAAAAAAGGAAGAACTTAAAAATTGTGCATATGTCTATATCAGTATTATATTATGAATGAAAAGGAACCTTATATTCCTCTTACTATCTGTCCTTAAATCAAAGGACAAACAAAATAGGCAACTTTTTTTCATTGCTCTTTGATTTACTCTCTATTTAAGATTAAACCCTACAGACCAATTTTCAGAGTAAATGGAGTTTTATATAATGTTCAAGTTGCTTCCTCTGAGGAATAAGATTTTATTTTAATGCACCAAAAGTTAATATTTAAATTTTCTAAATTTTAAAACCTTTTAATGACTGTCCCAGGATCTAGAGTCAAAGGGAGAATTTAAAAGGAAGTAATTAAAATGACTTCATTACTTGCAGTGGAAAAAGCCCATGATGCAGCACAATTTTTTTGATCCAATGGGCCATGAGTCCATCCAGGCCATTTGTACGTAGCAACAAAAAACTCTGGAAGATCCGTTATTGCTAGTAAAGGAGCCTAAAGAAAAAGAGGCAGATGTGTCAGGCCATTTCAGATGTACCCTGATAACCATTCTAATAAAATTTCATGTTCTTTTATAACATTCACTAGGGACCTGTTGCAGGAATATTCCTGCAAGACTTTCAGCGGGCTTCCCTCCTGCCACTGCTACCTCTCCTGCTCTCTGCCCAGCTTTCCGGCCTCTCCCACTGTGGTGAGCAGGGCGCAACCTGCCCCACCACACCCATGCCAGCCACACCTGCTGCCACCACGTCTGGGGCCACCCCTGCTGCCTCCTGCTGCCACCTCCTCCACTGTGCACCTTGCCTCGCCCTGCCCTGCACATGCTGCCAGTGCTTTCCCTCCAGCAGTGGCAGCTGCTTTGCTTTCCACTTTCCCTCCCTCTTCCTTCTATGCTGTCTTCAGTCTTCACTTCTCCCTCCCTCAGCATATGCAAATTAACCACAATATTTGTTGGGTTGATTTGCATACTCACTCTGATTGGCTGGTGGGTGTGGCTTGTGCGTATAGTGGACTGATGGTTAATTTGCAGGTTACTATATTATTAGGTAGGATTATTGTATTTGTTTTGTACATTCAAGTTTTCTCAATGACATCTCTGAAAAGCATTAGTTAGGTACAGTTTCTAATCCACATATGTTTTAAAATGCCCACTCAATGTGGGGAACCATAACAGTACGAAATTCTAACAACAGTACACAGAAAGCTTTTCCTGGGTTACCACTCAGTACAATAATTATGTTTGTCATCTTAAATCAGAGCTTTCGTCATCCTTGTGATAGATCACATGGTGCTATTTAAATTTGGCCTCATACAGCCAGGCCCAGAGTAGCCAGGTCGCGTGCGACCAGGCCCAGAGCAGCAGCTGCCAGGCTGGGAGCGGCCAGGCCCGGAGCAGCAGCAGCCAAGCCTGGAGCAACCAGGTCGGGAGCGGCAGTGGCCAGACCCGGAGCAGCTGGTTGTGGAACAAACCAGAGCAACAGAGGCCAGGCCCGGAGCAGCCAGGCACGGAACAGCTCGCTCCTCGCCTACCCCCACCCCAAGGCTGCCTCTCAGACATAGCTGGAAACTTTTGTGGGAACTTGAGGGTCTGCTGAATCAAGTGATGAAGGCTTAGATCTGGATATGTTGAGTTAGTATAGCGCTGGGGTGTTGATCTGTGAGTGCCTTGTGCGGGGCCTGGATGAGGTTGGTTGACCTATAATATTTGGAAATGTCTTTTGTGTGAAATGTATCTTTGGGCATGTGGAGGTATTATTGATATGAGAAAAAGCTAAGTAACTGATTTACTATCTGAAAAGGGATTTACTATGGGGGAAAGGGAGGGAGGAAGAGACTGAACATAAACCGTGCACCTATGGATGAGGACAATGGGGGAGGGGAAGAGGGTGAAGGGTGGGGTGGGAACCTGGTGGAGTGGGGAAGAAATGAGGAACCTTTGTAATAATATGAACAATAAAGATTGATTTAAAAAATAATAATAAATTTGGCCTCATAAATTATGTTTATTTTTATGTCTCTCCTATGTTGGAGAATGTGTATGATTCTATATGAAATTAATTTTGAAACAATGAATTTGTGGCAACTATTTATTAACATGCTGGGAGCCCTAAGGAACATGATTTTTACACTAGTTATTAAGAAACAAAAGTGGGACAAATTGGTTGACATTTATAAAAATCTTTGAAGATGAAAAGGACTTTGGGAAATGTGTAATGCCAAATACACAATACATTATGTCTTAAGAGCACATGTTAAAGTCCTGACAGAGTCAATTTTCAGCTGCTACCTTTCCAAGAAAGCAAATTAAATGTTAGAGACTTTGCTCTGTTCATGTCATTCACAGAAAATGTAAAACACTATGACCTGTTCTTTGCCAAACCTTTCTAAAGAGTGAAGTTTCATTTCCATAAATAATGAGAAAACAAACCAAATAAGGGTCTGACTATTATTTTCCAGCATTTATGCATATTAAGTATTTGCAGATGCATGCATCATTTTTGATACTGCTTTAAATTTTTAAAGTATTTTAATAATCAGCGTTTTCTTTTTCCTTCTCATTAGCTCTAACAAAATCAGATAAAATATTATTCAATTTTATGAATGAGGAAATACATTTTTAAAAGTTAAATGCCATGCTAAGGCCTCTCAGTTAAGAGATAACCCTGAAACTAGACTCAGGTTATCAAATTCTTAACACTATGCTTCATCTAGCATTTCCATACTATATCAGGAATATACAGAAACTTTGCAAAGAAGTAAAATGTCTATATTTAAAAACTTTTATAAGTCTCTCCAAATTCAAGAATATTGAAATTATATCAAGCATCTTCTCAGATCATAATGGTATAAAATTAGACATTAACTACAATGAAAACAATCACAACAATTCAAACACTTGAAGGCTGAATAGTATACTAGTAAACAATGAGTGGGTTACCAAAGAGATCAAAGAAGAAACAAATGACAATAAAAACACAACAATCCCAAATCATTGTGACACAGTGAAAGCAGTCCTGAGAGGGAAGTTCATAGCATTACAGGCCTACCTAAAAAACAAAACAAACAAACCAAACAAAAAAAACCCAAAAAACAAAAACAAGGAAAACTAGTAATAAACCATCTAAATCTGCAACTTGAAGAATTAGAAAGAGAGCAACAAGAAAAGCCTAGAGTGAGCATAAGGATGGAAATAATAAAGATCAGAGTGGAAATAAATAACATAGAAACTAAAAAAACAATACAAAAGATCAATGAAATCAAGAGCTGATACTTTGAAAGGATAAAGAAGATTGATGAACCTCTAGCCAGGCTCACCAAGAAGCAAAGAGAGAGGACCAAAACAAAATCAGAAACGAAAGAGAAAATAACAGACCTTACATAAATACGAAGAATTATAAAAAAAAAAAAAAAAATTCTATGAGCAACTCTGTTCCAATAAATTGGTCAACTTAGAAGAGACCTGTTCCTAGAAAAATACAATCTTCCAACACTCAACCAGGAAGAATAATAAAAAAAAAAAATCTGAATAGGCTGATATCTGTGGAAGAAATTGAAGCAGTAATCAAAACACTTCCAACAAACAAAAGCCATGGACTAGATGGCTTCACAGTGGAGTTTTGTCATACATTCAAAGAAGAAATAAAACCTATCTTCCTCAGACTATTCCAAAAAATTTAAGAGGAAGGAACTCTTCCAAGCTTTTTCTATGAAACCAGCATTACCCTAATCTAAAAACCAGAAAAGACAATACAAAGAAAGAGAATTACAGGCCAATATTCCTCATGAACATAGATTCTAGGCCAAAATTCTAGGAAATCGAATCCATCATTATATTAGAAACATCATATACCATGATCAAGTGGGATTTATTCCAGTGATGCAAGGATGGTATAATATCCTTAAATCAATAAACATGATACACCACATAAACAGAGATAAAAACCATTTAATCATATCCATGGATGCAAAAAGTATTTGACAAAATCCAACACCCTTTCTTGATAAAAAACTCTTAGTGAGTAGGAATAGAAGGATCATACCTCAACATAATAAAGGCATATATGACAAACCCATGGCCAACATCATACTCACAGGTGAAAATTAAAATCATTTTCACTAAGAACAGGAACAAGACAGGGATGCCCACTCTCACCATTCTTATTTGACATAGTACTGGAAGTACTAGCCATTGAGATCAGACAAGAAGAAAAAAATAAAAGGCATCCAAATTGGAAAAGAAGAAGTAAAACTGTCCTTATTCACAGATGGTATGACATTGTACTACATAAAAAATGCCAAAGACTCCATAAAAAAACTACTAGACTTAATAAATAAATTTGGCAATGTAACAGGATACAAAATTAACACCCAGAAATCTATGACTTTTCTATACACTAATAAAGTACTCACAGAAAAAAGAGAAACTAAAAAAGCAATCCCATTTACCATTGCAACAAAAAATTAAGATACCTAGAAATAAATTTAACCAAGGAGATAAAGGATCTGTACCAGAAAATTTCAGGATGCTAAAAAAAAAAAAAAAAAAAAGAAATAGAAGAAGACATGAATAAATGGAAGACTATACCATGTTCATGGATTGGTAGAATCAACATCATTAAAATGCCCATACTATCCAAATCAATCTATAAATTCAATGTAATCCCCATTAAAATAATAATGACATACTTTAAAAACCTAGAACAAACTCTCCAAAAATTCATCTGGAATAAAAAGAAGTCCCTGAATAGCTATAGCAATCTTGAGAAAGAAGAACAATGTTGGAGGGATCACAATACCAGATATCAAGCTAAACTACAAAGCCACTATTCTCAAAACTGGCTGGTACTGGTACAAGAACAGACACACCAATCAGAAAGGATATATGCACCCTATGTTCATAGTAGTGCAATTTACAATAGCTAAGAATTGGAAACAGCCTAAATTCCCATCAGCAGATGAGTGGATTAGAAAATTATGGTACATCTACACAATGGAATACTATGCTGTTGTAAAAAAAAGAAGTAATTCTTACCATTTACAATAGCATGGATGGAACTGGAGAGCATTATAGCCAGTCAGTGAAAGAAAAATACCACATGATCTTATTCATTTTTGAAATATAAAGAACATTATGAACTGATGAACAAAAATAGATACAGAGGCAAAGCAGTATCTAATATACTGTCAAACTATAGTGGGAAGGCTGGGGTAAGTGATTGGTAAGTGATCAACTGAAGAACTTGTATGCATGCATATAAGTATAACCAGTGGACACAAGACACTGGGGATTATGGGAAGGGCACGTGCCTGGGGGAAGGTCAATGGGGGGAAAAGGAGACATTCAAGTATGTACTACTATTTGTAATACTATAAATAATAAAAATAATATAAGTTACTTTAAAGTCAGAAATAAAGAAGAAATACCATAAAAAATAAACACATAAAAGCAGAAGTTTTTCTCTAGCTGTTCTCAGATAAAGTCACAAATGCCACAGCATGCCCTGTGATTTGTTTCATCAATAGGATGCTTTCAGCTATTATTAATTTATTAGCCTGGTCAACATTATATATGTGTATGTGTATATACACTCATTATTATTATTATTATTATTATTATTAATTATTATACAAAAGTTTGACATTCATACTTTTGCCTTTTCTCTTTACCTTGGATATATGATGTTTGCAAATAATGGAGAAAGACTTTAAGTTTCATATCTAGAAGTTGACCTTTATACATTTCTAAAGTCCTCAAAAAAAAGTTTTGTAATTGTGCATTGATCCAACATCTTGCAAACAAAATTACTTCTGATACATATATAATACCTTTAAAGATTACAGTGGCCCTGGCCGATTTTGCTCAATGGAGAGTGTGTTGGCCTGTGGACTGAAATGTCCCGGGTTTGATTCCCAGTCAAGAGCACATGCCAGGTTGTGGGCTTGATCCCCAGTAGCTCATGCAGGCAGCTGATCAATGATTCCCTCTCATCATTGATATTTCTATCTCTTTCTCTCCTTTCCTCTCTGAAATCAATAAAAATATATTTGAAAGAAAAGATGACAGTAAAAGTGAAAATGTAAATGTCTGCTTAAAAAGCTATCCTCCAAAATATTTATAAATTTAAAAATTCAATGAGAAAGTCAGTTTTTATTTAAAGAATTGTTATTACCTTATAAGAAAGTCATTAAATCTTGATTTCATTACTAAAAACACCACTGTTTAGATGATGGAAGAAAAGTCCGGGAAATGTCGAACAGATCACAGTAGGATGCCTGCATACTAACTAGAAAAGCAGTATCATAGATATCTAGCAGTGTCATAGATAGCCAGATATTCTGCATAGTAACTAGAAGAGCAGTATCATAGATACCCAGCAGTATCATAGATAAGCCATTAGATTAACCACACTGCAAAAACTTATAGTTGGAGCAGAATAAATTTACTTCTTTGAGTAGATAGTTTTAGAGATATTGAACCACTCTCCAAAGGAGTCATTTTATGGACAGAAATACAGTAGTTCATCCTTATCAGTTGTTTTGCTTTCTGCAATTTCAGTTACTCAAGGTCAACCATGATGAGAAAATATTATGTGGAAAATTCCAGATATAAACAACTCATAAATTTTAAATTGCATGCTGTTCCGAGTAGAGCCATGAAATCCTGCATTGTCCTGCTCTATTCTATCTATGCTGTACATCACCCCTTTATCTAGTACTAGTGGCCCAGTGCATGAAATTCATGCATGGGGGGTGTTCCTCAGCACAGCCTGCACCCTCTCCAATCTGGGACCTCTTGAAGAATGTTTTACTGGAGGTTTACGGCATTGGGCCTACACTGGCAGTTGGAAATCCCTCTTACAATCTGGGACTGCTGGCTCCAGCTGCTCACCTGCCTGCCTGATTGCCCCTAACCACTCTGCTTGCCCCCAGCTGCCCCCCCACACTGCCAAATTGATCACCTCCAACTTTCCCTGATGCCAGCCTGCTTGCCCCAAATGCCCCCTCTCCCCAGTCAACTTGATCACTTCCAACCTCTCCTGGTGACAGCCTGCTCACTCCAAACTGCCCCCCCCCATGCTGTCCTTATCACCTCCAACTGACACCCACTGATTGCCTGCTCACCCCCAACTGGTCCCCCTGCTGGTCTGCTTACCCCCAATGGCCCCGCCCCCCTCCAGCCTGATCACCCACAACTGCCATCCCATCCTGGCCTGATCACCCCCTAGCAACCCAAGTCCCAAGCCCTCCTTTTCCTGTTTTTTTTTAGTGCCTCCTTGAGTGGAGGCCAGTGCCGGCTGGAAGCAAATATCTGGGATTTATTTATCTTCTATAATTGACATTTTGTAGCCTTGAATGGAAACCAGGGCCAGCCAGAATGGGCAGGAAGCTTGGCTTCCTCCATCTCTGGGATAACCCAAGCCTTCTCACTCCAGCTCTGTGACCACCACCACCTTGTTGTGTTAATTTGCATACTTGCTCCTGATTGGCTGGCAGTCATGGCTTGTGGGTGTAGCAGAGGTATGGTTAATTTGCATGTTTCACTTTTATTAGTGTAGCTATCCATACTGTATACATTCCCCTTCCTTTAGACACTTAGTAGCCATCTTGGCAAGCAGATCAGTTATCAGTGATAGAGACAGGGACCACATTAACATAACTTTTATTAGAGCATATGGTCATAAATTATTCTATTTTATTGTTAGTTATTTCTATTAATCTCTTGTTATGCCTAATTTATAAATTTTATTGTAGGTATAGTCATAGTTTCAGGCATCTACTGAGGTTAGTAGAACATATTCCCCCTGGGTAAAGGGGGACTATTGTATACAATCCTCATACCTCCCAATTTTATTATTGGCTTGTAATAGGCTTTTAAGCATTTATAATTCTAAGTTGCCTCAAGTTTCAAAAAAAAAATAGGTGTAAGTTATTTTGATTTATCACTTCATTAAATCTCTATTTAATAACAGCTAAAATCTCTGTTGAAACAATGAAGTTATAAACATTATTTCAAATATACTTCAGCAGGATCTAGTAATTTAGAATTTGACTGCCACATTCTAAAGCCTACCAGAGAGCTTTGTGAATGAGAGGTATTCAATATATACCTGATAATAATAAGAAGATACCTACCTATCTATCTAGTAGATTTCATCTCTATAAAAAAAAAATAGTTTTCCTTTATGGGCACATTAAGCTAAATAATAATACCAGCATGCATTTTTTCTTTTATGAATTATTGTTCAAAAATAAAATTACTAATCATTCTCAATACACTAAGGCAATAGAGAAATAATAAGCAAAATAATATTTTTATTTAAAACATTTTACCAACCCACTAAGCCAGATCAACTCATGAAGATCACCTATTAGATCTTTGAAGATTTTTTACTACTTATTTAGTATTTCTTTTCCTAAAAAATAAGCCCATACAATTTGAGGCCCAATGGGCATATATTACCTTGCAATGTTATTTTCCTTATGATATCAGATAAATCTCATATAATGAACACAGAGGAAATTTTATATATCATATATTTGCTATGTTTACATTAAATTATTACATAATTTCTCTGCATAGTGAATTGTTTTATGAGCTTATAAACAAAGGTAAGTGTTACAGAATAACAGCTTTCAGGAACTGGTAATAGAAGTCTAGCTTCAATGAATGATATGTTTGTTTGTTTGCTCTTTTGTCAAAGGATAGAATGAAGAGTTTCAGCTGGTAGTGAAAAAAATTATAAATGACAGTATATGTAAGTAGATAATATATTTTCACAAAAATCACTCTATTACATAAGGGGTATCTTAATTTTTTAATTATAATGTTGAAAAATCTTCAATTGTAATCTAATTACAAATCCAAGTGAACAGTAATCAAATTTGAGTTTAAATTTGAACAGTTTCCCTACTTCAATATTTGCCTTTAGAAATTAGTGATTAAAGATATTGTGAACAAATAGAAAAGCTAAATTCAATGTTTTAACACTGGAGAACTATTTACAGTAATTCCTGTGTTTAATTCAATCAAAATATCCGAATGAGTAATGGAAACAAACAGAGAGCAGCCTGAGAACAAACTAATCAAATTCAGGACATTCCAGAAGCTCTTACTATGAGCCCATATCTACACAGTATTGACTATATGAGTCATTCCCTGTATCTCTAATTGCACTTCCCCCACTGAAATTTGGATAATCAAGAGTGGCCAGAGGATCAAAAGTCAACAGGGAACATCATTCTGTTCTAACCTTCACAATCCAAAGCCATGCATACCAAGAAATTTCTTCTAAACTATTTGATGTTGGAGAGGAAAGGGCTAATTTTCTGGTTGTTAATGGCAAAATGAATTTTTCATCTTTAACAGTAGTTGCCTTCTAGAAGAGTTGTGCTTTGATATTTCTCAAGTTTCTATTTATAGAGTAATTTTAAGTGATTTACTTCTTATAAATATCAACATTCAGGGATTGTATATAGCAGGTAGTGCTAGTTCCCCAGTCCTCCCCCTTCATATGTTTTCCTTTCATTCAGAGCAATAACAATTTTATTTTCATGCATGAAATCTTAGAAAAGTGACTCCATTTTCTAGCCCCCCTTGGCTTCTAGGTGTGGCCACATTACTAACTTCTGGCCAATAGGATATAATATCAAGTGCTATTGGAAGTGTCTTAGAACTTTCCTTAACAGACATCTGGATCTTTACTTTTACAACTTTTTATTTATTTTTTGTGGTTTTGTTTGTTTGTTTTTCTTTGTTTTACTGCTGGTAAGAAGTTGGGTATTGTAGATAAGCACAGAGCAGCCTTCCTAAACCATTATATAGCCTTGATTATGAAGGCTCTGGAAAATGGAACAAGAGGGAAGAAGCTTGGGTATCCAATACCGAAAAATGTAATTTCAATGGAGGACTCCCACCTCCAGATTTACTGGTAAGAGATCAATTTCTATGTCACTTAAGCCCCTATAATTTTGGATATTTGCCACTCTCAGATGAGCCTAATCATAACTAAAACAGCACATAACTGATGTGAAAGCTGCAGGGTAACACTATAGTCACTGAATCCAACACATCCTCAAACATAAGAATATTCCAATTTTAGAGGGTAGAAAGTGAAGAAAATATTCATTTAGAAATTGGTGAACAATGATATTCCCTAAAATGTGTTTGTTTTAATACTGGTTTTGAGTTATTGTAATCAATAATTCCAAAAATAGGGAGTTAATTAACCCAACAGTTTTAAGAAACACTGGTTTTGAAAATTAAATAAATTTTGTCTTCACTTTAATATGTTCTTTTAAATATAGAAGTTTTAGAGAGGAAGGAGAGGGTGAGAGAGAGAGAAAAACATCCATGATGAGAGAGAATCATGAATTGGCTGCCTCCTGCATGCAGGTATGTGCCCCTAACCAGGAATCGAAACCGGGACTTTTTAGTCCACAGGTTGATGCTCTATCCAAACCAGCTAGGGCTGTAATATGTTTTATAAACTAAGATGATTAGGCTCATCTGAGAGTGGCAAAGAATTTTATTTCACACCATCCAATGCAAAGTATTTTATTTCACACCATTCTTATGGTGAAGCAGATCAAAGTATTTCCTGGAATAAACTTTGAGAAGAACTAGAGAGACCAAAGTTTGGGGACGCCAGAGAGTAGGCCTCTGCAATATCAACACAACAAATTGCCTCTGAAGTCTACTTTTTAACAGCTCCAAATATTTGTTGCTAGAGAGGGAAAATATAATTTTCACCTTTTTAAAAAATGTATCTTGTGGTGACCAATTCAGCCCCATGGTGTTGCTCATGTCATATTCAATTACACTACTGTGTTATGCATCAGACTGAGACTAATATAGAAAAGTAAAACAGAAAACTCAGAAACTGATTTGAGAGATAAGACATTCATTCTGCCACATGTTCAGCTGAATAACAAGTGAGGCTGGGTATATATAGTTTATAAAATTTACTGAAGGATTTGGGATTCCATTCTGAGAAGGAAGGTAGAAAGACAAGACAGATTTGAGAAGACATGAATAATCCTTTCATGCTCTTTCAATTAAGACAGCAAGAACTGACATCCTACTGTGTCTCTCACCTTTTGCCTACACAGTGAGATGATTCTGAGATGAACAGACAGAAATATATTCTTTAAGAGGCTCCACCATGACATCTAGTCATGTCTTTGAACTGCAGCATCATGGAATAAACTACTTTACTTTATAAAACTACTAGAGGCCCGGTGCACAAAATTTGTGTATGAAGCCCAGCGGGTGGGGAATCCCTCAACCCGGCCTGCACTCTCTCCAATCTGGGACCTGTAGAGGGATGTCCAACTACCTGTTTAAGCCTAATCCTGGCTTAAACAGGCAGTAGGATATTCCTCTCACAATCCAGGACTGCTGGCTCCCAACTGCTCACCTGACTGCCTTCCTGATTGCCCCTAACTGCTTCTGCCTGCCAGCCTGATCACCTCCTAACCACTCCCATGCCAACCTGATTGATGTCTAATTGCTTCCCTGACAGCCTGTTTGCCCCCAACTTCCCTCCTCTGCCAGCCTGATCACCCCTAACTGCCCTCCTATGCAGGGTTGATTGCCTCCAACTGCCCTTCCTTGCCCTCCTCTGCTGGCCATCTTGTGGTGGCCATCTTGTGTCCACATAGAGGCAGGATCTTTGACCACATGGGGCAGCTATTTTGTATTTGAGTGATGCTCAATCTGCATATTACTCTTTTATTACACAGGATAGAAGCCTGGTGCATGGGTGGGGGCCAGCTGGTTTGCCCTGAAGGGTGGGGCTTCCCTTGGGGCATGGGGCAGATCAGGGTGGGGCTTCCCTTGGGGCATGGGGCAGCTTGAGTGAGGGGCCTGTGGCAGTTTGAAGGCCAGTTACGTCCCCTGGTGACCCAAATGGAGGCTCTAGTATCTGGAATTTATTTACCTTCTATAAGTGAAGCTTTATAGCCTAGAGCAGAGCCAAGCCTCCTGTTTGCTCTGTGGCCGGCAGCCATTTCTGTTTGGATTTGTTTACCTTCTGTAATTGAAACTTTGTAGCCTTGAATGGAGGCTTAGGCCAGTAAGGGCAGGTGGAAAGCTTGGCTTCCTAAATTGCCTGGGAAAACCAAGCCTCCCTCCTGCTCTCTGTGGCTGTAGCCATCTTGGTTGGATTTGCATACTCACTCTGATTGGTTGGTGGGTGTGGCTGGTGGGCGTGACTTGTGGTATAGTGGAGTGGTGGTTAATTTGCATGTTACTCTTTTATTAGGTAGAATTACAAAAGCTTGATGTTATTTGCCTTATGTATGTGGGAACTAGATATTAATTTTATTCAATATTTGTAAATAAAATTAATGTCTAAAGTGTAACAATATAACTGTGTTTTCTCACTTCCAGTGTTCTAGTTTCTACAGAGGCTTTTGTTTACATAGGTGACAAACATTATTAGAATGAAGTGGAAGATGTTTGTTGAGGCAGAATTATTCCTAATCAAATTAAAATTTCAACATCCTATGAAGGGTGAAAACTAAACTTGGTGATAATTTACTTTGACTTTCTCCAAAGGTGCTTCTCATCCCTCAGTTTTTGCTATCATTGAAGAGTATTTGAGAAAGATAAAAACAGTTTGTCCTGTTAAAACTAAAGATTAGAGAAATAAATAGTCAAATATGACGTTATCTAACAATAATAACATATTGAGCTCATTAAATAAATTTTTATTTCTAATCTCAATGCTCAATGGCTTCAAAAGTTATTATTGTATATAATACATAAATATGATTTTACTTTAACTTCCAACAAACTATTTAAAAATATATTATTTTTCCTTTGTAAGTAATGTCAACTAACCCACTAAAGTCCTTTATGTTGGCTGAGGGAGGAAAGATGTATCAGTAAGATATGAGGTTGACAAGTGATTTTAGAACATTTTTACATAGATAAATCTCATACCATATAATATAGTACAGCTACAGGTTTTAATAGTGTCCAGATAGCTTCTTAATGTTTTAATAGTATAAAAACCACTTATCTGTAATAGCTTTTGTTAATTTTTATTGTTCTCTCTGGGGATTCAGCAACAATAAAACTATTTAAAAGGTCTTTTTAACAGCTCAGTATAAAAATAAACCCTTAATTTTACCATTTCTGTTGAAAAATAGTAGTTTTCATTCAAATGTTCATAATATTTATAATAGAATATAACACACTAAAACTTTTTGAAGTTATTTCTCAAATTCAAAAGCACCTGAGCCCTGGCTGGTGTGGCTCAATTGGTTGGGCATCATCCCATGCACCAAAAGGTTTCTAGTTCAATTCCCAGTAGGAGCCACACAGGAGGCAGCTGATGGATGTTTCAGTCTCACATCAATGCTTCTCTCTCTCTCTCTCTCTCTCTCTCTCTCTCTCTCTCTCTCTCTCCCCCCCCCCCGACTTTTCTCTCTGTGTCTCCCTTCCTTCCTTTCTTGCTCTAAAATTTAATAATTAAAAAAGCACTTGAATATTGTCTGCAAAAACAATCAAGTATAGATTGATTAGATTTGCTTTGATATTATTTGCTTTTATTTGGAGGCATAGAACTTTGGGTTTACCAGAAATATGTAAACTCTATCAGGGCTGATAAATCCAGAACTACACTGTTCTTTATGAAGTAAAATGTTCCAAATGATGAAACTGTGGATCATTTAATCCTTAGAGAATTTACCTATTTTAGAACTATGTATTCTTCTAAGGTTAATCCAAGAAAGAATTATTTATATATTATATAATATTTCCTTAGTGCTTTACTACTAAGTACTGTGCCGAGCGCTTCTCATTCAGAGTTTCATGGAATTCTTACCATCATAAGAGTTAGGAACTACTGCTATCACCATTTCACAGAGGAGGAAACTGAGGCAATAACTGAAGGAGCCAGACTGAGACTCAAGCACAGTGGCTGTACAGTATATGGAATGGTGCCACACAGGTATACGCACTGGCCTATACCTGTCTATTAACTTCCTTCAACTATGATATGTCTCAAGAAGACTTCCATTCATGCCAGTTTTGCATATAGTCATAATAATTAGCTGACTCCATTGTTTTCTTTCTGAAAAACAGAGAGTATCCAATTCTATATGAATATACCTCTGCTCTCCCTAGCATTCTTATTTCAGTATTTTAGATTAAATGAGCATTTCCTAAAGTGTGTGCTATGGAGCCTAAACCTTAGGGAATATTAATAATTATTATGCACATCCAAACAAAAAAGCAATAAGGTTCCATGATCTCATGAATTTAGGAAACACTAGGTTAAAAAAAATGTTGGAATAAGGGTTCTCAGTGTGTTCAACATACTAATGAATAATGTGAATCTCCAGAAGGAAGATATAGTGATAAGCCTGCTTTGCACCATAAGAAGACAAAAGGCTCAGTGAGCAGAATTTGAAGTTCTTGTGGGGAGCTATCCTTCTGCAGGCCTACTCCCAGTCAATGCCTTTGTGAGTCTATCCATTCAACAATCAAAGTTTCAATGGACTGGCATAGAATGCTGACTCATTCCATTGTTCTTAACATTTACAATGTAGACAATGTCAAATAGAGCTGTACAATCAATCCATGCCTTTGAAAAATATCAAGATAATGATTTCAGGAAAAATTTAAGCATGAATTGATCAGCCAAATTTGTTGACCTGATATGAGACATAACCCTAAAGTGGGTGAAGGATCTTCTGTACACAGCAAGAAGCTATGTGGTCTAGGTAGGGTCCCTCTAGGGCAGTGGGTTTCAACCTTTTTAATGCCACTACCCTTTAATACAGTTCCTCATGTTGTGGTGACCCCCAACCATAAAATTATTTTCATTGCTACTTCATAACTGTAATTTGCTACTGTTATGAATCTAATGTAAATATCTGTTTTCCGATGGTCTTAGGCTCTAAAATAGTGGTTCTCAACCTGAGAACCACTAGTGGGGTCGCCTAAGATCAGAAAACACAGATATTTACATTACCATTTTATTAACAGTAGCAAATTACAGTTAGAAAATAGCAACGAAAGTAATTTTATGGTTGGGGGTCACCACAACATGAGGAACTGTATTAAAGGGTAGTGGCATTAAAAAGATTGAGAACTACTGCTATAGGGCTTTTTTCTTTCCCCTTTTCTACTTTTTTTTTTTTTTCATCTATTCTGCTTACATCCAGAGAAAACAGTGAAGCATCCATCTGATATAAAAACTGCTGTTTGAAATTTTAACCCTGTTAATTGGTCTCTATAAATTATTGCTTGCTAAGACTACTCCCACTTTAGCAAGGCCATTAACCCTTCCCCAGACAAGGTTATCAGTGCTGGCACCAGGCTAGGCCTCTGATTGAGGTCTCAAAGCCCAGCATGTACAGGCTCTTTAAGAACTTGCAACTTGGAACCACTTCGTATTTGGGAGACAAAGAAGGTAAAATCATATAAATAGGGAGAATTTCTGCATGTGGAAGCCCAGAATTTGAGAGACATTTTCCTCTGGACCTGCATGTAATAAATGTAACTCCATCTCTCTGGTATTGCTTTGTTCTTGTTCAGTTTTCTGTAACAGCAAGATTTCTATGCTTCTTTTTTATCTGCCCTCATTTAGGAATGACATCCAGGAAGGACTTCCCCAAATCCTTAAATTACCTGTTTCTGATCCACTACAATCAATATATTTCTATTCCTATTATTAATCATACTCTATAAAAATTCATTTCAATTCAACTAATTCCCATAGATCAAACAGACTTTCCATATGTATATTATTGTGGGACTCTTTGTACAACACCTATTGGTATTCCTCTTACTCATCCTCCGCAAACACATTCTGGGAAGAGTGACATAAGCCAAGGAATGAATCCAGGAAACCAGGCAGGAAACAGAAGAGCTTTCATGGGAACCAGGTATGACTCATGGCTTATCCTTCCCACCCAGCATTAAAAGAGAATTATATGAAACACAACTTGTATCTATGTAATATGGTCAAGGAAAGGGAGATGTTTTGGGGTGAGAAAGCAAAGGAGTTTCTCAGCAAATCATTACCACTATTGTCAACTGCTTATCCTAACTATGCATACTGACCATCTTATGTTGAAAATGGTATAAAAATTTGAAGAAAAGTTGGGGGTGGAGGGAAGTTATTTAAAATCATACAAAAATAATTCACTTTCAATTTACTCAGAGGCAATTTGATATATTGATGATATTTTATGTTTAATCACCAAGCTAAGGATTAACCTATTTTTTAAAGCTTTTCCTGTGGTTACCAGTGTTCTTCCGTTCATATTAACCTCATGTTCTTCCTGGAAATACTTATTACACTTCTTATCATCTTATATCTTATCATCAGATATTAGGACACTGCCAACGCTTAAAGCTTTTGATAGTCCCTCAATCTTCAAAGTACTGTGCCCTAGAAATAAAAAGCTACTTCCTTACCTTACATCATAAGTGAGTAATAGTAATCTTACAGATCATTCAAATTTTCCTTATTGCTTTCCTGGAATTACTAGGCTAGTGTAGTACATTAATTTGTAGCATTAGGGAAGTTACATTCTTCCAAACTACTAATCCTTAAGGTTTTTCATTTAAGTAGCACCCCAGTTATATGCATAACCCATGCCATGGACACAGACAGCAGTGCGGTAAAGGCCTGGTTGGGGGGGGGCGGGGCGTAGAGTGTGGAGGAGAGTGGTGATATATATATACATACAGATATATATATATGTATATATATATATATCTATATTACTTTTATGCAAATAAATCTCTGCAGCCAATAATGATTTAGAGTTAAATTTCTTTTTCTAGGCTATGGTAAGAGGCAACTTAGGAAAGAAATGTACCTCATTTTCTCTAGAATATAAAATATTCCAAGTTGCAAAAATTAACACTTAAAAAGGAAATGTTATAAATAATATAGAGAAAAAGTATACAGACACAGTATGTGGGTGACTGGGGACCTCAATAAAAGCAGGGGGAAGAGCGAACCTTATAAAGATGAAATTTATTATTTTTCTAAATGATTCTTCTTCTTTTTTTTTCCAGATGAGGATAAAAATGGAAAGAAATAAAAGAGCCCGGGGGGCAGGGGGCCACCTCTTATAATCCATGACATGGTTAGGTCACTAAAATTAATGAATCTGAGACACATCTCTAAAGATTTGATACCTTACCAATTACAGGAAAAATCCAAAAATATAGCTAAGCTGATCATTTCATAAACTGAGCATCACTGGATCGAAGATTAAAAAGCTTTTTGCTATGTTGAACTTCAATGGGACAAAGTTCACTGATTCTACTGGAACTCTTCGGACTATTTTTAGGGCAGCTCTTTGAAGATGCCTTGGTTCTGTAATTTAAGTAATTTTTCGGTGGCTTCTCACTTTTCTCAATCTCAGTGTGACTTAACTGTTCTCGATCTCAATTTTCTTGTCTTTCCAATGTGGGTAATTATAGTACCCACTACATCAAGCCGCTGAGGGAATTAGATGAGATGATGTGTGAAAGTGCTTATAAGAGTGCTTAACACACGACTATTCAATAAATGGCAGCTATTACTATCTTTTCTGATACTTGTTATAATTTAGAAGGCCCTGCTAGCGGAATTTGAATTGAAATAACAACTCAGGGGATTACATCTCCCAAAAGCAAAGCGCATTAAATGTTTAATGAGAAACCTGTGGATTTACAATTTATCCAACAGCAAACAGCAGTCTCTGAGATGCTGAGAGTTTCCAGGCAACCAGGGCCTGGTTCCTTTACTGCACAGTGAAGAGGCAGCAGCCCACAGCCTGGGAGCCCAGCGCTGTCCTGGTTCAATCAACATCTCAACCGCAAAGTGTGTGTGCCTGAAAGACATCCCGTACCACAGGGTGGTAAAACTGTCGCTCTGGGAGTTAGAAATCTGTGACAATTATAGAGGTGGAAGCATACTTATGCAAGATACCCATTATCAGATGATAACACCTCTTAAAGATGTAATGGAAGATCAATACAATAGTACAAAACATAAGAGTGTTAGGAAAAGCAGAAATCTCAGGAAGTTTGCCAGGCAGAAGGCAAAATTTGAAGATGTGTTTTCAAGGGAAATGTTGAGGACTTTTGAGGAGAAACCTTTGTTAATCATCATAGCATACATAGCTGCTGTTACTGGCACTTATTCATCCTCACGTGATAATGGATAGATAGTTCAAGAGACAAATTCACAAAGTAACTATGTTTGTTTTTAAAAAGGAAATAAGGATAACTATTGCCTTTCTTAAGCACTGGGTCAATGACCAGCCAAAATTAGAAACATGACTTTCTGTGAAATCATTAGCAATGCAAATAAATGCACAGTTGCTCTTAGAGACAGGAGACTATATCTAACTGATATTACTAAACTTTAAATGAAATTTTGAGAAATGTAACCAACATTTTGGGAAAGGATTTTTATTTTTATGACAAAAATATAACTGAAAGCTCAGGACTCACTATTTTCATTATTTAAAGTAGCTTTAAATGCACATACAAATGCACCTGCATACACACACACACAGTCCAAGAGAATAAACAGAGTAAACACTTACTGTAATTTCATTCATGCTCAGAAGCTTCGGGCTGGGAGGCAAGGTGCCAAGACGATATTTGAAACCTTCTTCTAAAGTCATTCCCCAGAATTGACTATAGTTCTGGGCTGTCCATCTGCCTTACAAAGGAAAGAGAATAATATGTATAGGTTATATAATAACACTTTTATAAGTACATGTTCATTTATATTGCAGAAGTTATACAAATGCAAAGCTCACAAAATTACAACTATCATTGCAAGCTAGATTTATTTTTATATAAGTGATGCAATATTGCTTACTCTATTAGTGAAGTATTTGCTACAATCTTCCTAAATTAGGCATATTTCAATATGAGAAATCTAAGGCTGTAATAATATAGACTAAATTTAAGAATATAAAATATTTATAAACTGTATAGGGATTAAGTGGTAATAATAAGGCCAATATGTGCAGTTTTGAAAAAATGCCTTTAAATGCATTTTAGATAGAAGTTTGAATGTGCAAAACATATAGATTAAATACAGCAATCTATTCTATTTATAATTTAGATTTGAAAAGAAGTTGAACACATAAAAAGTAGTACCCATAAAAAATTGAGAAAATAGGTATTATTTAAAAGTTTATATCAATACCATAATAGTTTTGTTGAAATATTTTATTTAAATATTAAAATATTCTTTCATGTTAAGTGAGTTAATTTGTGTTAAGTGCTCAGTATTAGTTATTATTAGTAATTAATATTTATAATGATAAAAATTCAACTGATGTGAAGTTAAAATAAGAAAAGTGAATCTCTTTTTAGAGACATATTTGGTGCCATTACATAGAAAAATAAGCTTTGTTTTTGAGTTCTAATATTGATATTTGATGACAACAAAGATTTCTGAATGTTAGGAGATGAAAAATGAGAGAGATTAAAGTAATTTAATTATTGCTTGTTTGAATGATGTGAAAATTGAGGGCAATATATTTTAGTACTTAAATCTAAACTTTTTTCTGTTGTGTTTATTACCAAATTGTTTATAATGTGATAGGCTATTATGAATGATTGAAGATAAAACTCAATTTTCAATAATATGCTTAGCAAGTTAATGCTTTTCTTTTATAAGATCTGCCAGTTCATAAAACCTTAAGCAACTTTAAATCATAATTGTGAAGTGCAATTTCCATCACCCAAGGAATTTCAATAAGAAAACCTCCGACTATATTTGGTATCGCAGCATTATTTAAGAGACTAACAGAACAAGCCTTAGGCAAAATCACAACATCAGTAAAGTATGTTTTGGTGCCTTACACTAGTAGTTCCTATACATTCAGAGACATTGTGGACCATTTATTTAATCTCTAAGTTTAATGAACAGGGGTTAGTATTTTAAAAAATAAAATAGAATGAAGGAGAAATAATAGGAAATATTAGAATTTACTGCACACAATGAGTCTACAGGTAAGTACTGTTTATAAACATCTAGGGGTGTGTGTGTGTGTGTGTGTGTGTGAACTAGGTCACTGAGTTAAATGTATGTTTCTGGTTTTTTTGTTTGTTTTTAATATATTTTATTGATTTTTTATGGAGAGGAAGGGAGAAGGATAGACAGTCAGAAATATCGATGAGAGAGAAACACTGACCAGCTGCCTCCTGCACACCCCCTACCAGGAATGTGCCCGCAACCAATGTACATGCCCTTGACCAGAATCGAACCTGGGACCTTTCAGTCCACAGGCAGAACAGATATATAGACTAATGGAACAGAACAGAACCCAGAAATCAACCCAAGAGCATACAATGGAGTCAAGATAATCTCGTCAATAAAGGTGCTGGGAAAATTGGTCAGATACATGCAAAAAAATGAAATTAGATCACCAACTTACACTATACTTAAAAATAAACTAAAAATGGTTAAAGGACTTAAATGTAAGATGGGAAACCATAAAAATCTTAGACGATTCCATGGGCAGCAAAATATCAGACATATGTCATAGCAATATCTTTACCAATACAGCTCCTAGGGCAATGGAAACCAAGGAGAAAATAACAAATGAGACTACATCAAAATAAAAAGCTTCTGCACAGTAAAGTAAACCATCAACAAAACTAAAAGAAAGCCCACTGCATGAGAGAACATATTTGCCAATGCTATCTCAAATAAGAGTTTAATCTTCAAAATTTAAAGGGAACAGGTACAACTTAACAAAAGGAAGATAACCAAATAAAAAAAAAAAATGGGCAAGAGACATGAAAACATGCTCAAAGTCACTAATGATCCAAGAAATGCAAATCAAAACAAAGAGGTACCACCTCACACCTGTCATAATGGCTATCATCAACAAATCAACAAACCACAAGTGCTGGAGAGGATGTGGAAAAAAAGGGGTATATAGAGATTTGATCAGTGGCAGTGGAGAAATCCCAAGATAGACACCGACCAGCCTATTCCTCTTCCTTTCAGTTCCATAAAGGAAGCTGATGTTAGCACCTACTTCTTAATTTCCTCTTTGTAAGTGGAAAAGCAACCTAATTTATTAATCTTTCGAAAAGCATCAAACAGTTATTTCCTATGTGTGTCAGTCAGCCCTATCTTTCATTTTAGTAAGAAGGCTCAATCTTTCTTTTGACTCAACTGTAAGTGAAATAGACTAGATATCAGCAGGTCAGTGAAACTGTCTGTATGGATTATTTGGGGATCATCAAGATATAGCCCTGTCCAGTGTGGTTTAGTGAAAAGAGCATTGGCCCCCACAAAATGGTCTGGGGTTCAATTCCTGGTCAAAGGCATATACCTGGGTTGCAAGTTCAATCCCTAATCCTGGTTAGGGTTCATGCAGAAGACAACCAATAGATGTGTCTCTTTCACATTGATTTTTTTTTTCTCTCTTCCTCTCCTACTCTCCCTCTCTCTCCTCCCTCCACTCTCTAAAAGCAATGGGAAAAAAACATCCTCAGGTGAGAATTTAAAATAAAAAAGATCTAATACTGCCTTCATAAGGCTAGACTTCCCAGGAGAGCACCCTGCTCCTTTCTACACAATTTAAAACCATGCACTATATTTCTTTTTTGTATATTTTAATTTTTAATTACTTAATACTTCCTTATATGCATCCCAATTTTACATGCCTTTCAACTTCTCTTCCCATTTCTTTCTTTTGAAATGACTATTTTTAGAAATAAATAATAGAAAACACATTGCCTGTAATCTGAAATGTTACTGGGAGTACCAAAAGCCTATAAAGCAAGATTTCACTCACCCATAGTCTCCATTATTGACATGTTCAATTAACTCTGGTTCCATGAGGCATACATGCTGGGAACATTTCCATTGCTGTCCTGAACATGTGCTGCAAAGATATAAAAGTTACAAAGGCGGCCTGACCTTTATGGAGTCCGTTTACAAAATTAGTAACCAGAGTTCTTAAGGCCTAAAACATAGCAAAATGTTTATAATTAAGAGATATATAATGCAGGCCTGCTGTATTATGAAGGCCCACTGTCATGAACATCGAACTCAAGCAATACAAAATATATTCATGATTAGAATTTTTAACATTCATTAAAATTAAATATGCTTATACAAACTATGGTAGATATGTGATATCTTATTATTTATGATTCTTTCTAGATAGAACATAATTTTGTTTCACAGATGTTCCTTTTATTTGAAGAAACGCACAGTAGAATTCAGTTCAGTGCCACTTAAATCCATTACCAGGAGTTGCAGTTTTCTTTAATTGCTGATCCTTCTTCATAATGTCGACCATCTCTGAGACAACCTGTCAAAATAATGTAAACAAACGAAAATTCTAAATTGAGCAATAAAGTGCCTCCACACAACAGGTAATCTACAATTGTGTTTAGTTTTTCAATTATGCAAAAATATGTGGTGCTAACCTGATGGTAATTCACATCTGGTTTGTGTCAAGTTTTATGTATCAAATTCTTCTGGGCTTACTCCAGGAGCTTTTATCTTTATACAGCATATTATATTCCAACAGAGAGGATTTGTGAAGCTTGGAAACTAGATTATCAAGCTTGGAAGCTAATCACTAACCACACTAAAAAAAACAACAATACTATGTCTTAATAGGTAAGCAATAAAAGTGCTTAAATAGACTTATGCCATTTCTCATTTTTAAAGATGTAAGTCTCATGTAAATGTGACTAATTGCATGTGACTAGAGTAAGAAGCTCAAAGTTTTGTACAAAATGTAAAACTATTTCATTGAATTCACCTGACCGAAAAAAAAAAAAAATTCTATTTTTTCTTTAAGATTTAGATCAGGAGAAAATTTCATGAAACCAATAAGAGTGCTGCTATTTATGTTTCAAATCCACTGGAGTTTTTTTTTGTTTTGTTTTGTTTGTTTGTTTGTTTTTCTTGTTAGCTACTTGCTAGCTAGTTTACTAGCATATATAAACTACTCAAAAGAGATTAATGGGGAACTATCATCATATAAAAACCACCATTAAGATATTGTGAAAATAGTACCCTGGTTATATATAAAATCTCTTTTGAGAAAATCCTATGTAATAAAATCCTAATATGAAAATCAACTGAATGTCAGAACAATCAGTGGAAAGACCAGTCACTATGATGTGCACTGACCACCAGGGGGCAGACGCTCAATGCCAGAGCTGCCCCCAGCCCGCAGGTCCCAGGTCAGTCAAAATGGTTGACAGTTGCTACCCCTCCTCCCCCCATCACCTCACCAGTTGCCCCACAGAGGGAGGCAACTGGCAGCAGCAAGGCAATCAGGGGATGAGACTGGCAAGTAGGTGGCATCAGGCTGGCCAAGGTGGGTGCCAGTGCCCCCCCGCCCCGATCACCCCACCAGTTGATTGCCAGCCAGGCCTAGGAAACCTACTTGTGCATGAATTTCATGCACCAAACCTCTAGTAATTTATACAAATTTAAAATTCATGCTTTCTTAGCAAAGCAGCAAAAATCAAACTACTTCACACATAAAAACTTTTTGACAGAAACATGTCATTAATAGATCACATCAATGGCCCCTAATTAAACAAAATGAATTTTAACTTTTTAGTCATCCAATCTTAGGGGAAAATCTACATGTTTAGAAAACATTTTAATGTCTGTTATAACTACCAGCCATAATATCACCAGAGCCACTTATGAAAATAACTATCCTCTATTTTTTTTTCTTCAAAAAGTTGTTTTGTAGGAAACATTTCACAACTGCCATTCATCAGTATAGATTGTGTTTTCACAGCCCAATATTTTGCTTAAGGAAAGAATCTAAAATCTCTGTATAAAGACATCCATTCACTTCTTTCCCATGGATTTTTGGCCTTTCATAATATAGGGAAGGAAACCACTCTGTCCTGGTTTCTTGATATAGCAAAGAAGAGGAGAAAGATTCAACTTTAAATTAAATTCAAAGTTTTAATTGTTACCCACAATTATACACTTTTAATAAGTGAATGTACACTATGTTTTTAACTTAAAAGGATCCTAAAACTTTCTATTATCTAGGAGCAACAGAAAATTCATGCAATGATTCACATTAATTCAAAGTCAAGGGAAGTACTTCTCGGATAAGTTTTATAGGAAGAATGGGTGGTTAACTCAAATATGATCTTTCACCATCCCCCAGGAATCTTACTTGTCCATCATACCAGTTATGTATTATAGAAAAAGGGAACAGTACTCATAAAGTTCCGAAGGGAGAACTTTACTGCATCAATTTAGAATAAAGCCAAATTTTTACAGTAACTTATAAGATCCTACCCAAAATGCCTCTGCCCACCTTACTCCCCTATCCTAGCTGGGGTTGGGTTCCCAGAAACGGACGGACTTGCATGATAGAATGGAGAAAAGTAAAGAGGCATAATTTAGAGGTAAAGCAAATGGAACATGGATTGAGTTTGGGGAATAAAAAAGAAGAGGAATCAATGGTGTTCCACTAGGATTTTGCCTTTAGCAATACAGGGACAGCGAAGTTGTTATTAAAGTAAGGAATAGGCTTGTGGCAAGAAATCCAAAGTTCTGCTTTGCCTGTTTTAGGTTTGAATTAAATCAAAGTTAGACATCCTATTGGAGAATGTCAAGTAGAGTAGTTGATGAAAATTCAGAGTAAAGTCAAGACTGAAGCATGAGTTTGAGATACAACAACATACATTATTTTTAAAGCCTTAATGTAAAATAAGAGCCCATTTGAAAGATTGTATATAGGTAGAGAAAGAGGTCCAGAATTGAGTTTTAAAACACTCCAGCCAACAAACATTCAGAAGAGGAAACTGGGAAGGAGTGGCCTATGAGGAGGTAGCAAATTCAGGAGGGAGTTTCATCTTGGAAAGCAAGAGAAGAAAGTATTTCAAACAAGCATAAGTGGTAAATTGTGTAGAATAGTGTGAGGAGGTCAAGAAAATTATACTAGACAACTGAATATTGTATTTAGTAATCTGAAAGGGTCAATAACCTTGCCAAGAGAGATTTCACTGAAGTAGCAGAAAATGAAATCTTGTAGGAATGGCTTGGTAAGAGAATTAGAAGTCAAGAAGCAAAATGTTTTGTTTGTTGATGTTGTTTTTATTTATTTTGGAAAAAGGAAATGGGAGAGTAGCTGTTCAAGGAAATGGAATAAAAGGTTTGTGGGTATTTTTTACAAAGTTGGGAGATACAAAGACATTTTTTTTTAAATTGATAGTTGATCAGGATGGAAGGAGGGAAATAATGTTTTATTAGAGAGAGTGGGACAGAAGGGAGAGATATAGAGAAGAAGGGGGAAGAAGGGGGAGAGGTAATTGCAAGGGTGAAGATCTTGAAAATAGTAACCTGAGTATGGGATTCAGAAGTCAAGAGGAGAAATCAACTCAAAGTGAGCAGTAACCCAGATGGAAGTAGGTTGGAAATTATGATGATAGAAAAATAAGACAATTCCTGGTGGCATTATTTTCACAGTGAAATATGTACAAAACACCACATAGTGAGTTAATTAAATTGGTTACACATATAGCATTTTGACACACACACAAAATAATGACTCCTGAAATTAAGGGAGACTTGCAACTTTAACAGCCACTAATATAAAATATTTGGAGAATGAAACAATTGGTCTATTATTGTGAGGAAAAATGATAATAAGATGTCTGTAATTTATTTTAAAACACTTCATCCTAATGTGTTATAATGCTATGAGGGTCTAAACTTCACATTAGGGAATGAAGTTACTGCTCTAATCAGGATTCCAGACCCCAGCAGTGGTCAATCTGAAAGGCCTGATTCCAGGGCAGCTGCTACAAGTGCCACCATTACTCTAGTATTGATGAATACTAGAGTGTCAGTATAATGAATGTCAGAAATGGGCTTTCATTGGTAAAACTAGTGGCTTGTTAATCAGCATAATGGATATAAATAATCAGCCCTTACTGGTTAAATTAATAGCATTCAATTTATGTAGATTACATAAAATATATTAAATTTACATTCTACTCCTATACCTCATCATTTATATGTATCTCTTAAGGTCAAAAGCCTGTACTCTTAGACTGGTTCCCTGTTATTGATCTCTAAAAGGTTGTTTCCGTCTACTGGTAGAAGGATTTCTCATTCTCTGACATCTACTATAAGGATAACAGAGTCCTACATCTGTAATATTATAACATGTGCTGCTAATTTTCACGCAAGGTAGATTTCAGAACATCTTAAAGGACGGTGGCTCATATAGCTTACAGAGGTTGTATCAATTGATTTATGTCTCCTTACCAACATATATTTTTGTGCCTTAGCTCAGTAGTCAGCAAACTGCGGTTCCTGAGCCACAAGCAGCTCTTTGGCACCTTGAGTTTTTAGCAAAGGCCAGATAAGGAGTACCCTAATTAAATTAGTAACAATGTACCTACTTATATAGTTTAAGTTTAAAAAATTTGGCTCTCAAAAGAAATTTCAATTGTTGTACTGTTGATATTTGGCTCTGTTGACTAATGAGTTTGCTGACCACTGCCCTAGCCAGTTAGTCTCAGTGTTAGTGTTTTCAGTGGTTGGTCAGGGTGAGTGCAGGAAGTAGCTAATCCATGTCTATCTCTCACATCAATGTCTGTCTCTCTCTCTCTTTCTCTCTCTCTCTCTCCCTCCCTCCCTTCCATGCTCTCTAAAAATCAATGGGAAAAAATTTTCTCCAGTGAGCATTAACAACAAAAACACATATATTTTTGTAAATATCAGTATGTATGACAGACAGCATTTCATCTGTGATTTATTTTAATTATAATGTGGTTAAGGTACTTATGAAGGAATAAATAACCCTCATCCAATTCAAATGTGTCAGTGACTTACACACTTTTTACCAACGTGAACATGCATTGGTTGTAATCAAATTAGCTTCAGTCTGCTCATAACAGATGGTATACTAGACTCTTTCCTGAAGATCTGCTACACCAAAAGATTCTGTCTGCAAAATCCACTCTGGTTCTATTCCAAACTCTATCACTTGTTTTCTGTAGTTGACATTTGAAATCCTCCAATTACTGGAAGTTACCATCAGAAAGGAGGAAAAAAACACAGAAGGAAGATATTTATGGATATGCCCTACTTCCAGTTTATACAAAAGCGATGTGATTTTTCAAAAATTCTCAAGATATTGTACATAGTTTTAAGTCACTGGTTTAAAATGAACTCCTAGAATAGGTATGGTACATAGAACTAGACAATACCATTTTACTAGATGACTGAAAAAAAACATTATTTAATAGATCACCAAATTAACAGCACATCTCAGAGGAAAGTGACTGTATACATGCAAAATTATATAATATACTATTGTATTTTCATTTTAATTTTGCACAGTTTTTCAATGTTGTGTAGGAATATTTTCTTTCAACCAGTTAGTTCCATAAGCAAGATAAAACAAAAGAAAAAAAATTACCTTCATGAGAGTAATTATAGTCTAATGTGAACTTTTTGCTACTAAATAAGATGATTAATTGCTTCCCTCCATAATGAATGCAATAAAAACTGTACCTACATAAATTCTACCCAAAACATGATCTTAAATTAAAGTCTTAGCAAAATTCTAGCTCTCAAGCAAAAATGAACATTGAAGAAACTGCAATTACTTTTCTAACGAGTCTCTATGTCCCAAATAAGAAAAACTCAAAAGTGCCGCAACTAATATATTATATATTAAACTCAGAACCCGTGAAGCCAACCTTATTCCTACTTAACCTCTTTCCCTGAGTTCTCAAACAAAATAAATTCTTAAATCTTTAATATGATCCATAAATGCTCTCATAATCTGACCTCTATTCATCTCGCTAACCCCATCTCATGTCAGCCTCAACCCTTTAGTAATCATTCCCAGAAATGATGGGTCTCCTTACAGTTCCTGAACAAAGCTCTTCAGTTTCAGATCTGAAACAGCCCTCAGTTTTGTTTTTGTTTTGTTTAAATATATTTTATTGATTTTTTTTTTACAGAGAGGAAGGGAGAGGCATTGAGAGTTAGAAACATTGATGAGAGAGAAACATCATCAGCTGCCTCCTGCACAGCCTCTACTGGGGATGTGTCCGCAATCAAGGTACATGCCCTTGACTGGAATCAATCAGGCTGGCATGGGAGTGGTTAGGAGATGATCAGGCTGGCAGGCAGAAGCGGTTAGGGGCAGTCAGGAAGGCAGGCAGGCAAGCAGTTGGGAGCCAGCAGTCCTGGATTGTGAGAGGGATGTCTGACTGCCCATTTAGGCCCGATCCTGGTGGGGTCCCAATTTGGAGAGGGTGCCTGCCAGCCTGATCAGCCCCTAACCACTCCCATGCCAGCCTGATTGATGTCTAAATGCTCCCCTGCCCGACTGTTTGCCCCCAACTTCCCACCTCTGCCAGCCTGATCACCCCTAATTGTCCTCCCCTGCAGGGTTGATCGCCTTCAACTGCCCTTCCTTGCAGGCCTGGTCCCTTTCATCTGCCCTCCCTTGCAGGCCTGGTACCTCCCAACTGCCCTCCCCTGCTGGCCATCTTATGGTGGCCATCTTGTGTCCACATAAGGGCAGGATATTTGACCACATGTGGGCAGACATCTTGTGTGTTGGAGTAATGGTCTATCTGCCTATTACTCTTTTATTAGATAGAATAGAGGCCCGGTGCACAGGGCCAGCTGGTTTGCCCTGAAGGGGTCCTGGATTAGGGTGAGGGTTCCCTTAGGGTGTAGGGTGGCCTGGGCAAGGGGCCTGTGGTGGTTTGTAGGCCAACCATGCCCCCTGAAGACCCAAGCCCTGGTATCTGGAATTTATTTACCTTCTACAATTGAAACTCTGTAGCCTAGAGCAGAGCCAAGCCTCCTATTTGCTCTGTGGCCAGCAGCCATTTCTGTTTGGATTTGTTTAACTTCTATTATTGAAACTTTGTAGCTTTGAGTGGAGACCTAGGCCAGCAAGGACAGGAAGAAAGCTTGGCTTCCTTCATTGCCTGGGAAACCCAAGTCTCACTACTGTTCTCTGTGGCTCTAGCCATCTTCATTGGGTTTATTTGCATACTCACTCTGATTGGCTGGCTGGTGTGGCTTGTGGGTATAGTGGAGTGATGGCTAATTTGCATAATACTCTTTTATTAGGTAGGATTTCCATAGAATTGACATTTATCTCAAGCCTTTGCCTTTATCAGCAAACAGTTCAGCAAATATTTATTTAATCCTAAAAAGTGGAAGATACTCTACTAGTAGGAGAATTAGTTATACATAAAAAATTACTCATTGAATGTCCTCACTGTGCCAGCAATGGCATTTAGTTCTGGGCAACAATGGAGAAGAAAAAGGCAAGATTTTACTCTTGTTGAAGTATCAGTCAAGTTGGAGTGTGTGTGTATAAAATATTTAACAAAGTCCCTGCACAATTGCAAATGGTGATAATGTCTCTGAAGGAAACATTTAGAGTGCTGTAAGAAACTATATCAGAATATAGCTAATATATAAAATTATATGTACATTTAGCCTGTGGGAGGGGGCAACAAAGGAAGACATTTAAGTTGAGACTTGAGGAATGCAGAGAAGGGATCTGATCTGAAGAACTGAGGGCTCACCCTAACTAGTGTGGATCAATGGATAGAGCGTTGGCCTGTGGACTGAAAGGTCCCAAGTTCGATTCCGGTCAAGGGCATGTACCTTGATTGCAGACACATCCCCAGTAGGGGCTGTGCAGGAGGCAGCTGATGGATATTTCTCTCTTTTACATGTACCCTATATGAAGCCCTCATTTGTTTTTAATAGTTTAAAAGTACCAGATTGGCCCTAGCCAGTTTTTCTCAGTGGTTAGAGCATCAGACTGCAGGCTGAAGGGTCTCAGGTTCAATTCTGGCCAAGGTTACATGCCCGGCTCCATCCCCAGTGGGAATGTGTGCAGAAGGCAGCCAATCAATGATTACTTCTCATCATTGATGTTTCTTTCTCTCTCTACCTCTTCCTTCCTCTCTGAAATCAAGAAATATATATATACAATTTTTTTAAAGTCCCAGATTGGCAAAACAAAACAAAAATATACATGAAAAAATCTACTTAGTATTAGGCAGGAAGGGTGGCTAATTTTATTTTGCTTTTGTGCTGGTTTTAATGGCATTGAAATAGCACAAATTCTAATGGTAAGAGGTCCTTTAATCCCATGAAATAATAAGTAAAATAGTACATGAATCTGCAGATGATTATGTGACTTTCATGAGATCCTCTAAGAGGTTACCTTCAAGAAATCTTGAGAGTCCTGTTGAAAATACAATTTACAAAGGAAGAAAAAAGTGTTTGCCATAACTTATGTAAGTTGAGTGTGCGTTCAAAACAGGATTCAGACCAGCATTCATGACCATCACACCAGAACTTTCTCAAAACTGTTAGTATGGTTCAGATACCCCACATATAAACCAAAGCACTTTAACAATCCAAAAAAAAATTATTTTAGTTATCACAATATTCATTCCTATTTTATCTTAGGAAAGAAGGGAGGGAAGGAAGGAAGGAGGAGAAGAGGAAGAGACAGATCTAGTTATAAACTAGCAGAATGCTTAAGCATATTACCAAAGCCTACCTTCTGGATACCAACCTTAAACACATTACCAAACACCTACCTTCTGAGTGAGGAGGCCATTCTTTCTCTTCATGGCAAAATGACTTGTAATCAGGACAGCAATCAGGAATGTCCCTTTCACAGAATTTATCACAGTAACACAGTGCATTCGCCTCATAGAACTGAGTGACACAGTCATCATCTCTGTCTTCACAACAACCAAAACTTCTACAGTACTGCCCTTTGAAAATGGCTCTTTTGAATCGAGTACCTTCCAAAACGGTGTGATTCCTTGTGAAAGCTCCTTCCTGGTCCACTTGTCTTTGAGATACGTACTGTCTCTCCATCCAAATTTCTGTAAGAAGAGAAGAGAAGATTAAGATCCTATACCGGGTCCACATTCTCTACAGCTCAGGTATGGCTCCCACTTTCTATTATATCCAGTATATAACTTCTTGGAGTTTCTTCTTGGAGCCTGGATTCTAATAAAGGCAACTCAGCCTGAATCCTGATACTGATCCTTCACTTGAACTGAGTATACTTCTTGTAGTTAAATATTAATCAAGAATTTAAATGTTTACTCAAGATGACGTAAGTGTTAGAAAGAGACCATTGTAATTCCTTTAAAGTTAAATATTTATATTTAATATCAAGTAAAAAAAAATCTTCATTATAAAAAAATAAATACATAGATGAAATATTGAATATTGCTTGTTTCCCCAAAAATGTAACTTCTTATATCAAAAACCTCTCTAGAATATGCATGGCCCAAATAATGACTGCAATAACCACTGTCACGGTATAGAAAATTCAAAAGTCAAAAACACAATTATTCATTTTACCTACTTGCATTGCAACAAAAATTCAGGCTCTCATGAGGTTGCCTGCTAGGATCTGTCATATCAATAATAGTTGTTCTAAATCATGCCCAGTCACACACTGGTTTGATTTCCCATCTGTACTTTATTTACCTACCAGAAACATGTTGATTTCAAGTTTAGAGGAGCCTAATTCAGCTAGAAATTCCCTGAGGGTGACAGTTCTCTCCACCGGAGTCCCTACTTGGCATCAATATGAGAACCTGCAGTACCTGGAAGGCAGTTAGAGTTCAGGAAAGTCAGTACTCTGTGCTAAGGAGCTGCAGGGGGGAGGAAACAGAAAAGAAAACTCAAAGGTCAAGATGTCCTTAGTGTTTCTGTAGACCTGCACATGTATAATGGGTTTTGCTAGACTGCATTTATTCATTAACTATGATAACTCCTTTTGGATTGGGGATAAGTAACCAGGAGACGATGATTCAGCAAGAGGAGTTGGATGGTCTAGTGGAAAGGGCTTATCTTGACAATCAGAAAACTTGGACTCTAGTCCCTGAGCCACTGTTTAATTGGCTTTATGACTTAGGATTCGAGATTTGCTTCCCTGTACTCAGGTATTTTCCTATAAAACCAGGGTTTTCCCCTTCAAAGCTAATTCCAACCCTTTAAGCTTGTTCCCTGACTTTGTTTCATAAATTATTGGACTCATACTTTTATCTTAATTGTTGTACTTTCTTCTGGCACCTTCCTTTTTTATCTTTTTTTGTTTCAATTTTACATCATCTTGGTGTCACTCTCCATAGTCGCCCTGCCTCTCCAGTCCAAAAGCTGCTGCCTCCACTTCCTTGTCATGCACTGGGAATCACTAAACTACACCAAAGTGCTGTTTACATTCCCACGTACATTCGCCAGTGACCTCTCAACACCCAGTTCCCATCTTTATAATACATGGAATTTGTGCAGCACTTAGTCTGTATACAACTGGTTAAAAACAGGAGCCTAAATTAGACTAATGGAGTTCAAATCCTCCTTTTACCACTGGAAAGTGGCTCAGTCACTCGGCCTCAATTTTCTCATCGACAAAATTTGATGAATAACATTTATTATCACATCAGGTGAATGGAAAGTTAAAATGAAATAATTTATATAACATATCCCACATACTAGATAACTATTAGTTATCATGAGTTAATATATTTTTCACCTAGAAACTTTTTCCTCCTTTGCCTTCTATAATTCATTCATTCCTAATTCTCTTCCCTTTCTTAGTAAGGCTTCCAAATATCTATTTATTCTTGGACCCTTTTTCTTCCCGTCTCAATGTTCATTTAAAATATATTTTCACCAACATTCTCAGTCCATTCCCTCCCTACTCCTCAGACCTCATCTTTCCTCAAATTTACCTAGTACTGAATTAACCTAAAAGCTATGGGCCACAAGATCTTATACAAACCTTGTTATCTCCCTTATTATCTCCCTGACCTTCATTTAAACCACTTGAGCCCTTACTCAGATTGCCACTAGTCTTTCCATTCCTCAACACACCAGGCACACAACTGTCTTAAGACCTTTGCACTTGCTTTGATCCGTGCTTGGAACACACATCCCAGATATCCACATGGTTCAATATTTCACTCTTTCAAGTGTTATTTTTAAACTATACCTTTGCAGAGAGGCCATGCCTACATTCCCTATCTAAAATGACACTTCTCTCTATGCCCTAACTGGTGTGTCTCAGTGGATAGAGCGTCGGCCTGCAGACTTTAAGGTCCCAGGTTCGATTCTGGTTAAGGGCTTGTACATTGGTTGTGGGCACATCCCCAGTTGTGGTTGTGCAAGAGACAGCTGATCCATGTTTCTCTCTCATTGATGTTTCTAATACTCCCCCTCTCTTCCTCTCTGTAAAAAAATTAATAAAATATATTTAAAAAAATAAAAAACAAAATAAAATGACACCCCTCTCTAGCTCCAGCACTCCCTACCCCCATTCTCTGTGCTTATGACTAATATACTATAATATACTATAATTTTATTAATAAATTTTATTTATTTTTTCCTCTAGAATATAAGATCTACAAATCATAGAATTTTGTCTATTTAGAATTTGTCTGGTTTTTTTTCCTGCAACATGCAGAGCCTGAAACATATTTGTCATTCAGTATACATTAACTCATTCAATGGATGAATTTTCAATTTTCATTTCCTGCCCCTGTATTACATCTACTGAGTACTATTGATGACCCACAAGCCCACAGAATTGGTGCCACCACACATTTTTGGATTTTTATCTCAGTTAAGCTGTTAAATGCCACTGTCTTCCATTTTTCTTATGACTGTTACAAACTTTGCTTTCCTAACTTACTAGAGATCATCACTTTCTAGGGATGACTTTATCTCAGAGGTTACCAAGAAAACAAAGAAGCCATAAACCTATCTATATTTGCGGCCATCTTTTTAGGTTCAGAAGATGAGGTGTCATTCTGCTGTTAAGCAATTCTTCCACTTAGGATTTTTAGTCTGTGACCATTTAAGCTATTCTTTTGCTTGTCTCTTTGTTCTTATTCATCTTCAAACCCCCTCATGTGGGTCCTTTAATCTGATAGTAGGGTTATAGCAGACACTATTGTCACCCTGCTCATATTCCCACCATCCTTATTTTAGAACAAAGCTAGCTAAAATTTCAATTTTATGAGTAATTGAGCAGAGCTCAGTCCTTGCCCCATACCAGCACATAACAAGCCAGAAGTGCTAAAGAATTTACACCCTCCCTGTAGGCCAGAAGCAGCCTTTATGTGATACCTAGAGGAAGAGGTGTATATGTACCTCACTCTCCAGACACTGGGATGAGTTATCTCTGATATCCTCACATAGGTAGCCCTCATTCCCAGGTAAGAATGGGAGTTCCATAGGCAGGGGAATTGCCAGTGGTGCCCTAACTTATTTGTTTACAGCTCACAGTTAAATACTGCAATTTATCATTGTCTGCTAAGTGTTATCTACTGATTACAACATCCCACTTTCACCAAAATCTGTTCTCTAAATTAACAAAAGCTTTAAAATAGTCCTGCAAAGGAACTTCACCTTGAAAGTGGCATATTGACACAAGTATTTCTACTAATGTATTCCTTTAGATCAGTGCTTTTCAACAGGGGAAAGTTTGCCTCCCAAAAGAAGTTTAGCAATGTCTGGAGATAGTTTTTACGATGCTGACTACAGAGGTTCCATGAGCTTTCGGTACATAGAGGCTAGGGATCTGCTCAACATCTCAGAATGTGCAGGTCACAACCCCCAACAAAGAATTACCTGACCAAAAGTGTTAATGACACTGTTGATAAACTTTTATCTACACTTGTTACAAAAAATTTTAAAGAAGAAAAAATCAGAAACAAATGAAAATAACACATTTATTATACTTGCAATTGGATTTAAATAGTTTGATCACATGGACTTCCAGTTAATGGTTGCTTTTGAGACGTCAACTAATGACAACAGTACATATAAACTAGGGGTGATCTTTTAAAAATTTGAGGTGTAGTGTATGTATTATGACTCAAAGGTTAGAGTCCACCATGCCACACCCTCTTCCAACCAGATGATTCTCTTTGGATGAGATGCTTTTTAGATGAGAAGTTTTACATTCCTTCTTGGAATTTTTACAACCTCTATCTCACAAAACAACAATAACAAAAAACAGTGAAGGCAATCATCAGCCTTCTGGGTTTTTCAGGGGTGGGGAGAGTGAAGTCAATCAAATAATTTCCTTACAATATTTAGCTATATTGTAAAAATTATATAAAAATTACTGCACACTGGAAATTTTAATCATGTTTATAATTGAAAGTTTAAATAGGCAAAATATAAACTTGTAAAGGAAGAGGGACTATTGAGAGACATAACAAAAATGTGGGCTTACTAAACATTTTATCGGCTTAAATTCTGTCATTAGAGATTTATTCCTCTGAATATGGAGTTTATTCCTAGGGTAGTAAGTGGTATTTGGTGAGCTGAAGTAATATTATCTCACCTTTCAGGGTTCAGGGCTTGATATCTTTGACAGGAAGTCTAGGGTGCCCCATGAGTGGTGAGGACTGGTGAAAATTGGTTAAGGATGGTAAGAAAAGCCCAGAGAAACTTACCAAAAATAAAATGCTCTTTCTTCACATATTGGGGCATCAAGTAATTATGAAGCTACCTTCTTATTACTATTCCACTGGATTGTTTCAAATCTTAGAATAAAGGATTTCAATAAGACTTAAAGAAAACTTCTGACTACAAGGTGCAGTTATCTTTGGATTAAGCTGCTGAGGAAGACTGGAGGATTTTGCACATTATAATTAACTAGAGGCCCGGTGCATGAAACTTCATGCACAGGGGTGGGGTTGTCCCTCAGCTCGGCTTGCACCCCATTGCAGTCCTGGACCCCTAGCTCCTTACCGCCCACCTGCAGCAGAGGTGGAAGAGGCTCCCATCACTACCATTGAGCTCACCAACCATGAGCCCGGCTTCTAGCTGAGTGGCACTCCCCCTGTGGGAGCGAGCAACCACTAGGGGCAGCTCCTGTGTTGAGCATCTTCCCCGTGGTGGTCAGTGCACATCATAGCAACTGGTCATTCTGGTGTTCATTCAATTTGCATATTAGGGTTTAATTATATAGGATATATATATATATATATATATATATATATATATATATATATATATATATCAGTACAATACACAATACATATTGTGTGTTACTATGTGTAATAATCTCTTTTGATCCTTATAATAGTCTATGGTGGCAAAATTATTATTATTCCTGTTTTAGTTTTTTACCAATGAAGGGCTGAGACTCAAATAACTATGCAAGGTCACACAGGTAGTGACCGACTGTGTGATTCCAAGCATGGTGCACATTTTCCTGCCCCATCCTACTTTTCTGTATAAATGTTCACCTGGCTCTATTGACTAAAGCCTGGATTTAGCCCTTGATGTGGATAATCATTTCAGATCCTTTTCCAATGTAGTGATTCAAAGTGGAGAGAAATTGGAAGGAGGTGGAGATCTAGATCAGGATCACAGGGTTTTACATGGATTGTGTGTAACAATTACATAGATTGTTTTTAAACATTCACGTGAAACTCCACTTTTCTGTAACAGCTTACCTGTTTATGCATAGTTGGTAGTTAATTACCCATTGCTGAGAAAACTGGGGGGAGGGGGGGGAACTAAAAAGTTAGCCAACCCATAAAATGATAATGAGGACCTTGCAATAGCTCCTCAACTGACAATAGCTCTGGATGCTGGGCTCAGGTCCAGGCTTTTAGCAACTTTGCACGATAATTAAACAAGTACTTTGGATTTACTTTTGTTTTTTACTTCTTTGCAATGGCAATGTTAACAACCTTTTTTTTTTTTTTCAGTATAGTATTGTGTGGCACAGTGATTTATGCACTGTGCATTTGCAGATTAAAACACCCAGAGGGAATATTTGATTTAAACCACCAAACACCAAAGAAAATCTCTAAGACCCAAGAGATCGTATGCATTTAAACCTGAATGGATGAGAGACACAGAGAGAAAAACCCTGACAAAGGTCTCATTTTTCTTCCCATGGGGTCTCTATTTTGGTACAAAGGTTTCTTAGAGAGGTTATGTTTCCAATTATTTGCCTTGTTGTAGACAGTAAGAGGGGCTTTCAAGTCTCATAATAGTAAGACCCAAAAAGAAACTTCTCCACCCCCAGAAAAAGAAAAGAGAAAGGAACATAAATGAAGGCCAATGGTACATATAGTAAAATATTACATTGGAGAAAAAGCTAACAGAAATAGTTATAAGAAAAAGTTGTGCTTCTTATAACTAAGAATATAATTTCTTTCACACTAAACTTCTAATTTCCATGCATTTAAACAGGAAACAATGAGAAATGCAAAAAAAACAAACAAACACAAAGAAAAAACCTACCTCTAGAGGTAATAAAATTTTTAATTAATACTTTATTTCACAAGAGGCACTTGAAAATAAGAAATAGGCCTGACATCTCATTCTCTTTGTGTATTTCTAACAGTTGTTTACTCAAAGTAAATATAAGTTGAACTTCAAATGTATTCTAGGCACTGCTATATTTGGTGGATGCACAGGTTAATAAAACCTATGTTAGTACTTAAAGAACAATCCAGTTTAACCAGGGAAGCCAACATAAAGAAATCAGTGCAACCAACCTTCATAAGTGTTATTACAGGGACAGGTAGGGGATTTAATGAGGGCATAAGAGAGGTAGTGGGCAATTTTTCTTGGTGGAATTAGGGAAGGCAATATTAAGAAATGACATTTTCATTGGGTCTTAAATAATACTTAGGTATTTTCCATGTAAACTAGACAGAATGTCTAGACTGAGAATGGATAGGGGCCATATTATTTTTGGAACTTGAATGACAAGGACATTTAAATACAGACTATAGATTCTAAAAGAAATATAAGTCAGTGATTGGTTTGCTCAACCAACAATATTTTTTAAGTAAGAGTATACACTTTCCTTTGGGGATCTGCTTTTCTCCCATCATGTTGGGAATAGGGACTGCCTAGGGTGAGTTCCAGATTACTTATGAGTAACTACATGGTAGACTTAGCTACATAGGAGATGCTGTTTAGGAAAAAGATTAGCTCAATTTATAGTCTCTTCTTTGGTTTTCTGGTGGGTATCTAGATGGAAATTACTAATGAGAATTTGGTTTCCATTTGTGATAAAGTGAGGGTCTGGATGTTAACACATAGTTACTAGGAAAAACCATGGGAGTGGATGATACTACCCATCACCATCCAGGGTTGAAGTATGCCTCCTTAAGATATCTGAATAGTCTAAATGTGTTTGCAAAGAATGTTATTTTAGAACCTCATCGACCCTGAGGTTTATTAACCGAAAGTTATTGTTCTTTTCTACAAAGTATACATGTTGCTCATGCATTTGTTTTATGGGAGATTTCATGATACATGATAATTATTCTTAGCTTTAGATTCAAATCAAAATCAGATTTACATTCCTTACTGTGGCATTGGTCAGCTTATCTTCTTATAGGCTTAGTTAACTCAAATATCAAAATAGAAAATATAACACTAATTTTATAGAGTTTCTTTGAGGATTAAATAAAATAATCTATGAGAAAGTACTGGAGCCATGCAGAAGTTCCTTTATTTGCAAAGGATTAGCTTGCAAAAGGATTATCAATGTCAATGTGTTTAAAATCCAAAGGGACTCTAAGGTCTTAGCTTGTGGTCCTAGTTGCATTTTCCCTTAAGTGACTTAAAACTAAACAGAATATTATCCTCTCTCCTGATTTATATACAAGTAGTCGTCTTTCCCAAAATATGACTGTTTTATCTAGTATATGAAAATGTGTGAATAAGACAGCCACTTTCTCAATGCTCTCTACCAACGGAAAAGCGAACTCAGCACATGACAATAGCATTTGCTAGCTCATCACTGTTTTTAATGTGCAAAAATTCCAAGGGGTTTTGAGTCTGTGGAATCTCCACTAGAGTGGAATTGAGAGGGACAGAGAGTTAAAAACGTCGATGAGAGAGAAGCATCGACCAGCTGCCTCTTGCACACCCCCCACTGGGGATGTGCCCGCAACCAAGGTACATGCCCCTGACCAGAATCGGACCCGGGACCTTTCAGTCCGCAGGCCGATGCTCTATCCACTGAGCCAAACCGGTCCCAGCTCATTTTTTAATAATCACTTTTTCTCACCTCTTGCCCATTCATTTCAATGATACAGACACTGAGCTTTCAATTATTTCATGATTTGTGATAGGTCCTTTGGATTATTTATGCTGAAAAAATGAGTCATACCATATTCTTGTGTAATGCTCATTCATTTCTTTATCACTCTTAAATTCTAAAAAATTATCTCTACTTTCCATCTTATTATGTCTTTCCTTTTTAGCACTATTCTTTGCACTTAACTACTATGATGGAGTTAATGATGACCATAAATTAGCTCAAAAGTAATATATGCATGGATGTCTTCCTGTCTATGACTCAAGAAACATAATGACTAAAATGACTTAACTTTACCCCATCTATTGGTGGTGGGCTCTTTTAATTGAAGTGTAACCTTGTTCACACCGATACAGCCCATAAACTTAAAATTTAAAAGTTTAACTTCTGTCTCTAATTTAATAAGCACTAAATATATATTAGTTTCCTCTCTAATTTCTTTCCTTGCATTGTTCCTCCCTTTTCCACCTCACTTTTGGATAATACATGCATTATTAAGATCTTGTCTAATCTTAAATTCTAATCTCTAGTGGACTATTAATATTCAGCAATCATATTTCTTCCCTTTGTAGAATAGGAGAGAGTTTGTATTCATTCATGGGGATCCTCAGGGTAGTCATATCTCATTTACTAACAGAGATGGTGATAATAACCCATTCAAAAAAGATGCTGTTGAATCAGAACAAAATGAGGAAATGAGATGAAACACTGGGTGAGATGGATGCTTGTGTTTTGAGGGAGGGATGATGGGTACAGACGAGGACAGACCTCCTTGTTTCTCATCACAAATGGGCACTTTCTGATGCATTATTACAAGGTGGTATGTGGAGGGTCCTCTCCTTCCCACCATGAGGCAGGAACTGCAGCTGACTGGAAAAGCTGAGTGATTTTCAGCAGCCACTCCAGTGAACATCAGCAGACAGACAGTGAAAATGTTTCCATTGTCACAAAAAAGAAAAAGGAAATGAAGACTAACAACTCTTTCTAAAATGTTCCAAAGCTCTAAGGGAAGGAAGGAAGGAAGGAAGGAAGGAAGGAAGGAAGGAAGGAAGGAAGGAAGGGAGGGAGGGAGGGAGGGAGGGAGGGAGGAAGAAGGGAGGGAGGAAGAAGGGAGGGAGGAAGAAGGGAGGGAGGGAGGGAGGGAGGGAAACACATCCCTTACACAATGTAGAGGATATAAAACACAACCGAAATTATGTCACTTAAAACAGTGATGTCAATAAAAGAAAGTACAGGCATACCACAAAGATATCACGGGCTCAGTTCCAAACCACCTAATGAAACCAGTATTTTAATTAAGCGAGTTGTAACCTCTTTGCTGGTGAAAGGTCTTGCTTTCAGTCTGAAGAAAACACACCTGTGAAGCTTCATAAAGCAAAGGGCAAAAACACAAGGTACACCTGTATGGGAGTTGGGATCAGAGAGAATCAAACTTGGGCTCTGGCTTTGACCCTTTTGTTTTTGGTTTATTCCTTTTAGAAGACAAAAACTTCGTTTTATTAGTTTTAATAAAACTTTCTGTTTAAATTAGTTTATAAGTGAAATGGTAATAAATATACCAGTTTGGCCTACTTTCTTACACGAGGGTTTCTGTGTGAAGGACGTCAACAGCTTACACCTTGTTTCTGCCCCTCTTGTGACATGGTGTAAATCTCACGCCTGTATACTTTGGCTGCTAAACTCAGGGTCAGTTTAGGCATTAATGACCAAACACACATCTGAAGAAGAATAGGCAACGGTGCAGTTCCAACACAGTGCCGGCTGAATTCATCTCAGACCCTGTGCTTGATGCTATTTCTGTCCCCCAAAGCAACACAATCTGCAGCATTTCTATCAGACGTAAAATTTACATAACCAAATAGCTCTCAGAGCTTCTGTGTCACAGTGCCAACATTCGAAATACTTTATAACTGTCAACAATAATGTTTTGGTATTTATTTTACATTTGTGTAGCCAGAGGTTCCCTTTAAGGTTTCAAAACAACTCCTAGTTTAAGTCTGAGGCTTCACTTCAAGGAACACAGAAACTGGTTGCAGAGTTTTTATAATAATTGTCTGACTTACCTGCTTTTCTCTGAGGTTGAGGTTGGCACTTGACTTGCATTCAAACAGGGCACTCTGTGCCCACAGTTTCATGAAGTAGGAAAAGGGGAGAATAGGTTTATAATGTGTGGTGATATTGAGATTAACCTATTTCTAAATGCAATTTTGAAAGAAAAGAGCAAAGCTTTCTGGAATGCTACTGCTTTCTAAAATATACTCAACAAGACCATTACCAGGAAAATAATATGCTCAGGTCATTTTAGAGCTGGGTATTTAGAAATCTCATTCCTCACATGGCTTCATTTATTGGCTACGATGCCTTTCAAAATCTATATCCTCAATCTGGAGTCTACTTCAAATTCCTCACCCACATTTAACTGTGCACTGAACATGTCCCCTTAAATATTTCCCAGTCACCTTAAACTCAACATTCCTAAAACCAAGTCCACATTCTGCCTTTCCGCTCCCCTCTTTTTGCCTGCAGCCACATACGCGCACACACACACACACAAAACACAATTATTTTCTATGTCCCTGTATTTGTCAGGATAGGCTAGCCTTATTCTGTGAGAACCAACAGCCCCCAAATCTCAAAATATAAAATATAAAGTTTATGCTCAGCTCACACACAGTCCTCCTCTCAACTGGGCACTGATCTAAAGCACCTGTGCTCCAGCGTGGCACGTGGCGCTCAGCTGTTTTCATTCTGCGGCTCTATCATCTCGGCCTGTGGCCACCCTGCTACTTGCTAAAGAGGAAGAAAAAGATGAGAGAACGGCACTGAGGTTTCCATCGCTTTGTGTTATGGAGTGACCCACAAGAGACGACCACTAGAGACAGAGATCAAAATTTATGAGCCTTGAATAAACTGGCCAGTGACTGCAGTTGCTGCACTCTACTTTGGTAAAGGCCAAACTGCAGTGCTCTAGCAGATGTTATAGCAAATTTATACTCGGAAACCACAAGAGGGAGTTAGGACAGTTACAATGACAACCCAAAGGTTACAAAAGCTATTTCAGCCGTTTCCAAGGAACTCAGGGCACAGGTGTAACGCCTGGGCCTGCTTGACGGGAGCATGACCCACTACCTCCCTCCAAACTCTAACCGACCCATTTTTCAGTGACCTACTCTACCTCCCTCTGTCCCAATGTTTTCAGCCCAGAACATTCGTCCCAGAAGTAACACACCTGACTTTCATTTACATTTGTTGTTTAAAGGAGCTGTGGCACATTCATATACAATGAAATACTATGCAGCTGTAAAAAAAAAAAAAAAAAAAAAAAAGGAATCCCACCATTTGCAACAACATGGATGGACCTACAGGACATCACCTAAGTGAAATAAGCCAGTCACAGAAAGACGAAAACCATACCACTTGCTCATCTGTGGAATCCAAAGAACAAAACAATTGAACAAACAAAACCGACACAGACTCATCGATACAGAGAACAAACCGAGAGTTGCCAGGGGAGAGGGGCATGGAAAGCTGGGCGAAATAGTTTCATGCTCTCTCCTGGGCAAGAGTGGTGCCAAGTACACCTGTCCAAGTGCCAGAAAGAAGAGCTAGGAAATGAGAACTACATAACATTCTCTTTGTCCGAATTTCCTATTTTCTGGATTCTCAGGCCAGACACTGTGGCTTCACCCATCTTTCTCTGATGGTTCCATCAGTTAATAAGGAGATACCATTAATCCTGCTTTCTCTCTCTCTCTCTCTCTCTCTCTCTCTCTCTCTCTCTCTCTCTCTCTCTGTATAATCAATTCACTTTTATTATTCCCACCTCCACTTAAATGCAAACTCTCATCAGATGTCTTCCCTGACAGCAATGATTTTCTCACAGGTCTTCCTGTTGCCAGGATCCTCTCAAATCAATTCTCTACATGGCAGCAATAGTGATGTTTCTAAAATACAAACACGATTGCATTGATTTAACCTCCGGTTTAAAACCCTTTTGAAGCTCCCCATGGCTGTTTTATTTTAAATGCCCAAGCCAGTAAATATGATTTCTAAGACCCTGTATTATCTGGTATGTGCTTACTTCTCTAAATTCATCTCTCCAATGTGTGCCTTGTAGTGGAATCTGTGCTGTGCCCGCCGGATCTTCCTTCAAGTATGAGGCCCTTGTTTGTCCAGCCAGTGAAATGTTGACAGCTGATAGCTCACAGCTGAAACCCTTTTCTAGGAATCACCTGCAACCAAAGGAAGCTGCCTCACCCATGGTTATTCTCTCACCCCTGCGGCCACATTTATCCAAGGTCAGGAGAGAACACAAAAACTCTCTCCTTGTTTCAATTTGTGGCCAATGTAAACACCATCCCAGTTCCAGCACAGCCAGCCTGAGAGGTGCAGCACAGTCATGCCCTGATAGACGTTGTCACAGCCCCACAATCTCCTACATTGCCATCTGTGTCCTAGCATCTGTTTCCCAGGGAATCTGAAACATTCCTCAGACTCCATGCTGCAGGGATTTGAAATACTCCCACCACGCCAATACATCCTTTCTTCCTTCTAGACCAGTGGTAGGCAAACTGCACCTCGAAAGCCACATGCGGCTCTTTGGGCTCTTTGATCCTTTTGGCTTTTGATATGCTAAAGGAGGGAAAAAACTAGTTAGCAAATGATTTTCCGGATCACCACCTTCAGAGCTACTGGCCTCCTAGAGATGTCAAGAAAGTCAACTTTAACATTTAAGACTAATGAGCGGCCTCTTTTCTAAGCAATGTCTTTCTTCTTCTTGCCTGGAGCCAGAAGCTGGTGACTCAGCTTGAGTTGAGAGAAGGCTGCAAGGAAACATATTGAAGAAGGATATGAAAATGTGTAGGTTTCATATTTGCAAAGAATTGTCCCTCATGACATTTATTCATGAATCTGCCACTTCAGAGTGTAAGTTTCCTGTCAGTAGTTAAGGATTTTTATACGTCTTTGCAAATGCAGTGGCAAATATAGTACATAGCACATGGCAGGTGATCCAACATTTTTCTGTTGGAAGACAGGGTACCTTTACCTCCTACTTCAGATCTACCAGTACTATGATGTTGAGCCTATCCTGATGGGCCCCATCTGTTTATCTCTTTAAATTCTTGCCTCTACTCTCTTTTAATTTCAGCTGAAATTCATTCTCAGGAATACTAGTATCCTTCATTTTCACCAGTAATTCACATATCTTAATATATAGAGCTAGAAAAATAGGCTACATTCTTGTACATACAGAAAATATGCTATGGCTTTTAGCATTAACTTGCACCTGTGGAATATATACCATGTACTTATTTTTTTTTATGTTTTATTATTTTTTTCATGATGAAAGCATTATGGTATCAGACTTTAAACTCCTAAAAATAAAACATTCAAAATAGTATTATTTATTTTTCTTTCTTTATTTTAATTAAATATTGTTTAAAGTATTACATATGTCCTCTCCTCTCCACTCCTCCATTGGCCCCTTATAGTCTGTCCCCATCCCCTGTTCCAGGCCTTTACTATCCTATTGTCTGTGTCCATGGACTATGCATACATGCATACACTTTCTTTGGTTGATCTCTTTCCACCCACCCACCTCTGCCTTCCCTTTGAGATTCCACAGCCTGTTCCATGTTTCTATGTCTCTGGATCGATTTTGTTCAGCAGTTTATTTGTTTATTTATTTATTTATTTATTTTATTTTAAATCAATCTTTATTTTTCATATTATTACAAAGGTTCCTCATTTCTTCCCCCCTCCACCAGGTTCCCACCCCACCCTCTGCCCTTTCTCCACCCCCCATTGTCCTCAGCCATAGGTGCACAGTTTATGTTCAGTCTCTTCCCGCATCCACCACTCCCCTTTTCCCGGAGAATTGTCAGTCCACTCCCCTCCAGAATCTCTGATTCTATTATAATCAATAGTTAATATTGTTCATCAGGTTTTTTAATTTCCTTGTTTGTTTGTCTTTAATTAATAAACTTTTATATTTTTAAGAATAACTTTTGAAATCTAATAATTTTAAACCTTGTTTTTTCTGCCCTGGGAACTGAGAAGCAAACTTGTTTACATGTGAATTTGCCCTTAGGCTATCAAAAGGCTAGCCATTCAAATCTAAATGGACACATTGTTTAAAGATAGCTGCTGGCTGCAATTGGATTACCAGTTCTGGGTGGGAAGGGTTTGTCCTCCCCTTTCTCCATTGAAATTAAGGTGTTAGCTTTAAAACCTCTTTTTGGCAAGAGACTTTAAACTTTCAGAACTTTAATGTTTCAGGTAGTAAATCAATTACTTAGTATTTTCTCAAATCAATAATACCACCACATGCCCAAGGATACACTTCACACAAAAGACACTTCCAAATAGATCAACCAACCTCAACCAGACCCCACATAAGGAACTCACAGATCAACACCCCAGCACTATAATAACTCAACACATCCAGATCTAAGCCTTCATCACTTGATTCAGCAGACCCTCAAGTTCCCCCAAAAGTTTCCAGCCATGTCTGAGAAGCAGCCCTAAGGCTGAGAAGCAGTACTAAGGAAGACACAGAATACTAATCTTTATTGCATAGAGTACTTTTTCAGCTCTATTCACTTGTTACCACATTTCAACCTCACAGCAACACTATAAATTATTCTATAGCAGCAATTTTCAACAGGTGTGCTACAAGAATTTTTAAAACATGCGATACCTGACTATTCAGTCAGGGACAAGGACCTCATTTCCCTTAGATTGTAATAATAATAATAATAATAATAATAATAATAGACAACAGCTAACACAACATAACAGCCATCTGGTGTGAATGAATCAATATGATACTTATTTTTTTGTCAAATAGGCAAAACACCATATTTTTGATATGTCGTAGAATTTTAGTAATCAGTTTATGAGTGCCATGTGATGAAAAAGGTTGAAAATCAGTGTTCTATAATATCTCCATTTAGCAGATTTAAAAACAGAGACTCAGAGAGATACCTTTTCCAAAATCAATTCTAATAACTACAAAAAGATAATTTAAACCCAAGTCTTTGTCTAGAATCTGTGCCTTTTTGTTTTGGTCTCAAGAATGCATTTTATATATAATCTTATTAACCAATGTCACCCCAATAACTTTAAATAAGTAAATAGGTTACTATTGTATATATATGAAACAAAACCTCAAGCTCTGAATAAGCTATGAGAGAGGAAAATGAGGCTATCAAGTATGTGGAGTTGAGCCTAAATCAGGGCTTATGTGTCTTCAATAGAGGACACAGCAGTGCCAGCAGGGGCTGGGCCCCTAGACCTGAGTCTTTCCCTGTGGTCAGAGAGGAAGGACTTTCTTTAATCAGCTACACTGAGTTTTAAGCAAGTTATCCGCTCAGAGCCTCCAGATGTACTCAGGTATAACAAAATAGTTGTCTTCAACCAATGTTCACTTCTGAGAATAGTCTAATGTTCTCATTTTAGGAAAGTGAGTTGGAGAGAAGCTTTCAGTTCACCAAGGCCGATCTGCTCCTCAACACAGGAGTGTTGGCATATAGTGATCTAGTCTCTCAAAGCCTTCTGTGGAAACTTGCTATTCCTCTTCTCTGAAGCTTTTAATAAGACAATACTAACACGACGCCATGAACTCCATCACTCTGGCACTAATCTAGCCTTCTGACTTCTCACCGAACAAGCCCGGATATAGGTTAGTTTTAGTCCACGTTGGTTCAGAGCCTCCTACCTACTCTTTCTTAATGTATTAACTCGTTTGTAACTCAATTAAAATAAGGTACAGAGAGAATGAAATTTTTATTCATTGTGAGTTCTTCTCATTCCTGGTTCACTTTAGATGCAAATGTTTGTTTGTTTTTAGCTTTGGCTTGGTTTTGCTTTTCTAATGTCATGAGTCTTTAAGTAGCCACTGCATGGAAAGAGCTAAAGTTTAAATACCAGGAAAACTCTGGAACCCTTTCCACATTCTCAGGAATGTATCCCCCTCCTCTGTGCCCCCAGTGCCTTTCTACCTGTCTCTCTCCTAAGACTTCAACCCTCCATGGCCTGGCCAACTATACTTCATCCTTCGGTATCAGTTTAGCCCTCCATTCCTCAATAGAGCCACGCCTACCCCACAGCTAAATATTCAGCAATACCTTCTCTCTACTGCAAGTCTGCAAGCAACAAGAGAGACTGAGAATTATGACCCCATGTGACCCTGCAGCCCAGCCCCTGGTACAGTGCCTGCACAAAGCAGATACTCACCACAAATTGCAATTTTGGTTGTTTTATTATTGAGCTGGGTGATTTGCTTTCCCTGGGTTCTTGTCCTGATGGATTCAAAGAACGAAGCCATGGACAAAAGGTGATAGGAGAAAAGTACAAAAGTTTTATTGCAAGCAGACGCTACCTCTAAAACTTAATTCTAAATTCTAAGCCTAAGACTCTGTCCCTCCTGGCCGAACAGAGGGTACCCTAAGAAGGTGACTGCTGTTTTGTCTTGAGGAATTAATAAGGCTGGAGACCCCCCTTTTCTATGGTGGGACCTTAGCCCTGTGATCAGCTTTCACGACCCCCACGCCTGCACTTTCCTCTTTTGGTTATTTAGGTTGGAGTCGCATTTGATTTATCTTATAGCTCTCCCAGTTGTGCTGGCACAGAAAGCCCTATCTTATAGCCCTCCCAGCTGCTCAGGTCAGGGCTACTTTTGGTCTAACTTATGGTCACTTTCATTGCTCAGGCCAGAGATACCCCTGCCTGTCCTTGGTTTATGGCTGTCTTAATTGCTTAGGACAGATATATTTCTATTTTTCTGTGGCATTTCTCTATCCTCTTTACAAGTAAGATAAACATCCTGGTGTCTTCAAGTCTCCATTATTTATTCATTCCCATGGACCATTTTCATTTTTAAACCTGCCTACTTTACCCTTAAAATTCCTTTCAATTGTGAAATGATTGAATAAAGCAATTAATAAATAATCTCCAAATTCACCTTCTTTTAAGGCTGCTTTTGCTCCTGACGTTCACCAGCAATCTTTCTCTCAGTAAAGAACATTAACTTCAGGTAGGTTTAGTAACTATATATGGACTTAGACATGTTAATTAGCATCTTTGTTCCTCAGTTTTCATTTGTAAAGTGGAAATTACAATAGTAAATAATGGCGTAATACATGTAAATAAATGACTTAAGAATAATTCTTGATACCTATTAAGAATTTATTTAAATTTAATTATTATTATTATGGTGATGGTGGTATATGGATGGGTGACACACTTAGAGTGGGTGAGTTATGGATTATGGATGGATGATATGTTTAGGATTTATAAATGTATGCTTAGCATTTTTTATTTTTTTCAACTTACTGGGTGACTATAAGGCACAAATCTTTACAACCCCCCAAGTCAAAAAACAGAAACTTGCCAGCCACCCTCCAATCACAGCATCTTCTCTCCTTCCCAGATTTGATTCTTATTAACCAATGTCACTCCAATAAATATAAAAAAATAAATGAATAAAAATGTAAAAAATATATAAAGATATATATAAAAGAAAAAAAACTTCAAACTCTGGAGAATTTTAGTAGCAAAATATAAAGGACAAATAAATAATCATGTAAATCATATAGATGAAGAAAATATTGCAGCATCAGAGCAAAGGAGAAAAGGAAAAGTTCTGGGTAATAAGAAGCAGGAGAGCAAAAGTAAGACTGACAGGAAGGAGCTGAGGAGCTCAGGCTATTTGTCTTACAGTTTCTTTTCTACAGTTTGGATTGTGTGCACCATCATCGCATCATTTAACACATTCTTCCATCCTCTTCATGGCCTGGAAAATGGCAGATGGATGGTGAGGCTTGATCAGATCAGCTTCAGTCCATTTGACAGAATGTAGACAGTGACATATTCTTTCATCAGGAGGCACATAATGCCCCATTTTTTCCTCTATTTTTTAATGTTTGCATCATTAATTCCCAGTTCCTAGATTCACAAATTCATTACAGGTTACAAAATACTATTATGCTATCATTTTATTTTCATGTATTAGCTGGAATAACTTTATGAGGAGGTGCTTCCCTTCATTTACCACTTAATTACCCAGTGCTACCATTCACATAGAAAAGCCAGGATAAACCTTCATTCTTTCCTTTTATTTACCCATTTGTAAAGATGACAAATTAGATTCCTGTCATATTTTGACATGATAAATTTATTTTTTAATATTATTATAAAGTCATGGAATTTTGATCCCATTTCAATTTTAGTTTTATTGAAACCGAAATTTTTCCATCTTTTGTCAGTGAGAGTCCCTTTGAGTTAGTTCCTGAGTCCTTCCAACATGATTGCAGTGGTCTGCTGTATCTTTCTGGCTCATCCTGGATATCTCCTGCTCCAGCATGTAAATCAGCTGTCAGTCCAAGAAGCCAGCATTTCTCTTGATTTGATATAGTATTTGAAAACAAGAATCAGGTTGCCAAACATTCATTGACATTGAGCCAGTCATTGCTTCTAGGCATCTTCAGTGGACAGAGCTAGAAGTTTTTACTAATGTTTCAACTCAAAATTAGACTGCAGGTGCTTAGTTTTCTCCTAAAAATCTCTTTCTCAAAGATCCAGGGACTAATAGAATTGGAATACTCCTCACTTACCCATTGGCATTATTTCACATTCTACACACAACAGATTCAGGATGACAATACCAATAATATTCTGTTCAATATGATTAGTAAAAACACTTAAATAATAAAACCACAACAATCAATGCCATTATTAAAAACAGCTAAAAGTGTTCTGGTTCCAATTCCAAAGTGGGGATGATTTCTCATACCATTAAGCAATTCTCTAGACACCAGCTGTGTGTTCTACAATTCACTTCAATTCGGATACTGTCTACAGAGACATACCATTGGATTCCACAGGTAAAGATGCCACAGGTAAAACTGCCCCTGCTCATGCATACACACTTGAGAACCAACCCAAATGCAAGCCCAGCTTATTACTTATGCTTTTGACTGACCATAAATCAGAGGTTCCCATGACCCCCTCCTTGGATTTGATTAATTTGCCTGAGTGACTCACAAAACTGAGAGAGATAATTTTCTTACTATATTACCAGTTTATTATAAAAGGATATAATTCAGGAACAAAAAGAAGAGATGCATAAGACAAGGTATAGGGAGAGGGCACAGAGGTTCTACACCACATGTGTCAAACACAAGGCCCGCAGGCCAAATCCGTCCCGCCAGGCCTTGCAATGTGGCCCGCACCACGCTGTCATCACTGCACTCTGCTGCGTTTCCATCACAATGACAGTTTATGACTGTTCAGTAAACCATTCGGCCCGCGATTTAGGCTGGATTTTAGATTTTGGCCCCTTCTCTGATTGAGTTCGACACCCCTATTCTACACCCTCTGTAGGTGCACCACTCTCCCAGCAAATACTTCCACTGTGTGTTCACCAACTCAGAAGCTCTCTGAATCCTTTCCTTTTAGGTTTTGTTGGCAGCTCATCACATAGACAAGAATGATTAAATCATTGTCCATTGGTAATTGAATTTCATCTCCAGCCCCTCTCTCCTCTCTGGAAGTTTAGGTGGGACTGGAAGGTTCAACCTTCTAATCCCATGGTTGACTGTACTGCCAACTAGTCCCCATCTCTAGATTCTTTCTAAAAATCACCTTATTAACATAACAAAAAAAATCTTTAACACCCTCAATACCAGAAATTTCAAGAATTTTGGAAGCTGTTAACCAAGACAAAGACCAAATATATATATTTCTTATTATAAATCACAATATCACACATACATTACCCATTCTCCTGTCATTTTTTTAAAATGACTTACTATAGCTACACTATCAAAGTATATAGATATACATATACTGCATTCTCTCACTTTTAGCTCTAGCTGGCCTTAGTAGTAGATACATAGCTACTTTAGTTCAAGTAGCTATGTATCTACTACTTACCCATTACCTCATGTCTTTAATCCCATGTCTCTCTAGTTATTATATTTCTGGTTGCATAAAGCGCATTCACTAGTACATTTCTTTTTTTAATGGGGCTCCAAGCAGCAATGTCCCCTGAGTTCTTTCATGTTGGCCAGCTGGCCAGTGTCATTAAGACTTGAAGAACATTTTACTGGATATAAAATTCTTGATCACATTTTTATGAATATCTTAAATAGCCATATTTAAGATATTCCATCTTTTTTTGGAATTCTGGAATTTTCAACATTAGTATTCAAAACTCAGATAATAATCTAATTTTCTTTTTCTCATAAGGCATGTACTTTCCTTGCATAAAAAAGCAAAATAAAATTTTGGTAGGCATTTTTTTCCCTGAAATTATTTTTATTTTTTTTCTCATTAAAGCTTTATTAAGATATAATTTACATAAAATAAAATTTATCCCTAAGGTGAGTGATTCTGTGGGTTTTTAGTATATCCACAAAGTTGTACAACCATCATAACCACCTAATTTTTGGATATTTTCATCATCCCTCAAAAAACAACATACCCATTAGCATTCCACTTTCCCCAACCCCTGGCAATCACTAATGTCTCTATAGATGTATCTATTGTGTACATTTTATATAAATGTAATCATACAATATCAACATTTTATGACTTTTTCATTTAACATAATGATTTCATGGTTCATTCGTGCTTTAGCACATATCAGTGCTTTATATTCCTTTCTATATTTTATTTATGTATTTATCAGTTGATGAACATTTAAGTTGTTTTCATTTGGGGGCTATTCTGAATAATGCTACTATTAACATTCATGTACAAGATTTTTGTTAACATATGTTTTCTCTCTTTTCAAATATATAACTGGGAGTGGAATTGTTGAGCCATATATTAGCTCTATGCTTAATATTTTGTCTTCACTTACTTTTATTTTTAGGTTATTTTCTCCAATTCATTTGAGCATTTTCCTGTGAAGTCACTCCAATTTGCTAAGGACAAATCTTCACAAATGGTATTTTTATAAAACTTCCTTTGGTGGTAACATAAACCCAACATAAAATGGCTTAACTAATAAAAGCTACGCTGTCGCCGAAACCGGTTTGGCTCAATGGATAGAGCGTCGGCTTGGGGACTGAAGGAACCAGGGTTCGATTCCGGTCAAGGGCATGTACCTTGGTTGCGGGCATATCCCCAGTGGGAGGTGTGCAAGAGGCAGCTGATCAATGACTCTCTCTCATCGATGTTTCTAGCTCTCTCTCTCTCTCCCTTCCTCTCTGTACAAAAACAATAAAATATATTAAAAAAAAAAAAAGCTATGCTGTCTCTAGGGTTGCTTAATTGAGCTACTCAAAGACATTATCAATAATCAAAGTTCTCTTTACATTTGACTATGTCATTACTCCTTAATATTGCAAAATGACTGCAATACCTCAGGGTATCTCCTATCAATATAAAAAATCATAAACAGAAAATTTTCATTAACATTGTGATAAAATCACATAGCATGAGATTTTATAAGTCCCTTAGATCCTTCCCTCTTTTATTCTTTTTGTTTTTTCCTCTCTTATCATAATTTCAAATGGTTGTCTTTGAGTTCACTGATTCTTTCTTCTGCTTGATAAAATCTGGGTTGAACCCCTCTATTTAATTTTTCATTTTAGTTATGGCTACATTCAGCTCCCAAATTTCTGCTTTTCTCTTTTTTATATTCTTTCTTTGTTGAAATTTTCATTTTGTTCATGCATTGTACTACTAAGCTAAATGGTATATTTTTAAGGACTACTATGAGTTTTTTCAAAGATTGTTCAAATACCTCCATTTATTTGGGGTTGGTTGTTGGAGACTTACTTTGTTCATTTGGTCTTTTTTTTTCTTTCTGTTTCTTGTGACTTTGTGTTGATATCCTCATATTTAAAAACAAAACAAAACAACAACAACAACAAAAATAACACCTCCTTTCTTTATAAACTACCTTCATAAAGAGCATTCAGTCTCGCTAGAGATTTCAGAGACTTCTCCAACCTTCCCTGGATTTGTATGTAGATTCCTATTTGGAAGGATTTGCTGGTTTCTTCTTTTCTGGAGCTCACAATCTCTTGCTCCCTCTGGTGTCTGTCTTTTGTATCCTGAAGCAGCAGCACATCACACAGATCCTTTTTGTTCTCAGTACACCATGGGCATTTAGATCATGTGAGTTCTTACCCATATTCTGATACAAGTAAGAAATAAATCAATTCTTTGAGTAGCACCCCAAAATTCAGAATGTCTTCTTTTTTCTTCCCCAGGTAGAATCCAGGAGCTGAGTGTTTCCTCCAGAGTATATAGCACTATATCAGGAAGAGGGACTATGTTCAGAAGGTGTCATGAATTTTCTACTAGTTTTGATGTAGCTGGTGTCATGCTCACCCAGAGTACAGGAGTCTATTAACTAACTTGTGAATTCTCCCAAAGGGATATGGTCCATGTATTGTCATTTAATTGAATCTCCATGGGAGTAAGAGGGAATGAAGCTTTCTATTCCATAATTTTGCTGACTTCTGTCTCCTATTGTCTCTTTTTAAGAGCTAAGGAATCCTTACTAGAATATACCAAGTAGACTTATTTAAGTCTCATTGACCAGAATAGGTCTATGCCCCTTTATAAGCCATCAGAAGCAATAGGATACTAGGAAGCAGGACAAGTATATTTGCATTTTGGAAGCAAAATATTGGAAGAAGAGTATTTTTTCTGCAGTTAAAAAGTTTGTTTTTTAAGAACTGGTAGGAAGAAAAAATGCAGAGAACACAAATCATGTTAATATATTGCAGACAGACTATGTTTTGTGAAGCCTCTGTCTTTATAAACCATTTGAATTAGCAAAAAATCAGCATGTCAGCACAGTGTAGAGGCCCAGACTTTTGTGATTCTGTGAAAGAAATAATACATACATATTATTCTATGTAATAATAATAGTACAATGCATGCATTGTACTCCTGAGTAATCCAATCACCAGACCACTCTCCTATAACTGGAGTTTAGCCACAGGACCATTGGACACAATTTCTGAGCATTTTAGTATACCTATTTGATTCAAGCATGAGATAGAAGGTCAAGGTACTTTAAATGGGATAAACAGGGCCCATGAAGTTCATTGCTTAAACTTGGAATGCCCCATTTGGATGGTATTATCAACTTATTTATACAGCAACCAAAGAGTAGTTTTGATATTTTGAAGGAAGTTACTCTAAAGCTCAGGGCTCCCTGAAGTACAGAGCCCAGGGAATGGACCCCACTTGCTCATGGGAAGGGGGATACTTGGGATCTGAATGATTTAGACAACAGAGAGAATAGGCTTGGAGAGCAGAAAGAAGTGCACAGAGGAAAGAGTTGTCAAAGGATTAACTTATGACACTTTAGGGCAGGGATGATAATCAAGTTTCATCTTGAACATAAACTACAACCTTTTGACTATGGCTGCCTGAAACTCTGTGTGGAGGATTCTGAAGCCAAGTCTAAATGCCATTGGTCAAGTCCATAATCAGAAAATAATTCTGCTCTTAGTACAGAATAAGTGATTGATGTCGTATATTTCTCATTCTAACTGGACAGAGTTGTCTCAAACCTCTCCACCTCAGGTTTGTATATAGGCTTATATATATAATATCACCAGTATTCATTGATCTGTATTTAAAAATTCAAAAGGAGGTTTAGAATATTTTAGGGCCATAAGTTGTTAGTGATGAAGTACAAGAGTTCAACTACTTATATGAGTGTGTATGTATGTGTGTGTGAAAGGGGGGGGGGGGGAAGGAGGGAGTTGGGAAATAAGGAATGTGACTGGAATAAAAGTGAAAGGTTGATTTGACAACCCATCTGCTTTTGTTCCCTTGCCCACCCAACTCCCATCCATGAATATGGCGAAGGTGCTAACAGGTTCTGACACTGCCAATGCCAAAGGCCTGAGATGACTGCCTAATCAGCTTTCATACCCTGAGAGCTGACTGAGAAATGTTTATCAGGAAAACCTTCACTGAGATTGTGCCTGAGCTGGCCCTGCCAGAGAAGGGAAGTTCTCTTTGTTGGAAACATCCGAAACCCATTATTGTCCAGGGCAATTCAGCAAAGCAGAAGCTTATCAAGTATACAAAGCATACTTTCTTTTTTTTCTTCTTTTTTTTTTTAAATATATTTTTATTGATTTTGTACAGAGAGGAAGGGAGAGAGATAGAGAGTTAGAAACATCGATGAGAAGAGTCATCAATCAGCTGCCTCTTGCACACCCCCTACCGGGGATATGCCCGCAACCAAGGTACATGCCCTTAACCAGAATCGAACCCGGGACCTCTCAGTCCCCAAGCCAAACCGGTTTCGGCACAAAGCATACTTTCTGAGTTACGTCTGGCTCTAGGCATAAATAGAAGTAGGATGCAAGCTAAAAGGACCATTCAGACAGAGTCAGATTCCGTTTAGACTTTTTTGTTATTAATTGCAGAGATAAAGCACTTACTAAGAAAATGATCTGACATGTAATATTTTTAATAAACCTAAAAAGGTATCGTATGAAACAAAAATGACTTTGGGCTTCAGAATTAATATGCACCCTTAGACTCATATATTCTGCTTCATTTAAATCCTCTAAGCACAACACTGACGTAACTAGTCATTAGAAACTGAAAAATTTCTGGGCTTTTTTCCAGAAAGTCAAGTGTATTTTCCATTTACAGCTCTTTTTGCTATTTCTCCCAATAGTACCTTCTACATCTGAGATAAAGTGGAAGCATAAGTCACCTTCACCATAGCTTTTTATTCAACACAAAGCCACCAGTGGAGAATCCTAAATGGTTCAGTTTTAGTGAACCTCCTCCCCCCCGTCCCTTTCCTGTATAGGTTGATCCTGGGCCTGAGATCTCCATGGCTGCATCAGTCTTGAATATGGTGAATTGTCTAGAACATAGGTCCATAGAGTAAGGAATCAGCACCTCAGGAAAGTGTCAGATCAGACCTAAAGATGTTCAAACTCAAGTTGCAATCTTAAGAGGTCCTAACAACCTGAACATGTTGGTGATCAAGAGGAGCTGAGAGGGTGGAAGGTTTGAGTAACTGAAAGATGCCAAACAGCAACCTGTCACAGAAGCTCTGTATCTAGTTACTGCTACCCATGGCAGGGAAAAAATCTGAGAAAGAGATATTAAAAGAGTTGCATAAAAATTAAGAAGCAATAGAGTGAAGCAGAGACAGAAGATGGGAGAAGCTGAAAGTTACTAGGTAGTAACTAAAGACACCAATAGGCATAAATGCTTCATTCCCTTTTAAGAACAGAAAAATCTAAAATCCAATTTAATACCATACTATAATTCTATGTCTCCCCCATCCCTCACCTTTATCAACAAATAGCCAGTAAATGTCTATTCAACACCTCATTGGAGGGACCCCGAGGTTAGGATTACCATGCTAACAAGTTGTGACTCATACTGTAGTCACTCTAAGTTACAGCAGAAAGATGAAAAGTGGAGCAAGAACATTCCATAGGAGCTGAGAATTTGTTCTAGAGGAAGTCAGGAGAAATATGTTTTGAGAATTCACAGAAATCTTGGAGAGAGCATTGCATTTTTCTTAGCAAAGAGGTATGTATTCAAGCTAATCTTCACTAGAGGTAGCATTCTATATATACTTTGAGAGTGATTTAGCCAATGTGTTCTGAGATGGTGAATAAATCACACTGGGCTTTCATAATTTTCAGGGAGCATCATCCAAATGTAAAATACTCAGAGAAAGAGGTGAAAGACAGCTGGCATACCATCTGAAATTCATATTCTCTAAATCCTCTTATCAATGATGGAGTGCTGAGTGTGACACATTTTATTTTAAAACAAAAAAAAAAATATATATATATATATAGTCCTTCTTCATAGTTTAAGAAACAAGTCACCTTGAGGCAGATTTTGTTAAATTGGGAAGAATTGCTTGAGTAATAAGGGGCCCATCAAGATTAGCTGAGACAAATAGGACCTGAATTCCCAAAAGGGAGTTCAGCTCACATAAAGGAGTCTTTGGGCAAGGGGAACTGGAGCACAATGTCAAGAAGTGATCATTCAGGTTTACTTTTCATAAGTAAGTGGAGACTGAGCTATTAATTTGAAAAGTAAAATAGTTTAAGGTATTTGCAGCCCAAGGTAGTGGAGAGGTTCTCACCTGTTATGATCTCCATCTAGTGGCCCTTGGTGACATGCTCCTACAGAAGATGTGTGTTTCTAATGAAGAGTTTATCTGTTTGGCATGAAGCAGGAGGGAAAATAAAAAGATTTATAGTGTATAAAGAACTTTGGAGCACAAAATACCAAAACTCAAATCCAACCTTGCTATATCCTAGCCTTAGGATTTAATATCTCTTGGCTTCAGTTTACTTGCCTATAATACTGAAGAAATTATGGCCACCTGGGAAGAATAAAATAAAATGAGTTAACATATATAGATGAGTCTGGTTTTTATATTGGGCCTTTCAGGGATTCATACTATATGCTAGTTCTCTCATTCCTTAATTCAATTGGTATATGCAATGAAAGTAAAAGAAACATATAAATTATTCCCTTAATCATTCTTATTTTATGTCATGTGTATTTGAGTTTAGATTCATTCTAAATTTTTAATATTTACAACCAAAGCAATAGAGAATATTTTTTCTATTCTGAAAAATTCAGTAGTATATTCCAATTCTAGATTACTTATTATTTCTATCATATACTTAGCCTAACTGTATTCATTGTAATTACATTGTCTATTTTTATTTGATAGATAAAAAAATTTATTATGGGTTCTCTGTTATTTCCTCCCACCACCAGTAAAATAAACAATACCATAAAATACTTATCTTAACCACATAGAAGGACATCACTATTTCTCCCACTTATTTAGCATACTGATCTATTGATCTGTGGTTTTCAAGTTTGTCTGCATAATAATCACCCAGAGATCTTATTTTAAAAGCATATTTCCAGGCCCCACTTCATATGTTCTGATTCAATAGTCTTGAAAAAGGATCAAAAAATGGTTTTAATAAAGTATCTTCACTCATTCTGAGATGTGGTCTTGGTCATTCTGAAAGACTATAAGTGGCCCATAGAGCTGAAACATAATCCCATTTTCCAAAAATTATTCTGCTCTTCAATTTCAAAATTCCCTAACACTGAGCAACAAATTTATAAATTTACACCATTATTTTAATTGAAAGGAAACCAAAGGAAGAAAAATCTAGTCAATACATATCTTGCAGAGGAAAACACTGAGCCTCATAAAGGCAAACTAACAAGTGCCCAAGTAGTCACAAATAGTTTATTCCTTAAGTTATTATCCCCAAGTGACTCAGTTTTCTTTCCTCCATGAGCATGGCATCTTGACATCCAGGTCTACCATAAACACTTTAGGAGTAACTATGTGTGTGCCTTGTGTGGGTACTTGTTAGTAGTGGAATCTTTCTCTAGCCAAGTTTAAAACATGAAAAATAATTAAATACTAACAATTTAAACTGTACTCTAATAATATAAAAATGTCCTTCTCTAAACTAAATGTAAGCTTTCAAATAATTTATCTCACATGCATGTTCATTTTTTTATCAACATGACAGTTAAATTGGGGGTGGGGAATTTAGTGAAGAAAAGATGAAAACCAGATGAAGCTGTGATTTTCAACTTTTATTTTTAGAAACACTAAACATGTGATACTTGAACACTCTGTTCATCCTACTTCAGGAAAGATCCTTGAACAAAAATCACAGCAGCAGTTCAATGTATAATATTTCTGTTAACACATTTGACTCTTTTTCTTCAAGTAAAATTTCTGATTAGTGATAGTATTGGAAAGTCAAAGGAAAACATACCTACTTGAATTTCCTCCCTCTTAAAATGTCCTAAGTTTTGTGCAAAAAGAAATGATGGAAAAGAAAAAAGAAATTTTCTTCCTAGGATTACTAACCTAGATAATAATAATTAACAAAAGCCTGAGTTCTTGGTAGTGTCTTTTCCCAAATTCTGTTAAACCTACCTAAAGTTTTTATAACTGTTAAACATTTTTTTTTTTTTTTTGCAATTCAGGGAATGGTCTACCACATATTGTTCAAAATCTACTTCTTTTATGATCTTACATTACTCAAGTAAAAAATTTCCCATATACTTATCTGTTCATTAAGAGGGGAAAAAAAAAAACACTTATGTTGCTATTGTTAATTTTTTCACAATTTCTACAATTTTTACTAAACTAGTGTTGATTAGAAGAAAAAAAAATAACTGAACTGTGACCCAAATAAGGTTGGTAAAATCACTGGAGTTCTTACTGCCTTGAGTGACTTAATTCAGCTAAAATTTATTGGAAAATACCTCTGAAGCCCTGTGAGAAATATTTTGCAGTCCCATTTGCATTATAGCTCATTGTTTTACCTCTCTATTAGAATTTCAGAAATAATGCTGTTGGCTAAATATTACACAGTGATGTTTTCTTTCTTTGCAGGTGAATCTTCTACTATTTTTATTTTGGAAATTCTGATCAGTACTTCTGGGTCACCATCTGTAGAGATCTGGATAATTTAGTCTTTTTGATTCTTTATGTTGCTTTATTTTTTTTTACATTATTTACTTTCTCTGACTGTTTTATAGTTCCATTTTTTAAATTTATCCCCAGAGTGTTTAGTTATGAAAAGTTTGGAATTAAGTGACACAATATATATATATATATATATATATATATATATATATATATATATATATATGTGTGTGTGTGTGTGTGTGTGTGTGTGTGTGTGTGTGTATTAGAGGCCTGGTGCATGAAGAGGCCTGGTGCATGAATTCATGCATGGGTGGGGTCCAGCCAGCCTGACCAGGGGGAGGGGACATGGACTGTTGGCTGGCCTGCCTGCTGGTTGAACTCCTGGTCGAGTGGATAATTTTCATATTAGCCTTTTATTATACAGAATATACACTAAGTGGCCAGATTATTATGTGTTCAGAGATCATAATAATCTAGCGATTCAGTGTATATTTGAAACAAATTCAGTAATATTTTCTAATTACAATTTAATTATTTTAAGGCCTCTAGACTTTCTCTAAACAAAATAATCTTTCCTTCTTACAAACCAAGTTATCCTCTTACACTGTTGACTTAATGTCTAATAGATGAAGGTTGTTTCAAATATGGACATCCACGGCAGTCTAGTTAAAGAAGATTTTTTTGGTTCCCATCGCTAATTGCAGAATCTTCTGCTTGTCCAAAAAAGAAAACTTTGGGAATATTGCCATATTATGTAAGCTTTTCATTAACTCTCTCTTCCTGAACCTTACTTGGCAAACTAAAAAGAACAATATTCAATAAACTTCCATGTTTTTCCAAATTATAATTCACAAGAGAATAAAGGGTCTTATAAGGAAGTCATAAGGAAAAGTCAAAAAACATTAAAAAGCTTTAAAAAGAGAAAAGTTATTAGCAGGTAAATGTCAAACTATAAAAAAACAACAACAACAACAAGAAAAAACAACAACAATACCCCTGTTTTCTTTCTTCTAAGTGGGATGAACTCTGAGACATGTTCAATCTTACGTCTAGAACTCCCCAATGGGAAGAGCTCCAGTAGCTCATTACTGTAGCTTTATTTGTAATGGATTCTTTATTGTTTCCTTCCCTAATGTACTCCATCACTTCCTTGCCAGTGTTCTTTTTGATCATCCCTCTTGTCTCAGAATCTGCTTCCCAGGGAATCCAACAGAAAGCACAGCCTCAAAATCTGTCTGTTCCATATTACATGTTTCCACAAATCTCACAAATCTCACAAATCTCAGTTGTGTTTCTAAGCTCCTCAGGTCACTTAGGTCTAGTACTGAGCAACTCCAAAAGCAGCCAATTCTCCATGTTCTCCCTGCAACCAACACTTGCCCCTCCTGTAATTATGCTAAGACTCTGATCATTGCTGAAAAACTGAACAAATAGATTAGGCCATGACATTCAGATGCAGCTTGTTTTGCTGAAATAACATAATAGGAAAATCAAGAGATCTTACACAAGCTTTACAACTCACTGCTTTGATACTCTCATATACCCTTTGCGGTTCAAGTTTTTTATCAATGAAATGAAGACAAAAATACCAAAAAAATGCAATTAGTTAAATGGTATGAAAGTCTCTGAGAATTAGAAAACTTAGTGGGAATAGGATACCACATTCAAACAAATTTCCCATCTTAAAAGTTGCCCTTAATGATAGTATAAACTAACCTAGTATTTCAAAGCTCAGGCCTTCAAGGGTGAAAAGGAACATGGGGATATAAGAACCTATTGAATTGATGGAAATAAAGATGGGTACATACATTCTAGAGAGAAGCAATCCGGGGTGGTTTAGTCATTTAAACAATCCTTGAGTATATATTGTGGGGAAAGTCTCACCAAGTTCCACGTGGGACAGATGCAAGGACGTATATCACAATTGTTCCTGGTGGAGGGAAGCAACCTGAGACACCACCCCTGGGGCCGATGGGTTGGTGAAATGTGATGAGGCTACACCATGCAGTTGTGAGGAAACACTCCAATGGACATTTACAGAGTAATCTGGATAGACCTTAAAAACCATAGTGCTGAGTGGGGGAGAAATGAAATATAAAGAATAATGCCATTTACATTTATTAAATATGAGTACAGATCTTCAAAAAATATATATAACTAAAGGCTATATATTAAACATATAAGTATGTGTGCCTACATCAAGGGAAGGTAAGATGGAAATTGCTATAAAATACCCAACCCATCATCTAATCAAAGAATGCAGGAGAGGGGCCTTGCCCAAATTTATATTAGCAATCTGCCATGAGCTGGGAGTTAATCAACTCAACTTTCTTTACCCAAAGTAAAAAAAATTTATTTTTTAAATGAATAAATGAATGAATGAATGAATGGACAAAATCCAATAAAAGGCATAGACTTGGAATCTGATTGGGCTTGAATTTTGCCTAAACCACTTACTAGCTTGACTTAATCTTTTGGGGCCTGTTCTCATAAACATAAAATATGTATAATAATATTCACAGGCTCAGTGTGAATGTTAAAGAAAATTTATGTGACCCACTTGGTGTGGTATCTGACACATGATAAGAGCACAGTGAAAACTAGAAATTATTATCAGTAGTCTAAAGTGGTGATTCATGCCATTTAGCAGGCTGATGAAGAATATTTTATTTGGAGGAGGAGATTAGCAGAGAACATTACTAAGGCTCCACTTGTTGTCACACACTAATTGAAAAGATGATGAGAATTTTATATTTCCCGGTGCCAAATGATGACTGACAATGAAATACTCCCAAATGGTGGGTAGAGAATGGAGGCCAGTTCCTCTTCCTTAGGCAACTCTCTCTACTTTGCCCTGAGTGGGCTGATGGGCTGATGAAGCAGTGGTCTGAGAAAGCTCTGTGGCTCAGGCAGAGTTGACACTAAGTAACTTGGGATATGTGCAAAGGGTTCCTCTACTACCAGGAGCTCACTATCAGAATTGCAAAGGATTCTTCCTTAGTGTGCCTTGTCCTAGGCTCCCAGGCTGGGCAGAAGGCTGAGGGGGAAAAACACTTACAGAAGCCTAGGACAGACTACTAGGGTGATGACTGGGGGGGAAAACTGGACATGGTCAGTATGTGAGCATCAGGAGTGCTGCAGGGAGGTTTCCCAGGATTGTCATCACAGTGTGGGTTTGCTCTGTAGTCTCTGCTACTTGCAAGATTTTGGATGTGGACTGACTTTGAAGTAGCCTTCACAGGAATCACGTGGCAATGGTGGAGACATTGCAATGATGTGATGCTCAACATCACTGGCCTGTCCCTGACACTTAGCCTGTTCTGGCAGCAGAGGACCCTAAAAGAATGGGAAAACAGTGTATGTTATACAAAATACCAATTTCCTCCTACCCAAGTAAACACCTCATTAACATCTCTGGAAAGCAGGCAGAGCCTCTTTTATTAAAGTTGTTGTACTTTTTCTTTAAAAAAAAAGAAAAGAAAAATGAAGCTCACACCCAGTGTGACTCAATGGTTGAGTGTAGACCTATGAACCAGGAGGTCACAGTTCCATTCTTGGTCAGGGCATATGCCTGGGTTGTAGGCTCAATCCCTAGTGAGGGGGAGGGGGAGGAAGCATGAGGCAGCAGATCAATGATTCCCTCTCATAATTGATGTTTCTATTTCTCTCTTACTTTCTACAATAAAATCAATAAAAACATGTTTTTGAATAAATGAAGCAAAAGGGAATAATATCTGATTTAGTAAGTAATGTATGCATTAAATAAAACTGGTGTGGAAAAACAGTCGCAACCATTTTCTGTTTAAAACCCACAAGTTTTCTTTATTTTGTTGCTAAATATATAGGCATCTTAGTACTGCTGTCAGCTTAATAGAAGGCATTACAGACTCTATCAGTGGTGTGAGAAGCTGTAGGTAAATCTCTCCTATGCTGGATGCAATTGAGTACTGAGATGTTATATGCTTGCAAGATTTTTTTTTTTTTTTTAGTTCCACTGCTGCATTGCTAAAGGGAACAATCATAGTGAAAATAAAAAGTTATATCTTGTAAGTGATTAGCACCAGCACTCCAAAAATCTTTAGCACAGCCTGGGTTTTCAGCTTCTGCTCCAACTTCATTGCTAAAAAATAAGAAAAAATAGCAGTCAGGCGATGGAGATAATTTTTAAAAACATACCCAAAAATGTATACATTAACATTTGAGCATAGCATTTCACATTTAAAAAAATGGTTTATCCTTTAAAAAATTGTATTTCCCCCCTCAGTAGCTGTTATACAATTAATGGCATAAAAAAGACATGCAGCTTAGCTTCACATTAGAATGATCTCTTGAGAGCTCAGCAGAGCAGTTCCGGTCTCCTGCAGAGGGTTAGGATAGCTTTGAAAGACCAACAGTCAGGAGGAACAGCACTGCCACATTCCATCCACAACCCTCACCTTTCCATCACTTGCCTGCTGCCCTCCCTATCTTTTAGCATTGATAGCATCATCCCCTGAAATGTAAATTCTAAAACAAGGGGGTAAAGTGAACTGGGGTTGAAGTAAGCCCAGTGTTTGCAAAATGGAACATTACAAAAGACTGAGACAGAGAATGGAATGCTTGCCTTTTTTTTTTTTTTTTCACATATTGGTTCAATTGGCTTTATAATGTAGTTATGCAGTAGGAAAGTGATTCAAATAATTTATCTATCCAAGCTCTATGTGATACAGGTTAAATATCTGGAACAGATATGATAAACGTAACTGATTGGAGGTGGATATTAGCAGATCATAGAATTTAAGACAAGAGTATAAAAGAAAGTGTTGGATATGATACCAAAAGAGACATTAAGTTCTAAAACATTTCTCTGCTATATGCTTTCAATAATGGGATAGAATGACACCAATGGAAGGAAATAAACTTGACTTTATTCCAGGTGCCAACTCAGGGCCGTCAATGGAGCCTTCCAGAGTGGCTGGGGAGGCTCAGGGAGGTCAGTTGCTTTTCTGGAGGCAGCTCTCCCTGTTTTGCCTGGGGCTGCATCATAGCATGAAGAGGCAGTGCCCTGAGAGAGCCAGGCCCCGAGCTGGCTGCCATAAGGAAAGAGACTGTATGCAGGGGGAGGGGAAGGGGGGAGTAAAGCAGACAGGAAACCTGACCACGGCATGGCCACGGGGCTACCCAGGACTGTGAAATATGGTTACATTCTGTATCATTTAGGGAGAAGCTGCATTTGTTAGACTAGAAAGAGGAGTTAGAGAAAGAGCTGCTAAAACAAAGGGGCGGCTCCATTACTGCACTGATTTGTTCTGGCCACAGAAAATCACCAGTCACAACATAAGTGAGTTGTAGCTTTCACCATCTGGGATTCTCAGAAGTTTTAAAATGAAAGGAGGGAATGACTAAATTACATCTCCTCCTTCTCTTTCTAACAAATGAAAACTACCACTTATTTAGATTTTCCTGAAAGTACCAACATTTAGTACTGTAGCTAGTATTACAAGATCATCAAAGAAATCAGCATGACTTGGCTAACAGTTATTAAGTGCTAGGTGTTTTAGATGCTAAGCACTTTATATGCATTAATGCAGATCTTCACCATAATCCTTTGATCTCACTTTACAGGGAATTACATCCAGGCTGAAAAAGATTCAGTATCATGCTCAAGGCCCCGGTATTTGAAATTAAGCCCTAGTCTTTCAATGTTTTCTATTTGTTTTTGTGGTTCCGGCAGTCATTCCTTTGTCTTAGCCATACTTAAAACATATATCCTGTCTGACTCATCACCAGAAGACTTTAAACAGTAGATATATAAGGAGATACTTGCAGACAGGGTTACAAATAAAATGTTGGATTAAATGCCTTCTAAATTCTCTTTGGGATATAATATTGAATAATTAAATCGGACTGAGGACAAATAGGTAGTACATCCTCTGACATCATGCTGGCAAAGTCAGCACAGTTTCTCAGCCATCCACAACCCACTAGCAGAGCAAAGTCATGATGGACACCACAATCCAGCAGCTGGCTTGAAATGCTGGCTTATGCTATGACATACAGTCATGGCTGTAGGCATTTTGTGAACATTTTACTTTCCTTTGCCAGTCTCAATATAGGTAAACATCTAAATAAGTTGAGAAAATCAAAGGTTGACAATTAAGAAAGATAAAACAATCATGAATAAACATTACTAAATTCTTATTTTCAGACTAGCACCCTGACAGTTTTTTCTCATATTATATATGACAAATTACATATCAGTAATTTCTCATATTGTCAGTTAAACAACACATATTTTTCAGATATAAGAAAACATAAAGAAAAACTCAAGACATTTAGAAAATCATTATTTTGAAGGGAATCAAATTCCAAAAATAATTTTATTTAGAGTTTACTATGGGTAATAAGTGATATAGTGTTGTGAAACTTTAAACCAATGTTACAGAAAGCATTTATTTTACTAAAGAATATGCTATGTACACTGATTTTCCATCCCCTTTTAATACAAAGCCCTCTGCACATTCTCTTCTCTGCCAAATTAAAACAAATTTATCTATTGTACATATGTGTTCTTGTAAATATAAAACCAGACTTCATGCATGCAGAACAAAAAGCAAATTTCAGAAAAATGTACATCATAATATTATTAATTGTTACATATTTATTTTTCCAGAAAAAATTTAAATGTATTTTGGACATTTATATAACCATTAACTTCAGTGTAAAGACACAAGATCTTGCACTAAAATGTATTGTCCATAATCCAGAAGCTGTAAAACATTCAGTAATGAAGATTCTATAAGGATATCATGATTGATAGAGAATGCAGGTACAATGGATTCTGGAGAGTATAGCTTTGATTCTGAAGTCAAAAACATTAAATACCACTCTGGCCAGCTTTGTTCAGTGGCTAGAGCACGGGCCTGCAGACCCAATGGTCTCAGATTCGATTCCCAGTCAAGGGCACGTGCCTCTGTTGCAGGTTCCCCAGCCCAGGTAGGGACACCTGCCAGAGGCAACCAATAGATGTGTCTCTCTCACACAGATGTTTTTCTCTCTCTCCCCCTCTCCTCTTCTCTCCCTTCCATTCTTTCTAGAAATCAGTGGGAAAAAATATGCTCAGGTAAGGATTAAAAAACACAACAACCAAATAAACAACAACAACAACAACAAAAACAATACGAGGATGGTCTGAACTCCAAACAGTTTTTAGCATAGATCTTATATTGTTTGTTTACCTTAAAAAACTAGCACACAGAGGAATGCCAGTCATTCCAGTTCCTGCCTTTTGCTCAGCTTTTCCATGACTCACTACACTACAAAATCCAACACCAATCTACTGAGATGACCCCAAAATTGGAAAACCCCAAAATTATCAACCACTTCTCTCTCCTACAGTAGATTTAACTAAGACCCTAGGAAAGGAAAATAAGTGGGGTGTCTTTCTTCAGAGTAAGACTCTCTGAGATTTCAGTTCTGCCTCTTATCAACCAAGTATAAGGACAGACAGAAATTAAAAATAAGAGGCTTAATTCTCCTGTTCAAAATAAAGGAAGAGATTTCCCATCCTCTGTTCTTAGAACATTTACTTTAGAAAACTTGTCACTCTGAGCACATTCTCCATTCTTTAAAATGCACATAAGTCCTTTGGAAAATTAGGGGCATTTTGTCAGCTTTAAGGCTCAGGTAAGTCTTTCTCAAGGACCTGAGAACCAAGTACACATCCAAGTGAGATAGCACCCCCTTCTCCTAGTTTCTGAGAGGGGGTAAGAGCTAACTTTAGCCGATACCTGACTCCAAGTTGTAAAACTACCTCCTGTCATAAAGATATGAAAATCTTATTTTTCCTTTGTGTAAAGGAAAAATCCACCAATTAACTGACAGGTGGTCACCCCACTTACGGGGTGATAAAGAATAAACTATGTGTAATGACACATGCTACTGTCAAGCCCTCTTGAGAATGGATTGAATTATTATTTATCTTGAAAACATGTATATATAGCTATATGAAGGGTGATATTTTTTTTCTGATTTTTTGATCTCTTAGCGATTGTGCATATCACATTCTGATTTAATGCTTATTCAACAATAAAGTTGTTTTCTCTACTGCTTTCGTGAGGAGGACTTCTGAGTTGATAGAGTGTTTTGCTTGGTATTGTTGTTGTTATATTTCCCCAACACAGACTGGGGCTTACAACACAAGAATGTCATTTTGACAAGTGTCCTTGACTACCTGCATGGTGCTGTATATTCAGGAGCTCATATTAGGTGTATTTATAAGACACATTTACCCTCTGTGCAGTTGTTTATCAAAACATATGGATCTTCTTTTAATTAGCATATATTACAGTAGCCATATTCCAAGTTCTTGCCTGAAATTACAACCTGGAACTCTTCAATCTGAGATTTATCAAAGCTTGATTTTGAAAAAATAATATTTAGGACAATTGCCTACAGGGAATAGAGTGAGCCCATTCTCCTTGATAATTTCAATTTTACCCTGGAATCAAACCAGAAAATGAGACTGGCTTTCATGGACAAGTCACTTATTTTCTTTGTTCTACGTTGTCATCTGGAGAATAAAGATAGAGGATTGAGACACTTATCCCATTAGATTAGAAATTTAGACATTAGTGGGGATTCTTAAATTCAAAATAAAATGAGCACAATAAAAAGTTTAGACACACCGGGGCAGCAAATCATTTATAGTCCCCTTCCTAGCAGAACTGTCATCCTACCAACCCTTAAATGTTGATCAAAATTTGCAAAGAGGAGAAATAAGAAAACAGGAGAAGAATTTGCCAGGTGTGTGTTTTATGGGCAGTTAGTAAATGATTAGCTCTCAAGTGGTATTAATAAAAAGTAAATATGAAAGGTCAGAATTAAATGCATCTAATCATGAAATCAATTGGCCCTCAAGTAAAAAATAAAAGAGGCCTAGGGCCACACGTATCAGTTGATATGAAAATGGTGGGTCTACTTTCACAATTAAGCCTGTTAAAAGAGAAGTGGGTTACAGAGTGGTGGTAGATCAAAGAGCTGCTAAATTCACAAGATGTGATAGGTATAATCAGAAATAATTATTGCTACTAGAATGTTTTTTTCTTCTATCTCAGGCAAAGACTTAGCTTGAAATTAAGTGGTGTTAGCTATATACCTTTTTAGAGATTGCTGCATTGGTGTGAATAATTGAAATTTATGAAAGTGACCTTCTTTGCAAATTGATTAGTCAGCTGACCACAACAGTCAAATCAATTATTTTGGGATCTCATCTGCTTGTAGAAGGATTCATCAATGACCAAGTATTTTTTTACGTGCCTCAGAAAATGCTAAATCAAACATTCTTTGGAGCCTACTAGCCCCCAGACTCAGCTTGCAACAAATGCTATGCCCAGCTTTAACCTAAGTATAATAATTTCCAAACCTGTGTAGAATACATAGAAAACCAAAACAAAGTATTAGGTGTTACTAAAGAAATTATAGTGAATCTCAACATAGAACAGATTTCTCAAAATTTATCTACACAGGTTAAAGCACAGGTTAAAGCACAGGTTAAACATTTACAGCAGATCAGAACATGTGGCCCACGTTTTTATTAATTCAAAGCATTCCCTGAAACTAACTTTGTTTTGTTTTATTTTTTTAATATTGATTTCAGAAAGGAAGAGAGAGATAGAAACATCAATTATGAGACAGAATCATCAATCGGCTGCCTCCTGCACACTGCTCACCAGACATCGAGCCCACAACTGGGGCATGTGCCCTGACCAAGAATTGAACCTTGACCTCCTGGTTCATATGTCAACTGAGTCACTCCAACAGGGCTGAAACTAATCCCATCTAATAAAAGAGTAATATGCAAATTAATTATCACTCTGGTATACCCACAAGCCATGCCCACCAGCCAATCAGGAGCAAGTGTGCAAATTAACCCAACCAAGATGGCTGTGGCCACTGAGTGAGCAGGAAGCTTGGGTTTCCCTGGAAATGGAGGAAGCCAAGCTTTCTGTACACCCTGGCTGGCCTAGGCCTCTACTCAAGGCTATAAAGTTTCAACTATAGAAGATAAATAAACCCCAACAAAAATGGCTGTGGCCACAGAGCAAGAAGGAGTTTTGGCTCTGCTCAAGGCTACAAAATTATATAGGATAAATAAATATCAGACACTAGGGCCTCCACTTGGGTCACTGGGAAGCATAACTAGCCTGAAAACCACCACAGACCCCTCACCCAGGCTGCCCCACACCCCAAGGGAACCCCCACCCTCATCCAGGACACCCTTCAGGGCAAACCAGCTGACCCCACCCGTGCACCAGGCCTCTATCCTATCTAAAAAGAGTAATATACAAATTGACCATCACTCCAACACATAAGATGGCTGCCCCCCTGTGGCCAAAGATGGGAGGGACCAGGCCTACAAGGGAGGGCAGTTGTGGGTGATAAGGCCAGCAGGGGAGGGCAGTTAGGGGTGACCATGCCAGCAGAGGAGAGAAGTTGGGGGCGACCAGGCCTGCAGGGAAGAGCAATTGGGAGGGACCCAGGCCTGCAGGGGTGAGCAGTAAGGGGGAGCCAGGCCTGAAGGGGAGGGCAGTTAGGGGTGACCATGCCAGCAGAGGAGAGAAGTTGTGGGCGACCAGGCCTGCAGGGAAGAGCAATTGGGAGGGACCCAGGCCTGCAGGGGTAAGCAGTAAGGGGGAGCCAGGCCTGAATGGGAGGGCAGTTAGGGGGGACTAGGCGTACAGGGGATGGCAGTTAGGGGCAAATGGGTTGGCAGGGGAGAATTAGGCATCAATCAGGCTGGCAGGGGAGTGGTTAGGGGTTCATCAGGCTGGCAGCCAGAAGCAGTTAGGGGCAATCAGGAAGGCCGGCAGGGAGCAGTTGGGAGCCAGCAGTCCTGAATTGTGAGAGGAATGTCTGACTGCCCATTTAGGCCTGATACCAGTAGGATTGGGCCTAAACTGGCAGTTGGACAACCCCTGAGGGGTACCAAATTGGAGAGGGTGCAGGCTAAGCTGAGGGACACTCTCCCCCTCTGATGAATTTCATGCACTGGGCCTTTAGTTTTTAAATAATTCTCCTGCTTTTACTTTCAAGTTTTATTTCCACAATTGATTTGATTGGCTTTTCCATACTACCAATGAAGAAGCTAGAATTTGAGGATCTCAGCTCTTGTTGTACATTTGAATCACCAAGATTTAAAAACATAGCAACCAATGTTTTTGTCCACCTCCAGAGCTTCTTAATTCAATTTGCCTAAAGTGGAATGTTACTTCTGTGGTTTTTACAAAGGATATCCTTATGTTCGGCCAGAGTTGACAACCACTGAACTAGATGATAAGTGGAATTGCTCTGAGTTAGTTCTTTTTTAATACACTTTATAAATCATATGACTTATGAAAACAATGAACAAGTCAAATCTGATAAATCTGATGTCTGTCTCTTGTAAATGAATTACCAAGCTAATTTTGAAAAATTAGAATCCATGAGCAGCATAATGAAAATCAAGAAATGTGAGTCTGGTGGCAAGAAAAACAGATTGTTATCTTTTGAAAATGGAAGAAAAACTAGGGTAAATTTTGAGATCTGATGAAGGGTTTTTCCATAATTGTTTATTTGGATTGGGTTGGTAACTGGGATGCTTTACTTCTTAGGCCAGAATTGCCCTGTAGAAAAGGATAATTTAGCAGATATTTAAATAACAAAGAGAGATTTTGGGGGGAAATGTGGATCAATATTATAGTCTAACCATATATCATAAGAAACTATAAAATTTGTTAATGTCCCAAATGTAACACTAAACAATAAACATAAAATATCCTTTTGCTTATTTATATATTTTAATATTATCTAACTTCCTGACTCACAATTGCTAAACTTCAAACTCTAGTTTCTTTTATGATGTTTTTCAAATATTCCAAATATGAGCTTAAAATCATTTTTTGACAATCTTGCTCATTAGCTTACTTTTAAGTTTTGTCTTTAGGGTTATGATAATTGGTGCAAAAAGTGTAAATATTATACTACTACTGCTACCTGTTGTTCTTGCAACAGTCTTTCAGCATTACCTAATATTCAGAAGTTCTTAATTCAGTATTTATTATCCCATCTGAATGCTTTTGTTATTTAATCAACCAGCTGACTTTCTATTATTATTTAGAAACATTTTTATTTATATAGATCTAGCCTATGTGAACTTCAGCCAATTATTGTTTGAAAGAAAGAGAACATCTGATTGTTATTTTTTATACATTCTTTTGGAATGTACAAAATTTATTCAACCATTCTCCTCTTCTTGGACATACTAGTATATAGTTGTCTGGTTTTTTAGTCTCACACAATTTGCCACCATCTCACCAAAAGGGCTAGCACATTTGACAAAGAGTAAATATCATTAATATATAAAGGGAGTTTACAATGCAATAAGAAAAATATCACCATACCAGTAGATAAATGCATTACTTAATGCAAAATAGACAAAAATAACAGAAAATAGAGGATTTTTAAAATGTAAATTAAGACAAAAGATAATTTCTCCTTATAAATTGCAAATATTTTAAAGTAGGATTTAAAAGAGAGACAGAATTAGATAATACAGATAGAAATGAAGATAGTCAGAGAGGGTACAGTAGAGGGCTTAAGAGTACAGGCTTCAGGCAGTCAGATCTGGATTCCTGATTATGCAGACTGTTTCCATCTATTTGGCTTTAGCTGACTTTCCTCGGCCTCAGTTTCCTCATCTGTAAGATGGGAATAAAAATAGTACTTAACTTAAAATGTTTCGTGAAGATTAAATAAAATAGTGCATCAAAAGTGTGTAACATTTTAACATATATTAAGCTGTCAATAAACTGGCAATTAATATTACTACTCATTATATTATTACTGCATATACTATGCAGCAAGTGTACATGGAAACAGGTATCTGGACAGATTCCTGGTAAGATTGTTACATTTTTTCAGGAATGCAATTTGGCTATATGCGTCAAAAGTCTTCCGTATGTTCATAATTCATTGAACCAATAATCCTACTTTTTAAATCAGAGATGTGATCAAGGATATAAATCCACACCTATTCTTATTCTTAAAATCTCTTTTCTGTTTTAATAACTAATGTTATAACAGAGAGGCACACTGGTCTTATATGACAAAGCTTCTAAAATTTGCAGAAATAAGGATGTCAATTTTTGAAAAGTGAGTGATATGCCCTAAATTGTGGAAGAGATACTTTGGGGGAAAATATTTTAATATTATATAAAAATTTATCCCTCCTACTTCTTTTGTACTATAATCCCCCAGTTCTCCCCAAAATATTGCAGGCTGTAAAATTGAGAATGGCTTATTTGTTAAGGCATCTGAAATGAATGAGTGAGCTCATTTCTTAAAGATAACCTTTTAATTTAAAATCACTTTTTTTTTATGTTTACCACTTTGCCTGAGAGGATGTAGATAAAGACATATTGTTCAATTATTCTTGTTCTTGATTAACACAAAATGTTTTTAAAAATAAGTGTTTTTTCTTTGTTTGGTACAACATTTATAAAAATAAAATAGTTTTTAAAATATTTGTGTGTGTTTGTGTGTGTGTATGTGTATTGTCTTTCACTTCAAAGGTTGAAAGTGACTAAACATTCACATGAAATTTAGAGGCTGTTTGAACTGGCATACTACCTGCCATATGCTACTTGCCATATGCAAAATTCACTTAGGGTCTGGGAACCTAGAAACTATGAGATACTGAGAGTCAAGAGATACATTATAATATTATAGGACATCTACTGTCCCTCTAGAATCTAGAGTCTAGGTAAAGAAGACTATAGTGGCTTCCCAATTAATCCAAAGAGGAAATCTCAAAGACAGTTAGGATAGAAAAAGTTTGTTTATAATCAAGTTTCTACACACAGGTATCACCTTCCATGTTGAGAAGCAGCAAAATTTTACTTATTTAGCTGCCAGATTCTTCTGAACAACACCAAGTGGGCCAGTTAATGCTTTTTTTTTAAATAAAAAAATCCAAAATTTTATTAATATTTTTAAATGAGATTGTTTATTCTTAAAAACTAATATTACATAGATATGGATAACTAGATCTCCAATTATATCTTATATTTACCTCTTTGGGATCAAGAGTCTCATGTTCAGGAATAGCCACCATTGGATGACTCAGCTTCACAGAGAAGAGGCCCAAGATGTGATGAGGGTTAGAAGTGAGGAGAAATAAATGATTAAACTTCAGTTAAAGTAGATAGTTAAATAATGGCATAAGTATACTGAAGATCACAGTAGATTCTATCAAGTGTAAACATTAAACTTTGATTGTTATTAAAAACAAAGGAAGAGATTATTAATATAGAAAAAAATGTTTAGCAGATGGTGAATTCCTTGAGCGTAGGTCCACATCCTATTTTTCTATTCCATATAAACTCTAACAATGCTGTTATTAAATGTTTATTGAATTTATGAATTATTAAAACTCACTGATAGGAATCATAAAGAGAAAGCAAATTTTATTTATGTGTCAACCCTCACAACAGGTTCAAATTGGAAAATTCCAAAGCAGAAGAAATAAATCATTCTCAGACACACAGTAAATGCAGATGTGTCTATAGATGTACACACTACTTGGGATGGAAAGCATTATTGTAAAAGTTAATAATGTCAATACTCAGAGACTTCATAACCATTGCAATCTTACCAGGTGATGTTATTTTACTGTAAAAAAACAACACCTTAACAGAAGATAGGTTCTTCTGCTTATATAAGAATTTTGATTATTGTGTCTACTGAGCACTACACATACATTTAAACATTAATATAGAAGAAAGTCATAGACACACCAGAGAAAGAGAGTCAGGGATACTCACGCACACACCAAGAGATGGGGAGAGCAATAATTTGTAATAAATTTATTTATTTCTTTTTTATTTTACCTTCTCTCCTTGCTCCAACCTTAAGGTAAACACAATACCTGTTTTGTGTTTTTGCTATTGTCCTGGGAAAATCAGAAAACAATCAACCCACCTTCACTTTAAATAGAGTCCTTCATTGATCAAAATATTAATGGAACAGTGACCTCCTAATCCTCCAGGGCAGTCAGAAGTTCCCAGAAATTTAGTCTTTGCCCCAGGAAGATGCCAATATTGGCTGCTGGGAAGGCCAAGGCAGTCCCGCTGTTCTAGCAGATATGTAAGTATGCAGCCTGCCTTTATTTAAACTATAGCTTCATTAATTCCCAACCATTATACTCTGTTACCAACCATGAAATCCTCTGGGTAGCATAACATGAGGACTCCTTCTAACTGCTAAGACCATTGCTTTAAATAGAAGTATAATCTGACTCCTGAGCCAATTAGAGATCTAAATAGCATTCCAGAAATCAGCTGAAAACTACTATTTTCTCCTGTTCATCAAGATCTCCTAAGATTCTAAGCCTGGCATAAAATCAAACCCTATGTACTTCTCCAAACCTCAAACTCAAGTAATTGGTCCTGGAGATAGTAGAATCTTTTGCATACCTAGGCTAAATGTTACAGTAATTATGAATCATCTGATTTTGTACAATGTCAAGTTTTCATTCTCCTAGTCTCCTAAAAGAGGATAGGATAAATTTTCTGAAATTTGAAAATATTGGAACACTCCCAGTAAAATACTTACTGAGATTAGAAAAGCAGTTGAGTAATTATGTGATATCTATCTTTATTTTCTATACTTCTTTGCAATATAGGCATTTATTCATTTAAATTTGTTTCATTTTAATCTTGAATTTCAAAAACTGTGTTAATTATTCTAATCAACAAAAGAAAACAGAAAATGACTGATTCTAATTCATTGATAATCCTCAAGTCATTTATATTTGGCTTTGTAATGTTTTTTTCTACTTATGATCTTCTGTCATAATAGGTTTGCCTTTTATTATCCTCAAGCTGACCAAAAACACTAAATAAAAAGTGATATTATTATTATTATTATTATTTTGGATATATAATAATTTATTTAACAAGTCCTTGTTTGTTGGACAACATTTTACTGCTACCAACAAGGCTGCATAACATTGAAAAGAAAAAAATTAATCCATACTTTCAGATTTCAAGAAATACAAATATTATAGGTAAAATACAAAAAAGGAGAGAGGATTATCCATACATTTTTGAGACTAGAAAAACAAAACAAAACAAAAGCTCTGAAGTGCCTTTTAGCCAAATGAGAAAAACAGGATTGAATGTCATAGTTGAAGTAAATGTGACTTGGTGCTGATTAATATTTGGATATTACATCTGACCACCAAAAGTAAATTATTTTGCAGCCAACCTCAAGTGAAGCTACTGAAAGGTGATATTTTTAATGGATTTAGTTGTAATCATTTATATGTTCACACATGGTCAATTCATTATACTTACATATTTGGTTATTTAGTTTTTATAACAGCCCACTGAGGTGAATACTAATTTTACCCTGTTTCACAGATAAGGAAACTAAAACTGAGAGGCAGAACAACTTATTGAAGATGCAGAACTAGCAAACAACACAGTCATACTTAGAATCCAGGGGGACAATCTCCGGAGACTGTGCTTTCTAAGGGAGTGTGAAGACAGGAGAGGGGGAGACAGGGGAAGGAAGTGATGTGCACCATTGTGCAAAAGGAAAAGCCACATACTAAAGACAAGAGTGTCTCTTTCAGAGACCAAAGCATTTCAGGAGTGGCTGGTCTAGCTCTGAATGGCCATGTGAGAGACATCATACAGTGGAGCTTATATGTTGGATAAGGAGGCTGGGCTTATTCTCCAGGGTCTAGGCAGTGAGAAGCCATTGAAGTATTCTAAACAAGAAAGGGAAATGTGTGATCAGATCATTTCAAAAAAAGTAAATGTGGCCAAAGAGCAAAATATGGATGGTGGAGGTGATTGGAAGATGTTTAAATGAGAGAGAGAGAGAGAGAGAGAGAGAATAAAGAAGAAGGTTTAAATTCAAGTATTGTATTAGAAAATAGACTCAAGTTTTTCTGGGTTAATCTAGGCCCCCCCTAATCTCTAGGATGAGTAAAGGTAGACACAGTGGTATTTTGTTGATTGGGGAAGAAAAATTGGGAAATGTTGGAGAGAAGTAATGTTGAACATTAATACCTTTGCTGAGTGCAGAAATTTTGTAATGCATAAAGGCTTAGTGATGCTAAATTGGGAGGAAAAGTAAAAATGGTGCAAAAACCCCTTCACAGTAGAATGAAATGATGAACCTAAATCATGAACATTTTTACATAGGTGAAAGTCTTGTTATCTATATACAGAGAAGAGAGAGAATGGTTGAACACTGAGGGACAAAGAGTCTTCTATGCCTCTCTAATTGGTAAGTATGCTTGAGGACAAATGAATATTTGGTTTCAAGAAAATAAAATAAAAGTTACTATATTTTTTATCAAAACGTTATCCAATATAGAATTGATGAAATAGAAAGTTCATATGCAATGAGACAAAACATACTATAATTCTAAATTCAGATATTGAGTTCCAGACTAATTAGACCTTTGCTTATTCAACATTGTGGGATCATCAACAAGTGGTATTTGAATAAAATGTTCAGTTAATTTTTATTACACTTGATCGCAGCTGCCACCAAATGAATATAAAACCTTGATAAGTGTTTGTTACCAGTATAGGGCTTTCTTCTAAATGTCACTGTGTCTCCAGAGGTAACAGGAACTTTTCTGACAAAGCCAGATAAAGTTCACTCGAACCAATTGGAGAAATGAGAAACCTACAACTAGAAAAAAATGAAAAATGCAAAATGTGGTTAAATCACTTAAGTCTTTAATCTACCTGAGAAATGGGCTTCTTAGCTCTAAAGAAGATTTTGTGAAACAGCTCTCCTTTCTGTATGAAGATGAAGTAGATCTTCCTGTCTGACAGAAATTATGAAGCTAACGAAGTGTTTCAAAAAACATTCCCATTTTAAAATCACCCAGAGTGCTACACATGCTGTTCAGAATTCACTCGTGGATTCTTTTCTGATGAATCAGATCTTCTTTTAAAACTCCTTTACTCCATTTGTCTACATTTGTCTACCTACTACTTCAGTCTCTCCATCTAGATTTGTGAACGACTCAAGCTAGAGAGAAACCTTCTTAAGAACATCTCTCAAAGGGGATATGACAAATTATTGTAGCAATCCCTACATAAACTATTGCATTTCATAACATAAGGTTATCATTATAAGATGTAAGCCATGAGAAGATATATGGATTCCATGTTATTCATCTTTAGTCTTCTGCTCCTAGCCTGGGGCCACCTCAGCACTGACTAGACCACATGTGTCAAACACAAGGCCCGCGGGCCAAATCCGTCCCGCCAGGCCTTGCAATGTGGCCCGCACCACGCTGTCATCACTGCACTCCGCTGCGTTTCCATCACAATGACAGTTTATGACTGTTCAGTAAACCATTCGGCCCGCGATTTAGGCTGGATTTTAGATTTTGGCCCCTTCTCTGATTGAGTTCGACACCCCTAGACTAGACACTAAATGAGCATTGATGAATAAAGTAATAAGAGAAAGAATGGATGAAATGATTAGAGAAAACAAAGAGGGTTTCTGACTTGTGAATTAAAAAAGTCTGTATTAGTGAAGAATCAGGTAGTGTTCACTGCATTCCTGAAAGTCTCATTTAGATGAAACTATAGAGATCTTTGAACCAGAACGGTCACACATGTGTGTTTTCTGTGACCCTTACAGTTCTGCTTTAAAAAGAATTAAATTTTGGCCTGGCTGGCATGTCTCAGTGGTTGTCAACCAATGAACTAGAAGACCACCATATGATTATCGGTTAGGGCACATGCCCTCGTTGTGAGTTGTGGGCTTGATCACCAGTATGGGGGTGCAGGAGGCAGCCAATCAATGATTCTCTCTCATCATTGATGTTTCTCTCTCTCTCTCTCTCTCTCTCTCTATCTATCTATCTATCTCTATCTCCCTCCCTCTTTCTTCCTCTCTGAAATAAATATTTAAAAAAATTGAATTGTGCCGAAACCGGTTTAGCTCAGTGGTAGAATGCCAGTCTGCGGACTGAAGGGTCCCAGGTTCGATTCCGGTCAAGAGCATATACATTGGTTGCGGGTACATCCCCGGTAGGGGGTGTGCAGGAGGCAGCTGGTTGATGTTTCTCTCTCATCAATGTTTCTAGCTCTCTATCTCTTTCCCTTCCTCTCTGTAAAATAACAATAAAATATATTTTTTTAAAAAATTGAATTGTGTTGTCAGTGTTTGAGGTCATATATTCTACTTGCAAATTTGTGTTTCTTTCTCTTGAATTGCTCAAATGTCTCACTAGTCCTGCAACCATCTTGATTTGTGTGGCAGTCTGTCCCTTTTATTTATTTTATTTTTAACAAAATATTTTGTATTGATTTCAGAGAGGAAGGAAGAGAGAGAGAGAAAGAGAGAGAGAGAGCGCTAGAAACATCAATGATGAGAGAGAATCATTGATTGGCTCCCTCCTACATGCCCCGCACTGGGGGTTGAGCCACAACTGGGGCATGTGTTCTGACTGGAAATTGAACTGTGACCTCCTGGCTCATAGATCAATGCTCAACCACTGAATCATGCAGGCCGGGCAGCCTGTCCCTTCTAGATGAAATTAATGCCTTCTTTGTCAACACAGTCCCACCATGCCTACAAGAAGGAGGCCAAGTGTGAGAGGTCACCTATTGTGCATATATATATATATATATATATCCCTGGCTTACTTCACTTATTTAGGGGATCTGACCTCACAAACATTGGATTTTTTTAAACCCTGATTTACAACATATACCAGTGCATAGGAAGCACTAGGGAGTCTCATAAATGTCGGATTTGACACAGTGGTTCTGGAGAATGGTCTAAGAGTCTGCATTTCTAAGCGGCTCCCAACTAATGCTAATGTTACCATAGGTTGAGTAGTGAGGCCATAACCAACACTTTTGTAAGAACTGATACAATTGATGCTTTTCAAATATTCATTGATTCACAACTGAAATGAGTTATATTCAAAACATTCTAATCAATTACATGGTACTGCAATTGTATAATTAATTAATTTGGCACAGATATTTTTTATTAAGTACCTGTAAATGTCCCAGACACTTTGCTAGATGTCAATGAACAAACACACTGTCCCTGCCCTTGGAGAGCAGTGCAGTGGGAGAGACAACTATTAATTATAAAATTAATGAGGAATATTTGGAAAAACAACAATAGAATAATTAGGTCTGAAGTAAGCTTCAGAATGTACTCTGTTCCCAAAAGATAAATTTGACCTACTCTAGAAAGATGAAGGACTCTTCCCAAGAAGCTGAACTGTAAAGGATAGATCTCTTAACAGCAATGCAGGGGACTACAGAATGCAATGTGGGGCTAGTACCTGAAAAGAAAGGGCAGGATGAGTGGAAGATAGGAAACACGTTCTGAGTGGATGGGGAAAATGAGTATGAGAACATCAGAAACTGAGGCTAGGGAAATACCTTGTAAGTATTTTTGCATGCATCAACTCCACTTAGGGAGCAAAGGAGTACGGTATGCCTTGGAAATTAAATGAATGAAGGCTGTTAAATATGAGTTTGTCTCATTAACAAAAAAAGACTGCAAGCTGCTGGAGATTAGGGCCCATGATATGTTAGCATTTGTGCACCAAACACTAGCTGATTGATATCATCACTAAAGAGCTATGCCTCAGAACAAAAGGTGGGCAGTGTTCTTGAGTTTTCCCTTCATGAGGAGAGTCCTGATATGGGTTATGACAAAAACAAAACAAAACAACAACAAACACTGTTTTTAATGACAGTCACAAATATGCTATATATATATATATATATATATATATATATATATATATATATATATATATATATATATATATATATATATATCTTAAAGATTTCATCTGCATAAGCCCAACTATTTTTTTTTTTATTACAGAACACCAATCGCTTAAATATTTATTTTTAGAAGTTAGAGGTACAGCATCTATTTTTGGTGATGCTTGAAGGTTTATGACTTCCTTGATGCCACTAGGGGGAAAATCTTTGTCTCTGGGCCTAGATGACATGGGGAAAATCATTTTGTCTCTGGGCCTTAGTTTCCTCAGCTTTCAAATCTGTGCCCTAACTCGATGAGTTCCAATTCCTCATTTACTGGATAATTCATTGAATCTATGATGCTTAAGCAAGAATTGTTTGACTAATAAATGATGCTGTTTAGAAAAAAGAAAAAAAAATTCTTCCTTTTTAGAGTATCCTGCATTGAGCCATAGCTGAGGGTACAAATAATGCCAACAGCAATGCTAACAATGAACTCTACATAGAATCTTTCCTAGGATCCTTACTAACAGTTGTTAGCTTGCTCCTTGTGTGAACTTTATAAACAATATTAAATTTCACAACATTCTTTTGGGTATTCCCTGAGTATTATCATATCCTCAGTTTTTGATACATGTTAATCATTTGATACATGTTAATCATTTTATAAACCCACAGAAAACTCTCTGTTAACTGTTGGTTGGTAATATTATTATATTGAAGTCTGAGTCCCAATAAATCTAATACTAGTTTAATACCAGTAAAAAACAAACAAAAAAACAAACAAACAAAAAAACAAGAATTTCCTCCTCTGGTCTTTGTAAAATGTCTTTTGAGATATGGCTTAAAATTCTCAAATTACACTATTTTATTCTTGGCCTTTCCTCCTCCTTGCAGGAGGCTCAGACTTGGGGCATGTTAAAATCACCCCCTCCAAAGACCACTGTCTAAAGGACAGCATAATAGAATTCTTTCTTGCCAATTACTATGTGTTCAGCCTGTTTTAAAAACAAACACTACATCCCTATGTTTACTCACATTTTTCATCTAGAATTGCTTCTTTCTCAACAAGAAATCCACTTCCCCAAAGGGATTAACTATACCCTTCACTTTTTTCAGTACACGGCTCCCAGGTTGTAATGAAAATGTAGCAGAATCTATATTACCACACCATTTTAGACCTCAAAATAAATTCCAGGAACCGAAATTAGAATTGACAAGGAAGCATATTTGTTGTTCTTTCTTCTATTCTTTAAGGGCACAATTAGTTGCTTAGTACTACAGGCAAAATATCAATTTCAATTTTTCAATATCATACTAACTCGAGTAGAATCATAAACCAAATGTCACTTTTGTCACAAAAGACAATGCTGGTGGAATTGTTTTCTCTCCATTCTTTCTCTTCTATAGATTATCAGGGACACTATTCATTTCATTCCAATATGACATATAACAGAAAATAAAATATGACTCTCAACCTCATCAATATTTTTCAATTCCTAGCCTGCCTTTGTTCCACCCAAACTGTTCTATCGGGTCTAGTAATAATTAAGGTCGTTTTTGAACATTCATTTAAAATCTTGCTTGGCATTGACTTGTATTGACATAACCTTCAAACACGTGGTATCTACAGAACGTGTGAAGTGCAATTAACAAGTTTTGCTTGAAAAAGTTTGTGTTTGGTTTGGTTTTTGTTGCAAAACTAGGGCTAAGAAGATGGCGGATGAAGAGCATATTCGGCACTGCATGCTTTACGAGTTCCAATTAGGAAGAAAAGCAAGTGAGGCTGCAAAAAACATCTGTAGTGCTCTTGGTCAAGATGCAATTAGCGCCAGAAAATGCCAGCGTTGGTTTGAGAAATTTTGCGAGGGAAATTTTTCGTTAGATGACAAGAGTGGTCGAGGCCATGTGTCCAATTTTGATCAAGAAGCTCTTCAAGCTCTTTTGGTGCAAAATCCTCAAATTACCCAACAAGAGCTTGCGACAACTTTAAATTGTTCACAAAAAACAATTTCCAATCAATTGCGTGCACTTGGCAAAGTCCAAAAGTTTGGAAAATGGGTTCCTCATGAGTTGACCGACAACAACCGTAATCAAAGAGTCACAATTTGCAGTTCGCTCCTCTCTCGTCAAAACCGTTTGCTGTTTTTAGAGCAAATTGTTACCAGAGATGAAGAATGGGTGCTGTATGTTAATTTGAAAAGGCGGCCTCAATGGTTGGACAAAAATGAGGCTCCGCAGCCCACGCCAAAACCTGACTTGCATGCGAAAAAAGTGATGTGTGTTTGGTGGAATTTTAAAGGAATTCTTCATTATGAACTTTTACCATCTAACCAAACCATTACAAGTGCAGTGTATAGTGCCCAATTGGAAAGGTTAGCCCAAGCTTTAAGAGAAAAAGAACCCGCGCTGATTAATCGGAAGGGCGTAATTCTTCACCACGATAACGCATGACCGCATACTGCAAGAATCACTGCTGAAAACTACGCCAGTTGGAATGGGAAGTTCTCCCTCAACCTGCATATTCTCCTGATATTGCCCCTTCCGATTACCATTTGTTTCGTTCTTTGCAAAACTTTCTTCTTGGAAAAACATTTAATAATGAAGAATGCCTCAAAAATGCATTGACCGAATTTTTTGCATCAAAATCACAAGAATTTTACAACAGAGGGATTAAAATGTTTCCTGAGCGTTGGGCACAAGTAGTAGAAAACAACAGCAACTATATTGTTGATTAAATTTTGTTGTATTGTTTAAATAAATTCGATTTTAAAAAAGTATTAGAAAACGACATTAATTATTACTAGACCTAATAATTCATAAGCAGTTACCCCAAGTTGCAAGAAGCCTACCCCAGATCTCAGGAATGTGTCAACAGATGTGAACTGATGTGTCACAAAAATTTGGAAGATTGTGTTTTAAAAGGAGGGACAGGCATGATTGTGATATAGGGTTAATCAATTCCCCCAGGTCCAGAGAGTCTCTACCAAAACATTGCTTTCTTCTAACTCTATACTCCCAGCATCTTTGAGAATGGTTGGGAGAGGTGCGTAGAAGAGGGAGAGGATGCATGAATGGTTGGCAGGCAGATGAGGTGAGGACTGTAGGTCTACAGGTAATTAGAGGGCTGACTCCAGTATGGTCCCTGCCTCCCAGCAAGTGAACCCTATTCCTTTATAACCCACCTCCCTATACGTTGTTTCAAACGACATTTCAGGAATGATGTAGGCACTTCCAAACTCACACCAGGTGGGTTATACATCTTTAAACTGTTAGCACACTCACTGTTTCCTGTCCCCACTCCTTTTTCTTGCCCCAACTATATAGTCCTGCCAGTCACTGCTCTTGGCCTTAGATTGCAGCCATTCTTTTTTTATATATATAATTTTTTTTATTTATTAAATTATTATCTGTGTACATATTTTAACATTGACCCCCCCACATACCCTCCCTCCCCAGAGTTTTGTGTCCATTAATTGTACTAATATGCATGTATACAAGTCCTTCGGTTGATCTCTTATCTCCCCCAGATCTCCCTACTCTCCCCGGTGTAATTTTACAGTCTGCTTGTTGCTTTACTGTCTTTATATCTATCTTTTGGTTTGTCAGTTTATAATGTTTTTTAATCTCCATAAATGAGTGAGGCCATGTGGTATTTCTCTTTTATTGACTGGCTTATTTCACTCAGCATAATGTTCTCTAGTTCTATCCAGATTGCTGCAAATGATTAGAATTCCTTCTTTTTTATGGCAGCATAGTATTCCATTGTGTAGATGTACCATAGTTTTTTGATCCAATCATCTGCTGATGGGCACCTAGGCTGTTTCCAGATTCTAGCTATTGTATTGTAGATTGTGCTGCTATGAACATAAGGGGGCATATATCCTTTCTGATTGGTGTTTTTAGTTTCTTGGGATATATTCCTAGGAGTGGGATTACTGGGTCAAATGGGAGTTCCATTTTCAGTTTTTTGAGGAAACTCCACACTGTTCTCCACAGTGGTTGCACCAGTCTGCATTCCCACCAGCAGTGCACGAGGGTTCCTTTTTCTCCACAACCTTGCCAACACTTGTCGTTTGTTGATTTGTTGATGTTGGCCATTCTGACAGGTGTGAGATGGTACCGCATTGTTGTTTTGATTTGCATCTCTCGGATAATTAGTGACCTTGAGCATGTTTTCATATGCCTTTTGGCTTTCCTTCTGTCTTCTTTTGAAAATATTCTATTTAGATCCATTGCCCATTTTTTAATTGGATCATTCATCTTCCTTTTATTTATTGATAGTTGTATAAGCTGTTTGTAGATGTTGGAGATTAAACCTTTATCAGTGGTAACATTTGCAAATATGTTCTCCCACACAGTGGGCTTTCTTGTTGTTTTGTTGATGGTTTCTTTTGCTGAAAACTCAATTAATATTTGACAAAGGAGGCACGAATATACAATGGAATCAAGACAGTCTCTTCAATAAATGGTGTTGGGAAAATTGGTCAGATACATGCAAAAGAATGAAACTAGATCACCAACTTACACCATGCACAAAAATAAACTCAAAATGGATACAGGACTTAAACATCAGATGGGAAACCATAAAAATACTAGAAGCATCCACAGGCAACAAAATCTCAGACGTATGCCAAAAGAACTTCTTCACTGATACTGCCCCTAGGGCAATGGAAGCTAAAGAGAAAATAAACAAATGGGACTAGATTGCAGCCATTCTTGAGGGATTCTGACAGCCTTGCTTTGCTGATCCTTATTATAATCTAAGATCTACGCTCTGGAGAATCTACTCCCTGCCTTGTTCCCACTAGAAACACATCCTAACAGCCATGGTACTTCTTTATTCAAATTTCAAACCATAAAATAGGGTATTTACTGATTGCTAAGAAGCCCATAGAAAAATTCTATGTTTGATTATGTATATTAATAGGTTTCAACCACTACAAAGAGTGAATATTTTGAAAACTAGTATAAAATGTTTATAATTCTACCAAATTTGTCTAAGATTTTTATCTTCTAGAAATTGATAAGCTATTAAAATACCATTCAAATGTGAAAGTCATAAAATATATTCCCAGGCATAAAAGAGCTCAGAATGTTTGCCAAATAAAAACCTAACTTTAAAAATTTCTCGAATCAGCCCGGCTATGGTGGCCAGTGGATTGAGTGTCGTCCCATGCACCAAGAGGTTTTGAGTTCAATTCCCAATCATGGCACATGCCTGGGTGGCCAGTTCAATCCCCAGTAGGAGGATGCAGGAGGCAGCCAATCAATAAGTCTCATCTTTGATGTTTCTATCTATCTCCCCCTCTCCTTTCCTCTCTGAAATTAATAAAAATATTTAAAATAATAATTAAAAAAGTTAAAAAAAAGCTTCTGGGATAAAAAAAACTCAGGTAAGAGAAAAAATACACTGAACGCAGCAAAAAATATACAAAGGTAAGGTAAAAAATATTCTAAGTGTTTTTGCCATTAAAAAAAAATCCATAAAAGACCATAGGTAAGAAATAAATTATAACCATAATATGTCAAAAATAAAAATCTAGAAATGGATAATCAACATGATGGTAGATAATAGGGGAGACCAATGGACTTCTCTTCCTATGAGAAGATACACATATTGATAGGGTATCCCAACATGAATGTGGACCCTAAGTGGAGGGCAATAATAACAACAAAATACAATGAATGAATTTTAAATTAGGAAATCAAAACTGTATCTATTGGGTCGGCAAGTAAGTAATTGCGGGTTTCGCACATATATGGCTTCAGTTGAATTTTTAGGTTTGCAGACGTAGTACAAATGTAAAACACATTTTGTTATTTGATAGTTGGCTATTCAGCTGTTAAGCAGTAAAAAAAGTTTTTTGATCTGTTTTGTAGTTTTCGTTTGGCGTTCATTGAAAAATGGAAAATCAAAAGGAACATTTTCATCATATTTTGCTTTTTTATTTCCACAAAGGGAAAAACGCATTGCAAGCTCATAAAAAGTTATGTGCTGTTTATGGTGACGAAGCCTTAAAAGAACGGCAGTGTTAAAATTGGTTTGCCAAATTTCGTTCTGGTGATTTTTCACTCAAAGATGAAAAACGCTCTGGTCGTCCAGTTGAAGTTGATGACGCCCTAATCAAAGCAATAATCAATTCGGACTGTCACAGTACAACACGTGAGATTGCAGAGAAGCTTCATGTATCACATACATGCATTGAAAATCACTTAAAACAACTTGGCTATGTTCCAAAACTCGATACATGGGTTCCTCACGAACTGAAAGAATCACAGTTAACGCACCGCATTAGCAGCTGCGATTTGCTAAAGAAACGTAATGAAAATGATCCATTTTTAAAACGACTGATAACTGGCAATGAAAAATGGGTTGTTTACAACAATATCAAGCGGAAAAGATCGTGGAGCAGGCCAGGTGAACCAACTCAAACAACATCAAAAGCTGATATTCATCAAAAGAAGGTTTTGTTATCAGTTTGGTGGGATTACAAAGGAATTGTCTACTTTGAACTCTTACCACCCAACCGAACGATCAATTCTGATGTCTACATTGAACAACTAACGAAATTAAACAATGCAGTTGAAGAAAAGCGGCCCGAATTGACAAATCGAAAAGGTGTTGTATTCCATCATGACAATGCAAGGCCACACACATCTTTGGTCACTCGGCAAAAATTAATGGAGCTTGGTTGGGATGTTTTGCCACATCCACCATATAGTCCTGACCTTGCACCATCTGATTACTTTTTGTTTCGATCTTTACAAAACTCCTTGAATGGTAAAAATTTCAATAATGATGATGATGTCAAATCGTACCTGATTCAGTTTTTTGCTAATAAAAACCAGAAGTTTTTTGAACGTGGGATTATGATGCTGCCTGAAAGATGGCAAAAGGTCATTGATCAAAATGGGCAATACATTACAGAATAAAGTTATTTAGTTCCATGAAAAAATTGTCTTTGATTTTCTTTAAAAAATCCGCAATTACTTACTTGCCGACCCAATATAAGAATGCAAAACTGAAAAAAAAGGAAGAAATTATAATAAGGGAAAATGTAAAACAATATGGCAGATAAAGGTCATGTAATGAGATAATCTCATATATTAAGAGCAGTCTCTCAAAAAAATTTTTTTTAAAAAAAAGCAAGATCAGAAAATATATGGTCAAGAGACACTGACACTAACAAGAAGACCCACAAAGTTAAAAATAAAAATAAAAATGTTTCTGTCTAACCTGAACCAAAATAAAACTGGAATAAAAATCTTATTATCTTTAAAGTGGAATTTAAGAAAAATATTTTTTAAAAAGACATTATATATTGGTTTAAAAAATGTCAATGAGCAAGAAGATATGCCAATAATAAATTTATATTCTTAAAATACGATTTTAAAGATTTAAGATTTTCTAATACTTTGAGAGCAAGGAGTTGCTTTACACTTCAGTTCAATTTCTTAAGGGCTAAGGAAGTGTTTCAGTGCCTAATAAGAGATAAATAAATATTTTTTAAACAACCTAAGGAAGAGTCCAACTCATAGTCATATCTTCCTTTCCAAAAAGAGATTTCTATTTGATTCACAAAACATGTGGAACATGTGGGCAAATGAGTATTATTATTTATGACTGTATAAAATATCTCAATTGTATTTTAATTGGTCACACAAGGGTAAACTATTAAAAATTTAGCAATCTGAAGAATATTATATTTATACTAGTAGCCCTGCTCATGAATCTGTGCACCAATTGCTCTCTACAGGACCTGACTGCTCCACGCCCCCTGCCCAGAAGCTCTCCAAGGTCCAGAGGCCCATCCACGGCAGGGCATGGGACACTTGCCTCATCACCGTGGTGGTGAAGCAAGCATTCTGCCAGGCTGCTCACACTGCCCACTCTCAGCGGCCACCACTCCCCTTCCCAGGACTGGGGCACTCTGGTGGGGCTGAGAGGACTGGGTTCTGCCATCTTGTGGCTATGGGCACCACCATCTTTGGGACCAAGTGATGTTTAATTTGCATATCACCCTTTTATTAGATAAAATTTTAGTAAAAAAAAAAGGTAAAACAACAATCACATTAAATAAGATGAAACAACACAATGAAAATTTTGCACTGACATTTCAAAATGTGAATCTCCTTGACTATGTAAATAACACACAGTATATAATGCTTTTGCTGCACAGAATGTATAAAAGGATAACAAAACAAAGCAATAAAACAATTAGGTTGAAGAATTTGAAACTGATACTAAAACTTATGTTTTTGTAGGTTAAAAACTGTTGGACAATGGCAATTTCATGTGCCCTATGTGTCAACTTCAAATACTAAAAGACATTAAAAAAAAAAAAAAAAAAAAAAAGCAATAGTGCCCAGTGGGCTTGGCTCAGTGGTTGAGCATTGACCTATGAACCAAGAGGTCATGGTTCAATTCCTGGTCAGGGCACATGCCGGAGTTGCAGGTTCAATCCCCAGTGTGAGGTGTGTAGGAGGCAGCCATCAGTGATTCGCTCATTGATGTTTCCATCTCTTTCTCCCTTTCCCTTCCTCTCAGAAATGAATAAAAATATATGTTTTTTAAAAAGCAATAGTAATAAAAGATTAGACAAGGAACTGTGCTCAAAGGTAAACTATATACGTACATACATACATACATACATATATAGTATATGTATGTGTATAGATGTATATAGACTCAATTTATGCAAAGATATTGTAAATGCTGCCATCAGGGTTTCCACTATATTTCAGGGTCCATAACTGCCTCCTTCCACAAGACCAGGCCCTCAGCTGAGATGACATCCTGAAGCTGAGTTATTTGACCCCCTACCCACAAGGTGACCCATTGCCAATAACTTGCTGCTAAGGTCAATCAAAGGTCAGCTCCTTTGTCCCAGTGGAGGATAACTTTACAATTTATACTCCAGACCCCTCTCCCTGTGAATTAGGAGTCTTTGACCTTCCCAATTAGGACTTCTCCCTCCATTACAGAGCACACCCTCCATAAATCAGAAAAGCCTGAACCCCTGCCTCAGGCTCGGTCTCTAAGGAAACTGATCTAAGATACCATGCCGTGGGGAAGGAGCAGGGGCACCTGAGGGCTGTAAAATACAAGGATCTCATTTTTCCTGAATGCCTCCATCTGCACAGGGTGCCAACGGATGGCAATTTATTTCCTCTATGCCTGCAAAACGCAACCATGGTCAATAAATTGTAAGGGACCAGCATGTTATTTTACAACAGCTTTAAAACTCATCTTTCTCCCAATAGACCCCCACCCCTAAAAAATATCATCCAGCCTGCTCCCTACCACACATCTCTTTACAATCAATAAATGCTGAATTTTTTAAATGATTTCATTGAAGGTGTTACAATGACAATTTTCAGCTAAATGATAACAAATGAATGGAGTGACAGATGCGTAAGCAATTGATTGCTCCCAGTTTCCTGGAAGAAATTTAAGTCAACTGTTTGTGATTAAATTAGCGCATTTGGAAAATGATGGCTGGCAATTAGAGAACCTGAAACATGCCTGCTTTCAAATGCCAGCCCATCAAAGCATCTATTGAGTCGAAGTGTTCTTTTTCCCTGTATTGAAGAACTTAATATGATTGATACTTCATTTCTCAGAACTGTTTCTCTTAATATACCTGCAAGCTCACTTTCATTTTTCAATGTTAAAAGTCCAATTAATTTGCATTTAACCATTGTGAACAGAATGTTCTTTATGAACATATTATACAAATTCATCCAATTTGAAAACAATTTGGCATAGGCAAATAGTGCCCTGTTCTTGTTTTCTGAAAAATCATTAAACGTTAAAAAGCAATTTTGAATGTATAAAGCTTTTTCTCCCATTCCACCCACCTCGACGGCTTTCTATTCTACCGCATCGTAACAGTTATCCATTTCCCATTAACTCCAAAAGTTGCCAGAAAGTTTTAGAACTGAGAGCAAGACAGTTTATCTCTGTAAAAATAGAAAACAAATTACCTTGGCTTATTCACACAGAAGAGATTTCTAATTATGTAGACAAGAAACCAACAGACATTATTAATGAGGAGGATAAAAGAAGGTATCACCTCCCAACTTCCAGGTGGCTTTTTTCAGTAAACGGAGCTGCCTCCATAAATTTTTCAGAGTATTAGATGGAGAGTGGTTCTCTTCGCCTTTGCAACTGTGGCAGTCAAAAGAAGGTTGGAGCCTGGGGTGAAATGTGAAAAGCATTGTGGTCCTTGAGAAACCCAGGCTCTGCCTATACCTCCCAATGCCCTGGAGGGGGGGGAGAATCACTTTGTATCTTTAGTGTTCAGGTTCCTCATCTGCAGATGTCATCTACAGACCTCAGGGAGATGGTGCTTCTGTTTGACAGATGAAAGCCTAGAATCCTACCGTGTTTCCCCCAAAATAAGACATCCTCCGAAAATAAGACCTAGCGCAACTTTGGGAGAAAAAAATTAATACAAGAAACTGTCTTATTTTCGGGGAAACAGGGTAGGATGGTGATGTGGCAAAAGTGGTGATGCCATTTCATGGCTAGATGTTTGTTTTTTTCTTTGGTGGGGGGTGAAGTTTCTTAAGGAAAATTAGTGTAGTATCAGCTTTGATATTAGTTTTGTATGATCTTTTACAAATGATTGATACTTGCTGAGCCTTAGTTTCTTCATATGTGGATAAAACCCCTTCAAGTGGATAAAACCCCTTGAGATTATTTTAAAAATTAAATAAAATACTGTCTGTAAAGTAAGTGGCACATTTCCTACTTTTTCTAAATATTAATTTCTTCCTGACAAAATCTCATTAACCCTCTCACTTCACCCCATGCTTCTTCTCACAAGTGCAATAATCCATTAGGTCCAGAGATGCACAAGTTGTTTGGCAGTCTTACTTAAAACTACACTTCCTGATTTCACTTGCTTCTCCAATACACCAGCCTCCTTGCATTTTCTCAAGCCTGCTCTGTCCCTTGTCTTGCCTGCCTATGAACCTTCCCCAAAGCTGTTCCTTCTAACTGAAATGCTTAGCCTGTCCCCAACCTTTGCTTCTTTTCGGTTCTTCATGAAGTCTTTCCTGATTCATCAGACTAGATCAGGACATTTGTTATAGGTACTCACCAATACTTGATCATCTCCCACATGGCAGTTGGTCACAGTTAAGTGGTGAATTTTTGCTTATTTGTTTAATTCCTATTTTTCTCAAATACAGAATAAATCTCTAGCAAAGGCCCCTTATGTTTTAATGTCCTTGCTTTTCAGGGCATGCTCAGCATAGACACAGTGCTTTGTAAATAACTGATACTCAATAAATCTTTATGAAATGAACTAGAGGCCCAGTACATGAAATTTGTACTTGAGGAGGTATCCCTCAGCCCACCTGCACCCTCTCCAATCCAGGACCCTGGGCTCCTAACTGCTTGCTTGACTGCCTGCCTGATCATCCCTAACCACTCTGGTCTGCCTGCCTGATCACCCCTAAATACTCTGCCTGTCTGCCTGATTGCCCCTAACTGCTCTCCCCTGACAGTCTGATGGCCACTAACCACCTCTCCCTCAGCTCCCGCCACTGTGGCTTTAGAAGGATGTCCAGAAGACATCCAATCTAATTAGCATATTACCCTTTTATTAGTATAAATAAATGATAGTGTTATGTCAGTTTCCTGACTCTAGGGTTCCTATACTTAATGTTGGAATAAAAATGTTGCAAAGTCAAAGTTTTTTGTTATTTATAGGAAATTAGACAAGGTTTTTATAAACTTGAACCAAATCACTTAACTTAATATTTATTTTCTCAAATTAAAAATTATAACCTGTGTATCTCAAAGAGTGTTTTCTTTATTCTTCAAATATATTTTAAAATATGATTCACATATTTAGATATAAATATTTATAGATTTCATTTAAAAAACAAAATTTATTTCAAAGTGCCCTCAGTCTTTGAACAGCAGATGGGAGTTAGAACTACTTCAGATTTTCCAGCTACATCATAATCTACCTTAAATTCTTTCGATTGATCTCTGTTAAAAATATTAGAAGAAGCCTTAAAAAATTGTGACTAAAAAAGTTAACCCAGGTTAGAAATATGCCTATACTATGACTAGCTTAACTCATTTATTGGATTTATCTAGCTATACAAAGTCATTCTCTAACTATGTAATGATAGTAACAAAATATTCTCAATAATGGTAAAAACATAAACTTTCCAAATTAGGGGTGTCGAACTCAATCAGAGAAGGGGCCAAAACCTAAAATCCAGCCTAAATCGCGGGCCGAATGGTTTACTGAAGAGTCATAAACTGTCATTGTGATAGAAACGCAGCAGAGTGCAGTGATGACAGCACGGTGCGGGCCACATTGCAAGGCCTGGCGGGACGGATTTGGCCCGCAGGTCTTGTGTTTGACACATGTGTTCCAAATGGATTAAATTTAAAAATAAATAAGCATGAGAAAAAATGGAGACAAATGGGGAGGTGTTGGGAGATGGGAGGAAAAATTGAAGGGATTAAGAAGTACAAATTGGTTGTTACAAAATAGTCATGGGGATATAAAGTACAGCATAAGTATAGTCAATAATACTATAATAACTATGTAAGAGAGGGGTGTATGATTTATTGGAATGATCACTTAGTCATGTAATATCTAATATGTAATATCTAATCATTGGGGTATATAACTGAAACTAACATAATAATGTATGTCAACTATAATTAAAAATTAAAAATTATAAAAATGAAAAAAATAGAGAAAAAGAATATGAATGAGAAAAGTCACCACTTATAGAGTAAAATATTCAATAAGTTTGCAGGAAGGATGCTCATGATATAGGAAACAGGCTAAAGTCAGTTTAGGGAGAGACCCGGCTCTCTCACCCATCCTGGGTATTAAAAGTTCTTTCCTTTCTTCAGTCTCCTGTCTCATTCACACAGCGCCACTACCATGAAACCTCAGCAGCAATTCCAAAGCCGGTGTGCCAACCCCCCGACACCCTATGATATGAAAATAAGACACAATAGGACCCAACTCCCCCAAAAAGAGGACTGTCCATTACCATTGCTTTTCTTTCATATTCTTAAACTCTGTATTCCTCATTCATAATACATTTTGCTCTGTAGGTTCCCTGGCTATTCTAACAGATGTTCCACCCTTGGCTTATTATAAATGAAGTGATCCTTTACATAGAAAAGATAAATAATGATTAGAATTGGAATGGAAATACCTCTATTTTCCTCACTCTCTGCTCACTTTTTTTTTCTTATCACAGACAAGTTATATTTTCTCTTTATTGTTAATATATAATCTCAAGAGCAGCTGCTTGCAAAAGAGATTAATGAAAACTCATCAGTAAATATTCTGTTAGCATATCATAAAGATGAAACACATTTCAGGTAAAATTATTTCTCTTTTTTAGCAAGAACATAATTCTGACATAAAGGATTGTTATATTTTAACATCTCTTTTTATGAAAAAAAGCACTATAATATCTTAAAAAGTAAATAGTAAGAAAGTACATGTTGGCAGCTGTCTTATTTTTTTAATGACATAGTGCACTGGAAAAATTATATGTACCCTCTGATTCAGTAAGTCCATAAATACTGGATGTATAAAACTCAGCCCAATTGTAAATGTTGCAATCACATGTGGACAATATCAATTAAGAACTCAACCTAACAATCCATAACCTATTCTAATAAAAAAAAATCCCGTGACTTAAGTTAATATGTATATTATTTCACAATTGTACTTCCTTTTAGTTATTAGGGGGTCTTATTAGGGAGGGGGTTGACAAACACAATTATAAGTAAGCACACTTATAATCATGTCAGTATAAACAGTTTTCCTTTATGAAGTCATTTTTTATATTACAGTTCATTTCTCATGCTGAATTATTAGAGAATTAAAAAAAAAAGTGAAAAAGTGTGCTATCATAGAGAAGCACAGGATTTTTGCTGAGGAAAAATCTTTAAGATCACCCAGTTCAGTGGAAGTCCTGAGTTTAGAAGTTTTAAATGAATCTCAGAAACTGAGATTTTTCTAAAGCTCTTTACATAATTTTCATGTTATCAGCCCAGTTTAGATTCTAGATCAAGAGTTTTGGAACCAAACCATAATAAACTATTATAGACAAGGGAAAAGAAACCCACAAAAAAGAGTGAAGTATGTAATACACAGCATTTATGTAAATTTAATTATAGGCACACAAAATAGCACAAGTTTGAAAGAAAATATACAAACAAAAAAATGCATTGGTATAGTTAACAGTGGGGAAGAAAGCAGAGTAAGTAATGAGAATGAAAGGGAATACGTATGTGAAGAAATTGGAAGCTTTAAAGTAGGGGTGTCGAACTCAATCAGAGAAGGGGCCAAAATCTAAAATCCAGCCTAAATCGCGGGCCGAATGGTTTACTGAACAGTCATAAACTGTCATTGTGATGGAAACGCAGCGGAGTGCAGTGATGACAGCGTGGTGCGGGCCACATTGCAAGGCCTGGCGGGACGGATTTGGCCCGCGGGCCTTGTGTTTGACACATGTGCTTTAAAGGAATGAAAAGGCATTTTAGATAAAATTAACATCCTTCTAGTCAGGTTGATGGATTGTTTCTTCATTCCAGCACCAAATTCTACAAATAATAGCTGGCAAGCTGAAAACTATATAAAACTGGGTACTTAAGTCAGAACATGAAAGTTTTACTTGCACATGCTGCTCAATGCTGGTTAGAATCAATCCTATAACACTATTTTTATTGTTATTTTACATGTAAAGAAGCTAAAGCAAGAGTTTGAATTACTTTTCCAAATATAGGCATAAAAATTCCATTTATTCAACAAAATTAATCTAGCAAGTAATGTCTTATTATAGAGTCTGCAGATGAATTTTTAATTGCATCTTACTGTAGGTAGAATAAGTATAGGTATACTTACTAATCAAACCAGGATATTTCTACATGAAGAAAAGGGACACTAAAAATAATTTAATTCATGTAGTTATAAAAATATTGATAGATTGATTGAAGTGGTTTGTTACTATAAAATATATCTTTTCAAAAAAACTATTATTTTTAAAATATATTTTAATTGATTTCAGAGAGGGATAGAGGGATAGAAACATCAGTTATGAGAGAGAATTACTGACTGGCTGCCTCCTGTACACTATTACTAAAAATCAAATTTTAAAAATAAGAAAAACACATATTTTGGTATACTTTTTAAAACTGGCTCGGCCATATCAGGACACATGGTGGTCCTTCATAGGAAAATACGTTTTCCTCTCTCGGTGTGAGACCTTGAAGTGTTGCCCTGACCTCTAGCCTTAATGATAGCAACCTGGGGCAGGCCACAAGCGGGAGTGGGAGAAGGATGGTCAGGACTGGGAGGGATGCTGGGCAGGAAGAATAGAGGTAGAAGATGAATACTCTCTCATGCTCTGAAGTGAAAGCTATAGTGAAAGAAGTGAAGTAAAATGACTGCACAGTCACCAACGAAGCCCCAAATACTATAATTTTGAAAACAGAAAGAGATGTTCTCAGAATAACTGTGTATTTTCTCATGGGGCTTCAAAGCTGTCTATCTATAGTCTATTCTTTCCTATAAAAACCTCTCAAGCTTTCCCTGTAAATAGAGTCTTTATGAGTATGAAATCCCAGCCTTTCTCTTGCCAACAGGTCAGAAAAGTCATCTAGATTGTGAGGGCTTAGTACTCACTCCTTCCAGTTCTATTCAGGGACTGACCATGTGTTGTCTTTGTTGGTGGAAATTTAGAGAGACTCAGAGGAGACAAGGATAGGAAATAACTTCCTGTATACATGGCCTGTAGTTGTGCTCAATAAAAGAAAGAAAATATGCTCAATAAAAGTTGAGATAAGAAAAGAGAAAAAAGTAAACTAAACTGAGTTCTTTCTGGTAATTTGGGATGTGAAAGTAGGCCAGAAAAAAATAGAATTTGAGGTTGACTTAAAAAGACAGGGGTAGCTTAGATTATGAGAGTAGAAGATAGGAGAAATGCGGCAGAGGATGGAGAAAATAATAACAGTTAGGGAAAGCAATAAACTTTCTACTTCTGTCCATTATATATATGTTAGGTTTCTTACCTGAGGGCAAAGAAGTAGTTAAGCCTCTCAAGGCAATGTATTACTGCTGCTTAGGAAGAGAAATCTTTTCAAATGGAATGAGTTCTCAGAAGTAGAGTGTGGATTCCTTGAATCTAGACCTTCATCTAGACATAAACAACTGTGTTGTGGATGGCAGTTCATGAGCTTTGAAATTAAAAAATTTAAATGCATTGCAAAATGGAGGGGAAATTGGCAAAATGACTATGGGTGAGACATGATTTTAAAATAGTAATCCCAGCGTCTACGGCCATACCACCCTGAATGCGCCCGATCTCGTCTAAAATAGTAATCCCACATACCTAGACACACATTACCTTTCTACATTATTGTTTCAGTGATTATATGTAGTCCACTGCATAATATATTAAAAAAAAATACGGGAAGTTATCTTAAGTTTTGATAGGCAAAGTTTTGATTTGCAGGATCCTCGACTTCAAATTTAGCCTCTGTCCCTGCTTCTCTTTGCCTGTGGACTCTTTCTGGGGACTGACACACCCCTTCCTCAGGAACAGCCCTCAAATGATGACTGGTAGGATTCCCTTTTCCCAGCTCATATCACCTAAATCTGGACTGTGTGTTCTACACTGTCTCTCAGAGTGCCCCAGTAAACTCAAGTTCAGGTTATGTATAGCAGTCACCTGCTTAATGACACACCCTTTATTAGATGTCTTTTCAGTTTCCCACTCCCCTAACTGGTATTTCCTGGAACTACCTCCCAAATGAACTACCAATGTATGAATCCTCTTCTTAGGAAACCCAAACTAAGATACAATGGATTCTCATTATCCTCAGTAGTTATGTTCTCTAAAGTCATTGCAAACACAGAATTAGAAATACATTGAACCATTGCTCCAAGGGGAAATATAGGATTGCGTTCCTACAATAATATTTTCATCAAATGATTAAACGTAACCTTGTTTTATGTGTGTTCCTTTTCAAAGACACCTTGAGTTTTGATTTATTAACATGGAACTCACAGCCAACAGCAATCTGACTCATACCTAAAGGAAGCTTACCAGAGATGCGTATTTTCTGTTAGTCACATCATAGCTTTCTTGCACTTAGAAAACACTAGGCAGCACTTTAGCACTCTGCTTTGTCACCATTTTAAACAGCAAAACAACAAGCACAAACATCAAAACACATAGTGCTAAATAGATTCTGAAAAGGACAATTGTTTACAGCATGAAAGCTGAAACAAGAAGGCAGGACATCACCTTGTTCAACTTCCAACAGGAATATGCTGGAAAACAAATCAGTTTCACTAAAAGAAAGATGTTGACAGGAAGGCTGGTCAACAATCTTAATTGCTCTAACCACTCACCCTTTAGTTGAGACATTGTTAGCAGAAGCAGCCTCCACCTTTTTTGTCCCATGTGAGTTTCTGTTATTTCCTGCCTAAGGGCTACATGTAAATTTCTTTTTATATTGCCTAAGATGTTTTCCCCAAAGCCTTAATAAAAGGGGATGGCAGGGCCAGAGCAACTAGTACTTCTCTCACTAGTGTTGGGCTACCATTTGGCCCCCCATATCACCAAGTTGAATTTCTTCAAGCCTCAAGTCTTTTCATTTGTTTGTGGGCCTTCTCCAGAACCCGAACCCTGAATTGGAACTCTTTCCACGCAGGTTGTGAAAGAGATTCCTACAGGAATATGTCCACAAATGACCACAAAAATGTAGCAAATATTGACTTGAGGATCATGGATAAATTTTAGCAAGTAGGCAAATTCATAAATGAACTCGTGGAGTTTCCTATAGGAAAGGAAGTAGGAACTGGAGCGTAGAGAAGGTTATGCAGGGTATCCAAACTGATGGTTCTGAGATAGCCTCACAAAGTTTACTTGCTCCCAGTATGCAGACAGCGATGCTTTCCCATGCATGCTATAGAGGCTCAGAAATAGCTAACATAGAGTCAATGCAGGCATGCCCTGCATCTGAAGAAAGAAGAATGCAGCAATGTGTTATTTATGATTATTACACCAGACAAGACTGAGGACACCCCAGTGGATACCAAAGTCCACAAATAGCAGAAAAAGATCAGATCCTCCTGCCTTCACATTCCCACCCCACCTATGTTCCGATGCCATCGAACTCAATAAGCTTGTTGAAAATTGGATGAGGCCTTCAAAAGGGGAAGATTCTCGATTGAAATTGTACTCAATGCACTGAAAACCGCATAAATTGACTCAGATTTAGTTTCTTAAATCTGCTTAAAATAGAAATAATCCTAAATATTGAAGCATTGTGTATTCTTACTGAAGAAATTGAGTTCATTTGGGAGGTAGTTCTAGGAAATACCAGTTAGGTGAGTGGGAAACTGAAAAAACATCTAATAAAGGGTGTGTCATTAAGCAGATGACTGCTATACATAACCTGAACTTGAATTTACTGGGACATTCTGGGAGACAGTATAGCAGTAATTATGTGTTAAATCCTATAAAGTGAAAAATACCACATCAGCATCTTACATCCTATATAAACACTAAGACAATCACAACAAATAAACATGAGATAACTTACAATATGCATGAGATACCTTGGCACTGGCAAGGATTATAGAAATTGAAAAGAGAAAAATACTATGCTGAATGTTGATGCATAGGGAAACCACAGGGGAGGATGGATAATCTGACTAGGTCATAAAGTACAAGAATGAATGGTTTGCATAAGTAAGGAGAAAACACAGGAAGGTAGTTTACATATAGAGAATGCAAATGAGTAGGTTGAACAGTAACAAATCCCTAAAGTGTGCCTGGAGGGAAATCAGTAGATCATTTAAAGTAAAGCAGAATGCTAATAAAGAATAGTGAGGGAATACAATATGACAGACTTAACAAAAGAATCCATTGAACTTGATGAATGACTCACTATAGGAAAAAAAGCATAAAAAGCATAATAGATGAATCAAGTTCTGAAGTTGGAGAGTGAAAACTGTGGTGCCAATGACAGAAGTGGGGAAACTAGAGCAGAACTAGTTTGAGGCAAAATAAGTGGTGAGTTTGAGTTGACAATGTGACATTACAGGGGAAATGACAAGTAAGCAGCTGAAGTTATAAAATATGATATCAGAGGAGAAGCAGAATTGAAAATGTATATTTGAGAAATATCAGTACTAAGATTAATCATGGTAGCCTATGAGTGGGTGACTTGAAGTGATGCAATTAGAGAGAAAAGGTGGAGGAGTTTCCACAAAGAAAACAAAGAAGGTGCAGTCTGAGAATAGAAACATACTTGTTATTCCAGGAGAAGAGCAAGAAGAAAAATTCAAGAGTTTATGATCCAATGTGTCAATTGCTACACGGGATAAAAGTTAGAGGACTGGAGCAATTCAGCTGAGTTTGATGACAAGCAATTTATGCTTGAGAGAGCAATTTTAGGAAAGTGGTTGGGGTGAAAGAAAGAATGCTTTCAAAATGGGTTCAAGAGTCTATGGAGGGGAATGGTGATAATGACCATTGATCACTCTGAGAGAAAGAAATCTTGAAATTACTAGGTTTGCAGCATCATCAAGGCAAATGATGGGGAAGTGTTTCATTTTGTTTTCTTTTTTGAGGTTTCTACACACACAAAAAAAGGGTTCCAGTGGGAAAAGACCAAATGAAGATTTAAGAAAATTATGGAAATGACACTGGGAAAGCTTATTAATAACAAGACCTAACTCATGTGGTTCTTGTTCTCTCCCAGACACTGTTCTCAGTGATTTTCACATATTAGTACACTTTAACCTCCTAATAGTCTAATAAGATAGATACTATCATCATCCTCATTTTACTGATTAATAAATAGAGGTACAGGGAGGCTAAATAACTTACCGAGTATCACCATCTGGCAAGAGGTCAATAAATGAGTGCAGAAATACAGACATCATGCTTGCATTTTATGGGTTAGTTACTTTTAAAGATTAAAGAGTAATGCCTCTCTTTATGAGACTTTTCTTTAGGAGAAAAGAAAAGATAGACTGGCTTATTCTAAGATGAAAAGGTAAGTACCTGAGCAAAAATGGTATGACATCATATGATAGAGCTCTATCTTGAAAGTAAGAGAAGAGGGTAGGGATTAGAGCACATGTGTCAAACACAAGGCCCGCAGGCCAAATCCGTCCCGCCAGGCCTTGCAATGTGGCCCGCACCACGCTGTCATCACTGCACTCCGCTGCGTTTCCATCACAATGACAGTTTATGACTGTTCAGTAAACCATTCGGCCCACGATTTAGGCTGGATTTTAGATTTTGGCCCCTTCTCTGATTGAGTTTGACACCCCTAGATTAGAGTAAGGATTCAGGAAACACAGAGCCTGATGAAAATAGAGATGAGAGAAGTGCACACCAGATTCAGCAGGAGAATAGAATCTGTTACACACTTTCTGTAGACCCAGTTAATGAGGGACCATCAAAAATAGTTAAGCCAAATTCATTGTGGCTCTTCTGGGGGAATGGTGGGAAAATTATAGTTTGCAGACAAGCCTAGCAGATAAAGCTGTAAAATTAGGCCTAGGAATGACATTATGGCACCGGAGAAAAGTTAATTTAGATGCAAGACTATGTTTTATAATGGCAGGCAAGAAGATATCTCTAATAATAAAAATAAGTCTTAATAACAGTATGCTCTTGGACAATATTTATAACAAGTTGGTAAAAATAGATATCAAATTGGGTAATTTGTATATATTTAATAGGGATAATTGAAGTATAAGACTAAGCAATTTAATCTTCATCAATAAATATTATCTTATTATTATTTCAGATATAAATGTTTCTTTATTCAATATCAATAAATCTCAGACTCTGAAAGACAAATTTTATCATGAAGATTGTGTAGACTGAATATAATTTTACAACCTCAAATGATTTTTCTCATATTGTTTTTCACAGTCTGACCAAGCACAGGCTAACATGTGGATGAAATATTGTCTTTATCCTTGCTGAATAACTCCAGAAAACAACCAAAATACTTTTTAAAAGAACTATTTGACGCAATCAATGCATATAAAATATAATAATAACCCAATCATAGATGGCAATTTATAATAAGTTTGTATACTTTTAGTAGAATTATTAACTCAAATTAATAGCTAAATGCATTTCATAGATGTTAGTAAGCATTAAATCTGAAAGAATTTTAAATAACTTACAATCATTAAAAATAATATATTTTCTCTGAAATACTTTTTTTCTACACCAAAAGTTGGAAACAAATAAAGCTCATAAAAATGTCATTCTGAACATTGCCCAAAAATATTTTGTGTGTGGAAAATGATTACTTAGAATGTTTAATTCCGGGTTCATCATTCAGTTGTGATAGATGCTACTAAATATAAACAGCACATTTTCCCTCATATAATTGTGTTTACTTTTTAGACAATTGTCTGTGTTTAAACTGGGCTTATAAACATCTTTTAATAATTCAGGGCCCAAGTAATATTGTTCTACTACATTCTGGGGTATATGGCCTTGACTGTTTTTTAAGTGTAGAGGTATATTCCTAAGTTATAGAGAATTTGCTAAATAAATGTTTTTAAACAATGTTTTGAATTAAGAAACAACAACAATATTTAATTGCAGGTTGATTTCGACAAGTCAACTCTTTCAGGAAATGTTCAGGGTCTGAGAGTTTGTCCATGCCAGGCTGACCTTCCAGTAATGCTCAGAAGAGCAAAGGACACATATTTGTAAGCCAGGGTGGTATTGGTCCCTTGCTTCTAACAGGATCTTTAAGAGTGTGTTCCAAAGCCAACTCTAAGTATTTTGCTTGTTTTTAAAATATATGTGCAAAGTTTTAGGTGCTGAACATCTCATTATTGTTTATATCCTGATCAGTATAAAGTATGAGGCAGTTAGACACATTTTACAGATACCTGCTGAAATTCTAAGTATTTCTTCCCCTATTGAGTGCAAGTGTAAGGGCTTCCTTCTCAAGGCATTGTAAATTAAAGAAGCTTTTTAAGAACATTAAACTAAGATCGGAAGATAAATTAATAATGGGATATTAAAAGGCTTCAGAAAATTTCTTGGGATTTCCACCCTAGGTTAGAACAAAAAACAATAAGGAATGCAAATAAGGAAATGACTTTTAAAGGAAAGACAAATATTAAATAGTTTCCCAAGGTCAATTATTATCTTTTTGTAAGGTCCTGTGCTTTAATATGAATATTTAATATTCTTAATATACTTAAATATCCTTAATATATTTCCTCCATACTTAAGCTTTAAAAGTTAAGCCCAAAGAAGGTTCACAGCACAGAATAGTTCCCATTTCAGCAGGGAGTTCTCACCTTGTTATATGCCTTGTGACTAAACAGAGTGTGGGAAGTCTCCTGTTGGTCAGTCAGTGAGAAGGAGGACAAATGACTGAAGGGTCCAGGGGTAAGACAGTCAGCATGTGAGAGAGTCTGTGGATTCAGCAGGGACTTAGCAGGAGGATAGAGTCTAGTCTGATATAAAGGATGGAGAGAAACAGGCTTGTAAGGGACTGTCACATCCTGGGAAGAAGAAAGGCATAAAGAGTATATTAGTGGACGGAAGTCAAACTCGCTTGGAATTAAGTCTAAATATTATAGATGCTATGTCAGAATTTCTTACTAATAAGAAGAAAACCTCATACTCAGGTCCCTTACAAGGCATCTGCTTCCATAGCATATTGTCTCCTTCAATAATTCCTGTCTATCTCCCATCTCTAGCCACTTCTACAGAACTAAACAAATGCCTTCAGCATCTCCTAAAGGATGCCAAATTTGTAATATTTGAAAGTACAGAGAGGGAAAATGTTTAAGGGAGAAGAGAGCTTGTCCCAAAAGGGGTAGATGGGATTAGAAAGCATTTGTTGAAGATGTAGGTAACAGTGGAAATTAATTTAAAGGTGCTTGAGATTAGGTCTGGAAGAAATTGGGGGAGAAAAGCGAGAGCACTGCAGAGGATATAAATGTGTGATCAGGGGCAAAAATAGTGGTTTATTCATGGTACAGTAAGTTGTTGAGTTGGGCTAAGTCTGAACCAAGGATAGGCAGAGGTGAGTCTAGAATGAATGAATATAAATGAATGAGGTCTTTAATTCCAGGCAAAGTGTTATTATGGAGAGGAAGTGAAGTTATAGCAAACAGATGAGTTCAGCTGGAGAGTTAATGAGGTCTAACTTGAGTGGGTCTTTAACCAGGAAAAGGGAATATTGCAAACGACTTTGAGGAAGTATGAATTACCAGATGAGGCCATGATTATGTGAAAGGAGCAAGGAAGCCATGGTAGGAAGTCTTGAACTTACAAATTAAAGTTGCAAAGAGAGTCTCTCTAATATCTATAAAAGAGAGGGGCTATTTTTTCCCCTGACATATAAGTTCCTCTTATATTTCAAGCTGAATCCATTTTGCCATTTTAGAAACGATTGAATGGTTTTCTAAAATTTATGCTGAATGTGTTGACTGTATCAATAGATGTGCCCTCCCCTCCATCACCCCCCTTTTTTATATTTTTATTTATTTCAGAGAGGAAGGGAAAGGGAGAGAGATAGAAACACCAATGGTGATAATCATTGATCAGATGCCTCCTGCATGCCCCCCACTGGGGATCAAGCCCACAACCTTGGCATGTGCCCTGACTGGGAATCCAACAGTGACTTCCTGGCTCATGGGTCAATGCTCAATCACTAAACCACGCCTGCCAGGTTCCTACCACCCTTTTTAAAGCAACTGATTCAAAACTTTGCAAACTAAACTCTCAGAAAATTTAAACAGATTAGAAAATTATAATTCTAATGTATTTATTTATAGAATTAAGGGATTTAAACCCTCTGTACCTTGAAATGGTAACTGTGTTTTATTTTTATTAGGTTCTTGTTTATGCTTCAAGTGTTTATTTTACATATCAAGCAAATGCAAATAATTTCACACATACACATGACATACATACATTATTCTTAAAAAAAATTAGCACCATATGCACAATATCCTGTATTTTATTTGTTTGGATTTTTTTCCTACTTAACAGCTTTGGAATACTTCTATGTCAGAACATGGAAGCTTTAGATTTCCTACTGAGACACATTATTGAGTTATCTCATTGATTATAATTGTCATTCAGTTAATTCTCTCAGAAGCTCCAGTTAAATCACCTAAAGTATTAAATCACTTACCTTAGTAATAAATTTACCTCCTCTTTGCCAGTTCTTATATTTTTTATTCCTTTCTTTTGTATAATTCTGTTGGCTCATGCCTCTAACATTATAAAACAATAGTCATGCAACATAATGGACTACTTATAGTTTTGCCCATTAAAAATGGCTTTTAGATTGAAAGATGTTCTAATGTTGTTTATATTTCTCAGTCAGCTATTCCATTATTCTATCAACAACTAATTACATTTCTTAACAGTGCGAAAAGTGATTAATAGGAAAACTAAATAGCAAGCACAAGTCTTGCTGTGTAAGAAAAAGGCAGCATCCTGAGGGTAAAGGTGCTTAGGAGAAGTTGAGCTGAACAGAGTCTCTGGTTTATATTCTGGCTTCAGCTTTTCTTGCAGTTTAAGAACCCATTCTAAAAATGTCAGGAGACAAGCTTGTAGTGATCCATGGAGGGCAGGGGGTTTTCTATATGGGGGAATCCGACAGGGTTGAAGTTGAACCAATAAGGAGGAGTTGTTCTGTTGTGGTGAGTTGTGCTGTTGTTTTTTTCTTCTAAATTTGCTGTGGCCAACCTCCATCTCTTTGGAGTCAGTCAAATCTGAACACATCTATCTATAGGTAAGGTCAGACAGTGTCAGCTACTCTAGGTAGCTGGGCAGAGAGGAAAACAGAATTTTATCTACACTTGGAAAAGCCAAAGAGAGCTATGAATCTTGGCCAAGCTCATTTGAGCTCTATTTGGTTGACACTACAGGATAAAAGTGAAAGAGTTCTTGGTAGTGACAGCCTCAACACATACATCCTGTTCCAAATTGTGCTAGTTGTCTTCTACACTTGGTGTAAGTTCTTATCCTGAGGTTCTCTTTTTTAAATACTTTTACTGATTTTTAGAGAAGAGAGTAAGAGAGAAGCATCGATTGATTGCCTCCCACACACACCCCAAACTGGGGAATCGAACTGGAGACCATTTCATGCACAGGACAATGTCCAAGCAACTGAGCCACACCAGCCAGGGACTCCGATGATTCTCTTTACCAGAATCCTGGAAACTTTATTTTCCTATTTCCTGTTTTCACTCTGATCCTTCCAGGGTCCCATATCTTTCCTTTTCTTGGTTTCTCTCATATATACTGTGCCCTAAAGGAGCTTCCTGGGGGAAATAGAATATTAGAAGTAAAATTTTTATGTTTATTTTTTCTTCTGCCCTTACTTTTAAGTTTTTGGATATGGAATTCTAAGCAAAATTATTTCCTTCAGAATTTTTGAAAGTATTATTACACTGGAATAGTGTGACTATACTGTTATTATTTTATTCATTTGTTTTCAAAAAGTTTTGTATAGATGATTTCTACGACTTTTCTGTTTTCCAGTTTTCTTTTGTCATTTCTAATAAGGTGGTTTGTTTTACTTTCTTATGCACAGAAAATTTTATTGTTCTAAAAATTTCTGTGTTGAATATTCAGTTGGTTTACTTTTATTTTTATTTATTTAGCAACTTAGATTCATAGATAACCTTCCAATGACTGTTTTAATTATATCTCATAAGCTCTAATAAATAATAATTATCTTTTGTTCTCCAGGTAGAAATTTATTTTGAACTTCCTCTTTAATCAAATAGTTTGATCTACTTTAGATGATTATTTCTCCACATAGTTATCATAAATTGAAAAAGTGACAAAGTATTTTATCACTAATATATTTTATTTTATTATCATCCTATCTATTACTTTGCCCTATAAGTGATGTTAAAATAATCAAACAATCATATTTTCACTGTCAAGTTTATCCTTTATCATATAAGGGAGTCTTATTTGTCTTGCTTAGGAAATGTTTGACCTGAATTCAGCTTGCTCATTATGAAAACTATATCTTCTCCTTTCCTTTTGTTTGTAGTACCTGGAATACTATGTCATCTTCAACTGTCCACAGCCACTTGTGTTTTGTTTGTTTGTTTTAAAATATAGTTTTACTTATCTTAGAAAGGAAGTGAGAGGGAGACATAGTAACATCAACAATGAATGAGAATCACTGATCGGCTGCTTCCTGCACATTCCACACTAGGATCAAACCTGCAACCTAGGCATGTGCCCTCACCAGAAATCAAACATGGAGTCATACCAGCTGTGCCCCAATTACTTTAACAGTTTGGACTTAAAGAACAATTCTGTTTGTTATGCAGTCTAGGAGATCCCCCCCTCCCCATTTTTCTTGTCTTTATCTCCATAGTAACTAAATCTTTCCTGAAAGAGCTGTTTTTGCAAGAGATTCACATGTGGAAGGACAATTGCTGGGATTGTCTTTATGTTTCAAAGATTCAGGATTTAGGTTGTGAGTTTATTTAAACTTTATTTTTCCTCAAATAATGAATCTCAGCTATATGGTACTTTACAGAACAGACTGTCTGTGTCCAGAATGCCACAAAGAGAAAGCCTCCTGTAAGTAATTAAAATTCAAGGCAAAAATATAAACTTAGGGCTAGGTTTATGAATAATGAAAGTAGATATAAAATCTTATTTCAAAAAAATAATCTCTTTATATAAAAGCCAAGTGACCAAAATGGCAGAATGTCCAGAACAATCAGAATGACTGGTGACTATGATGTGCACTGCAGGAGCCAATCACCCTGATCCGGGCCTTGATTGCAGCCCTGGCCAGCCTGGTCCCAGATCAGATCGGCCCCCAATACCCCGATTGGGGGCAGGGCTGATCCACCAACAGCCTGTAGCCCCTTCCCTCTCCCACCCACGCCCCCTATCAGGGAAGACTGCAGGACCCCACCTGTGCATGAATTCATACACTGGGCCTCTGGTTTCAAAATATTTTTATCAAATACAATATGTTATCACTGTTTATACTTTATTTTTATGGCTGATAACAAGGTTACTTATACTAAACACAAGTATTATGTCACCTCTGCATTTCTTGTTCTTTATGTCTATATTAGTAATAATATATTCAATCTACATTATTTTGCGGAGATTTTTAAAAATCAAATCATTTTATGAGGATTATTTTAGTAAAAAATAGTTGAAATGATAAATCATATGTCCAGCTGGCCTATAAACTGCCAAAAAAGCACCAACAAAGGGCACTTGAATGTACTACAGGCATTTTTCATTAAAGCCTGTACGTCTGAGGCTCTTTTGTTGCACCAACTTGCTTGCTGTGGTTTGGAAACAAAGGGTGAAAATCCATTTTCTCTTTGCCCCCACTGTCCCTGTGCCTTTGGAAACTCAGAGCAGCACTAGGCAGCAAAAAAAAGTTGCTACAAGCTTAAGGAATAGGCAAATGAGGGCTCCTTCCACTATTCCAAGTTAGAGAGCCCTAAAACTCTCCCAGAAACTCTTACTTAGAATATACGTGAGTTGTGACTATCAAGCATTCAGACCTACAAAAGAGATCAATGTAAACCCATATAATCTAGTAAAGCTTAAAATCTTTCTTCTGATTTTAGGTCAGGAGTTGGCCAACATTTTCCATAAAAGTCCAGTTAATATATATTGTAGGCTTAGCAACTGTATGTTCTGCCACAATTCCTCCTACTATGGTCAAGTGAAAGCAACCTTAGACATTGCATAAAGGAGTAGGCTTGCCTGCGTGCCAATATACTGATTTATAGCATCAGGGGTTGCATCAGACCATAGTTAGTGACCCCTGTTTTAGGTTTAAAGAAAAACAAACCCTAATGAAATCTTTATCATGTCTCCCACCTCTGATGAATTATCTTGAGGTTGGTACTTCTTACTTTGGGGATCACTATTTTAATGATTCCTAAAAAATGAACAACATTCTACACTGCTTTCAATAGATGAGTGTGTTAATGTTCTAGTTGTTGAGGGAAAGACAGGGGTCACAAAATTGTCTTATACATCTTTCTATCAGTGAGCTAAGCAAAATTTATTTCTAATAAATTGCCTTTCACTTACTCAAGAATTGTCTCCTTCAAGATAAAAATACTTAAGAGAAAATATTTATCAAAAAAGAGTTTTACTTAGGAGCTTGACTTTTATTTTGAGTGATTATACCCTGTAAATTTTCATATCCTGCAACATTTCAAGAACACAAGAATTTATAAAGCAAGTAATATCTTTGTGCATTAGAAACAAATTAACAGACAAATACGCAGAGAGGAAATTAATTTAGCTCTATTTATTAAGGAATTTCAGATCCTGCAGCATTGAATATTGATATAGACATCAGAAAAGTAATGCTATAGCCATATCAATGTGTTCACCACTCTAGAAAAAAGTTCACTTTCTATTTAGCCATAAAGTCACACCCTTTAATTTCAAAAGCTGTTTTCATTGCAGTACCAGCAAAGGGCATTTAAAGGTACTATGGGCACTTTATATTAAAGTCTGTACATCTGAGACTCTTTTGTTGGATCCTGGTATTTTAAGGTCACCTGTTTGCCTGTGGTTTGGAAACGAAAGGTGAAAAATTCACTTTCTCTTTGCCCCCACTGTCCCTGTGCCTTTGGGAACTCAGAGAAGCATTAGGCAAAATTATTGAAGCCTTAACTCCATCCTCTCTCCCTTCTTCCCACTTCTTTGATAAAACAACACTTCTTTGTAAATGGAGCACACCTTTACAGCTTCCCTTTCCTGCCCAGTTTTATAACAATTGAAAATCCAAATTACAGCATTTCTGCTATAGTTTTAATTTAAAACAACACCCTGATCAGACACTCAAGAACAGTCACAATGTATTTCATAAAGAGTGACTCCTTTAGCCAAAGATGTGTCAACATTTTACAGATGGTATCACAGAAAACCCAAATTACCAAGAGATTCTAATAATCTGCATTTCATTAAGATCAGGCCAAGATAAATTAGGCCTCTCAATTTTGAACATATGGCATAACTTCTTGCTTGTCAGCCTTGATTTTAAAGAATCCATATGCATTTTTAAAACAAGACATACTTAAAGCAACACAATCTATTTTGATTATGACAAAAAAAACAAACAAAAAAACAATTGGATTTTAAGAGTAGCAAAAAAGAAAAGAGCAACAAAATTTCAGAAAATTTAGAAGGCAAGGAGTGGGTGGCATAGAGATTGCTCTCTTTCCTATAGGGTCATCCATATCTATCATATAGCCAGGCACAAACAAACATTACTAGGTATACCAGTTAATACTGGGTGGATTTTGTTATCAAAGAAAACATGATTATTTCAAGAGAAATATCCAAAGTGCTTTAGTCAAACTAAAGGCCTGGTGCATGATATTCATGTATGGGGGAGGGGTGTGCCCCTCAACCCAGCCTGCACCCTCTCCAATCTGGGATCCCTAAGGAATGCCCGACTGCTCCGGCAATTGGACATCCCTGTCACAATCCTGCACTGCTGACTCCCAACCACCAGCCTGACCACCTGTCTGATTGTCCCTAACCATTTCTGCCTGCCGGCCTGATCACCCCCTAACTGCTCCCCTGCCAGCCTGATCAACAGCTAACTGCTCCCCTGCCTGCCCAATTGCTGCTAACTGCCTTCCCTGCCAGCCTGGTCACCCTTAGTGCCCTCCCCTGTTAGCCTGGTCACCCCTAACTGTTCACCCTTGCAGGGCTGGTCCCTCCCAACGGCCCTCCCCTTGTTGGCCTGGTCACTTCTAACTTCCCTCCCTTGCAGGCTTGGTCCCCCCAACTTCCATCCCCTGCAGGTCGGGCCCCCACAACTGCCCTCCCTTGCAGGTTTGGTTGCTCCCAATTGCCCTCCTCTGCTGGCCAGGTCACCCCTAACTGCCCTCCCCTACAGGCCTGGTCCCCCCCAACTGCCCTCTCTTGTAGGCCTGGACCTTCCCAACTGCCTACCCTTGCTGATCTGATTGCCAGTCATCTTATGGTTGCATGTCCACATGGGTGCAGCCATCTTGTGTGTTGGAGTGGTGATCAATTTGCATATTATCTCTTTATTATATAGGATAATGTCCATCACTAGCTACACACTTCTACCATCTTCCAGGTAATTTGTGGATAATGTCCCAATAGAACTTTTCTTATGTTTTGTTTTGTTTTGTTTTGAATATATTTTATTGCTGTTTTCCAGAGAGGAAGGGAGAAGGATAGAAAATTAGAAACATTGATGAGAGAGAAACATTGATCAGCTATCTCCTGTACACCTCCTTCTGTGGATGTGTCCACAACCAAGGTACATACCCTTGACCAGAATCAAACCTGGGTCCTTTCAATCCGCAGGCTGATGCTCTATCCACTGAGCCAAACCAGTTAGGGCAGAACTTTTCTTGTTTTGAGACAAAACCAGAGACCCAGTTTTCCACTTCTTCATATGTTTTGAAGTGCTGCTCAGAAGGCGTGTGTGCCATTGATCTAAACAATTGGTAATCTGAAGAAGCAAGGTCTGGTGAATATAGCGTGTGGGTTAATACTTCCCATACAAAATCTTTCAATGTGTCTTTAACTGGTTTTGAAGTGTGTGATGGTGCATCATCATGAAGTAAAAGTACTTTGCCATGTCTATGTCTTCTGGCACATTCTGGTCATTTCATAATCAAAATGTGGTTCAAATTGATTATAGTATTTGTTGTCAGTAGTGATCAGTATTAACAGCTTCACCTGGTTTTAGAAGCTCATAATACACCATACCTTCCTGATCTCACCAAACACAGAGCATTGTCTTCTTTCTGAAGTGATTTGGCCTTGCAGTCGATGTTGATGGTTGACCTGGATCAACCCATGATTTTATGCATTTGGGATTCTCAAAATAATCCACTTTTCATCGCCGGTCACAATTCAATGCAAAAATAGACTTTCTTTCATGCCATTGAAGAAACATTTTACTGATGACTTTTTGGTTTTCCATTTGTCTTTCATTCAGATGATGTGGTACCCATTTTCCTTTCTTTATAATCTTTCCCATTGCTTATAAATGATCAGAAATTGTTTGCTAAGCAATATTTAATCTTTCTGCAAGTTGTTTTTGAGTTTGGCATGCATCTTCATCCAATAATGCTTATAATTGTTGGTCTTCAAACTTTTCTGGTTGACCTAGATAATCTTTGTCTTTCTCATCTAAATTGTCACTTTTAAAGCATTTAAACCAGTATTCACAAATATCTTGAGATAGAGCATGTTCACCATAAGCTTCCTGAAGTATATGATAATTTTTTCTTCAAAATAAAGTAATGAATTAAAACTTCCCACAAATGCTTTTTTTTATATGAAATTTCACATTTTTAAGCATAAAAATATCTATGATGTTAACACCTTCAGCAAATTTGACTATGAAGTTTTGAAGCTTGCTGTCAATACAACAAAATCACATACATATCAAATCACACATATATATATCAACATATGTGTAACTCCATCTATTGAAAAAAAAATCCGCATTATTAACTGGTACACCTAGTGAATGCTTAAATGCTAAGAATAGAGGGAAAGGAAGTGAATGTGGAGAGAAGCAGTGATATTACCTACCAGGAAGCCACAGCATTACTTATCACTTCGAGGACCACATGCCAGGAAATATTTTCCAGCTCTCACAACCCCATGGCCCTGTGCTCTGTGGTCCTTCCACCAGGCCAGGCAGTTAAATGCCATAATCATGTCTCAGGTGAGGATTTCTGATGGTGGCAGCTAAGGCAGAATTTCAAAGCAAATGAAAGAGTCTTTTTTTAATTTTTTGCTTCAAAATTGATTTGGGAAACCCATGACATGGGTAATACTGTATTGGGGGGGGGGGAGAGCTTTTCAAAAGAACACATAATTAATCAGAGTGAGAATATGAAAAGTGTGTTTAGACTGAGAGGAAAAGATGAGGGAGAAGAGATGGAGGTGGTAGGGAGAAGCAAAGAGATTACAAGTCCTAATAAGTGACTGAGAAAGGTCACACTATGTTCCACCATCACAATTGGGCTGGGTCCTGGCATGCAGCTGGTGGTGGTTAAACTAACCCCTGATAAACTAGGGGAATTCAAGATTTAAAAAGACATGTATGTTGAGTTCACAAGTAAAACTGGAAGAAATGACAAGATCCAAAATTTTCCTATTGTCTAATCTGCTATGGAACCCACAAAATAGAAATGGGTGTTGGGTGTATCAAGGGAGTAAAAGTAGCCCTATGAGAGGTCATTTTGAGAGTAAAGGCAGATTTTGGAAACTGGCTGGATTTTAAAACAGTAAGAGATTCTTTGATCATAAGAACTATCCTATTTTACAAAATAGTAGAAAATTTCCAAGTATAATAAGTTTCTTTAAAAAAAAAAACTAAAAAAAAACCAAAAAAACTTGTTACTTGACTGATATCTGCAAATGTCAGACATACTGTGAGGAACTAGCATCTTTTTATTAAAACAGAAAATTAAACTATTGTGCTCTTCTTGACTTGGATGCCCTGCACTAACTCCTCTGTCTTTGCTAGGACTGCTAGGACTAGACAATGATTTTATTCTTTTGGGGTAACATTTTCAAGCTAAGATACTCTGCAACTAAATGTGAGCTAATTTCTACATGACCAATTCTAAAAAACACAGATGTCTTTAAATATTTTGTTTTGTAAAAACACACTTTTACTATTTTGAAATTTTGAGCAGGTTGTGTACATACAGATAGGTTTTATATTACACTGGAGACCTGGTGCACAAATTCATGCACCAATGGGGTTCCTTAGCCTGGTCTGCGGGATTAGGTGGAAACCAGCTCTCCGACATCCCCTAAAGGGTCCCGGATTGCGAAGGAGTGCAGGCCAGGCCAAAGGATTGCACCAGTGCAAGATCAGGGGCAGGGAGGGACATGGGAGGTTGGCCAGACAGGGAGGGACCACAGAAGGGCTCCAAGGTGTGTCCAGCTCATCTAAGTCCCTGTTAGCCAGATGCCAGCAGTAAGCTAACCTATGGGTTGGAGCATAGGTCAATGCACAACATAACAACTGGTTGACTGGTTGACTGTCTGCCCCCTGGTGGTCAGTGCATGTCATAGCAAGTGGTTGAGCAGCCTTAGCATATCACTAGTATATTATCAATATACTTTGATTGATTGAATGGATGATCAGACACTTAGCATATTAGGCTTTTTTTTTAATTTATTTTTTTATTGATTTTGTACAGAGAGGAAGGGAGAGAGATAGAGAGTTAGAAACATCGATGAGAGAGAGTCATCTATCAGCTGCCTCTTGCACACTGCCTACTGGGGATATGCCCGCAACCAAGGTACATGCCCTTGACAGGAATCGAACCCGGGACCCTTCAGTCCCCAAGCCGACGCTCTGTCATTGAGCCAAACCGGTCTCGGCCATATTAGGCTTTTATTATATAGAATCATTACAAGCTTCAAGTTACTGAAGTTGTATACTTAGGTGCATTAAGTGCAGCATCCATATTTTCATGTTAATGAAGTGTTATAATTTTAAGGAAAAATGATCTTACAGTCTTTAATATCCTGGGGTTTTATTTGATTGCATCTATTATTGTCTTCACAAGGAATGTGAGTGAATGAGTTGATGTTCTGCAACTCCATTATGTTTCCTATGCAGAGGCTGTTACCCAGTCTAACATCACTTCCCAGAGAGAGACAGAAAGCAAACATCCTTTTCAAAGTTTATTATCCTAAAGTCCTTTGTGTCTTGTGCACTTGAACATTGCAGAAATGGGAAATCCTGAAAAGCAGTAAAGATTTGCAAAGGAATATTCACTTTCATATAAAAAAAAAAGCATCTTTTTTAAAATTTTAGGTTGTCTACTTAACCTTCCTATTGAGGATATTTGTAACAAAAATAGTTGTCAAATTTGCCAGTGCAGAAAGCAAACAACAAAGAATAATTTAAGTAGCATATACAAGGACACTTAAAAAGTCTATTAAATATGTGTTATTTTACATAGACAGACACATATATTTAATTTTGAGAATATCTCTCCTCCCACAGTTTTAATTTAAGAAAGAGTAAGGCAAAGATATTCAAAGGGAAATGGTGGTCATATACTATACTAATGATTTCTCAATGTTCTATAAAAAGTAAGTAAATAGAAAGTGATTTTTAAGGAAAAAAGTCAAAATAAAAAAAGCTTCATTACCCGAAACTGCTCAGTCCAGAAAGAAAAAGAAATCATAGTAAACTATATGGGGATGAGTATTTTTGTCCTGATTTTGATTTAAACAGTAGATTAAGACTTTCCATCTCTACAAATTTATGCCTTAAATAGTCTCTGCAATTTTTTTTTGATCATGCAAGGGTGTTAAATATTAAGAGGGCTTCAATAATATTTAAATGCATAAACACAGAATTTCAGGGTAAGAAGGCACCTTCAAAAGTGCTTATCCAATGTCCAATGCCCTCATTTTGCAGTTATATAATAAAGTCCAGTGTCAGGAATGACTTAATCCAACACCGTGCATATTAAGAATTTTGATACTGCCTGTCTGACTTTTAAAAATGTCTCTTTTGCCAAAACTGGTTTGGCTCAGTAGATAGAACTTCGGCCTGCGGACTGAAGGGTCCCAGGTTTGATTCCAGTCAAGGGCATGTACCTTGGTTGTAGGCACATCCCCGATGGAGGGTGTGCAGAAGGCGACTGATTAATGTTTCTCTCATCAATGTTTCTGGCTCTCTATCTCTCTCCCTTCCTCTCTGTAAGAAATCAATAAAATATATTTTTTAAAACAAACAAACAAACAAATAAATAAATGTCTCTTTTAGGTGACTGCCCAGACAACAACTAAGGAAATACAATAAGAAAAGAGAAAGTCTAGAAAGATGGAAAAGCCACAATTTTGCAGAAATATCCAGAGTCAGTGAAAATGTATGTCCTTTATCAAACAGGGCTATCATTATGAGTCGAGGATACATGGAATGTGGGAAATTCTATAAATGCAGGCCTACTTACCTCCTCAGTGTAAATCAAATAGGAAAAAAGTTTTTAATTAAAACACACAAAAAGAAGGTACCTAATCAATGCTGGTTTAACTCAAATGCCCCTGGCAGCAATGGTATTGAGCGTCATTAGTCATAGTATTCGTGGAGCTGAAAGGCAGACAGAAGCTGGTCTAGTCCAGGGGAGGGAGGGTATTCTATTGACATTTTGAGTGGGATAATTTGGTAGGAGGAGGGGGGAGATTGTTCTGTGCATTGTAGGATGTTTGGCAACCTCCCTGGCCTCTTACTCACTCAATACCTGTAGCACCCACCTTCCCAGTCATGACAACTACAATGTCTGGGCCAAAGTCACCCTGATTGACTTCAGTCTAATCCCCCTCCTTTAATCATTGAAGTTCAGGTTTCACTAATGCACTGGGTAGAGCTAGTTAATCACACAGTCTCAACTGGAACCACATTACAGGGCTCTTTATGTAAAACCAAGCTGCCCTAGTTTCCCGTTGGTTCAATTTCACATCAAAATGAATAAGGTCACTTCTAGATCCTCCCTGAATGCAGGCTCTAAAATGGGCAAATGAAAATAGCCAGACCCTACAATACCCTGTAAAGGGTCAGTCCTTTGACTAAATGGAATTCATGAGAGCCTAATGCTTTCTGGAAACTGATAAGCCAAAGATTCAGAAAAACACCTCTATTTTTCTGAACTTACCCAATGAAGTAAATATAATATATACTTACTTTTATTTGAGCAGATACATTTGCTAAGATTCAAAACTCTACTAGATAAAGATAACTGACAATCCAATCCCTGGTAATTTATTTTCTTACCAGATGTAGTTTTATATTTATAAGGGAAAGTAAGTTTAAAATAAAAAAAAAAAACGTTGACGATCTAAAGGTCCATAAGACAAATCAATAGTTGGATGGCTGGCCTACAATAAATTAAATTGCACTTAGGATGTCAGTATTTGGAGATTAGAACATTATTTTGAAAAACTCTAAAAACCTATAGCTCTCCTGTCTCTAAGGAATCACTGATTTTAAATTTACAAATTTACTACAGAGCATTCTTTCCATGTAGCCTTTGAAATAAAAAATTTAAAAAAATACATCCTTTAATTTTGTTTTCTCTTTTTCCATATAGTGTTTATTTTAAAAGACTTGCCGGGAACCAATTCCAACATCATAATTACAAGGGTTTCATCAAAAGATTGGTAAAGCTTGGAGGGCTCAACAAGGGCTGAGCCACCAATGTACCGTATTTTTCGGACCATAAGACGCACTTTTTTCCCCCCAGAAGTGGGGGGGGGAAAGTCCCTGCGTCTTATGGTCCAAATATAGCCTACACATATACTTTAAAAAAAAAGTTTTTTTTTCTTGCCCGGCTCTGTGTGGTCTCTGTGTGCTTGCCTGGCTCTAAAATGGTTCTAAATGCTGCTGTTTACTTTACAGGGTTGATTACATGTGTTTATGACTGTGATGTTGGGTTTTAATGCACATAAAATATTTTAGGACACTATTTGTTTCAGAATTTTTTTTTTTCATTTCCCTTCTCTAAAAACTGGTGCGTCTTATGATCCGAAGCATCTTATGGTCCTAAAAATACGGTAGTTTACCTGTTGGAATGGCTAAATGTCACTTTCCCCAACCCTAATAGGATTATTGCTTGCTGCCAGACAGCTTAGGCCGCAGGGGTCTTCAAACTACGGCCCGCGGGCCACATGCGGCCCGCAGAGGAGTCTGATCCGGCCCGCCAGGTTTTTTGGGCAGTGAGCGCAGCCGAGGTGTTACAGTAGGAATTAGTAGTTCATATAGTCCGGCCCTCCAGCTCTCTGAGGGACCGTGATCTGGCCCCCACTTTAAAAAGTTTGAGGACCCCTGGTAGGGCATCTTAAATCTGCATGTGATTGCCTCCTGTTGACCTAACACCTGAACAGCTGTAGGCTATTCTCCAATCTGACAGTGCTTCTATAAACCCTACCCTTTGAAACCCTACCCTTTGAAGTGTATTTCTACACCTTGCCTTAGGACAAATTGTGTTAATAAAAAGAACAGGTCCATAGTCAAGGGGTAGTCTTTAGCTCCTATAGCTGAAGCTCCTTTGACCCCCAAATGCCTTTCCAAACTATATTTTATCTTTGAACTCCTTATTGAATCTACACATATCCTTTCTCTAGATTGCTGAACCCTTTGTAATGCTGGGACAAGAACCTCAGTGTTAAATAATGGACACCTACCCAGGGGCCCCAATAGAGACTGAATTTACGAGCTTCATTTCAGTTTTCTATAGGTTTGGTTTTTCAAGCTGACTTTATTTTAAGGAAATTCAAACAGAGTTTATTGACCAGTTTTAGCTCTCCACCTCATTCTCTCATTCTTCTGATTGCTCTTCTCATTTGGATATATTTTCTCTGCCTGAATATCCTACTTTAAGTTATTTTATCTTGGATCAAAGAGAGAAAGAGAAATTCCTAATTCTCCTAAAAAAAACTCATCTTCAGACTTATATGACTAGATGTGACCTTTATATCTGTCATCATTCAAAAGTCTGATTTCACTCACACTTTAAAATATGTAATCTCTCCAAATGATTAGAGATTATAATGTGTTCCAAACACATCAATCATAGCCCATATATTCAAATAATACATCCAATTTTTAATATATCCTCCTCTATGTACTATTCTACCTTGATTCCACTCATGAGCCAAAGAAAGTGCTCAGTAGATAAAATGAAATGACAAGCTCTTCACTCTGACTGCATTGCCTATGGATACTTAATAACTATTCTTCAAATAACTGAAAGGCAGTTGTGGAATTGAAACTGCATAGTCAGGGAGGAAAAATTGTAGACAGCGTCCTGGGAGAGAGACATTAGTTTTACCTAAATTGTCTTATAATAATTAGAGGCCCAGTGCACGATTGAAATGTACATGAGGTCACCTGAACAAAACTAGGGCCCATATTGCATGGAGCTTGTGCTCCACAGGAACCTGCCTGATCGAGGGAGGGTTGGGGTCACTCACTTCAGGAAGGCTCGATTTAAATGAAGCTTCTGTTTAGATAGGCACCAGCTAAGCCTTTGATGTTTTTGGAGGGTTTATCATCCCTTCTGGCTGTTTCCTTGGAAACCACAAACTCAGGGTAGCAGTGGAATGCTACATCTCCTTATCTGAAACTCTGCTTCTCTGGCACTTTGGGAGGCCAGGACCTGTGCCTAGTTTACAGTGTCCCCCAGTTCCCCTGCCTGTGTCCCCTCCGGGGCCACCTGAGTCACCACACTGCCTCCGGCAGGCCCCCCGTCTCTGACTCCATGGTCTGCTCTGGGCCTCACCTGTGTGCACAACCTCCTCCTGTCCATTTGTGACCTATTATAGCATACCAGTCTAATTTGCATATATATATATATATATATATATATATATATATATATATATATATATATATGAGGCCCAGTGCATCAAATTCATGCTCTTGGCTCTTGGGGTGTGTCCCTCAGTCCAACCTGCACCCTCTCTAATCTGGGACTCCTCAGGGGATGTCCAATTGCCTTTCACAATCCGAGACTGCTGGCTCCCAACTGCTTCTGCCTGCCAACCTTATCACCCCCTAACCGCTCCCCTGCTAGCCTGATCTACACCTAACTGCTCCCCTGCCAACCTGATCATCCCCAACTGCCCTCCCCTGACAGCCCAGTCATCCCCAAATGCCCTTCCCTGCATATTCCCTCTTTATTAGATGGGGCTTTTTCTTTAACATATTGGACAGCCAAAACTGGTTTGGCTCAGTAGATGGAGTGTCAGCCTGCAGACTCAAGGGTCCCAGGTTCCATTCTGGTCCAGGGTTGGGGGCACATACTGAGTGGGGAGTGTGCAGAAGGCAGCTGATCGATGTTTCTCTCTCATAGATGTTTATAGCTCTCTATCTCTTTCCCTTCCTTCCTATAAAAAAAAAACAATAAAATATATTACATAAAAAAAAAAACATATTGGACAGTGTACTGCCGTGATCTTGACAAACCAGTAAAAATGTAAACCCAAACTAAAAGTGTCATAAAATAAACTCCTTAACCAGGAATTTCATGAGACCTTGGAAAGGTGATATGGTGTGGTTATTTCTTCCTTTTCTCCTTCTCTTTCTTTTTCTTGATGTTTCATCTTTCGTCCTTTCTTTCTTTTCTCCTTTTATTCCTTTTCTGTCCTTTCTTTCTCTTAACTTTTCCATTGGTAGAATTGTCAGTACTTGAATCTGTGTCACTTCCAAAAAATGAAGAAGATTATGTATATTGGGATTGGTGGTGTTTCTGGTTTTGCTCTTTTCCCGGTTTGTCATTTCTGCCGGCCCCGGCATCTTCAGGACTTGTGCGTGGGCGTTTCTTATTCATGTCTATAAAACCGCCCTGCCTTGGTGAAAACTGTAGGGGGAAAGGCCTTCCTGGGTAGGCTCAAGCCCTGCCCGAAGTGCTGATGAACCAGAGCAGGGAGCCCTTTGCGGTTTGTAAAGATTTTTTGGTGAAAAACCCATTTACCTCCCTAACCTGGTCAGAAGTTTCTACCCAATGGGAGAGGTTTGCTGGGCAGCATTGCCTAGATAATTATCTCCTGTCACTGAGCTTGGGGCAAGGGAAGTCCCAAGGAGGACTTCCTTCCAGTGGGGCAGGATCACTTGCCTGGTCACAGGCACTTCTGAGGCTGAGACCCTGGGGCTATAGGTGTGTGTGTGGGGGGGAGATCACTCTACTGGGGCATAGGCACTTTCCAGGCTGACACCCCAGGCTGCTGCTGGGAGGGTATTGCTGCATGGCGACACGGATGCCTCCCAGCCAAACACCCCGGGCTGCAGGTGTGTGAGTGTGGGATCACTCTGTGGGGAGTAAATTTGTTTATGTTTTTTATAAAGAGTCAGGAGGGCCTCTGGGTTAGGATATAAATAGAAGGTGATGTCAAAGGCATGTGACAATTAACATCTACGATTCTATTCACAGGCAGACCTTGACTCAAGGTTCAAGAAATTTTGGATAGATTCCAGTGAAGTAAAACATAACAATGCATTTTTTTTTATTGCTAACAAGTAAAACTGACTTTCTAATCTCTAAGTGACATTTACTTTATGTATTACTTAAAATTATTTTTACACAGCTATCTTATTTCTCTTGACATTCTGTTTTTAATATTTTTTCAGATGAAATTACTATAGAGGTTTTAATTCTATTTAAACAAGGCCTTATTTTTAAAATAGAGTATACTTTCCATGATAACTTCTAAATATGTCAATGGCCCTGTATATTAGATAAAGATATATGGTGACATCATGGGTTAAGAAAACATAGAACACATATATTGTACATAAACCTTTCAGATTGTCATTGTTTCCCAGTAGATTGGGACAGAATCAGACACTACAGTCACCAAGTATTCGTAAAGCAAACAGTGCTACAGAACTTCACCAATTATTTGAATTTCATGGTATTAGAAATATTGGATAATTCTACCTATTATGATAGAAGTGGAAAACAGATCTTTGTGTGTATGTTCATTTTAAAGCAAGTAATAATCTTTTTAAGATTCTTAAATATACATGAGGCAAGGGAAGGGGGACCAAAAAAAGTAGTTTCTCTTGGAAATGTAGATAGTGCAACAGAAAATTACAATATTTTTATTCTAATCTCTCAACCCTGATACATACACAAGGTCAAGAGAAAGCTTAAAGCCTGGAAAAGGAAGAGATGAAATTCTGTTTCAGGAGGAGATTCTATGTGATTATATCCTAGAAGAAAAAGCAAATACTGTCTCTGTAGAGCAGTTTTTTAATATATACATATAAAACTAAGAAAGTAGTTTATTGTAATGGTAAAGTATCGATTACATATACTACTTTATATTTTTTACAGTAAATTATCTATTACCTATTACATATTGAAGAAGAAAAGGAGGCAGGGAAAGAGGGAGGGTGGCAAAAGAGAAGAAAAACTCACAAGTATTTCATGACTTGAACAAACAAAAACAACGTGGTAATCAAGTTGGAGAAGTCAAATCTCTAACCTTAATCCTTCCAAAAGATATGTAATACTACAAGGAATTTCAATTCTCTCCCCCTTAAAACAATTCAACAAACCACTTAATCATTTCTAGACCTAAAAAAAAATCAAACATTTCAATCTGAAAAAATATTTCTTAATAAAATATCATTTCCTGACAAAAGACAATGAGTCATCTTGACTGAGAAACAAATGTTGAAAAAGGAGCTATTTGTGGCAAAGCCAGAGTCATTCAGAATAAAGAGCAATATTGTCAATCTCACCTTATTAAAAAAAAAAAAAAGTGAGAATTTGCCCTGTAATATTAACATGTGGGTGACATAAAGAAGTAAAATTGAAGGTCATAGTAGGAATATAATTTAATGAATCATTGGAAATCTGAAAATCACCCACACAATCCTCAAACTTTAATGTCAAGCACAGAAAGTTTGGAAAGAAGATTAGCAAGTCTTATGGCTAAGAAAAATCAGGAAAAATAAAAGAAAAACAAGTCAAAACCAGTTTGGCTGAGTGGATAGACCGTAGGCCTGTGGACTAAAAGGTCCTGAGTTCAATTCCGGTCAATGGCATGTACCTTGGTTGCGGGCACATCTCCAGTAAGGGGTGTGCAAGAGGCAGCTGATGGATGTTTCTAACACTCTATCCCTCTCTCTTCCTCTCTGTAAAAAAAATCAATAAAATATATTAAAAAAGAAAAACAAAAAAATTTCCTATATATTTACTTTTATATTCTCTGTGAAGTGGTATGGAGGAAATTTGCTAAATGGTCATTTTCACACACCAACATGTTATCTTCCTTATTGAGAATCAAGTTAGAAGTAAAGTAAAGTTTAAGAGGCATACATGCTAAGAAACATTATTTTCCTTTTTGGGGGGAGAGGAGCAACTTATATGAAAACAACAATATTTCCCTTTAATTCTGTGCCAAGCCTATTTTATACATTAACCTAGTGCTTTAAGAAGGAATGACGTATGTAATATCCTGGGTTGAATTACTAATTTATAAAGAATGAGAGAATATTTTACAGAACTGAGGTTAGCAACTATTTTTTATATTAAATTGAGTATCTTCAGTGAAGAAATCAACCTTTATCGAATTAGGTATCCATTAAGGTACCAGAAAGAAATCGATATATTTTGCAATCTCACTAGTCAGACAAAATAAAAACCATTTTGCCCCTTACAATCTTCCTTTTAATCAGTGAAATTGATTGTAGTATCAATAGAACTATGCTTCAAAGCACTTGGTAGTTTAAAATTCATATGTACAGAGTGAAGATATTTTATAACTCAATAGTACCGCAAAATGATGCAATGATGGGTTTAAAGGTAATTTCAGATAAGCATAAATTTCATTATGAAGAGTTTTTGTCAAAAAATCCATCTAATTCAGAAAGAAGCTTCCTGGCCTATGCCATTTTGATGTAAAAGCTGTTAATTAATACGTCTGAATTACTTGATTCTGCATGTGGTCTCCAGCTTGCCTTTTAGTACACAGAGGCTGTCTCCGGGCAAAATTTCAGTTCATTATCAGTTCAAAAGGTTGCCCAGTTGTACCTTCTTAAGTGACAGTAAATGCATTTCCGTCTGGTCTCATCATCTTTAGTGTCTGATGTTTTGCAACAGAGAGTTTTGAAATCATATTTTATGGCAGTGAAGCTGCTAGGGGAAATTTATTGACTTAACAATCTCATTCAACATCTGTCATGTGGAACTGTCCCCAGTACAAGGCAGATTAGTGAATGTGAGCTGCTTCAATTTGGCCCAACATTCTGGCTAAAGAATTTTCCATTACATGGGTGGGTGATATCAGCTGAGTTTGAAACCATTCAATTTACTCTGTGGTGGCAGCAGAGAACACAATAGTGACTAGAACTGAATTTGAGTACTCTCTCTTCTATTGAAGTGTTCGGATGAAAATAGCAATCTGAGATTATAAATTGTTATCACTCAATTTGTTTGCAAGCAGAACTAAGCATGTACCCTAGTGAGCTGTCTTTGGCAGCTGCCTCCATTGTAGATTCTTGTCCCAATGAGATGGTAGCTGGAGCTCAATAGAAAGAGACAAGTTGATAGCATGTGGGGTTTCTCACTGTGCACTGACCCCTTGGTTTTATCATAACTTCCTCTCTCATGCACAGTCAACGACTAAGACCAGGGAATGTTTGGAATTCACTATGAAGTGTTATGCTGGAGTTCTTTCAGTGCCAACAGTCTGCAGACTCCTATTACTTCCCATGTTCCACACAGAAATTGGGATACACTCAAGAATAAATTGGTTGAAAGGAAGTAATAATAAGATTAGTCTTGCCACCTTAATATTTGCAAAAGAGCTCAAATTTCCAATAAATTATCTGGAAATTCATAGGTTTATGTTGAAAATAAAAAGAGCTTTGCTGAAACCAGTTTGGCTCAGTGGATAGAGCGTCGGCCTGCGGACTCAAAGGTCCCAGGTTCGATTCCGGTCAAGGGCGTGTACCTTGGTTGCGGGCACATCCCCAGTGCGGGGTGTGCAAGAGGCAGCTGATGGATGATTCTCTCTCATCGATGTTTCTAACTCTCTATCCCTCTCTCTTCCTCTCTGTAAAAAATCAATAAAATATATATTTTAAAAAAGAAAATAAACAGAGCTTTAAACTTGCTACATAGTCAGGAAAAGCAAAGCAAAGAAATGGCAAGAATTTCCTACACTTGAAAAACAGAATTTATCATTTCAGAGGACAGCAAATTGTGATAAATTATAGGTAGATAAAATTGATATTCTACAGCCGAAACCGGTTTGGCTCAGTGGATAGAGCGTTGGCCTGTGGACTGAAAGGTCCCGGGTTCGATTCCGGTCAAGGACACATCCCCATTAGGGGGTGTGCAAGAGGCAGCTGATCGATGATTATCTCTCATCGATGTTTCTAACTGTCTATCTCTCTATCCCTCTCTCTTCCTCTCCGTAAAATATCAATAAAAAATATATTTAAAAAAAGATAAGATTTTAAAAAAATTGATATTCTACAAAGAATTTTGTTTAAATTAAAATGCATCAATGTGAAATTATAATACAAGAGGAAAATTTTTATATTATAGCATTAGATCATATTTTGATAACTGTAAGTTACATGTATCATATGTGAAATTTATTTTTTAACTATTGGCATTTTTGTCATATAAGAATATATTACTTATAAACCTTTTCTCATGATTCTATACTATTTAATCTCTAAAATGTAGTGACATGCAAGCAATAGATATTTAATAACTGTTTTGTTGATAATGGAAATATGCTTTTTTAAAAGGAATTTCCATTTCTGTTATATGTGCAATTAGTTAAAACAAGCTGTATTTAATTTAAATTGAGAACTATATTGTATTCCATTAAATACAATTTCCTCTAATTATAATTTTCAATATTATGAGTGCTTTCTAATTTTTTTAATTTATTAAAATCATGTCACAAAATATATATAAATAAACAGAAAATATTTTCTTCCCTGCTTCATAAAAAAACATTATAGTTGAGCATGAGCAAGTATTTATGTTGAACTTTTTCAAGGTTATGTATGAACTTCAGATTAGTCAGAGTTAATATTAGATTTTAAGTAACCCAAATTTTAGAATTTGAAGTACCCTTTAAAGTACTTGATCCAAATGCCTGATCTTGTACATTAAGAAACTGCAGCCTAGAGAGAGGAAACAACTTGCTAAGGGTTATAAAGCCAATATGCGGCTTACATTTCATAAGTATAGATATAACTTATATTTTCAAGGACAAGGAAGTTATCATTTTCAAACTAAAACTTAAAAATAGTATATAACCTTATTGATAAGACTATTTTATTATAGATTTTCCAATGTGGTGATCTTACAAATAAATATCTAAAGTTACCTTTGAATTAATTTGTGAAGTTTTATATTATATGAATGTTTATTTTTACATTTTTCCCAATATCTAAAATACACTATTGACAACCTTCCATTACACTTCCTCCAAAATATAGGATATACTAGAAGAAGACAGTATATCTTTTTAACACACATACACAGACAAAAAAACATGAATGAACAGCAAAGCTTAAATAACTTGATAACCTATCTTCTAATTTGTATTGCTCAATCTAGGGGATTATATCATTTCTATGTTAATATGAGAACAATAGATCTTTTTTCAATGTACTAATAAACCATATCTAATATAGTACATCTCTTCAAAAGAAAACAGTACTTTAGAAATAAGAATACAACACCTATCTGATGCATCCAACCAGTGATTTCTATGATTTCTTTATAGAGAGTAATGTCTTGAATAATATCGTAAGTAATAGAAAAAAAATTTAAAAACACAACATTGAAATACTTCAAAGTATTATTCTGAAAATTGAAAACATATAAGAATTTATTTTTATCATGCAAAAATTGACCTATTTTATTACTAAGGATATTACATTAAATGGACATTTTCTTGCACATACTATATTTGTATAACTATAAATGATATACAGCCACTTATCAAAATATAAAAGAATTTCTTATATGTTTACTCACCTGTTCAGAAAAGAGGTCATTGTTATCTTCCAGGTATTTACTGAAAGGGTTGGGTTCATAAACTTCCTCCTCTTCTTTCAATAATATTTTGGATTTTACAGGTACCGGGCGAATTACTCCAGGTTTAGTCTTCATGAGCATCAAATAATGTTTAAATAGAAAAATAAACACCATTAAAATAAATATGTGTATTATTAAGTCACTCAAATGTTTTCTCAAAATTTATAATTTTTTAAATTTAAAAATAATTTTTTCAAATACAGAAAAACAGCTAGAAATTAAATGATTTTAATTAAGGCAACTTTAGTTTTCAGTTAACTGTCACAGCGATCAACTCAAAGATTCACTGTCATGATGTTCAGAATGCAAAATCTTCATTTATCTGACCAAACATGTTCTTTATTCCCTTGCCAGTGAATTCAGTTAGTAACCCTTCACATGACAAATAATTATTGAGAGCGTCCTTGGTGCTAGGCAGCATTCTCATTCTGGGCACAGTATATACAGAGGAATTAGGCACATTCGTCAAGCCCATAACAACTTTTCATTTCTGGAAACTACACTCCCTTCATGTCCCCAAATCCACAGAGCTCAGCCTCTAGAAACCATGTTCCTATTGTGTATGATGAAACCATGTGTGGCCTTCTGACCAAAGTCAGTGGACAGTGGGTAACAAATAGCTATTCTCTCCGAAGAATGTGGAATAGGCATTTAAACAGCTCTGTGGTTACTCTGGGAGGTTGAAATTATAATATGTCAATTTAAGGGAAAGCCCTAATCTGTATAAAAACAGATATAATTTAGATCAAGAAAGATAAATCAAAGTGCATAAAGAGGGGGCCCAGAGAGCAGAGGCATTTGAGGGCCTTCCAGAATAAATTCTGAAATATTCCTAGGGCCCAGCTGCATTTCTTGTCCTGAGCTCCCCAAAGAGTTTTCCCTTCTTTTACACTAGACTCTCCCCTCCCCCCCCCTTTTTTTTTTCTCCAAAGTCCTTTACTTCTGTAATTTGCCTTTAAAAAGTTGTAGCTAATAGATAAATCATTCAAGATTCATAAACTTGTACCCAATGTCAGTTTGATGGAAGAGGGAGAGAGAGAAATGTAGTTTTGGGCAATTTCAAAATGATGTTTCCCAAATACCAAAATCTTGTTACAGTGTAAAATGTCACAAAATGATTGATAAGTGTGCAAAACCATCCCAAGCAATAATTCAATAAAAAGTTGTGACTCTTTCTGTTTAAGCATTTTGCTGTAATTCTTCTTCTCCACCCCATTTCCTTTAGGAAAACAGTAAATTAGCTCTCCTCAGTCAATGCTGATGCTCACAAGTTAAGCCTTCAGGGACTACATCTATCTCTCTGCTCTATAAACTGCCTGAAATATTTTGAGTCTTGAATAAATGTCGTTCTACAATCCTTTCTTAAATCGATATTTTCTCAGTCGTCTTTTATATATATACCACTTGGGAAATACAAATTGAGAAAATTCTCTTTCTCTCTCTCTCTCTCTCTCTCTCTCTCTCTCTCTCTCTCTCTCTCTCTCTCTCTCTCTCTCCCTCTCCCTCTCCCTCTCCCTCTCCCTCTCCCTCTCCCTCCCCCCCCTCTCTCTCTCTCAGAAATATCTCCCACTTAAGAAACTCTAATTTATCTCAAGTGGGGAAATGAGCAAGTAACATTCAATTATGCATGAAGTCACACAACTGAGTGTGATATGAGAGGAATATCCCTCCAATAAACAATAGAAAAACACAGCCCAGGCAGTTTCCAATTTCTATAGCCACCTGTCATAAGGGAGACGCCATGTCTGAGTCATGATCCTAAATTGTCCAGATTTCCTTTCTCTCTTTTCCGCTTGTCTTCCTATTTCATTCCTCCTTCCTCCAACTCTATTCCTGTGCCTCTTCCTTATCTCCTGATCTTTCATGATGTAGAAAATCCACAACAATATCCATACTTAGGGCCTACTAAAACCAACAAGGAGCTTTACTAGTAAAAGCTACACTTGATGGCAGTATGCAGAAAGATGAGAGCAAAGAGAATAAATCTGACCAGGAGCACTTGATATGCTAAAAGAATGTCTCAGTCAGAAAACATGACCACTGGTCCCTGTATAACTAGCAGGCAGATATTTTGGGTGATCCTGGCCTGGAACCTTTCACTCACATCATCTCTCTTGGGATCATCATCCTCCAGGGTGAGACCAGAGAAGGGCTCTTCTGGTTAGTTGGATATTAAGTATCTCAGTATCAGAATCAATTACCAATGCTTCATCTTGTTTTTTATATCAGCCCTCATCCTCCTTAGTTCCTATAAATTTCCTGGATTTCATGGTTGTCTTACAATTTGATAATGATTCTATTCCGATTTCTTCTACTTTACCAGATTTACCACATGCTCTCCTCTTGAACTCTGCCCAAAAACTTGTTTTGCCTGAAGTCTCAGTTTTACTCATTCTACTTTGCTTACTTGGTTTTGATATGGTTGCCCTGAATCTTAGATTATACTTATCACCTCTTTTTTTAGACTTAATTTTACTCCTGCACTATAACTTGTTGCCACTCAGTAGTCAGTATTTCAAGGACATGAAATTAGAAACACCAATCAGAAAGGATATATGCATCCCTGTTTGTAGTGGGACAATTCACCATAGCTCAGATTTGAAAATAGCCTAACTGCCCATCAGCAGATGAGTGGATTAGAAAACTGTAGTACTCTATACAATGGAATACTATGCTGCTATACAAATGAAGGAACTCCTACCATTTGCAACAGCATGGATGGACCTTGAGACCATTATGCTCAGCAAAATAATTCAGTCAGAGAAAAATAAATATCACATGATCTCACTCATTTGTGGAATATAATGAACAAGATAAACTGATGAGAAAAAAAAACAGATCCAGATCCAGAGAAACATCCATGAGACAGTCAAACCTAAGAGGGAAGGCAGGGGATGGTGGGAGTTAGGGGGAGAGATCAACCAAAGGACTTATATACCTGCATATAAGCATAACCAATGGACACAGACATTAAGGGAGTGAGGGCATGAGTGGGTGGGGGAGGGCAATGGAGAGATAAGGACACCTTCTAGTATGTAATACCTTAATCAATAAAGAAAAAAAAAGTGAGAAGTTAAGGCCAGATAACACTTCTTTAGGGAGTTTAACCTTCTCAATTAAAAAAAAATTGCCCCCTGTTTATGGTAATAAATAATAAAACTAGAAACGAAAAGATAATACTATCATCTTTTTTTGAGAATTCAAAAGTAAAGTGGAACTCAAGAGATCATATCTAACTCTATTGGAAGTCTTGAGGGAGAAGAGAAAAAGTTCAAGAGCTAGAGTACATGGAATCCCTAGGGCCTGTGGGCAGGTTTTAATGGCCTGTTAGGCACTGATTTGAGTCTGCTATTCATTTCTGTTTATAACTCATCAAGAATACACTTATACTTCAACATTGCTACTCAGGCCACTATAAAAAGAGATTGTTTCTGCTCTGTTCAACTTGTACTTATAATTCTATGACAACAAGTTGGTGCTGCCTCTGGCTAGAGAACAAAGTAGAAAATTAACTGCCAGTATTGACCTAGAAAGTCCATTGCTAATATTTTTAAATAATGGCTTCTTAGAGCATCATCTTTCCTAAATTAGTAACTTTAACTAGTACTAAAGTTTATAATTGCTTTTGACTATAGTAGCAAGCTCTGAGGTGATTGTAGTGAGGGAACAAAAGAATTAAAAATAGGATCCCAATTTTTAAGGGCTTATTTTTGTCCTTGTGGTGAAATATGATGTGTAATAAAACACAGAAAATAGAAAATTCTGTGAGCCTGGCTAGGAATTCAACCAATTCAATAGATCCAAAAAGTTTCTGAAAGTGCCACCATTGTTTCTTTTACCATCTGCTTCAGGCTCGTCTTTATTTTTTGGTGTTATTTATATTTTTAAGAGTTACTGTGGCAACAAGCTCATAGAAACCAAGACACATTCTACCAGTCAAGATTGTTGACAAAAACATTCTCCAAGTTGATTTACTCATTCAAATAATAAATATTTATTAGCTTTAACTATTTTTAAATAAACAATATTATATGCTTGAAGCAAATTCTTAAATTTTTGGTTAAGAACTATCTCAATTTTTAAAACACTACATCTTAAGACTTGGCAGGGGAAGGGGTAACAAAAGATAGAAACAGATTTGATACCACCCATTAGCCACGGGATTGTTGACATGGCATTATAGATATCTATACTTCAGTTTTTTTCATCAGAATAATGAAAATAATAATTTTGGCCATATTAAATGATGTGAAAATCTAATGAGATAATATATTTGACAGAACTTTATAAAGAAAAAAAAAACAGCATAAAAGGAATTTGAAAGAAAATTATTTTTCTGTCTTCACATTTATAATACAGTGTTAATGCTAAATGACTATCCCTAATCGTATCTATCTGATGTGGTGATCTTTTTCCCATAAAAACCCCCCACATAATTACTATGGTAGTTGTACAAAAATAAACATACATAAAATTTCAATAATTATAAGCCATATCCCATGGCTTAAGAAACATTTTGTAGAATGTACACAAGACAGATGGGCTGGACTGAAATATTTCAATGGTTAGAGAAAAGACAATGGCATGACTCAAACCTGAGGAGGCGTATATAATAAATGCCGTAGCATTTAAGTATGTTGTGTCAAGGAAAAACTGGTCAAGGACAAACTGCCTGTTAGCTTAAGGAAGACATCAGTCCTACACAAAAGCTTTCAGGGCCACATTTTCTGAACAACAGAGACTCAAGAGCCCTCAGAAGAATGAGTCATGAGTCACTAAAGCAGGACACATCAGCTGGCATTCAGAACTGGGAACAAAGTTTCTGCAAGTTTAAGTACTCTTCTCTACGGTGTTCCAGGAAACTGCATTTGCTTTTGCCAGTATATGGCCATGTGACTTCATTTTCAAATCTATTTTTTGTACTCTAGAGTCAGTATTCCATCATGAGTAATGATGAACATTTTTTAATGACATGGAATTTCAAAAGCAAAATCGCATTGTCATCTAAACCACACTCCCCTACGTTTCTCCAAGGAAGACTGGCACTTTCCCCATCTTGTAGAGCCCAACCTGTTTCCTTATCCAGAGAAAAGAGATCCCTTGGCCTCTGTTAATATTGTGATGACTCAGCTCAGGAATTAGGAAAGCATGTGAAGTTTCAACCTAGATTCCCCTTTTCTTGCTCTGTTTATTATCCTAGGGAAGCAGCATCTACAAGTGCAAAACCTCAACACTCTGTTGACCCTACCCAGTCTTCTCCTCTTCTGTAAGTGATCACATCTTTGCAGGCAGTTAAAAGCCTAGCTCACATAGATGTCCAATGAATGTCACACTTGCAAAGAAGCCCAGTTTCCAACTTCTTCAACCTTTTCTTATTCCCCTCCAATTATATAAAATGCACAATTCCTTTTGAAAGTCACACAGAACAAGAATGACCAAACACTGTGATCTTAGATAATCTATTTGTCTGTAAAAATGGCTAATCATACTACCTCAGAGATAATATTTTAGAGATTTTTGTGAACAATAATAACTCCTTCCATGTGAACAGGGCTACATTGACAACATCATGTGTTATGATAAGTGAACCTTAAAATAACTCCTTTATGTTGACAGAGGAATTATACCAAATTCTATTTTATAGATGGGTATTTCCAATACACTCATCTCTAAGTTTCTTTCCAGTTTTGATGTACTGTGATATTGTTTAATGGAAACAAAAATAAACTGAGGCACAGATTGATGAATTAATTTCATAAGAGCCCCCAAATTATTCTCTCTGAGCCCTCTATTAAATAATTTTGCTTCCAGAATAAAGATGAAAATATATTTTAAGAGTAAGGGTCAGGTCATTTTTTTCCCTCTCCAATGTTGAATTGGCACAGTGACCATGTAAAGATGCAAATACATTAGCCAAATTAAAAAGAAAAAATATGAAAAAGCAATATATCCTTAAAAACCCAATCCTCAAAAGCAAAATGGCTTCTGTATTAAGCTTTTGCTACCACAGTAATTTATCATTTTCATTTCAACCATTTTATTTCATTTCTCATTTAAAACAGAAGTCAAATATTGTTTTTCTGTGCTATACATACAAGTATATACATGCAAGTGTATATATATATATATATGTGTGTGTGTGTGTGTGTGTTTGTGTGTGTATATAGTTTTGTTTTTCAAAAGCATTCTTACTTAATTTATTTAAAGATTAATCCTGAATAGAATTCATGATGACAAAATATTGGAAATTCATTCATAAAATTGAATACAATTATAATTTTATTCATAAATTATATTACTTAAAAGTAAAAATATTATAAATCCTCTAAAAGCAAATGTCATATAACATCGGTCCATGCAATTATTTTTAATCTATTTTATTCTCAGGTAATCTAAATACAGGGTTAATGTCCTGAAATGAAGTCAAAGTGATTGGACTGAATAATTATATCACTGCAGGAATGTTCTTTTTTTTTTTTTTTTTTTTACATGATAAGCTTACTTGATAACAAACCCTTCACAAACCTATCTATATCTCTAGAGGATTTGGGTATTAAAATTTAATTTAAATCTTGGTTAAGAAATTCTGTGAACTCTTTAGAGAAAAAGTCTAAAGTAAATACAAAGAAATTATCATCAGTCAGTCAAAACAATGCTTTTGTATTTCCCCTAGAGAACACAATGAAAAATTTATGGAATTATTTTATTATGCAGGAAAATGTTATATATATTATATCTACAATGGGTTGTTTTTACTATGTACCATTTCTGAAGTCATTATGCATATTTGCCTCTGTGAAATAGTTTCTTAAAATATTAAGCCAAGAACTATCTCATATTTAAGTCAGTCTTATAATATATTTAGCTCCAAAATAAATATTTGTATATAACTAAATATATCTATATTTAATGATTCAATATCTAAAATCTGTATTTCTTACTCTATTGAGTATAAATATATATGTAAATATTATAAATATTATTGATTTTCAACATTACTCTCTCTCAAGAAATAAGTTTATTATTATTTGAAATATTAAAATAGTTGTGGTAATATTTCCATATCTATAGTAGAAAACTGTTCATCTTCATTACATGATTGCAGTGCTTGTTTCCATGGCAACTCCTTCACTTCACTGTGTTAGTAATGATAGACTCACAGCACTAGAAAGGCTTGAAAAGTATGTAATAGAAGGCTCTCACTGCTCAATTAGGAGTTTGAGGCACAGACCCACAGATTCATGACTTATCTACTGTTAGTCCAGCAGTTAGTGTCAAAGCAGGAAGTATAATGTAGTATTTTTAGCCCCCAACCCAGCATTATCCTATATAATAAAGAGGCGATATGCAAATTGACTGTTACACTCTCACACAAGATGGCCAACACAGATGGCTGGCAGGGGAGGGAAGTTGTGGGTGATCAAGGCCAGCAGAGGAGGGCAGTTAGGGGCAACAGGGCTGACAGGGGAGGGCAGTTTGGGGCAATCAGGCCATCAGGGGAACAGTTAGGCATCAATCAGGCTGGCAGCGGTATGGTTAGTGGGTGATCAGGCTGTCAGGCAGAAGCAGTTAGGGACAATCAGGCAGGCAGGTGAGCAGTTGGGAGCCAGTGGTCCTAGATTGTGAGAGGGATGTCCAACTGCCAGCAGTTAGACATCTCCTGAGGGGTCCCAGATTGGAAAGGGTGAAGGCTGGGCTGAGGGACATCCCCCCTAATGCAAGAATTTTGTGCACCAGGCCTCTAGTTTCAACTATATATATATTGCCTGGTGGTGCACAAAATTCAGCCTGGCCTGCACTCTTGGGGGATGTCTGATGGCTGGTTTAAGCCTGACCCCTCTCGCAATCTGAGATGCTGCATGCACTAGTGACCATTCTTTTCATACAGGTGAAAGGCATCTTGCTGCTGTATGGGCAGCTACATTTTTTTACCCTGATTATAAAAAGTAGTACATAACATGATCCTTCTGAGGCAGTAGTACCATTTCCCCATCTTATGGGTGGAAAAGCTGAACAGAGAGAAGTTAATTGGCTTTCTCACACAGTTATAATCAGGGCTGTCAGAATCAGGGCTGAAATGTGTTAACCAGAGTCCATGCATGTCATCGCTGCATAATCCTGTTTTTACAGTGTTAGAGTAGCCTTGCCAGATTTAAATTTTTAAATCTAAGAGTCTGTTCCTAATATATAGGGTAGGGTGCATAGGCCTGGCCAGCAATAGGGCCAATTCCTGGTAGCAACCAGTGGGCTGGGTGATCAGGGGACCCTGCTGGCATTTGTCTTGGCTGATAGCCTGGCACTGCCTGAAGGATATAGCTCTGCTCTCCCGATCATCACCACTGGTCAGCTCCCTCAGCTCCTTCACTGAGTATCTGCCCCCTGCTGGTCAGTGTGCATCATAGTGACTTGTAGTTCTGCCATTTGGTTAATTTGCATATTAGAGTTTTAATATAGAGAATATATAATAAAAGGATAATATACAAATTGACCCTAATGTTGGAACAACCAGGAATGACCAGTTGCTATGACATGCACTGACCACCAGGGGGCAGATGCTCAATGCAGGTGGTCAGTGTGCTCTCTGGTGGTCAGTGCGCTCCTACAGGGGGAGCTCTGATCAGCCACAGCAAGGCTGATGGCTATGAGCACAGCAGCAGTGGTGGGAGCCTCTCCTGCGTCCTTTGCAGTTTTAAGCTGACAGTTGGACAACCCCTGAGGGCTCTCAGACTGCCAGAGGGATGCCTGACTACCAACTAGGCCCAATCCTCCAGGGAGCTGGCCTAAGCTAGCAGGTGGACATCCCCTGAGGGGTTCTGGACTGCCAGAGGGTGCAGGCTGGACTGAAGGGACCCCATCCAGTGCATGAATTTTAGTGCATTGGGCCTCTAGAGTGTGTGTGTGTGTGTGTGTGTGTGTGTGTGCGCGCGCGCATGTGTGTGCGCGTGTGTGTAGCGTAATATGCTAATTAGTCCAGACAGCCAAACAATCTTCTGGACATCATTCTGGACATCCTTCTGGATGAAGCTGCTACTGTGGGGGCTGAGGCAGAGGCAGTTAGGAGAGATCAGGCAGGCAGGCAAGTGGTTAGGAGCCAGTGGTCCTAGGTTGTGAGAGGGATGTCCAACTGCTGATTTAGGTGCAATCCTGCAGGGTCTCAGACTGCAAAAGGTTGCAGGCTGGGCTGAGGGAACCACTCTCCCCACTATGCATGGATTTCATGCACTGGGCCTCTAGTATATATATTAGAGGCCCTGTGTACTAATTTGTGCACTAATGTGGTCCCTCAGCCTGACCTGTAGGATTGGTTCAAACCAGCTCTCTGACATCCTCCAAGGGGACCCAGATTGCGAGAGGGCACAGGCCAGGCTGAGGGACCCCACTGGTGCATGATCATGGCTGGGGAGGGATGCAGGAGGTTGGCCAGCTGGGGTGGGGCCATGGGGGCTCCAGGGCATGTTCAGCCTGTCTTGCTCAGTCCTGATCAGCCAGACTTCAGCAGCAAGATAACCTACTGGTCAAAGTGTCTGCCTCCTGTTGGTCAGTGCATGTCATAGCAACTGATCAACTAGTCAACTTTCTGCCCCTTGGTGGTCAGTGCATGTCACACAGTGAGCAGATGAGCAGCCTTAGCATATCATTAGCATATAACGCTTTCATTGGTTGAACAGCCAATCTGTTGACCACACACTTATTGTATTAGGCTTTTATAATATAAGATATATATATATATATATATATATATTAATATATACCACTATAGCCTGCAGTTTGATTAAATCAGGCTACTTTAAGAGTTAAAAATACCTTTTTATGATTTTTTAGGCAAAATAAAAATATTATTGTCATTGTGACATGATAATAACAGGATGACTTGATGGCCATGGATATAGGACATTAAAACATTTTTTAAAGGGGGGGGAAATCAATATTAAGCAGTGATTTTGTCCTCTTAATGTCTTAAACTGTTTTTCTAGAAAGTTTTATTAATCTTCCTGAAGGTGCCTATTGTTCAGAAATTTACAGTTATAAACAATAAAAATTAAAATTATAAAGAAAATCTTTATTAATTGCCAACTTATTTCATAGTTTCAATTTACTAAGAAAAAATAATTATCCTATTTAATCAAATATTTATTATATTTGCTTCTAGAGTCTCAATCTGTGCCCTCAACACAGTAGGAACTAGTCCTTGTTTTGAACCCTTGAAATGTAGCTAGTCTGAATTGATTGACTGTAAAAGTTAGGTGCACAGCAGGACTCAAAGATAGTGTCCCAAAAAGGTAATGTAAAACATTTCAATTTTATACATATTGATTATATGTTAAAATGACATTAATAATTAAGTAAAACACGTTGAAAATAATATATAATACATTGTTATAGAATATTATACATACTCCATAATAATAATATAAACATATATATAATAATAAAAGCATAATATGCTAATTAGAGAAGACGTCCTTCTGGACGAAGCTGGGGCTGCAGCCGTGGCATGGAGGCAGCTGCCATGGCTGTGAGGGACAAATCCAGGCAGCCATTGCAGCTGTTAAGGCCTACTCTTGCACGAATATCATGCATTGGGCCTCTAGTAATAATATACTATTGAATATGATCTGTTTCTTTTTACTTTTTAAATGTGGCTACTAACAAATTTCAAATTACATATGTGGCCTGCATTATGATTTTCACCATATTTCTACTGCTCATCACTGGTCTAGTCCAGTCTCATTTCCTCAAGCCCAGAGCCTACCCCGCACTATCTAATGTGACCTTTTCCTTAAACCCTCGTCTGATCTCTCCCATCAGTACGTGAGCTCTCTCCTTTTCTAAATTCCAACAGCTTGCTTCTGACCCCCTCCAATTCTATTCTAATATCACTACTAAATGCAAATTATTGTCAAATAGGGACTGTGTCTGGGTTTGTGTATGTGAATAGCTTGCAAAACAACCCTCATGGAGCATTAGTAATGCTTTTATTAGAAAAGTAAGCAAGTAAACTTATATGAAGTCAATTTATCCACAGTTCACTTTTGCTCAAATAAAGTTGCCTTGAAGGGTTGAAATTTTCTAAACTATAATATGTCTATGATTTAGTAAGAGGATACATACCAGCTGACTCTCAGACACTGTAGACGATGGTGAAGAGAGGTTCGCCTGCAAAATATAAACATGGTGTTTATTTAGCAAAATTCATAACTTACTAAAATAATGTCTATTTTACTAAGTATTTTGAAGTTCTTTTATTATTAAAGTAATAGATATATCCATTGTAAGACTTTTGAAAAAAATATATAATCAAAGAAAAATATTATTCTACCACTGAAAAATGTATTTTTGGTACATTGCCTTACAATATTTTTCCTGTGTATTTTTATTCAGCTCATATAATAATGAATATGATGTTTTACATGTTGCTTTCCCTGAACATCTTAACATAAGCACTATCACAAGACATCAAAAATTCTTCAAGGTGCTGCCTGGAGTGACTCAGTTGGTTGGGCATCATTCTGTGCACCAAAAGGTTGCCAGTTTGATTCCTGGGCAGGGCATATACCTGAGTTGTGGGTTTGATCCCCAGTTGAGAAGTACATGGAAGACAAAATGTTTCTCTCTAGCACTGATTTTTTTCATTTCTTTCTCTCTCTCTCTCTCCCTCCCTCTATAAGCATGTCCTTGAGTGAGGATTAAAAAAATTCTTCAAGGTCACATAATATTTCATTCTCTGCATACTCCACATTTTACTTAAATATAGCAGCACTGTTGTATATTTATATATATATTTATGCAAATTGAAACAAAACCAGATTTTTCCCTAAGTATCTTTATATAAAATTAACCCCACAGTTTTCATGATTTGTGAAATAAAGGCATTTGGTTTTTAGTTGTTTTCAATTAAAGAGGGGGTCAGAAGCAAATCTGCATTATCCTTTGTTTCTGCATTTCACTCTAATGTGGATTTAGTTTTTTTCTTACTGAAGTAAATGCTTTGGTAGTTTTTTCAAGCCTTACTGTCTTGGACTTTGAAAATATTTTTATTTTGTTCTCATTCTTAAAGGAGAGTTCCATAGAACATTGAATTCTGGGGTAACAGTCATTGTCCTGCAGAATCTTCATGGTACTATCCCACTGGCTCTGGCTTCTGTTACTGCTGTCAATCTAAATGTCATGACTTCGCAGATCAACTGTCATCACATTTGGTTAGCATTTTAGATTTTTCTTTCTGACATTCTGGACTTTCACTATGATGTGTCTGAGGGTAAGTATATTTTTATGTATCTTTTTGGGGGACTTAGTTTATTTATTTTGAGTGTGCATATCTTTCTTCAATTCTGGGAAATCATCTATGAATAACCCTTCAATTATCACCTTTCTCCAATTATATCTAATCTCATCTTGTGGAGCTTCTATGAAATATATGTTGGATCTTCTCAACCCAACATCCATTTTTATAAGATTCCTTTTCATATATTTTGTATCATTAGGCTTTATTCTGGATCTTTTTCATATATAAGGTCAACAGTTATTTTTTTCTTCAACTGTATGTTAGTATATTTAACACAACTGAACTTTTAATGAATTTATTTTTAACTAGCAGAAGTTCTATTTGGTTCTTTTTCAAATATGTTTTATGGTAACTATAACTCCTATTAACTGTTTTAATACATTTGTTAATTCTTTCCAAATTTCCCTATAGACCTGCATTGCTAAATCTCCTATTTCTTGTATCTGCTGACTCTTTCTCTCTCTCATGCTTTCCCCCCATGATAATCTATACTCATTTTATGGCTTTTTTTTTTTAAGACCATCTTTAGTCACGATAACTGATGATGATTTCTGAAGATGTCTGAGAACCCCTGAGTTGGAAAGCTATCTCTACAATATACACTGAGTTGCCAGATTATTATGACCACCTGACGTTTGTAGGCGAATTAGCCATACACTGCATCATATGGAATATGGAAGCCAAAGCCGTATGGAATATGGAATATTCGAACACCTTTGCTGACTGCAGTTACCAAGATAAATGTGTCCAATTCACACAGGAACACAAGGATTGGACAGTTGAGCTTTGGAAAAAACTCATGTGGTCCAATGAATCACATTTTCAATTGCATCATGCAGATGGCAGAGTGAGAATTTCTCAGAAACAGCATGAAAGCATGCACCCCACATGCATGGGTAGAACCCTTCAAGCTGGTGGGGGCGGTGTCATGGTTTGGGGCATGTTTTTCTGGGATGATTTGGGCCATTTAATTCATGTGGAACAATGTCTGAATAGCACAACATACCTAAGTATTGTTGCTGATCAAGTTCATCTTATCATGTTGATGGCATACCCCAATGGAGATGGCTTCTTCCAACAAGACAACGTGCCATGCCACAATGCTCGTGTTGTGCAGGAGTGGTTTTAAGAACATGAGGGAGACTTTACCTTGCTTAGGTGGCCCCCACAAACACCAGATCTCAATCCAATTGAGCATTTGTGGGACAAAGTTAAAAGAGCCATCAGGCAGCTGGTTCCACAACCATCAAATCTCACAGAACTGGACAGTGCTATTCATCAGGCATGGTGGCAGATTCCTTGCATGACCTTTCAACATCTTGTGGAGTCAATGCCAAGAAGAATCGCCACAGGATTGAAGACAAAAGGTAGCCCAACGAAGTAATGATAGGGCGGTCATAATAATCTGGCCACTCAGTGGATTTCAAATTCACCCTTGTTGAATTTTACTGGCTTCTGGATCTGTTTCCATTTTATTTTATCACCCTGATATTTCTAAATACCAAGGGTGACCTATCACCCCATCTTAAATTACACAGGTTTAGTACCTACTACTTTCTTATGGATACCTATTTTACTACCCAAGAGTGTAAGGTAAAGACAATAGATGGATATATCTTTATTCTGTTTCTTTTTTATGTACCACGTGGCCTTCTAGACTCCTGGATGTAAAATGGCAAACCCTCTCTCTGCTTGCACCCCCATAACTACACCTCCGCTCCTGTAATCTAGCTGGCTTCTTGGCGAATTGACAGTGGGAAGCAGGGGAGGTCTGCCCGCATGTGCTCAGCACTCTGCCTGCGGCCCAGGAACTTTCCCCGAGGCGCAAATAAGGAACCCAGTTCTCTCTCTGTAGCCTAGGCAACAGGCCTTCAGTGCAAACTGCAAAGGGTGTGGAAGGCCCAGGAAATACATGGAAGCTTAGACATATCTAGAAAGAATGTCTAGAATGTGTATATGTACCATATATGGGAAACAAAAGAGCAAAGGGAGAGATATATAAGTCCAAACACGGCTTTGCTCAGAGCTCAGCCTCTGGAGAAGACCGCACTGAGCCAGCATCATTGCCAACAAACTGTCCTTTTCTGAACCTCCGAGTGCATTGGGTTTGTCCCTTCCCCCTGGGGCCTGATTTCTGCCATCACAGATGCACACAAAGAATTCCTTTATGGGGCTTAGACTTGTTATGAAATGAAAGTTAAAATCTAAACTCCTGGCAGCCAGCACCTAGGTGCTGAGGTACTTCTGCTCCATCGAGCTTTAGCTTCTTTTCTGTGATCCTTTTGCCTGGAGCTGCCCTTCATTCTGGCACTCGGAGGTTTACCTTTCTCTTGTTTAGGTTGGTTAAATAGGCATATTATAACTGTTATATTTTAATAAGCATTGCTGCATTTATTGATAAATGGGAGGCTGAGCTCCCACATCAGCCAAGCCTTCACCTTTCGTGGGAAATAGTCAACATGCAGGTGCATAATTATAAATATACTTAGCTAAAATATAATAAAGTTGTGTTTCTAAATATTTCTCTTCTTTTAAAAATGGCAAACACTTGTCAGGGTTTATTATAAATGTGTCAATGCAGCTTTTCCACTCCGAGAGATGAAACATACTGAACATTGAAAACTTTGTGGTTCTTACAATGTTGCCAAGTATACTGTGTGGCCGTGTGAATTACCAAACATAATGATGAGGCAACTGTGGTCCTTGTGTGTTTTCTGCTTTTTGTGTCATGCCATTCTTCAGGACTGTCACTGCTCGCTGCCATACCTGGCAGCAGGCTGTCTTGGCTAAGGGCCCCTATCTCTAATTGCTGGAGTGTGCACTGAGGTTTATGATTTCATTGCTGCAGAAAACTTCCCTTCAGGATGCACATGACCATGTTCTTACAGTGGGCAGCTAGTTAGATATTAATAAAAACAAAGGGATCCGGACATTTAAGTGGGTTAACTAGGAAGGGGCATCTTCACAGACACTTCATAAAAGACCCACACCTTCCACCAAACACACTCCACTCCTTAAACAGGCAGGAAAGACCAGCTTTCCAATCTCCTCAGGGAACAATGGGCTCCTCCCTGAGCGTGAATGAGATGTTGCCTAAGCCCTTTCTTTGTTTTTGCTCCAATAAATCTTGCCACTACACCTCAAATCCTCCTATGCGTGTATCCATGAAATGCATTTTCTGTGACACTGTGGAAGAATCTTATTTCTCCTGGCAACAGACTGGCTGCTTTCTCTTTCCTGCCCAAGAAGTGCAGAGAGAAAAGGCCTCCTTCAAGAAGAAGAGCTTAGCATGTTACCCTTAGCCTAATTTGAATTGAGTATGATAAACAAGAAGGGCTTCGAAAAAGTGTGTCCCACCTTTGTCCATGGATGCCCTTCCTCCAACTTAATCTAGGACACTGACCTACAGTGGCTAAAATTCTCCTCATTTTTGAATCATGCCTTTTGCACCTTCGTCTCAAATTTGGTACCTCTAGGATACAAGAATACCAACCTGTCCAGCAGCGCCATCCCCTACACACCACACACATGCTGTTTTCCAAGGACAGTAATGGCTGGATACCATGAAGGGACAAGGAGAAGCTGTGTTTGTGCTAAGAGAGCTAGGACCTCACCTCCCTTGTCCTCAGAAGTCTTTTCTTCATCCATCTGTCCTCCCTCTGCTGCTGCCTGTGTATACTCACAGACTCTTCATTTCATCCTCAACTCTGCTACTTTGCTGCCTGCCCATTCCAGCTCCAGATCAGAAACCCCCCTCCTTCTCTCTGCTCCCTCCTCACGGCCCCAAGGCCAATCAGCATTCCCTTGGCTCTGGGGTTCACCTGCAGCCTGGGCCCTTTTGCAATGGGGGCTGCTGCAAGTTCAGCACCCAGTGGAAGCACCTGGGGCCACAGCTCATTGCCATGTTCCCTGCTCCTGCTGCTGTTACAACTGCGGTTCCCTGTTCCTGCTGCTGTTACAACTGCTGCTGTTCCTTTGTACCTCAGGGGCCCTGTGAGCCCAGGGTGCCAAGTTCCCTGAACTTGTGCAATTAAACATGAGAAAAATGTGCCTGCAAGGCCAAAAATTCCCAGATCCCAGCCCTCATTAATGCTCCTGCTGGTATACAGTAAATAGAAAGCCTTTGCTTGCAAGCAATTACAAAAATGGAGAGGTTTATATTCAACAATTTGGAGAAATAATTTTAAAAGCACTTCCACAAGAGGAAACTAATCTTGAGACTGGCTGAACGTTTGCTTATCTTTCCAGCAACTCCTATGCTCTCTCAGACACAGGGATATCCAGAAATTTATTATTTTCCTAGAGAAGGCTGACAAGATTCACCCGTAGGGCCAGAGATACTGTTTTGCATTTCAGGGCTACACACATAGGAGGATTTGCAAGAGTCACCCAACTAGGGCCATATACACAGGACACTCAAGCTATTTTACAAGGAAGGAAATTTCTCTCCCTGAGACACAATGGGCAGTACCACCTCCATCCACAGTACCTAGAGAGTTCCCTTTTGGGGTGCATACTGGAAGCTTCACACTCAGTCCCTAATCTTTTACAACAAGCTCCATCCCCAATATAAAGTGTGCAATGAGAGGTTTATCCGGTTAGAGTCATCCCAGGAAACCTATGTGTATAGCAGGCAAAACCTGATAGCAACTGTGTGGCTTGACTTTTTTGCCCTAAGAGGATAATTAAAGCTCATTCTGGAGATTCCTTATGAGATTCCAGAAAAGCAAATTTAAAAGAGCCCATGTGATCAATTGCTATTCTCACTGAGTTGTGCAAATAACCAGAGCAAACTAAAACTGGACTTAATATACTAAACAAATTGGTCTTAATCTGGCTCTTTAATAAAATTGAGGATGATTTCTGGGGGGAGAAATTGTGTTTCAATAAAAAAAAAATCATAATGCCCAGTTATGGATATTACACTCCAATTCAGTTCAAGGACTTCAAAGTTTTGTCACCTATAAACTGAACTGAATCCTGAATTCTCCTAGTTTTCTTCAATCCTCCAAACCCATGTCTTCATTCTCTCCCATCTTTTGACTTGGAATTAATGAGAACTCTTTCCCAAGGCTGTGTCCGCCACACAGAATTAACCTGATCACCTGATGACATCACCAGGATGTTCAAACTGCAGCCAAGGAGGATTTATCAGATTGCAGCTGCTTGCTCTCATTCCAGCCAAAGTCTTGCATCTAAAATACTTCTCAGCTGACAGCCTTACAGACTCAGAAACGGGTTTATAATTTGCTCTGCTCACTAAACTTTGTTTTTTTCTTCTATTTTCAGAGGTAAACCCCTTACTAAATGCCTGGTTGTAGATGAGCTATCGGGCCTGGTGTACCTGGGAGCAGTCCTTTGTTTTTGCTATAATAAATCTTGCTACTACACCCCAAATCTTCCTATGTGTGTAGCCCTAAAATTCATTCCCATGATACCGTGAAAGAATCCTATTTCCTCTGTTCACCTAGTTTCATTTTTAACATAATATGAGTAATAATGACTTCTTTTGAAACCTCGGTTTTTACCCTGTAGTTAATTTTACATTACTGCAATAATGTGAGGGAATTCTCTATGAATTTCCTAAGCTAAATGATATCTATGTGAAATATGCTGAATTAAATGCATCTTGAATAAATCAAATCAGTTAAATTTGTATTTCTGTATAAAAGAAAGAAGAGGTTATACATTTATCTATATAATAGAGGAATATGCAAATTAGCTGGGACACTGTAACATCATGACCAAACAGCAGGGACCTGAGGCTGCATGGCACCTGGCCGGGAAAAAGGATCTCAGACTACGCCCTCTGCCTGGTGGGGCTTGACAGAGTTGGGGCTGGCTGGGGCTGGGTCTCACCCAATGGGGGTGGGGCTGGTTGGGGCAGGGTCTCCTGCATTTTCAAAGCATGTGTGGGTGTGGGTGAGGACTTGACTCTAGGTTGTGTGGTGTGCCCCAGAGTATGACAGGAGGGAGATTTTCTTTCTTTCTTTCTTTCTTTCTTCTTTCTTTCTTTCTTTCTTTCTTTTTTTTTTTTTTTTTTTTGACTTTTTAAAAAAAAATTTTATGATTTTTTAAATTTATTTTTTTTTATTAAGTTATTATCTGTGTACATATTTTAACATTGCCTCCCCCATACATACCCAGAGTTTTGTGTCCATTGGTTGTACTTATATGCATGTATACAAGTCCTTCGGTTGATCTATTATCTCCCCCAGATCTCCCTACCCTACCTGCTGTAATTTGACAGTCTACTTGTTGCTTTACTGTCTCTATATCTATCTTTTGGTTCATCAGTTTATAATGTTCTTTATTATCCATAAATGAGTGAGGTCATGTGGTGTTTCTCTTTCATTGACTGGCTTATTTCACTCAGCATGATGTTCTCCAATTCCATCCAGGTTGCTGCAAATGATGAGAATTCCTTCTTTTTTATGGCAGCATAGTATTCCATTGTATAGATGTACCAGAGTTTTTTGATCCAATCATCTGCTGATGGGCACTTAGGCTGTTTCCAAATTCTAGCTATTGTAGATTGTGCTGCTATGAACATAGGGGTGCATATATCCTTTCTGATTGGTGTTTCTAGTTTCTTGGGATATATTCTTAGGAGTGGAATTACTGGGTCAAATGGGAGTTCCATTTTCAGTTTTTTGAGGAAACTCCACACTGTTCTCCACAGTGGTTGCATCAGTCTGCATTCAGAAGGGAGATTTTCATATACATTTTACTAATTTTCTTTCATCTCTGATACTTCCATTATAGAGAAAGGGCAAATAGCAATATGAAATATTTCCTCTAATTATTTCCCTTTTAATGTGCAAGATTTCATGCACCCAGCCACTAGTTAAAAATAAACCATTTGTACAAGTTAACTATTTGACTAACATTTATCAGTACATTGTGTTAAATAATATCAAACTATTACAGAAAAAAGATAAAATGTTCAAATCAACATATTATTAAATTAAGGAAAACCCAAATAACTATGTGTCCAGTCCCCAAAAGTCCCCAGAATTCCTTCACTGGAGATCATGACATAATAATTAAAGACTTTAGATAGCCCCAGTACATTTTTATCTTATGTAATATAACAGACCTTATATCAGTACTACAAGGAACTTCCCAGAATAAGGACAGAGTTCAATGTGAATCTCAGGGTCAAGTAAATATCTATACAGCCACTGCAGATTCTTTACCAAAGTAAAAATATTGACTTATGTGTATCATTATGAATATAAGCCAGTCTTTCAACCAACCCAATCATGCTAAATCTTTTTAGAAGCTTCCTTTTTGTTTGCCTAATACAGGTTAATTATTTTTGTTAAATGTTATAGCTATAGTTATGCTATCAAAGTTGTAGCAATTATTTTTTTAAAGTGAGGGAATATTGTTTGGTGAGTTGAGATTGGAGGAGGCTACTATAACAACTATCTGTCAGTCAACTAAACTAAGGTAGAAAAGCAATTTGAAGTACCTAAAAATGAACTCAACGAAATTGGATTTGAACAACCCTAAGTTTTTAGTCACTCATATCTATTCCTGTGAATACTGACCGTGAGGAACAGCATTAGAGATAGGTGTAAGAATGGCACTCTGTGGAAGAAAATCCCATGAGCTATATTTTATTGCCCCATCATGCTTGAAGAAGTCTGAAATGATTATGAGAATACAAGGCATAAAACTTGTCTCATTAAATCCTTTCTTTCCCTCCTCACTAGTAGAACACAGATAATTATCTTCCATTTCCTCCTCATCCCCTTTCACATGAGCATACCATAGAAATATTTCTAAACATAAAGGAAAGAAATAAGACTGATCAGTAGAGCATAATTTCTTGCTTAAATTATTTATAACTATTCCTGTAACTCATCTAATCTCTGCTTACATCCTATGGAAACATATTTGAACCCACACCTGGATTTAAGTGGATTGGGTTTAAGTCACCTCAGCCTGAAATCCATGACTACATTAGTGCACTTCACCTTGGAAGCACTCCAGCCTAGCAACATTTCCTAGTATAGCAGCAAGGGGAGTTTGTGAGCTGGCTAAATTGAGTCGATGACCTTTATATGAATATCTGTATATATAGTGGGGAATATTTTTAATAAAGTTTGACACCTTTTAATATATTGTGATATTTTGAAAGCAGTATGTATGAAATTGTAATGACATTTTCTGTCCCTTAAGCTCATTAAAATGAGATCTTCCCTGTACACTATATAATATTCAATATTCTGTTATTTCTTTGACATTAAAAAGTAATCCATGAAGTGTAGACAGTTTAAAATATAAGCTGTTATCAATAGGATGTGATTTTAACTAAGGGCTTTTTTGATAAATTAGTAATAGGTCCACATACTTGCCCTATTTTCTGAGGTTTCTCTTTATTAAGAGTATATTATAATTTTGAATTATATGAATGAAATGAATTTAATTGCTCATTGGTATTAGTTAATAAAAAATAAACATTTACAAAGGTAAGTGTAATGCAAAGAAAAAAAATGACATTCACCTCCAAAGATGATAGAATTAAAACAGAATGAAATATAAATTTAAATATAAAATTTCATTCCTTTGCATAGAGGAAAGGAAACTCTTTAAAAGTGAGTGTCATGAGAAACAATCACTCATAAATTACCTGATAGATTATGAGTTAATTTACATATAAGCAAATGATTTAAAACACTAGAAATTTAGTAAAATATTACCATCAGATATCACCAAATATAAAATTATTTATTCAAAGTTTGACTTTTGGTTATTGGGCATGAAGAACTTAGACCCAGAAAATAAATACTTGTGGATAAAATATTTAAGCAGACACACTATTCTCAGCTTTTGTAGGTTTGTACGAGTATTAATGTCAAGGGCTTTGAAGTCCTAGGTTAGTTTTGCTTATTGTGACTTCTGACACTTGGTTTCTTAATCTGTAAAATGGAGATCTTGTAACAACAATATCCACCTCATAAGACTGATGAAACGTTAAATGAGATAGTTAAACTTCATTTGAAAGGTAAGATTTAAAATATTAGTTATTATTATTGTTGAATTTGGCACCTGTTAATAATAATCCAGTGAAATGTTGATGATAAATTAATATAATCAATCCCACAAAGTGACCAATGGAAGCTATTCAACATGCCATTAGCCTGATTTAAATCCTATTACTCTTATGATAACCTCAATTAAATCACAGTTAACCCTTGAACAATGCAGGAGTTAAGGATGCTGACCTCCCATACAGCCAAAACCCAAATATAACTTTTGACTCCTCCCAAATTTAATTAGTAATAGTTTACTGTTGACTGGAAGCCTTTCAGACAACTTAAGAAGTCAATTAATACATATTTTGTATATTATATGTATTATATATTGTATTTTTACAATAATGTAAATCAAAGATAAGAAAATGTTATTTAAAAAATCATAAGGAAGAGAAATTACATTGTACTGTTTACTGAAATATAAATAGACCTGCACAATCAAACGTGTGTTGTTCAAGGGTCAACTATACTTTAAAATAACAAGAGTCAAGTACACCATGAATTAGAGCAACCTTTGACTTTAATTATTCTGACTTGATGGAGCTTTTAATGCTTCTGAGTCATCTTAGAAAACACTATGGGACATGGAACAATGAGTATAATAAATAATAAGAAAAGGAAACTAATTTTCTCGCATTGGCTTTCTTGTCTTCTCTTAATGGAGAAAAGCCAGCCTTTCACCAAAGGCCCCCCAATTAGGAATTTAGTCATACAATCTGTCATTATTTAGTTAAACTATTTATAACCATCCAAGGAAATTTGGAAATTCAATGGACATACTGATACACTGAAAACTAGCAACTTTACAAGTCTGTTCTAACATTGACCAGTTCTCTGGCTAGCTCTCCTCTAATTTCAGTAAGAAACGTATCTTGCTCATTGACTTAATTGTTTACTGTCTTCCTCCTTGTATGTTTTAGAAATGGGACCCTTGTTCATCTCTCGTCCCAGTGAATCTTCAGTGAGTGCTGGGGTATGGCAGACACACAATACATATTTGTCAAATCAGTGAGCAAAATTGGACAAACTAGTATTGGTGCTATTATTAAGTGATGCCTGTGTGTCAGAACTACATCAAGGGCTTTTCATACATTTACCAACCTAAGCCTTACATCAACCAAATAAGATTTTTAGTATCCTAATATTATTTATGAAAACACTGACTAGTTTCTAGTAGTCATAATTTGTAGACTATATATTATACTTTTAAAGAGCACCCAGAAATAGGGGTTTTGAATAGTCTGTACTCATCTGTTCAAGATAATCTCAAGTATAACAAATTTTTTTTTTGGGGGGGGGGAATCTAATTTGTCTTCCCTTTTTTCCTCTCTGGTGCAGGAGTTGTTAACTTGTGTGACCCCTGCTTGAGTCTAATCTAAGCATCTCTACAAAGTCAATGACACATTGAGTCCCAAGCAGATTTATAAGAAAGATGCCTACCTTCCTCAAAGTTTTGAAGAGAGATGATAAATATTGAAATGCTACAGTCCATCGACTTCTCTGATTCAGACATCACTTAGTAAATATAATAATTGCAACCAAATATTTACAAGTATGACATCAATGAGTTAGTTTTTATCTTTCACCAGAAAATCATCCCTTATAGTCTTTCAAAATACATGAACATATTTGAGGTGTCACAAACAACAATTCAAATGTCATATTGTAAGAAAAAGACCAAAGCAAAGCTTCTTACTAAAACAAATTTAATTAAAGTCAAGAATCTTATTTGAATCAGAGTTTGTTTTTTCTAGTTTATATTAAGTCTGTTTAATGATTCATTGTAAACTTCAAGTAAATCAAATGCTCTCACAAAGTTTGGGGCAAATGTTAATTGACTTTAAGGCTGACAACTGATTAAAGAATAATTTGAAACTATGGAGAGTAAAGCAGCCCCTCCAGAATTATACCAATTCCTGTAAAAATAACCACCTTCAGGGTTGGGAGGGGTGGGAGGAGGTATTAGCTTTTGTAAGGGCTTTTCATACATTAATCAATCTAAGCCTTACACCAACCAAATAAGGTTATTAGTAACCTAATGTTATTTATGATAAAAGTAAGAGGTTAAGTGATTTTCTGGCACCAAACAGTTACCAAGCAGCATCTCTATAAATGTAAACTTGAGTATAACCTACTAAATGCCTCTAGTCTTTTAGGTATTACTCCAAATGGCTTCCAATAAAAACAAAAAAAAAATAAGAGTGTAAACTTCTAGAAAACGCTCTAAGTGTGTTCCTTCACATGTCCTCTACACATTATTTTCTGAATGTGATAACATTCAGTAACTTCACCCAGTTTATTATTTGCCTTATAGAGAGTTAAATGAAAGCAGAAATTTTCCAATTGCAGAAAAAATAGGTCACAAAATATAAATTTAATAACTATTTACTCATGATCATGAAAACGACATATTAGCAAATATTGTGTATAACAAAGTAAACAATTTAATGATTTACATTAAACTTAAAACACTTATTAGGAAATAATCATGTTTCTACTATGATAAATTATTAAGTGAATAAAGAGTAGGGATGGGATGAGGCCATCTGTGTGTGTATCTAGGGCATTCAGAACCAGATCCCCATAATTATTTGAATCAAGGGTATCACCATAATTAATTGAATCAACTAAACTGGCAATCTTACTGGAAATGAACAAATCAATGTTTCAATTATATGAGTTGACTATTGTATAATAACCACAATAAACCAGTACAGATTGAGAATGCCATCTAAGCTTTGATATTAGAAAGACAGAAAGCAGGTGTTGAAGTTCTGCTTTACTTAGACAAAATATGGACCTCCCTTAAGAAGGAACTTACTCAATGAATTTACCTGAATTAACCTGATTTTCCACATCCAAGTCAATCATACCATCCTACTTTTATTACTTATGGGGAAAAAAATCAACCAATTTAATGTAAATGATTATATAATCGAGTTGACTCAAAAGCCTATATAACACCAATTTAAAAAGCAAAATATATAATTATGAAAGGACTTACATATTTGGTTTCTCGACCAGCTGATCTCGGGAGAGTTGTAGGTGTCTGTATGAAAATAAAAATGATTATAATATTAAAGCAATCAATAAAATAGTCTTAAAAGATTTAAACTCTGGGACAATTGTTCACCTGTTTTTTCTTATTAAGATTTTCTAATCATTACTCCCTTTTTTTCTATATAAAACCCTCTGTACCTTTGAAAATCATTTCATCAGACTACATCATTTTATTATCCTTTTCATTACTGTTATCTATGGGCTTTCTGGTTAACTTCCCCCAGTTTATTGGTGATGTTTATTTACAAATCATAATAGTTCCTTACATGGTGTTTGTTACTTCAAAATTCATGAAGAAGTCTCTGCACTCTTAATTCTTCATGCTCCAAAGATATTCTCACCCACTCTATTTCAACCATTCATTTCTAGTACCATTCCTAAACTTTGCCTTAACAAATAAAATGAAAGTCTTCTAAAATTTCAATTTCTAACATCCTATTTTCAGAACTCTACTTCCTAGCCACCTTCTCCATTTACCAAATATCCCTAATGCAACATTTCTTCAGCCTCAGCTTCACTGAGACTTCAAAATCATTAACCCTTACCAATTTCACTCAAGCTTCAGTACCTCTGAGCTTACATACATTGTCATTTTATACCTTAATCTCTCTTGCCTCTCTCTCTCCTTTGAATCCCTCCTGGATGGGCCTCATTATCCATTTTCTCTAAACTTGTACCTGAGAAACAAAATCTTACTGTAAAACTCAATCAGCTAATTGATGTCATTATACATATCAGTAGTGATATTCAATTTCAATTGGGCATTTGATACTCCCTGGTAAACATGAATTTTTCTCTTGTAGGCTCATTTTCCAACTTTCTGATATCAATTGGCTATTTAATTCATTTATCAATTCAATAAATATCATTATGTATCTATTATACTGTCTGCCAGAAACTGTTCTGCACACTTCAGCCATATCCATGAAGATAAGAGACAAAGATGCCTACCCTAGGGAGCTTACATTTCAGCAGGAGATAAAATAAACAATAAAATTATAAATAACTAAATCACAACCTATGTTAGGAGGTGTCAACCTCAATTTATAAAAAAAAAGAGAAGAGTAGAAATAATTTGAAGCCTAGGGTAGCACATTCTTCCAAAGCAAACCTTCTTTGCTTCTGCCAAACACACACACTTATATCACCACCGAAATGTTAAGTAAGTCAAGAGCACTAACGGCTTACAATTTTAAATAGGATGTTCAATCCAGAGAAAGTGACATCTGAGCAGATTTGAAGGAGGTGAGAAAGTTGGCTATGTAGGTATTAAGATATAAAGCATTCCAGCAAGATGGAATCCTTATATGAATTTCCACCTTTGAGAATGATGGCGGAGGAACTCAGAGCAATCCTGCCATAATAGGTAATAACAAATTAAGCAAAATGTTGGAATAATTTTATTAAAAACATCGGTGAGTTAATAAGAATGAAAAATTTGAGGGCGAGATCAGAAGAATTTGGGAATCTAAAAGAGAAGTCAGGCATTTGAAATCTGCTTTTGCCTTAGGGGTGTTTGCAAATACTGTTGAGTTGCTTGAGAGCTGATCCAAACATTTGCCATCCTCAGAGGTGTAGCGAGATAAAAGGCAGAGTCCCCAGAGACAAGAATAGATTGAGGCCCAGCAGTAAGAGTGATCCAGATCTCATATAGGCATCAGCCTGGCCTCAAAGCATATAAAGCTGATTGTTTGGAAAAATAAATAAATAAATCTCAAAACCTTAGATTAAATCAAGGTAATCCTCTTTTGCTAGGGTTCCTGGTGTCTGACAGCAAAGATTTTCATAGATAATATGTACTTGAATACATTTTCAAGTAGAATATCCAACACACAATCAGATTTAGAAAAAATAAATAAATAAAGAGGTAAGACAATGTGAATGAGAATGAACAGCAATAATAAACCAAAAAAGACCCATAAATGATCTAGAAATTGGTTTTCTTAGAACCAGACCAAAAATCACTATGCTTATCCATATTGTTTGAGGTCAAAGTGAAGCTTGGGCTGAAACTGGTTTGGCTCAATGGATAGAGCATTGGTCTGTGGACTGAAAGGTCCCGGGTTCGATTCTGGTCAAGGGCACATACCTTAGTTGAGAGCACATCCCTATTGGGGGTTGTGCAACAGGCAGCTGGTCGATGTTTCTCTCTCATTTCTAACTCTCTATTCCTCTCAATTCCTCTCTGTAAAATCAATAAAAATACATTTAAAAACAACAACAACAACAAAAAAAAAGTGAAGCTTGGGAATTTTTACAGGGAACTAGAAACTATGAAATGTGATATAATTGACTGAAAAAAATAGCTAAATGTTCTGAGGTAGGAAGCATGGCATCTTCAAGGCCCAACAAGGAGGCAAGCAGGACTGAAGAAAGTGGGTAAAGAAGATATTGGAGAACAGATCATGCAAGTGTTGGAAGGCCAGGTCCCAGAGGCCCTCCCGGGGTTATAAAGATTTTGGTGAGGGAAATGTGTAGGCACTACTAGCTTTAAGCACACAGAATAAATAAATCTGATTTATTCTTACTAAATAATACTAATTTGAATTAGGCTCTACTGTAGTTTCCTTGCTCCTTTCAAGGACTTTCATCTGTCAAAATCTCCCTTTGTTTTGTGTAAATGGTACATCCCACTGTACTGCATGAACCCATTAGCATACCAACTTGTTATTGTCATTTTCAGCTTTAAAAGGCAGACAGAAAATTATTCCTGGACCTCACTATTGACCCAATTTCATTCTCCCCTTCACAGTCCAAGTGTTTGTTTCACACACTCATAAGAGATAAAGAGAGCAAAGAGGTAGTGTAAGGGAGTGATGGTGCAATGAAGAATGTATGAGAATAACATCAAGGTGGTCCTTCAGCCTGACTGAAGAGAAGGGAACAGCTCACTTTAGGTTGGACAACTGGCCAGCCTCTGATGAATCCCTTTCCTGATCCCAGGGTAACTGGGCCAGGAATTGGAAATGAGGAGTATGGAATGTCATAAACAGAGGTACAAGGAGGCAAAAGTGAGTGTCACTGAGGCAAGGAGGAAGTGGTAAGTGAAAAATTGCTGATATTATGGAATTCCTATATTCTGAAACACATGCACCTCCTACTCACATCCTATCTTATAAAAGAGTAATATGCAAATTGACCATCACTCCAACACATAAGATGGCTGTTCCCATGTGGTCAAAGATGGCTGCCACAAGATGGTCAGTAGGGGAAGGAAGCTGGGAGGGACCAGGCCTGTAAGGGAGGGCAGTTGGGGATGATCAAGCCTGCAGGAGAGGGCAGTTAGATGTGACCAGGCTGGCAGAGGAGGGAAGTTGGGGGTGACTGGACCTACAGGGAAGGGCAGTTGGGGAGAAACCAGGCCTTCAGGGGAAGGTAGTTAGGGGTGATCAGGCTGGCAGGGGAGCGGTTAGGCCTCAATCAGGCTGTCAGGAGAGTGGTTAGAGAGTGATCAGGCTGGCAGGCAGCAGTTGGGAGCCAGCAGCCCTGGACTGTGAGAGGGATGTTTGACTACCAATTTAAGGCCAATCCCAGTCTGGGCCTAAAAACGCAGTCAGACATCCGTCAAGGGGGACAAGATTGGAGAGGGTGCAGGCTGGGATGAGGGACATCCCCTCCCCAGTGCACGAATTTCGTGCACCGGGCCTCTAGTTTATTATATTAGAACTAGAGGGCCGGTGCACAAAATTCGTGCACTGGGGAGGGGATGTCCCTCATCCCAGCCTGCACCCTCTCTATTCTGGGACCCCTTGGGGAATGTCCGACTGCCTAAACATGCAGTTAGACATCCCTTTCATAATCTAGGACTGCTGGCTCCCAACTGCTTGCCTGCCTGACTGCCCCTAACTGCTTCTGCCTGCCAGTCTGATCACCCCCTAATTATTCCCCTGCCAACCTGATCGACACTTAACTGCTCCCCTGCCGGCCCAATAATCCCCAATTGCTCTCCCCTGATAACCTGGTCACCCTCAAATGCCCTCCCCTGCATATTCACTCTTTATTAGATAGGGTTTTTTCTTTAACATATTGGAAAGCCCTAACTGGTTTGGCTCAGTGGATGGAATATCAGCCTGCAAACTCAAGGGTCCCAGATTCTATTATGATACATGGTATGAATTTTGGTTGGGGAAACATACCCATTGGGAAGTATGCAGGAGGCAGCTGATGAATGTTTCTCTCTCATAGATGTTTCTAGCTCTCTATCCCTTTCCCACCCTCTCTGTAAAAAATCAATAAAATATATATATATTTTTTTTTAAAAAAAGAAACGTTTAAGATTCCTCCATATCTGCCTGGCTGGTGTAACTCAATAGTTGAGACTCCAGGCTGGGAGGGGTTGGTGCCATGGGGGTGCATGCCACTCCCAGGCTGAGACCCCAACCCAGGATGCCCCCATTGGCAGGGGATCATGCCATGGGGAGTGAATTTGTTTTTGTTTTTTTATAAAGGGCCAGAAGGGTCTCTGGGTAGCATTCCACCAGGCACTTCTTACTCTGCAGGCTCTCAGTGGCAGCCCTCCCAGAGACTGGGGGACTCTGGCAGGGCTGAGAGGACTGGGCACTGCCATCTTTTGACTATGGGCACCGCCATTTTTGTTGCAGAGTGATTGTTAATTTGAATATTACTCTTTTATTAGATTGAATATCATAAAATAAGTAAATAAATATAATAAAACAGAAAGAGAAAATGTTAGGGATTAGGCTTTTAGTGCCTACCTCTTCAGGCATCAGTCATACATACAGCCACACTAGGTGATATACCCAGAGATTTTTGAGTTTCCATGAAAAATTTATAGGACATCTGGAAAATGGAAGTACTATAAAAGAAAAACAGTGGTCCAGCCATTTTACTTATAGATCTTTATGTAAGAGAAATGAAAGCGTATGAAAATACAAAGTCTGATTTGCAAATGTTCTTAACAGCTCTATCAGTAATACTCCCAAATTGGAAATAACCCAATTGTCCATCAATTGGCGAATAGTAAATGTATGTTACAACCATACAATGGAAGGATACTCAGCAAAAGAAATAAATGAATGATTGATGCATGCAAAAATATTAATGAATCATCTCAGCTGCTTCTATTAAGTATAAAAGGTAAAACTCAAGAGACTACATGCTGTATAACTCTGTTTATATGAAATTTTAAAAGGCAACAATATAGAAACAGGGAAAAGATCAGTGGTTGCTCCGCACTTAAGTTGAATAAAGAGAGAAAGGGAAAGAGGGAGAGGGAGAGGAAGAAGGAGAGGGAGAGGGAGAGGGAGAGGAATGGGGAGAGAGAGAAAGAGAGAGAGAGAGAGAGACCACAAAGGAACAAAAGAGAATGTTCTTATATGATGGAAGTTTCTTGTATCTTGGAAGTGGGGGTGGTCACATAACTGTATCCTTTGTCAGAGTGATATTCACTGAAAGGATAAGTTTACAGTGAGTAAATTATCTACACTAACAAAAGAGTAAGATGCAAATTGTCTGTACCTTCATAACACCCACCAGCCAATCAGGAGTATGCAAATTCACTCAACAAATATGGTGGGTTAATTTGCATGAACAGGTGCCAAGCAGCCGGGAGTGGGACAGGACACTTGCATCATCACCATGGCAACAATGCAGGTGTTTCACACTGCCCTAGCCACTCCGGGCCTCTGGGCAGTGTGGGAAGGCAGAAAGGCAGCTCCGGACCAGAGCGAAGACGGTGCCGGCAGCCAGGGGAAGGAAGGTCCATTCTTGCACAAATCTTTGTGCACTGTGCCTCTAGTACCTCAATAAACCTGACTTGAAGTAAAAGAACTATATTGCTACCAAAAAGAATTTTACATAGGCATTGAAGAATAAAATAGACACTGAACACATTTTGGAACTGGAATATCATACCTAAGAATCTTCTCAAAGGAATAAGGAAGCAATAAATAGAATAAAATATTTAAATATTGAAAGATATGGAATACAGAAGCAAAAATAATATTATCAGTATTATAAAAACTCCAGCAGGAAGAAAACATTTGAAGGGGAAAAAAAAAAAAGGCTAAACATTATCCTGAATGTAAGAGGAAGAAAAAAATAAAGACTCCAAGTAAAATGTCAAAGAGAATACCAATCTAGATGCATAAAAGAAAAGAAAAAAATGCACACCTAGACACATTATAGGAAAAATCAGTCACATTATAGATAAAATACTAAAAGATTATAGTACTACTCTGTAAATGATAACTCTGTAGAAGACGAGTGAATATTATGTTGACAAAATACTTCACAAGAATGTTACTAAAGTAAAAGAGCCTGGGGTAAAAAGTACTGAAGACAGAAGATCTATATTTTATGTCCAGCAAAACTATAATTTAAATGAATAGAAAGGAGGGGGCTTTTTAAGGGATAGAGGTTATAAAATCAACACAACCAGACCTCATTGAATTCAATTTTCAACAAAATTCCAGAAAGAAAAAAGTAAACCCATGATTAAGCTATAAATTTGTAAGAAATAAGGGTCTAAATTAAAAATAAGTAATTAGATAAAGAAGAGATTAATGAAAACATAAGCATAATAATTCAAATGTATTGAGTCCAAAACATATTAACAAATTTTTCTGTGTGAGTATGTAACCTGATTTAAAAAAAAGAATGTGAAAAAGTGAAAGTGCTATAATACTTACCAAATTGGGGGGGAAATATATGTAAGCTTTAAAATGATAGAAAAATAAACATAATTATTGTCCTTAACAATTTATGTGTAACTATAAAAACTAACAAAAATATAAAGTAAAAATTTCAAAAAGTTTCAAACCGGTATATGTCAAAATATCCAAAGGAAAGAGGAAAGGCAAAAAAAGAAAATATTTTAAGTAGAAAATATGAAATAAGATAGCAGAAATTAGTATTTATAGTAATTATAAATGTCTTAAAGTCTCAGATAAAAAGAATCTCAGATTAAATACAAAAGTGATATCCAGAAATGTTGTCCTAAAGAAAATAAAACTAAAGAGTTTATGAAAAGATAAAAATAAAGTTTTAAAGTAATATATAAATAAAAGAATAAAAAATTAACAAAACATGAATTTAAAATTACATATATAAGGTCACTATTTTGTACTGGACTAAAAACTGAACCTTAGGTTCAAAAGGATTATAAATGCTAGTAAAAGTTATTTTTTAAAAAATGAGAATGAATACCAACTCATAAGAAACAGCAATACAGTTTCAAAATATATGTCAAATTTAATAAAATCTTCTTTAGGTTTAGCTGTCTCTGCTCTGGCAGCAAACACAGCAATTACATTCTCTTCAATAGTCTCTTCTTGTAGCATCATGATACCATACTGCTGATTTTTTTATACAATGGGTTTGTTCTTCTTTGCAGATTCCCTCTCCACCTTCTTTATTGCACCTGCAATGTTTTGTTCCGTGAATCTCTGTACAGGGAGCTCACAACATCCATGTGCTGGTCATCTCCAAATCTCTCCTACTACCGCCAGACACATAAGTTTAAGTTCCTCTTGAAACATACCTCAAAGTCATCTCAAAAACAAACATCAACTTTCTTTCCTCCACCACACAGTGCCTCCTTCATGGTCATTTATGCTCAAGGAAGAGACCTGGTGCTCACTCATGGTTCTCTCCTTCACATTCACATCTAACCTGCAGCAAGTCTGAAATCTCTCACTCATACACACATTCTGCTCTCTGGCAATGAACCAGCCCTATCCAGGTAACTTCATTGACTGCCTCTCTGACCTCAGTTGCCACCTAACAGCACCCATTGTGATCTTTGTCAATGGTTTCATATTACTTCCCCCAGAGTTTTATGTCTTCCCATTTTCCTTGTAACCCAAACCTCATGCCATGGCATATAGGTATCTTCACTGTCCCTAGCCTACCTCCTCAATCTCATTTTACACAGTTCACTCCGGCTCACGAGGCTACAATCACACTTGTCTTCATCTTCACACACTAAGCGCTTTCCCAGCTCAGGAAATTTGCATATTCTCTGCCTGAAAACTATTCTCCCTGAACTTTCCTGCTTGCCTTTTTCCCACCTTTTGTCTCAGCTTGAATTCAACTTTCTGATTACTACATCCAAAGTATGCCCTGCTAGGTTACTATGCCTTGTTCAGCATTATCTCCCTAATGCCTCACAGTGCCACGCCCATAGTAAGTACTTAATAAATATTTGTTGAATAAAATAATTGCCTTAATAATAGTGATGCAGAATAGCATTTTAAAACACTATAAGCATTAAATATTTGGTAAATAAATCAATTATTAAGATGTTTATTCACATATTACTACTTAAATCATATTTCCATTATAGTTAATTAAAATATACTTTAAAAAATTTACATAGTATTTCTTTGGCAAAGCAAACGTTTTATATTTTTAGATTAAAAGACAAAAAATATACAACTAAACATTTAATAAAAACATAACTAAAATTATTCATTCCTCTCTGCTGAAATATAATTTTTAATGATTACTAAATTTCTATGTCATTATTAATGGATTAAAGGCCTGGTGCATGACATTCATATACTTTGGGGGGAGGGGTCTCTTCAGCCCAGCCTGCACCCTTTAGCAGTCTGGGAGCCTGTGGGGGATGTCCTACTAACTGGCCTAAGCCTCAAATGAATATCCTTAGCATGATCGCAGAGGTGGGAGATGATCCTGCCACCACCATTGTGCTCTTTAACGCTGAGTCCAGCTTGTGGCTGAGTGGTGCTTCCCCTGTGGGAGTGCACTGATCACCAGGGGACAGCTTCTGCACTGAGCATCTGTCCCCTGTTGGTCAGTGCGTGTATAGCGACTGGTCATTCTGCCATTCAGTCTATTTGCATATTACCATTTATTATCCTATCTAATAAAAGAGAAACATGCAAATTAACCATACCTCTGCTAAGCCTACAAGCCATGCCCACCAGCCAATCAGGAGCAAGTATGCAAATTAACCCAACAAATATGGCCTGCCCAGGCCTGCCCTGGCCTCTGCTCAAGGATACAAAGTTTTAATTATAGAAGATAAATAAATCCCAACAAAAATGGCAGCAGCCATGAAACTGGAACCAGCCAGAGGCTTGGGTTGCCCCTGACAATGGAGGAAGCCAAGCTTTCTGCCCTCGCTGGGCCTAGCCTCTGCACAAGGCTACAAGTTTCAATTACAGAAGATAATAAATCCCAGATACCAGGGCCTCCATTTGGGTCACTGGGGGGTATGGCTGGCCTGCAAATCACCACAGGCCCCTTGCCCAGGCTGCCCCACACCCAAAGGGAACCCCCATTCTGATCCAGGACACACTTCACGGCAAGCCAACTGGTCCCCACCAGTGCACCAGGCCACTATCCTATCTAATAAAAGGGTAATGTGCAAATTGACTGTCACTCTAACACACAAGATGGCTGCCCCCATGTGGTCAAAGATGGGTGCCCCAATGTGAACACAAGATGGCCACCACAAGATGGCCAGTAGGGGGAGGGCAGTTGGGAGGGACCAGGCCTCCAAGGGAGGGGAGTTGTGGGCAATCAGGCCAGGAGGGAAGAGCAGTTGGGAAGTGGTTAAGAGGTGATCAGGCTGGCAGGCAGAAGTGGTTAGGGGCAATCAGGAAGGTAGGCAGGTGGGCAGTTGGAAGCCAGCAGTCCTGGATTGTGAGAGGGATGTCTGAGTGCCCATTTAGGCCTGATGATGGGATCTCAGGGTGCAGGCTGGGATGAGGGATATCCTTCTCCCTTGCATGAATTTTGTGCACTATTTGTCTATAACGGTTCCAATTGATAATTAGAATTACTTTTCTAATTATAAGCAATTTCTACATTTAAAACCTACTTTATACACACAGATTCCAAATTTTAAAAAGACCATTCAAAAAGTACTAATTTCAAGATAGAATATAAGGTTGACAAAGAAAACATAACAATTATCAATAAAGGAAAAACACAACCATTTTGAAATTTGGGTGAGTAGGTATGTATTAAGCATTCAAAAACTTTTGGGTAAAATGTAGCATTTTATTCCAACAAAATTGGCTACAATTATAAGAAGGAAATAGTTAATTATGTAAACTCAACAATTAATGCTTTAGTAGTGCCATAAGATTCTAAAATATCCATGCTTCTTCCTTCTGAGTCAAAGAACAATGAAATAAACTTCAAAGGAAATGACATTCCAGAAATAATACTTGTGTTAAAGCTCTTAGACTAATGCTACTTTAGTCTACTTCATTTTCCACTTCTATAATTCTAAGTGGCTGTGAATTACTTAGTTACTAAAGGTAGGGTTGGAAATGAGATTAGGCAACAAATTCTATATGCAGTTACTTCCATATAGCTCCCACAAATGCCAACAATAACAGAGTCTAATGTGTTGGTTTGAACTTAACCCATACATAGTTAAAAACAGATTTTACTTTGCAACCCTATACACACATACTTGTATATGTAAACAAATTGAAATAAATATCAATAATACCTACACTACTTAGAATAGAGTCTGATATTTTACATTCTTACTATTCTGTTTTTAAAATGCTATTTACTAACAAAACAAACAAACAAAAACGCTGGTTCTATCCATTAAAATAACTTCCCAATTCACTATAGGGCTTTGACCTGAAGCTTAAAAATCATTGTTATAGAAACTCTCATGGTTTAGTAACTTATATTAAACGCATACATACTTTGGTAGTGTCAGAACCCAACAATTTCTGTAGAGAACTTGAAGGAGAACCAGAAGAATGCTGGAAAATAAAAAGGACAAGCCTATGATGCATATACTCAAGTAGAGGTAAGTGAAGAGAAGCAAAGCAAATGTTTGAATTGCACGTTCTAGTCTAAGGCATTACCATAGACAAGGAATCCTGTAAGACCTTATCAATGGTAGCACAGAGCTCTTCAGTTTGCTGCCTGAGCTGTGCAGGGAAACAAAACTGGAAGAATTGAAACCAGGTACTGAGTTAGCAATGAGTTTTGGGATTGTACTTCAAAAGCAGGGGTAATATGAAGTCATTACCTCCAGCGGTGGGTCCAATGTGTTGTCCTTAGAGACGGTTTCAGTTTTGGCTGGTTCATCTAGTGCCTAGTGGTAAATGAAATAGTTCTTATGTGAGGCTTTTAGTCAAATATAGTTGTCATAGAAAAGTCTTTTCAAAGAAATCTCTGAATATCTCAATATTTCCAAGAAATAAACCTTCAAATAATTTGATGAGCTCTCCTCTGACATGTTTTCTCTTGTTGAATCAAAATATCTACACTAATAAAAGAGTAACATGCTAATTTAACATACCTTCATAACACCCACCAGCCATTCAGGAGTATGCAAATTAACCCAACAAAGATGGCAGGTTAATATGCATACACAGGTGCCAAGAAGCCAGGGGCAGGGCGACTACACAGGTGTCCCACACCACCCCAGCCACTCTGGGCCTCTGGGCAATGTGGGAAGGTGGAAAGACAGTTCTGGCTAGAGTGAAGGCAGTGCCAGCAGCCAAGGTAAAGAAGGACCATCCTGCATTGGGCCTCTAGTCTACTATAAGATGTTGGAATAAATAAAGGAGATGAGTCCAGCAGGTGTGGTTTAGTGGTTGAGCATTGGCCTATATACCAGGAGGTCACAGTTCAATTCCCAACCAGGGCACATGCCCAGGTTGTGGCCTTGATTCCAATTGTCAGGCATGCAGGAGGCAGCCAATCAATGATTCTCTCTCATCATTAATGTCTCTATCTCTCCATTTCCCTTCCTCTCTGAAATCAATAAAAATTGTATATTTAAAAAAATTGTATATTAAAAAAAAAGAAATTGTATATTTAAATTGTATATTTTAAAAATTTGTATATTTTAAAAATTGTATATTAAAAAAAGGGCTGAATTTTTAAACATACAAAGTAGAACTTGGACACTTTATACATCCAGATGAGCCTTGTTCCCTTCAAAGCAGTTACCTTGAGAAGCTGCCCACAAAAATAACAATGATGTAGGAATTTCTCAAAATGTACAAAAACTATTCTTGAGAAAATGCTTGAGAACCAGTTTATAAGAAACATGCACACAGAATTTAAAATTTAGCCTCATTTGTAATTATTTATATAACAAAAAGTCTTATTCATCCAACTTGGCCTCAAATGACATTTAACTATTTTCAAAATGTAACAACTACTATAAGGTTGTTTTGTGAAATCCTTCTAATTTTGTGTAAGTTTAATATACACTTCTGCATTAAAATTTGGGAGGGTGTTATTTTGAATTTAAATAGCTTTGAAATTTAGTAGAATTGATTTTTTTATTGACAATTGTTTATCAAAGAACATTTTGATCCACTCTTTCTAGCAGCCATAAAAAGTAGTTTCTTTTTCTACAGTAAAAAAAGTATTAAAGTTAAATATATTAAATCTCTATTAACAGAAAATATGACCATTGATTGCTTTTTCACAACTTAGCCAGCAGGATTGTATTGATGTTTCTTATATTTATTCATTTTGAGTGAAGTTCTCTCAGATATTCTCCAATAACATATTTTTATTAAAAACATATATTTGTCTACCAAATTGTACTATAGCCAAGTGAGGCATAATTGGGATATACTTTGAATTCTATTTCCAAAGATTCTTAATTAATATGTTATTCAAAATATTTTCATTAAAAGTAGTGATATTTTGCTTGAGACAGTCAACTTTGTGGCCCTGTTTTTTTGTTTTGTTTTGTTTTGTTTTTTAAAAAGACCTATTATAACTGACTTTTAAAATAAAATAGCTTGAGGTAAATACTACATTATCATTAATAACTAAGAATTATGAGCAAGCCTTGTAAGTCCAAGTGCTTATAGGAATACTAGCAGATGCAAAAAAAAAAAAACAACCTGTAATTGGTGTCCCCCCAGCAAAGAGAGCATCTCTGATGGAATTACAAACAATTTCTCATCAGAAATATTAAATCAGTCTAATCTACTACTCTTTTTCAAAATAGGACTAAGTTCTAAAAAATATCTAAAGATAGAATGTGTTAGTTGCACTCTCAATAGAGTTAGAAACTTAACGCTTTCAAAGGAAGAATAATTTAAAACGGTTTATGAAACTTTTTGTGATGCTTACTCTAATTGGATTGGATTTCAAAAAGTTCATGGGCAAGTTACTATATTTTAGTAAGGATCAAATTAACCATCTTCCATCAATGATTCATGTTCAGCCTAAATGCTCATATACTTTGTTAATCTGCCCAGCCATTTGGTGGAATAAATCTTCTGAGAGATACAAAAGCTTTGCTTTCTTTTCTTTTTTTTAATTTAATTTAATTTTATTATTATTATTTTTTTGTCATTAAACAAAACCACCTATAGATTGAAGATATTCTTGGAAAGTAAATCTCAGATTATCTAGTTGGAGACTGAGGTCTGAATAGCATTCAAATCTGAAGAAAAGAGGAACTGTATACCATGTAAGCCAAAGTGGCTTCTGGATATATAAAAGTACAGCTTCTTTAAAGACCTGGGAATATTTCTCACTAGATTATTATCATATGATTGATTTAACATTTTTAAGAGTTTGTGAAATCTACTTGGTGTTTTAATCCTAATATCTTTGAAGGTTTAAATGTCTGTCCCTCCCACACAGAGGAAAATGAATTTTTGCAAACCATTACAAGACTGTTCCAAATCCATTCATTAAGGCTCAGTGGTCGAAGAATCCATACTTTCCCTTCATTTATTTAATCAAGGGTGTCAGAAAGGTTTTTCCTATTTCCAGTTGGCACCTCCTCCACTGTAATTCACCTCATCTTTCCCAGTCACTCAAAGAATTGGGCTGTTTTGTAATTCCTCTGAGTCACTAACGTCTTTGAAGAGCTAAATCATTTCCAGTTTCCTTTCATTGGTCTTCTTTTTAAAAGATATTTTCCCCCCACTAATTTGGTGAGAATCTAAATATATTTTAGCAAATAATGAAAAAAAAAAAGGTGTTGTAGACAGGGATTGCAAATCATCATCTCTTCCTCAATATTTCACTTTAGCTAGTTGATGTCGCCATTGTGTGATGAGCAGGGAAAGGCTGGGGGATAATCAGGTCCACTTGAGGTCCAATTGAGCAAGTTACTAGCCCGCTGCTTCGAGGTATCTACTTGGCATCTGTGATCATCAAACTCTTCACGGAGCTCTGAGGATGATTAAGTACTCAGCTTAGTGTCTGATACACTATAGCCGTTACTGCTATGGCAGCCATTGTGACTGTACTCTCTAATTGTTAAAAGGCGCCAAGTCTAAAACCAACTCTTCCTCTGTAGAAGAAGGTCCCTTATATCCTTCCCATAGAAGCAGAATTGAGGAAGCTATTCTACCCTAAAGAAAGATTCTTAATTGTCATCATCCCAATTGTCATATACCAGACCCCTTTATTTTTATAATACTCTGAACAAAAGTTTGTCTTAAAATCCTATGGAATACAATTGGATATTTTAGAGACATACTCAGCTATAGACTGAATTAACTGATTCAATAAACCTTAAAGAAAAAAAAAAATCTATATTCTCTCAAATAGTTCATGATAAAAAAATAAAAATAAAACAAGCAATATGCATAATTAAGTATCATTTATTAAGCGTTTTTAACGAGCTATGTGCCTGTTAGACAACTGCCTAAGAAGAACCAATCAGTTTAGAATTGGGTCCTGGCACTTCTCCATTACTAAGGAAGTTGGGAACGCATTCATTCTTTATACTATCTAAATCAAGAGATTTCTCTCTAGTATAGGCCTTATGCTAAGTTAGCAACCAGATTTTGTTAAATTTTTCAGACACACAGAGATCTTAAAATAGTCTTATCCAAAGACATATGTTTAAGCACATTGGAGTTTACCAACTCATGTCTTAAAAAATTAAACTGGCAACTTAAAATAAAATGGTTTGACAGCTGATGAGATATTCCAAATCTTTTAAGTGTTTCTTTTTTGTATAGTCTTCAAAGTGGTTGTTTATTTTCCTTCTACCCAAAATAAATTTTATCCCAGAAGTTTTGTTTGAATAATTAATACTGCAATTTATATATGCTATTTATAAAATTGAACTCCTCTAGAATTTTTCTTTCAAACATGTGTAGCTACCATATTAAAAGTATCTTTAAAATGTAATTTGTAGGATAGTAATGTCATTTGTTGTAAAACTGTAGTGATCCTAGCCTTGATTTTATCCCAAAGAATACTTTCGAGGAAAAGAACAAAGAATTCAAATTATTTTTCAAGAAGAAATTTTATACTATTATTGAAAAATATTAATTACTTGAGAGACAATAAAGATTCATATTATATGATTTCATGGAAATTTCCTATCTTCATCTTTCCTTCCCTGAACTCAAATGCACAGTGAAAATAATAATCCATTTATTGAGAATATCAATATGTACTCTGCAGTTTAATTTTAACTTTTTACCCATTGCTATCAAACTCAGATGATAAAAAGAAAGCTTAATCAATAAGAGACACTTTTAACATTCTCTGAGAGCAGTACACAAATAAAGACTAAAAAATAATGCCCACATCAAAATTATTTTCTCTACAGAGCTCAGTATATTGTTGAACATATTGTAATAAGGTTTGTGGACAGTTGCAAATGCAAAGTAATCTGATTACTTTGTTCCTGCTTTATAATCACCTGTATTTCATCCTCATCTCAAGCTTGTACATGATTATTAGCAGCAGATTAACCCAAAGACCCTGAAGCAAACACATTAAAAGATGATGCTTACAATTACCCCTTCCTATAAAGCTTTAGTTAAAACAAGCTAAAAATGCTTTCCTCCTAAATGTACATAGGGAAAAACAGATAGAATACTGAATATGCTATAAATTTCAGTTTTGGTGCAGAAAATAAATTATAGAACAGAAGTATCAGAAACCTCATATCCCCTGCCAACCAAATGTACTCTTTTGAAAATTATGTGCTTCATCTAGGGGTGATTAAATCTGAAACCAATCCAGTGATTCAACAATGGATGAATGTCTCATGTTAAGGGATGCCTGTGTTTGAATTTGGAGAAAATCTTGCTTTTAAAAATGGTGTTATTTTTAAGTGACTCTTGTCCCTTACTAATAATTCCTATACTGTATTCTATAAACATAATGTTTAAAATGTCAACCATAGGTTTAATTTGACTTGGGGCAAGAATGAATTGTTGAACTAAGGCTTGAATAAACTGATAACTATCTCTTCAAGGCAACCTATAGTAGATGCTAACCAATTATTATAATGAGATTGCAGCATTACCCTACACTTTAAAGGTGGTGTTCTTTGTTATATTAAATGGATCTCAGAAAAGCTTCCATGATTTAAAATATTCCAAATGCTAATGCTTTCCAAAATAGATGAATTTCTGATGATTATAGTTTTAATTTTCTCACCCAATTCAGAAATAAAATCCTGTGAATTAAACATTATAGGATAAGTTCTATTGTATAAGCCAGCAATTTTCTACCTTTTTCATCTCATTGTACACATACACTAATTACTAAAATTCTGTGACACATCAATCAATACATTTTTGGCCCATATAAAAAAAGAAAAAGGTATCATTTTGATTCATTCACAATGGATGGCTATTGTTGTGTTGGCTATTATTATACAATATTTGACAATCTAAGGGAAAAGAGGTCAGTGCCCCTGACTACATAGTCAGATGATATTGCATGTTTTAAAAATTATTATGGCATGCCAGTTGAAAATTGCTGGTATAAACAGATAGGTAAAAAGGTCTAAATTACCAGTTTTATTTTTTTTAAACTATAACTATGAAAAGAGCAACACAATATTATTCAAGAAATATTCATGGAAATAAGCTCTCTTGTTATAAGACTTTTGCTGTTTAAAAATTCTTACAAAGTAAAGTTTCTTATTGAGGAGCACATACTATGGAAAAGCCAGAAAAAATATGTGGAGTTATACAAAGGCTCTAAAGCAAAAACAAACATCAAATCATATCATGAGATCTTTGAGCAATTCATGATCCAAAAATATTTATGGTCCAAAAATAATTTACTTAGCCAAGAAATAATTACCCACATTATTGCTTGTATAATAACCAATCCTCTCTAGAATAATATTTTAAATTAGGCATTATGAAATTTACATTCTGGTATACTAACAACAAAAATAATAAATTTCCTAAAAATTATGTTTTATTCAAAATTGAAACACAAAAATTCTTCCATATGAAGTTGTATTAGATTAAACATATAGTGATACCACCATACACATTGATGAAATAGGTCTGTGATAAAATTAGAAATTAAGTCAATGGTTCTTCACTTTTAATGATTAATCCTATATAATAAAAGCCTAATATGCTGTGTCCAGTCTTCCAGTCATCCATTCAAACCAATCAAAGCATAATATTCTAATGATATGCTAAGGTTGCTCAACCACTCACTATGACATGAACTGACTACCAAGGGGCAGATGCTCCAACTGGTAGCTTGCTGCTGGGGTCCAGCTGATCAGGACTGAGCAAGATGGGCCAGACATGCCGTGAAGCCCTCCCATGGTCCCTCCCCATCTGGACAACCTCTCGCATCTCTCCCTGGCCCTGATCATGTACCAGTGGGGTCCCTCAGCCTGGCCTGCACCCTCTCGCAATCTGGTACCCCTTGAGGGATGTTAGAGAGCTGGTTTCAGCCTAAACCCAGAGATTGAGCCGAGGGACCCCACTGGTGCATAAATTTGTGCACTGGGCCTTTAGTATTATAAATTGTAATCTCTAAAATCCATTTAATTGGAAGCAAAGAGAGCTGGTAGACAGAAATTTTGGAACTAATAATGCCATCCAACTTTATCTTACAAAAATTTTTCAAGAAGAATTAACTATTGTTTTTCTAAATAAAGCATTCATATAATAGAAGCACTCAGCTCCAGGAAAATATGACAGGTTAGGTGATAAAAAGACACCATGACCCATCAGGTCTCAAATTCTCCCTGCCTGGCTGCTTCAGGGGAAGAGTTTCTCCCATTTCTGCGAAGGCAGGTACTAATGACCAGATTTCAGAAATGTCCATCTGAAATGGGCAGAGGGTCTGTGCTGAGAAATACTGCTATTATGATTCAACATAACAATAGGCCATTGGAATAATGGGCAATCATCAAAATAACATATGAAATGAACAATTTCATAGATTTCATAATTGATTCCACTTTGATTCTGATATGTTCCTCTATTTGGCCTTTATTTGAGCATCTATAATGTGCTTATTGAACAAGAGGCTGTAATTTAAGTTACCTGCTGAAGTAGAATCCTATAATTTATATTTAATGACTGAATGGCAAAGCAAAAGTGTCCTCAAGTCACGCAAAAGCATGAGTCACTGGAAGTGATCTCAATCTTCCCTCTCATTTATGGAGGTAGGATCAGTAGCCAGCAGGAATGTATAAAGAGGTTTAGCCCATGATAGGATCTAAGGAGCTAATCTAGATACTCAGCTAACACATATCTACACTGTGCAAGCCACTTTAAGTCACCAAGTTTTGACCAAGCTGGCCAGTTTTACATGTAACCCTATTTTGCCTCTACTCTTTTGATCACTGCAAATAGAGGTGGAAGCTCTTGAATATCACAACAATCTAAAATTCCAAAGGACAGGATCCTTCCAATTTAAATTAAGTTTCCCAGGGCTACTTGACATTGGACTGGACACTCTAAGCTCATATCTAGCCTCTAATGATAAAGTAATGATGTCTACAATTTTATTCACCAAGATGTTTTCTTCACATCATCCTAAACTGAGAGTATAACTTTATTTTAGAAAAGACAGATCTTTAAAACAGAAATTTTAGAAAACATAAGTGACACTGTAAACATAAAATTTACTCTGCTTTTTAGCCAACACTGACCTTCTGTTCCAAAAGCAATGTGTTGGTAGGGATTGCTGCAAAAGCCTTGTAGCTTGAACTGGTCTTGTATTGCTAGAATGGGTAACCAGAAAGCAAGAGTGGAGATGAAAAGAGGGAAGAACATGACATAATTTTAGAGTAGTTCTACCAGGTTAAATGACAAGTTCTCAAAGAAAACAGTTATTATGCTTGACCAACGTGATCTTGACAGAAAAAAAAATTAGCTCTCCATGTTAATATTTCATTTGAATGAGAAGCAATGAACTATCAGAGCAGTAAAATATCAGTCTAGGGATTATAGACAATTTTATGATATAGAGCTTCAGAATTCAAACATATCACTCTCTAGAAAGTTATATATAAATTTCTCATTAGTAGCATTTCCTCATAGGAGTGCTATTCTTTCAATGTGATGGCTGCTTTTTATTTATTTTTTGTTGTTGTTTTGATTCTCAAAGAAAAGTATTTTTCATAGTGCCATATTAACAAATATTATGCCAATAAATTATAGTGAACTAATGATATATTATCTTATATCATTTATAAAAACAAAAATCAGAATATATAAAATTTACTAGCAGTTTAATAAGCAGCATATTTTGAATAGAAGTAGTTTAATCAATTTAACTCTAAAATGGAAAAACTAGAAAGCTCTTGATCTTAAATTTATTTTTTAGACCTTATCATCTCCTGTATTTTCTAACATAGTAATGTTAATGAATCAAATGATAAAATGTCCTGAGTTTTAAGTACAACTCAGTATAAGTTTTGTTTTGTGTAGTGTTGGGAGGAGAAGGCTGAACATGAGGAAGTTGTAGGAATCAAGATAATATTCATAATCAAAAGCCCAGCTTTGATACCACTCTGGATTCCAAGCTGCTTAATTAAGTTCAAGGCTCCTATCATTTCAGAAGCCCCTGTCTCAGGCAGCTTACCCAGAGACTCGGAGGCAAGGGGAAATCTGCACACAGCTCCACGTTGTCTCAGTCCACTAAAAAGCATACTAAACCATCTACATAAGAAGACAGGGCAATCAAGTAAAATAAATCCTTGAGTTTTATGGATATAATTGAAATAACCTTCATTAAACTGGAGCAATGAAGGTAAGAGAAATCAAAATTCCAGACCTAAAAGAAGTCTCAGGCCCCTTTTAAGCCCCAAGTCTCTATATTCACTCTGAACTGCTATGGCCTCCAGACAATAATTTATTTGGATGAAAAAAAACAAAATGAAATGTCATCTCTTCATGGGGAATAACAACTGACTTTTATTACTGGGAAAGTTTATATATATTGCATCACTTAATGTCCCACAAGACTATAACTAAAGAGTCATTAGGAAAAGGAGACATGGTGAGGTCAGGTGTAGTCTAGTCTAAGACTAATTAGCCCATAAAAAATAAGAAACAGGTTTGACATCCAGGCTTGCTTGGATCCAATAGCCATCCTTTTTCTATAATATAACGCATTCTCCAAAAAAATATCTGAAGACAAATATTATAAAATAAAATATACATTAATACTCCATCATGATTTTATTCTTTTTAATTATAATAATAGCTGGAATGATAATAATAGCTAGCAATCACTATGAGCCAGGTATAATTCTAAAAGCTTTTTGTGTATTACCTCATTTTATTACTACAGAAAACCTACTAAGCAGATACTATATTACAATATATCCATTTGATATATGGAAACTAAAGTGCAGGAATGCTAAATAACTTATGTAAGGTAACTAGCTAGTAAGTCACAGCTGGGATCTGGGTGCAGACACTCCAGCTCAACAACAGTGCACTTATCTACCATATTCCCTTGCCTATCATTTCAGGAAGCATAATCATTTATAACATTTGTCCTCCTGTCTTCTACTGCCCCAAAGATTATAGCAGGAGAAACCTGTACAGAGATGTATCTTGTTAATGCACATATTATGCAATAGAATCTTGGATTCAAAAGTGATGTTGAAGGCCATCTGGTTTAACGCCCCTATCAAGACATAAATCTCTCTGATCCTCTATTCTGCCACCACATGAAGAATTACCTACCTCCTAAGCAACACATTTAGCATAATTGTTAGAATTGGTGCAAAATTCTTCATTATATTGAGCCAAAATACAGTACAACCATTCCATTGTTCCTATTTCTCTCCCCTTCGAATCATGTGCCTTCTAAGAGCTCTCTTAGACATGATAGTTATACTGCTATTCCTATCAACTCCTCTTTACCAATCCTTAACTGATGAATTTCACTGTTCTCATCATTTTGCTCTGTTGATATTTCTTTAAATTTTTAAAAGCCATGTGTCTAACTAGATTTTTTTTAACACGAAGTAGAATATAATTATCACCTCTATGATTTGACAATAAATTCAACTAATACAATGAAGATTATAATTAAAATTGTCTCCTCCTTTTTTGTGGTGAGTTTAGAAAGTACAGAAGAGTGAAGTTGGAGTTAGTTCATATTGTTGGATCATAAGAAGCATGAGGTGGAGAAGGCCATATGAGGACACAGGCAGAGATGGGAGTTATGCAGCCAGCAGCCAAAGAGAGCAGGAGCCCCAGAAGCTGGGAGAGACAAGGACGGGAGACAATGACAAGAGAGTGCAGCCCTGCTGACACCCTGACTTTGGATTTCTGGCTCCCAGAACTTCATAGTGGCCTAAAATCTCTAATCCTTTTTTTTTTTTTTTTAAACATTTGTTGAAATCAAACTCCATTCTGTAGGTATGCTTTTTCTCTAGATCCAAAAATAGTACTTTAGGCATTATGTCTATCCAATTTCATCTGACTAGATTTGGGTTGTCACTATAAACTATGAAGATAAAAATTTTTATATTATTTCATGGACTGTTTGTTAGGCATGTCATTTGTATTTTCATTCAAGTCATATATGAATAATAAAGAGCTCTTGCCTACTGGGTTCTGCCATCCATCAATCCTATAAATACATTTGGATATCGCAGTTCAATTCATGAATTCATTCAACAAAATACTACTGTGTATTTTGTGATATGCATTGCTCTAAGTACAGTGAACAAGACTTTACTCTCTAGAGCCTGCATCCTTGTGAATAGAGACAAACTTTAAACAAATAAGAAAGCAAAGGACAAGTTTTAGAAAGACAATAATATGTAGAAATGTGAAATAAGTTAATGGATTAGAGAGTGACCTTGAGGATGCTTTGAATTGAGCACTTGGAATAAATGTGAGTTCACAAAAACAAGTTATTACACTCACATATCTCTTTTTGTTCTTGATATAGTGAAAGATATCACAAAAGCTAGAACATGGAGGGCATTCAATAAATAAAGGTCTGTTGCTTGAAAAACCTGTCTCACTTCCCGTTATAACTGTTGTTGTAAACATTCATAAACTAAGAATATAGGTTATAATTTTCAGAAATTATCTTCCATTTTTCTGGAAAAATGGAACATATGGCTCGTCTTTTTTCCCTGGTAAATCTCTTATTTCCCATTAGTTACAACAGTTTTGCAATAGAAGTAGAAATGTCATCTGTTTTCAGACACAATTTATCTAGACCAGGAAATATGAACTTACTCAGAACTAGGCAATCTTTCTAGTTCCTCATCTATCTTAGGCTTTATGCATTTCTAAGACATATATAGCTTTTTCTTTTCAGTCTGAAAATCATTCTTGTTGCCATAAGAGATATGTTTTAGGTTCACTATATTTCCTCTGGGTTCTTTTAACAACATTCTAATTTGGAACATATTTCTTTCTCAGCATTCTAAGGATTCCAGGTATTAAACCAGATTCATTTCTTTCCCTTCCTTTGTTTAAAATTAGAAATCACTCTAGTCAAGGTAATTATAACTTGAATAATAGACTGTCATATTGCAGGTTGGAATCACCTTCAGTGAATCACAGAAGGTAGACCTGACCAGCCTGACCTTGAATTTAGCAAAATAATTAATGATACTTAATTGTATCCTTCCAATTTTTAATCTATGCTTTTAGTCTATATCCAATAACTATGTCTTAAATATCCACTACATGACAGTTACACTGCAAAGTTTACATTTAGAAAAAGAAATGGAGTTTTAAGATATAAGTTTATCAGAATTAATCCTATTTATAGACAATCCTGGAAATTATAATATAAATCTTGGATGTGAGGATGGGGATAGCAAGAGCATATCCTTCTCTTTCAGAAAATATTCCCCACCCATCTCCTATTCCCTGTGCCTAAATTTCCACACCAGACTTTAGTTATAAAGACCCAGAAGTTCTCAAAGTGAAATATATTAGTTGCCTAAAGAATCAGGGATTTGAACTCATGATTACACTTTACGTAAAGCAGAACCTCAGATTACATAAATGACAAATGAGAACTCTAGTGAAGAGACTGCCTTTCATTATGGCCAACTTCTCTTGCCAGAAGCATCGATGAGCAAAGATGAGAGCATCACTCTACACATATACTTCCAGCTCTTCAGTGACATGCCTGCACTGAGTCACTCTCCTTCAGATGAAAGCTCAACTGAGATCCTGATACAATTCACAGAAGAAGTTGCCAGACATCTCCCTTACATCTGGATCACTGGCAGAGCACAAGCTCTATAATGATTTTATAACGGAAGTGGAGGAGTAGGAGAGGGAGAGATGACAGTAGTAGCTACTAAGAAAATTTCCTAGACTTTTTCCCCAGGGGCCCTCTCCATGGCTGATTTATCCTTTTGTGCTTCTAGCACTCTAAATGTATAATACTTATTTCATTGTATTGTAATATTTTTGCCATCCCTGTAACATCTTTTAGGGGAGAATTTCATATTATTTCCAACATCTAATATCATCCTGGCAAGAACAGATACTCAGCAAATATTTGACTAAAATTAAAGTTTTTAATTGAAAATTATGCTGATTCAGAGGATATAAAAACCCAAAATTAAAGTTCCTCTTCTTCAGGCCAACTCTTAGATGTTGGAAACTCTCTTTCCCTATTCAAGCATGCCCTGGAGACATTTCCAATACGTTAAGTTCCTAAAGTCATCTTCCTTCAATGATCTGAACTTTCAGGTTTAAACTCATGACCTTGAATCTCTGTTGTTGATTTTTAAGTAAATTGCGCTGCTATAAACAGAGGGGTGCATAAATCTTTTCTGATTGGTGTTTCTAGTTTCTTGGGATATATTCCTAAGTATGTTCTTTGAGTTAAACTGCACAAGCTTCTCTCAATTAAAATGCAAATATTCCCCAAGGGGTAAAAAATTTAAAAGAAGGTCAATCCCTGACATTGTAAATCGTTGCTAAAATGAATCCAGAAAACCTAGCTGGAGAAAAAAAAAAAAAGAAAAAAAAATTGAGACACAGCATTGGTTAGTAAAGAGGTGGACGTGACAGATAGCAGGGATGGGAGAATCATAAATCTAGAATCCCCTGAAAGGTGCCAAGAACTTTTGTGGAGGAGGAGGTAGAGTAAAAGACAAAAAGGAAACATGAAGGTACGTATGTACAGCTTAGCTGTTTTAGTCTTTCACATATGGCTAGCTTTAAGGATTGCCGAATTTTTTTCTACCTACAAAATATATACAGAAATGCTATCTTTGTCTTCACTCTGTAACCTCCCAGAGCCACCATCACGTGCTTAGATTGTTGCAATAGCCTCTTTTTGTTGTTGTTGTTAAGCCACTTAGCAATACTGGCCAGGGCTGCAATAGTCTCTTAAAGTCTCCTTACTTCCTCTCATACTCTCTTAGAGTCTGTTCTTCACACACAGCCAGATAGATAAGATTGTCTGTTATCTATTCAACCTTCCTTCACACACACCAATTGCTTCCTGTTTTACTCAAATTAAAAATCAAAGACTTAGAAGTGGCCTGCAAGATCTCACAGGCCTACAATAGCTCACAGTTACATCTTCTGACAACCTCAAGTTCCCTCACTCACTCCACTCTGGCCGCTCTGGCTTCCCTGTTCTTTGTATCTACCAAACACTCTGGCCTCAGGGGTTTTTCCTGACTGTACTCTCTGATGAGCAACACCTCCTTGCATGGCACATTCTGAAAGAAACCTACTGTGACTACCCAATATTAATTTGTGACACCATCTCTTACCCTGCTATACTTTTTCATTACCACATATGTCCTTCTAACACAAAAGAAAATGTATTTATTTGGGAAGGGGGATTACTGATTATTTCTGTGCCTCAACAGAATATAAACTTTCTATGAGCAGGAATTTTTGCCATTTTATTTGTGGCAATATTTCCTTACAACTTTGAAAAGTGCCTTATACATATCTGGGCACATAATAAGCCCTCAGTACATATTTATGGAATGAATGAATGGTTTGTTTGAATCCTCATTAAGCATTCTAGCTCTTGGAGGTATATTTCATATTGCTCATTTCCCAGATTATATACAGATTAGCAGAAATGGAGAAAGTTACATAAAGTCTGTTGCCACCAAGTTTCCAGTATGACATATTTGGAAATATTTAGATGCCTAAAAGAAAGATAGTTTATTTTTTTAAAATCACACCAGCTACAAGTTCATAAAATATTAAAAAGCTCCCAACTAATTCCTTAAATATGTTGTTTCCAAATAACTTTTAAGGACAACACAAGCACACCATCATCATGGGTGAGTGAATGTAACTTCATGACTCACTAGGAGAAATTTTAAACTGTTTCATAAATAAATGAAAAATGTATTAGAACCTGAATATAACTCCATGGATTAATTTTGTGATATTTAGGCTTTCCCAAGGGGTTAAAAATATCTCAGACAACATAGATGTTGATCGAAGAGTAGCCTGAACAACATCCTGGGAAATGCCCATCTATTTACAGCCCTGAACATATTGTGAAATGTTATTCTGAACTATACCTGATATAAAAATATGTCAACTGTATCAAACTAATGCATACAGATTCAGAACCTTAAGATTCAAACTATGGAAAAGAAAGATTACACATACTTTGTACCTGAATTTAGCTCAGCATGTTCTACTGTTCCATTTTATTTTCATATCAAAGGCCAGCAGGGCCCAGACTTTGAACTAATGTCATTCAAATATTCATGTTTTAATAGGATGGCCATTTGTATTCCAGGAACTCTTTCCTTTTAGGAGCTGGCACTGAGTGGAGCTGATATATATCTGAAGCTCTTTAATTTCAAAGATAGGTCTGTGCTAAGATTAGCAGCACAGAAAAAGAAGCAAGACAAGAAACAATCCATAAAGGCATATAAATTCTTTGATATCCCAAAGCTTTTGTCTATTTTCTCCTATCAACCTATGAAATAATCTTACCAATTTAATAAAGGCTAGTCAAACATCAAAAGAAACTGGGATAAGATTTACCTATTCCAGAATCCATTTTAATGAATTTTTATATTCAGGTTACAATTTCTTCAAAAATAATTTGCAAATATATATATATATATATATATAAATGCAGGCTGATTTTTTTACCTGGAGAGATAATAGCAAGAAGCAAGGAAGTAATAAATAGACAAAGAACAGCATATCTCAGAGAGTGACTCCTTTTGCAGAAGTTATCATAAGTTTTTACCCATTAAAAGAAATATTTTTCTTTTCAAAGGATCAGGTAAAAATAGATAAATTATAATTTCTTAATACTTTTTACATTTTAATCACATCAAATTTATCATACATTTCTAGAAGCTTAGTTCTAAAAACTAAAAACTTGGAAATAAAGAAAATAAAATAGAGGGCAAATGCTGAAAGTTCTTTAATATTGGGAGCAGTAAATGAGCTGTGGAAAAACAGGTCTTTAACAAACTTGACTTTAGGACAAAAAGAGGACTTGGCTTTAGCAAAAGCCCCGCTGGGCCAAGCCTCTTCCAGCTCTCTCCAAAAACAGGACAAAACATGAATGAAACAAACAGAAACACTTGGAAGAAGCCTCCAGAGTACAGTCATTTCCCACAAAGGTGAGGAATGACTTAGGTGCATGGCCACAGGGTTCAGGAAATAATTAATACATTAAGGAAATGATAATGTTTACATCACCAGGTATTTGTAATATAGCACAAATAAATTTCATAATTGCATATGCATTAAGAAGATAATCACTAGGTCATTTTACCTCAAATAAATAAGATTTTCAATTTAGAACTATAAAAATGTTAGATTTTTCTTTATCCCATTTCCTTTGAAAGCTTAAAATGCAAGAAATTAATAATCTCTAATAATACATTTTAAATGCCTCAAATATTATATAAATTGATAATTCTTATCCTTATTCTATAACAATGATTTTCTTCATGAGAATTATTAAATAAAGCCAAAATAATACTTGATATATATATTTTTTGTTTGTTTTACAGCTACAAAACATAATAAACTGTTCACTGAACTTCAGTTTCTTGGTGTATAAAAATGGAGAAAATAATATAACCAATCTCATATGGTCATAAAATTAATTGACATTGTTCCTTTTAATTAATTTTTAACTATTTTGAATAACTACTAAGATATTTCTTGATTCACAGAAAGCATTTGATATCTGTTACTATAATCATCATTATTATTATTATTATCACTATCCAATGATAAGCCAATCTTCTTATGTCTCCACTTACATTTCCCTGGTTATTTACCCTTTCTGAAATATCAACTCCTTTCTCTTCACTAAGATAAATACTATTTCAACCAGCCTCTCATGATATTTCTATTGATATTATATCAAATTTAGTGTACAATTATATGTACTATGTGAATGTTTCCTTATACTTGTTTTCTAGCATTATTATCGATTTTCCACATTACCTATATATGTATTTTTTTAAATAAAATAATTGCCCTGGCTGGTTTGACCCAGTGGGCCTGCGGACTGAACGGTCCCAGGCTTGATTCTGGCCAAGGTCACAAGCCCAGGTTGCAGGTTTGATCCCCAGTAGGGGACATACAGGAGATGGCTGATCAATGATTCTCTCTTATCCTTGATGTTTCTATCTCTCTCCCTCTCCCTTCTTCTCTGAAATCAATAAAGATATATATATTTTTAATTTAAGACAAAAAAAATGCTCTCTTACTTTCCTTAAATACACACAGAAGCACAATTATACACATCTCAAAAAATCTAGTATAGAGGTAGGATTACAGTGGATGTTTAATGCATGCATGCTTTTTATGTTGAACTACATCATTAATAAGAGCATGTGAGTTGTTTTATCTTTCCTATCTTAAGTTCATCCTTCAAACAGAGTTGGACACAGTCTCCATGGAAATTGGAAGCAGTAAAACTGTGTTACTTCAATTCACTGAACTGAAAATTTGAATTCCCTCTTAATACAAGCACTTTCATAATTTTATTTTATTTATGTAGCAATGACCAAGCTCTGGGTGTATAATATGTACATTCTAAATTTTTTGAGAATATCTGGGAAGCTGGCATGTTCTATAGCCGTGTTGCCTTCTTCCAAAAGAAATAAGCTCTATGGATCATTACTTCAAATATTTCCAGTCTCATCTATATATAAAAATAGCCCATGGCTGTAACATCATAGCGACCAAACAACTGGGCACCATGAAGTACATGGAGCACCTCTCGGTCCCTCCCCAATGGACCACAGGCTCCAAGCACAGCAAGGCCCATGACTGGCAGGTAGATGAGGCAGCAGGTTGGTGGGCACAGCTAGGTACATGTGGGTAAGTGAGGCTGCGAGTGCGGCAAGACAGCAGGCAGGTGGGTGGGGCTGCAAGCACAGTGGACTGCACATGGGTGGGAGGGGCTATGAGCACAGGGAGGAGAGCACAAGGAGAAGGGTGCAGGTGGGTGAGGCCATACAATTTCTCACACTGGGCTTCTAGCATTAAAATTAATGCCAGTTTTACATCTCTGCTCAGTGAGTTGTTTTGGAGTACTCAGAAGTCAATATTTCTACTTTATTAAATCTATTTTCTTATACCCAGCCTGTCTATTTTCTCAGTATTTCAAATTACTAAGTTTTTCATGTTTATTATAAATCAAGTCATTTTCACATATAAAGGAAATTTCTATTTCCTTTTGCCCTATGTGGATATAGCTAAATGCATATTGATTTAGCTTGAGGTCTGAAGAGCAATAATGAAATCAACCTGGTAGAAGTGGAAAAATTAATACTTATAAGTGAATGATGGCAAGGGAAATAGAAAGTTTTTAAATTGTTTTGGCCTAGAATATGGGCTTAGATCTAAGATAATGTTTCTTTATATACTAATCTTACCTATAATTCTATCAGTACAGAATATTTTTATGGATAATTGATTCCATCTTATTAAATAATAAGACATGTATCATATCACCAAATCTCTACTAGCTGCTTTAAATTCCAGCTTTTGAATCAATGATATAACTCATTTTATGCCTGAAACAATAAAAATATAAGAATTTATCATAACAGTAGGATATACAAAGTCAGTATTTCACAGAAACATGCACAACTTTAGGCAGATTATAATTCAACTCCATGTTCAAATATACCAAATCTTAGCCACACCCAACCCCACACTTGCACTTTCTCATAGGAATAGAATGAAATGTCATAATCATTGATTTTACCCCCTTGCAAAAAAAAAAAAAAATCTTCCATATTTCAAAGTAAGCATGCACCATGCAACATGCAAAAAAATACCTTGGGTTTCTTATTCTCAGGGTCTGTTGGCAAGGAAAATGCACAAGGTGAAATCAGCTCCTTGGTTCTTGTTAGAGAGGTGGGAGGTGACGGGGTTGAAACAGATGACCTGTGGTCAGATATTGAGCTTTCCGATTTCCCGGATCTTGAAGGTAAGGTGCCACTGCCACAATGTGGGTGCAGTGCTGAAGGACTGAGCTGGAGTGCCTGAGTAGGAAGATGAGTGTGAGGGGAAGGGGAGGACCCCAATTTGGGAAAAGAGGCAGAGCTAGCACTGGAGCCAGGCGGTGAAGTAGGAGCAGAAGGATTCTGTCCTTGGCCTGAGAGCAGTGGTGATGCTCTCTGGGACCTGTGTAGCAGGTCTGAAAGAACTGGAGAAGGATGGAAACTTTTCTCTGGAGAGGAGAGTGTGGCTCTTTGGTTAGTGGGAAATGCAGATGGTGACATAGAGGAGGCTGATGCAGAAGGATATGTGTAAATATTCCTGGGATTTTCTGGACCCCAGAGGTCAGGATCCCTTTCGCTCTTCCAAGAAAAAGGATAAAATCTTTGTGAAGCAGGAGGAAGACCTATAGGACTGGATGTCTTTGTTTGTAGCAGGGAGGGGATTGAATTACTCTTCAAAGAAGTGGGTGATGGTATCTTCTCTACATTTAAAGAAGCCAGGCTACTACTACTACTCTCATGTTTTGTGGGAGAAAGGGGGTGTGCCTGAGGAAGGGGAGCAGATTGGGTGAAAAAAGGTACGTGAAAGGATGGCTGGCTAAATTCAGAATCCTGGTGTTCCCCCTGCCAAGGAGACTTGCCACTCAGTGAGCAACTTGAGAGAGATTTTTTAGGTGTGGATGGGGCTTGCTTTGCTTTTTGATCAAGTGTGAGTGTAGACGAAGCCAGGGAGTTGAGAGAGAAAGTGGGACAGGATGCAGGGGACATGGGTCTCTGGTGAGAAGGGTTTGACTTGAGGATGGCAGTGAGAAGAGAAAGGCGGGAGGGCACCAGGGATTTCACCCCTGACCTGGAGAGATTTCCACTAGAAGACATTGGGCTACAGATGGTAGAAGAAGAGCCATGGAGAGAGGAAGGGAATGGTTTGGGACTTGGGGAGAGTGAATGCATGACAATACGGACTGGTATGTACGAGGCTGAATTCGACTTCAGAGAAGCACTGGAGGACGGTGGAGGAGAAGAGGGTCTCAGACTTTCTCCGGGGCTAAGGACCTGTGAGGCTGACGCTGTCTTCTTCAGAACTTCCAAGGTCTGCCCAGGTTTCTGATCTGCTTCACTGAGACTGGACAAATTAGGGCCTGATAACTGGGTGGAAAGGGGAAGCTGAAACGTCGAGGAGGTGCCCTTCGATGCAAAAAAGGGCGATGAGTGAGCAGAAGTGTGGAAATACGTGGCTGTTTCTTCCACCAAGGCCCCACTGGCGTCCAGCCTCCTAGTGTGGAATTCCTCTAGGGCAGAGGCCCCGCCGAGCTTAGCGGGGTCAGGTGGTGCTTTCTGATTAGTTGGAGAAACAAAGGAGAAAGCAGGTGGTTTACAGGCAAGCTGCTCAGAGGTAGTGGAAGAAGAAGTTGACTGGAGGAGAGAGAAACAGACAGATTGTAATAGGACATTATTTGTGAAGCTATCCATATAGTCTTAGCACTTGTGTGTTTATGCAAACAGTCCTAATAGTTTACATGAAAAGAGGCATCTTAAACTCCATAAAAATGGAAGAAGTTCTGTTTTGCCAAAGAGGCCTTGTTTTGAATTTGGAAAAGAATATTAGAAAACTTGAAGTATTATATACAACAGCTCATGTATTCCCCTGAATGAGCATCAATATTAAGTTATATTTGTATATTTCCATTTATAAAATGATTTACTTACAGAATCTAAAAGAGTTATCTTAATTGGGAATTATGTGATTTGAAAAGATTTAAATAATAGTCAATCTAAATTTCAAAATTCACCTCGGAAAATGAAATAGATTTGTTTTCATTGTAAGAATATAAACCATCATATAATAATAATGACTACAGTCCTCAAAAAATTTAACATACTTCAAAGTTTGAAATTCTAAAAATCTGGACTACTGTTACATATTGTGAACCTAAAAAAAAAAATGCCCAGAATTCAAAAGATGTAGCACCCAATATCAATATACAATGAGAGGGGGAAAGCAAAGTCCAAAACAAAGAGGGAATTTTAGCTTACAAAAATATTTTCCCTAATTACTTGCCAGGATAAACACATAACAAACAACTTGGTCGTTTGTTACTGAAAGGGACACGTGTTCTTTCATATCAAAGCATCCAGAGTACTTTACAAATGTAATGTACCTTAAACAGTGCAACTAACTCTCAATTCCACACAAAACAGATGGAGAAATAATGTATCCTTGTCAAGCAAGGCTAGGATGAGCTTGTGAAATAACAAGGTGTAAGTATTCCTGTGTTCTATTTTTAAGACAAATACTGAAATTACAAGTGAGTCTAAAGTAAATCTTTTAAACATAGGTTTTCTTTCAAAATCATTGCTTTGATTCTATCAATTCATAAGAGAAACTACTGTGTCTAACAAAGAATTTAGGGCATTAAAGAATATTTATCAAGTGATTTTATATGTATACATTTTTGCATTACATAGCAAGAAAATGTATGATCATAAGATTTAAACTTAATAAAAGGTTGACTTAAAAATTTAGTAAAAGATACTTCTTGGTTTTGCTTAAGGTGTCCATGTTAAGGTATCCATCAGTTCTAAAGTAAAGATTTTCATATCATATAGTTTTGTGTTCTGAAAAATATTTAAAACTAATAAATTCAAACCACTCACCCTAGACTTTCCAGTTTCTGAGCAAAAACCCCCAAAATATTAATTTCTTTTTATATGTAAGCCACATATGTATGTACAACACAAAATTCTTGCCACAATAAATAATATTTGAGTCCATTGGCATAACCCAGAATATCCATAATATAGGATAATTGAAAACATCAAGCAGAGAAATTGAGAAAGAAAGCTTAAAAATTCCCTCAGTGATTGTAGAACTGTTTCATGTGATTAATCATAAATAAAATTCTTCTCTTATTGTTTCCAATGATGGTCTCCTCACAGAAGGAATGAAAACATTTCAAGACCTGGTAGGGTGCCTTTTCATGTTGTGCCACAGCTTTTAGTAAAGAATTTTATAAATTAGTAATAGAACCCCAAAATCCCATTATCCTTTCAGTCATGTTTCTAAATAATTTCAATTTATATGACAAACTCATTAATTTATCCTGATTATTCATCAAAATTTCATAATAAATCATAGGGCCATAATTTTGAGGATCTCATTCAGAGGAAAATATTATTCTAACAAACTTTTTCGAGTGTGTGAATTCTAATTACCAAATTTTCTAGTACATAAAGTCATATTTTTTGCTAATATGAGTAACTCAAAGTTTTATGGTACTTTTTAATAGTTAATTATAAAGAACTTCTAAAAGAAAAACTCTGGAAAATCTAAGAATGTTTATTGTTTATAATAATCTACATATTTTAATATTCTGTATGTTAATATTTATAATAGATACATTTCTAATTTGTAAATATACTCTGTTGTTGCACCATGTTTCTTTAAAATTTCAAGGAGTGAAGAATGCATTTTTTAATGAAAAATACTCATTGTCCTGAGTTCCTCTCATCAATAAGTTTATTTTTAAAAGAGGAGCTAAAGACATGAATGATTTTATGCAGAAAGAATAGATACCTGTCAAATGCTCAGTGAGTTGCCTAGCCTTTATTTTACCTCTTCCCTGTAAACCCCTTATTTCTCTATTAAGGTCTATAAATTATTTTCATTCTTTCATTCTCTCCCACTAATAACTCCTTGTGCTGCTTGTTACTAGGTTTGTTACTGTTGCTCTAATTCCTTCTCCCTCAAACTTGTTCTCCTTCTCCACTATTTATTACAAATCTGATCTTTGTTGAGTCCTTTGCTTCAAACACCTCTCAGGGCTACCCCTGACTATGTACTCCAATCCCAAACCCTCCTCTGATTATTTGAGCCCCCTTACCACACATCTCCTACAAAGTCATTTTTCAAAACTCTTTTCCTAGAAAGACTCTCTTGAATCCTGGAATACATTCACATAATCTCAGTAACAGAGGATACTTGCAGTGTTCTGCTGTCATCAGCTTACCCTCCTGTTCTGAACAACAGATCTTCCAAAAAGTCAACACTCACCATGAAACATTTTCCCACCATTCTCTCACTATACTCAACAACTTAGATTGCTTTTCTCTAAGGAAAACTGAGATTACCAGGAAAATAAAATTTTCTTGATCTACCCTCATTTTCTTCTATTTATTCTAGAAAAATTACGACTTTTCACTTTTTAAAGGTTCATTTTCTCTATGTACTCTGAGTCACAGAAGATCCTGTCTTCTTAGGGATCACATTTAGTCAGTTATCCTCATAGGCTATGTATTCATCCTTTTTTTTTTTTTTTTTTTTTTTCCACAGAGAGGAGGAGAGAGGGATACAGAGCTAGAAATGTCGATGAGAGAGAAACATCAACCAGCTGCCTCTTGCACACCTCCTACCGGGGATGTGCCCACAACCAATGTACATGCCCTTGACCGGAATCGAACCTGGGACCTTTCAGTCCACAGACCGACGCTCTACCACTGAGCCAAACCGGTTTCGGCTTTTTTTTTTTTTTTTTTTTTTTTTTTTTTTTTTTTTTTTTAACTAGCTCTCTCGTCTTAACATAAATATAAAACAGAATTTCTCTAATATTTAAAACATCATAAGGATTACAAAAATTTTCACCATTCTCTAGTCTTTTCATTAAAAAGGCAAACTCCTTTTGTTAACCCTGTTAGCTCAACTGGCCATATAATTTGTTTTGGCCAGTAGATCATTAGCAAATGTGATATAAGAAGCAGCTAGAAAAGCAATGTGCATTGGAGCTTACTGGCTTGCTGAGTGCAGAACATTACCATAATGTGAATGAGTCCAGCTAGTCTGCTGGAAAGTACAATACGACATCTCAACTAACCAGCCACCAGACAGCTTAACATCTCCAAACCAATCCAGAAGCCAATCACAGACACATAAGTGAACCACAACAAAGATCCAGTCCTGTGGAACCACTGGGCTTAACCTTGCCAAATTGTTGACTGTCAGATTTCTGAGCTAAATAGAAGGTTGTTCCTGACAAACACTGAATTTTGGCATGGTTTTTTAAGTAGTAAAAGCTAATTAGAAATGTATGCATATACATACACTAGGATCAAAATGAGTTCTGTCTTTCCCACAGTTACAGATCCATGTGGTTTTCTTGACAGTTACATCTTTACCATACAATCACTGCATTGATTTCCTTTTCATGGCCAACACACCCTAAAGTGACTTCCCAGAATCCCACTCTTATATAATATAATCCCCTCCTCGAGAAAGTTGTGACTTGCTTCTAATTAATAGAACCTGGCAAAGGGAAAGGAATTTTGTAGATGTAATTAAAGTCCCTCACCAGGTGACTTGAAGTTAATCAAACAGGAGATTATCCTGTGTGGGAATGACCTAATCAAGTGAGTTTTTAAAAAATGAATCAAGCCGAAACTGGTTTGGCTCAGTGGATAAAGCCTCAGCCTGCGGACTGAAAGGTCCCAGGTTTGATTCCGGTCAAGGGCATGTACCTGGGTTGCCGGCACATCTCTAGTAGGGGGTGTACAAGAGGCAGCTGATCAATGATTCTCTCTCATCAATGTTTTTAACTCTCTATCCCTCTCTCTTCCTCTCTGTAAAAAAAAATCAATAAAATATATTTTAAAAAATAAAATAAAAAATGAATCAAAGTGTTAGAGATCAAAATAGCAGAGCAAATAAATAGAATAAACATTTTTAAGCCACTAAATTTATGGAGATCTGTTATGCAGCAATGGAAAACTAATACACTTTCCACTGGCTTCTTAATAGTCCTCCCACCCCTCTCTTCCACAGGCTCTTATCTCCATTGTCTACAATGATTTATTATTTTCTAAACCCAACAGGCACTTGGATCCCTTATCTTTTCTGATTTCTCTCTAGAATATAACACTTCCTATCTCTCCCTTCTTTTTAAAACTGCTTTATCTGTGGCATCTGTTTCATCAGTCCTTCTTTTTTTTTTTCTTCAGTACTAATATGTTGGAACTTCTCTCTGCTGATTCCTAGAAATGCCTGAGCACTGCTTGTTTGCCCAGAAAACTTGTACTTAACCGTTGTACTTTAGCTCATCCGATGTGAACCTTTCCTGAGGTTTGAGGCTGATTTAGGTGTCCTCCCCTGCACTTCCCATTGTTCCCTGAATGTGTTATCTTTCATTGTCATTGTATTCAGATGCATCTGTTTTCAAGTTCTTAGGAGGTAGGTACTATGCCTTTTAAAGTTTATCCCCTTAGTGTCTAGTGCAAGGCATATTTCCTTCCTGCAAGAATGAAGAAGTATCCCGCAAATGTAAGAACAAAAGCACATACAGCAGGGACATGGTGTCTCCTTAAAGAAGGCCTCATCACCTCCTTCAGAGATTGTCCCCTCTAACTCTGCTACGAACTCCAGACAGTGAAGTTGGGTGAGGGACGGAGAAAACAGTGACTCTGATGGCCAATTCAGGCTTACCTCACCATAGAGGAGAAAAAAAAAAAAAGTTCTGATATCAAGTCAGGAGACACTCCTTTTGAAGGCTCCATCATCTTTCTGCTGGAATTGTCAAAGCAACATGATTTCCCATAAATGTACTTCCTCTATCCTTTGAGCTAATGGTACAAATGATGCTTCATCCAGAGGAAGCAACAGACCATCAGGCAGGGATCACAGGGATTCCACCAGCATCAGAGCAGAATCTGGGGCCTCAAACAGAGTCAGAAAATTTCTCCTAAGTGTATCCAATCTCACTCACCATAGACAGTGACAAAAAGATTAAGAGGACAGAATCATATCCTCATCCCAAACAAGAAGGGAAATGGGGAGGTGGCAGTGGGAAGATCACTAGAAAAAGGTGGTTAAAAAATTAAAATCAGCACCTGGTGACTTTATTCAAAGATAAAATGAAATATCCTATATAATAAAAGGCTAATATTCAAATAGACGCAACAGCAGAATGACTAGTTGCTATGCTACACACTGCCACCAGGAGGCAGGTGCTCGATGCAGGAGCTTCCCCCTGGTGGTCAATGTACTCTCACAGGGGGAGTGCTGCTCAGCCAGAAGCCAGCCTCATGGCTGGTGAGTGCAGCTGCAGTGGCGGGAGCCAATCCTGTCTCTGTGGCAGTGCTAAGGATGTTTAACTGTCGTCTTAGGCCCATTCCCCTGGAGGATCCGGCCTGAGCCGTCAGTAGGACATCCTCTGAGGGCTCCCAGACTGTGAGAGGGTACAGGCCAGGCTGAGCCTCCTCACCCCCCCCCCCAAGTGCATGATTTTCATGTACTGGGCCTCTATTATTAATAGTATGGTGAAAATTTTGCACAGTGATGGATGGTTACTAGATTTCACTGTGGTGATCACATTGTAAGATTTATTCACTATATTATACACATGAAGCTAATATAAGTATATACCAACTATACTTTAATTAAAAAATAAATAAATGTGTTTTTAAAAATCACTTGGTTAGGAATGTGTATAACAAAAGAATGAGGGCCTCTACATTATCACAACTGCCTCAAGGCAATTATATGACCAAGAGAGCCCTCCCAGAATCTGAGATAATACATGAATCACCTCTCACCTACTTGAGCAAGCCAGAGTGTCATCTAGTTAGCAGCTAGAGTGTCATCCAGATGATAGGTGCACATTACTTCCCAGCTTCTTGATATTTATGCCATTTTTCAGGAACTACTTCAGTCATTTTAAGCTAGTCCTCCCAGCAGTTAACAGAATCTAACACGGAAGTTTAACCTATCAGCTTTTTAGTCTTCAATTGCTAAAGCAAAAGCTATGTTTGGAGGATTTATTTTAATAAACTATGGAACAGGAGCTAAGATATGAGGCAGGAGTCCTAGGCTCTCTTTCTTACTCTCTGACAGATTTTTCTCAGCTCTGGGTTAAAACAATTCTTATAATGTCTAGTCCCTATTGATATCCCAGGGTAATGTGAAAAGGAGGATCATTTATTCACTTATCAGAGCACCTACAAGTGTCCCAGGCATTGTGGTAGATGATGGGACCAGAAGGCAAGAAGATTTTTTGGTCATAATGAGGCTCACAAATATACTGGAGCATTGAGGCCCCAGGGGTATAAGGAAGATTTTTATGTCTAATGTCCTGTCCAAATAATTCAATTTAATCCCTTTTCCATAGGTCCAGGAAATCTAATGTCCAAATTTCCAATAATTTTATGTAAAAACCTCCTTTATTTTACCTTAACCAGTTATTCTGATCTTATTTTCTCATTTTTTACATCCAAGCTACATTTGAACCAATAGTATAAAAATCCTCTTCTCCTCTCATGTTCTTTACCCTGCACCCCAAAACATGCTACCTTCTTAAATTTCTAAAATACAGTAAATTATTTGTTGAGAACTTATGTTGGGCCAGAAACTATAATTTTATGTATAAATATAAATTAATAAATATATAATTTAATTTAACCTTCATAAGGAAAGTTGATATCACTATCCCATTTTACAAATGAAGAAGCAAAGGTTTATGATTACAAGTAATCACCCAGAAGAACATGGCCAGTCAGTTGCCCGCCTCATTTTCGTTTTCCCATACCATCCCTCCAACACATGGAAGTCCCTTTCCTCATCACCTATCTATTTCTCAACTTGATTTGTGCCTCTACCACCCCACTCACACTATTCACATTAAAGTCACCAAATAACGTCCTAATTTCCAGATTTAAAAAGCTGTGAGGACCTGTTTTATTGAACTTTGTTTTATATTTTCCTTGTATTACATTTATATTTTATATTATATTAAATTTTATGTTTTAATAAAAGGCACCAAGTGCCTCTTCTGTAGCTGAACTGGTCAGATGGTAGGGAACCTCATCCTGCCTCTCCCAGAGTAAGAGAAAGCACAAAGGACGTGTGGCTCCAAGAAGGAAATGGCAGACAAGGTTCTAGGGGCTCACCCAGGAGAGTGAAAGGGATTCCATATTTCAAATTGACTGTGGCCAGGTCAGACCTCATATCCCTGGTCTCATCCCTACACATCTTCTGGTCCTGTTAATACCGAGGAGAGAGGTTGCCATAATGTTTCATATCCAACTATGTCAGCAAACAACCTTTGATCCTTTCTTCAGCTTTGATCAGGACCTCTTGAATCTCCCAGCCTGCCCTTCTTCCCTAATCAAGCAGCAGCATAGATTAACCTGGTTGCCCCACTTGGCAAAAGTCCTTGCTAATGTCCATTAAAAATATCTGGCAAGGCAGCTAGAAAATATGAAAGTACAATGTTGTAAAGGAAAGCTTCATTCTCCATGAGGTCTCTCAGCATAAAAGTTGGAGAATTATTGTGCTTCATACTTGATAAACCTGGGTCAGTACTCAAATTATGTCACATTGTCAGAAAGGTATTATTTATTATTATGTTATTGTTATTTTGCTTTCTCAATGTGATATGATTGATGCCAGATTCATTTGAATTCTATAAAACAAATTACTGAGCTACCTTTAAAAAATCAATAAATTTAACTATTACATATTTAGGTATATGACCTTGTTCGTATTCCACTCTTTTTGTTGGAAGCCCCTTTAGCTTTCATTGCATGAACCCCTCTCTCCAGCTTCTTTGGTCCCTTCTCAGTCTCTTTCAGTGGCTTCCCTACTTCCACAGGATCTTTATATCTTACTGTTTCCTGACTTGTATCTTATGTCCTCTTAATAGGTAGATAGATGATGATAGATAGATGATAGATAGATAGATAGATAGATAGATAGATAGATAGATATAGATAGATAGATCTATATCTATCTATATCTATATATCTATATCTATAGCTATATCATTTATATCATCTATATCTATATCTATATCTATATCTATAGCTATAGCTATAGCTATATCTATATCTATAGCTATATCTATATTGATAGCTATAGCTATAGCTATCTACAATATATGTATATCCATTCTCATTGTTTTAATTTATGCAGCAAGTATCTCCAATCTCCCAGCTTTTCCAGTGTTCCAGATTCATACTCCTACTTTCCTTTTAGATATCATCATGCCATGCTTCCAAGGCATCTCAAGCTACCCTTAAATGTCTTACCTCTTCCTATCCCTTCCCAATACCTGTTATTTTTTCCCCCAGTTAATCCAACATTTATCTAATTTCCTTGGTTATAAAATCAAGCATTGTTACTTTTCCCTCATAAAATAATTCAATTAACTCAACCCCATAAGTTTGTCTTTTTATTCACACTATCATTGCCTAAATCCAGATTTTATCCTAAGTCTTTCAGAAAAATCACTCTGTGTTTGTAATCACTCTGTTTGTATATTCACCTCCCTTTGAATGCTAATACTATCCCAAGGTAAGACAATTCTTACATCTTTACACCAACATTCAAAAACAATACTTTTTTCTGAATTTTATTTATGAGGATTTTAATTTTAAAATCCTTTTAAAATACTTATATAGCATTTTTACTTTTTACTTACACTTTATAAATGAAATTCTACAAGCCACTACAATAGAAATACTTCAAATAAAAATAAACTCAACCCTATATTTATACTGACTATGTTCAAGATTATACAGTAACTACTATAGTGAACAAAATGTTTAATAGAAATGGATTTAACAGGGTCTTTACCTATAAAAGAATTTACAGTCTGCTGTGGAAGATGAGGCACAAATCTACGTAGTTATAATACATGCTGTAATAAGATAATTGTAATAAAAAAATGTTCAGGGGAAAAAGTTATCAGAATTAAATTGAGAGAGAGTTTGCTTTCACTGAAAGAACTAAAGCAGATTTCATAAAGGAGTCAATATCTGAGAAAAAACTTCAAAGATATAAACTTCCAAATATTTTTCTTTTCTTATACCTTATTGAACTTCACCTATGTTCAAGACACTACACTCTGTGCTATGGATACAAAAATAAACAGGAGACAGACTTTGACTTCTCAGTCTAGTGAGGAAGAAAGATAAAATCAATTAGTATAAGCATTGAAGAGGCTACAAAAGTATAAAAAAAATGACAGAGATGAAAAGGAAAAACTAACCCACCTTTAAAAGGATGTCTAGGAAAAGGTACTACTTGAGCTGAACTAGAGTCTCAAGTAGCCTGGGGAAAAATGACCTTGGATCTGGGGAAGAAAGAAGCATTACACACAGAGATATCAAGAGCTCTGGGATGGAAAGGTATGAAGTGTGAACTTTGGTGAGAATTTGTGAGAACTGAAGAAGAGAGGTGCGAGATGTATCGATATGTAGAAAATGACATTTGGGTTAGGCTATGAAAGCTTAAATTCCAAACAAATAACTAAAGATTTTTTTTAGGAATAGCCTAATAAATACTTATGACTAACAATAGTTCTAACTTATAGACAATCCTATATAAAGATTCATTTTTACCAGATTGAACAGAAAATCACTTAACTGCATTTCTGTTTGAAAACTTGCTATTTTTGGCATCAAGTAATCCAATCACAAGGTAGTCTTTACACTTTTTACATTAAATTTCTTCTACTGACATCATTAAACTTATTTTGTCTTCTTGCATGCTCTGGTTATTTCTCTTTAGTTTAAATTTGTGTGTGACAGCCCTCTTATTTTTAATTCATCTTTTTTTATTATTTCATCACTAAAATGAATTATTAAGAAACATGGAAACAGGAACAACAGCTATTCCCAAACATTTCAGGATTCAGAACTACTCCATTAGCAGTAACCATCATTTTCAGCCACTACTAATGAATAAGGTTGAGCTTTGCCTTTCCATTGTAGCTCTGATAGCATGAACTATAACCTCTAACCTATACTGGCAAAAAGTTTCCAAAGTGTTTGTGTAGCATCCAGTTTGACCTCTATATATTTAGTCTCATGAAATCAAAATAAATGACCAATTTGTGAAGAAATATATCAACTGGGGAAAAAAGAATAAATTTTAAAAATTGCTAAAAAATTGTTTCATTTATTTATATCTAGTATCATCACACCTGCATGTTCTTTTTCAAAGGGGCCCCATCACACTAACCTCTACTAATATGGAAATCCTCACATCTCCTACTTGGTTATTCCATCATCTTTCCTGAGTTAAGAAAAAAAATATTTAAGCCTATCACCACTTACTGAGAGTATGTTTAATTGTATGATTAGAATATTTCCAATAACTAGCTGAGACTAAACTTCAAGAAGAAATTTTTTCCAGTCCAATCATCCTGGGTAGAGATAGCCCAGAAAGAGTCTTCTATCACCAAAAAGCAGCACAGGATACTAGATGCTTGATGGAGATATGCATACAGCATCAGGAAGCCAGTTAAAGCACAGAAATAAAGATGGGGTGGCACTAAAAATAAAATCCCTACTCTACAGTTTTACATAGATCCAAAAGTCCAACCAAAAGTTTAGTTCATCAATAATGTTCACCCAACTACTTTGGGGTGCTTGCAAATATCTGGTCTGATAGATCCTAAACAACATCTTGGTACTCTCCCATGCTCACTGTCAAGGGCAACTCTCCATTCACTTTGTACTCTAAAGCCAGCTTCTGCATTCTTGACATTCTACATACACTTTGTTAAAGTCATCTAATAATTTCATTACAACAAATAGACAGTCAATGGCAAAATCTTCATATTTTCCCCTTCAAAATCCCTCCCTTCCTTTCCTTGATATTTTTCTTGCCATCATAGACATCAGTCTTCTACTATATCAAAGGCTTTCCGTCCACCTTAAAGAAATCATTCCATCTTGCTGCTAAATTATGGGATGCGATCTTCTTCCCATTTTAATGAGGCCAGTCCCACCATGATGGCTTCTAGGACTACAGTACATATTTCCCTTAGGACATACAGGAGGAACTTATTTTCCTTATACACTTTTATTTCCTACTGTACCCTTTACTACTCTTTTCCTAGTTTGAAAGCAACATATTTACTAGTATATCTAAAATCCAACAGGTGTCCTCTCATTGGATGCTTCTCATGTTTTCAGTGTGCCTCTTGAAGCACCCAGCTCATCAAGCACTCTCTCCTAAGAAACTCCCATTATCAACCTTCACAAGAATTTCAAAAGGAAGAAGTAGGGTTTCCCGAAATCCTCTCCAATTAAAGGTTTTACATTTTCTCCTCAGCCAACTCACAGTATAATTGTATAATCTTTATGTCTTATAAATTTACTGCCTATGTTTACACCTTGATGATTTATGATCATACGATTTTGGTTTTGTAACGTCTTTTTCTTTGAGTATTGTATGCCTTGACAAGAAAAGTCTAGAACAAAGGGTGTATAAACAATATTTTTTCTCTTGTAAGAAGAAAAACCTACCTGCCCATGCTTTTGTTGAGAAGCCATCCCATGAGGCATTTCAGGATGTGATGGGGCCTGGAGGTTTGCTGCCCGTGTTTTGGGACGCACCACATCAGAGACCGGACTGGAGATTGCCAGAGACGTAGGCCGAGGAGCTATGGTGCCCGTCCCCCCTGGGGGGCTTTGTTCAACTTTTTTGCTTGTAGCTTCATCTTCCCCTTCAGAGTCCACAATAAAGACATATTCAGCTTTGAAGAGGCCACTTTGCTGCATTCCTTGGGGTTCGTTCACTTTAAATTCCCTTACTTTTGATATCTTTCCAATGCCCTCTGAAGGGTAAGTCAATGCCCCTCCGTCTCTCTGCTGTTGGCTCCCAGCTTTCAAGGTCAAGTACTCACTGAAATTAGACTGCAATAAATAAAAGCATTGATGTCAGTTTGATACATGCTACTTTTTTTGCATGTACACTTAAAAGCATAGTCTCCATAAGGACAAGAATTTCTAAAAATATATTTAAAGATCAGGTTGGCTGAAAAAAGATTAGGTTGAAGTTAACAGTTTACATTTACTAGGTTACCTATTTGTCCTAGTCCAAACTCAAACACTGTAGTCCTCAGAATCAACATCAACAAACAAACCTGCTTTCAAATAAATGATGAGATGACTTTGTAAAAAGAGATGGAGAGAGTAATGTTTTCCATAAAGACATTCATGAAACAAAGGGAGACTATTAATAGTACAGGGTTTAGCTAATGGTCAAGCAAAACCTGTATATTCTGTATAAATGGGGGAGAGAGGAAATCCCATTGAAACATTTTAAAATAATATAACTTTCTCTAAAAATCTGAGAGAAAAATTTAAATTGGAACAAAATTCACAGATATTCAGACAAAACAATCTAAGCTAATTGGGAAGAACTTGTGAATAGAACACCCAAAAAAAGATAGATATTTTCAGTACAAAGTACTTTTTGTTGTTATTTTATTTTGGATTTGTAATTCTATACCTTTTCCCATCCAATTTTCTTTTTTTGTTTTTTTAATATATTTTATTGATTTTTAACAGAGAGAGAGAGAGAGCTAGAAACGTTGATGAGAGAAACATCGACCAGCTGCCTCCTGCCCACCCCCCTACCGGGGATGTGCCCTCAACCAAGGTACATGCCCTTGACCGGAATCGAATCTGGGACCTTTCAGTCCACAGACTGACACTCTACCACTGAGCCAAACCAGCTTTGGCTCCCATCCAATTTTCTATGAAAATATAGAAGGTTCATAAGACAGCTTTACCATGCTACCAAAACACTTTGTTCTAAAATGATAGTAGCTGTGCTATGCTAAGATTGTGTTTAAAATACCTAAGGTTAATTTTCTTGGTTTTGATAACCATACTATCTTTAATAATAAAAGTATAATATGCTAATTAGACTGGACAGCCGAACAACCTTCCGGACATCATTCTATACATCATTCTGGATGAAGCCGCTGAGGCAGAGGTGGTTAGGGGTGATCAGGCAGACTGGCAGGTGCAATTAGGAGCCAGCAGTCCTGAATTGTGAGAGGGTATAGGTTGGCCTGAGGGACCCCCCTCCCTCGTGCACAAATAATAAAAGAAGCTAATTAAATTAAAATAATTTTAACTGTGGTCATCAATATAATATGTGATAATAGGTATGTATGTATTCTGTGTGTAAAAGGCAGAATAGAAGTCATATCATTGATTAGGTGTAACTAAGTTAAGGAGTTGACTTTACACACTCATTTCACACCTTTCAGCTTGTGCTGGTAAGGTCAAGATAGAATACAAATTGCCTCTGATTAGGATTTCTCTGATAATGGTCACTTCACATGTTAATTACAATGCTCTATAATAACAACCCCCCAAATTGGAAGGGTTTAAATTAACATAGAAGCATTCTATGACAATTTTTTATTATGAAAAGTAATGGAATAACTAAAAAAACTGGCAAAAAATTAAACTAGTTTTAAAAACATTTTTAATGATCTAAAATAGCCCATTCCCCCATAGTCTATCATTCTCTATTCCTTTATTCTGAAGCATTTTTACAGCATTTATCACTACTTGAGACTTTATTATATATTTTTTCAGTTTTTTCATTGCCTGTATTCCCAATAACAAATAAGTTATGAGTTGACTTTATTCACTCAGAATACACAGCACCAAGCATGTAACACACTCAGTAAATAGTTGTGAAATATAGAAAGAATGAGGGATTATTTATCCTGTTCGATTATAATACTGAACTGTTTAAAAAAATAGAAAGAAAAAAATTTCAATCTCATTTTAACAATGTAGTTCTGTGTGTATCATTTTTAACATCAGATGATTATCATCATCCTAGGAAGCTTTGGAGATCTGCAACCAAAATTGGTTCATATATTTACAGTCTCACATAATCATAGTGTCTAACAACAAAGGAACCCATGAATATATTATATGTAGTTGACTACTGTTAGAAACTCACCAGAAGTGCCTTATGCAGTATTCAGAAATTTTCTAAATTAATTTAGTCCCAATGGTCTTTGAAATAAGATAGCATTGAAATATCCAGAATCCCAGATATATTACTACTTGCTAGATAAGGAGTTTTCATAGAAAGTAAATCAGATTATTTTATGCCCTTCCAGTTGATTCAAGCATACCACAAAGTTCCCCAGTCACATTTTATTTAAAATAAGACAATATTGAAACACATTCTAAGGAGATTTTTTTAACCCACATATCATTTAATTTTCTAATACAAATCATTTTCAGAATTCTGTCCATTTTGTCTTAATTTTATTTTCAGTTTTGGTCGCATTTTAGATAGGTCTAATCAGGGTATAAATGCAATTTTATAGCCTATTTTGTGACATATTATAAGGTTAACATTTTCCATTAATTTATATTATCACCATAATTATAAGTTTGCCAAGGTGAGGTATTATCATATTCTTAACTTTTGTGGCATTATGCTGTTTTTATTTTTCACTAAATATTTTTATATAACATTTTTCCTTTTTTTGTTCTATTTTTGGGGATACATTTCAAAGAGGTTATTGAAAGGCTATGAACAGTTTTATGATAATGGATAAAGGTTTTCCCCCCAAAATTGTACATATTCACATAACTAGCAACAAAATGTGAGCCATGTGAATATCCCCACAATATCCCCACTGGATATTATACTTTTTTAATGTTTCCAATTATTACATTTAAATAGTAGCACCTCACTGTTTTATCTTGTATTTTCTTTCTAAATAAATGTAAATTTTTAATTTTGTTTTTATAATTTAAAATACATTTGAGAGAAGGGGAGGTGGCAGGAGGCAAATGATAAAATATCAACTCAAAAGGGTGAGAATAATGTATTAGAGAGAACCTGGGATCAGATTACCTTTAAGTTTCTGTTACACAATTATATTTTTAGTCAACCTTAGATTTTTTAGCCATCTCACTTAAAGTGGAGGAAATAAACACCCATTCAAACTTCTAAGACATTATTTTGGATGATGTAATGTTATTTGCTTGATATAAAAAAGAATAAAAATAATCCTACCCTATTTATAGTTTCTGGATTCTTATCACTTGGTTCCTCAGGAATTTTAACAAGAAATTTAGAGGTGTCAGCCAACTGAGAGTAGGTTGGTAGTCTTCTGACAGTGGGGACAAATGTGAAGATCAGAGGTTTGGCTTCAGAATCACCAGAAGAGACCTATGAGACATGTAATAAATTAGAGTTTCAGTCTTGTCAAAGGTTCATCTTGACTTTTTCTCTATACACCAGGATATTTATCTCACTTATTTTGATAAACTGCCTATTGTCCTGTGGTCATGTATATGAATGCCAAAGAAAACAGCTATAAAAATAGTCATAGTGCATCAAGAAGATCCTGTTGTAGGGGATGACAATAAAACAACAGGTGGCAAATTAATGTGTTAGAATATTATGGGGCATCTCTACCTCGGTGGGTTCATCACAAACTCACCTTCCAGTCTGTTTCAAATGGACTTTTATCCTTTTAACCCTGGTTTAGCAGGTTCAATTGGACTCATAATCACTAAGCTTTCAAGAAACTTAACATTTATCAATAATGAGAATGCTAAATGTGGATTCAAAATTGGAAGTATGCTTTTCTGGCTATCAGGATGTGAATGCCTGCTAAAGGATATATTTTTCATTCATTCTTTATTTATTCATAAATAAATTTCAGTAAGTATTTTTTATGTGGCAGGCAATCAGGAGCTTGGGATAAAACAGTGACTAGGAAACAGTCAATAGACCATTACTCACAAGTAGAAAAAGAGTGTGCACAGAATACTAAGGGAAAAGTGAGAGGGGTTATCTACCCAACCTAAAAATCTCAGAGAAAAAAAAAACACACCTGAAATTGAAGTCCCAGTGAAGAGGAAAGTAATGATGTCTGGGGCTGATAAAACCAGCAGAGAGAAAGCATGGGAAAAAGCAGCAGTGGGTTGTAGATCACGCTTTATTGTGTCCTATTTATTGCCACTAGAGAACCATTAAAGATTGGGAAATGACATATTCACACAAGATTTTTAGATAGATAATTCTGGTTTTGAAGGGACACAAGACTAGAGACAAGGACAAAAAGCCAACTGCTATCACTTGAGGATTAAATGAAAAGGGAGAAAGAGAAGATGATGCTGTGAATTTCTTTTTTGAAGTTTGGATGAGAAGTAAGGAGAAAGATTCAGAGTAGTCAGATAGGGAAGCAGAGTTAAGGAGATGCCTTTTGGTCTGTAATGGGATAAACTTGAACATATCTTTAGACTGAAGGAAGGAAGCAGTAGAAAATAAAAGCAGAGCAAGATCTTGGAAGAAGCAGGCAGATTAAGTTACAGAAAGAAGAAAAGGAACATGGTCTCCTTGGAGTCCAGAGAAAATGAATTAAGTTGAAGAAAGGTCATACATCTAATGGAGTGGAGAAGTGGGAAGGTGAGGGAGATCATTTTTATATAATCAATGTACATGACAGAATTAGCTCCATCTAGTCAGAGTAACACTGCTGCTTTGCTGCCTCAATGCCTCTGTCAGAAAATATGTAATATGGCCCTGGAAGATTTGGCTAAATGGATAGAGCGTTGGCCTGCACTGAAGGGCCCTGGGTTCGATTCCAGTCAAAGGCACATGCCGGGGTTCTGGGCTCAATCCCAGTAGGGGGAGTGCAAGAGGCAGCCAATCAATGATTCTCTTTCATCGTTCATGTTTCTATCTCCTTCTACCTCTTCCTTCCTCTCTGAAATAAAAGAGAATATTAAATATATATGATATGCTCTGGCAAGATCCTAACTTCCCATTCCCTTTAAGCTGTACTACCTTTCTATGCCTCAGACAACTTGGACTTTATCTCAACATGGATTTTAACACTGATCACTTCTGTTCCTGTGAAAATCCAGACCTCTGCATCATCCCTCAATCTCCATATGCTATACACACCCCTAGTTTTGTTCCCATCTTGTACCATGCTCGCCCCAACTCGTTATACTTTCCCTGTTCACTCTCTGGGATTCAGTCAGCCATCACAAAACCCTCCATACTCTTAACTTCTTTTCTAAATATTCTAGCTCTAACTAAACCATGGCTCCCCCTGAAGGACTGTCCTTCCCAAGAAGCTCCCTCAGTGGTAGCTGTTTCCTCTCACACTGACATGGGAGTAAAATAGGTATGCTCCTTACTCCTGTTTAATGCGTCCAATCATTCCTCTTCCTTCCTCTTACCTAAAAACTTCCAGCTTTGAATCTTGTGTCATCAATGTAGAACACTCCTTACTTCTCCTTTTCACAGTTACCTGCCCATATCTACATAAAACTCTTTTCTTTAAAGATTACGTTCCTGGCTCAATCTACTATCTCTTACACTATGCTTTTCATTATTTTATACCAGAGTCCCAATGCAGGAATGCATGGGTGGGGTCTGGCTAGCCCCAAATGGAGTTGATTGGGGCTGGGCCTATCCTGAGGAGGAGATGGTAGGAGGTTGACTGGCCAGCCCGCCCCAATCTGGGGCCTGATCAGGACCAGGCCAGCTGAGGGAAGGGGCCATGGGCAATTGGCCAGTGGGCCTTGACTCCAATTGGGATTGGGCGACTGATTGGGGGTGGGGCTGGCATGGGGAGGGGCTGTGGGTGGTAGGCCACCAGCCCCTTCCCCCGAATGAGTTAGGAGGTGTCCATTGGGGACAAGGGGCCTGGGGGAGGGGCCATGGGTGGTTAGTTGGCTGGTCCTGCCCCTGATCGAGGTGGGGAAGGGTGGATCTGGGGTGGGGCCAAGTAAGGGGAGGGGCTGCAGGAGGTTGGCCAGCTGACCCCGCTCTATTGAGATGGGGGGATAATCAGGAGGAGGGAGTCATAGAGAAGGGTTGTAGGCCAATCAGCGTGGCGGGAACCCATCAGGAGTGGGGCTGGCCAGGTGGAGGGGCTGAAAAAGGTTAGTCGGCCAGCCCCATCCCTTATTGGGGTGGGGGATATAATCAGGGGCAGGACTGGCCAGAGGAAAGGGGCAGGTGCGTTTGGCTGGTGGGCTGCCCTTGATCAGGGTGGGTGAGTCCAATCAGGGGCTGGCAGGCAGGGGGGCAAGGCCACAAGGTTGGCCAGCTGGCCCCACCCCCTGATCCAGCCGGTTTGCTGGCCACAGTAGGTATCATAGTGATCAGCCTTTATGATCTGTATAGCATTACGGTCATTGGCTTTTTATATATAGAGAGATTACATGGATAAATTTTCTAGTATTGTGTTGCCTCTACTCTCCTTGCATCTCACATTCCTAGCCTAGATAAAAACCAATGGTCCCCCCATATTTCTGTTTTTTTCCATTCTATGACCACTTCTTCTTTTCTTCCTATACCACTCACTCCAGTTTTCTAACTCCAACACTTCGTGGTCCCACCAAAATGAAAATCTACTGATTCTTCCAACATTAGGTTTTCCCATACTTCTTTTTTATAATCAGCATGCATTTACCACAACTTCTCCCATGCATACCAACCTCTCACATTATCATTCCTGTGTAGGTAAGTCACAGTTCTCACTAAATTGGACCCCATGCTTATTCTACCCCTGAATCACAGAGGTGAATGTGGTTATGGAAAAAATCACATGACTGTGCTTACTGATTCACTTCAAATTTTTATGACTCTGAGCCTCAAGCAGACCTTACAGTGCTGCTCTATAATCATACTATGGTTCCATAGCCCATTCACTCTTCTACTTGCCTAGAAAACTCACATCTTTTTTTCTTTCTTCAAGCCCCTGGTATCTCCCCTAGTCTCACTCTTAGCTGATGACTTTGTTTCCCATTCCATTAAGATAATTAAAGCAATCGGAGAAGATTTTCCAAGGTCCCCATCACACATCTATTCACTCATCTACATCTTTGTTACTTTATATGGCCTTCAGTCCTGATACTATAATATGTTCCTACTATAAACAATATTCACTTGAACATTGTACTTACTTATACTTACTACTTTTATTTATTGAACAGGGTCTTATCAAATGCCTATTAACTGTGAGGTATTTCTGTAGGATTGGTAATATCACAGTGAACAAAAATCTCTACCCTAATGGAATTTACATTCTAGTGAACAGAGAGTAAAGAAAAAAAAAAAAGAAAAAAGAAAAAAAAAAAAAAACCTCTGTACAATACATAGTATTTCCAATACTTATACACTATGAATACTAGCTATAAAGCTATTGCAATAACCCATGGGAGAAAAAAATGGTAGTTTGCGCTCAAGTTGCTGCAATAATAGTAATCAGAAGTGTAAACTTCTGGCTATATTTTAAAGGAAAATCTTAGAAATTGCTGAAAAGTTAGATGTAGAATATAAGAGATAAACAAGAGTAAAGACCAGGTCAACATTTTTTATGTCAGTCATTTCTTAAAGCACGAGTTATTATTTACTAGATGGGAAAACAATAGGTAAAGCTTGTTTGAGAATAAATATCAAGTTTGAAATATACATCCAAGTAGAATGTGTATAGGGAGTCAAGTTTAGAAGAAAGTCTGTGCTGGAGATTACATTACTAGGGTTGTTAACCTATACATAGTATTTAAAAACCATGAGACTAGATGAAATTACCACAAAGAGGAAAAAAAGAGATCCAAGATTGAACCTTCCAGATTCTAACATTAAGTGACCAAGCAGCAAAGGAAGAACAAGTAAAAGCAAAATGGGATTTGATTTTATTTTTGTTAATCTTCACTGGAGGATATTTTTCCATTGATTTTTAGAGAGACTGGAAGCGGGGAGGAGAGACAAAGAGGGAGAAACATCGATGTGAGAGACACACATCGATTGTTTGCCTCCTGCACAGGCCCCCAACCAGAGCCAGGAATCAAGCCTGCAACTGAGGTACATGCCCTTTTCAGGCACTGATCCAAGGACTCTTCAGTCCACAGGTCCACATTCTATCCACTGAGCCAAACTCGCTAGGGCAACATGGTATTTTAAAGAAATTAGGAAAGCCTGGAATATCATTGACAGGAATAGAAAAAAAAGGATTAATAAACAAAAGGATTGACAGATAATACTGGGAGCCCAGCCCAAATGTAAATCTCTGAGTTGTAGTAAAGCAATTTGCTTAGCTTTGTTATATTCTTTCCAGGGATGTTCAATTGCCTATCAAATGAACAGAGAAAGTAAGTCGTAGCATTTAGAGAATTGACATTTGGATGCAGTTTTAGCAGAAGAATGTTGTGAAAACAAGGAAATTGAGAGTACTAATGAGAGTAGAGCAAATGATCTACCATGGACAGTTAGTTTAATTGGGTAAAGAAGAGGGACCACAGATTCAAAGCACTAGAAGGCTTTGAGTCATAGCATGGTTGTGAGAGTTTAAGATTTAGAAGTAGAATAATTCTAGGGGATTATGAGGTCCAGGCTTTGGCCTTGAGACTGGGTATCTGAAATGAAAAAGCAGGAGGAACACTTGAGATTGTGAAGGTTAGGGAATTGTGACACAAAAATGTCAACAAGGTCATCCTTATGAAAACCAAAGATGTGCTGGGTAACAGAAAGATTGGGCTGGAGAGAAAGACAGCATGGTGGCTCAGTGTGAGACCACAGTTAGAGGGTACCTGGAACAGGCTATCTTGGACACTAGATTATTAACTGAATATTTCCTTTGTGGACATGAAATCAAACAAAGAGGACTGGATTTCCTTGTGGGAAATTTTGCTGAAGTTACAGGCCTAACAAACTAAGTCTGGGCCACATTATAGGGCATACCTTTCTGGTGATTAATAAACTAAAACATTTATGCCTTATAAAAACAATGCATAATCCTTAGTGGGTGTACATACACAGATAAACCCTCCTGAGCCAAATTTCATTTTTTAATATTATTTTTAGCCTTGAACGATATTTGTCATTATTTCATGACTGCAATCATGTTACAACACCTCTTTTGCAGCTTATCATCAGAAAATAAAAAACCAGTGCTTTCCTTTGTAGGAAAGAACATTAGATCTTTTTTGAGATTTGGGAAGCCCACTAGTCTTATCAGCAATTCATAATGCAACACAATTTCTACATGGATTTTCTAGAAAGGTTTCTTGACATGACTAATTTCATCAATAGCATGATGGATGGAGAGTGGCTTTAGCAAAGAAATCACTTAGGTTGTTCAGATAGTTCATCATAGACTGTCATTTAGAGGTCAAAGAAGAGGTGACAATGTGATTTTGTCCCCAGGTTCTGTAGGCCTCCCTCTTGCCCCTACATGGTGACTATAGGTGTATTTTTTGTTCCATCCAAATACTAACGTAGTACAGTCTTCAGTATAAGCACCCCATTCAGTATAAGCACTTCATATGTTATGAAATACATATAACCATTAGTAAAAGTAAGTGCCCTTGCCTTCTACAGCATATAAATAATGAAAATTTAAGTTTCCAAAAACCTTGCACAAATTGTATAATTTAATACTCCTTAAATCTCTATAAAATACACAGATCTCCACTCATGTGGATGAAAACTGATGCTTCTGAACGGACTGTTGAACCTCAGAGGGAAGGCAGGGGAGGGTGAGTAGGAAGAGTTCAACCAATGAACTTGTAGGCATGTATGCATAATCCGTGGACACAGAGTGAGGTGGTGAGGGCCTGGGGTAGGGGAGAGTGGAAGGTTCTGAAAGAGGTTAATGGGGGGAAAGGAGGACCTATGTAATACTTTCAACAATAAAGTTTTTTTTAATGATTAGAAAATAACTTTAAAAGAAAACTGATGCTTCAATGAATAAAGTGTGCTTTTATAACAACACCCTCAAAGGAATATCTGGACATAATCACATGTGGACAATGAAAGCAACTAAAAAGAAGCAAAATTCTTTTCTTATACTTCATTTGTTATATTTTCTTATAAAAGTATCCCTAACCTACATAAAATTTCTGTACCAGTTGTAGAAGAATACTTCTTTTAAATTTTAATTGAACCAATAGATGCCATTTAAGAATAACATTAAAAAGGAAAATCTAATACGACTAAAGACTCATTTATCTTCCTAGGTTACTGATAGAGAACAAGAACACGGAAAAATTTCTGTCCATAACACATGCCTCAGAACAGCCACCACAAAAAGGGCAAAGGCTTGGTATTCACTTTTAAGTTGGGAATACAGTGTTAGCATGAGGCTCTGTTCTCTGCCTTTACCTAGCAGCCTCTGATCTTACCAAGGATGTACAAAATTTTTTTGTACAGAATTCAGTTGAAAAGAAATTTGACATTACAGCAGCTGCATTTAGATGAAGAATCACGTGTTAGCCTAGCCGGTAGACTGCTAAATCCCTTCTTTGGGAAAGGAAAAAAAATGCTATTTACCACATACTGTGGCCAAGTTTCATTGGAGCCCAGAAATGAATCGCTATGGTGATGAAAAATCATTTTCCGCACAAAGCAGAAACAGATGCATGTTAATACCATTGCATTTGTTAAATGCCAGTTAACACTTTCAGTTGTCAGTGCAGTTTAAAATCACGTCTTCATTCCTATCCTTGGGAAACTATTTTAATAATAGAAATTAGAGCTGGCAGGATTCAAATCTTTTCTTTTTTTTAATGGTTTCAAGCACTCAAGAGTGCTGAGCCTGTCACCTTCTCACCAAGCAGCCAAATAATTTAAGAAACTGTCCTCCCCCCAGGCCATGACAGCTAACTGCTCCTTTGCTCAGTTTCAGGCTGCAATGCCTTCGTTTCTTTCATTTCCCTAAAAGTTCTCTCCTTCCAGTGTTGACACCCACACTCACAGATGGCCTCTAGCCTCCTGTTGAAAACAGACATGACAAGGTGTCTTAGCATTGACACCAAGCCAAGGGCGGTCCTGAGCATTTTCTCTGGTTCCCCAGTAAGCAGTTCTGCCTTTACAGTAACTGCAGATAGCATTTCTCTTTGATACACAGTCAAATCTATCTATACCCAGGCAGCTCTCCCTCAAGCCCTTTTGCAGCAAATACCACCGCACACAGCCTTTAAAAGTTCTTGAAAGCATAAAGGAAAGACCTCCTTTTACCTGGGGTGTGGTCTGAGCGCTCCCTGTTAAGATCACGAGCTCATTTGGAAGTAATAGTTCCTGCAGTCCCTCGGAAGCCCCTATTCTGGAAGCATTGACTCATCACGTAAGGGAGTGAGCAAACCAATGATGAGGTGGGAAGGGAGCCTGTGACTGAAGCAACACACACACTCACACAGGGAAAAAAAGAAATAATTCTGAAAAAAGGCAATCCTCTCTGAAGTGAAGAATTTTGTCAGCTTCAGAAGGTAGATGTCTATGTGGACAATTTCTAGGTTTGTAATTTTCTGTGCGGTCATACTGACTGCTGAAATGGAGCCAGCAGAAGGTTAAAAAAAAAAAAGCCACCAATATGTGTTTGCCCTCTTTTCACGCATGTGTGCCAGTTACATATTCTGCAGAAAGAAGAGACGCCAGATTGTACAGCAGCAACTAGAAGCTGATTGAAGGGCTGAGCATCTGCCAGTCTCAGTGATCAGTTGGTCACACTTCCTGAGAACACTTAAAGGTACAAATATATGCAAACACTGTGTTTAAATAAAAAAATAGAAAACACACACTGATCATTTCAAAAATTCAATAGTGTGAATTATCGGTCCTTGGCATGGAAGTAGCAAGGACGTTATAGGAGCATCTGCAGTAACGGAGGTTTTGCTCGTCAACAAATTAGCTATAAAATAAAGCTTGGAATCAAACATGTGTCAAAACAAAATTCCATTCCAACGTTCTTAGGAGACTGTGAGTGGCCTGAATGAAGATAAACTTCAAAACTTCACACGTGAAATTGATTGAACTCCTCAGCTTTCAGTATTTCTATTTTCTAAGTATTGATTTTACTCCAAATCTGTAATATCTATATTTTTACTCTGGCAATGAAAGATGTTGTGACTCAAGCACTGGTTATAGACCAAAGGATATGGAAAAGAATGAAAGCTTTATTTTTTAAGGACTTAGATTATGCCTCTTAACATTTTCGATGTTATCAAAAGCTTGAATTTGTGGAAATATTAACAGTAAATTAATTGTCAAAGTGACTCTGTTAGCACACTGGAAAAAAAATATTCCAAATAACACAGTACCTTTTGACCTAAAAAAATTATGTGACTTTTAAAATATAAGTTCTGGTATATCAACTAAGAAATTATGTGCTTTTCTATGTTATGTATGAGTATATTTTATATGTTCAAAAGAGAATATAACACCCTCATGCCCTCAAAGATCTTTCAGCTCAATTGAGAATATACAACAGGTATACAAATAACATAGATATAAAGAAAGAAAGAAGAAAAAGAAGAGAAGGCAGAGTAGGAGGAGGAAGAGGAGGAGGGGGAAGAAACAGAAAAGAAAGAAAGGAAGAAAAAAGTAAAGTCCCATACTACAGTTCTCAAACTTTGCACATAAACTGCCCAAAGGTCTAATAAAAGTGTAGTTTCTGATTGAGGACATCCGGAGTGGGGCCTCATTCTGCATTTCCATTTGATGCTCTTCTGCTGCCTGTGACATGTGGAGTAGTAAGGGCTTGGAGGAGTTTTTCAGCATGGTGTGAGAACAGCCAACCAAGGAATTCAAGGAGAAAGCAGCATTTGGGCTGCTCTTAGAAACCTGGGGAAAGAGGGAGCTATAAAGATGGGAAAGAATAGTACTAATTTCACACAGAGAGGAAAGCCTGCATGAAGGCACCGATCAGAACTGCAGGGAGCAGCAGGTGTAGTCTAAAAGGATGGGACCCTGGAGTCAGTTGACTATTGGCTGTGGGACCAGGGAAGCTGCTAAACATCCAGAAGTCTCTGTCCTCTCGCCTGTGAAGTTTGGATAAAACTTTCACAGGATTCTTGTGAGGATAACAGTAAAATTCAGCATGTAAAGCCTTAACTCTGTGCTAGCAAATGCTTAATATGTCTTACTCCTGTTAGTGCTGTTGTTATTCAGCTTGGTAAATAACATAAATGCGAGTAAAGAAAATAAGACTAGAAGGTTTAAGTCTTGATCATCAAAAATCTTGGATTAAGTTGTTTTAATTTACTCAATAGGGAATATAAATTAAGAATATATGTATTCTATTATACATATTATCTACTAGTGGCCTGGTGCACAAAATTTGTGCACAGGACAGGGGTGGCCCTCAGCCCGGCCTGCACCCTCTCTAATCTGAGACCCCTGAGGGGCTGTCTGACTGCTGATTTAACTGGCAATTGGACAACCCTCTCACAATCCAGGACCACTGGCTTCTAACCACTCACCTGCCCACCTTCCTGATCACCCCTAACCACTCTGCATCTGGCCTGCTTGCCCCCAACTGCCCCCTCCCCTTGCTGGCCTGCTTGCCCCCAACTGCTCCCCTTGCTGGCCTGATCACCCCCAACTGCCTTCCCCTCTTGGCCTGATCACCCCTAACCACCTCTGCCTTGGCCCAGCACCATGGCTTTGCCCAGAAGAATGTCTGAATGGTCGGTCCCCCTAAAGGTCTCCCAGTCTAATTAGCATATTACCCTTTTATTAGTATAGATTGTATTCTTTTCCATACAAACAACTGTAAACCTACTTTTGCTCCACCTTGTATTTTGCTATTTTCTCTGAGTTTTACTGCCAACTTTTTACTAATCATTTTTTTAGGTTTATCTATATACTGGAGGCCCAGTGCACAAATTCATATACCAGTGGGGTCTCTTGGCCTAGCCTTCAGGATCAGGTTGAAATCAGCTCTCCGACATTCCCTGAGGGGTCCCAGATTGCAAGAGGGCACAGGCCAGGCTGAAGGACCCCATCAGTGCATGATCAGAGCCTGGGAGGGATGCAGGAGGTGGGCCAGTTGGGAGGGACTGTGGGAGACCTCTAGGGCATGTCCAGCACATCTGGCCTAGTCCTGATCCACCAGACCCCAGCAGCAATCTAATCTACCAGTTGAAGCGTCCTCCCCCATGCAGTCAATGCACATCATAGCGAGCAGTTGAGCAGCCTTAGCATATCATTAGCATATTATGCTTTGATTGGCTGAATGGCTGACTGGCTAACCTCTGGTGGCCCCTTCCCCCAGCCATCCAGGCTCCCAATCGACCCCCAACCCCAAGTGAAGATCCCTCCCCATCACCAGCCCAGCAATCAAGCCTCAATTGGGCCTAAATCAGGGGTGGGGCTGGTGGCCAACCTCCCAAGGCTCCTCCCCCAGGCCATCCCCTTCCACCCTATTCTGGGGCAGGGCCAGTCAGCCAACCTCCTGCATATCCTCTTCCAACCAGCTAGCCCCAATAGGTCCTGATTGGGGTGGCCAGCCAGACCCCACCCGTGCACAAATTTGTGCACCAGGCCTCTAGTCCTATATAATAAAAGACTAATATGCTAAGTGTCTAGTCGTCCAGCCAGCCATTCAACCAATCAAAGCGTAATAAGCTAAGGCCACTCAACTGCTCTCTATGTCATGCATTGACTACCATGGGGCAGATGCTCTGATCAATAGGTTAGCTTGCTGCTGGGGTCCAGCCGATCGGGACTGTATGAGATGATCCAGACATGCCCTGGAGTCCTCCCAAAGTTCCTCCCAGCTGGCCAACCTCCAATGTCTCTCCCCAGCCCCAATCATACACAGTAATCCCAGGAGTAGAAGTAATCCCAGGAGTAGAAGTAATCCAGATGAGGCCAATCCATATGTCTGATATGGTGGTGTCCTTTGGCCTGACCTGTACACTCTTGCAACCCAGGACCCCTTGGGGGATGTTGGAGAGCCAGTTTCAATACATGAGTTCATGTATTGGACTTCTAGTTAATTAATAACTGATGGTGTTAGAGATTATTATATTGATAGAAATTATAAATTTTACTTTAAAAAACACACATAGTTATGCATTATAACAGCATGCATTAGCCATCTGGTGAGTAACTACATATAGCCTCAAAAAGCAGATGTATTTGGGACAATTTCTATAGAAACCATCCTCATTTGAATATAAAATTATGGTGCCTGGTAAAAAACAAAAACAAAAGCAAAACAGGCCCCAGTCTTGAAGTATGAAGAATAGGTAAGTTACTTACAATGATGTAGGGAGGCTATGGCAATCTATCCTCCAATTACAACCACTTTTGTTATGGATTAAAAGGTCACCTAGGGTCTGCCCAAGACCCTGAAATATTTTCTAAACATATAATTTTAAAGATCTCTCTTCAACTAAGGAGCACAAACTTCTCTATTGATTTTTCTTTAAAAAAAAAACACAAAATAGTTTATCAAAATTTGCAATAAAAATATATAATCTAAAATTATCTTTAAAATCTGGCATCATTGATGGCTGAAGTAAGGCATCATTCACCCTTCTTACTAAACAGATATTGCTGCAGTACCTTTCAGCCAAAGGCTCTTAAGATATTGCTTTTTAAATAAATAATACAGAACAAATAGTCTCTCTTCCTGACATGCAAAACAAATTTGAGAAAAATAGATTAGCCCATGAAAGTTTGCCAAGAAACATGGAATTAAATAGATCCACCTGCCCAGGCTACAGAGTGTCCATTTGTCTGTTCTTCATGCCTTATGCTTGATAAATGAAGGTATTAGAAATCCCATTTATTTACCTTAATAAACACATGTTGCGTGTCAGGCACTATTCTATGCTTTGGGGAACATCAGGATAAAGAAGACTTGGCCCCTCTTCTCAATGTGGGTGACAGTTTCATGAACAAGACACCTTCACAAGTTACACTGGTGGAAAGTGAAGTAGGAGAGAGTGCAAGGTTATATGCTGAATACAGGCTGCATAAAACCTTGTCTCAGGCCATTCCAGGGACATCTCACTCTTAGCTGCTGTTTCCTGTTTATTATTTCAATTGACCAACTTTGAGACTCACTCTGCCATGGCCCTGAGTGGTGTTTTTCATTTGAAGATAGGAATCATCAAGAGTTTGGATCCTTGACTCCAGGGTGATGGGTGTGATTCCATAGATGAAAAGCAGGACTAACCCAAATCACAGACTCTGAAATGAGTGCGTGATATTCTAAGTGAATTCATCAAAAATGCATAAGATTCCATCACAGCCTAACTTTGGCCTCATCCGTATCAGACATATGGATTGGCCTCATCTGGATTACTTCTACTCCTGGGATTACTGCTTGTAGATTCTCCTCTCTTTTGGATATATCATCCTTGTTAAAAGAACACTAGTAAACCTCCTTAATTCAAGTGAAACTGAAACTTCCAAATATTGAAAAACAATCTAGCACCTAAGTGAGAGTGTTTGACATAATCAGATATTCAGAAGAAATGAACAGGCCTTATGAATGGTAGAATTTAAAAGGGGAACAGAGAAAATAAGAAACATTTATCCATCAGGAAGCGTGTCTGGGGACTACTTTCCTTTTGTTGAATCATTTTCTTAGCTTGGTTTCTGTCATACCATTCATTTGCTCTTGGTCCTCTTCCCATACCGTAGACATCCCTTCTCTCTCTGCCTTGTGCCATCTGACCCTTAAGCTTTGAAATAGCCCAGGAGTCACTCCTTGGATAATCTCATCTGGCCTCATAGCTTTAAATAGCATGTATAAGCCAATGAATTTCAAATTTAATTACCCAGCCTGGATGGCTTCCCTGGGTAATACACTCATATATCCAACTAACATCTTCACTTAGATATCTCAGAGATATCTAAAACTTAATACATTTGAAATTGAATTATTTCTCTTTTTCCTGAAACTGTTCTCTACCCCCCCCCCAAATATTTTCTCACTTCAGCATATAATTGTATATATTTCTCATGACATGGGCCAAAAATGATGGACTTATATTGTTTTTGTCTTGCTTCCTGGTAACTCCACATCAATATATCAGTATATATTGCTGTCTCTCTTTTCAAAATAAATCCAGACAATGAACAGATCACTACTTCTATTTCTAACATTATAGTTGCAGAACCTACCACTGTCTCCTTTCGGAATCACTTTCTTCTAACTAGTTTGCCTGCTTCCACTTTGCCTCCTGTAGTGGATGCTCTGATAAATCATCTCTCCCTTTAAGCTAGGGACTATTTATTCCCCAGACACTGGAAGTGTTGTGACCATACTCAGCTGTCAGTCCTCTCCAAGAGTAGCTCTCAGTTGAATAAAGTTCCTTACCCACAGTCACTCTGCCTTCTGCACCCAATGGCTACTGAGGCATCATGTAAAGGCCTGGCACTCTCATTCCAATGTTTGACAACTCAAAAGGGTGATGGCCAATTTCACAGCTCCTCATGAGATCCGTTAGGCTTTTGTTGAGAATGCATTTTAGCCCAAATCTCCCTCTGCCTAATCTTGCTTCCTTTCCATCTCCCAAAGGTGTTGTTAGTAAGAGCTATAAGGATACACTTCCTGCATGCTATTTTCTATCTCATAGTTTGCTTTATGAAAGCCTGACCTATTGTAATTTACTGCATTTATTTTCCACACAGTAGCAAAATTGCCCCCAATGCAAGTCAGACCATGTCACTTCTTTATGCAATGCCCTCCAATAGATTCCCTTGTCACCTAGAGGTTAAGCCAAAATCCTTACAACAGCCAAGAGCCCAATGTGACCTGGTCTCTACTACCCTCCTCTCCTCAACTCTAGCTACAATGCTTTTTGTGCATTCTTAGAGAATGCTAATCCCACTCCCTGGAATGTTTTCTCCCAAGCTCATTGTTCCCTCACTTTCCCAGCTCCCTGCTTAAGCATCACTAACTGCAAAGCATCCCTCACCACCCTACATAAAATTGCAACTCAGATCCCAGCCCCTTGCCCACACTCAGGTCTACCAACTACAAACCCACTTGTGCCAACAGTTCACGAACAACATATTCAACAGCACAGGAATATGGATTAAATGCGAAGATGAGGAATTGTCTAAAATATCTCAAAATATGTCCAAAGAGGTAGTAATAAAGTGTGGGTGGAAGAAACAGCTGGGGATGAAGCACAACATCTAATCCTAATATTCAAAGATTCCATAGTGAATCATTTCTAAGAGAGAGAAATTCTGACCCAGAATTCAGTGCATAAAATCTTATTTGTAAGTAGACAGGGTGACTATGTTCATAGCAGCACAATCTACAATAGCCAGAATTTGGAAACAGCCTAGGTGCCCGTCAGCAGATGATTGGATTCAAAAACTATGGTACATCTACACAATGGAATACTATGCTGCTATAAAAAAGAAGGAATTCTCATCATTTGCAGCAACCTGGATGGAATTGGAGAACATCATGCTGAGTGAAATAAGCCAATCAATGAAAGAGAAACACCACATGACCTCACTCATTTGTGGATAATAAAGATCATTATAAACTAATGAACCAAAAGATAGATACAGAGACAGTAAAGCAATAAGCAGATTGTCAAATTTCAGCGGGGAGGGGAGGAGGATCTGGGGGAGATAATAGATGAACTGAAGGACTTGTATCCATGCATATAAGTACAACCAATGGACATAAAACTCTGGGGAGGGAGGGGATGTGTGGGAGGGAGGGAGGGGGGAAAAATCAATAAAATATGTAAAAAAAAAAAAAAGTAGACAGGGTGTATTAACACCTTAATTTATATAATAATTTTGTAATGTAACATGGAAAGTAATATTTATTTCCAATGTAACTGTTGGTATAATACGATTTATATGTACTTTATTTAAAATAAAAGGGAGGCAACAGCATCCTATTTTATGTTTCAGATATATTTACATTTGAAGAATTCTTTTAAAAAGCCTTCATCACAGTCTAAGGTTAAGTATTTTATCTATATTACTCAGTTTTAATAATGATAAAAATTTGTTCAAAATGTGTTATTAAAATGGCTTAAGCATAAAAGAGTTTAACTGATAATTCAAAAAGCTTTAATCTTTTTACATTCAGACTCTACCCACCATAAGTCATGACCCTTCTCCACATATAGGGTATATTATCATAGAAAAGATCACTTTGGTAAAAAAAAAAAAAAAAAAAAAAAAAAAAAAAAAAAAAAAAAAAAAAAAGAAAAGAACACTAACCAGCCGAAACCGGTTTGGCTCAGTGGTAGAGTGTCCGTCTGCGGACTGAAGGGTCCCGAGTTCGATTCCGGTCAAGGGCATGTACATTGGTTGCGGGCACATCCCCAGTGGGGGTGTGCAAGAGGCAGCTGGTCGATGTTTCTCTCTCATTGACGTTTCTAGCTCTCTATCCCTCTCTTCTCCTCTATCTTCAAAGTAAAAAATCAATAAAATATATTTAAAAAAAAAAGAAAGAAAAAAGATCACTAACCAATGTTTTGTCATTAGAGTCTTATCTTGACTTTCAGAAGCAATTGCATTTTAAATTAATTTCATCATACTTGGGTAACATAAAGAATAGGCCAAATATAAGTGTGAAGACAGGCATATCAAAAATATGTACTGTTCACTTACACATTTTATATTTTACTTTAATTCATCATTTCTTTTCATTTCTATTCTATAGAAATACATGACTTAGCAGAATAACTGAAGGCAAATGTCAGAAAGCTTGTTTTTGTACTAAATTGAAAGAACAATCAATATAAGGGTGGATATAACTAGTTGTGTTTGCAATATAGTAGAGAGAACATGGGCTGTAGTTCAGAGTACTGGTATGGTCTTCCCAACCCTCTACTTATTAGCTATGTGACCCAAGACAGGTTCTTGATTTATCTGAGCTCCATTTATCTATGACCACAGAATTTACCACAAAAACTGGGACATCCTCAAGCACGAAAGGAGGCAGAGGAACTATTAGTAATTTTACTTTAGGACAATAGACATAAAATATAATTATTTGGATCAAACCAAGACATAATCTACCTATTTATTTGCAACTCCATGATAATATTTCAATACTGCTGTGAGGTGAAAAGGGCATGATATAATCTATAATAATAAAAGCATAATATGCTAATTAGACCAGACAGTTGAACAACCTCCCCAATGTCCTTCCAGCTGACCTCTGGTCAAAGTCAAGACTGCAAGGGCCAAGCTCCTTGTACATATTTCATGCATCAGGCCTCTAGTATTCCATATAGGAAATTTGACAATATATGTGTTGGCTCCCTTCTAGGAAATAGAGTACTAGTCAGGGATGGGGATGATATGAGAGGCTTACTGTATTATCTTTTAAAAATGAAGATGAATGACTGACATGCTACCTACCCTGCCTGGGATGCTCTCCAGCCACCTTCTCCCTGGTTAGTTCTACTTCACCCTGCTGAGTCCTAAGGAACTCTAAGATTCCAGGATGCATTGATGTAATTTCATCATGAGACTGAATGATTTCTGACACACAGTGTACTTCATAAAATATTATCTAAAGACTCTTTCCTTGACTCCCATGTGTGGGATGCAATGGTCTGTTGTACACTCTTAGTACCTTGTACTTCTCCATCGCATTTGCTGCCATTAAAATTCTATGATTATAAAGTGGGTTCTTTAGGATCTGGCTTCCCAATTGGAATACAAGCCCCATGACAACAGGAAATGTCTATTTTGTTCCCTGCTGTACCTCCATCACCTAGTATAATGCCTATCACATAGGAGGGTGTCAATATGTGGCCATTAAATAAGTGAATGGTTGTGTGCATTCATGATAGTTATATGGAACATTCAGAGCAGGCAAGAAAGAATTCTGTCTTCAAGAAATATCTGATATCAGGGTCCACAGAGTAATGAGTGATTTAATCACTGTATAATTTTATTACTTTGAAGATAGAGCACACATGTAAAAATAACAATATACACTGAATGCCAAAGCTATGAATATTATATTTCAGGCGTCTGTGGAAGGCATCAACATCAAAAGGATATGTGAGGGGCCAGGGTGCATCTGTTAAAATGGAAAAAGCATCTCTATCTAGATTACTCCTCCCACTCTTGGCAGCCACAGGCGGTCACCCTGGCTACCCCAAACACTGCACTCATTCATCCCAAGGACAGATTTTGTCCTACATATAATATATATAAGTATCATTTGAAAAGTTTTATGTGCTGTTTCTCTTGATATTTAATATACATCATCTCTTATATTTGTCAATCAGCCAGCATGAGAATTATGATGTCCATTAGACAAGTAATAAAAATGAGACTCGGGAGATTAAATTACTTGCTTAAATAGCACATGATGCAATTGGATTTGAACTCAAGTCTGCCTGGCCAGAATCCAGGTAAATGTTGACTCATATTTGTGGACTACTTCTGCCAGCCTTACCTTAGAAATACTCATTTATAGAAATGTGATAAGAAAGGTGGTAGTAAAGGGTGCATTACAATGCAGTAACCAGCAAGGATTTTGTTCTTAACATGACTCCTACCCAGGAGAGTTGGGTTCTGATGGACATTTTTTCCCGAGCCTTCAGTATTCATTCTCAAAATGTGCAAAACTGTGGCTACATATTCTGACTTTTCTAACTTTTATATCTGTTATTCTCTTATTGTGTATATGTCAGTCTAGCTAAAAAAAAAATAATGTATGGTATTTTATAACATAATTTTAGAGCTTGTATGTGTAATCCATGAGCACAAACAATAGGGTGGTGAAGACCTGGGATAGGGGAAGGAGCAGGCTATAGCAGGTTAATGGGGGGAGGGGTAAAGGGGACATATGTAATACTTTCAAGAATAAAGATTTAAAATGAAATAAAATGAGATATCACCAAAAAAAGTGCATGTTGTCACTGGTCTGAGCATTAAAGCTACATAAATTTAAATGTGCATAGTACAGCTTAAACACAGGAAAATATTGTTGAATGACTAAATGTGTTTATAAAAAATCTGTCATTATATTAAATAAATAGCACTTATATTCAAAAACATCTGAAGTAATGGGTGAGCTCTAACCTATGTTTATACTACTAATTTATTAATTTCACTAATGGAAACAAACTTAGAGTCAGAATCAGATTCAAATCATAAATCTACCTATAATTAACTGATGATACTATGCAAGTTACTTAAATTCTTTGAGATTTAGTGTCTTCATCTATAAAGTAGGCATAATACAAACATCCAAATCTCACAGAATGAATGTAAAAATAAAATGAGATGACATATAATACCTCTAATATGTAGTCTGACACACAGTGGACATGTGAAAAATACTAACATCTTATTATATTTTAGGAGAGGATAAATGTATGTGATCCAAGGAAAACTACAGTTGTCACAAGTATCAGAATAGTATCACGTTTGCCTGCAGTCTCCTCCTTTTCCCCCTTTAATGTAGTCACTCCAAAACAAAACAGAAAGGCAGATTTTAACCATCTTAACCCTTATCTATCATCATCCTAAAAATCCTTTACCAGCCCTGTGACTTGCCCGCATTGCTAAAAACCAGACTCACCAGGAGTTAGCTAAAATAGAGCAGCAAGTTAACAGATTAACATTTGCTTCAGATCCTCCAGAATCAATCACCAGTTAGACTGGGAGGTTTTCCTGAATGAAGATGCATATGCACTTGTAAAAGATAATAGAGTGGGTGAAGCTTTGCAAGTGAATCAAATTACTAATTTTAGATATGACAGTAATTTTTACCCAGTATGCCAATATATTCCTGCAAAATGGGAGAAGTCCTGGGACCAACGCTGTCGTGCAGTCTTCCATGAAGATAGAAATTAACGATGTGTTTTTGCTCTGATCACCACTGTATTCCCAGTGCTTCACATTTAGTAAATAGTAAGCATACTAGTACATTTGTTGGATGAATGAATGAACAGTGTATGCCTACCCTAGAGAACATAAGAAACAAAGGGGCTATGGAGTAAACGTGAAGAAATGAGAGATAAAACACAAAACTTTTCTCCCCAGGACTCATCTTAGTGGTAAATCAGCAACTGAGACTAGGATTTAAACTCCCCCTGGCAAGTCTCTGACTGAATCACATCAGATAACAGAAGGTTCCCTAAGTCAGAAATGGCTACTGTTTTGAGGGTAAGGTATTAAGGAGCAATATAGAAGATAGTACGAGGAAAACATTTTTATTTATTTTCTTCCCACAGTGGGTGATGAAGTAATATGCAGGATATAAGAAGACATTTTTCAAGACAGTTAATAAAATAGATCATTTAAAGATATTTTTTGTATATTATGACAGGGAAACTGAAATAGCAACCATCTTACCTGAAAAGAGCACTATTTATCAAATTTGCTCAGGGATTATAATAAAGAGTCTATTAAAAGTTTACAATGAAAAATGGTTCCCTCATTTCCAATAAGGAAACTTGATTATCTAACTCACAGGGATTTTGTGATAATTAAGTAAAATTACACATGGGACATTCCCCACATTATGCCTACAATCTGATAAGCTCTCAGGCATGATTAGTTGATGTTGTAGCTATAAGAAATAATGTTGAGTTGCCCAAATTAACTAGCAATCTAACATTAAGCATATATTCAAAACCAAGAAATGCCAGTTACATAATCATCATTTTTAAATTTCATAAAAATATTGTTACTGAATATATACGTCAAACTACTTTTTCTTTAAAATTAGTATTTGGATTTTTTTTCTGTTCAATTTTTTTTTATATAGTTTACATCTCTGTATATAATGAAAATCCATTCTCACTGGTGATTTTGTTAATTGATACAATTACATGGAAAGGCAAAGGCAAACTTATTTCCAGCAAGCCCATCCAGACTAATTAGTATCAAATTCGAAAACAGAAACACTTTTCAAGTCTTTGGTTTTCAATCTCAGTATTATTTTACTCAGAAATCTGATTACAGTGTTCCTGGTAGAAATATTTTAAGAATCACTTCTCAGTCTTTTGAAACCATGTATGGACATTGATAAATCTGATTACCTGGACAGAGTTAGGAATGCTGAGCAGGCTGGCAGTCTGTAAGTCTCAGATTCTGCTACCCATCCTGTATTAATTATGTCCATCTATGAATATATATAATTTTTTTTCAAATCAACATGTGACCATGTAGGAGATGGGAGAGCCTTGGAAATAAGTTCTAGAGGTTCTAATGACATTCAGTTGAGCAGTCGTAGGCATAAAGGAATTTGAGACACAAAAACATCATTGTTACAAAGCACAGTCATTAAAATGTTTTGCTGTGAAGACAGAAAGAGCTCTTTCTTTCTGGAGACATTTACTAAGGTCCATAATGCATCATTTCAATTCTCTCAATAAGCTTACTAGTGAAAATGCAATTTATTTTCCCTCAGGACTTCAAATTTTACTTAAATTGGGTGTTGTTGTTTTTAATCTTACCTTTTTAAAATGACATAGGAAAAAATAAAACAAAATGAATCCCTCTCTAAAATAGTTTTTTTAGGGAAAGACTGAATAATCATTAAGTACTCTTAACATTTCCTATGAAAAATATACATGAAATTTTTGTCTCCTTGAAAAAAATGAGTGTACTTTCACCAATTCATTACTTTTAAAGAAAACGTGCAAGTGATTGGATTGGGGAGTTTGACAAACATGGGCAGGGGGCTTGGTTCTACCATTAATAAGTTTCATGATCTGGATCGATTTATTAAGTGCTTGAAATCTCCATTTCCTCATCTGTAATAGATCATTTAGAAAACCTACCTCATAGGCTCCATTAATTCAGACAATAGACATAAAGCATTTGACATAGTGCCTGGTATGTAGAAAATGCTCATATGTTAGATGATTATTAATATTAATGCCTAATTAAATATGTCTAAAAATATTGACATTTTATACACTCATATAAAATAACTCTTCTTTTTAATAATTCTAGAAATGTTTTACTGCTACCATCATTTCAAAACACCACATTTTTGCTTTTTTATTATTTTCTCATTTGTTTCTATCATCTGAAATAAAATATGCTAATATATTCTTTAATTGTAATTTAAATTCTTCTCAGGTGTGTATATTGCTGCTTTATTTAAAGGTTATATTCTGGGCAGCTTCAGGAAAGTCACAACACTGAAACACCTTTCTAAATGTAGTTATAAATAAATACTTTATTTTAGAGTTTATTTAAGGGAATTAAAATGATATATCTTAGCTCTTATGCCTATTTATAAGTCTAAAATACATGTTTAGAGTGATTTTAAATAATAAAAAATTGTCAATATAATTTTGAAAAAGCAAAGATTATATTCTACAGCCTCTCTTACAGGTAGGTGTGGCCATGTGATTAAGCTGTAATCACTGAGATGTAATTAAAAGTAAGTCTCCTTAAAATGGTGTACAATGCCTTACTTTATTACAGTGTTTTTCAACCTTTTTTGGGCAAAGGCACACTTGTTTCATGAAAAAAATCACGAGGCACACCACCATTAGAAAATGTTAAAAAATTTAACTCTGTGCCTATATTGACTATATATAAAGTAATTCTCTTGAATAGGAATCAAATAAACACAAAGAAAGTATTTTATAATTATTAATACTTTATTATGAAATATTAAGTAAACAAAATAGTGAAAAATTATAAAATTCTTGTCTTGTCTGCACCTACGGCACACCAGGCAACATCTCGCGGCACACAGCGGTTGAAAAACGCTGCTTTATTATATCCACCATCCTGCCTTCTGGAATTTGGATGTGATGGCTGGGTTTCTAGCAACCACATTAGACACTGATGATAGAAATATGAATGAATTAGCAGAAGGAGCTCCCAATCAGAGTAGAGATTGACAACTTCTGAACTTTTTTTATGTGAGAGAAGTAAGCATCAATGGTGAGATTTCGTTCTTGTCTACAGACAGATCTAATGTTAAGTTGATTAACAACATTTTAATTTCTACTCTGCCCTAACATGTACCCTTCATTCTAGCCAGGTCTCTTCAGTCTCACTTGAGTTCATTCTACCAAAATGGTTCAGGTCTACCAGAAATCTATATCTGAGTTTGGAAGTGCTCAACTTTTTCCCTCTCATATGAATGCTGTGGTACTTATATTTCTAAAGGTTTTTTTTTCCCAAAAAAAATTTTCCTTCTGCCCTAACTGGTTTAGCTTGGTGGGTGGAGTGTCAGCCTGCAGACTGAAGGGTCCCAGGTACAATTCCAGTCAAGGGCATGTACCTTGGTTGCAGACACATCCCCAGTAGGGGTTGTGTAGGAGGCAGCTGACCAATGTTTTGCTCTCATCAATGTTTCTAACTATCTATCCCTCTCACTTCCTCTCTGTAAAAAAAATCAATAAAATATATATATTTTTTAATTTTTCCTTCTGCGTCTTATAACCAGCATTGACTTAGAAAAGCTTAAGGCCCTTGTTTTTCAGAACATGCATTTTTACTTAACTCCATGTAAAGCCTAGATGCTGCCAGGGCCTACAGACACATCCCATCTGAAGTGCAAGCTAATGGGGGACAGTTGCCTGGTTGACTGGATTGCTATGAGAAACACTGTGTTCTTGGGGAAAATCTTCCAAGGGAGAAAACTCACCATTAATCTTGAGATCACGCTGCAAATTCATTATGAAAATACTTTGATTAAACACCCACTGTTATTGTTTCCACTCTTCTCTCAAATGCTCCAATTCTCTTTCAATCTAAACTCACTTGGAGGTCTCTAAAGAGTGTCATAATTTTCCAGAGGTCTCTTAAATTTGTGTCTCCGCTTTGTGAAGGGGTGAGAAGAAAATGACATAAGAAAGCAGCCTACTTCCTTATGTACTCCATCCTTCTTTCCTACTGTAATCATTCTATCCACTCCCCATTGCACTCTAGTTACAGCTGTAGCTGGAATAGGATTGTGGAGGGGAAAGAACCCCAGAACTGAATGAGGTTCTGATGCTGGTCCAGCAGCAGCAGGGGCTGAAAGAACCATAATAATAGTAATAAATGAAAAGCCAGTCTGAGAATTAACTGAGAACCATCCTCTCACTTTCTTTGCTCTATATGAGCAGAGGGAAGAAAAGTCTGTGTCCCCATGTTGAGTTCTGAGCTGTGACTGATCCTTCTAATTCAGCCTGCGGTCAAGCAAGATTGAACAATAACAAGGTGAGTTCACTTTGTGTGGCTGCCTGCTGCAAATCTTCCTGTATCTTCTCCTACCCACTGTTTCCCAGAATATAGCTGGAAGGTAATTTAGCCACTTTAAGAATCACTCCCATCTGTTCTCTGTTACAAAGATAGCTACTTCAACAGATCGCAATCTTCGCTGGTTGGTTGGGGATGGTGGTGATGTCGGGGACTGACACCAATCCACAGAAAAGTCACCTACGTGTAGTTTCAATTTATAATTCCCTACGTGAGTGTTTTAGAAATGTTTGTGTTTGGATGTTGTTTTTTTTCATGCCCCTGAGTCAGAAGGCCTCCTCAGAAAGTCAAATTTTGAAAGTGACAAACTGCTCTGATCTTGTAAGGGTGGTTCAGTTGCCAGGGAAACTGCTTCAAATAAAGAAACAGATCCTATTCATGAATTTAGAACTGGAAGAAAAAAAAACGAAAAAAAAAACAGATGCTAAGTTTTTGAGTGAGTCTCATTGACTTGGAGATATATCAGGGTTGGTGCATGCTAAAAATAGGTTTTTGGCCATAGATAATAGCAAAATTATCCATGTCATAGGAAAGATTATTTCAACTCATCTCAAAGCCCTGCACAAGTGAAGGCCTCTGGTACACACTGACAATGTAATTTTAGCAGGGGTTGGGGGGAATCCCTCATAAAAAATAAGTATGAAGAGAATATTTGCAGAAGTGGACAAGAAGCAGATCTGGATTTCCCCCCACAATACCACCCCTGTTGATTAAGCCTAAAATATCTAGAACTTCATTCTTTTACCTCATAGCCAGTCTCAGATCCTTTGCTGAAAAAATAAGTTTAATACTGAAGAAAGAAAGAAATTCAAATGTTAGATATTTGGGCAATATAAAAAGAGTGGTTTCTACAATGGGGTAATAGAAACCGAGGCTAGCAGCCAAAAATAGATTATTATTATCATCATCACTGTTAACACCACCATCATCTGTTATTACTATCATCAGTATTAACATAATTCATGTCGCCTTCATTTCCATTATCACTGCATAAGAAAAAGCAGCTATTTCTGTTTGGGTATTTACTATGTGCCAGAAACGGCTAGTGCTTCACATTCATTATCAGACAGTTCTCAGGAATTGGCAAACTTTTCTCTAGAGGGCCAGATAATACATATTTTAGACTCATTGGATCATACTTTCCCTGTCACAACCACTCAACTCTGCCACTGTAGGGGTGAAAGCAATCATAGAAAATCTATATCATAAAAGGCCTGTGGTTGTGATGCCGTTATGAATCACATCCCAACAACTGGTCAGCGGGGACGGGAGGGGATGGGGGGGGGGGGGCCGTGCAGCAAGACAGGTGGTGAGTGGGCAGAACCGCACAGTAAAGAGGGCACAGGGAATGGGCGTTGGGCAGGCGGGAGCAGGGAGCACAGCTTGGGTCCCCAGGTGGCGATCAAAGGTGCTCCCACCATGGGGGCTGGGATGGGAGCACACACGTGGCCTGCGGTAGGGGCAGGTGGCGCGAGCTGGGAGCATTGCGGGCCACCAACAGCATCCACGGAGCATGTGCGGAGTTGGGGGGGGGGGGGGGGAGACACGGTCCTGATGGCAGGGTAGGCCTAAGGGGACCCTACACACGCACACTTTCATCATGCACTGGGCCTCTAGTGTACAAATAAATGGGCTTGCCGGTGTGCAGGTGTGGTTTACCAGCCCCTATATTATCTCATAAATGTCTTTAGAGTGCTGTGAGGTTGGCAGGGGCATCCTCATTCCTCCGAGGAGGGAGGAAACCAAGCCTGCTAGTGGTTGACTAATTTGTCGGCCATCACACAGGGAGCAGATGGGGTGGAGGGCGGGTCTGAGCCTAGATCTAGCCATGGCCAAACAACTGTCTGCTCTTCACCATCACATTCCAGAGTGAGATGCATGTATCCCTGGCTCTTATTCAGGATTATTTTAGGAGATACACATACAAACACTTTAAGTTTTATTTATTGTAATATGTATGAAAAATATAAACAGCAAATCCAACCTTTGATTTTACTAATGTTAATTTTTTAGAAGAAATATAAAAACAATTCTATATAATCCTGCTTGTGCCTTTCTATGCTTTAAAAATAAAGGAAAAAAATATTATGCCTGTTTTTGACAAGTAGGGAAATGTTCTTAAATATTCTTTATGCATGTGTCATTGTGGTCTTCCAAAAGCATTTATCCTATCCTCTCATTTGATCCTCACAAAAAGCCCAGGAGAAAAGATGGGTGATATTATTACCCCCATGCTGCAGAGAGAGAGAAAATAGAGTTCTATAAAAGGTAAATGACGTGCTCAAAGCACGTACTGTACGGCAGCCTGGAGAAGAGCAGGAAGTGCTGGCACCTGCTCCTGAGATTTCTCCTGCTGTGTTGTCCATAGGCTCTCCAAGGCCCAGAGTTGTAAATAGGCAAGTTGGGAATTTTTCGTGTATCCCACCACCATGCCAAAGATACAAGGTAACCCCAAGCCAACAACATGAGTCAGCTTTCTTGGGCCTGGTGTGCCACAGGGCCAGTCGCAGAGATTAGCAAGTGTGCCTGTGCATGTGCAGTGGGTCGTGCTGGCCTCCTGAATTCCATCGGAGGAGTTTGAAAGTCTTACTGAATTAGCTTGGAATCACCTTGTAAGGGCCAAATACTAAGTGACTTGACTCTGAAATTCCGTATGTTTTTCAAAGAACAGCCGCATTAGCTGCCAATGAGCTATTGGACCTAGATTAGTGCTTTTCAAATCAGAAGTTATGACTTCGAGTGATTCCTGTTCAGCATTTTTAAGTGAATTAGAAAAGAGAATAATAGAATGGAACAAAATAAAATTTAATAGAAAATATCCAAATGAGCACTATTTCAGAGACTCTGTTTCAGATTTCTGTGACTACATGCACACTAAATTTGTGGTTAACAATTTTGAAAACCATTGGACCAAGTGATCTGCAAGCTTTGTGCAGCTTTAGGAGTCATTAACTCTATAACCCATTCTCACTTCAATAAAGCCAATCAAACCATTCGCTAAAGTGACTGAGAATCAATAGAATTATATTTCTTACAAATTCTGTCAGCATCTCAAAATATTGCAATTCTTGAGAAACTGTAACCACTCTATAATGAATGCTATCCTGTTATGAGTTTTATTATCATGCTGTTTATGTCATTATTATAACACCATTGGTATATTAATAGTAATAATAAATTTACTATATTATTGATATAATGTAATTATACCTATAGTAGTATATTTTGAATGGAAAATATGATCAATGAAGAAAAAGGTTCTGTAAAACCTGCCCAACTCTCATGGTACTATTTGTCTACAGTAAATGAAACAAGACCAAATTAGATGTTTCCCAGCCCATCATCAAATATGCACCCATATTGAAATGAATCAAACATAGATCAGGATATGTAAGAAGGGCAAAATTTTCCAGTTTTGTTCTCCACTTGAAGGGTACCATATATGCTAATTCTAGGCCAAAAATGTTACAATTTGCATTGAGATGGCAACTTCCCCTTCTGCAGAAAAACCCAGCCAAAAGAATTTGGCCTTTTTTATTCCATTTTCATCTGGAAGTCCCAGAGGAAACACTGCCTCATTTGCAGAAATGGTAGTGCCAGGGTATGTGATAAATGGAATGAAAAGGGCAGGAAAGACACTTCAAGAATTCACTCTCTGAAATTGAAACCCCTTCTATTTTTAATCCTCTCCCTTGGTATTTAATTCCAGATCCTAGTCAAGTCATGTTGTAAAAAGAATCCAGGTTGACAAATTAACAGTGCTTCACTTAGCTGCAATTTCCCTTCTGAAAACTCTCTTCATGGATTAGTATTCAGAAACACAAGCTCAGTTCAGTGCCAATTTGCTGAGAAGAGAAATGACTCTGAAATCTGAAGAATTAAAAAGCAGGAATCATGAAATTAGTTAAGTACAAAGAAATGAGAGAGTAAATAGGCATATGTGAATGTGCTGAGTGTTTACAAGTTCTCAAACAGATGTGAGTATAATTAAGAGAGATCTATAAGGGGAGGCCTAGGGTTTAGAAGGATCATGAGAGTTGATCCTAGGAGCACTTGAGGCTGTTCCCCGACATTAAAAGCCAAGTCATTTGCTTGTTCTCCACCTCAATGGAGGAATGGTTAGATTTCATTGACAGTAATCAAAATCACCATTTATTTAGAACTCACTCATTTATCTTCCACAGATCTTGAAAATACACTCTTATTCCTATCTTATAGACAAAGCTAATCCAGTCTCCTGGCCAGATTCCTTGAATAAAATCTTTCCGTTCTCCATGTTCTCCTATATTCAATTGATCAATAATTTCTCTCAAACGGTGTCTATGAAGAATGCTTATCCTGGAAACATTGTTACTCAATAGAAAAAGAGGTCGTATTTAGTTCAAACTTCACTGAAAAAGATTTTTAGAGGCTTCAGCTGTTAGACGTCTGTCTCCTTTAAAAGGAATATACATTTTATAGTATTTAGTCTTCCATATTTAGTAAGCATACTTAAAAGACAAAAACTTAGGGTAACTTTGTAGTTTTATTAAACAAATGTGTTCTCAAGAATCAAATTTCAATGGCCTAACTTTCATTTAACAACCCAGAAGTGATTCTTAATCTGGGGCTATTTTGCCCCTCAAGGATTATGTCTCAAGACATTTTTGGTTATTACAACACGGGGGAGAGGTGTACTGCTGGCATCTAGTGGGTAGAGGCTGGGGATGCCTCTAAATATCTTACAATGCACTGCTCAGCCTCCCTCAACAACCACCTATCTGGCCCAAAATGTCAACCTTGCTGAAGCTGAGTAAACATGCACTAGACAAGTAATTTGCTCCCCTACATTAACCTTAAATTCATGGAATTCAAGTTAAGGTTCAACATAATTGCAGTTCAATGTATGACTCTATGACTTAGAGCTTCAAGATTGCTTGAGAATGTTAAAGTCATGCATGCCAAAATCATCTGCTATACTGTCGTGTGTGTGTGCGTGTGTGCACGTGTGTGTATCTCTCTCTGTCACACACATACACACACACACACACACACACACACACACACACACACACACAAAACACTTAACCCAGATGGAATGCCCTGCATAAAACTGGAGCCCATATACCAACCAGTGGATCCAACTGAGAAGGTCAAAGTGACTGTCTTAGAGTCATAAGGATTAATATTTTAATGGTCAAAGGAAGTTATTCTGGATAAAAAGTGAAAATAAAAACAAGTTAAAGTGAAAGACTTAGAATAAGGCTATCAAACATGGTAACTGATTATAGAGGTATGAGTATCTTCCTGAGAATGACTGAGTAATTTGTAAATCTAGTTGTCTCTAAGACAGAATAGATATCCTTCAATATAGTTGTTGTGCATAACTTTTGTATCTCAGCACATCCTTAATAAATAGTTGGTATGCTTTCTATAGCAATCTGAGCATTTTCTGCCAGAGAAGACATGGTAAGGGATTAGCACTGAGGAAGAGTTGAGAGGAAAACTTAAATCCCTCAAGCATCAGATTCCATCAATAACAGGAAAGTGAATTCTGTGAACTGCTCGTTTTCTGCATATTCCTAATATGCAACAGCACAAGAAAAGAAAAAAAGGATCAGAAAACAAATAAAAACTGATAGATTATTCAACTCAATTTCTTCTAAGAATGATACTTCCAAATGAGAGGTAAGGATATTAAAAATCTTATTAGGGAGAGGTACTATCAGTAAAGATGAATAAAAAATTAGTTATGGTGGAATGGGGACACTATTGCTTTGAGGAGATTTAATTCAGGGAAATAAGACAAATGCCCTGGATCAAATCCAATTTAATTCAGAGTATATACTGATGGCCTAGGTTTGTTACAGTTCAATAGTTTTTGAAAATGTTGAAGTTTGGCAGCAGTTCAAATTAAATACTTAAAAAATGTTCAATATAGATTTTAGTGTAAAAATAAACCCAGTATTTGGATTTAATTCAAGTGTTAGCAAATTCTTCAAGTGCATTTGATGTTACAGGACAGTGTTTGGTTTTGTTTCTTGAGATGCTGTTCTAGGGCATTCTGATTCTGATTCCTGAAAGATTCAGATGGTCAGACATGACCATTCTGTGAAGAACAGTATCAGAATTTGAATTGCATGAGCCATCCATTAGAAGTAAGACTGTCCTAAATAAATCTGGGTCCTTCAGCTAACCCTCAGACCCATCACATCCTGTACTCTATTCAAAGAAAAAACACAGCTTCAAATACTGGAGTAAAATTATCTTATGGCTTTGTGATATAAACATTTTCAGGTGATATAAAAGATCAAGCAATCCAAAATTGAAGCTCAGTTAAGGCAATTCCCAATAGTATTTATACCCTGAAAATAGATATTTTAGCCTCGTTGAAATGTTATTGTTGTGAAAGGACTTCTTTTCAATAAATAAAGTTATGTAACTCAGCATGGGAAAATGTATATAGAATCTCTGCATTTTTAAATTCCTGAGTCAATTTATTACTAATACAACTAAAATTTTTAGAGAAAATCAGCTTTCTTTAAAAAGAAAATGCTTATGAATGTACTTTTGTTATGGGAGCACAATTTTTTTCTTAAAAATACACCATAATTTTGTCAAAATATTATATTTTCATTCTGTTTTTTTAGGTTCCACTAGAAACAGTTTACATTTTTTGTTGTAAGCCTCAATTTTTTTATTTGTTCAAAAAAAATGTTACTTTGAAAGATATCTTTAAAAATTTTATTGAGGTATCATCCATAACATCACAATGAGCATGCCCATTAAAAAAGAAGACAAAGAAATTTCCTTCCTGTAGGGGTCGAATCCTTTATAATGCTGAAGCTCTTAAGTGTTTATTAAATCCTTCCTGAAGGTGAAGGCCGGATCTCAGGGTACTAGCACATAAAGGTTTTTTAAGCTGAGGTAAGGGTATCAAAGGGCATACTGGGACAGTGGTCACCAAGGTTTCTGGAGTATGTACCCACCAATAAAATAATTTGAGTACATGCTTTCTCTATATAAATATTTATTATGTTATGCGTGTGCTCTTGCACAATATATAATGTAAACCATGCACCTAAATGGAAATTAAAATCGTGAAAATGAAATTAAAATAGTGAAAATGAAAATTAATATAGATTAATAACTTTTCTCCATGCCCTAATGGATTGTCTGGCACAACCACTGTGATGTGCTTACTCATTTGAGACCACTGCAATAGGAATCATTTAAACTATTCAAGTGCATAGTAGCTGATTTTATGACACAACGCTTTTTGAGCCTTGTGGGGACTGGTAAACAGTACCCAACAAAGTCAAGAAGCCAATTTACCCTAACATATAAGATACAGATGGGCTTCAGGAGACATTCTTTGATGCTCCTGTAATTTAAAGAATACGGTCGAGAGATGGTGGTGATACTGTTGTATTAAGCTGGCCATTAAAAAGAGAAAAGGAGCAAAGGAGCAAAGGAAAGGCCAAATAATATAAGCATTCATTTGTGCTGCTTTGCCAGGAAGCTGCAATTTAACACTGTCTAGATCTGTTCCCTGCAGATCCTAGAGGAAGGGACTGGACAAAGGAAGAATAGACATATGCCCAGTAAAATCTGGGTGACATAGGGAAGATATTTGCTTGTCAGTCACACATGAGAACTCCCTCGCTACAAGCATGGGAAGATTTAAGGTAAGCTCCTAAGCAAAGGAGTTCTCTCTCTTGCTTGCTCACACTTGATTCCTGGCTTGCAGAGCTCTCCTGCTCCTGCATTTGCCCATGGGGTTCTCTCACACAATGGAATAATAGAACACAACTAGCCTAATGCTTAACTGGACCCAACTCCACCATCAAACAAAAGCTATGGACCCTGGCTTTGCTTCAAGCTCTACTGAATTCCCAGCTGCATATTTTCCAGGACTGGATTAAGAGAAATAGGATTTGCAAACCTAAGGATGTAATTTCACACAAATGAAAATCACTCACCCTCCTATGTGAATCTCAGAAAATTCTTTGGACACAACCTCCCACACCCAGGGGGAAAAGAGGCCCCCCACTTTCACCAGTCAATACTCAATTTTAATTGATAACAGTAGGATGGGTGGCATTTATCTTCATGGGTAAGGTTAAGTAATGACATAGTCTATGATAGTTCATGCTCACTGGCCTTTTTCAACTTTGGCATCAAGACTATCTTATATAATACAGAAACACTAGGAAGCAAAGAAGGCTAAAACACTGCTAGTCCATTTTGTGTGTCTTTCCCTGTTTCTCAGGTCTCCTACATAGGTCATATTCTTACCTCTTCCTCCCTGAACCTCCATGACCTTTGACATGTTCAGGAAGTTTGATGCCTCAAAGCCCTCTCAAACATTTCTCTCTTTCCCTTGGACTTTCTTCAGAAACGACAAACTATTTTACCTCAATTCCAAAACCACCTGGTTTCAACTAAATGTCTGATAGTTGGAAAACACATTAGCATAAGAATATGCATATTTTATCTTTGGAACAAGAGCTCAAGTGAAAATAACACCAAAGCCCTTTCTGAAGACTCCCAAAGGGAGCTGCTCCGTTCAAGAAATTGGAGTTGAATAAAGAGTAAGTTCAACCCATCCAGATGTTCTCCCTTTGGACACATTCCCCAAGTACAGCTTCTGGCCCTATAGAAAGTCGGCGTGCAGACTGGCAGACAGCCTTCTGGCAAAGGGCAAGGTGTAGAAGAGCCTAAAATAGGTATTTTCTTCATAAGCATCTGAAGTCATTTTGTGCTTTTTAGGTAAACTCTTCTTCATCAGTTCCATAAATGGCAGCATGGGCCGGGCTAAACCTGCTTTCTTTTATTTGGGCAAAGTGATATTCTTACAGCAAACATACCCTTGTGGGTTGAGAGCTGGGATTTTCTTTCTTCTCATTGTCTCACACACACTTCCTTGACCAGCTGTCCCAGGGTGAAGAAGGAGGAGCCACCAAGAGCTTTTAAGGGTCTCCCCACTTGCCTGAGTCTTTTGCTCTTTTCATTGTACTCATTCCCATTTGCTTTATTTTTCCTTCCTGGTTTCCTTTTTTTCTTCAAGTAACATTTTCTTTACTTAAAATATGTTTCTTTTATGTTACCACCCACCTCAATTAATTCATTCAGTTCATTCTTATTAATAAACAGTCTACACCCCAAAGCTATTTGCTGTAAATTAGAACCTCCCACCTCCTCAGCAGTTTACATCCCTAAAGCAGACTGTGGAACACCTCCCTACTCTCCACCCTCACGGTTGCCAAAGTGCTGCAGCCACAGTGTAGTGTTATAACTTTGATGCAATAATGGTATGGATCTTTCAAAGGCCATTCTCTATTGCTATCTCTTCAACCATGTTCATTCATTCATTGTTGTTCAATCAATATTGATCTGAGCACTGGCTATGTGTTAGGCACTATTCTGGGTCCTAGAAATTTGAAAGTGCACTAAATACATAAAATCCCTGCTCTTCTGAAGCCTCTGTCCCATGTGAGAGAGACAGACAATAAATAAGTGCTCCATGTTAGAAATTAATAGTGCTGGGGTGGGGAGTGGATAAGCATGGAAAATGGACAGGGTGCACCAGAAGATCTGAGGATGGTAGTAAAATAGATGTAAATAGATTGAATTGGAGAAGATTTTTTTAAAGGTGACATTTAAGAAAGGAATTGAGAAAAGTGAGTAAATACTAGTAAACTAAACACATATCTATACTCTAGAAAGAGGTAACAGCAAAAGCCAAGACCCAAAGATGGGGAAATGTGTGTCATGTTTGAGCAACAGAGGCTAGTGTGGCTGAGGATGAGTGATCCTGGGGAAGAGCCACAGGAGGGGATATAATCATACTTGAGAATGGGGCCAGATCATGAGGGCTCTGTCAGACAATGGGCTTTGTTTTTTATTCTGAGTGAGATGGGAAACCATTTGGAGTATTTGAAGCCAAGCAGTTACGTGATTTCACTATGCTTCTTCTGAAAGAATCATTCTGATTACTATATTAGGAAAGAAAACAAGAAAGATAAAACATAAATAAATAAAGTGATTACTTAAAGTGGAGAAGGGAAGGAAAAGGCAGGAAGGAGTTATATCTTAAATTACACTTCTTTGCATAGTTTTGATTTAAAAAATCATTCCAATGTTTTACATGTTTAAAAAGATAAAATCAAATCAACAATAATGAAGATCTTAAAAGTGAATCTAAATAGAAACAAATTAACCTAACAGATTTAGAATTGACAACATTAAACCACACAACAAAAATAAAAGAAGTTAACACAAGGAGGTTTAATATCTCCTCATACACTATGTATTAATTGCTAAAGGAACAAGTATGGTAGACACCACCTTAAACAAGTGTTCATTAGCATCAACATAAAGTGAACATACTGAAATCATGTGCTTTATGATATATGATATGATATGATATATATGATATATGATATATGATATGATATGAAGACTATATCATTTATATTTCATTCTGGTCAAAAATAATAACCTGAATTTGATAGGAGAAAACAGCAAAAATCCCCTAAATAAAAGGACTACAAAATAAATATTCTGTACTTTTAAAACATCAATATCAAAAAAGACAAAGAAAATATGAGAAACTATCCTATATAAAGAAAGCCAAAAAGATATGATATGTAAATATAAAACATGACTCCAGACTGCATTCTGGATTGAAAAGAAATAATGCTATAAAGGGCAATACAGAATGAAGTAAAAGTAAGTTTACAGTTGTTTATATGAAAAATACAATAATCCCATATAATAAAAGCCTACATGGTGTTATGCCCTTGCACGACATTGTCACAAGATGTCTTCCACAAGATGGCCACACACACAGAGAGGACAGGGCCCAGTGGCTGCTCCACATGGTGAGGCCTAGGGGTCCCACATCTCTGTATAGGGTGGAGGAGGCCAGTTCTGGCATCTCCAGAGGAGGAGGTGGGTCATGGCAGGAGAGGATAGTTGTGAGTGATCTGGTTGGCAGGGGAGGGCAGTTGAGTGCGATCAGGCTGGCAGACAGGTGAGCAGTTAGGAGCCAGTGGTCCCAGATTGTGAGAGGGATGTCCCAGATTGGAGAGGGTACAGGCTGGATTGAGGGACACCTCCACCCCCCATGCATGAATTTTGTGCACCAGGCCTCTAGTTAATAAATAATAAATACAAGAATTATTTGTTTTGCATCTCATTATTGTATCTATGTTAAATTTCCTAAATTTGATAACTGTTGCATAAGAAAATTTTCTTATACTTAGGAAAATCCATGCTGAGCTATTAGAGATGAAATGCCATAATGTGTATAGATTACTCTCAATTAGTTTGAAAAAAATGAACAAGAAAAATGATAGCTAGATAAATAGATAAATAATAGATATAGAGGTATAAAAGCAAATATGTCAAAATGTTAAATAATTGGTGAATCTAGACGAAGGATTTTTTGCTTTTCATTGTACTATTCTTATAATGTTTCTGCAGCTTTGATATTTTTAATATCAAGTGAAATATAAAAACGGTAAAAATATTAAAATAATGTATATATTAAAACATATTAGTACAAAACATGCTTATCTGTTTCTAACAAATCACAAATATCAATTATAAAAAAGCTTCAATGAATTCTTTGTTAGCCTGAAGCAAAAATATAACTAAACTACTGCTTTATTTTATACGTACAATTATTGGGCAATAGACACTAATCATATTGGTTTATTTAAACTGATTTGCTTGGACAAAATGTCCCAGAAAATGCTGGGAGTGGGAGAATCTAAAACTTTGCAAGAGAATAAATATTTACACTTAAAAATAAAAGAAGATAACAGACCAGTAATTTTCAACCTTTTTTTTTTTTTAATCTATGGCACCCATAAACTAATTACTAAAATTCTGCAGTACACCAAAAAATATAATTTTTGCTGATCTGAAAAAAAAAGTATAATTTTGATACATTCACCCTGGACAGCTATTGTTGTGTTGGCTGTTGTCTTTTTTTTATTATTATTATTATTATTATTATTATTATTATTATTTGACAATATAAGGGAAGAGAGGTCAATGCCCCTGACTAAACCGTCAGGTATTGCATGCTTTAAAAATTCTTATGGCCAAAACCAGTTTGGCTCAGTGGATAGAGCCTCGGCCTGCGGACTGAAAGGTCCCAGGTTCGATTCTGGTCAAAGGCATGTACCTTGGTTGCTGGCACATCCCCAGCAGGGAGTGTGCAAGAGGCAGCTGATTGATGATTCTCTCTCATTGATGTTTCTAACTCTCTATTTCTCTCTGTAAAAAATCAATAAAATATATTTTAAAAAATTCTTATGGTTGAAAATCGCTGCAATAGACCAAGGGATAACATGGTTTGGAAGCAAAGAGAGAGAAGAGGGGCACTAATTTTGCACTAAATCTAGGCAAGAAAGGATTGATTTGGGACCAGGATAGTAGCTATGGAGGAAGAATTAGGGAGACTGAATTGTTTGAGGGGAGAGCCATAGTGATGCTCATGAACTGCCTTGGGGGTATGGGAGATGAGGGGAGTTAATGATTATTTCAAAGTTTTGGATCTGAGCAACTAGAAAAATGGAGCTGCCTTTAGCTGAAATGGGGAAGGAAAAAAAAAACACCTTAAATAATTTTCTCTGAGAAAGAATAGGAGTTGAATTTTGGACATGCAGGATTGGAGAAGTCTTGTAGAAATCCAAGTAAAGATGTTGAGTCAGGAGTTTGAATATGAGGTTTTTGTCTGAAAATATAAATGTGGCCATTATTGAGATATATAGATCATTTGAAGACTTGATATTCAGTTATAGCCCCTACCCAAGGAGTAAGTGAAAATAAATGAACAATCATGCAAGGGTGATAAATGTCAGCAAAACTAAGACCAAAATTGATGTGTGCATAGAAAACACTTCAGTTTATCTAGGACTTAGGACACATGAATCAGGCTGGTTATGATGGGTCCAGGAGAGAATACAGAGTTTGAAATGCAACCTAAGAAATTTATACTTTACTAGAGGCCCATCGCAGGTGAGGTCCAGTTGGCTTGCCCAGATCAGGGCTGATAAGGCTGAGCAGGCCAGGAAAAGGGCCGTGGGCAATTGGCTGGACAGTCCTGTTGAACTCTGGGTCCAGGGGATAAGTTGCATATTAAACTTTTATTATATAAAACTTTTGAGGTGGTAGGAAACTGCTAAGTCTCACCCTGCTGGGCTTCCACCCTTTAATCATTGATTCCTTTTGTTGACCAGCATCCTAGCTACAAATGAGAAACATGATATCTTCAAATACCCCAGACAGAATTTTGACATAATCAGGGTTGGTCATAATAGTCATGATATCATGGTAAACATGAAATTAGAGGCTAAATACCTCTAAAAATAAAGTCCTGAGAATTTTTTTAAATAGTTAAATAACCTCTCACAGGTTCATACACCAAGCAAATGATAGATCTAGAACTCAAATCCAATTCTGCCTGACCCCACAGCAACATAACTTTAACCATTATCCTGCAATGCTTCTCAGAAATGTGTCTCTCAGAGATGCCACTTGGGATAGTAGGCAGTTAGACACTATAAGATTGGAGTCAGGAAAGAGGAGTAGGATGGAGATGTTACTCTCAAGTTAACCTGGTAAGAATGCCCAGGTAGAGTCCATGATGTACTAAAGATAAAAATTCTCCTGTGGATGCAATTATCAGTGAAAAGTTATCTATAGATTAAGGGCAGTGGATTAGAAATCGGACATATCCATTCTATCGGGTCTCCCAAGAAGTGGGTGTTTGCCATGGAATCTGGACACATTTCTAGAGCAATTTCTAACATCATCTCAAAAAAATCTTCAAGTCTTAGCATATATAACTTTTTAGAAATAAATAAATTATAAATAAATAAATAAATAGCAGAGGCAACATTTTACAGAAATTCACAAGTGCTGTATTTCTGAAATAAAAATTCACAATTCAACTGCCCCCTTAATTGTGAGATGAAAAGGCCATTACAACAACTAAGACTTTGTGAACAGTTACAGCTGAAAAGGCAATGTAAATGTAGTAATCTTCACAATTTGAAGAATTCTAGAATATAAAAAAGATACCTGCATTTGCAAGGCAAAAAGTACTTTTCTTTCTTATTAACCAAAATTAAAAAAAAAAAAATTCCAGGTATTGCATATATGCACATAGCCACCTGCTAGAAAGTAGAGGGGAAAAAATCAAATCACTCTGAAATGCCTTCATGATGGGTCAAATAAGTCCTCTTCTCCTGGCTTTATTTCACTTACATCTAGGTAATGTGACCCTGACTGCATGAGCAATACCTCACAAATAAAAGCTGTAGGAACATTCAGTACCCATTTATTATTCCATCATCGTAGACTTGACACACCCAACAGTAAGTATAATTATGCACAGCACCATAAATAGCAATCTTATCTCCAGTCACTACTGTGGATAATTCTTAGTTTCTTAGGACATTTTGGCGGAGAGTGGAAAAGGGCTGGAACTTAAAAGTTGAGCGCTAAGCTTCACCTGAAGAGAGGAAGAATGTTTGGAAGCCAGGTTAGGAAAGACGGAAAGGAGGGATCAGTAGAGACAGAGATAAGAGAAGCGGGTAGGGGGGAGGGAGAGAGAGAGAGAGAGAGAGAGAGAGAGAGAGAGAGAGAGAGTGAGTTTTCAAGGAAAGAAAAAGGGGAAAATGTGAGAATTGTGGTTTCTATATTTTGTAATCCCAACACTTAAATAAAAATATGTTAAGAAATTAAAATTGCATTTTAAACCATATTTTAAGAACAAATCATTCAAATGATAATAGATTTTTACAACCCCAAGTTCTTCTACATAAAATGTTAAAAATTAAAAAAATATAACCTCAAGTTTAGTCAAAAACAGTTACATCTTACATAAAAAAGCAGTTCTACAAATTCATGATTCTCACTACAACCCACAATCTACTTAAATTGCTTCTCATTTTATAAATTCTTACTAAAATCAACTTTTTTTGAGCGATTCAAAAATTGAACAGGCATCAGTCCATAGCTAATTTAACATGTTATCTGCTGCCACTATAAAAAGTCCTATCAACTGAAACATAGCTACTGTGATCTAAAGCAATAAACACAGAGACGAAATGCAGTCATTTTTTTATGTCAAAGGTATGACATGGTGACAATAACAAGAAATTGTACTAACAATGCCAGAGGACTCACAGTACAATCAAATCCAAGGTACCAGCTGCACACGGAGTCTTGTGCCACATGTCAATCTAAGAGATGTCAAGGAAGCAATGGTTGTAACGACAAAGTCAGTGCAGCCAATAGAATTCATTAGCAAACACTTGCCTGTGTCAGCTGCTAATATTGATGAGCTGCTAAGATGACAAAGCATTGTACAATTATGCCTCCTTCCTCCTTGCTTCCCCAACAGCTCAGGACTAGAAATAGCAATACATCTGTTATTTCAATCCATTCTGAATATATTAACCTATCTTGACCTTAGAAGTGTTCTAAGAGAAACTCTGCCTGCAAATTGAGGGAAGCCCTGTTTTAAAGTTTCATAAAAGGACCAAATTATTCTGACTCGGTTACAAATTGTCACTCTTTCAAGTGATATGTGTTTAAATGTGTGTGTATGTATGTAAATATATATGTATATATCATATGATTAAGACTGACAAAAATGCTTTCAAAATAATGTAAGTAAAAAAATCTCAAAGTTATAATAGCATACATGTTAAATTAAGTGACATTCTCAATTCAAGTCAATCAATTTTGCTGAGTGTCACCTTTGTGCCAGGGACTGAGAAAATAAAAATAAAAATGTCTGCTCCTGCTCACACTTGAATTCATAGCCTTATGAGAGGAAGAAATACACAAACAAAATGTTACGCAATGAGTTAACTGCTATGTTAATTCGCAGATGGAAAAATGCTATGCTAATTCATTGGTGAGGAAAATATTTTACATTTCAAAAAGGACTTATAAGGAAGAAGTAAACTGTCGTTATTTACAGATGGCTTGATGCTGTTTCTAGAGAGCCCTAAAGATTCCACCAAAAATACTACTAGAATTGATAAATGAATTCAGTAAAATAGCTGATGCAAAATAAGTATCCAGAAATCAGTTGCATTTTTGTATACCAATAATGAGCTATCAGAAAGGGAAACTAGGAAAACAATCCCATTTACAATTACATAAAAAAAATACCTTGAAATAAATCTAACCAAGAAAATAAAAGACTATTCAGAAAGTTATAAGACACTGAAGAGATACAAATAAGTGGAGGCATACACAATGCTCATAAATAGGAAGAATTAACATCATTAAAATGTCTATACTACCCAAAGCAATTTATAGATTCAACATAGTTCCTATCAAGATACCAATGGTATATTTCACAGAACTAGAACAAATATTCCAAAAATTATATGGAACCATAAAGATCCCAAATAGCTTCAGCAATCATGAGAAAAATCATGGCACTGGCATAAAAACAGATATAAAGATCATAAAGATCAGAATATATATATATAATGTTTTTATGTCAGTGGAACAGAGTAGAGAGACAAGAAATAAATCTATGCTTTTGTGATAGATTAATATTTGACAAAGGAGAAAAGAAAATACAATGAGGTAGAGATAGACTATTTAGTAAATGGTATTAGGAAAATACAACAGATATGTGCAAAAAATAAAATAAAATTACACCCCCTTCTTATACCATACAAAAATGGATTAAAGACTTAAATGCAAGACTAGAAACCATAAAAATCTTAGAAGAAAACATAGGCAGTAAAAATCTCTGATATATCTCCTTGGGAAAGAAAAAATTAACAAATGGGACCATATCAAACTAAAAAGTTTTTGCCCAGCAAAAGGAACCATCTACAAAATGAAAAGACAATTCATTGAATGAGAGAACATATTCTCCAATGATACATCAGAAAAGAAGTTAATATCCAAAGTTCATAAGAAACTTATATTACTCAACACCAAAAAAAAAAAAAAAAATCAGTTAAAAAAAATGGACAAAGGGCCTGAATAGACACTTTTACAAAGAGGACATATGAAAAGATGCTCCCTATCACTAATATCAGAGAGATTCAAATTAAAACCACAACGAGATACCATTTTCCCTGTCAAAACGACTCTCATCAACAAACAATAAGTGTTGGTGGGGATGCAGAGAAAAGGGAACCTTTGTACACTGTTGGTGGGAATGCAGATTGATGCAGTCACTGTGGAAATCAGTATGGAATTAACTGAAAAAAAATTAAAAATGGAACTGCCTTGTGTCCCAATGATTCCACTTTGATGAATATATCTGATGAAACCAGAAACACTGCTTTGAAAGAACATATGCACCCCTATGTTCATTTTAGCATCATTTACAATAGTCAACATTTGGAAACAGCCCAAGGGCCCATCAGTGGGTAAAAAAAGCTCTGCTACATATGCACAATGGAATATTACTTGGTCATAAAAAAGATGAAATCTTGCTATTTATGACAGTGTGGATGGACCAGGAGAATATTATACTAAGTAAAATAAGCCAGTCAGAGAAAGACAAATCCCACATAATTTCATTTATGTGTGGAATCTGATGAACAGAATGAGGGAGCAGACATATAGACATGGAGGTAGACATATAGACATGGAAAGCAGACTGGTGACTGTTAGAGGAGAGGTGGGTTGAGAGACTGGGTGAAAAAAGTAAAGAGATTAAGCAAAAAAGTTTTTTTTAAAACTCATAGATGCAAATAATCATAAATATATATGCTTTCTGCATCAATTTTGTAAATAAATGAAATAATTAGTGAATTATAAAAGAAGGAAATACAAAGAATAAGAAGTATGAATTACAAAAATAAAACATGACAAAATATGCAATCTTACCAGTAATCAGGAAAATACAAATTAAACCCATAACAAAATATTATTTCCTACCCACTAAATTGCAATATTATATGCTGGCAAGGATGTGGAGCTCAGATGATGTCACATACAATTAAAAGGAGAGTGACTTGGTAAATCCACTTTGGAAAGCAATTTGGCAATATTCCAGAGACAGAAAACATGGGTATGCTCTTTGACTCAGCAATTTGGTCCCAAGGTATATACCCTAGAGAAACTCCTGTACCTGACCCAAGAAATCAGGTACATAAATATTTTATTAATGCTTTACATGTAAGAAAAAGAGGACAACAATAAAAAATAATCTAAAGGCCTATCAACTAACTTAAGAATATATATGACATAAATTTATCCAGTGAAATAGTACAAAGCAATTAAATAAATAGCCTAGATTATATCTATCAACATACCTGTATCTTAACAATATAATATTGGACAAATAAGTAAATTATAAAAGAACTAGAAGCCCACTGCACAAATCCATGCACAGGTGGATCAGGGACAATCAGGCTGGGCTGGCTGGGGGAGTGAGGACCAAGGGTGGTTGGCAGATGTATGTATGGGGGCAATCAGGGGTGAGGGTGGCTGGGGGGAGGGTAGTTGGCTAGCCCTGGGTAGTTGGCTGGCCGGCCCCACCCCCTGGTCCAACTCTCAGTCAAACTTCCAGTTGAGGGGACAATTTGCATATTAGCCTTTTATTGTATAGGATAACTACTATGATATAATTTGTGTATTATTTTTAAAAATCTAAAACTATCTACATATAATTTTATAGATTTTATTGATTAATTTTACTATTAATATAAAATGTTCATAAAAATTATAAACACTACATTTGGAATAGTAAACTCTGGCAATGCTATTCCCAAGCTTTGTGCCAAGACTGTAAAAAGTGCTAGAGAACTACTTTGACTACTTACTACCTGTGTGGTATTTTCTGAGCACAAATTTTTAGAGAGAAAAATGAATTGATTACAAATCCATTTTCAAACACTGTTAACCTAAATGATGAAAGTTAGAAGCAGGAGGTGCATCAAAGGCAGCAGCTTTGGTTCAACAAAGAACTCCCTGCCTGTCGGGAGTGGTAAATGGAGCCAGTTGAAACATTTCTACCAAAATAATAGTAGGTCATGATGGCATATAACCTATTCAGGTCACCATCATATTTTTCTGTTAAATTGCCGAGTGAAAATGAGAACAAGCTGGACCACAGTGAAGTGGATTCCTGATCTAGAACATTGTTAATTTTTAGCTGAATGGAAAGCTTTCTAATTAATGAAAAATACTCCATAATTGTCAATAATAGTTTGAATAACCCAACTATATATCTGGCAAGAAAAGATTATGTTGTGAACCATGTGTTTTGAAGATTGCTGCTCTTGGTTGAACTTCATCCATCTACTTCTTACAGCACTTACTTCCATGCAAACTTTATAAATGTTGTGCCAAAATCAGTCAGTGTTCTAAGCTGATGCAGCTCTTGGTCCCACCTTTTTCACTGGTGTACCTTTTTCATCAATGTACTAAGTACTTGACAGGTGGCATTTGCCTTTTCCTAACATTAATAAGACATATAGTCTCCCACTGCTATATAGAATGTTCTTTTCTCATTTGTTTGTTTTTGCTAATCCTCACCCAAGGATATTTTTTCCTTAGATTTTCAGAGAGTGGAACAGGATGGGGGGAAGGAGAGGAAGAGAGATAAAGAAAGAAATATTGATGTGAGAGAGAAACACAGCTTGGTTGTCTCCTGCACATACCCATCCAGGAGGGTGTGACCAAACCAGGTAAGTACTCTTGACCTGAAATCAAACCCAACACTCTAACCACTGAATGACACTAGCTAGGGCTAGAGGGTATGTAATTAAGAACCCTTGCTTATCTTTTTAATTTTTTTAAGGAAAAGTTAAGGTTTGGTATCCTTTCCAAGCAAGATCATACCTGATAATTATTTTGAATATTAAAGCCTTTAGTACAGTCTACTTTTTATAAATTCACTAGAAATGGTCTAAACCAGAGGTCTTCAACTTAGGTTCACAGACCAATTCTGGCCTTCACCTATTTTGGAAAATAAAGTTTTATTGGAATATAACCTTACTCATTCATTTTTACTATATTGTCTTCTGCTACAACCCTGTGGTCAAATATTTACAGCCTACAAAGATTAAGATATTGACTATCTGGCCCTTTACACAAAGGATTTCCATCCTCTATTCCAAATAGACATTTACCACCAGTCAAAGGGGACTGATCATTCCTCTGTGGCTGATTTGGATATAATTATCATAGGATAATGTGCCGGTTTTGATAATTCAGGCTTTGCACAGTGCAGAGACTAAAGTCTAAAGCACTACTGATAAAAATGTAAATGTCAATGTAAAAATGCCTAGTAAAGCAACAGAAAAAGTAAAATTTGATGAAAGGGGTTCTCTCCTCACTTGGTTTAATGCAAAAGGCATTCTCAGTGGATCATCCATCTCAGTCCTTTGCTACTGGTAGACATAAAGCTACAAAAATATTACCCAGTTGCTATAAAAATCAGGTTAACAATCCAGTTTGATTTCCTTCTTTTATCTTTTTGAAACTAAAAATCCATTAAAGTTCTTGCCTCTGGCAAATCCTGCCCTCATCCCCATTAAACACTAGCCTAAATCAAGCCAACAAACACCACCAAGCAGACCCCATGATCAGTGGGTACCCTTGCATTTTGGGAATATAGGAGGTACACATTTTCCACCCAGGGCTGTGTTAGATAAAATTGTATTCAGGCACTGATCTTGGCAGTGCCGCCAGGACGCTATGCAAAATTTATTCTTTGAAGCCTACAAAAGCCACCCAGAGACGATCTATTGGACTGCAATCAATTTCCAGCAGGAAATCTTTCAAACATTGGCTACAGACATGCTCTTTTCAGAAAATGTGTGTGTTACATTGCATTTCTATTAATTAAATCCTACTTGCAGTGCCCTAGAGATGCTTTCCCCTGAAACATGGTCAAGTAGCCTTTCCAAATTATAGGTCAACTCTCACCACTAGAGCTGTGAAAGGGAGGACAGTGAAGGCACCAAATGCTGCTTAGCAAAGCCCCGACACATCAACCTCATTTAGATTAGCTAAAGGACACCTTGACCACGCATTGCTGATGATGGCACAATCAGAACATAACTTTAGTTAGATTTATATTTATTTGGAGTTGGCTTTGGGAAGGCTAATGGAAATTATAGGAAGGGACTTTGGTTTCCCCACCCAAAGCCACCCCTTGGTACATCTATTGATTCCAAAACTATATGGAAAGGATAAGAAGAGTGGTTGCCTAGAAGTAAATGTTTCTCCAGAGATATCAGACATGATCATGCTGATGCTCATCAGAGCAGTAGGCTAAAAAAAAAATTATTTAATTGAGATCCAAGTTAACTTCTTCATGCCCTTTTTGTCGATTAAAAAAAAGAAGAAGAAGAAATGGTTCCATAATGATGGTGATATATATATATTAGAGGTCTGGTGCATGAATTCATGCACTTGTGGGGTTCCTCAGCCAGACCTGTGGGGATCAGGCCAAAACCATGCAACAGGATGCCAACATCCCCCAAGGGGTCCTGGATTGTGAGAGGGCACAGGCTAGGCTGAGGGACCCCACCAGTATGAATCCATGCACTGGGCCTCTAGTATGCATATATGATCTTTAGTTAATCTCTTCCTGCCCTCTGCCCTCCCCCTTCCCTCTAAGATGATTCATCAGCCTCTTCCATGTTTCCATGCCTGAGCATTAGGCATCAGCCCCATGGTGGTCAGTATGTGTCATAGCTTTGGGTCAAACAGTTGAACTGTCCCTTTTTTTTTCCCCAAAACCCTCTTTTAAGTGTAGTGAAACTTGAGTGACAAAAGCAAGTCTTAGGTTGGCTTTTTGGACTGACTTTAGGCATTACCTGGCAGATTCTAGAGAAGAACCTGTGAGGCAGCAGCTTTGGTGCTGGGCAATCAGAGTCATTAGGAAAACTGCCTGGATGGACTGGGAAACCAGGAGGCCAAAGCAATAAAAGAGAAAACATACCTTTGTGAGATATCTCTGAAGTGATATCTTAACTTGCATTCTGACTATGGACCCATATAAGTAGTGGTGGGGGAGAGGGGAAATAGCATTTTTACTTTTTAAAACATTTACATTCTGGAAACATATATGATAGAATCTCTAAATATTATAGTTACTAACAATCATCCCTAATATTCATTGAGTAAATGGTATGTGCTAGGCAAGGTGGTAGGGATTTTCAACATTTATCAAGCTCATAATAGCAATCCTATTTATAACTATTGCATACTTAGAAGTTGTGTTAAAGAGTTTGATCATATTGGTAAAACTTCTGATGTGGCTATGAAAATTCAATGAACCAAATACAAATTCATCTCCAAAAAGGAGTACAAATAAGCATCAATCTTCTTGGATCAAAATTCAGTAAGAAGTACACAGGCATTTCTCTGATTATTATTCAGGGACTTAGAACTTGTTTTTCAAATAAATATAGCAACTGTGCTTCTATAAATGAAGAAATCAGAAAAATGTGAAATTTATGAGCAAATTTAAGAATTTATATATATCAAATAACTTCCGTTTATTGGATTTTACTGTGTATCAGCTATTTTATATCTAGTGTTTCTAATCCCTCGCAGGCTCCATATAATTTTATAGACAAGGAAACTACATACTTGCCCAAGGTCACATCACTAACAAATGACTCAGTTGGGCTTTAAACTCAAGACTGATGTGCCCAAGGTTGGGCTCATTCTTTGATGCCACTCTGCTTGCACAGTTGTGTGAATGCTTTACTGTATGCAGAAGTAGGAACACTGGAACAAAAAGACACACCATCAATTTGCATAAATTAAGCCAAACCCAGGATACTTTCACTTATGTGCAATGCAAAACTCCTTCAACCTAAAATATGAACATTAGTTATCTTTCATGATGACAACTGAACAAAGATACATTAAATCAAAAGGTATTTGTTTTTTAAAGTGAGAATATGAGAGCCAGTAGGAAAACAAAACAAACAAACAGAAAAACATGCTATGGCTTTGATTTCATTTTTTTCTCAAGGAAGGAAAAGTGATGCCTCGTCTGGGGGTATGTGGTGATTAGTAACAGAATTCTCCCATTCCAATTCAATTCACACATCTGCACAGTATAGGTAGATCACAGAGGTGAGCACTCAACACTACTATAAAATCAATTACATCTTCCACCTATCACAGCAGGCACATACTGGAAGTCATTTATCAATAGTACTGTAAAAAGCAAAACAAACCAAAATCCCATTTAACTTTAAACTAACAAGATAACAAACTTAGTGAAAATTTAGTTTTTAAAACTGTTAAAAAAAAAAGTAAACTTAGTTTGCTTTAGCACCAATTTAAAATATGAATTCATAAATAGTAGCCCATTTATGGCTAGTTTATAAAAACTTTTCATTATAAATTGTGGTGTTAATATCTGATAGCAAGATATCAGATTAAATTTGGTGATTAAATCTAAATAAGTTATAAATGAGCCTGGATGCATCTCCGTTTATTTGCCTCTTCTGGAGGAATTTAAAATTCACACTCTTGGGAAAATTTGAGATTCAAATTATATTAAGAATAACAGAAATTAGTAGTAGTTTTAGATGTTGTTCTCCAAGTCTGCTTCTGGATCAATAGCATGATATCACCTGGAATGTGTTAGAAATGCAGATTCTCAATTCTGACCCAGACCTACTAAATCAGGAACTCTGGAGGTAGGACTCAGCAATCTATGTCATAACAGACTTTTAAGAAATTCTAAAATTTGAGACCCACTGTTCTAGTGCCCATGAATTCAGTGTTCTGGTTTACAAGAATTGGTTAAAATATGTCCAGGTAGGACTAACCAAAGAAAAGTAAACTACAGCAATTATCAATTTATAGATACTGAAATTTTACTTGTAAACTACCTGTGTTGTTTTTCTATAAGAATATAGGAATGTGTACTACAATAAATTCTCAAGAAACTCACAAAGCCAATTTAACTTCTAAAATTGGAACTATCATACTAAAAATACAACTTAATGGGTATTAAATGGAATGTCCTGGCAGAAACAACTATGGAAAGCTGAAAACTGATACATGGGGGTGGTCAAGGTGATGCTGTTGTAATGAACCCAGTTATTAATAACTAGAAAGGAGCAAGGGAAAGGCCAAATATTATGGGCATGCCATTTGTGCAGCTTTGCCACACAGCTGCAATTTAGATGCATGCCCAGTAAAGTCTGGGTGACCTAGGGAGGTACTTGTCAATCACTCCTGGGAGTAGGTCATTGGCCAGGGTAGGCATGGCCTTTGCCAGCATTGGAAGATTTACAATACTCAAATTCCTAAACAAAGGAGTTCTCTTTCTTGCTCACACTTGACTCCTGAGCTATGGGATTCTCATGCTCCTACTCTCTTGCATTTGCTGAGGGCCATGTGGACCCACACACAATAGACTAATGGACTGCAACTAGCCTAATACTCAATGACTCAGATCCACCGTGGAATAGGATCTTTGGACACTAGCTTTGCTTCTAGCTCTACAAAATCCTCAACTGCATCTTCTCCAGGACTGGACTAAGGGAAATGGAACTTTGAAACACAAAGAAGTAAGTCCATGCAAATAAAAATCACTCATCCTTACATGAGAGTCTCAGAAATTTCTTTTTCTCAAGATATCATAAAGACCCAACCTCTAACACCCAGTGGGGAGAAGGATCCCCCACTTTCACTGGTAGAAACTCCACTTCCACCAATAACAAGGTGTATGAGAAAGGGTCAACTTGCTACTGCAAAAAGGCATTCCAAGTCCCAATCCTTCACCCTCCTATCCTCAGGAGAAGGATGCAGTTTAGCAGCTGAGCAAGGTCTGCAGGAGAGCAGTGACAGAGACTGAGTTCCTCTACCGGCAGAAGGGAGTGAGTGCTGAGTGCAGCCACTAGACCTCTGATGACTGTGGCAAGGTTGAGAGAGGGATGGCAAACAACCCCAGAGTTCTCAAGGCTACTGGTTTCCACCAGAAGCAAAGTTACCAGCAACCCCTGGGGGGGGGGGAGAAAAAGAGGAATGCTTGGAAAGCACCTATCTGTGTCTATGGGCTCTTTGTTACTCAGAGGTTTGTAAGCAGAGAAGAATAAAGTCAATCACTCAATACACTTACATGAACTATTCAGTGAGAATGAAAGATTACTTTTGAGGACAGATTCCCACAAGGCTTTGTTTCTGCTCTGCTTAAAACCCCTCAGAAAGCATCACAGTGCCATTTGAAGGTAAATGAAGGCATGTGTCATGCAGCAGAATCCTAGGAAACTCCAAAATACAATTACTAATGGACTCTACCATAAACAGTTCTTCATTTCATTTGGATTGTGGCAGAGTTTAGGAAGCTGAAGCAGAAAAGACAAATGCTGAAATCATGAGATTTGAAGTTCAATGGGAGAGTATTTCTACTCCCAGATTGCGACATATGGTTTATGAACTAAGATTTTTTTAAAAACAAACATACCAGTATATCCATATGAACTTTATCTACAATAACTTACCTAAGGGGGATTTATATGTCTATTTCATGTTTTTGTCATTTCTCAAAATATTTTTAACTCTCTCTTGAAGTTAACTTAAAAACTAATTTATAAGAAAAGGTAACTAGTTTTTCTGCCTTAAAATTACACCTTTAAAAAGAAAACTAAACAGGTTAACTCACTATGACTTTGACTCTAAAAATAAAATCTGCTACTGAAAGAAAATTATGTATCATGAACACAAAAGATGAGGAAAATTGTTCCCAAGGAAGTTTCTGAAATTAGAAATAGTAAGCAAATATGATTATGGTCTATGAAGGTGACAACTTTAAAGACAGTATCCATAATTAGAAAAATTTTACATTATGTTTTCATTGATTTCTAATTGAAATTTAACATTACCTTAAACTATACATATAATAAATCAACCTCTGTAGAATTAGCACTATCTGTGACTTTGATACCTATTAAAATCATACATTTTTAAAATATTATAAGTGTTGCAGATATAGAAAAATCACTGGTCGCTACTTTCAAATTATAATAATTATTAGACCTATCCCCAAGTTCTGTTATTGAATGAATAAAGAAGCACATATTACTGTCACAATTTTAAAAAATATGTTGATGCCCCAATTTCAATATAAGTGGTTTCCTTTAATGTGTGTATTATATTATGCATTAAAAGAAAAATGCTAAAAGGGGACCATCATCTCCCTCAAACTGACAAAAGGATCCATGGCTCAGCAAGTATTAGGAATCCCTGCCTTACATAATGAGCTCATTTATCATATTTGTTTTTCTTTGTCCAGGGCAGCAAAAGATTGCAGAACATCATAATAGCCGTGGAAAGGGTTCCTTGAGGTTAAAAAAATAAATTTTGCATGTAACAAATTTGACATTCTGCTTTTTCTAGGAACAATAAAAGCAGCATGGACCTAGAGGCATATTACATAAACTGTCACCTTGAAAATCATTAGTTGGATATACCTACTTTATCTATGTAACCCAAATGTTAACAGAAACTCTTTGCTTAAAGCAATCTAGTTTAACAAAGTGCCATTATGTAGGATATCAATCGTGGAGAAGGTGGGGAAATTTGACATATCAAACTAGGCTAGTCTCAGCATGATACCAAAAACATGAAAAAAAATAAAGGCAAAACAACAAAAATGATGAATGAGGCATGGAGACTGGCTGAGGGGATACATTGGATTGCTGTACCTTGGTATAATAGTCAAGCAATTATGCGTAGATGACAGGAATGGGTCCTCCCTCAACGCATAACACTACAGAGTCAAAGCTATCATTTGGTGTGTTCCTCCAAAAGGAACAGAGAAGAGGGAAAATGAAACAAAATGAGGAACTGTATAGTGGACACATTGCCACACAGATAAAAAATGCTTAGCAAAACAAACAAAACGGAATGTTGAATAAGCCAACACCTTGAATGCAACTATTCTGCATTTGCCTGTATTTTTTCCCAATTTTCCAAAAATTATGTTGATGAAACATTATGTTACCAAAGAGAAATAAAATATAGTTTAAGCTCATTTTGTAGTTTAGTCTATTATGCTTGAAATTAAAATACTGCTGATTTGATTTTTCTTTTATAAAGAACACTAGGGGCCCAGGGCACAAATTTGTGCACCTTGAAAGGAACTGTGGGCCACAAGGCTGTGGTGGGCACAGAGGCAGGTCTTGGCCCATCCTCTATGCACCTACCTGGCCCCTCCCACCATGACACCTGGTCCCCTCTCTGCCTGCGCTGTCAGCAGATGCTGTCCTGATTGCCCCTCAGGAGCAAGGGAAATGGAGAAACCCTGAGGAGTGATTGGGGCCGGCAACCACCACTCACATCCCCTGATGGCGTCCAGCAATAGGGGCTGGTGCCGGGTGCTGGCAGTGGGTGCAAGCAGGGTCAGCGCTGGCAGCAGGTGTGACTGCTGGGCAAGACTTTGACACATGGAAACAAAGAATTTTTAGTAACCACCAGAAACTCACCCAGATGACAGCGACTGCTGACCCACCTTGGTCTGGTGCCCCCGTTCACCTCCACCATCCTGCCAAGGCCGAAGCCCACCATGCTCCCACATGCCTCCTGGTGGTCAGCACATGTCATAGCGGCCCCTTGTTTAGTTGTTCCATTGTTGAGTCTATTTGCATATTAGCCTTTCATTATTTAGGATATTTTCTTAAAATTGGGGGTATTTAATTTTGAAATTAAAGGCATTATTTTCATCATCAAGCAATTATAAAGGTCTCCACCTGAACATGTGTATGTAATATATTTGTTCTCTTTGTTATATGTAAACATACCACAGAGAAAGGTTAATCCTCTTTATTGGGAAGAAAAGGATAACATTCACTGAATAATCTTGAAATTATCTCAAGAAAAAATAAATACAGGGTGGGGCAAAATCAGGTTTACAGTTGTTCATATGGAAAGTAATACTATAACTAATAAATAATACAAGAATAAACTCTGTGTTTCACATATTCATAACCGAAAACCTACTTTTATCCCACCCTATATTTTTCCTAGTTCAAATAAATAAATAAATAAATAAATAAATAAATAAATAAATTTAAGCAAACCTAAATTGTGACCCCTGGACTGCAGGCCTAAAGACACAGGAAGATTCTTTGGATTCTTGGAACACTGTTGAACATTTGTTTTCCACATGGTGGGAAAGAAACTGACAGGAAGAAAGAAAGAGGTGCTTAGGGAAGTGACGTAGTCATGTTCTGTATTAGTCAGGGCAATCAACATTCGCCGGGAAAACAAGTACCACTGAAATCTCTGTAGGTGATGGTTAAAGCGTAATAGTGTCCTAGTCTCTAAGATGCTTCTCCACCTCCAAACCCCTCTTCCACTCTGACTACTCTGGTATTGACCTGTTTCTTCTTGGTCCCTTCACCTGCCAATGAATAGCACAGCTGACCCAGAATATGTAATCACAGAGATAGATGGTGGAGGACAGAAAAATAAACGTGGAAGCAAATTCTGGCTGTGAGATTTACTAGCCGGTGAATTTATGCCAATCAACCAATTCTTAAAATTCAATTATATCATGGATCAAATAATAATTACAATATTCCCATCTCATAGAGTTGTGATGCGAGCAAAGACACAAACGTATTTACGAGGTTTAAGATTGCTTCTGATAGAGCGTTCCATTAATTATTTCAATAGACTATGTTCAGTATTAACAGTTGGCCTTAATGAACCAACAAGAACTTTTCTTTTGAATGTTTTACACTGAGGGATGAATTGTTGTAGCGCATCCATCCCATAAATGGCAAGGTTTAAGACATACCAGTAAAATTTAGGAGCCTCTGATAACATGTTTCCAACCACATAGCAACCCCAATACATGGTGGGAAAGAAACTGACAGGAAGAAAGAAAGAGGTGCTTAGGGAATAACCTGGCTGTAGAAAACCCAGCTTCCAGTATCTTTGAGGGCCTGTACAGCCCAATCTCAGGTGAGATGGGATTGTCAACTTTGGCTTGGATATGTGAATCAATAAAATACTGTTTTGACCTCAATCAGCAGTAGGCAAACTCATTAGTCAACAGAGCCAAATATTAACAGTACAACAGAAATATCTCAAAATTTCTTTTGAGAGCCAATTTTTTTTAAACTTAAACTATATAGGTAGGTACATTGTTATTAACTTAATTAGAGAACTCCTAAGTTGGCCTTTGCTAAAATATTAAAGGGCCAAAGAGTCACATGTGGCTCTCGAGCTGCAGTTTGCCGATCACTGGCCTACACTCTATACAGTTTGATTCCTTTTGCTTACACCAGTCCTGTTTACTACAATGAAGATTTGGAGGTTTTAAAGCACCCTGGATTTCCCATTTCTGCCTTCAATGTTCAAGGTGTGGGCTATGTGCAGGACAGCTTTAAACTTTGTGACTTGAATATTAAAACACAAAATTCATTTCAGGTGATTAGCAATTCAGCCTAAGAAAGTCTCAAAATGCTGATTGCCTGTTTGGAAGAAGACAGTAAAATTTAGCCTTAACAAAAAAAGGTAATCAAATACAATTCTAGAAAGTGAATTAGGATAAGCTGATGATATGAAAGAATGGAAACTGTTATGTCTGCTTCTAAAGAATCTGCTACTTTAAGAATTCTGTAGCAGCTGTTGAAGGTTAATTAAGGTACAATTCTAAGAGAAAGAATTCAAGTGCCCATTTTCCATTTCCCCTTTTATTTTATTTCTAAACGGACTATTTTATTGAACTTGCCTCGCATTTAACATAATGACACTATTAAACAGTACATCAAAGTCAATTTCTTCCTTCCTTTTATCAATTTCAGTATATTTGATTAATTCAGCTACAACTACATACCATACGCTGAATTAATCTTAGTATCAAGCTAAAGATCAAATGCCAACTCATAAATTTTAAAATAATTTATAAATTGGTCTCCCATTAATCTCAGCCTCCCAGAAGAGATTATGCAGTAATAAATAAATGGTTTTGGTAAATTACAGTGTGTTTGCTTTCCACAAGGATGCTGGACTTTCATGAAGTTTCCCAAATATTTTCATGTATTGATGCCACTGATAAAGGCCAGAAAGCTTATGTAACTAGTTTTGAACACAAATCTCACTGGCCTTAAATGGAAATGAAAATACTACTTAACTTCCACATTATTTTTGGATGAGACATCACTTCCTAATTAGCATTAAATTGATTTGTGGTCATGCCTTATCTCCCTTATTTGACTAAGAAGTCACTGAGGGCTGAGAGTGTGGTTTTTACTTTTGTAGCTGTAACAGCACTCCAACTCCGTGCTTTTGAAATAGGAGAGGTTCCACAAAGTGTTTGCTGAAGTAACAAACCACCTGCCAAACCAAACTATTAAATACTTCTCATTAAAATATAATAATATAATGCTGGGAAAAGCATCCATTGCCTTCCCTCACTCAGTATCTAAATTCTACTTAAACTGGCCTCCCCAGGTGAGCAAGCTTTGTACCGCTATGCAGCATGATCAAAATACCAGAGAAAGTCCTCTTGCCTCCAAATATTCAGAAGTCTGGGCATATGCGTGCATATGCATACACACTCGTACTGCTTAGAATTCTTTCTAAAATGAGAAAAGAAAAGGCCACCAGTCTTTCCTGCAACAATCTGCAGTAGTCAAAGTGTTTATTTTGAGCTGAATATATTATACACATTTAATGCTGACAGAAATCGAAATCTGGCTATGTGTGTGCATATCCAGAGCAATACATAAAAGTGCTTATGCCTTTGTCCTGATACATAGAAATGTTTATGCCTTCAACTTAATCATCCAATATTTGGAATTTGTTCGAAATAAATATGTGAAAAATGAAAAAAAAAATGTAGCCAAGACATTTATAACAGCACTTTAACAGGAAAATATAAAAACAACCGAAATAGTCAATAATAGGAAAATTATTCAAGATTTATACAGAAGTTTGATGAATGATTCTACAGCTAAGTGTAGAAAGAATACCAAAAAATTATGTTGAGTGAACTAAATAACATATGAAAATGATATATAGCTTTTGATTACAAGTACACACAATGCCAGTTGTATGAAAACTGGAAGAGATTTTTTGTGGGGGGAAATTACACATACAGTTATCAGAGTCAGAAATCTATCTTTGTCTCGTTGAAAAAATTATTTAAATAAATTAAAACTATTACATTTTCAAAAAGTTTGAGATGAGTGGTGACTAAAATGTTTAGTGACTAGGTAAATCAGGGTTGGCCTAGAAGGGTTTTGGTGCCCCTAGAAGCAATAGCTGGAAACGCAAAAGAAACAAAGCACCAAAAGTCAACCCAATTGTGTCAAATGCTATCTAAAACTGACCGGCCTGAAGCATCCCAGATTTCATAATCTTTCTTGAACTTAATAATAAATCTCACTGGTCTATTCTTCCTTTTTTCCCCCCTCAAATGCCTTTATGCTATAGCTTAAGAATTTTGTGATTGCTTTTTCCCAGGAAGAAACAATGGTTTAGTTAGCATTCCTCAATTGTGCAATTCCCTGTACACATTCAGCTCCCCCTTACAATCTCTGCCAGTTTTCATACAACTGGAATTTTATGTAGTTGTAATCAAATGGTATATATAATTTTCATATTTTATTTTGTTCTCTCAGCATTTAGTTAGTATTCCTCCTTGGTGCAATTCACTTTACATATCTTTAAATATGCAGATAAATCTTTAAATAAAGAGAAGTCTATCTTTGATTTTTTCAACTAGAGGTAGTTTTGTTGTGATAAGAAGTGATTATTTATAATTTAGTTAATAACAATAAGAAACACACAATGAGCGTTTATTGAGCACCATTCTGGGTGTTTATTATAGACCAATTCATTTTAGCCTCACAACAATCATACTTTGCAGGTACATTTATATTCTTCAGAGACAAAAGAATTGTTCACAATTTTACTAGTTTGAGCAGAACCAAAATGTCTATACCTACCATCTAAATGAAGAGCTACTCAAGAGGGGAAGGGGGCTGGAGGACTGAGTAAAAATGGTGAAGAGATGGAGAAGTACAGATTGGTAGTTACTAAATAGTCATGGGGATGTCAAGCTTGGCATGGGAAATACAGTCAATATCTTAATAACTAAGTATGGTGCTAGGTGGGTTCTGGCGATATCAGGTGGGAACACTTTGTAAAGCATATGATTTTCCTAACCACTGTGCTGTACACCTGAAACTAATATAAAATAAATAATGTTGAATGTAAACTATAACTTAAATATATGTAAAATAAAAAAGAATCTCTCAGTCACTTTCAATACTACCTCTCTTTAGCCATTACTTTCCTCCTGTTAACAACAATCCTGACTCTTAGCAACATGGAAACACTATATTAAAGGAGATCCCCTAATAGGCAGCTGCTTGCTAATTCCAGATTCTTCCAAATCAGAACTCAGAAGTAATTGCAATAAGTGTATGTATAGTGTTAAACTCTTTAATGTCTCAAATATTGTCAGTTGCTGAGGATACGTTATTTGGTTTAATGTGAATCCATTCCTTTGTCTCCGGTGTTCCTGTATCCCCTCTGCACTCCAGACTTTTCCTTATTATTGTTCCAAAAACTGCAGCTGACCTTAACTCAGACAAGGGAGAAATGTTTATCTTGTTACCAAAATTTGGAGGCTTTTCAAAGAAACTTTGAGTCTCAAGATTCTTATATCACACACTCTTCCATACTGTGCTTATAAATTGAATACCCATGTAGTATTAGGATTCAATGGTGCTGGAAGACAAATCTCCAGGATGCTTTATTGTAGCCATCAGCAGCCAGCGATCTGATACTAGGAAAATCTAATGCTTCTTTCTAATGCTTTCTGGGGCTCCTTTCCCCAGAATTGAATAAGTTTAAGTACAAAGAAACACTATTGGAAGTTCTTAATAAAAGAAAATATTTAATTTAAACCTATATATGGCCTTTCTAACTCTTTGTACCAAGTAAGTGCAGCATAGAATTCTGAAAGAACACAATGTATTCTCTATCTGCCTCAGGCAATAAAATGTGAAATAAGATTTTCTTTTTATAGACTATGAAAGCACACACACACACACACACACACACACACACACACACCACTGCCCTAGTTCTGCCTCCCCCTACACATCTAATCATGTCTATTTTTAAAAAGCTTTGACTTTTTAGGGTGAATCTATCTTGAGCAAATTTACTTACCATAACAATACTGACTAGGTAAATCCCAAGAGTTTAAATTGCTTAATACCTATTTGTAGTACATTTATACCTATAAACAAAAAAAAAATGTATATACAGAGTTAGGACACCATAATTAAACATACCAAAGTCATAACATTTTACCGTATGCAAAAATTTTCCTATAAATACTATAAAATAGGTATTATTCAAATGTAATTTTTTCTTCAATTCTTTTTAAAAGAATACATACACACACATGTGCATACCCATTGACACAGAGTATTAGGAATTCTCGGGTTAAAAAAGAAACAAGTTGATGGGAAAAGGTGAAGGAACTGAGGAATCATGGCAAAAAGAAAATGTTGACCCATTTTAATTCTGGCCCTGACCATTTATTCATTCAACAAACATTTATTAAGAGAGACACATGATCTAATTTATGTTTAAAAAATATATATATGAAGAGGCTATTTTAAACTTGACTTTTTCCTTTTTCATTTGTTTTTCAATGGCCATGGATAATTTCCTTTATCATTTTTTTCCACTTTAAAAACCTGAGAAATAAATATTAAAGTCAATTTAGGATTCACAGAGGCTTAGAGCAGAATTCCTCACCTCTCTTTCTTTTCCCTTCATCCTATCACACTCCTGAGGACCGTAAATTAAAGAGCCTCTGCTTTCAGGTTACAGAAAAGACTTCAGAAAGGTGGCAAATTGTAGACTGGGCCTAGACCATAGATCATCTTAAAGTCTAAAGCAGTTTTGATTTCATCGAGGAGGACAACTATAAAATTTTTAGAAAAGAAAACAGCTTGATTTACTGTAAAGAGGCTTTTAGGGCTATTCTCCTGGCTATGACACATAGAGTGTAATGGAGACATTTACAAAAGTCCCTTAAATGCCTCCAAGAAATTATCCTGGGACAATAGATAGGTTGAATTCAAGCAACAATATAAAGAAATCTTTGTCTGAACTTGACAACCAAGGGCAGTGAGGGGTAGGTAAATGGAAAGTTAAAAATTGTGATTGGGATAATAAGGGAGAATAGGAAGAACAGCTTGTTGGGATGTACTAATACATTAGAAAAGTGTTTGGGTTGGAAGTAAGGAACATGACAAAGAAGTCTATATTTATGTCTGATATTAAAAGTAATTTGTTCTTTGATTTGGTTAATTTGCCCCTGCTATTCAGATAGGAGGGGCTGGAATTTATGTCTCTGAATGCTATTTCCTTTTTGAATAAAAAAGTATCTAACGTAAAATCAAGTCAGTTAGAAAGGATTTAAGAACTCTCCAAAAAAATTAAATATTTTAAATGTATAGAGCAAAATTTAGTACATTTCAAAGCAAAGATTTTTAAAAGACAGTATTTTTAAAAACAGATCCAACCAACTTGAGAGAGTAATGGGATAGACACGTGGTCAACAAACTGTGAGCCACATGCGGCAATTTGGCCCCTGGAGTGTGGCTCTTCCACAAAATACCACAACCTGGGCGAGTCTATTTTGAAGAAGTGGTGTTAAAGAAGTTTAAGTTTAAAAAATTTGGCTCTCAAAAGAAATTTCAATTGTACTTTGATATTTGGCTCTGTTGACTAATGAGTTTGCTGACCACTGGATAAATCTCTAGGCAATTCTTATACTAGAACTAGAACTTCTAAATTGACTTTTGTCTTACTTTTATCCCTTCTATGATTTTTCTGTATAACCCATATATAACACTCTGATCACTTCTGTTTTTCATATCTGCACTGGTAATATTATTACAATACAATTTAAATTATTTTATATCAATTCTCCAGTGTAAACTTTCTGAGGGCAGGGATGATATCTTTTCATTTTTATATTCTAACTCTATTACAATGTTTAATCCATAAACGATCTCATTTTTTCAATGTCATTTAACTTCAATTTGTATGTTTTGTCTCTGGAATGACAAATTCTTCAAAGGCTAAAGCCTTGTGCCTAGCACAAAGACTTGGGCACAATGGAATAAAAATGACTCCCTTGAGTAGGATGTTGACTGAAGGTTTGTCCTATATGGCCTTTATTATGTTGACTTGCTTTCCTTCTATAACTATTTTATTGAGTATTTTAATCATAAATGGATGTTGTATCTTATCAAATGCTTTTTCTACATCTATTAATAAGATCATATAATTTTGTCCTGGCCAGTGTTATTCAGTGGCTAAAGCATAAGCCCACAGACTGAAGGATCATTGGTTTTATTCCTTGTCAAAACCATGTACCTGGGTTGCAGGTTCAATCCCCAGCCTTCTTCCTCTCCCTATCTTTTCCTCTGTCTCTAAAAAATCAATAAAAATATTTTTGAAATAAAATATGTATTAGCTAAATGACTAGAGGCATAGTGAGATAGCATGGCTCAGGAAAAAAATGCAAAGTGGGAGTCACATCTCACAACTGTGCCCTCCACACATAATCATTAAATTCAACAAACATTCTCATCCAGTTGAGGTTTGCTTCCTGTTTTCTCTTATCTGGCCCTTTGGAAATACTTAAGAATATTGTTCTTAACAGTGAAAGGTCAAATTGCAATACAGGTAATAACTTCTCTCCTAAGATTTCTTACATCTCGGTTGAACTTGTTAAAAAGAAAGAGTTGCTAAAATAACTATGATTCAGGAAAATGTCATTTCAGCATGCAGCACTTTAGAACTTTGGCAAGAAGGCCACATTTAAGATATAACATTGTCATCTTTTAAAAGTAGAGGAAGTAACTATAGCTTTCAGTGTCTCCAGTAGTATGTAGGCATTTCTGAGAGAATACTTAAAACTACGGAAGATTTCTCCAGACACATAGCAATTTATATGTCACTTCCACTTTCACACTATCCTAATTCTCTACAGTTATAGAATGTAATACTATTATACAAGAGCATTATGTTCACTCTTAAAAATCTTTCAACAAAGTCTTCATTTTAGACAGACTTTGGGGGAAACAAATACATACCCTTTATGGATGAACTAGATTTATTTCCAATCAAGGTTCAAACTATTCTGAGAACAAGGAAACACAAATGATAGGAAAGAAACTAAATTTGACCATGTGGAATGATTTTCTAATCAAAACCAAAGTGCATAATCGATAACCAATTTAGACACATTCTACTATTCTTTTTCTTTCTAAATAACCATTAACTACATAACCATTCACTACAAAGAAACGCTAGACATGTCAAAATTCTACCTTGTTACTTATGGTCCGCAGGATATTTAAAACAGCATTCCCTGGTGAATCCAGGGTCATTCACTCATAAACACTGAAATGAGAACACTGCAGGTGATTACTTCCCTCCGACACTCACATTCCAAAGTTCTTTTTAATAGCCACCAAATTTTAATTCCTACCCTATTTTCCTCCCCTATATATTCACCTTCTTTCAATTTTGAGAATAAAGAAGAGGCATTAAGGGTATTAGCAGTGATATTTTAAGAATAATATGGCAAGACTCATAGGAATGTCTGAGTTTTGTAAATTATCTCAACTTCAAAAAGTTCCAACGGAGCTGCATGCACAAAAGCAAATCAAGGTAACATTTTATTAATTACTGTTCAAATACCAGATAGATTTGAGGCTAAGTGCAATCTTTTTTCTTTGTCCCAAAATAAGTAGAACAAACACATTCAGTTGAAAGGAACATAGAAAAGAAAGGAGAAAAAGCAAGCGAGGTACCTACAGAAAGGTGTCTGAATACACAATTTATAGCTTGCCTCCCTGCATTAAAAAAGTACATATATCCAACCTATACATCAGTTTCCAAATTATAGTATATTATATTATTATTATTAACTTATAGTACTTTCGTTGGTTGTTGTTGAAACCATGCAGGTTTAGCTACAAGAGTTTCAGTTTACTCCAGTGGAAGGAGGAGGTAAGTCAATGTCCATATAACTTTCTCTGTATCCTTTCCTTTTACTCCTTCTATCTATCTTTATTCTACCCTAGATATTTGGTTCCTTCCTCAACTAATTGTGAATTACAATTACCTTTCAGCCAATATCCGATATTTGAGGGGCCAATGTTACCAACAACTTTTTGAGAGAGGCGTGGATAAGGAAGCTGTTTCATTACACTTAAACTAATGTGGCTTCAATTCCTAATCATATATTTAGTGCTCATCAACGTCACTTCTCAAGGAAACTTTTCCTGGCCTTTTGATCGAAGTAAGATAGCTTTGTGTCTTATGTTTTCCCATAGTTATTTGTTATTTAAAGATTGCCGTTCTTGTTAGAATGTAAGCCCTATAAAGGCAGGCAGAAGGCCACAAGCCCATACTGCACAGCTATGCTGGTTAGATAAAGGTCTCCCTGTCCCCCTGGGCACATGTGGTCCTTCGCCAAAATTCAGGCTTACCAAGGGGAATGCTGCCTGAACTTCAGTCCACTCATGCCCTTGGCAGGAACATGCCTAACACACACAATGCCCTAAAGCAGAGACCATGCCTGTGTTTTTCCCATTATAATCCCAGTATCTAATACAGAGTCTGGCACCAGGAAGATGCTTAATAATTATTTAGCAAATTGAATTTTAATACTTGAAATTTTGACATTGGAAAGACCTAATGATAAAATAGCCTTTCAATTAATTTGCCCAATTTATTTCCTACATCTTTCTCTTTTTTATCCCCTTTAAAACAATACACACAAACACACACACATAATCTTCACAAAATATAAACTTTTTATTCCAACTCTGTAATCCAAAATTATTTGTTTATGTTAATCTTACTACTATAATCTAACTTTACAATGAAAGTTTCAGAGGTAAAGTAAAAAAAAATTATGGACGTTATCACAATGTGTTATTACAAATTTTCTCCCCTGTTAATAACTATTAATGTATTTTTTAAACATCAAGTCTCTATTTTTTTACCTCCCTGTCCCATAGAGTTTGTAAAGTTCTCCTGCATTCTCTTGATAAAATCTCTTGAATGCAGAGATTGTACTTTTTATCTTGTATCCTTAAAGCAAAATATTTTAATGCAATCAGGAAATAGATTTTGATCAAAAATATAAGTATGGGAGATATGAATAAATGAAATTCCCAGCAATTAGTTATCTCCAAATAGAACAAACTGCCTCAAAAAATTGAGAGACTTCCATGGTTGGGCATGCCCAAGCAGGGTGTTGAGGGTTACAGAGAATTGAGCAAAAGAAAAAAAGAGAGAGAGAACTCATGGACATAGACAACAATGTAGTGACTGTGAGGGAGGTAAATGTGGAAGACAGCACAGAAGACATAAATGTAATAAATTTGTTTTATTTAAATTTTTAAAACTCAGAATAAATATCAGATAAATCTCAATTGAAGGACATTCTACAAAAAGTCTGGCCAGCACTCATCAAAACTGTCAAAGTCATCAAAATAAGAAAAGTAAAAAAACTATCACAACAACAACAACAAAAAGCCTAAAGACATGTAATAACTACATGTAATATGGTATTCTGGACTTGATTCTAGAACACAAGAACATTAAGAAATAACTAGTCCATCCTACCCAAAGCAATCTACAAATTCGTGCAGTCCCCATTAAAATACCAATGGCATATTTCATAGACCTAGAACAAACTCTCCAAAAATTTGTATGGAATAAAAATAGCTGCAGCAATTCTGAGAAAGAACAAAGTTGGAGGATTCACAAAACCAAATATCAAGCTATATTACAAAGCCATTGTTCTCAAAATGGCCTGGGACTAGCATAAGAACAGACGTACAGACCAATGGAACAGAACAGAGAACCCAGAAACTGGCCCAAGCCATTATGCTCAATTAATATTTGACAAAGGAGACAAGTGCATACAATGGAGTCTAGACAGTTTCTTCAATAAGTGGTGTTGGGAAAATTAGATAAATACATGCAAAAAAAAAATAATAAAACTAGACCACCAACTTATACCACACACAAAAATAAACTCAAAATGGATAAAGGACTTAAACATAAGACAGGAAACCATAAAAATAGTAGAGGAATCCACAGGCAACAAATATCAGATATATCTCATAGCAATATTTTTACCAACATATCTCCTAGGTCCTAGGACAATTGAAACTAAGGAGAAAATAAACAAATGGGACTACATCAAAATAAAAAGCTTCTGTACCGCAAAAGGAACCATCAATAAAACAAGAGAGTCCACTGCATGGAAGAACATATTTGCCAATGTTACACCCAATAAGGTTTAATCTCCAAATTTTATAGGAATTTCATACAACCTAACAAAAGGAAGATAAACAATTCAATAAAAAAATGAGCAAAGGACTTAAATAGGCACTTTTCAAAAGTGGACATACAGAAGGCCATGAGACATATGAAAACATGCTCAAATTCATCTGAGAGATGAAAATAAAAATGACAATGAGATACCATCTCACACTTGTCAGAATGACTATCATCAACAAATCAACAAACAATAAGTGCTAAAGAGGATGTGAAGAAAGGGGAACCCTCCTTAACTGCTGGTGGGAATGCAGGCTGGTGCAGCCACTGTGGAAAACAGTGTGGAGTTTACTCAAAAAATTAAAAATGGAACTGCCATTTGACTCAGTGATACCACTTCTAGGAATATATCCCAAGAAACCAGAAACAATAATCAGAAAGGATATATGCACCCTTATGTTCATAGCAGCACAATCTACCATAGCTAGGATTTGGAAACAGCCTAAGTGCCCATCAGCAGATAAGTATATTAAAAACCTGTGATACATCTACACAATGGAATACTACATTGCTATAAAAAAATAAAAAAACTCTTACCAATTGTGACATCATGGATGAACCTAGAGAACATTATGCTAAGCAAAATAAGCCAGTCAGAGAAAGAAAATATCACATGATCTCATACATTTGTGGAATGTAATGCACAATATAAACTGATGAAGGAAAATAGATCCAGAGTCAGAGAAGCATCAAACAAACCCTCAAACCTCAGAAGGAAGGCAGGGGAGTAGAGTGGCAGAGCTCTGGGGGGTTGGTTAAGAAATCAATGAAAGGACTTGTATGCATGCATATAAGCATAACCAGTAGACACAGACAGTAGAGGGTGAGGGCATGTGCTGGGGATGGGTTGGGGCGGGGGGAGAGGGGGAGCAGGTGGGAAGAGGTCAATGGGGGGAAAGGAAACATTAACAATGAAGAATTTAAAAAAATCTAAGGAAATCTGAATAAAGTATAAATATTTGATAAATTATTTTTAAAAGAAATGAGTTGGCATTTGTCAGAGATATCATAAAGACACTTCTGCAGGAAGGAGGAAAGTTAATGGAGAACTATAGTCTAACTTCTCCTAAGAATGCAGGTTCTGTTGCCCCCCCAAAAAGGTAGTACTACCCTTACCCCCTATGAATGCAAATTGAAAGGTATTTTATTAATTATCCTTTATGGACAGCAGAATGTAATAGAATTGCTACGAGTACATTTTGGTGTGAGTTCACTGATGAAATCCCAAGGTTAGTTGATTCACTTCTGCATCCCAAGGCTGTGCTCCAACCAGGGCTGCAGCTCCTGAGCTAAACAGACCTTCCAGAGCTCACACTCCGGAACAGTCTCCTGTCTATCCAGTGGATCAGCTGTACTGATTCATGTTTTCAGGGTTTGGGGTCAGAGCCAGCTTTAAGCTATAATATCTCTGCCACTAACTAGCTGTGCATGCCCTTGAGCAAGTCATTTAAAATTCTCCATGCCTCATTTCCTGCCCTGGAAAATTAGGATAGAAGGAATACTAATATCATCTGGGCTATTATGAGAAGTAAATGGGTGAATATATAGAAAATACTTAGAATCCTGCCTGACTTGGCTAAGTACTCAATAAATGTTAACCGTATGTCCTTGGGCAATTTTCTTTCTTTTCTGCGCCTTAGTTTTCTCATTTATAAAGCATGTACCAAAATAACATTCTACCTTAGAGCATTGTGAAAATCACAGGAGAGATGTAAAAAGGCTTTGGAATATTTATCAGCTCCTATTCAAATACTAGGAGGAAATAAAACTAATGTTATGAACTTTAAGCAAATTTTCTTTCTGCCTCTCTTCCTTCAGTGGCAAATACTTTTTAAACTACTTCCCTATGCACTCAGTAAGAGAAATGTTTCACTAAAAAGAGCTAGGAATTTTACATCAGAGTAGACAATAGTTGTAGAAATAAAGGCATTCTCTCCTATAAGCTTCTAGAGATAGGTTTTAGCATTTTTCTACCTATAAAAGGCTGGGGCATTTTTATTGTTACTGAGTGAACAAAAAACATGCTACACAAAAAAATATATAAAAGCATTCTTTCAGAAGCAGAACAACTCTCTCACTCCTGGGTCTCCCACTATTTACTTCTGCAAGAACTCCCTAGTGCATCAATTCATAGAGCAGCTTATCAGAGGTGCAGGGAGCAGAATGACCTCCAACAAAGAGAAAGAGCAACATCTTCTCAAAATGGGGAAGAGAAGATAGAAAAAATGAGCAAAGCCTCTATGAATTGCTCCCAAAGGTCGGCTTGACCTTACACATTCAAGCTGCTGTGTAGTTCACTCCACTTCAGTTTTTCAAAGAAATTTTACAATTTCCCAAACTTGGGTAACTTAGAGCCAAAACTTAAAGATGCAAATACAAAATGTTGCACTAGAGCAAAGAAAGAATGTGCATGATGGATGAGTCTCGGTTCAATAGCGGGTCCCATGAATGAGGCTGAGGAAGGGGGTAAGTGGTTTACATCATAACATGTGTCTACCGTGTGATATCCTAACAAAGTAACTGAAGAATGTATTTTTAAGTTAATATGTCATTGTTTTCCTATTGTAAAAGTGGTATATGGCTGTTGTAGAAAAGCTTGAAAATAATGAAATACATATTTTTAAATATTTATATATAGTGTTTTATACACACACACAGAGATAGAGACAGACAATATAAAAATTTTCTACCCTCACAACTTGGAAATAATTCAGGTAACATTAGACCTTAGATTCTAAGCTCCCTGATGGCCATTATCTTCAAGTAAGAATGAGCAGAGACAGTATCTTAAAGAGGTGAGCAGAGACCCTCGCCTTAAAGTCTTTACTCAGATGTCATTCTATTTAAATTTCCCCTCCAGTGTTCCTTCCTGTTTAACTTTTCTTCATAGTACTGAACACAGTTGAAAATATATATGTAATAATTATGCTATTCATGTGCCACATTCATTAAGAAAAGTAGACCATAAGTGATTACTTTGATCCAATATTATGTCCTTCTAATCTCTTTTATTATTTCTCTATTCTCACTAAAATGTTGGCTTGTTATAGTATTCCCAGAGTTTAAATAGTATCTGACACAGAGGAGGTAACCAATATATATCTGCTGACTAAATTAACAAGTGAAGAGAGATTGAATAAAAACACACTGCAATGGACCTTCCTCCTAATAATTATAAACTGTTTTAATTCATTTAATTGCTTAATTTTAGTTGGTTTAATAATTATAAACCAGTCCAATAGGAGAGGATTGGGTAAACTGTGATTCTTCTACAAAATGGAGTATATGAAAAATATGTTTTTCCATATTTAATAGCATGCAACATCTCCATGGTATTTGTTAGATGTTCAAAGGAAGATTGTGATAGAACCTATATAATGTGATCCCATTTTCAATACATATACACATATTAGTATGTATTACCTACTATGTGTCTGGCGTTATGCTACAAGTTTACCCAGATGAAAAAAGAATACTCAGGAAACAGACATATAAAAAGAATGGTGATACAGTTTGATAAGTACTATAATGAATATACAGGATGGGACAAAAGTAGATTTACAGTTGTGTGTCCACGGAACAGAGTTTATTCCTGTGCTACTATTTATTATCACATTACTTTCCATATGAACAACTGTAAACTTACTTTTCCTCCCATCCTGTATGGACATTTCTTCTGCTTTAGGCAATGTCTGGCTTCTTGCGAAGATGAACAGGGAAAGGTGGGAACAGTTATCTTGCTGGGAGAGGCACTTTATTGTCTGCGTGCTGACTTTAATGTCCACGCCGCAGGGGAAATGTCACCTTGTTTTTTGCAGGTGATGATGCAATGTCCTACTTGCCATTCGACAGCAAGGCCACTGGCTCTGAATTATTCACAATCACAATGAGACCTTACACATGAGACAGAGATATCGCTGCTTTGATATCATTAAGTTCGCCCCAATTATAGATTGGGATCAGAGAGGAGGTCAGAGAATTGCAAAAAGAAGCACGTTGTTGCTTTCAGCACACATTCCACTACAGGGTGCTATATCTGCTCCACACTGATCTAAGGAAGACTACCCACCACCTCACACTGTCCTTATTGCACCAAAGAAAACAGAGCCTTGGAAACTCAATCTGACACGATCCACCCCGTTTGTCACCAGTACAATGTGTCATTTGCAAGTTCATCCAGTATCTCCCATTACAGGGTGTGGAGCAGCTAAGAATAGTTGCAGAACTTGACTCTAAGCTGCTTGCTGGGAAGCGCTGAACTTACTGCGTGACTCACTGTGGCATGCACATTCTCGGGAGAGTGCTGATAAAGAAGCAGCCTTGGGGGGGGGGGGGGGGCGGCTCTTAACAAGTTGCTGTAACCACTGAGAACTTTGTAGTAGTGCGATGGCTGCACCACTTTGGTCCTTCCGCAAGAAAGGGCAAAATCTGTAGACAGGCAACACTCCAGAAGATCAGAAAGTGTCACGTGATAGCCTTTCTCTCCCGCAGCTCAGATAACAAAGTTGGATGCTTTCCTTTAAGTAAAATTTACTCTCTGAAATCAGCTTTGGTACTGAAGAGCACCACAGGCTTGGATAACAGAGCCGAGGTTGAACAAACAGCCCAGGGTGCTTTGTGGAGCCTTCATTTCAAGTCCTGCATTATTTATTATATTAGCCACCAGTGGGCTTGTATCAGCAAACCATCTCAGAAAATCCCCAGTGGGTACCATTCTCAAATACTCCACTTCAAAACCTGAGAATAAAGTGAAACTAATAACAACAGGGGAATTTTCCTCTGCTAGGCGCTGCGCTAAGCTCTTCACTTACATTTTCTAATTTAATTTTCACAATAACTCTACAAGGTATATTAGCTTATTATGACTGAATCACATTCAGTTACTTGCCTGTGGTCACAAAACTAGTAATCATAGGGGCATTCTGCAATTGGCTTTATTTTCTTCCATTTTAATTTCATGACCACCTGCTATGGTAAATCAAGAAATTAATATCACATCACTTGAACTTTATGATGGGATTTTTTCACATGTCCCTGACTATGGTAAGTACAACTAATAATTCAAATTTCACATTGCATTTGCCTGGAATGAGAATTAGAAGAAAAGAAAGACATATTCTCTAAACTGTGAAAGAAGAAACGTCTTAAGTGAGGTTTTAAAGGTAGAAAAATATAAACATCATCCCTTTAATATTTCAAAATTCTGGTGCCAATATATAATATATAATATATATATATATATATATATATATATATATATATATATATATATATATATATATATCTGTTCTGAATCAATAGGAAGTCTAAATGGCTCAACCAACCGGATAACACCACTTCAGGCTCAGACCAAGGAGACTGAGGTTCAAGTCCTGGGATTGCCACTCTCAGGTCTGTGACTTTGGCACAAGATTATTGCTCTCATTCATAGGTCTTTTCATTGCAAAATGGGACTTTTGAAAGTGCCCACCTTTGTGAGAAGATAATGTGTACAAAGCACCTGCTAGAGCCCCATCCCACAGTTGGCGGTCAATTACACTATGAAGTGACTATTGTATATGTTTTTTTCCAACCATGCCATTAAGCCACCAATCCACATACCTTCCTCTTACATTACCTCTTGATTCCAAGAGGGGCATAATAAGAGGCCTCGTTGCAATGCCATCGCTTTTTTTCTGTGAAATAGTGTCAAATTCACTTGAGAACCAAGATTCAATTCTACACTCTATTCTCTCATTCTAGCAATACATACTTAAAATTTGTCACAGTGTTTTCTCATATTTCTATATTGGATCATCACTCTCTTTTTAAGAAGCAGACTTTTTTACTCTATTTTGTCTGTAAAGAAACAGCAAGCAAATAAGATTCTTGTGTAGAAAGAATAATGATTACAACTAAAGGAATTTTTTAAAATATGTGTTTTATTGATTTGAGAGAGGAAGAGAGAGGGAGAGAGATTGACAGAAACATCAATGATGAGAAAGAATCATTGATATGCTGCCTCGTGTATGCCCTCTTCAGGGGATCAAGCCTACAGCCTGGGCATGTGCCCTGACCCGAGAATCAAATCATGACCTCCTGGTTCATAGGTCAATGCTCAACCACTGAGCCATGCCAGCTGGGCTTAAGGAATTTTTAATATAATTATATAAACGTTACTCACAATGTTTATCCATTTTTAAACTTTTATATTGATGTGTGTGGGAGGGAGGGAGGGAAGGAGAGAGAGAGAGAGAGAGAGAGAGAGAGAGAGAGAGAGAGAGAGAGAGAGAGAGAGAGAGAGAAAGGGCAAGAAGAACATTGATATGTCATTTATCCATTTTTATATAGATAATGATTTACTATTTCTGTTACTTTGTATAAAGAAAAACAGACATCTGTGTCTTTTAAAGGTAAAAATGCTAATTCTTTCTCTAAAATTTGTGTTATTTAAACATAACCTAAATCTTTTTTTATTTTTTGCCAGAATTGCAGAAGCTATATAGATGTTATAAATGGATGGCTGAACAATAAATAGATGAATTTTAAGTTTTCTTCTGCCCCAAGAGTGTCATAATTTTGATGGAAGCTTAATATACTTTCCTGATCCCATTGTTTCTTTACCTCCTGTTCCACTTCACTGATCCCAGTGTGACTATTTACCACAGTTGTCCCACAAACAGTTTGACATTCAGCACAGCCAAGGATTATATAATTCTTCTCCAGGACCTAAAGATTGGTCAAGGGGTTATGTCTACACCTAAATTTGGCAAGTTAAGAATACTCACTACTAATTTGCTAGCTTGAGATTGTCACCAGCCATCTTTTCCATGGTACCCTATGATCTCACCTAAGAGTGAGTCCAACACAGAGAAGCCAGAAGATGAAGGCGGAACAGCAATGAAATGCATAGAGAGAGGCAGAACACTGAACACCTAAATTTGAACTCCTAAATTCAGCTGGGCCTAAAGTGCATAGCTTGTGGTCTCCCAGTTACACTAGTCAATGATGTCCTTTTGGAAGCAAATTGAGTTCAATTTTTGTAACCAGCAATCAAAACCAAAACATGTGCATATGCCTAATCCATATTAAGTGCTTATTAAGTTTATATATATATATATATATATATATATATATATATATATATATCAACAACCATGCTTTTAAAAATTATAGACTTTTATACTTAGACTACAGGCCCAGTGAACAAATTCATGCACCAGTGGGGTCCCGTGGCCTGGCCTATGGGATCAGACCAAAAATGATTCTCCAACATTCCCCAAGGGGTCGCAGATTGCAAGAGGATACAGGCCAGGCAGAGATATTCCACTGGTGCACATTTGAGGCCAGGGAGGGATGTGGGAGGTTGGCCAGCCAAGGAAGGAACAGAGGAAGGCTCCAAGGCTCCAAGGTGTCTGGCCCATCTTGTTCAGTCCCAATCAGTCAGCAGCAAGTTAACCTACCAGTCAGATATCTGCACCCTGGAGGTCAGTGCACATCATAGTGAGCAGCTGAGCAGTGTTAGCATATTATTAGCATACAAGAGGCCCAGTGCAGGAAATTCATGCACAGGGCTGGATGGGGGTGGAGGGAGTCCCTCAGCCCAGCCTGTACCTTCTCCAATCTTGGACCTCTTGAGGGATGTTGAACTGCCCATTTATAGGGATTGGGCCATGGGGGTGTGGCCAGCATGGGTGAGGGGCTGATGGCTGTTTGCAGGCTGGCCACAGCCCCTGGCAACCCAAGCTCCCAGCCCCTCTTTTTTTCTTTTTCTTTTTTTCAGAGCCTCCTTGAAAGGAGGCCAGGGGCGGCTGGAAGCAGGTATCTGGGATTTATTTATTTTATATAACTGAAACTTTGTAGCCTTGAGCAGAGGCCAGAGCCAGCCAGGGTAGGCGGGAAGCTTGGCTTCCTCTATCACCAGGGGCAACCCAAGCTTCCTGCTCACTCCAGCTCAGTGGTCACTGCCATCTTTGTTGGGTTAATTTGCATATGTGCTCCTGATTGGCTGGTGGGTGTAGTGTAGTAATGGTCAATTTGCATGTTTCTGTTTTATTAGTGTAGATTAGGGGTGTCGAACTCAATCAGAGAAGGGGCCAAAATCTAAAATCCAGCCTAAATCGCGGGCCGAATGGTTTACTGAACAGTCATAAACTGTCATTGTGATGGAAACGCAGCGGAGTGCAGTGATGACAGCGCGGTGCGGGCCACATTGCAAGGCCTGGCGGGACGGATTTGGCCCAAGGGCCTTGTGTTTGACACATGTGGTGTAGATTATGCTTTGATTGGTTGAACAGAGGAACAGACACTTAGCATATTGGGATTTTATTATATAGGATTAGACCTTAGAGATATATTCTTGTTCTCAGAGACAAAGAGAGATTAAAGTGTTTCTCACAATCAGATTGTTCTTCATTTTAATATCTCCCGAGATCCAGATCTCATTTCTATTATAAATTAGATACACCTCAAATTATCTACAGTATGGGTGACACTATTAGTAATAACTAAGGCCTCAGAGAGACATTAGAATTTCTCAGGAACAAGTAATGAGGGAATAAATGAAGAGACTATTTTCAAGTTGAGTTTAGGGGTGTTCTGTAGGTTGTAGATTTTGTACTTTTTTAAACAAGACTAAGATAATCAGAAAATTAGAATTTTCTGTTCCTGTTATTACTACCATCCCCTGCTTTTGTGTTGCACTGAAAATGAAAATTAAACACACACACACACAATATATGAAGTGGCTTAAATTTAAAATACTAAGCAATTTATTACAAATATTGTACACTGATCTTAAACATCTAAAAGGCACTATATTATGTGTTGCAAACAAAAGATGACTAAAACAGGCTCACTGTAGAATATAACTCTTCAGATGTTAATACTACATATTAACTATTAAATAACTTCAAACATGGACTAGGTATGTTAATACTACATAGCAACATTAATACTAGAGAGCACCAAGTCCAAGTTGAAGCCTGGGTGTGGTTGTGAGGAAAAGAGGTGTGTAGCAGCGAGCACAAAGGAGATGCAGAAAAATTCCTTCTGACAGACAGGGGAGGCTTCCTTTGAAAAGTGACCTTTGAGCTGGCTTGGCTGAAGAGCCAGATTTCAAAAGCCTGAGTTGGAAACATGGTGGAACAAAAGCTTGCAGCAATAGTCAGCAGCCTGAGGACAGAAACTCGAAAGTCCAGGATAAGTTGATAAACACAACAGACTCAGATCCGTAGCAGTTTATGTGCATGATCAGCATACAGAAACAATTAGTGGTAGGTGCAGAACACCAGAAGTAGAGTTTGCTGTCTTCAGCGGGCTTTCAGAAATCTCAAAACATCAAGGAGTTTAGGGGACTAATACAATGAGGTCCATGCAACTCATCAGACTATAAAAAATGCATTACGTTACCTAATTACCTATGGTAACAAATGAGACAGAACACACCTCTTCTTTCACCTTTTTATGTTTCAGCATTAAAAACTTTGAGTTGAACTATAAAAATATCCATTCAATCACTGTTTATATTACCAAAAAATCAAAAGCAAACAAAATTATAAACTATCTACATATCAAGCAGCAGATTGTCAAATAAATTATACTATCAACACTATTCCAACAAGGTCACATTGAAGAATATTGAATGAGAACAATAATGTTCATATATGTTGTTAAGTGAGAAGAAAACAGGTTACCAAACACTATATACAGAATTAATTTGTGTGCTTGCATTGTGTGTGTGGGTGTGTGGATGTAAAGCAAGATTATACTCCAAGGCTGTAGCCAGATGATAAGATTACATACATATATATGGCAAGTGCTTTCATTTTCTTCCCTTTGCTTATTTGTGTTTAAGCTGAGAATTTATTACTCTTGTAATGTAAATATATAGAGAGATACATATAGTTACATATGAATATGTATTTACTTATGGATGTACAAAGCTTAGTTCTTTACCTGGGAGAAAGTGAATTTAAAGTAAACAGTGAGATTTAGATGTTTACTGAGAAAGAATCTGAGGAAGTAAATGAATTCTCTCTGCCTACTACACAACTTAGTCAAACCCTTCAAAAACCAACAGTCAACCTTCAATTTGTTTATTTAATTCTGAGATCATTCTTAAGCTACCAACAACACTTCGGTCAGAATACATACAATGTGGAACTTTACCATAATAAAATTTCATGTAATATATATTTTAAGTAACTAGAAGAGATTAAGCTCACTCATTTCCTTCCAACATTATCTCTCAAGGACCTTTCAAAATTATTTAATGATTATTTCATTTTAACTACAACTAATTGACATAATGTTGTTAGTTCTATGCAAAAGGTACATTATATAAGATCTTAATTTATATAATTTGAAATAATGCATTAAAGATAAGGCCTGGGGTTGTGGTTGAAGGTGGATGGTGGTGTTTAGCTGAACGCTACAGAATACTTTAAAGCCATGGTCAGCAAACTGCAGCTTGAGAACCACATGCAGCTCTTTGGCCCCTTGAGTATGGCTCTTCCACAAAACACCATGGCCTGGGTGAGTCTATTTTGAATAAGTGGCATTAGGAGAAGTTTAAGTTTTAAAAATTTGGCTCTCAAAAGAAATTTCAATTGTTGTACTGTAGACTAATGAGTTTGCCGACCACTCACTGCCTTAAAGGGTAAGAAAGTGTCTCTACGTGCCATACCTGTTATTTTACTCTCAGCAAAAGTAAATAAGGTGCTTCCCAATTTGCGTCCCTTCACCTAACATTTAACTTTGTGGGAGATAAAGCATAGAGTAATATTAATTATCAAACAAATACTATCAATACTTATCTTGTATGTTTCTCCACATTCTGTAGCTTAATAATGGGCCAGCAACAAGTGATGCCCAGACTTATTAATAATAACAGACCCCTGATCCAGCAGAAGTGTGAGCACAGAGGTAGGTTCACACCAAAACAGGTTTATTATGCTCCTGGAAGTCTGCTGTTTATGCTAGTGGAAGGGAGATGCTTTCAGCCTTCACAGTACATCAGAAGCATCTGGGGAGGATTATTAAACATCGATACCAGAGCCCCAGCCACGAGCATTAGCTCTCCATTGGTCTATGATGGGCTGCAGGTACTTCCTGAAAACCCACAGAGGATTATAACACAGCCAAGGTTGAATGCCTGGTTCAATGTTGGGCTAGGTCTATGCACATTTAAGACATCAAATGTCTAATTCTTTTTAAGTAAATTCTGTCATTCTATCCCATGGACCTTCAAGGAAAGTCCAGACAAGCCAGGACATTAGCATTTCCTTTCAAGTGTGACACGCATCTCCTTTCCTTACTGTCCCTGACTTTCTCTTGGAGCAGTTCTTGGTCCTGAAGAGAAGTTTGCAAAGACCAAAAGTTCAACTCAGAAATTTCAGAGAGATGTGGTCTAAAACTCAGGCAGTTCAGGACTTCTCCCCATCTTGCCCTGTCTCCATCATTATCAGGTATTTCTAATCTATTCACAACCTCCTACTAAAATATTTGAAACCTACCCAAGCCACCCAAGGCTCAGCCTGGTCCCTTCACCTGGGACCTGTGGAAACACTCTTCTCTGGAAGGAAAAATATATTTAGCTTATGCCTTGATCTTTCCTTTTACTTCCTCCCCAGTAACTGAAATCTTCCCCTTTCCTCGAGGTCCGTTGCAATTAAACATCTTTCCAACAGAGTGATGGGAAGACAATGGCTCTTACACTTTCCCATCACTCCCCTCTGTGAGCACAAACCTTTGGGAAGCTAGAAACACATCAATGATTTCCAACATTTGTTCTTTGCCATTTGCTAAAAACCTCTGTTCTCTCAAAATCTACTTTCACCACAAGGACCACCTAGTCTCAGCCCATGACAGATGATACAGATCTGTCATCTTCTGGCTACAGAAAAATTGTCCATCTTCCTTATTTTAGCACCTTACTCTTCAACTCAGTCTCTTCTATTTCCCCAGAAGGGGAATGTGGATACTGATAATCTTTCCAGAACTCTGATCTCAAGGTAGAACCTGACCTTTTCAGCAAAAAAATGCCTTTTATTTCCACTGTACTTCTGCCAACTACTGACAGACATCACCATGTCTTGGACTCTCACTGGGAAGGGCTCTTCTCTCAATGCCTAACTCTGCAAGTACCTCTCTTCCATCTCACCCCCTCACTTCTTCCTCTGAGACTCCCATGGTTTTCTTCAATAGTGAGTTAAACTTCTTCAAAAAGAGTCCAATCTGCTGCCCAATTTCTCACCAACCATTTACTATATAATTCCTTGAAGGCTACATATCCCATTGAAACAGAGAAATTAAGAGCACAGTCATGAGTTTGTGTTCAACATGTGACACATTGTGTGATCCTGAGAAAAATATTTAATCTCTGTAGAGTTTGGTTTTCCCCTATAAAGTGTGGGAGGGGAATTTAAAAAAACAAAAAACTATATCACAGATATTGCTGAGAGGATGACCTAATGTAATTAACTCTTAACACATGCTATATTTTATTCTTCTTGTTGGCATTATTTTTTGTTTGTTTGTCTGTTTGTTATTCTCTAACTTCGACACACACATACATTTGAACACCTTAGTTGAAGTTCATCAATGGAACCAGTTCATGGGTCAGCAGAATTCAATCCTCATCTGTCACCAAAGCTGCATCTTCCTTGGGTTCCTCCTGATCCTGCACTCTCCTATAGTCCTCCCTGCTAACTCTGCCATCACATTGTTCACTTCAACCTTCAAATGTACTGGTCCTTCTCTAGAGGAACACATATTCCTTCTATTGGTTAAAACTATATATATAGTTCTAGCTCCAATTTTTCTTTTCCAGTTCCCTGCTGGTATATTTTCACATGGTTAAATTGGTAGAAGCTCAAGTCAAATACTTGTAAGGAAATTTGCCCCATATCCACACAACTTGTTCTTTCTATATAAATGGCAGAACCATCTTCCTGCCTCTAGGTTCGTATCATACACCCTATATCTCCTTCCTTCCTACTAATGAGTCACATCTCAAATCCCATGAATTTTGCCTCTGTTAACATCCATCTCCTTTCTATTTACTGACCATTTCACTTTGCCCATCCCCCTTCATTCGTCTCAAGCGAAATTTCTTATCTACTTCCCATGTAATTTTGACACTGAACAAGAATTACAGTTTCAGAGAAACCACTCTAGAATCATGAACATTTCAGCAATGGGTAACTTTCATGGGAAAAGCTCTATTATCTATTTCCAAATGCTATAAACTCAGTTTCATTGCAGTGTTTCTAAACATCATACTTATTTGTGTTGAATATAGGCCAGGCAACTTTTTTTTTCAATCTAACATCAAGCACTTCCAAACTTTTAACTATTTGTTATTACTTTTCTCCCTCAGTGAGTGCCAAATTAGCTCAATTTTAGTACATTTTCAAGGGCTGGCAAACAAGGCTATCCTGAACAGCAAGCAGAGAAAATGGCTGCATAGATAGGACTTCAAGAGGCAAGAAATTTCTCTGTCCCTAGTCCATTTGCAACAAGGTACTATATCCAAGGTGTTTCCCCTGTGATCATGATTATATTTGAAGAAATAAGCTAAAGAATGTTAATTTTGACAACTTGTAATACCAAAGTAATAGATGCAATCAATGTCAGATAATAGTGGATTGTTTAAATAACTTAGGATATAATCATGTAACATAAAACCATGGAAATATTAAGCATTGCTTATCAACATGTTTAAAGATATTAAAAAGTCATCAAAAATTAAGAGAAAAAGGCACAGTTTAAAAGTTGCACATAGTATGATTCCATTTTTTTATAGCAAAAGTAGCAGAAGTAGTATTGGAGAACTGAGATGATGAGATTTTTTAAAAATTTCATTTGGCTATATTTTCTATATATTCTAAAATTAAAAAGAAATAAAATTAAAAATAAATTATAGAAAGAGAAAAATGTTTCCTTGTTATTAAAAATAACAGTCCAAGAAAAGTAATGCCTATACCTTAAGGATAGTCTTCTATTGGTCAACATCTAGAGTCAATATAATTAGGTTATTCAACATTTGTGGAAAACATGTATTGATAGAGTCTTGAGAAAGAGAAGACACTAGTTTCTGAATTTACTAGAAGAAATATATAGCCACCAATGACAGTTGGTCAAAAAAGGGGGAGGATAAAAATACCAGATTCCCCATTTAATAGTCTTGTCTAGAAAGAACCTGACACTAAATACAACTGACCTTAAAGAAATGCAAAATTAGAGGTCTCTGCCAAATATGCTGTCGTTCTGTCAACATCCATAGCAAATGTACCTGCATAATAAAATAGGTCTTGATGACTCACAGGAAAATCAAATTTATATGTGTGCCACTAGCATAGTCCTTGAGAAGGATAAAGCTCTCACAATTTGGTCATGCAGTGTCACCATGTCACATGAATTTCTAATGAGGGAAATATAATTCAACAATGTAGAGCCAAGTTTAAAATAGCTATGTTCAAAATAAATATAACATTTTAAAATAAAAATCTAGACTTCCTACATGTCAAATATTATGTATAATCCCATGAGCCATTTCCTGTTATACAAGCTCAGTATGAATATTTATTCTACTCTTGCCTATTCTAGACCAGAAGAAAGCTGATGCAAAAAATTTAAAGGAACTTTTAAATTAGGAATGCTTGGTTCCCTGAATTCTTTCCACTGGTCAGCTCTTGCTATTTCTTTCTCATACTTGTGGCATTAATTTCACTGAGCAGTACCCCCTTAAATGCTTTATAATGGAAGTACAAATTCATTAACAATTTCTGAATGACATTTAAGCTCTTCTTTTGAAGTAAAGTTATACTGAAAAAAGCCTGTCCCCAAAAGAAAAGATGGCTTTCAAACACCTAACATTTGGCCAAAGGAGCCATGTCTTTGGCCTACATTTTTGGACAATAATGAACATGGGCCATTTGTTTGAAATACTTCCCAAACATTGCAACTTTTCGAGGAGGAGGGGAAAAAAAAAAGAAAGAAACCAAGGTGTACATTTTCAACAAGATTGAGAGATTCTGAGGCACACAGTGTTTCGTTTTGGCCAGAGTAATCAGACTGACATGGGAAAAGAACGCAGTCCTTATTATATCAATAGCACACATCCTGTGTACAAGACTACAGGGACTGGAGGCAGAGCACAGCTGCTTGGCATTCTGTTTTCATTCATCCCGAAAGGATTGTGGCAGCCTTTTAAATTGATTGTGGCTTTTAATTCTTGAATCAGGAACCACAGCTCAAGGTAATTGGCACATTTGTCAAATTTAAAGACTAAATATTTTAAGTCACTAGACTATTCACTCTTTGCTGTGAATCACTAAATCTGCACTAGGAACAAAATGATAATGTAATTGTTCTTTCTTAAAATTCCAAGGAATTTGGCTTTTACTCCACTTGTAAGAAAAGAAAGAAGCACTAAGTTATCATCTCTTCGGTAACTCTTTGAGATAAAACACATAACTTCCCATAGGTCTGAACCTCTTTGGTTCCATAGCCAATACCTCCATCCCAGCATACCTACTTCTCACAATGTTTAGTTAAGTGAGGCTCTGTCTTGCTCCCCAGTTCCAGTTTCTCTTCATTCTTATCTATTACACACACTATTGCCATACTTACTAGGTAAAACTGTGGACTCTGCTACTTACTCAATTTTGCTCTCCAGTGTAACTCCCCTACTTCTTTCTACCCTGTAACTCACCATTCATTGGCATCCTAGTTTTGAATTCTATTAGAGGGCCCAGCCCATCTCTTTGCCTGATAGCGTGCTTTGTGCTGACTCTGAAATGGCTGTATCCCTGGCTCAGTTAGCTTTGCATAGAGGTGGGTGGAGAATATACTTGGCATAAAACCTTAAAGTCATTGGGCTGTGGGTAGAGCAGCTTTCCTTAGAGAGGGTGGAGACTGGGCAAAAATAAAAACATCTTGAATAAACCCAAAAACCAAGAAGAGAAATTACATAGATGCTGAACCTGGCATACTGTGCTAAGCTTCTTCAATTCAGCTCTATTTTTCAACAGTGATCTTTTCAACTCACTACAGTTTAACCACAAGGGAGATAGGTAAAAAAAAAAACTCTTATTAACTGAAAACATAATTTTTACTTTAAAACAATCACATCATGGAAAAGAATACAAAATGCAAATTCCTTTTTTAAGATAAAATTAAGAAATTTGCTTTAAAAAATGTCTAGCCGGGAGGAAATAGTGTTAGGCTGTACAAAGTACTGAGGAGTTCTTGTTCCACTCTCCTGACTTGAAACTACCTCAAAGGAAGCAGCACTGAGTCTAAATGTTTAGGGGTGGGGTGTGGTGGTGTGCTATGCAGCCACGCTGTGAAAAAGAGTCTCAAATGCTTTGAGACTTTTGCCTATAATTTACACTGACATCATATAATGCCTTTCCATCTTTCCAGATAACACCTTGTGTCTCCTTTATGTCTCCTTTCCTATTCATGGCCCCCTCCCTACCTCTCAAGAAAGTTAAATATTCATTACTACAGGATGATGAGGATGAGCATGAAGCTATAATGATTAATGTTATATGTCAGCTTAACTGGGTTAAGGGATGCCCAGATTTCTTAAACATTATTTTTAGGTGTGTCTTGTGAGGGTGTTTCTGGAAGAGATTGGCATCTGATGACTAAGGAAAGAAGATCTGGCCTTGATCAATGTGGGCAGGCATCTTCCATTCCTTTGACTGTCTCAATATGACAAAAAGGCAAAGAAAGGGTCCATTCTCCACTCTCTCTCTCTTTTTTTTTTTTTCTTTATTGATTAAGGTATTACATGTGCCATTACACCTTATTGTCTCTCTAACCCACTTCTGTTCATGCCCTCACCCCCCCTGGTGTCTATGTCCATTGGTTATGCTTATATGCATGCATGCAAGTCTTTTGGTTGATCTTTTCCCCTTACCCCCAACACCCCCTATCTTCCCTCTGAGATTTGACAATCTGATGGATGCTTCTCTGTCTCTGGATCTGTTTTTGTTTATGTTGTTCATTATATTCCACAAATGAGATCATGTGATATTTATCTTTCACTGACTGACTTATTTTGCTTAGCATAATGCTCTCCAGCTCCTCCATGCTATTGTAAATGATAGGACTCCCTTCCTTTTTACAGCAGCATAGTATTCCATTGTGAAGATGTACCACAGTTTTTAATCCACTCATCTGCTGATGGACACTTGGGCTATTTCCAAATCTTAGCTATTGTAAATTGTGCTGCTATGGACATAGGGGTGCATTTATACTTTCTGATTGGTGTTTCTGATTTCTTGGCATATATTCCTAGAAGTGGGATCACTGGGTCAAATAGGAGTTCCATTTCTAGTTTTTTGAGGAAATTCCATACTGTCCACTCTCTTCTTGGACTAAGATGTTCATCTTCTCCTGCCCTTGGACATTGGAGCTCCTAGTCTTGGATTTTCAAACTTGAAATGAATTATACCATTGCTTTCCTGGTTCTCCAGCTTATCGACAGCCTGTGATGGCATACCTCAGCTTCCATAATTGTGTGAGTAAATTCCCATAATAAATCTCCTCTTATATTTTATATCTATATAAAGAGATATCCTATCAGTTCTGATTTTTGCAGACTCACTAATATAATGATGATAATGATGATGATGATGATGATGATGACGACGACTGATCCAGACAATGCTTTTTACACCTAAGGAGATTATTATTACTCATAAAAAGGCTATGAATAAAAGCCATAGATTGTAGAAAAGGAAGATAAGTCCCAGTGGAAACTGATGATCCTCTGAATAGCATTCATTCCGTACAAGAACCCTGATATTGTTAACTTAGCCACCTTTCCCACACAAATTCCATGTGAACTATGGGAAACTGACCTTTTTCCAGCAACAGGGGGAAAATCCTAATTTCTAAGCCAGTGGTTTTCAATAATATTGTGATAAGTCTGCAGCTGATTAATAGAATTAGTGGGGTGATCACACTGTGGGGCACATGTGTCAAACACAAGGCCCGCGGGCCAAATCCGTCCCGCCAGGCCTTGCAATGTGGCCCGCACTGCGCTGTCATCACTGCACTCTGCTGCGTTTCCATCACAATGACAGTTTATGACTGTTCAGTAAACCATTCGGCCCGCGATTTAGGCTGGATTTTAGATTTTGGCCCCTTCTCTGATTGAGTTCGATACCCCTACTGTGGGGTATAAAAATGTCAAACCACTATAATATACACCTAAAACTAGTATAATTAATATTACATATCTACTATACTTACTTTTAAAAAAAAAAAAGAAAAAAGAATGGTGCTGAAAATACCCAAGTGTCAGTAAAGATACCAAGCACCTAGAACTCTCTCACATTGCTGGCAGGAATGCAAAATGGTATTGCCACTTTGAGAAGACAGTTTGACAGTTTCTTATAAAGGTACACATACACGTATATGGCCCCAAAGTCCTCTCCTCGTTACCTGCTCTAGAAAAATTAAAGTTTACATTCACACACACCAAAAAATAACATGCATACCAAGTGTTTATAATAACTCCACTCATAATAGACTCAAACTGGAAACAATCTAAATGTCCTTCGGTGGGTGAATGGTTAAACAAACTGTGAATCTTCCTCAGCAATAAAAGAGCAAAGTATTGATGTATTGAAGCATGCAACCACTTGGATGGATCTCAAGACATTAAGCTGAGTGAAAGGTTATATTCTGTATGAGCCTACTCATAGGACACCCTCAAAGAGATATAACTATAGTTTTGGAGAGATTGGTGATTGCCTGGGGTTAGGAGGAGGGAAAAGGTGTTAACTACAAAAAGGAAGATTTGAAATTTCATATTGTGTCCCCACAGGAAATTTTTTTCAGCGTGACTAAACTGTATTGTATCCTGATTGTGTCTTACATGCATTAAAATGTATAGGACTATACATAAAAGTCAATTATACCATATGCTAATTATAAAATAAACTAAAAACCATTACCAAATATATTTATCCTATAGCTTTTCACTTTGCAGCAGGTTCTCATAAACAAATTAAAGTTATTTAGCAAAAAAGAGATACACACATTAGAAAGTTATAGTGTTTAAATGAGAGAGAGAGAAAAAAAACACAGAAATTTGAGTGGAGAGAAATATTTCTGGATATAATGTAGACACAGATAAAAGGTAGCCTGTATCTTGAAGGGTTGGTAGTTTTAATATTTTTTAAAACTGTATAATATTAGTACAACAGAAGGAATATTTACCTATATAATACAGTCCAACAATATAGAACTATAAAACTAAATGGTGACACACACACACACACACACACAACTGATTACTATTAATCACACTTCCCAGGGCAACCACCTTTAATTTGAACATGACTTAGTTCAGAGGTGGGCAAACTTGCAGTCAACAGAGCCAAATATCAACAGTACAACGATTGAAATTTCTTTTGAGAGCCAAATTTTTTAAACTTAAACTATATAGGTAAGTACACTGTTATTAACTTAATTAGGGTACTCCTAAGCTGGCCTTTGCTAAAAACTCAAGGGGCCTAACAGCCTCATGTGGCTCTCGAGCTACAGTTTGCTGACCACTGACTTAGTTTATACCCTCCAAACATTTTTATACATAAACAAATGCTGAATATATAGTATATTGTACAGACTGATTTCAGAATACAGACATGAAATGATTATATTTTTATTTAATATCTGTAATCATGCTCTCTCAGATTTTGCCATATTACCCCTAAAAACAGCTGGGAACATGTCATAGCTTTATGGTGCCTTTCAGCCACTAAAACTAACTTACTAAGCAGTTGTGTGGGGTTTTTTTGTTTTTTTTTGAGGAAAAAGTATTAGCCTGAAATGATCACAAATAATACCTAACTTGTCAAGAATTTGAATAAATTTGCAAAGAAAATCAAGAATTTAAAAGAACAAATCTGTCTAAGTTAATATCTTATATATGTTATATCAAATATGAATGTTCAGTTAAATTAATAATTTATGAGTACACTTGATTATTCCATCTATATCCCTACAGATTTGCATATTCAGTTAGCCAACAAAAACCTTTATATCGTCCCTATCAGAAAAAATGAGGCATTACCTCATATTCAGAGTTATTTTATTAATATGTCAAATATGTATATATACAAATCTATATTTTGGGTTTTCTTTTTTAATAAGTATAGGATCTACACAAGATTTCTTATTTTTACATATTTTTCTTTTCATATTATTGATGACTTGTCAATGTAATTAAATCTTTTTTACTCATTATTGTTGAAAGTATTATATATGTCCCCTTTATTTCTCCATTGACCTCTTCTAGGGAAGGGTGGGTGATGGGTGGGGGAGACTTGTGGAAAAAGATCAACCAAAGAACTTATATGCATACTTGAAGCCCAGTGCACAAAATTCATGCATAGAGGGAGGGTTCCCTCAACTCAGCTTGCACTCTCACAATAGGGACCCCTTATGGGATTTCCAACTGCCATTTTAGCCCTGATCTCCAGGATTAGGCCTGAACCAGCAGTCAGACATCTCTCTCACAATCTGGGACCACTGGCTCCTAACTGTTCACCTGCCTGCATGCATGATTGCCCTAACTGTCTCTGCCTGCCAGCCTGATCACCCCTAACTGTCCTCCCTTGCTGGCCTGATCTTGCCCTCAACAGCCCTCTTTTGAAGTCCTGATGACCCCCCCAATAGCGCTCCTCTGCTGGCCAATTTGGTTCTGATTTGTCAGTTCCTATGCCAGTATCAAAAGCTCCGCCTCCTAAGTAGCCATTGGCTCCCAACAGCAGCCAGATTTGGTTCTGATTGGTTGGTTCCTATGCCAGTCAGCATCTCCAGGTCTATCTCTGGGCCTGATCAAAGAGGCGTGGCTTAACAGCAGCCCCCTGAGGAGGCAGGAAGAGAAAGAAAAGCCTGACTACCGGCGAAAATCAGAGAGGGAGAGAAAAAGAGAGAGGTACGTACACTTATCTACAGCTTTCACTGAGGCTGCAGATCAGACCCTGACTCACTTTCAGGGTCTCAGCCACCTGGGCAGTCAATGTTGGGTCTCCAGGCTGCAGCTGGGCAGCCCAGCACTGACTTCCAGGTGGTCAGCGTTTAGCCCTGAGCGATTGTTGCAATCCTGGGCTTTAATTATTAAGATAAGTATAACCAATGGACACAGACAATGGAGGAAGGGGAGAAGGCCAGGGCTGGGAGGTGGAGGCAGGCTGGGAGAGGACAATGGGAGTAAAAGGAGACATATGCAATACTTTTAATAAAGAATTTTTTTAAAAATCAAGCTTTGTTGGCAGGACAACAGATGAAAAACCTTGTTTCTTTCAGCTTCTGATGACTCCAATATTTCTTAGTTTGTAGCAACATAACCCTAATTCTGCTAGCCTGTTTCCCCAAAAATAAGACTGTCTTATATTAATTTTTGCTCCCAAAAATGCACTAGGTCTTATTTTCAGGGGATGTCTTATTTTTCCATGAAGAAGAATACATATACATTTATTGTTAAATGAAAATAAAGGAAATGTATTACCTGTATATGGTACGGTAGTACAGTAGTTGTCAACACAAACCAGAAAAACTGTGAAACCTACAGTATCAAGAATTTACTCATTTATTCAATAACAATCATGTCATCATCTTCTGGAACATCATCATAACAATCCAATTCCTGAATTTCCTGGTCAATTTCTTGTGACTCCATTTCTTTCAGAATCAGTGGACCAAATCTCTCATGATTAGCCTAAAGGGGCCTTATTTTCAGGGGGATGCCTTATATTTCACTCAGAAGGAAACCTGTAAGTAGGTCTTATTTTCGGAGGATGTCTTATTTTCGGGGAAACACGATATCATCTTCACATGGCTTTATTTTGTGTCTGTCTTCTTATTCTTCTCTTAGGACACTAGTTTTTGAATTAATAATTTACCCTAGTCTGGAATGATCTCATCTTGAGATTTTTTAACTTAATTATAGCCACAAACACCTTTTTTTCAAATAAAGTTATAATAGAAGTCTGACTAGACCTATCTTTTGGGAATATGAGGCACCATGCAACTTACTACACCTTATATCTTAAGAACAAGAAATCTGTAAAATTTTGTTTAAAGTAGCCCAACCAACCCAGCTTGTGTGGTTGAATGAATGGTTGAGTGTCAACTTATGAACCAAGAGGTAACAGTTTGATTTCCATTCAAGGAACATGCCCAAGATGTAGACTCAATCCCCAGTAGGGGGTATGTGGAACGCAGCTGATCAATGCTTCTCTCTAATCATTAAAATTTCTATCCCTCTCTCCCTCTCCCTTACTCTCTGAAATAAATAAAAATGTTTTTTAAGTGGTCCAACTAGTCTATAAGGGATTTACATTCAAATTGTGATAGATAAAAGAGACCAATTCTGGATATTATTGGTCTCTTTCATGTTTGCTAGAAATAATTAATTAATTAATTAATTAAAGTTCAAAACGATGACTGCTTTAATTTAAACTTTAATAATTCTGTATCCTTGTTGCCATTTTCTCTTCTTTTTGTTCTGGTTCATGTCCTTTTTTCTCTTGTATGTTGTGTTTTCTTTTTCTAATTTTACTCATTGATTTGCAATTGCTCTTGGTTAATAGTAGAACTTGGCTATATAAAATAGAAAGTTAGTATTTTAAACCTTCCTTTAGCAACTCTAGGTGTGAACAATATAGGTCTAGAGCAGTGGTTCCCAATGTAGGGTAAATCTCCCCCAAGTAGATATTTGATTTTTTGGGGGGGAGGACAATTCAAGAATGAGTTATTAACAGTAATTTTTTTGCATTTCTTATGGTTCTAGGGTCCTCATATACAGTATATAAATATATATTGTGACATATTTATGCATTTCAGTTCTCTATGATGTTTTGTAATTTTATTTGCTATTTTTTATATCACTTCATATTATTATTATTATTTTAACAATTTCTTAGTGATTTCTTCCTCAGTACTTCAACCGTCCTTTCCTTCTTTTATTTTTCTCTTTCATGGATGCCACATTCTTTGGAAGTTTGTTTAGACCAAGTTAATGGCCTTTTAGGCTTCCTCCATGCAAATAGTTCACTTTTTGAATAATAAAAATTATATCTCATGGGCAGAGGGGAGGTAATCAGAATTTTAGAGATGCTTAGGTAGGGCATGGCCAAAAAAAATGTTGGGAACCACTGGTCTAGAGTTACAACTCTCTATTATGGAACCCAGTCAGGCCTTTGTTCACTACACTAGGTTAGTTGGTTGTTTGGTTGGTTTAATTATACAAATCAAATAAGGTTCTACTCAGTGGCCATCTCCACTAAGCAGTATAATAGCTAAAAACATAGGATCTGAGTTAAATATACTTTCAGGAAAAGAATGTGACAGTTCCTCACTAGCTACTATAGACAAGTCAAACTTGCCCAATTTGTTTCCTCATTTTCAAAATGAGAAATAGATAAAATAAAGGTATAAGAACCCTTTGTGCCTGTTTTTCTGTGGAATATGCTCTCCCTTTTCTCCTCTTCATCAAGTGTCAACTCTTTAAAAAAAGGCTTTCCCAAAGTCTCTTGAATAGCCACCATTTACTTCCTCACCTTTATCAATATTTATTCCTTCATCCTGTTTTATTTTCATTGTCTATTTGTTACTTGAAATTGCCTTATTTATTTGTTTGTTTAATGGATTATTGTTAGCTCTCTCAGCACTTTCCACTATAATATGGTCACATGAAGGCTGTGATCTGCTTTGTCATGTCACTCTTTATCCTTGGTACCTAGATCAATGCCTGATATACAGTAAATGATCAAATAATATTTTAATAAATAAATGAATTACTAATGAATGAAAGTTAGCCTAATACATAATACGTGCTCAAAAATTATAAAAATCAATATAGAAACCTCTATGATTCTACTTGTTAAATTAGTTAAACTATTAGATTAGGGTGCCTTCAATGCCTTAGTAGACTATGTGGTCAAACCAAAACCTAAGTTAAGAAATCAAAACCAATCACAACCAACCAGGCTTCCCAAATAAGGCAACTGCTTAAGTTGTAACCAATGAAATAATTTTCTTGTTTTGCTTCTGTCTCATCACTATAAAAGTCTCTCCTCCAGCTCCTCTTGGGGAGAGCTCCTAACCATTTCCAATTTGTCACTGCCTGATTTGAATAGATTTTTCTCTCAAATAAACTGTTAACATTTTTAATATGTCTCAGTTTATTTTTAATATACTATATTCAACTCAAAAGTATTACTTGCTAACAAGTGTCTCCACTATCAAATTCTCTTTCAATCAAATGTAATGTATTTGCATTGTCATTGTCACTGTCTGCTGAGCAGGCACTTCCTTATTTTTAAATGCCCTAGATATCTGAAAGCAAAGAATTCTATAGTTATTTGATTTTGATTTAAAGATGATCAGAATTTCAGCATGGCTACACAGCTCAACATACAACTTACAATAACACAGAACACATGTAAAGAAACAAACATAGCTAATACTAGCTTATATATTACATGGCCTCTATTCTTTCAACCTCATTTCATGGACTACAAAAAAGAATTAGGTGACTTAAAATTAAAATAAAGTGGGGGTTTTATATATATATTTATATATATATATATATATATATTTATATTTATATATATTTATATATATATATTTATATATATTATATAGTATATATTATATATTTATATATATTTATATTTATATTAATATATATTTATATTTATATATATTTTTTCCAGTGTATAAGACGACTTTTGAAATGAAAAAAAAGTCAACCGAAAATCAGGGGCAAAAGACCAAAATTGCACAAAAATTACCTGTAGATCTTGACGGCAAAGTAAGTCTTTTCTTTGAAGTGGGGGGTAGTCTTATACAGTGAATATAGGCCTAAACCTATGTTTTAACTGTAAAATTAGGGGGTTGTCTTATACGCCAGAAAATACAGTGTGTGTGTGTAAAATTGCTTTTTTTACAGAGAGGAATGGAGAAGGATAGTTAGAAACACCAATGAGAGATAACTCCTGCACATCTCCTACTGGGGATGTGCCTGTAACCAAGGTACATGCCCTTGACTGAAATTGAACCTGGGACCTTTCAATCTGCAGGCCAATGCTCTATCTACTGAGCCAAACCAGTTAGGGCTAAAATAAAGTGTTTTTATTTATTATATTTTGTTTGTTTTGGTTACTGAGTAAACAAACAGCATGCAAGTTTACATATGGGGCTAGCACTCTTTCATTCATTTGAAACCAAATTCATAGTTCAGCATCATGCCTAAACAATTTCCTAATTTTCTTTCAATGCCAATACTTAACTTATTTCCATCTTTAAACCTGAGAGTCACATTGCTTATACTTGCTTCATGCCAAAGAACATTTTATTTTTTGAAAGACAGGTGAGCTCTGGCTTTAAGATCAGTCTTGGCCTAATTAATACACTTCAATGACATTCACCCATTTTAAATCCAATATATTTATTTCTCGTGAGCTAGTTTGTGTTTGTTTGTTCTTAAATGGCAGCTCCCAGCATGGTTTTCAGAATAGTATGATTCAAAGTTCATAAAATGTCATCACGCAGTACCACTTTCTCTAACAAATTACCCAGTAAACTAAAACGTTTAAGTTTGACTTTCATCTTTGTTTCTTGGATAATTTATACATAACATGTTATATACATTTAAACTTTGTACATGACATGATTGAAAATTATTAGAAACACAGTTACCGAAGATCTTATACAAATTTGTTCATATCCTTTATTAGTGAGACTTTTATTGCTCAAAGATACAAAAATGTTAATCCTAGGAGATTATTTAAATCTACTTTATACATTATTTTTATGTATCTTCCCCTCATATCAGAGATAAATTTTACAATAATAACTCTATTTCTATTAAGTTATACGATTGATGATGTGGTTTTTTGAGTTTCTCTCTGAGCTGAGTATTAATAAAACACCCATCTTAATTTAACCAAGGGTTTCAATAATAAAAATCATTCTAAAATAACATTCTGAACACCTAATGATTTGCAATTTCTCAGTTATCACCCATGCCATATCCAATTTCATAAGAGAAAAATAAATACCAAATTCTCAAGAAATATAAAGCAAGGCTGTGATTAGGTAAAAATGGGACAGTGCATACAAAAACCCCAAGGATGTTGTGCTCAAAACCTTCGTTAGTTTTGAATCGAATTTCCTAGTATGAAAAGTAAATGTACTTACTTACATGTGTGAAAGAATGATAAGATAGAAAAAATCAATTTAGTGTTTGTATATAAGACAGACCAATTTGTTTGCTAGGTGTGAAAATTAGGATTCTGAAACAAGCAAAAGAAAAATGGGCTTCTTTTTATATAACTGTTACAGTTTATAATGACAAAAAACACAGAACACCTTCCTACAGGCATCTGAAAACAAAGACTGAAATCTCAGAAAGAGTGGTTTTCCATACTTTTGGACTTCACAAATCAGTAATTATTTTTTTAAGTATTCATCATTTCATAAATAATAAATAAATAAATAAAAAATTAAGAAAGAAAGGGACTCAAATATTGAAATAAAGATAAGCTATTTATCATTTTTATTTTTCTTATTTATTCTAGAGTAGGTAAATCCTACCACAGACCAGCAGTGACCCACAAACCATTCTTGGCATTCAGTTTCATAGAGAACTCCATGTATGAATGAGGCGCTTCTGAGATCCGTACTCTCTCCTTTTAAGACCCCTCTTTTCAAGGAGCTTCAATTCTTCGGACCAAACGTAAGAGAAAAACCTCTCTCTGAAACTAATAACTGTAACATAGACTGAAGTCATATCAGAGAACTAATGTCTGCTGATGAGTTATCAGAAGGCATATTTCAGAGTCTACTATATGCATTTACTCTGGCTGATTTTACAGGCACTCCTGCCATGTGTTTGTACCAGAGCTGACCTTTGGCAGAATGCTGAAGAATATATTGAGTAGATGTAAGGTGAGGCAAGAACAAGCGTATTCTGAACACCTTTTTGCATTAATCTAGGTGTCATTTTAAAAATATATATTTTATTGATTTTTTACAGAGAGGAAGGGAGAGAGAGAGAGAGAGAGCTAGAAACATTGATGAGAGAGAAACATCGACCAGCCGCCTCCTGCACACCCCCTACCAGGGATGTGCCCACAGCCAATGTACATGCCCTTGACCGGAATTGAACCTGGGACCTTTCAGTCCGCAGACCGATGCTCTACCACTGAGCCAAACCAGTTTCGGCATAGGTGTCATTTTTTAATCTCATGTTAAATCATAAAAATATAGGGTTGGCACAAAATAGAGACAGACTCAGAGAGAGCAGGCAGACAGCTCTGGGGTTGGGGAGGCCAAGGTTGGGGATAAAGAAAGTGAGCAAAAAAAAAAAAATTTTTTTTTTAAGAGAGAACTCAAAAAAATTGCAGGGGTAAGCAAAGGTAGGTTTACAGTTGTTCATATGGAAAAACAATAATCCTATATAATAAAGAGGTAATATGCAAATTAACCCTCATGCCATCACAAGATGACTGCGCCCTCAGTGGAGGTGGGATTTCCGTAATGAGCAATCAGCAGGGACCTGAGGTTGTGCCCACGGGGCAGGGAAACTGAGGTTGTGCCCCCAGGGCTGGGGAACTGAGGTTGTGCCGGGCTTGAATTTTGTGCACCGGGCCTCTAGTACCTCAACTGAGGTTGTGCACCCGGGGCTAGGGAACTGAGGTTGTGCCTGTTAGGGCGGGCTTGATGGGGTACCTCATGTGCTCACAACTATAAACCTACTTTTTCCCAACCCTGTATAATCAAAAGATATTATTATAGTAACAATACTTTAAAAAGGAAAATTTAGGTCACTAAACGTTGCCAAAGACCTCGCCACAGCTGAAAGGCATCAGAGCTGTGATTCTATCTCTGAATCCAACATGACATTTTAAGCACTCAGCACTGTCAACTGTGTTTGGACCATTACCCTGTGAAATCCATCAATCTCTTTTTCAGAATGGTCTTTGCCCCATGAAAATGTACCCCCAGGCTGCTGACTTTTGTTTTCCCAAAAAGTCTAATAAATGTCTTCAAAGCCTCCCGAGAACTAACATAAGACACCCACCCTTTTTTTCCCCAAAGGAAACATTTCTTTATTAAAAGTGCTTTTTTTGTGTGAAACTCTAAGTTTAAAGTGAGGAGAGAATTGCCTGCATCGGTGCTGTGCCTATTGCTCCCTACCCATCACAATCACAACCTTGTCCACAGTCCTGCCCAGATCTATTAATAGACATTTCCACTTCACAGGATATTGCTTTTATCCAAAATCATGATGGAGAACAATACATATAATTATTTGGAGGCACTTATTAAGATCTCTTTTATTACCTTTTAAATCTTGTTCTCTCTCTCTTCCTCTCTCTTTCTTCTCCTCTCTCTCTCTTCTCTCTCTCTCTCTCTCTCTCTCTCTCTCTCTCTCTCTCTCTCTCTCTCTCTTCTCTCTCTCTCTCTTTCACACACACACACACACAAAAAAAAAAACAAAACACATTCAACATTCACACATACACACAAACACACACAGGCAAAAGCATTCACACAGGTTTAGTAGCTAACAAATGTCCTTTGAGAAGAAAGCCTCTATGTGGACCCAGATAATCATTTTGGATTACATGGAAAGCCATGGAAGATTGGCAAGATTTCAGACACCAGACATGTGGAGTCAAGGCTGGTGAAACTAAGGCTGGTGAAACTAAAGCTCATAAGATAATAGGAACATTGTGAATATTATCACCAATTCTTTGACAAGCATACACTGAATTATCAATCAATTGAGAACAAAAGCAGGACACGACGTTGGGGAAAGTAAAAAAACCTATTAGAGACCCTTTTCTGAGTACCTAAACCTTTGATTGTCTGGGCCAATCTGGTTAATATTACTCATGGTCCTGAGTAAACCAAAGACAAGGTCAAAAAATACCACAAACACTTAATATGCTCCTGTGCTTCTCCAAGGGTAATATAAAAGGAACATATTTTCCAACTTTATTGAGGTACTAGAGGCCTGGTGCACAAAATTCATACACAGGAGTGGGGGTGTGCCCCTCAGCACAACCTGCACCCTCTCCAATCTGGGACCCCTAGAGGGATGTCCAAATGCCTGTTTAGACCTAATCCCTAAATGGGCAGTTGGACATCCCTCTCACAATCCAGGACTGCTGGCTCCCAACTTCTCACCTACCTGCCTGCCTGCCTCATTGCCCCTAACCATTTCTGCCTGTCAGCCTAAACACCTCCAACCACTCCCCTGCCAGCTTGATCGATGCCTAACTGCTCCCCTGCCAGCCTAATTGCCCCTAACTGCCCTCCCCTGCCAACCTGGTTGCCCCTAACTGTCCTCCCCCACCGGCCTGGTCACCTCCAAATGTCCTCCCCTGCTGGCCATCTTGTATTGACCATTTTGTGCTGGCATCAGGTGCGAACGGGTCTGGCGCCAGCAGCAGGTACAATGCCAGCAGGACTGTGATATGTGGGAGCAAAGAATTTTCAGTAACTACTAGAGGCTCGTCCCAATGACAGTGACTAGTGCCCCACCTTGGTCTGGCACCCCCACTCACCTGCTTCACCATCCCACCACTACCGACACCTGCCATGTTCTGCACTCTGCCATCTGCTGCCAAAGCCCACCATATTCCATGGGCACCCCCTGGTAGTCAACGCACGTCATAGCAAATGGTTATTTGGTGGTTCAGTTGTCCATCGTTCAGTCTATTTGCTTATTAGGGTTTTATATATATAGAATGCATAGCCCATAGACATGGTCAATATGGTGGTGAAGACGTGGGAGGGAGGTGGGTAGAAGGTGAGAGGAGGTGAGGAATGGGATGAAAATGAGAGATATTTGTAATACTATCAACAATAAAAACACATATTTTTTAAAAACAGAAAAGAAAAAATGCCTCAGAATCATTGATGGGGAAAAAATAAAAATCAATAGAAAAAAAATATCCTCACTCCATAGGTAAGAATTAAAATAAAATAAAATAAAATAAAATAAAATAAAATAAAATAAAATAAAATAATAAGGCCTCATTTCAACCTCAAATAATAAGTTACATGTTCTCCTGTTAAAAAGGAATAAGAAATCTACCTATTGTGCAAAGAAGCCTGATACTTGCAAACAAATACCAATAGTACCATACAGGATAGGCGCTGGTTGCCAAGACACTAAGCATGTGTTAGAAGGTTGCAACTTTCAAGTCTAATCTTCTGAGAACAAAGAATAATAAAGTTCCCTCAAGGTAAATATCAGCTTTGATTATTTGATTGTTGTACAATGGAGTAAACACAAAGTATATGTACAATCTGAGGGGGGGGGGAAATGACCACAAAGAGGGAACTGAGGTCCTGGGTCATTCATGAGAGAGACATGGGGTGGTTAGGAGTGTGGGTTCTGGACTCCTTGACCTGAGACCAAACACTTCCACTTAACTTCCTATATGTCTGGGGCGACTGACTTTAGACTCATTTCAACTAAAAAAATGAGAACATCATCATCCACCCCTAGAGCTTGGTGAAGATTGTCAGGGAAGTGGTTCGCCTACTTCCCAGAATGTGGAACATGCCCTAACCATCGATAGTATCAACATGCAGGCAAAATTACTGGTTTTCTTAAACTATCAGTCATGAAAGACCTTGTTATAAATCTTGCTATTGCATTAAAAATTCAATTAAAATACTTTGTAAGAATAATGCCTTAAATTATTTGGGCTACTGAATGAAAACACTAACAGCTGTCCATTCATGATAAAATATCAACAAAAAACGATATTCTCAGAAAAAGGCACTCAGCATGCTCAATCCTTTCCAACAACAACAGGCTCACTCTTTCCTACAGTTACTGAAAAGGCCCAAATAAAATTGTAGTACCAAGAATTTTAAACATAGTAGCCCACCCTTATCTAAGGGGGATAGATAGATAGATAGATAGATAGATAGATAGATATAGATATATATATAGATAGATATATAGATAGATATATATATATATATATATTCCAAGACCCCCGAAGATACAGATCATATTGAGCCCTAGGTATACTATGCTTTTTCCTATACGTATATACTATGGTAACATTTAATTTATTTATTGGGCACAATCAGAGATTAACAACAATAATTAATAATAAAATAGAACAATTATAACTATAACTATATACTGAAGTAAAAGTTATATGAATGTGGTCGCTCTCTCAAGATATCTTATTGTACTGTACTCACCTTTTTATTTAAAGGAAGAAATGTATGGCTTCTCTTTGGCATATTCGAGTCACTACTCTTGCCCTTTGGAGTCATTCTGAAGTAGGATAAGGGTCACTTGAGCACAAACACTGTGATGCCACCACCGTCCACCTGATAACCCAGTCGTCTACCAAGCCACTACCAGGCTCAGAGCGTTGTCTAAGCATGGCAACGCTCCACAAAGGGGTGATTCCCCTCTCGCGAGGGCCTGCTTGAGATTTCACCATGCACACAGAAGGGTAAGCAGCTTAAAACCTACACATTGTTCATTTCTTTCACTTTCCATTTAATATTTTTGAACCATGCTTGGCTACAGGTAACTGAAACGGCAGAAAGCAAAACTACGAGTAAGGAGGGGCTACTGTACCTGGGGGAAGCAAGAAAATGATTGCTTTTACATCTCAAGTATTATAAAAACAAACTAAAACCAGGTGTACAAAAATGCCTGGTATCTCAAGTACCCTGTTCTACCTTATCCATACTTGACAGTTGTTGCAGAGTATGAGAGAGAAGAATCTACCTCTCATTCATGGAGGATAAGAAAAAGAATCTAAGCAAAATATAACCCCAAAATAAACATGAAAGTTCTCAATGGGTAATGCAGATTTTATTTCCTAGATATCGTATTATTTATAACTGCCAGCGGAAAAGAGTTTCCGGATATCTGAAAATGTGCTATTTCTATAGTACTTAATTTCTACAAGTGCATTATAGACATAACCTATTCTTGAGGCAAAAACAAGGTAAAATTAATTTTTAAAATGGTACTAAAGCCCTAGACAATGTGACTGAGTGGTTAGAGTGTCAGGCCCACCCACAGAAGGGGCCCTTGTTTGATTCCCGGTCAAGGGCACCTACCTGGGTTGCAGGTTTGATCACCAAGCTCTGGTCAGAGGTGCATGCAGGAGGCAACCAATCTATATATGTATTTCTCTCACATTGATGTTTCTCTTTCTCCCTCTCCCACTCTCTCTAGAAATCAATGGAAAAATATCCTAGAGTGAGGATTTTAAAAAAGAAAGGTACTGCCAAAACCGGTTTGGCTCAATGGATAGAGCATCGGCCTGCGGACTGAAAGGTCTCGGATTCGATTCCTGTCAAGGGCATGTACCTTGGATGCAGGCACATCCCCAGTAGGGGGTGTGCAAGAGGCAGCTGATCGATGATTCTCTCTCATCGATGTTTCTAACTCTCTATCCCTCTCTCTTCCTCTCTGTAAAAAAATCAATAAAATATATTTTAAAAAGAAAGAAAGGTACTAAAATAGTATCTTTGTGGCTGTCCTTCTATCCACTATGAGAAAGTTCCACAACCTCTAATACTATTTCATTAGCACTTTGGCTAATACGTATGGAGTCGGCCATTTTCCTCCTGTCACCTTCTGTCTTGCTACTGCCAGTGCCAATCTGCAAGTCTGCCACCAATGCCAGGGCTGCCTGCCAATGGCCACAGCCACCCCGAGGTGCCCAGGGCTCTATGTTGAGCATGCTGACATCTCTGTCAAAGCTGCTAGTATCAAGCATATGGACACGTAGTGCTTTTCACATTGCTCAAAGACTTCACGGAAAACAACTCTTTTCATTTTCACTCACAAGTAAAATTGAGGAGGTTGAGTTTGAAGTCAATCAGAAGGGGAGGCAGGGTGACTCTTTTTCTCTGAACAAACAACAAAGCTATCTCATCTGGTTTTGTTTGTTTGTTTACAAATATATTTTATTGATTTTTTACAGAGAGGAAGGGAGAGAGAGAGAGAGTCAGAAACATGGATAAGAGAGAAACATTGATCAGCTGCCTCCTGCACACCCCCTTCTGGGGATGTGCCCGCAACCAAGGTACTTGCCCTTGACCAGAATCGAATCTGGGACTTTTCCGTCCACAGGCCGATGCTCTATCCACTGAGCCAAACCGGTTTGGGCTCTCATCTCTTTTTCCCTTGGGACCTGGGGATAAGACTCTGCCTGGGAGGCTTTTTCATGTTGCTCCAAGCCAGTCTTTTGAAAGTGCCAAACTGTCAGCTCTCCAGATGTGGCGGAATCTCAGTGAATTCAGTTTAGGCTCAGGTAGGGACCCCTGCCAATTGTCAAGTCAGATAGAGTGCTTCCCATAGGCACACACAAAGCCAGGCCTCTGCAGTTTAAATAAGGTTTCTTGAGGACCACTTGCCAAGTATCAGACACAGCCTTCGGTGCCAGGAAAACTAAGATCCTGGCCTTGAAGAATTGTGGTCTGCTTGTGGCCAAGCCTGTTTAGGCAAAAAGATGAAAGCACCCAAGGTATCCATAAATCTGCTCTCAGGTAAAGAATAAGACACCAAATATCAGTGTGACTTTCATTCTTCTCAGATAAAATCTCATCTATTTAGCAGGATTATTAAAATATGTGAGATTATGATGAAAAAAGTCACTGTGAGCTCTTTGAAATATAAGGGAAACTGAAAAAAATACTATTCAACCCATGACAATTTGGCCTTTATTTGAACTATAATATTAGGATTCTACAGTTTAGCTATAAGAGATGTGCTGCACAAATCAATTCACTGATTTACATGCTAATGTCCTGCCAACATAGAGGAGCCATAAAGGAATTGTTCCTCTTTCATAACATTTGTATTTTTATAGAAAAATATGCAGCATATTGTCCACTGTATAAATGGCCTTAAATTTCCCTGTATGCTATTATAGATCAGTAATTCCACTACTGTGTCCATTATTTTTACCGATGAACAATATTTAATTTAAAAAACATTGTAATAAACATCATCATAACTAGATACTTTTATATTTCTTCACTTTAAACAGAATCCTAGAGTACCTGGCCAGTAAGTATATAAGTATTTAAGGCCTCTGTGCATATTAGGCTCCAAAAAATGCCCTCTCAAGCCCTGCACGGCCCACCAGAATCGAAAAGGTAAATCCCAAAGGGGGCATGACTGTGGTGGGATTGCAAAGAAGAGACTTCATTAAAAATCTCTAAGACCAGTTACTCCTTCTCCTTCCACACCCCATGCCCAGGATAAGCACCAACCAGGAGGCCAAGAAGCTGCAAGCAAAGGACTCTCTGGATGGATGGATGGATGGATGGATGGATGGGTGGATGGATGGATGGAAGAATGAATGAGCTGAAGCAGATGGAACAACAAACATGCAGGATACCTGAGACTGAAAGCTGAATTCAACAGGAAAAAGAAAATAGAAATGAAAAAAATTATTTTTCACATTTTCTTCACACATTCTACAAGAACTCTCTGTGATAAGCTTATTAATTCATGCTGACATTTTCCTCCTCCAGTCTCCCCCTAGGACATGATATCCCAGAGAAATTATAACAGTTTCAGGAAAGCAATCCTATGAGCTCTCTCGTCTGCTCCTGAGATGAATGTCATCAAGTTAGTATTTAAAAGCATGGGGTGGTCTCTGAATTGCTACATTCTGACAAGGGCACAGGGCTTTTTTTGGAGAACAAGCTGGGGGTGACATCTTTTGCAGAAGCAACACATGCAAGGAAAACGCCCATTAACTGAGAAGAAAATTGATGAAAGGCCCCTTGAGAAAATTTAAGGTTATAAATAAAAGAGAAATACCAGCAATTAAACCACAGACATCCTCTCACCATTTAAAAAAAAATCACTTCCTTATATTTATGAAGATCATGTAGCAAAAGAAAGCCCATGACTCTTTAAGCAATTACATCACTAATACAACAGTCTATTTGTCATTCCCTGAGAGGAGCCATACTTGGGACAGAACAACTAGATATGTAAGTAATTGTAATTCTGACACAATGAGAACCTAGAAAACATTTCGTCGCACATACAGTGTGTTGTAAATGTCACTGTGAAAGCACAGCTCAGTTAAAGCCGGCAATCCATCTCCCTTCTGTTATTCACCATCACTCAGAGCTGTATCAAAAGATCCACTGAAACAGTGCATCTCAGACTTACATTATCGGCAGACACTGCTTTAATCAGCAGTGGTTTTCAAAGGACTGGATGGCTTCCAGAACTTCATTGGAACCATAAAGTTGAAATATCGATCCTTATCAGTTTCACTTTACTTTCACCTCCCCTCCTGGGTTCTAATAAACACAGCCCTCATTTTTCTTAAAGGAATAAGAAAAATGGAATTGGTGGCTGGAATTTGCCATTTCTGCACAGTCCACTTTTCCCCAACCTCCAGTGTTACACAGGGACTAAAATTAGAGTCGCAAAGGGACTACGATATCTGTGTCAGGTACTTTGCAGGGAGTAGTTAGAACTGCGAAGGGGAATGAATAGAGCTCAAGGAACCATTTTAAAAATAACATTTAAAACACTGACCTTATATTTTCTAATTTTTTTTTATTCCTGATGAAAACACACCATCCACTTTATTTTATGTAATATTATAAGAAAATAGAATGTGTTGTTTTGATAATGTTTCAATGTTAATATTGAGGATACTTTTTTCACCTACTCCATAATTTTCACTCACAACCCAATTCCTTAAGACTTTGTTGTTTCACCAGGAAAATATAGAAAATATATGCCATTCAACTCATGAGTACTAAACTATAAACATACTGTGACACAAAGAAGGCTTAATCTAATAACAAGGACTTTTGTTTTACATTCGGTCAGTGATGACTTAAAAATAATAGCTACTTGAAGGTTTCTCAACAAGCATTATTTGGCATGGAAAGGATTTAATAACTACACAGCCAAAGGACATTTTCTGCAGACGTAAAATTCTAAAGAACATATCAATCTTTGCAAATTCAACCCAACCTCTCACTTTGTAGATTAGGAAACCAAAGGTCAAGTGATTGGTCAAAGGCCACAAAAACACAACTTTAACACCAGTACTGATCTCCTAAACTCAGATACAACGTGCTTTTTACCATACTAGATGGCACTTAAAAAGAGATGGAGGCCTCTTCTCTGGAAGAAGTCCTCACCACACACACACACACACACACGCACGCACACTCCCCAAAGGCACAGTCTCTTGGTTTCAGTTCTCATAGATATTTAGGATGGTACACAGAACACCTGCATGCACTCACCTGCCCAAACTCATCATTTCTCCATTATCATCATTCTGCAATTTATCATTCTACATTATACAAAACTCATTATTCTGCAATTATGCCCATTTTGACTTCAATTCCCACTGCTTAGTAATTTCTCATTGATCCCCATAGTCCACCATTATCATGTCATCTCACCCCCTTCCTCCTTTTTTAAAATTTCATGCTGCAGATTCTTCAGGGTTTTTTTTAGATTTTGTTGATTAGCGACATTGAGCATCCTTTCATGTGTCTATTGCCATCTGTGTGTCCTTTTTGGAGAAGTGTCTATTCGGGTCACTTGCATATTTCTTAATTGAATTGTTTGGGGTTTTTTTGGTATTGAGTTTTGTAAGCTCTTTATAAATTCAATTTAAAAAATAAAATAATTTTTACCTTATTAAAAATGTATTTGTTTTTGGCTCTATGGAGATGAGGCCAGAAAGAGGTCAGGGTGAAATTATTTCTTATGCCAAGAAAGATTTAAGACCAATTATTTCGTTGTTCAACTTTGACCTGCCAAATGATAGGGGTTTATGGTTACTCTTTGCAACTATACATCGTCAGTGGAGTAAAATCAGAATATTATTACTTGTAATGTTGAGGGATGTCTCAATTCTGGGGAAAACATTATCCATGAATTCTCTAATACCAGGTACAGACTGATGAATCCTATGTCCAATTTACTGACTCCTCAGAGAGTTCTTACCTCCCTTAGAAAAGGGAATAAGTTAATCATGCTAAACTTTTATATGCAACACTGAGCTCAGAGCTTCAGAGCATTCTAGTTCTAAATTTCTCTTACTTGTCTTCCTGTTGAGGCACTAACCATAAAATTTTGTTCATTCTGCCCATCTGTGTGTTTTTTTAAATAATTATTTCCATAGAGCATTTTAAATGTCAATGTATTACAGAGCTCTGGGTCCTCTATGGAGAAAAGGGAATAATAAATCCAAAATATAACTGTTGATGAATAAGCCATCCTGGTAAGTACCACAAATGTGTTAGAGAGGCTAGCAGCATACTTAAAGATGTCCAAATGCCTTCCATTCTCCATGATAGTGTCTCCCATAAAAACAAACATGAGTCAGCAGCATAAGGGACTAAAGTTTGGGAACAAATGAATTTACAAACTCTACTATCAAAATGGCCATGCAGACAAAATGGGCATTCCATGAAACTTTATCAGTCACTCTTACAAGTGGCAGAGAAATGGAAGGTTTCCAAAATAAATAATCAAATGCCAATGAAAAGAAAATATCATTGTTGGTTTGTTTTCATCTTTCCTTCATTTTGATCTACCAAATTAGTTTATTAACCTGTTAACCAAGTGGGACCTATAAATACGTTAAACGTAAACAATATTGGGAATGGGTAGGATGTATGAATATGTCCTTGAAATATATGTTGCGCCCTGAGAGGGATGGTATATATATATTTTTGTAATCTTTATAATTGTAAATTATAAATGTTTGTAAAACTTATAATTTTTTAATTCGGTGTTTCCATTTTTTTTGTTGGTATTCTTTTCTATTTGTTTGTAATTTTGTATTTTCCTTTGTGCCTTAGATATAAATAAACGAAAAAAATTATATTTCATTTATTTTAATTAAGTATAAATAAAAAAATAATAATATAAAATTATGTCCACTGGGCGTGGCGTATTGACACTTCCTAGTGAAAGAGTATGCACCCATTGCACGTTGCATAATTAAAAAAGGGACTCCCCGGTTAACAGATTAAAGATCCAGGGCAATCAATCTATAATAATAAAAGTGTAATATGCTAATTATCGATAAATCAGACATCCTCCCGGACATCCTTCCGTCCTTTCAAACGAAGCCAGGGTTGCAAAGGAAGCCTGGGTCCTTGGTGCCTGCTGGTAGCTAGAGGGAAGCCTGGGTCCCAGGTTCCAGAGGGAAGCTGGTGCCAGCAGTAAGTCAAAGGAAAGCCTACCCTTGCACTAATTTCATGCATCAGGCCTCTAGTTGTGATATAAAGATACATAAGTCTAGTACCTTACCTCCAGATACTTATGACCCTAAATTGACCATTTATTTTATTATATGATGTTATCTTGTCAGGAATTATGTATAGATCAGAAACAACATTCATGACCTACTGAAAATAATCTCTAAATTACACATCTGAAACAACAGCAATATAAATTTTTTCTTTAGGTGTGTCAGTGCTTACTGAGCACCTGTAACAACTATTCTGTTGAGATACAGTTAGAAAAATAAATATAGATGTAGATGTCAGTTATAAAAAATTGGGAGCTTCCTGGGTGAAATTTGAAACTGGCTCCCTTACATGAAGAACAAGAAGACATGGACAGCAGACCACTCCAGATTTGTAGGTGGTAGGTTTAATAAGCAAGGGAACTTACATATGAAGCTTTTCTTAGGCAGCCACAAGACAAGATTTTTGCATCTGTCCAACAAAATCTTAAAAGTTTATATAAAGGTTTTAACTGGGTTCAGTCCTCTAAGTCATCCAGATGTTCTCAACAATACCTTACTCTAATGATCATGTCTTTGAAAACAGCTCCCACTGTAGGAACGGTGGGGGAACTAATGTACATTCCAAGAAAAGGCTCAATCAGACCTTGAGCCTCTGATTGCCCAGGGTCCCATTCATGGGTCAACCAGTGGTTACATCCTCTCGATGACCTCCTACAATTGAAAATATTATGATGGAAAAAAATATGTTACTACATAAAATGCTTTAAAATGGCTCCCTTTGTTAAAACATTCTGATGAACAATTATAGACTTGCTGTTGTAAATCTATGTGAGAAAAAAAATGAATTTGGAATATTTTTATTTGGTCCACTTAAAATATTCCCAAGCTAATAAAACTTACCATTATTATTTCATAATCAAAACATAGTAGTCTCAAAAGAAACCATCAACAAAACAACAAGAAAGCCGACTGAATGGAAGAATATATTTGCCACTGTTATATCCAAAAAGGGCCTAATTTCCAAAAGTTATAGGGAATTCATACATCTTAACAAAAGGAAGATAAACAAGCCAATCAAAAAATAGGCAAAGGACTTAGACACTTTTTGAAAGTGGACAAACAGAAGTCCAAGAGACATATGAAAACACACTCAAATTCACATCATCTGAGAGATGCAAATCAAAACAACAATGAGATACCATCAGAATGGCTGTCATCAGAATGGCTGTCATCAATAAATCAACAAACAACAAGTGCTTATAACCAAAGGAACCCTCTTACACTGCTGATGGAAATGCAGAATGGTGTAGCCACTCTGGACAACAGTATGGAATTTCCTCTAAGAAAATTAAAAATGAAACTCTCATTTGACTAGGTAATCCCAAGAAATCAGAAACGCCAATCAGAAAGGATATATGAACCCCTATCTTTATAGCAGCACAATATACAATAGCTAAGATTTGGAAACATCCTAAGTGCCTATCAGCAGATGAGTGGATTAAAACCTGTGGTACATCTACACAATGGAATACTATACTGCTATAAAAAAGAAAGAACTCTTACCATTCACAACAGCATGGATGGACATGGAAAGCTAAGCAAAATAAGCCAGTCAGAGAAAGATAAGTATCACATAATCTCACTCATTTGTAGAATATAATGAACAACATAAGCTGATGAACAAAAATAGATCCAAAGACAGAGAAACATCAAACTTCAGAGGGAAGGCAGGAGAGGGGGGGATGTGGGGGAAGAGATTAACCTAAGGACTTATATGCATGAATATTAGTATAAGCATAATCAATGGACACAGACAATGGGGGGGGGGGCGGTGAGGGCATGAGGGCATGTGCTGGGGGGGGGGGGGGGGGAAAGTGGCCGGAGATAGATCAACAGGGGGGAAAATGAGATATATGTAATAGTATATATAATACTTTAAACAATAAAGAATTTATCATGTGTGTTTCCATTGCAGTTCTTAGTACCCTGTCTTGTTCAAAATAGGCATTCAGAAACATGTATTGATTTGAAAGACTCATTTCGGGGTTTTTTTTAGGACATTTCTTATAGACACTAGGCTGCATCTCTAAAGATGCTCCCTAACATTTTTAACTCGTCAGCAGATAATAACATTGGGAATTATAACCAAAGTGCTAGTTCTGTGTTTTTTGTTTCCAACAGATCTCTTTTAGTAAATAATTAATTTAATTTGTATTAATTGAGCTATGAATTAATAACTAATTTAACCTAATTTAAAGTTATGCTTCACTGAATTATCACAGAATTTTAAAATGCATAATTTCCTTTTTTCTGTGCTTCTACACTTTACCCACAGTATTTTTTTAATTTCTTTTTTTTTCTTCATCATACTATTAAAGATGAAGTGGCATAATCACAAGATTTTTTTTTTTTTGTGAGATCATAAGGAAATTTATATAACATTGAATAAGTCTTTCACTAGCAAGGTCAAAATAAATTTAATATATTTTAAATGTAAAAAGTTAAAATGCTATTATTTAAAAATTTTTTCAGCTTCCAATTTGAAATACACCATGTTTAAAAAACTGTCAGGTTACATAATTTATTTCTCAAACTCAGTTACTTTTACTCAATAAAGTAATATTTATGATATTCAGAAATTATCTCCTGTTTTGATTTGTGCCAAAACTCAATATAAAGGGAGCTGGATGACATCCCCTTATTATCATTATTTTTATGATATTTATTAAAAATTTATTGCTTCATAAGACAGAATTGTGTCTTGAGACACATTATATGAATGTGGTAGAAATTATTAAATTTATGCATGAGATCTGTTTGTCTTATCTCTTAGAGAAATCATTATTATGTCAAAATGCCCTGAGGTGTATGATCCTTTTTACTACAATATATTAATATGTGAATTATTCCTTTTCATTAAGATACTTCAGTTGAAGATAAATATAAATGAAATTCTTTTTGATGCATTTAATAATGTAAAAGAAAAAGAGTTTGGAGAGTAGTCAGAATTTCTTGACTCAATTTTACTCATTTAATAAAATATACTAAATAGACAGGTACTTATTTTTTTTAATTATTCCAGAAATATCTTCATGTTATAGATATAAATGACTCCCAGCTTGAATTTATTGTCCTATGTATCATTATTCTGAAAATGCAACTTACAAACAAAATCAGACAATTAATATGTTGACACATCATTTTAAAGTGTGTCCCAGAGAACACTACTTAAAATATTCACTGCTACTGCATACACATGTTATAAAGCACTATATTGGTAAAGAGTTTAACGAACACTAAACCTCCAGGGGGTTTCATAGCCTTCAGCATGTTAGAATACAGTATGAGTCTCCATGGGGAAATATACGGCCTAGTGAATTCCCTACACAGAGTTTCAGAAATGTTCTTGAGAATAGACCACAGCATCTCTTTGTGAGGAAGCTGAAAAATCAGAGTTCCAAGAGGCATATTTTGGGAGACACATGATACAATGGTTATTCAAGCCTGACCAGAAAAACACAAAAGATCCATTCAGCATGAATACCAATCATTGTGGAATCAACAAAACTGAAAAGTGTTGTTACAAAATAGCCCCTTCCCTCCTCCACGCCCTCAAAAAAATGACTTTTCATATAATCTGGTTTTGCAGAATCAAATACTCAACATAATTGAGATTGGCATCGGTAAATTTAGAACATTTTGAATGATTTGAGAGTCATAATATTATTTTTTAATTATCAATTGATAAATGGATGTAAAAGGGAAACCTTCAATTGCCAAGCACCCAGAAATCTACTTTTAATCACCAAAGAGCAACAAATTAAGGGCAAAAAGTCAATAGCTAAAGGTAGCAATTCACAAGGTACAATCAACATTGCATATGTACTAAAGAAACCTAATTTATTTTTCTCTATATCTTTGGGTAGAATGAACTGATGATTTTTTTTAAACCTACTGACCACTGATTTTCTTATTTGCTACAAATCTTATATTCAAAAGTTTTTTACAAACAAAGCTAACTATGCATATTATTTAATTGTTATATACTAGAACATTGTTCATGACAAATACTCCTCTAAATTTAAACAAGATGCATATTATAACTCAACAGTATTATAAGCATATTTAAATATTTAATGGCAAAATATTCTGTCCTTTTAAAAACTACATCTTCATAAACTATTTAAAATAAATTTAATGATTTTCAGAACTTACTAAACTCCACAAAACTACATTTGAAACTATATTCAACAATCTAGCCAATCATATTATATTACATTGGTTTTAGCAAGGAATACACTGCCCCATGAGTTAAAGTTTTAGAATATTTATTCATAAAAACAGAAAAAATGTTTAACTAAAATAATGTCTATTAAAATCTTTCAAAGATATCTACTTTTCAGCTCTTACGTAGAGATACTGCACATAAGCTAAGAGTGTTAACAGAATTTCTATATCTGGAAGGTGTTTGAGTTATGGATCTAGTTCTCTTTGTACAGGCAATTGCCCCAAATACTGAACTTCAATGCATTCCCTCCCTGCTGAGAACCATCCCTTCTCAGTGCAGATCAGATGTCCTCCTGCCTTCTGATCTGTCCCACATTTTCTCCAATCTTCTGGAAGTTAATCAGAGGCTAGTCATGGGCCTCTCATCCCAAGAATGTTCATAAATTTGGTGCTACTTTCTCCAAGGGAGGATTCTCACTTCTAGAATGATAACTGTGCTTCAGGTAGAGTCAGGCATGCGGAAAGTCTGACCTTTGAAATGTTTATATCTACATCAAATCACTTCAAATAATAAGAGATCACTTCCACTTTTGTTCTCTTGGCCCAAGTCCACTATGTTTACTTGCAAAACTTCTTGTAAAACATTGCTAGGAAGATCTAGGTCAAATTTCACACTAACATACAGCAACTCTTTATTTATGTACTTATTGTCTATCTGGTCCCATAAATGTTTTATTATTATTAAGCAAGTCTTTATGGTGAGCATATCGGAAATATTCTTTTACTTTGAAATGCATTTCGGCTTTCTCTTTCTATATTAGTAAACTTTGGGTATTTTCTCTCAAAGAAAGTTGGGCGGAAACATATTGCAAATCACAGGCTCAGTCTAGGGATTTCACATACATCATAGTTTTTAATCCTCAAACAGCCTTCAAATTAGGTATTACTGTTCCCTCACTCACAAGTGCATTAACTTAGACACAGAAAGCTTAAAGGAAGCCCCACAGTCCTACACTTAGAAGCTGGATGTAAGAATTCTCACCCATTCCTTTCTGACTTAAAACCCCTCATTAGTTCTACAATAATATCTGGCTTTTAAAAACAGTCAAAAAGCAAAACAGTCTATGGCCATTACATGTTTAGACAACCATGTGGAATAAAGATCCACAATTGATATTCAAAATTATGACCTAAATCCTTTAAGTGAAGGTTACATTTTAATCTAATATATTTCTTCAAGACCTTAAAGTTCTAATATACTTTAAGAGTTTTAACTCAATATGGTTATTCTTTTTATAAGTCAAGTATTAATATCATTAATAGTGAATAAATCTCAACCTCAGGCATCCAGAACAATGCATTCTCATCAGTTTAAGAAATCACGGTTTTATAATCAATATGGTTTTACTTTTTGCTATTTGCATGACTATCAATATTAGCCATGTTCTATACCATTAACAGTAAATCTACAAATATAATTAGCCTCCTATGTCCATCAGGTGAACTATGATTCTGCTCAAGGTTATAGCATATTTGTCTGAACAAATATAGTTGACCACAATAGTTCATTGACATTTAATTTTTTAGCATCAAGGTAAAGTTACTCCTATAACTTTTAGGGCAAATAAATAACAACTTTCTGTTAACTTTATCCTTACATTAGAAATTCATTAACTTATTCCATAAAACATTAAAATATTCTATAATAATGATATATTTTCCTTGATATACATTTCTAGTATCTCCAGGAGAAATTATACTATTTTGGGGGAAAATATATTTGCTAAGCTTTATGCCCACAAATAATTTTTCAGTATTGACACAATCACAACAAGGGCTCAAAATAAATTGATTCTGGTTTTTTTAGATGGAGGTAAAGAACATCATTTAACTAAACAACTTTGTCCATATTCTAATAATGAAAAATTGTTAATAACTTTAATACATTATTTTTTCTAAAGCCCATGGAATTCTCCACTTCAAGGTCGTTGGCCATAAAAACATGAAAAAACAGATTGGCTAACACAACTTTTCCAATCGGTGGCAGCTGCTTCTTCACTCTGACAATTATGTTATAAATCTGTACAGGCTAAATCTCACAGATCTTACCGTCAATTTCTCCTCTGAATTCTCATTTAACATGCTTCCTTTTTCATGCTTTTCAAATTCCATGATGATTAGGAGAGAGAGAGAAACAGAAAAAGAGAGATTCGGATTCGGTCTAGAAAATGATGTGACGTGCTTACATGTTAGATATTGCAGGACACTCCAAGTTGTGAAAGCCCAGGACACTATCAGGAAGCCCTGGTGATAATTTCGGGTTAGCTAGTGTTTCCATTTATAGATGTCCAAGCCCCATAAACAGAGCACTGAAGAGGAGTCAGGCAGCTGGCCTTAGATAAAGATAAATGTCACTAGATATAAAAGCAAACTCTTCAACAGGAGAATATTCGAACAGGTTAGGTTCTCTGAATGAAGGAAGACGTGTGTGACAAATAGCCCCTGTCAAAGAATTCATTAACAGCCTTTGGAGCAGAATACAATACACTTTAGAATACAGGACTAATAAATCAGCGGTAAAGGACTAATGTGATAGTCATATAGCAACTATGAATCAGCCAGTCTTAGTCTCTCAAATTTCAATTTTTGTCCTGATTGTCCAGGCATTTATGTATTATTTGGTAGCTCAAAACTTTTAAAAGTCAATTGAAGGGGAAGAGCAAAGGAGAAGTAATTATAAGTTTTAAGACCCACAACACGTATATTCAAAAGGTGTTGCCAATTCTGGTCCATAAAAATTTGGCAAATGATGTTGAGAAACACCATGAAATAACAGTCATGTTTCTTTTCACAAAAACTGATTTTGTTCTGGATTTTCTACCGAAAACAAAGTTATGAGATAAGAGATGAAATTTATATCTCGAGTGGAAAAAATGTTTTCAGAATTCTTTAGAAATTGTTGCATGACATAAAGAAAAATGAATTGTGTAGCTTGCTGGTAATTAACTCTCCCTGTTGTTTTACAGCAATCCAGATATGTTGAGGGCAATAAAAAAATAAAAAGATTTTTAGAGTCAGCTAAGACTGATCTCTCTGTTGGCTTAATCCCTCAGCCTGCTTAAAATGTCCTATTAACATCTATTTCTGACCTTAACTCAGATGTCCTATCAGTGTTTTCTTTACTTCTTAAGAAAACACTTTAGGTAATGTGCTATAAAGCTCTGTCTTTTAGCGTGATTGCAGCTGGTCCTCTGTGGCCAGGCAGGGTTGCTAAAGCCTACTCCACATCATGATGGAAGGGCTGAGGATTTCAAAAGTGGACATATAACAGGCCTAACTAGTCCTGCTTTAGCATAATTCAAAAACCCTATATTATATATTCATGGGCAAAAGGAACTCCCCTCTTTGGCTCAACTCTGAATTCCAGAAAGGGACTCATACATGCTAGCTGTTGCCCTAAAAAGTTTGAAAATTTAAGTCTTCTAGGTTTATCAGAGTGCAAGACTGGCCTGTGTCAAAAGCAAGGCAATCGTTGAAATTGTACTGTATGTGAATGGAACCTCTGAAATCTCTCTGTGGGGGAGGGGAAGCACAGTACAAATGCAAAAAGAAAATTCAATTCTGGCTAGTTTCATGCCCAAAAGGGGAATTCAGGATCTAGTTAGGAATAGAGGGATGATGGAGATGAAGAGAATAGGGATAATGGGAGGCCTGTGCCAGTGGCAGTGGGAGGGTTCAAAGTTTTGATTCCACAAACATGCACAGAGTACCTATAGCCAGTGGAGATTATCCTAGTTGCAGCAGATTTTTTTAAATAATAAATAAAAATTAAAAAGATACAGTGTCTACATTTCTTTCCTTAAATAATGTAGGCATGGCAAGATAGAAGCAGGGTAGTAACACTCGTATACAGCACCTTTCCATAGCATTCACCAGGTGCCAGAAACTGCTTCAAGCCTTTCCATATATTATTTCAATTAATTCTCAGAACTATTCTAGACAGTAGATACTATTATTTTCTCCATTGTTAAAGGCCAAATTATCTCTCCCACCAAAAAAAAAAATGTGTTGAAGTCCTAACCCCCAATATTTCAGAATAAGACTATAGTTGAAGATAGGGTCTTTAAAGAGGTAATTAAGATAAAATGAAGTTATTAAGGTGGGCCTTGATCCAGTATAACTGGTGTCCTTATGAGAGATCAGACCGTCAAACCTCAGAGGGAAGGTAGGGGAGGATGGGAGTAAGGAGGAGAGATGGTCAACCAAAAGACTTGTATGCATTCATTTAAGCCTAACTAATGGACACAGACAACAGGGGTGAAGGCATGAGTGGTGGGGACAGGGGGCGGGGAGATAATGGGGAAATAAGGAAACATATGTAACTTAATCAATAAAAAAAAATTTTAAAAGTAGGAATATAGAAAAAGAGAGACTAGAACAAAGATACACATAGAGGGAAGACATTGGGAGAAGATGATCATCTACAAGCCAAGGAGAGCAACCTTTACAGAAAACAACCCTGACAACACCTTGATCTTATACTTTCAGCCTCCAGAACTGTGAGGAAATGCGTTTCTGTTAAGTCTGTGGTATAGGTTATCATCGCCCTAGCAAACTGATATGCCCATTTTAGAGTTAAAAAATTAGACACAGTTACACAACTAACAGGTGGCAGTCAAACCCCAGCCCAAGTTCCTAGCCACTGTGCACGTTAGTGCCTCTGATCAAACAGTTTCCTAACAGGCATAAGAGAGAGGGTGGGGAAACAGCACCAGCATGCGTGGTAAATGCTATCTACTCCATTGATTTAGAGATATGTTTAACATATGTTAGGTATGTTTTAAAACAAGAGTTTCCTTAAGTAAAAGTATGCCAGAGGTTTTGGTCAAGATGGCAGTGTAGGTAAATGCAGTTCAGAACCTCCCAAAACCACATCAAAATTACAACTGAAGGACATAACAAGCATCATTCAGAACTGCCTGAAATCTAGCTGAACAGATTAACAAAATACAAAAAAAAAAAAAAAAAAATCAAGATGACAGCACAATAGCCATACTGTGGAGTTAAATATCCTATGTAATAAAAGCCCAGCAATCAAACAGCAGAATGACTGGTTGACCAGTTGCTATGATGCACACTGACCAACGGGGCAGACACTCAATTCAGAACCTACTCCCTGGTGGTTAGTGCACTACCATAGTCTGACCAGGATGAGTGGTTGCTCCCACTGAGAACTCTGGGCCAACAGGCAGGAACCCAGGCTGCCATTGGTCACCTCCTCACCCCAGGCTCCTCCCCTCACTCCCTGCTGCCTCCTCCGATGCTTGCAGACCATGCAATGCCATCACCAGACTCACAGAGCTAACACCAGAGTCTGGGAGGTGGGTTCATGACTGCTATGAGACAGAGGCCTACTCCACCGCCTATTAGTGCTATTGTCCCTGGGCCCGGCCCCAATTGATCCCTTGGAGAGGCTAGTGTTCCAGCTCCACAAAAGATGTTGGGCCAGGGAGCAGCCACTCAGAGGGTGGGTCCACAGCCACTTAGCTGACCAGGATGAGCAGAGCTCTGATCTCCACAAGCCATACCCCCACCAGTGCACAAATCTCGTGCACCAGGCCTTTAATCTGATATTAAAAAGTTTTGATAAAATATTGGAAAGTGAAGAAAGATTGAGTATCTTTGCTGACAGAACAGATGATCTCCAAAGAACTACCAAAGACTCCTTAAAAAACAAGAAAGATTCTTAAGAGGGTATGGTGGAAACATTTAAAAAGATTATAATCATCACCATGGCAATTTTTCTTTCATTTGTTTAAGTATAAATTTAAAGCAACCTGACCCTTCTTCTCTCCACCCCCAATAGGTACCAATAAATTGTTCCATGCAAAAGCTAGTTCTCATTCACTTGCTGATAAAGCAGAAGAGACTGAGTCCCACTGGTCCCCTCTCTGTTAATCAATCACAACAAACCTGGTCCTCTCTCTGACTGTTGTGCTCTCTCCCCACAATGTCATGTGCCCACCTTCTCACTTCATCCAGCTGTTCCCCAATGACCCCATCAAAAATAGCAAACCTTCTGTTCATTTATTTGCTCTTGTCGCCTTTATAGCTCTTATCGCCTCTGGTATTTTATTATTTCACATGATGATTCAAGTTTATCCATTATCTACTTATTTGCAATTCATGTCTCTTACTTGAGTATAAGTGCCAGAGGGTGCTTTATTCATCACTTTATCCAGGCACTAAAAACATATTATAAGCACTAACAAATTCATGTAAAGGAAAGAAGGCAGGAGGAAGAGAAAGGAAAGAATGAAAGAGGGAGGAAGGAAAAGAGGGTGAGATAGGAGGGAACTGTATCAAATGGACATTACAAGACATTTGATACATTATTTTTTTAATATATTTTATTGATTTTTAACAGAGAGGAAGAGAGAGAGATAGAGAGCTAGAAACGTCGATGAGAGAGAAACATCGGCTAGCTGTCTCTTGCACAACCCCTACTGGGGATGTGCCCACAAGCAATGTACATGCCCTTGACCGGAATCGAACCTGGGACCTTTCAGTCCGCATACCGACGCTCTACCACTGAGCCAAACCGGCTTCAGCTGATACATTATTTTTTATAAAACTTTGGTAAGAAATAGAAAAATAAAATGCATATTTATAAGATATACAAATCATACTATAGATTAATAGAATGGTGATTGTTCACTTATCTTAAATAACTATTAGAGGAGAAATAAATAAATAGACTTAGACAGCAGGAAGAACTGGTTTCATTTGCAGATTCTACCACTTTCTAGTTTTGTCACTTTGAGCAAATTAATTCTGAATTTCAGTTCCCTTTCCCTTAATTAAAGGTATGATACCAACCTCTTAATGTTGTCACTAATGATGGTACAAGGAACTTAACCTAGTGTTAACCTAGCTTCAGGAAGGTTCTCAGTAAAAGTATTTGCCATTATTTTCCTGGGCTATGTGAAGTTTACCTAGAAAAAATATATACCATATATACCATCAAAGTCTTAAAAATGTGTCACACAAATTAACAGAGAAAATGGGATAAACTATTTGCAAATCATTTTTCTGGTAAGAGATGTACCCAGAATATATAAAGAAATCTTATAACTCAACAATAAAAATGACAAATAACCCATTTGTCATTAAAAATGCATAAAGGGCCCAGCCAGCATGGTTCAGTGGTTGAGCATTGACCTATAAACCAGGAGTCACAGTTCAATTCCCAGTCAGGGCACATGCCTTGGCTGTGGGCTGAACCCCTATGGGGAGTATACAGGAGACAGCCAATCCATGATCCTCTCTCATCATTGATGTTTCTATTTCTCTCTCCCTCTCTCTTCCTCTCTGAAATTAATAAAAATCTATTTTTTAAAATGCATAGAGGATTTGAATACATATTTCTCCAAGAAGATAAGTGAATGGCCACCAAGCTACAGAAGTGACCCTAACAGGTTTGGCTCAGTGGATAGAGCATCGACCCGCAGACTGAAGGGTCCCAAGTTCGATTCTGGTCAAGGGCATGTACCTTGGTTGTGGGCAAATCCCTAGTAGGGGGTGTACAAGAGGCAGCTGATTGATGTCTCATTGATGTTTCTAACTTTCTATCCCTCTCCCTTCCTCTCTGGTAAAAAATCAATTATATATACATATATATATATATATATATATATATATATATATATATATATATATATATGTTTTTTTAAAGAAGTGATGTTCAACAAATTTGTGATTAGAGAACACAAATTAGAACCACAATAAGATAACTCCACATACTCATTAGATTGACTAAAATCAAGAAATGGACAAGAACAAGTTTTGGCAAGAATGTGGATCAACTGGAACCCTCATCCACTGCTGATGAGATTATTTAATTGAACAGCCATCCTAGAAAGCAGTGTGATAGTCCCTAAGAATTTTATAGAGTTACCATATAATCCAGCAATTCCACATGAGAAGTGAAAACATATATCCACATAAAAACTTGTACACAAATATTTATGATAACATTAATAATAACAGTCAAAAACTAGAAACATCATAAATGTCTACCAATATATGAATAGTGAAATGTGATAAATCTATATAGTGTGGCACATTATTCAGCAATAAAAAAGAATGAAGTAATGATACATACAAAAAATGGATGATCCTTGATAATGTAAGTGAAAGAAGCTAGTCACAAAAAGCCACATAGTATAAGATTCATTTATATAAAATGTCCAGAGTAGGCAAATCCATAAAAAAAAAAAACAGATAATTTGTGGTTGCCAGGTGTTAGCAGAAGGGCAATATAGGGAGTGATTGCTAATGAGAATAGGGCTTCTTTTTGGGGTGATAAAAATATTCTGAAATTAAATAGTGATGATGACTGCATAACTCTGAATATATTAAAAATCATTGAATTGTATGTATGTTTTAAAAGAGTAAATGTTATGAGAGTACCTGAATAAATCTATTATTCTTTCTTGAATACCAGAGGAAGATCAATAATTCCTTTCTAAACTAGAAATGTATTATTTTTTCCATGAATATAATATGCAAAATGGGTCACTCCAAACAGGAAATTAAAATCTACAGTAGGGAAGCAATAATCACATTCAAAATTGAAACAAGTGACCCTCAGCAAGTGATATTTGCTTCAAGACAAAGCCTTTTCCTCTCTTTCATGTATCCTTTGCATCATCACCATGTGGCTTGTGAGTAATATGTGACTTTTGAAATCTCAGTTGTTCAGATTTGTCTCTGTATTCAAACCCTGGAGGAAAGTCTGGTTTGCAGCAACTAAATTGGCTTGTTCATCTACTGAATCCAAGGGCAGTTTTGTTTATATTTTTGTTGATGGTGGCAATTTCCCTATACCTGCCATTTAAAGAACTTTTACTTCCAAAACAAAAGCACAGGTAAATGCTCTATTTCTGAAACTGTACAAAGTAGATAGATATACACGAGGCATAAAAAACTGTTTTCTTTGGGGGGGGGGGGAGATGAGTTTGCAAAAAACATGGTGTAGACCCTGAGGATATTCCATGTTTTATGTTTCAAGGACAAGGATAAATATATTTTTATTAGACATGGGTCCCCTTCTGAGACAATGAATGCTTTCCATTAGGTCTCCTCTCATTCCACATAGCTCTTCAAGGGTCCTATGAGCTCTCTATGGTCAAGTTAGAAGTCCATGTAATCACCATACCCATTCAGGAGTGGACAAAGATACTCCACTCAGTGCACCTCCAGGAGCCACAGCCCATCCCAAGAGCCACATCAGGAATGTATTTTCTGTGGTATCCAAGAGTCAAACGGAAATCTAGCTCAGACCTAGCACTGAGAAATGCTCTAACTTTTGACCTGTTGTTATTGCTCTTAGTTCAAAATTTAACACTTAAAGTCTCTATCTGTAGTCCAGTTGGGGTAGGGTAGGAGGCAGAAGTGATGAACAAAAGGCAGGAAAGAATTCCCAGAATATTCTGGTTTTCCCAGCAGCCCTGCCTGAATCTATCTATCAGCTTTGGCAATTGTGAACCCTCATGCAGCAGCTATGGACTCTTCTGGGAAATCCTCTGGCTCTTACTTTCTTGACTGTGTGTGCACCTGGCATGTAGGCAAATACAGGAAGACTTTTCACTCCCCACCATCACCACTTTTAAGCACCCCTTATGGCATCTACCGGTCAGAGATACAGGATACTAAAAGGTGTGGTATATATATGCCCGTGGCTTGTGGAAAGATATTGTTTACAGAGGAATTTCTTAAAGGTGAGTTTGTTACTATATAATGAACATTTTTCTGTAAGTTGAATCTACCAAGAGAACACAAAAGCAAACCCAAAATATCAGTTTATGATCATTATAAATAACAGCTGTACAAGTTTGTACCTTTGTAATTACCACTTTTCAGTGAAACATAAGAATTTTCTACTGGAATATCATTTTGTTTCTTTTGTGTGTTTTTTGTGTGTTTTTTTGTTTGTTTGATTATTTACTTCTTCTGATACTATCTGTCCCCTTATTTTGGTTCTGGGCCTTATTTTTAATGACTATAGAAAATATATTGTAGCCAATATAAGGGCAGGGACATTTTCTTTTTAATATCAGTTCTTCATAGCAGAGAATTTGTTTGGAGCATTAGAAAATACTTCCATCTAGTGAGAGTTGGGAGAACTTTGAAAAGCGCTTTTTTAATGTGCACATCTAAAAAATGCAATTCTTTTAACAAAAACAAAAAAACATTGAAAAATAAAATGCAAGGGGTTTTAAAAAGAACATTGATGATAACTTGTAAATAACAATGATTGTAATAAGAAACTAAACCCATATCTCCAGAGTTTATAGCATACAAGCTGATTAAAACCAGTTGGGGATCCAAGTCCGCTGTGTTCCATTTTCTCAACTATTCTACACTCAGTGCCTGCAATTTCCAAGAGACTTTTGACATGTTTTCTCTTGTTTGTGGCGACATCTTCAGAGGTGCCGGTGCAACAGGTTTTTGCTCTTGCATTGGTTAACACTCAATATATTTCCATAATAATCTCTCTCCTGCAAATCTGAATCTGAATCTCTCTCTCTCTCTCTCTCTCTCTCTCTCTCTCTCTCTCTCTCTCTCTCTCTCTCTCTCTCTCTCTCTCTCTCTCTCTCTCTCTCTCTCTCTCTCTCTCTCTCACACACACACACACACACACACACACACACACACACACACACACGCGAAACATTGCTGTTTTAGAAGTGAAGACAACAAGCCAAGTTAAACTGACAAGACTTCAGGGGAAAGGACTATGAAAATGGAAAGCTTTACTTGTTGGATATTAGAATAACAATGTGTATTTCTAACTTGAGAAAGAAATTTGGGGTTTAATTTTCCTGTGTCTTTATGACTAATCAAAGCGAGCAGGTTCAGCACTATAGCTCACTATCCCCTAAGCCCAGCAGCTTAGCAGTTGCGGTTGTTTTGACATGACAAATCACTTTGCCCCCAAAGTAACAGCCCCGCGCCCTCTCTGACAGTGTGCCCAGGGTATACTTTCAGTTTGATCAGTTGGAACTGAAACATGTTCAAAAGCAGTCTGCACTTTTACAGAAAAAAAATGCTTACCTTTCCACTGACTTGGAAGCAGCCTGCAGGACAGTGATCCATCAGGGAGGTCACCGGCCACATTCCCAGAGCAGCTGACCCTGTCAGTCTTTGGAAAATACTGTTTACTCTGTAAGTAATGCTGGATACCAGGCACAAGATACAGAAACTAAATTTAAAAAGAACGAGGCATAAACCACATCCCCACTGGGACCACTTCATGAAAACAGTAGTTGCTAAGTTTCCCCAAATGGTTTCTTTAAAGAATGTCTTAGTAGTAATGGGGATTTGGAATCCAGTGTTGAAAAAAGTTTTGCAATATTTCCAACAATTTATTTTTAGTGCACCGATGAAAATTCTTTAAGCTTTCCTAAGGACTTAAGTGGTAGAAGCATAAAAGGTTACTGGAAATGCAGTTTCTCTTCTATTTGTATTGATTGGATTTTTAAATAAAATTGAAAGCCCTCCTGAAAATGTCAATTGCTCCAGAGAAGGAAAGTGAGAATTATGCAATAAGTGGCCATGGCAAGGCTATATGAACTCCATGGACATACAGAGCAACTCTCCGGCTATTCATCCACCAGGAAATATCCAGAGAAAGCAGAACTACACTGTACCTTTGTCAGGTTTCTTCCATAATTACTCTCAGAAATAGTGAGTGCATGTTGCCCAAAGACCACTAATTACAAGATCTAACTTTGGCCTCAGACTGATTAAGATGCTACATTTATTTATTTATCTATCTATCTATCTATCTATCTATCTATGTATTCATTATTTATTTATGAGAGACAGAGAAAGAGAGAGAGAGAGAGAGAGAGAGAGAGAGAGAGAGAGAGAGAGAGAGAGAGAGAGAGAGAGAGAGAGAGAGAGAGAGAGAGAGAGGGAGGGAGAGGGAGAGGGAGAGAGATTGACGTGTTGTTCCACTTATTTATGCATCCATTGATTTATTCTTTTATGCATCCCTGACCAGGGATCAAACCCATGACCTTGGCATATGGGGACAAAGTTCTAACCAACTGAGCTACCTGGCCAGGGCCAAGATGCTACTTTTAAACTATGGTCAAGAGACTCAGAGTTTGGAAACCAAAATAATTAACCATTTATTTGGTTATCTATGAAAAATATAACAAAATTAATGCCAAGAAATCTATGGTCTTTCTATACACCAATAGTGAACTTACAGAAAGAGAATAAAAAATCAATCCCATTTATCATCACACCAAAAAAATTAAGATACCTAGGAATAAGCTTAGCTAAGGTGGTAAAAGACCTAAACGCGGAAAACTACAAGACACTGAAAGAGATAGAGGAGGATGTAAACAGATGGAAGAACATACCGTGTTTATGGATTGGTAGAGTCAACATCATTAAATGTCCATACTACCCAAAGCAATCTATAGGTTCAATGCACTCCCCATTAAAATACCAATGGCATATTTCACTGACCTAGAAAGAACTCTCCAAAAATTCATCTGGAATAATAATAATAAAAAAAGACCCCTAATAGTTACAACAATCCTTAGAAAGAAGAATAAAGTAGGAGAGATCTCAATACCAGATTTCAAGCTGTATTACAAAGCCACTGTTCTCAAAACAGCATGGTACTGGCACAAGAACAGACTATATTCCATATAGATCAATGGAATAGAATAGAGAATCCAGATATTTACCCAAACCACTATTCTCAATTAATATTTGACAAAGGAAGCATAAATATATAATGGAGTCAAGACAGTCTCTTCAATAAATGGTGTTGGGAAAATTGGATACATGCAAAAAAAATGAAACTAGATCACCAACTTACACCATACACAAAAATAAACTCAAAATGGATACAGGACTTAAACAGAAGATGGGAAACCATAAAAATACTAGAGGCATCCACAGGCAGCAAAATCTCAGACATATGCCGAAAAAACTTCTTCACTGATATTGCCCCTAAGGCAATGGAAGCTAATGAGAAAATAAACAAATGGAACTACATCAAAATAAAAAGCTTTTTTACAGCAAAAGTGACCATCAACAAAAAAACAAGAAGCCCACTGTATGGGAGAACATATTTGCAAATGGTATCACTGATAAAAATTTAATCTCCAACATCTACAAGCAGCTTATACAACTTAATAAAAGGAAAATAAATGAACCAATAAAAAAAATGGGCAACGGACCTAAATAGAATCTTTTCAAATAAAGATAGAAGGAAAGCCAAGAGACACATAAAAACATGCTCAGAGTCACTAATTATTGGAGAGATACAAATCAAAATGACAATGTGGTACCGTCTCACACCTGTCAGAATGGCTATCATCAACAAATCAATAAACAACAAGTGCTGGCGAGGATGCGGAGAAAAAGGAACACTCATGCACTGCTGGTGGGAATGCAGACTGGTGCAACCACTGTGGAGAACAGTATGGAGTTTCCTCAAAAAACTAAAAATGGAACTCCCATTTGACCCAGTAATCCCACTCCTAGGAATATATCCTAAGAAACTAGAAACACCAATCAGAAGGGAAATATGCACCCTATGTTCATAGCAGCACATTTTACAATAGCTAAGATTTAGAAACAGCCTAGGTGCCTGTTAGCAGATGATGGATCAGAAAACTATGCTACATCTACACAATAGAATACTATGCTGCCATAAAAAAAGAAGGAATTCTCACCATTTGCAGCAACCTGGATGGAACTGGAGAACATTATGCTGAGTGAAATAAGCCAGTCAATGAAAGAAAAACATCACATGACTCACTCATTTATGGATAATAAAGAACATTATAAACTGATGAACAAAAACATAGATTCAGAGACATTAAAGCAATAAACAGACTGTCAAATTACAGTGGGAAGGTTAGGGAGATATGGGGGAGATAAGATATCATGGAAGGACTTATATGCATGCATATAAGCAAAACCAATGGACACAAAACTCTGGGGGATGAAGGCATGTATGGGAGTGGGGAGGGAGCAATGGTAAGATATGTACACATATAATACCTCAATAAAAAAAAAGAAAAATATATCATCCCAGATTGACTTTGTCATTGTACCAAGTGCATCATCCCACTGTGTTCTATGATGTATTTTAAAAAGAAAGAAAAATAGCACTATTCTATATTTGCCATTTGGGATTCATTCACATAGATACCCCTTTCACTATTTCTACCAATAGTATTGCTTTATGTTGAGGATTTCTAAGAGAATACTCATGTAAGAAAACACTTCTTTTTAAGATATCATTTCACTCTCTCATTCAGCTCAGTAATTTGACAGTCGTTGGGTTGCACACGGCATCCACATCACTGCTGGTGCTGATAGCTGCCAGGGGTTGGAACAGCACACAGACTGCTTAGTTTATGAGTGAACACAGCGATACACCAAAGCAGGCCAGATGCGATAAGTGCTAAATTAGGAGACAAGATGATGGGCTTTGAAAACCATAAAAGGAGAGGACCATTCTGACTGGGGACCTTAGAGGTGATTTCACACAGATGTTGGATTTGCACTCAGCCCTCCTTATTGACTCCTACCACTAAAGTGGCCTTTGGACAGTACACCGACCTGGCATGGGAACCTGTGAAAAATTCAAAATCTTGTTCACAATATATGTAAACTGAATGACCCATCATGCTGTATTACTTCAATAATTGTCTGTCAATTATTTCTCAATAAAACTGGTGAAATAAACAAACAAATAAAATGATATAGACATGGGGGAGCGATTTTAAAATCTTGGATGCCACCCCAGACCTACCGAGTCAGAATCTGCATTTTTAACAAGACCCAGAGGTGACACCTATGGGCATTCAAACTTGAGAAGCACTGATGCAGCTCCTTTTAGAATTGATGGAAATATAGAGGAAATGACAAACAAATAATGAAGACCAAAATATGGACTGTGTGCTTGAGACTGGAGGTGTGGTGGAGTGCATATGGAAGAGTTGTCTGTCACCTACAGTAATAATATCTAAAAAACATCACGGCCTCTTACTACAAGCCAGTGGTTCTACTAAGTGATTGAGACAATGCCATCTCATCTTATGCTTTCACAAGGGAACCACATCATTTACAGATGAGGAAGCTGAGACTTACAGAGGTTAAGCTACTTTCCAAGTTCCCACAGGTAGAAAAGAGTAGGGCTGTGGCCAAAAACTGATATTTACTCCTAAGCCAGAGCTCTTGGCCACTACCTGCTGAAATCCTTGGAGTCTCCAGACTGGAAACAAATCCCAGTCCACTTCTTCCTGATACATGCTCCCCTGGAAAGCAGCCAGAGGGCCTGAATCCTAAAAGTAGAGCATCCAAGGAAGCCCAAGCTCTATTTATTCCTCCTTCCTTCCTTCCTCCTTCCCTTTGTAAACCCTGGCACCTGATGAAATCGGGAGAGAAGCCTGAAAAGATTCTTTTGGTGACTAAAGTAATGACTATTTCATTAAAAATTTAACTTGTTTTTTATTCTATTACCAACTAAACACATATATACTTAGAAAATATGGAAAATAGAGCACAGAAAGAGAAATTTAAATTCTTTGTAAAACCTCAGTGCTTTATTAAGGTACATTTCTTTTCAAGTTTTATTCAGATGTTTATAGTTTTTAGTGTAATTGGGATTATAATCTGTGTTTTTCTTGATAAGCACATTATAAACAATGTCTTCTGCTAGTAATCTTTTATCCATGAGTGTTTCTAGTGGTTGGGTGGTGGCAAACATAATTTTTATCTAGTCTGGCCAAGAATAAGGAACAGAGGTCAGACAATGGCAGAGGGGAAGAGAATTGGGGGTGTGTGACCTGTCTTAACAAATTGTTCTCTCATCATTTTTCATTGAAACTGGTCATATTAAGTTTGCTAAAAATAACAAACAACTCTGTGTTACAGGCAAATAAAATTATCAAACTTCCCCAAAATCAGAAAAACAGGACCAGAAGAAATATAATTCTAGAGGCCCATTGTACAAAATTTGCACATTTGTGGGGGAGGGTCCCTCAGCCCAGATTGTGAGAGGGTGCAGGCCAGGCTGAGAGACCCCACTGGTGTACAATGAGGGCCAGGGAGGGACACAGGAGGGCTCCAGAGCATGACCGGCCCATCTTGCTCAGTCCCAATTAGCTGGACCTCAACAGCAAGCCTACCTAACAGTCAGAGTGTCTGCCCTCTGGTGGTTAGTGCATGTCATAGGGACTGGTTTTCCCGCTGCTGGTCAGTGCATGTCATATCCAGTGATTGAGCCGCCTTAGCATATCATTAGCAAGGAACATTTTGGTTGAATGGCCGACCTGGCCACTGGAAACTTAGCATATTGGGCTTATATTATATAGGACAGCCATGAAAGACCCATGTTTCTTACTTATTACAGTGTATCAACAGGAAATTTTGATAAAATATCTACTGTTTCTAAAATATACATCAATTATTATGTTTATTATAATAGGTTAGGAAGAATACTTGCTCATTTTGGATATTTATATATATATATATGTTTTATTGATTTCAGAGAGAAGAAAGGAGAGGGAAAGAAACAAATATCAATGAGAGAATACCATTGATCAGCTGCCTCTTGCACACCCACTACTGGGGATGAGTCCACAACAGTGGCATGTGTGGTGGATGGAAATCAAATCCTGACCTCCTGGTGCATGGGTCAATGCTCAACTACTGGACTACACTTGCTGGGCAAGCAACTGGAACACCACACTGGATATTTTTTTAAATATCCAAAAGTAAAGTTGTCTTATTTACTTATACTTGATATTGAGAAATATTAATATGTTATAAGGACAAAATAATATTTCCTGGCACTAAGCCAGGTCTCATCAGAACTAAAACCAGAAACAAGAAAGTCATCAGAAACCAGTTTTTCTGTGGGCCCCATGATTTCTTGTCATTTTTTCCCTTTGTGTATCTGCTTTCTTATTTTTATGCAAGTGTGCTTTCTTTGTGCAAGTGAGAAAAGATGCTTGCACCTCCAGTCCACAGTTTTCTGCCCTTCAATCCAAGGCATGCATACAAACTGACTTGCTTTTTCTGAGTTCCCAATTTTAAATTCTCAGGAGAGAGAATCCAATTTTCTTAACCTGAATCAGGTGCCCATCATGATCCAAACTGTTATAGGCAGTGGAAGTGGAGAGGACAGGGACAGGATAGGAGAAAGGACAGGATCAGTTATTCGCCACACAAAGGAATAGGAAAGGCATAATTTCAGTGGTCTGCTAAAAATTGAGAAATAAAAAGAAACAAAAATAGAACTAATGATAATATTTTGGTGCATTTTCTTTCCATCTTCTTCTATTCTAGATTTCTTAGTATTGCCTTCCAAGCTTTTTCTATACATGATATATTTTAGTTGTGATAATGATGTATAAATTTTATATCTTAACATAAAAAAGTTTTATCTCACTATAAAATATTGATGAACATTTTATATCAGCAAATAATGTTCCAATTAGTGACTATGATACATTTTACTAACCATCTGCATGTTATTGGAAACTTGGGTTGTTTCTAGTTTTCAGTGATTTCAAAGAAACCTGAGGTGAGCATATTGGTGTGCAGAGAGTACTTTCTCTATTTTAAATTATTTCATCAAAATTGATTTCTGGGTGCTGAATTTTGCCAGATTAAAGAAAACAAACATAACCCCAATAAATTCTTTAAAATATATTTTTAATTACTTATTTAAAAAAATAAAACAAACATCTAATTTCTTAATAGATGTTGCTTACTTTATTTCCTAAAGGGTTGCATAAGTATGTCTTTTACATACCCTCATCAGCATAAATTACTACAATATTATGTTTAAAAATTTGCCATATGGAAACTTAAGAAATGACATATACTGGTGCTTTTAAGGTGATATGAGTGCAAACATAGTCTTTTCTACATGATTGTTGAGACATAATCAACAGTTATTGATCAAGTAATATCAAGTCTCTTTTCCTAGCCAGGACCAAACATGCCATTCTTCCTTTTTACCACCTTTCATTCATCCAACAAACACTGATCAGCACAGGTTAGACTACAAGCACTGTGCAAAACTTGGCAATGAAAGTAATTGATGGGTAGTACTGTCCCTAAGGGGACTGTTGTCCGAGGTATGAGAGGATAGCAGGCTTACAGCAGTACAAACAAAGAAGTGCCCCTGCATCCCACACAAGGCTGCCCTCCTTGGCCCTGGATCCCCCTCAGTGATACACATTCCACAAGTCCTTGAATCCTCAAAGAAACTCCATTTCTTTAACATGGCCCTTTCTCCTTTATGTCTGCCCACTCCCTTCCATAATCATTAAGCCCTCAGGTCAATGAGGCTCTGATCAGCATCAAATAATCTTAGGAACAAAGCCTCAGGTCTGCTGACCCCAGAGAAAAAATTTCAGTCAAACTAGAGATAACACGTAGGCTTCAATTGTGTTTCAGCTCCAGACCCTGAAAAGAGGTGAATCCAGACCAAGTGACACCAGGGCTGACATCAGGACCAGATGCACTGAACAATGACCCCCTACCCTAGCATCAACCAAACAGGAGAGACCATGACCATAACCCTAACTCCCTTAGTCGCCATGATTAATGATTTTTCCCCTATATAATCCATTCCCTGGGAGCCATCAGGAGCCAGGTCTTTGAGCAGCGCTTCACCTGTGACTCCCAGCATGGGCCACTTCTTAAAAATAAATCCTTACTTCTTTACTACAAGCTCCTGTTGATGTCTTATTGGGCTTTCATGCCCATAGGCAAATAGACCCCTTCAGTCTGGTAACATCCTCTGGCCAGCTCTGTCCAAACCTACCCTCCAGGAAAGCCCAGGGAATGGGAGTGAGTAGCCAGCCCCAAAGTCCAGGCCTACCAAGTAAATTCCTCTTTAACTAAAAGAAGAATGCCTAGAAATACAAGTATATAGATGAGATATTCTGATGCAGGCAAAATCAACACTCAGTAGTAGACTCTCATGGTAACTATCTCTGACAACAATTTATTAATATAACTGTTGGTTTCAAATTGAGATGTTCATTGAGGCATAATTTAGAATTAATAACTCAGGCAACAATCTGCAGTTAATTCACTTCCCCAGTTAGACATGGGTTTAATGTCACCACATAAAACCAAGTTTTGGTGATTATCCAAGTGCCAGCTGTGCAGTGATCAGGAACACCAGAGGAACTGTGTTAATTATCATTACCCAAATGAAACTAATTAGTTGCCTGGTAAAGAGAACAAAAAACAAATGTTATTTCCTCAGTGGTTAATTTCAACCCCTGAGGTTGATAAAACTCAAAATTGGTCCATGTATTAATGAAAATCATAAACATGTTAATGCAGCATTAGCAGATTGCCATTTAATCTTCAGGTCCATAAATTAATTGGTACACTATTTAATGGATGATTGATACACTGTGTTTAGGAGCATGAAATAACTGCCAAGCCAGGAAGTAAAAGGGTAACTCAACACCCAAGAAGATCATGCATTCCACCTTTCTCAAGATTTCAAAACATTGTGTAAGTTTCTTTATCCCATTTTTCTTTTCTCCAAACATAACAAATTGAATTTCATTCTCCTGCACATCTTGCAAGAGAGTTTTAGGACCATCAGATCAGAATAACATGGGGTATGCATTAGTCTTATTTAGGAATTTGGATTGATAATAGCATCCTCTTCCAAAGACCATTAGGTATAAGAACCTACAAATCCACCTACGTGAGAAATCACACTATCGCCAGGGATACTACTGTTTGTCTGGAATAGAGCAATGTCTGTGAAATATTAAACAGTTCCAGGCCATTTGAGCAGCTCAGAGATGCTGGAACACGCTAAAGAAACCAAATAATTGTTTTTAAATTTTTTGAACTTTTAGGAAGTCTACAGATTTTAATGTGCAGGCAGACACAAATGCTGGAAACCAAAAATATCTGAAGAAATTTGAACCCAGGGGTAAATAACCAGACTCTTCTTACTCCAGGATCTAGACTTAGGCCTAGCCCTGCAAATCCTGGTTGATGCAAACCCACCTGTCTTCACATTTTCCTGTCATAAGTAAGGTATTTATGTATGTCACTAAACATCTTCCAACAGATCCACTTTGCCACACAGGTCCTAATAAAAGCTTGGAGCATAACATTATTTTGTTCCAATGTATATCTTTACAACTTTATATATTTAGTTATATTCCCTGAGCCTTGGTTTCTTGTTAGAAAATGGAATAAGGATAATAATCAATGACCCCCTAAACTTTAATGGAATAAAAATGTAAAAAATGTCACTACATATAGCATTATCTTTGTGGAAACTGACTTTCCTCTAATTGCTCTGGCTTTCTAGAAGATAAACATGCTACCTGAACAACAAACTTTAATGGTTAAATGTCCATGGAGAAACTTATTGTTGCAATTAAAAAACATTGTATGCTATACTAATTATTAGACACAAATTACAAGCCATGGATAAAAGCACCTATCATTAATATTGTTTTAAATAGTCAAGTCCCTTTTAAAATTTCTCTCATTTTCTCCATTCTTCAAAACCATAATTAACATCAATGCCAACAGTTATCTTTAATGTGGCTTCACTATCATCACTCACAGGAACAATCACCCACATCAAAAGAAAAAGCAGCCCCTTGCCCCGAAACCAAGATGCTCCTACCCCAATCTCAGTGCTTCAATCCATAATTCACACGCTGGCCTCTCCCACTGGGAGTTGTGGCGGTAGAGGAAGTGAAATATCAGGACCACAAAGACACATCTTTCTTCTCCATGGAGGGCAGTGGAAGACTGGCAGCTAAATAAAGAAGAAAAGGCAAGTCAATAATTGTAGAAAGCTGTGTATTTACATCTCATACCAGTTTCTTAAGGTATTTATTAGTCTTATTTAGGAATTTGGATTGATAGTAGCATCCTCTACTGTGACTATTATCTTACTTTTGCAAGTGAGAAAGCTGTGCCTAAAAATTGCTGAATAACTTGCCCAAGGCCCTGCCTAGGAAGAAGATCAAGAATTTTTTAATGTATTTTATTGATGTTTTACAGAGAGGAAGGGAGAAGGATAGAGAGTTAGAAACATCAGTGGGAGAGAAACATCAATCAGCTGCCTCCTGCACACCCCCTACTTGGGGATGTGCCCGCAACGAAGGTACATGCCCTTGACCAGAATCGAACCTGGGACCTTTCAGTCCACAGGACAGAGCTCCATCCACTGAGCCAAACCAGCCAGGGGGCAAGATCAAGAATTTGAATCAAGATCTGCTTCACATCCAGCCCTAGCCTGCTGTGTTAGAGTGGATCAGAGCAGAGGCTTCCCACTCCAAAGCATGCAGGTGTGGGCAAAGTATGCCGGGGAGGGCGAGACCCAGGGACATAAAGTTCTGAATTTGCAAAGAGGGAGTTAAGAAAGAGAAATGATGAGGATCAAGGACTAACGGGGAGAACTAAGTCAAACATAATTAATTTCACTATGAAAATTTCACTCTGAGAAAGGCAATGGATAAGCCTGTGAGTGTGTCAGTTGGCTTTAGTTGGGGAAACAGAGTCACTGTAAGTGTTATGGGAAGGGATTTACTGTAGAAATTAGAGCTTTCATGATTACAGAAGGAACAGGGGAAGCAAAGATCTATTGATAGAAGACAGAATTTGAGGGCAGAAGAGTCATTAACTAGCTCCCAGGAAGCAAGGACCCCAGGGGACATGTCAAAGCTTGTGGAGAGACTTGTGAAGCAAGTATCTATCTGATGGTGTCCCTGGGCATGGCTTGCCAATAGGTCCAGTGATCAGGGAGAGGAGAGGGCTACCAAGTGACAGACCACGAAAACAAGCTACAGTTCACCAGGTACTTCTGCATCTATTCATCTCTGTATCTGGTGGAATCTCAGTTCTGTATTTCCACCCAAGTTACTCTCTTGACTAACACTGACCATGTCTGCATGTTAACAGATCACCCATATACAGCTTTTATTGCATACCATTGTTGATTTAAGAAAGTACTTGATTTGGTAGCCCACAGGTTTTGGGTAGTAAAACTAAGCTCCAAGGAATTAGCATCAGTTGAAAGTACAAGACCAAGGGTAGGATGAAGACTAATATCCTATGTAAAATGTTTACCTAAATGTCTAGCCCTGGCATCTGTGACCTAGCCACAGAGAATTATTTGTAGATCTTAAGTAAGCCACACACACTAACACTTTCAGGCCTTTGCATACACAGGTCCTGAGGTCTGGATACTCTTCATACTGAAAGAGAACAGAGTATATCCTCCAAATATGCCACTTTGGCATATTGACTATTTTGAATAAAAGTTACTTAGAAACAGCCAATGCAAAAAGAACACTCTGACCCTCCTGGATTTCCCTCAAAGCAGGAAATAAATCTCCCATGTTAGGCTACCCTCACTGTACCAGGAGGATAAAAGATACCCTAATCACCATAGGCTGGGAATTCAGGGCCCAACAAGAAGTCTGCATAAAAAAGCCTTATTACTTCACTAATTTGCTATCTCAAGCCTAAACCTGTTTGTCAGTTCTCCACAAACTTAGCTATTGCTTGCTTTGGTTATTTCTTAAAGTTTGTTAACTGTATGTATGAAATTAAATTTGGTTTTCTCTTGTTAATCTACATTATGTCAATGTAGTTATTAGAGCAGCAAAAAAAAACCTAGGAGGGAAGAAGGGGAAATTTTTTCTTCCCATATGATACTTTCCTCTCACTTTTGTCAATTATTTTATCTTCATGCTCCAGATCTCAGGTCAAGTCTCACAGTTCCAAGTACCAGTTAGCAACCCCACACTCTAAACTTGCACATTACAGTGAGTGCTAAGCTCTACGGTTTATAAGTCACACAGTAATGCATTTGCTTCTTTTCTGGCATTTCTTCCAGATGAATCTAGGAGATATCTGAAGGTAAAATCTCTGCTGTATTAGAGTTTATAGTCTCAACTTTTAAAACGTTGTCATATAGTTGGTGCACAGTATCTCTTAATTAATATATTCTAAATAGCCCTGGCCAGTGTGGCTCAGTTGGTTGAGTATCATCCCATGCACCCATGCACCAAAAGGTCACTGGTTTGATTCCCAGTAGGGACATATGCCCAGGTTACAGGTTCAGTCCCTAGACAAGAGGCAACCAATAGCTGTTTCTCTCATGCATTGATGTTTCTCTCTCTCCTTCTTCCTTTCTCTCACTCTAAAAAAATTGGTAAAAACATCTGAAAATATATTTTTTAAAATAATAATATAATATCTATTTTTGTATCCTTTCAGATAACCAGCTTGAAAGATAGAATATTATTCCAAATACAAAAGTCACGACACTTTCTGTTTTCAGGTTATAGATCCTTCTAAAAATAGTTTCATATCTATTTCCTAAACTATAAGCTAAAGGTACGTATGTCTTTCCCTTCCTGCCTGCCTTGAAGGCACATTCAAGGTGGGGTTGGTGGCAGCCATCTTTTGACCATAAGGAAAAGGCTAAACTTGTGGAGATGGCAGACCTGACACCATTGGATCACTGGACTAACTCTACCTGACCTGAATCACTGGACTAACTCTACCCTCCGATAATGTCTGGACTTGTTAGAGAAAAATATACAGGTGCTGTTGTTTTTTAAATCTAAGCAAAAATACTTTGAAGAATGGCAGCATTTACTCAAGGAAAGAACATTATTGAAGGAAGAGAGATCTGTTCTGATGAAGCTGAATAAAAGAAATGATACCACGTGTGAATTAATAAAACACCTGAAGAAAAAAAAATGATACATAGTAAATTGAACTATTATTATTTGCACTGCCCCCCCAAAAAATATGCATATTCATTCAAAGTTAATCACTATATTTAAATGATATTTTATTTCAGCAATATTTAAGAACCAGGGGATTTGTACATAAAGCAAAGAATTGGTGATATGGGATATAAAAGAATAAGGTAAAAATTATGTCACCCATTACACAATTATATCAATTACTTTTTTCAGTGGAAAAAATGAAAACAACTCTATAGTTATTTCAGAGTGATCCACTATGAAGTTCTTATGAAATAACATTTAAGAGTGGAAAATGTTTAATATTTCAACAAGTTCATCTTAATAAGATTGTTTCATTCCAAGTTATGCAATTTTAACTTGAATTTCAAATAATATCTGCAAATGAAAGACAACTAAATGGAGTTGGATTTTTTTGTTCTGTATAGAACAATTTTAACAACCTGTTAGACTATGACTAAGGCAGTGTGACCTAGGTCTTAGGATACCAGGGCAGGGTCCTCACCAGAAGTTGAAGGATGAGTGAGGATAATCTGAGTTACCATTGAGATATTAAACTGCTGCTGACAGATGAGATGTAAGGGGTTTCAAAAGTAAAATAAGGAGGCTAAAGAAAAAAAATGTTTAGCCAAATGCCAGGAATCACCATAGAATATGAGTAATCAAATATCAAGATGTGAATAAAGCATGAATAAAACAATGGGGCAAATGTTTTAAGCAACAGAATGGAAATAAGGAGACAACATAATGGGAATAAGGAGACAACATATCCAGTTAGAGCCAGTTAAGACAATAAAAGTGTAAAAGAGATTGATAGTGAAATAGGTTGCGATTTTATGGACAATGTTTGACATGCGCATTATTTTGTGTATCATGTGTTAGTTAGCACTGGGACCCAAAAGGCTGAATTGTACATTAAAAGGTCACATTACAGTTTGCATAGATTTTTATCATCTGAAGGAGAACTTGACTCAGAGTACTCAATGCCAAAACATATTTTTCCTTTCAAAATGTACTCTTTAGTGGCCACTAACATAAAGTTACTTGCAAAATGGCTTAATCAAAATCCCAAATGCTAGTTCAATGTGTAATTTGCGAGCATCATTTAGAAGTCAGATTTCACCAAAGCAAAATCCCCCCGTTTTGTGTTATGAAATACAGATGAAAACCAGGAAGAAAAAAAATCAAAGGGCAAATATTTAAATATTTACCAACAAGCCTTTCCACGTTTAGCAATTCTATGCCTGGTATATATTATACTCCTAGGACTTACAATAAAGAAGAAAATCCCTTTCCTGATGCCAGGTTCAGATAAAAATGTAAAGCTGCAAAGAGTGGAAACCATACTAGGAACAAGGAGCCACACACTGAGATTTTACTATCTCATAATAAAATATGCACCTGTTAGCTGTGAGCCTGGATTTTTATTCATAAAGAACATGCATAACAGAGATTAGAACCACAATGCACTTTATTCTGAGAGATAAAGCAATGGGCAGATGAAAACAATCTGGGTGAGCCGGGACCGGTTTGGCTCAATGGATAGAGCGTCGGCTTGGGGACTGAGGGGACCCGGGTTCGATTCCGGTCAAGGGCATGTGCCTTGGTTGCGGGCATGTCCCCAGTGGGGGGTGTGCAAGAGGCAACTGATCGATGACTCTCTCTCATCGATGTTTCTAGCTCTCTATCTCTCTCCCTTCTTCTCTGTACAAAATCAATAAAATATATTTTATAAAAAAAAAAAAAAAGAAAAGAAAACAATCTGGGTGAAAAGATTGGATGAATCTGCCCCAGGAAATGGAAGCAAGTGTTTCTTGTACTTTCTAACACACAATCCAGCCAAACACGGAGACTAAGCTTGACAGAAATCTGTACTAATGATTGTCTCCTTGCTCAGCCACTGAGGTCCCTGGTTTGGAAAGAACTTGTCTGAATTACTAATTTTCCAGAAGGTAGGAGATAGTGTATGGAGCAATTTTAATGTTACCATTATAAAATGCATAATATTAAACTACAAGTGTAGTTTCTTATTTAATCTCATTTCTAACTTTGTAAAATCAGAGCACCCTTTCTATCATTGTGGCCCTACAGAGGCTTTATCACAAAAACAAGTCACCCAGAGCCCTAATCTTCCTGAACAACATGTAAAACTGAAAAGGTCTGAGAATCACAGACCTCATTCTCATGTCCAGACAACTGAGAATAGAATTTAAGAGTGGGAAGGTTACCAAATGTGAATGTACCTCTAATGATTTCTGTGGTAAATGTCTAATGCTTTGAGTAACTCTCACATTTTGGATGTAGTGGAAAGCCTGAATTTCCTTTTTCATCATCAAAATAATTTAACTATTTTCCCACATGTGACTGCATTGGATAGTTGTTCCACATAGTTGGTTCCTCCCCTCTAAGCCTATTCTTTTCAAAAAGTGATTCAGTGACCTCCCCTAACCCATCTACCCATGTTGGTTATTACAAAGATAAAATATCTAATGAGAATTTTTTGTGGTTGTTTTTGTTAATCCTCACCTGAGGATATTTTTTTCCATTTATTTTTAGAGAGAGTAGAAGGGAGGGGTGAGAGAGAGGCAGAGAAACATTAATGTGAGAGAGACACATCAATGGTTGCCTCCCACACTCAACCCGACTGGGCTGGGGATCAAACCTGCAACCCAGGTACATGCCCTTGACTGGGAATGGAACAAGTGACCCTTCAGTGGACGGGCCAAAGATCTAATCACTGAGCAACACCAGCCAAGGCAACACATGAGAATTTCTAATAATAGAGTTCAGAAATCTGCATTGTAACAAAGCTTGACAACTGGTGCTAGGGACATACAACCATCTACTGCTTTCATTGTCAACTCAGACACTCTATTGAGGTTAATATCAAAATCTGAAAATATATTTTAATTGTAAAACTCTTCTTTTATAGAGGGTCCATTGACTTGAGAGGGCTTACTTAATCCACAATGTTATTGCCATCTATCTAGTGAAGGCAAAAGGTAGGGCTTACCTACTTAGAGAATTTAGGACATAAGTGGTATATTAAGTCACCAGAGTAAAGACAGTTTTTGTATAAGTGATGTTAGACCGCTGATTAGCCATTTAGAAAAAGAGAAAATTAGAACCATTCATCACACTGCACATAAAATAAATTCCAAATGAACTAGGGAAATTAATAGGAACAATTCTTGTTTTTCTGCTATCTGCTCTCACACTACTACCACACTCACAATACCACTAACAGCAGATGGATGGATTTCCACACCAAGTTGTTCTGACGCTAACTGCTGGAGTTAGCACAACCCCCACAGGTTAAGGGCTCAGTCCCACAAGACATCCCCCACTTCAGACACCAGTTGCAAGTGGCAGGTTCTCAGGTTCTCAAATTCTGTCTTACTTGGCTATAAATCAGAGGTCCCTACAATTCTCTCCATAAATTTGATAGTTTGCTAAAACAGCTCACAGGACCCAGGAAGACATTTGTTTTACCATTGCTGATTTATTACAAAGGATATTTTAAAGAATGCAAATGAGCAGCTAGATAGATACATCAGGCAGGCTCCAGAAGTTCTTGAGTGCAGTAGCTTCTGTCCCCATGAATTTGGCGTGGTTCCTCTCCAGCATGTGGATATGTTCTCCAACCCAGAAACTTTCCAAGCCCCATAATTTACATGGGCATGATCATGTATTATGGAAGACTGGGCTGGGGCTAAAAGGTGCAAGACTCTAATCATGGCTGGTCCTTCTAGTGACCAGTTCCCATCCAGGAGCCTATCAAGAGTCACCTCAGAACAAAAGACATTTCTATCACCCAGGAAATTTCTAGAAATTTCAGAGTTCTCTGTCAGGAGCCAAAGTCAAAAAACAAATATTAAATATTAGCACAGCCAAATATTAGCAAGTACCTACTGTGTATATAAATATAGTGTTTCACAATCAGAGATCTAAGTGTTTAAAAAAAATTTACAAGTCCAGGGAGAAAGATAACTGAGTTTCTCTAAAATTCAGATAGAAAAAGTCTTTGCAACTGTGACTAAAAATCAGCATGCAATTGAACAAGCATATTAAATTTAACTACAAAAGAATTAAAATTTTTTACAAGGCTTAAAGTCACCTAAGAAAGTACAAACTAGGATAAAATACAGTTGGATTTTGCCTCTGAAGAGTCAGTCAACTAGGGATGGAAAACAGTATTTTCTCTCTGTGCTTTGGAATTTTATAGAGTGGACCCTAAACAACATGGGTTTGAACTGTTTGGGTCCACTTATACATGGATTTTTTTTTTCAATAAACATATTGGGGGATATTTTGGAGATTTGTGACAATTTGAAAAAAATGAAGTTCATGTTTTCTTAATAATGTTTTCTTTTCTTTTGCTTACTATATTGTAAGAATACAGTATGTGATACATATAACAGAAATTATGTGTTAATTGGCTGTTAACATTATTAGTAAGGCTTTGATCAACAGTAGGTTATTAAGTTTTGGGAAAGTCAAAATATATACAGATTTTCAACTGCATGAAGAATAGGCACCAATGACACTTGAGTTCTTTCCAAGTCAACAGTATAAGGAATTTGTACATCCACAGATTTTCATATCCACCTGGAATGAAAAGAGGGGGTTCTGGAACCAACCACAGGTGGGTACAAAAAGCCTACTGTATTTGAAACATATATCACAGATAAAGTGCTAGTACTTTTATTTTTAAAAAAATTTTAATTTATTGAGGGAAGAAAATTAAAAATATATGTATATAAGGTAAATGGGCAGAAAATGTGAACAGACAACTTACAAAATGAGGGGGAAAAAATTGGTTCTGAAACATTTGGAAAGATGTTCAGCTTCATTCTTAATATGAGACACAGACTGAAACTACGATGAGATATACTTCTTACCCATCAAATTGCAAAGAATTCAAAACCTTAACAATACAATCATTGCTGAAACTGTGAGGAAAGGCACTTTCATACATTATTGCTGGGAAGGCAAAATGATAGAAACACTGTGAAGGGAATTGGGTAATATCTAACAAAATTACAAATGCAATTGATCCTGAAGATATCCCTCCAACAATGTAACAAATACATGCATCAGTTTACTCCTTGCAGCATTATGTGTAATTTCCAAATACTGGAAACTGCCTGAACATCCAAGCCTGGAAGATTGCTGAATAAACCCTGGTTCAATGAATACTAGCCCGTTGAACAAAAGAATGAGGAAGCTCTCCATGAACTGACGTGGGGTGATGATGTCTAAGAGATCTTATGAAGTGAAAAATCAAAGCACAAAAGATTATATCTAGTACCATTAACTTTGCTTAACAAAGAAGAGAAAGTAAGAAAATGTACATATATCAGCTTATCTTTCCAAAAACAAATCACAGGAAAGAAAAAAACAGAAATAATTAAGTTGGTGATGTATAGGACAGTTATTTTCAATCTTTTTCATCTCCTGGCACACATAAATTATTAAAATTCTAATTATTAAAATTCTGTGACACACCATAAACTATAATTTTTGCCATCTGACAAAAAATAGGTATAATTTTTATCTATTCATGCCAGATGGCTATTGTTTTGTCTGTTATTTTTTTTTATTTGACCAGCTAAGGAAAAGGAGGTCAGTGCTTCTGACTAAATCGCCCATATTGCATGTTTTAAAAATTCTGGTTGAAAATCATGGCTACAGGGAATGAAGAAGAGGGTGCAATGCACTTTTGAGAGAGGGGCATTTCCCTGATTATACCTGTTTGTAAGTTTTGACTACTGGAAGCACAATAATGTTTTACCTTCAAAAAAAGTAAATCAAAAAACAAAAACAGAAAGAATCTGGAAAAAATGAACCCAACTGTATTTCATATGAAAACCATAACCACAATGTAGGATGAGGGGGGGAAATTTTTTTTTAATAACTTACAGTTTTTACTATATGCCCTGCATGCCCTCTTTCTTAGGCAGGGTGGGGAGACAGGAAAACTGGAAGTAGAGATCCTGAACTCTTCATTAGTTCTATTTATTGTAGTAGATGTGAGTGAAGGTGTTCTGACACTATTTCAGATGTATTATGGGATTGGGCAAGTGAGTAAACGTCTTGATGTTTTAGGAAGCTAGGATTATTGCTATGAAAGAAGGTATTTGTAAATATGAAACAGGAAAGCCCTAGCCAGTATGGCTCAGAGGTAGAGCATCAGCCTGCAGACCAAAGGGTCCTGAGTTTGATTCTAATCAGGGCACATACCTCAGTTGCAGGAGGCCCGGGTCCTGGTCGGGGAGCATGCAGGAGGCAACCAATCAATGTGTTTCTCTCACATTGATATTTCTCTCTGTCTTTCCCTCTCTCTTCCACTCTCTCTAAAAATCAGTGGGAAAATATGCACAGATGAGGATTAAAGTCGCTGAAAGCAGGATTGTGGAAGAGGAACTTCAGGATGAGCCTGGAACATTGTTTTTTCCAGAAGATAAAGATGTGCTCAAAGGAGTAATGGCAGTAAGACACCAGTGCATGGAGCCAGCTTGAAGGGACTCTCACTGGCCAAATCTGGGACAACCTGAGCTCTAAAGTACTAAGTGAGGATAATACTTATAGACCATTTGGGGTCAGGAGTGGTGGGGAGGGAAAGAGTCCATACAGACAATGCAGAACTATGTGTGTGAGGGAGATGGGAGGATTCTTGGACACGGTAGAATGTCGCATGCTGACAGGTAAACAGGAGGGAGTGCTGGTGGACCATCATTATTGTGTAGCCATCATAACAAATGTCGATTCAGGCAAAACCTGAGGGGAAATTTTAATGAGGAGAGGAATAGTTCCATGGTTCCAAAGTATCTCTCAAAAACTGCTTATTCATGAGAAGGGAGAAAATAGTAAGTACACAGAGGAGACACTGAAGTAGAGTCATTGTGAATGTCAAATGAGAGTTGACATCACTGAGGAGGGACAGATGGATCCTGTACCTCCAGGTGTGACTGCATGAGAAGCAGTGTCTTGTGTACAGTATTCCCCTCAGGAACGCATGGCTTGTGTCTAATCATGACGCAACATCAGACAAAATCACAATGAGGAAACTCCTGTTTAAAAAAAAAAAAAAAATGGGGGACTCCAGCTTCAAAAATGTCATAAAGGACAAAGAAAGGCCTTGGAAACCTTTCGGAGGTCAAAGACACATAACAACTGCATGCAATACCTGTCCCTCCCTAGACTTCATCCTGAACATCAATGTCACAATAGGAAAATTAACCTGCAACTCAGAAAAGAGTATTAATATTTTATTATCAAAGTTGACAACTGTCCTGTGGTTATATAACTGTCATCTGTAAAAAGCACTAACCTATTTAAGGTATGAAATGTGTGAATTTTATTCTCAAATGCTTTAGGAAAAGCAAAATATTATGTGTATACATACACATTATTATACATGTATGTGTATGTATGTATGTATGCATATATGTGTGTGTATATACACCTGGAGAGAGAGAAAAGTGCACCAAAGATCAAATAAATTGCATAAAATGTTAACAATAGATGAAATTTGGTAAAGGGTTAACTGTTGTCCTTTGTGCTATAATTATTCAAGCAACTTTTCTGTAAGTTTGAAATTTTTCCAAATTAAAAATATATATATTTATGCCCTGCCAGTAAATTTTATGATACGTAACGAAGAAAATTTGTGCAGGTAAAATAAATATTTATGTATTAAAAAATGTTGCTCTCTCAGTAGACGCAACAAAAGATCGGTAAAATGAATAGAAGGAAAAGAGGTTTAGTTTCCACCTAGATTTGAATCTGCAGATCAGACTGATGGGTGGCAAAAATCAAATCGATGGAACCAGCTATCCCACTGGTCTAGAGAAAGTGCTGAATCTCTGAAGCATTTGGAACTCTTTCCCCAAAGCCCAGAGGACCAAGTTCTCCAAAGCAGTTACCTTTCCAAAGCTGACATTCACGGGTTCAGTTTTGTTTTTACATTGTCAATTGTTGATAATGAAGCCTCAGGATAATGTTGCTCCTTTGGGTTCTCTTTCTTAATGTCAGCATTTTACTGCTCCGAAGAGAGTGACAAACATCCGATAAAAGCCTGCTGAAGGAGAAGGCAAATACACAGGACTGGGGTCTCCTTACAGTCTCTTTATGGCTCCTCTGGACATGAGCATGACAGACCAAAGGAAACAAGTTAAGAGACTAAGTTGAAGTTTTCTGACAAAATGAGAACAGCTCTGGTGGGAACTGAAGACTTCTGAGCCAATGACACTCAACATATAATCAAAGGCAAAACAGTGAGAAGATAAACTTCTCTAACTGCCCCAGATATTCCCTGGTGACCCAGGAGGAACTTTCTCCTGTGATTTGTTAATTGCTAACAATTGTGTCCTTTTTTCTCCCTGCCCTACTATCTTTTGGAGAGGATAAAGCTGAATAATAACATTTCTTTTAAGTAAAATACTGGCAGTTGAATGTGGATTAAGTTCAATCAAGACCTCCAAAATTGCCACCAGCACTTTCGAGTGAGCATGGTAAGAATTCTCTTCAGTAGATTAAAAATAATAATAATTTTTTTAAAAGGAACATTGACACAAATAGACAAATAAAAGCCAGGAATGTTAGGATGAATGAAAAAAATTAGCCAGCAGAGATCAACACTAATGATAGAATCAAGGAAGAAACCATGAGGGTGCACAGCTGAGATGCTTTCAAAGGTCAGAAAGTGAGATGAGAAAGGGGGTCCGGGGAAGTGAGGTATGTGTTCTAACAGGCCAGTTGAGACTAAATGCTCTCTGATTTTCATAATATGGACCTAGCTAAGAAGCCCAGCCAACACATGGTGAGAGCCACTGATTTTAAATCCAGCCTGTTTTATTTAGGAGGAGCTATGAAAGCCTAAAGTCCAGCAAAGGAAATGTTTGCATTGCCAAGTGGAGCACCCCTAAAGCAACACCACTTAGTTTAAACATCCTCCTTCCATGAGGGGTCAAACACACTGGAAATGTGTCAGAATCCAAAACCCGTAGTTCTGAGACTCTTGCATTCATGGCATTGTGAGACAATGGTTTTGAATGAATCATCACTGAGGAAAAGGAGAGTTTCATTTTGTAAAAAGTTTGTGACCGTTTTCTTTTTACCTATCAGATGAAATTTAGGAGAACCATGTTAGAGAAAGCAAAACAGCTTTAACAACTTACTGAATAAAACCTAAACCACATTTTTATGACAGAACTATATCCATATATTATTATAAAAACTGCTTAATTCCAGAAATAAAAACCAACTCTTCTTTGTCATCTGTTTTATTTTTTTTAAGTGTCTACTCTCACTAAACTTTTCAGGATTCATATATTTGCTTTTTCATCATTCTGCAATACTGAAAACTGACTCATGTTTCAATATTTTTAATATAACTTGCTTTCTTCTAGGAGGTGGTTCTAATAAGAATGCTTCCTGAAATACAGATAAGAACAAGATGCTATCTTAGTTCTAACATGCACACAAAATCCAGCCCCTGTGTGCTGCAGCCTATCACCCTTTGGTATCATATTAAAAACTGTTCTAATTCTGACTTGGGCCGAATTGTTCCTTTAGATCTCTGTACCTTTCAAATGATAAATTTTTTCAGATTTCCTGTAATCCAATTTGTTGCATATGTTTATTACTTTTTAGACTGCATTGAACAAGTTATCAATTCAAAAATAAATTTACTAATGCCATGAATCGGTTGCTCATTATCTCTGCCCCTTACCTGCACAGCACCTTCAAAGTGAGATTACTTATTCCTTCAGAGGTTTTCTTTTTTTTTTTTTTTTTTACTCAATCCGTTAAATTCTAAACTACCCAATTAGGTAATTTAGGCTTAAGTACAGATCCAGCAGTCTCTGGAAACAACGTCACAGGCCAGAGTGGAGCCTGGTGCCCTAGAGATATCCTCTCCATCCAATTCTTCTTCCCCCCCCTCCTCCCCCCGTTTTCTGCTTCTCTGCCGAAAATCACTAAGACCCCACCCTCAACAAGAGCAAGGCAATGCGCTGGTATTTTGAGACTACCTAAGAAGATTCATGGAGCCACAAAGCTCAACTAGACACATGTGAAAAACTTTGGGGGGCCATTCATCAATGAGAAACTGGTTGTGAAAACCTCAGCTGTGAGATTTTCTGGGTGTCATAAATCAACAATTCAAGAACCCTCTCCTTGAATTGTAAAAAATGTTATGTGAACTATGTTGAGAGTCAACTGACTATTTTATAGTCCTAATTCTAGATAACTATTTTTTTTTTCTTTTCTGAGATTTGTAAATACTTCCTTTATAATGTAAGCATTACTAAAAAGTTAAATGATCACAAAAGGCTTTCAGGCATTTACCTTATGGGGCCAGAAAGTCCTCCAAACAGAAGAGATACGTTGGTTGGTGCAGGTTGGGTTCCCCCAAAATAGGTGCTAGGATGGGTTTGGGATCAATACCTGTGGAGGGCAGGGGGCAGGGGACAAAGCTGGATTGGGCAAAGGGAAAAGAGGAACTTTGATGTCCAACAAGCCTTGGCCAACCCAGCTGGGAGCTCTGGTGAGCAGGCCACATTGGGCGGAAATGGCTAGCCTTAGACCCCTCCCCATCTCGGCACTGGAGGTGGGCTTATTGGGCAGAGGGAGCCACTCCCTGCAGGTGAGGCAGACACAGAAGGATGTGACAACCACAGGACTTCTGCTAACGGCAGTCCCCACAGCCTGCCAGCAAGCAAGCTCTTCCTTAAAGGTGTTAACACTCACCTCCATGTCTCTCTCCCATGCTGCAATTAACTGGCCAGACTGGGGCATTCCCTAGTTGCCTCTATCAAAGGCACCTGAATGAATCCTCTGCTTTAGAGAGACATGCCATTTAACCAAAAACATTTTTTAAAATGTAACATTCATAAACTACTTTCAAAGACACAGGGACCACCGTTCTTAGGAGTCCTGCCTTGGGCTTGTCCCCATGTTTGTTAAGCCTGCCTTACTCCGCCAAGGTTGGCAAGTATGCTCCTCTGGAAGAAGCACCTTGAGCATCTGTTCCTCGGCCTCTGCTGCTTGCTCCAGTTTTCTGAACCCCACAGCAAAGGCGGGGATTGGCTGGCAGAGCATCTTTCATCTTTAAACACCTGCAGGAGCTAGAAAAAGAGAGCCTGAGCCGAGTGACTTCTGGCTCGCTAGTCAGCCAGACAAGGATAAGTGCTTCTCGGTTGATTATGTAAATAGCAGGCCCCTCTCACACAGGGCTGTGGCGGCTGCCTAAGGAGAAGCAATGCTGTGAGCTGACATGCAAAACAACCCCTCCTCAATCAAGCTGTCCCTAGGATTTTCCTTCCTTCTCCAGCATAATCATCTTCATCATCCTGCCTTGGGCCGGCACTCGCTACGTTGCTATGGGGATTACACTGAAGATAATCACTTGTGAACCAGCACAGGCTTTGACAGCCCACTCCAGCCTTGTGTGGCTTCTGCCCTCTCAATCTGAACGTGGTGACACCAGGGGAACAGAGCATCGATGCCAGACAACCCTCAAGCTCAACAACATGGCCCCTAGTTTTAGACTAAAATAATAACTTATTATACAGGCCCGTTGAAGACCAGCTCCTGACTTTAGTTCTAACTCGGATCCTCTTCCCCACAGCTGCGAGTCTTTGAACGAATATTTTCTCGACTTCTGCCTTCTCATCTGAAAGTGGGCTGGGAGGGTGTGTGGTTGGTGCATTGACGACTACCTCCAGATTCCAGGGGCTGTGATACTGCTGCACATATCCAAAGGCACACTCCATGGAGCTGTTTTCTATCATGAATCAATCATCCTGCAAGTGAAAATGAAATTTAAATCACCTGTTTACTGATTCACAGATGCCCAGACAATGAGGTTAGACCTCAATCCAATAGCTGTGTTTTTTAACAAGAGACCAATCAGTATAGCACTTTGGGTGTGTGGTAAAACAGGACTGAGATTACCTACTTTCTCTTTAAACCAACCCAGAGTTTTTCTTAAAACAAACAAGAATTTAACTTTGGTTCTTCAAAAGTTCATTCAAAAAAAAAGTAAACTGTCTTAAAGAAATACTGCCAACGAAGCCATTCTCGGCTCTCCTACTGAGTGAGGCTGACACCTGCTGGCCTCCTCCTCCTATGCAGACACTTCTGGGAAAGAAATATATTTTGCAAGATTCTGTTATGATCTATGCAAATATGTGTGATTGGGATTGCAGAGTTATTTGTAAAGAAATCAGGGCATAAATCAGGGCATTTATGCAGGAGAGGTACTGTGAGCAAGACAGAAGGATATTTCGGTTATACATTTGGGGTCTCAGGTTAAGGATATACAATAGCATGTCACTACATAAATTTCAGTCTCACATACAGATAATGATTAAAAATTCTTAAAGGAAATTGTTCTAAACTTTCCTCATCATTAATATGATTTTAAATCTGTTGGTGGTAATTATGTGTAAATTAAGGTGACAGATAAAAGAAAATGAGAGCAAAACAAAAAAGGGAAATATAGAAGGAGAGAGGGAGACAGAGAGCTGAAAATAGATGTAGGAAAAACGAGGCAGATTCGGGCACAAAGAGAAAAACATCAAGGCAGACAGAGTCCGAGGCATCTTGATTTAGGAAGCAACAGGGAAATCATTCACTTTCCCCAAACAAAACTGCCCCATAAAGTACAGCAAAATGACCTAAGAGTGTTTAAGCTGTTTGTTGGCTTAAATATCTCACTTAGCAGGCTGGTCTCTTAAGCTGTCAATTTTATCTTTGTGACAGCCAGTGGCCAGAGGGCATACAGTCCTACTGTCCCTCCACAGGACAGCTAACCGTCCTCTGTAGCAAAGGACACATTTTCCATAGTTTTATTTAAAGGGGGGCTTCTTAAGATGGCACTGCACACCTCAGGTTCTTGTAATCAATTAGGCACCAGGCTAATGAATGCTGCTGGGAGGATGGATACAAATGCAGCTGAGGCATCTATCTATATTAGGACCAGGTGACCCCGCCTAACTGAACTCCAGGACAGCAATAGATGAACTGCAACATACTCAGCTGAAATAAAATATAGACTAGAATTAATCTGACTATGCCTAATGCCATAGTTTTCTGACTCTTTGGGAAGAAGCAGAGGACCAGTGTTCTCCCAGCTCTGCAGCTTACTGAAGCCATTGAACCTCTCAAGGCTCTGTTTCTTTATCCATAAAAGGGAGACACCAACTGCCTGTCTATCTACCTTGGAGGGTCATGAAGATCAAATGAAGTGATGTCTGAGAAAACTGTAAAACCTTCTGAGCTCTATTCAAAAAACATGGGAAATTAAAATAAAATTAAAAATTTCTTAAGGGAGAAGTAAACAGCCTTGGGAAAGAGAAAGATACTTAACAAGAGCCATCTGCAAGCAGAGAAAGCATCCCCACGGGGACCCATTCCCGCCTGGTGTCTGGGTGAAAGCTCTTAGAAGCCATGGTAACAAGGCCTAGACACATCAGTAGCAAATGGAAATATTAGGCACACAAGTTTCCTCTCTGGCTCTCAATGCCGCTTTAAATAAATGCTCTATCTGTTCCTCATTTGAACAAGCTGTACTCAGGTTAGTTTCAATTATTACAGGACAAATAAATGAATGCGCCTTCCCATTCCATCTGGTTGTGGATTAGGAGTAGCTATGAGAACTGCCAAAAGGGGACCAGATGAAGCTGCGTCTATGAACAGGTTCCACCCTGGTCTTAGGTGTATGCCTAACCATTCCCTGGTTTTGTGTGCCTGTGACTCAGAAAACAGAACAGGGATCCTGGACACAGAAACCCTTTCCCCAGGTCCTGTGCATCACCAGCTCTCAAGCAAACATTTGGTTCTGTGGAGACAGAGGGCCACTCAGCGGGGCATGAATCACAGAGTGAAGTTACCACGTATCTGTTTTTCCACTGATGAGGGAGAACTCTATTCCTACACGAGTGAGCAAGTTCTTTCAAAAGGCAGAGCTTTGAGAACTAATTAATTTTCACCTTAGAAGTAATCTCATAATTGTGCCCAAAAAAACAAGAAGTTGGGCAAGCAGACTCTGAGCAGTTCCTTCCAGAATGATGGCGTGGCTCTGGTTTTGCTTTGCTGAAGCATGGGAAAGGTGCATCCAGTGCTGACTTTGTGAACCTCAGCAGAGTCCAAGCAGAGAACACAGACCCCAGAACAAGAGAGAGGAAAAGATCAGAGCTTTGATTTATATTTGTGTGTTTTTTATAAATTGTTATTTTGTATGTATTTTGATTTCATAAAATAATACCACATGATGCACTTAAATAACATAGTTGTACATGATATATAAATAAAATTGTTTATTAATATCATTGCCTTACCCCCAAAAGAGTTTGCAGAACACAGAAGTACAATAGGGAATATTTAGAGAGTATACTCCGTTAAATATTGTCATGTTGAAAATTATATATTGCCTAGTAAGGTGCTTTTCCTTAAAGTCTCAGTTCCATCCTAAGTGTGCACGTGTCATAGGCTAATATTAAAATTCTGAGACTTTTATCCTAAATGAGTCCTGTAAGACAATGAAAATACATCAATATCATTCACAACTAAAAGCAAAGCTAATGGAGTTTGGTCTAGTGGAATCACAGGTATCAATATATATCCTCCATGTAGCCTGCCCACAAAGCCATGAAAATATTAATGTCATACACATGGTGTTATGTTTATATTTCTCATAAGAAGTCCTGCTATGACATAGTACCTCTTTAAGGCTGGAGAGAGAGAGAGAGAGAGAGAGAGAGAGAGAGAGAGAGAGAGAGAGACAGACAGACAGACAGACAGACACAACAGGCCTATAGTGAAGTCACTTGTGTTAAGGCCCCGCATCAGTAAACCAAGACTTAATACCTAACCTAATTACAGTTTCAAGCTTCCCCAGAAATATAACCTCTAACCCAGTACCATGGAACTTCCTGGTCAGCACTAGGAGCTAAATCCCTGAGAGACCTCTTCCATTCCCCCTTAAAAGGGTGGCCTTGCCTGAAACAATTCATTTAATAATAATTTTTAAATTATTATTTAATAATAATTTAATAATAATAATTGCTAATAATTTCCTGCCCCCAACCCCAATCCCACTTCCACAATTCGATGGAGCTCCCTTCTATTTGGTAAATAGGATACTGTCCCATTCATGAATCTTTCAATGAAGCCCATTAAATCTGCAAATTTTACTTGGACAAATTTTGTTTTTTTTAACAAAGCTAACCTGCTATTGAGTTTTTTCTTGAATCCAAAGTCTGGGAAATTCAAGAATTTTATCTTCAAAATAGCACAGTCAAGGGCAAGAGAAGCTAACATGGCAACCACGTCCTCATCAGAAAAGCGTAGCTCTTTGTGTTGACCTAATCTGACATATCTGAGGGATATTAGACAGAAAAGAGGTAAAGCATTGGCTAAAATACAGCACCAAGGGGGTCATCTCTTGGTGTTACATGTGTAACTTACACTTGTTACATAATTCACTTTCCCGAATGGAGTGCCCTGGGGATCTGAGTCACCAGCAGAATTAGGTGAGCCAGGTTCTGAGACAGTGCTTCCTGGGGGGCAAACATGAACTCATCCAGTCCCTTTGATTTTATTTTCTCTTGTTCTGAATTTTAAATAAATAAAAATTATCTACACGGTCCTTCATTCACTCATTGTAACAGACTCCAACCCCCAAAGCCATGAAAATGTTGACTTCCTCCAGATTCAGTACAATTGAGATGGCCAACCCCCAACTTCCTGGGGATGAGTCATTCGATAAGGCTCCACTAGAGCTGTACATTCAACTCCCCAGCTCTTTGCAAGGACCAATGGGGGGGGGGGGAGAGAGAGAGAGAGAGAGAGAGAGAGAGAGAGAGAGAGAGAGAGAGAGAGAGAGAAGAAGAAGAAGAAGAAGAAGAAGAAGAAGAAGAAGAAGAAGAAGAAGAAGAAGAAGAAAGAGGAGGAGGAGGAGGAGGAGGAGGAGGAGGAGGAGGAGGAGGAGGAGGAGGAGGAGGAAGAGGAGGAGGAGGAGAAGAATGCATTCCAAAAGTAATTGCAAAATTGTGTTTCAATTAATAGACTATTAATACAAGAAATTATTGCTTCTTTTTAGCTTATTTGTCTACCACCCCTAAATTTTGCTCCTTGCTTTGCTTGGTAAACCATGTTAAAGAGAAAACCATAGGCCCAAAATGGCCTCACCTTTGCTAAAGCCCATGATACCAAATTTAGATTTAATACATGACCTAATTGCTGTTTCAACCTCTCCCAGAAATATAATCTTCATTAACCAGTCTGTTTTCTGTTTGAAGCTCAGTGAGTGAAGACTGATGAGTAAACTTGTTAGAAGAGTATCATTGTAATTATGGAGGCTACTAACTCTTAATGCAGCTTTATGAATGCCATACTATACATCTTACAAAATTTTTTTTTTAAATATTGCACAAGTGCAATTACCAGGAATCATCCTTCCCTAGCTGATACCTTTTGGAGTTCCTGCCTATCTCATAATCCTTATTCTTTGAAATCTGACCCTCACCCCCAAATCACGGGAGTGGACTTATGTTTATCTCTCTGTAATCCCACCTGCCTCCGTCACAGCTGAATGGACCCCCAGGGATCACCATGAGGAGCACCTACACAATGAGGATCACCTGACCAGCAAGGATGGCCTGACCTTGTGGGATCAGAGGCTCTGCAAAATCCAAAAGTCTGTCATCTTTAAAAAACAAAACAAAAACTACTTGCAGAAATCAGGGCAAAAGCAATTACTTGTATTCCTCTAAAAAGGTGAGGATAAGGTTCTTCTTTGCTTTTGGTTTAGGAGGGCTTTTACTAAAACTCAGTTCTACATATTTCTTTGGCATGGGCACCACCACTTATCTACTTATATCTTTAAGCCATCCTTTGGGGGGGGAGGGGGGGACATGTTGTTTGGTTGTTTGTTACTTTATAAAAATTTAAACCTGTGATTTTTTTAAAACAAAATATAGCAGATCCTATCTGGTTTAGAATTGAAAAATATAAAAATCCATAAACCAACAAATCTCGTCTTTTTTCTTTTTAGGCTTTAATTTTAGTGCTGTACATGGATTGGTATGCAACTGTAATGCATATTTTAATCCCACCTGTAGTAAAAATATGTTGTTTTAGACTTTTGCGTGTTACTTTCATCTTTATAAAGATAAAATCCATGAAATGGACCAGTGTTCTTTCCAGAGTGAGGCACACACAAATAACCCATTGAAGGGCAGGGAAGACATTAGAACTTAAGTTTAATCTTGATCATAGCCTTGTATATTTCTATTTTTTTATACATATGCCTTAAGTTGACATAATATATTAGTGCAGCATCAGGTATATAATTTTTACTTAAATAGACACACATATATTGAGTTAACATGCTCAAACATGACAGGTAGTATTCTTGAAAAATTTAGGCCACTGCTGAGCCAAGAAATTGACACTTTTTCTTGCTAAACTGCTTTTCAATCCTAGGGCACAGTGCCATCTGGTGGTGCCTCAGATAATACACTCATGACATTGGAGTAATTTGTGTAAGAGAAACAATTCTTGTCATTCAGATCCCAAGGCAAATAAATAGCATCCTAAGTAGGTTACATTCAATTTTCATTCTATCTTGAGATGCCATGAAAAATTTCTCTAGTTTCCTGCTGCTTTTTCTGGGCTCTTTTTTTCTGTCCCCTTTTTCTTTTTCTCTGTAGATACTTTCATAGAGCCACCAGTCTTTCCCCTGCCTTATGCATACTTCTCTCTCTTCCTGGCCTGCCTTCCCTCCCAGTTTTCTTTTAAAAATCTTATTGTGCATTTAAAATTAATCTCATGGCCCACCTTTTGGAATCTTTTTCTGAGCACACTAGCAAATTGGCCACACCCTCTGTGCTTCCAACGTATCAGCCTTAAAGCACTTGCCCCATTGACTTTTAATGATTTGCTTCCATGTCTGTCTCCCTATCATTTGAACGTCTAAAAACGCACTGTTCAGGAGAAAGCTAATATGAGCCACAAATGTGAGTCACATGTATAATTTAAATTTTCTCATAGACACTGGCATGGCCTAAGGGAATATCTGAGTAGCTGAAAGGCTTAGAAAAGACAGACAAGAGAATGAAAGCTGGGTCTCGGTGGGATGCTGCTTCTTGAGAGACAGCGCCATGGACTACAAGCCCTGACTTTATTTTATAGCCAGATGCCACGAGGCAAAGTAAGGGCGTGGTCAAGATATTTACAGCATTCTCGTTGGTTTCGATCCTACTCAATTAAATGCACCTGATCAAGCTTTGTTTACTTGCAGCCTGTATCACTTAGGCAGGTGGGGCCACGTGTTCGGACCACAGAGTCAAGCTTACAACTACAGCTGTGGGCTATAATTGTGCTGGAGGGCTCTGCCCTCCAAGCGGGGACTTGCACGTGGGTACGAGAGGACTGTGCCCTCTCATCGGTCCAAGGCTTGGACCTGTCCAAACACTGTAGCTGCGCCCCACAAGTAAAAAGTAACAAATAAAATTTATCATAACGATATATTTAAACCAATACATCCAAAATATGATCATTTCAACATGTGGTCGATGCAAACATATTACTAATGAGATCTTTTTATATTCTTTTTCCACATTAACTCTTTCAAATCCAGGATGTGTCATATTTATAGCACATCTCAATTCTGTCTCGCCACAGTTCAAAGCAGGTGTCTGTGGGCCATGTGGAGCGTGCATTTCTATAGGCATCTCCTTGCACTTAGTAGATGTTTAATAAATTCTTCAAAAAATAAACAACTCCAAGCTGACACTGCCATGTTTCCTAGAAAAAAGCCGCCATGCGTTAGGCCCCTCTGAGAAAATACCATAAAGAACCTACAAACAAGTCTATCGAGTGGAAGAAAATAGGAGGAATCTGGCAAATCATATCAACTGCCAATTTTTGTCCTAAAAAGTCCTTTGAGAGGAAACCGTTTTTGCAAATGTGTTTTAATGTATTTAAATAACAGTCTTAAAATGAGCGATTGTCACATTCCTAATTATGTACCTGGACATATCTTTATAATAAGCAACACATCTTTCATCAATTTTTGTTGTTGTTAAGGATATTTTTTCCATTGCTTTTCAGAGAGAGTAGAAGGGAAGGAGAGAGAGAGAAAGAGAGAGAGAGAGAAAGAAATTCCAATGTGAGAAAGAGACACCACCTGGTTGCCTCCTATTTGCATCCCATTGGAGGCAGGAAGCAAACCCACAACCCAGGTACATGCCCTTGACCAAGAATCGAACCCATAACCTTTCCATACATGGGCTGATGCTCTAACCACTGAACACCTCTGGCCAGGTCCATATTTTTCATCAAGTTTTAAATATTTTCTTGCCCTGCCAGGACAGTACACCCTTTAAAGACAAGGACCACTCTATCTTGTTCCTTGCTATATACTCAGTGCCTATATTTATGGCCAGAGCATAGTAAGCATGCTCAGGATATATTTGTTGATTTGAAAAATTTAAGAGCTTGGGTCAATATATGTTGCATTTTCCCCTAGATTTGTAGACTTTACCTATTTTTTTTTTTTTCATTTCGAGACCAGGGAGTTAATAACTACATCTAAGTGTTTAAGGGAGAGATGGTAACAAAATATGGCTCCAGCTTCAGTCTTATGCATTAAAAAATTTAATCCCAGCTCAGGACTCTCCCTCTCAAATCACTCCAATGCCCTGTGTTCATGATGACGAATTGACCTCACCCCTGCATATAGCATTGTGACTACCACTCTCTCTCTTGCATATTTTTGTGAGATTTATAAAGACCCAAAAAAAACATGTGTTTCCACTTCCTATAGGCTCCCAAATGTTTAATAATCCACCAAGTGTCAAAATATTAATAAGTAACTGAACTGGTCATAGAAACCAAATGTTCTGACTCTACCACATATTTCCACAATTGCGACCCTACCTCTGAAGATTAAGAATGCATTTTTCAAGTCATCTAATCTTTATCATATGCTTGTATTTACAATGTATGGTCTTTGTTTTTCTCTCATTTGTATCTTATATGATTAGTACCTGGGAATAAAAGTAAAGAGACCCCCTCCAGAATTCTGGGTATTAAACTAGTGACACCAACACAAAATAAATAAAATGGGAAACCTGCAGAAATCACCTAGACCATTGGTCGGCAAACGCATTAGTCAACAGAGCAGCAAGCTGCGGCCCGAGAGCTGCCGCAGTTTTCTGACCACTGACTTAGACCTAGTGGTCAGGGCACCCTGTGCTGATGTGCAGGCTGAGCAAGGTGCAGCCTTGCCAATTACCAGGTGCACAACTTGCAAACACCCCGAGGCAGCCCTGGGGTAATTACCTCCCAGGTCAGGACAGAGAAAATAACATTAGAAATCAAATCTGGTCCGATAGAGTATGAACAAAAGCTGAACATTACCACCGGTGCTGAGACGTCTCAAAGAAGAATTTATGGCTGAAGGAGGTGGGCCTGAACCCCAACGGGCCTTCACAACTAGAGGATAAATGCCGTCAGGACAGGAAGCAGGCCCAGGTTATTTTTCCATCCAACACTATGCCAAATGGGCTCAGTTCATGACCTGAAATAAAGAATCGTGTATTTCTTTAAGAGTGTGTGTGTGTGTGTGTGTGTGTGTGTGTGTATCCAAGAGCTTTGCAAAAGGCAACTTGTATGCAGGTTAATAATAATGAGAACATAAAAACAGGTGGTCCTTCACACTTATAAAGCACTTGAAAAATACCAGAAAACTCAACTGGCATATAATTTGAGATCCATACCCACTTTTTAAAAGGGAATGGCTCTTGTCAGAGAAAGATAAATATCACATGATCTCACTGATTTGTGGAATATAATGGACAATATAAACTGATGAACAAAAATAGAACCAGAGTTATAGAAACATCGAACATACTGTCCAACCTATGAGGGAAGGCAGGGGGATGAGGTAAGAGATCAACCAAAGGACTTGTATGTATGCATCAGAGCATGACCAATGGACACAGATGGAGGGGGAGCTGTAAGTGACCTGTGTAGTACTTTAAACAATAAAAAATTTAAATTTTAAAAAAAAGTGAATGGTTCTTAAGAAAGACCATTTTAGACCAGCCGGTATGATTCAGTGGTTAAGCATCAACCTATGAACCAACAGGTCGAGGTTTGATTCCTGTTGGGGCACATGCCTCGGTTGCAGGCTCTATCCCAGTGGCGGGGCATGCAGGAGGCAGCCAATGATTCTCTCTCGTCACTGATGTTTCTATCTCTCTCACCCTCTTCTTTCCTCTCTGAAATCAATAAAAATATTTTTTTAAGTAATCTGGAAAAAAATGAAGTTTCATTCTAAGAAAAAAAAACACCAAGAGTTACAACTTGTGGCACAGGTGTAAGTTAAGTGTGTAATCCGACACAATTCAGTGGGTTAAAAAATACCTTCTCCATCTTACCTTTGGCTGTTTGCCTCTTCCTGGAACGCCAAGCATTTCTGTGGGATTTTTCCTCGAACAGCCTGCCAGTGAAGGCCCCTGAGAACACACAAAAATTGGATCAAACCTTCCCTCCCACAGCTCACACTCAAAGAAAATAAATAAATAAATAAATAAATAAATAAATAAATAAATAAATAAATAAGTGGAAGCGAGAAATTGCCTTTTCCGTGGTGGTCCTTCAGCTGCAACTTCTAGCGTCAAGGCTGGTTCATTCCTTCTCACTGACCTGCGGGCCTGGTCCATGTGCACTTTCCACTGCAGAGAGCAGGGAGAGGCGTGGAGCTCGTTAAACCCTCATTATGTCTCCCACTTTCACATGGGGTGATTTGCAAAGCAATCAGACTCTGCTGAGGCCAGGACACTGGCTCACCCCTTGATTTTTGCCTTTGATTTTGGTCATGACTTAGTCGAATCTGATTTTCAGACTATCTTTTCAATTAATGAAAATTAGCTATATCATCTCAGGAAGGAATAAAAGGCTCTGTCATCCACTCTGTTATCAGTTCATATGTTCAGTGTTGATTTGAGCACACGGCTTTCTGCTGGGCTCTTGGAGCCTACATGCAAGTTCTGGTCCCTGCCTTCCAGGAGCATGCAATTTAATTGGGAAGGCAACACACACAAAATGTGCACACACATGTTAGGGAAACAGCCACCTAAGGCAGTACACACCGAAGGGCAGTCCTGAGTGGACAAGAGGGCAGATTCTGAGCCACACAGTTTGAATTCAAGCCCAGGTTTTACTGCTCTGAGACCTTGTGTAAATTACCTAACCAGTTTTCTATGCCTCTGTTCTCTCTGACAACTGTACTTACCTCATCTGATTGTATGATGAATAAATGAAGTAAGCACAACTTAGACTAGTGCTGGAACATAGTAGGCATTCAGCTTAAAGGAGAGTAGCTGTTATTCTATAACTAGGAGCTAAATACATGGGACAGAATGTGATTTCAAAGTTCAAACAAGCGAGAAATCAGTGTGGTTTACTTGACCCCAAAAAATGATGCAGAGGAGATATAATATTAGTATCTGAAGTAAGACCTGAAGAGAAAGATGATTGCCAGAGGAAGAGGAGAATTCAAAGGACCAGACATAGGACAACCTCCTTAGAATGGTATTTTTCCCATTGGAAAATAGGTGTCTATGAGGTTGAAGGATGGACAGCCCAAGGTGGAAGGACTAGGTACCAAGACAAGGACTGTGGGTTTTACCGTGCCTTGTGGACAGTGGGAAGCCCCTGAGGATTCCTAAAAAGGAGAATGATAGAATATGAGTAGAGTCTTTGCCAAGGTTACAGCACTTACAAGTGAGGCTTGGGGGGCGGGGGGGGGGGGGGGGTGCAAGGCAAGGAAGCCATTCACAGGACTCTTGCAATAATCCTGGTGGGAGGAGTTGAGGAATAGAAAAGGAAAGGTTCAGCACAGATGCTTTCAGGAAAGAATTTATCAACCAGCCTCAGTGACAGATTAGAGATGGGAGAGGAGTTGGTTGACTGCATGAGTGACTAAAAGAATGATGGTGCTAGTGACACAAATAGGTAAATCAGGACAGTGGAGCTTATTTTGGAGGAGGAGATAACAGGGACTCCATTCTGGAATAAAGACTTTGAGGTAATGGAAAACATCCAAAAAGAAATCTCATAAGGGCAGATGGAGATATGAAATTGTTACAGAAAAGAGATCTGAGCTTGAAAAACAGGTTGGGGATCCTCAGATCATGGAAGTTGGAAGAACAGGTGGATTCACAGAGCAGGATTCACAGACATAAGTATGAATTGATATAGAGAAAAACGATACTTAGAAGAGACAGCATGGATTCTTCAAGGAGGGAGTTTTGACATTTTTCCTACCACAATAGCCATGGTGAAGTACTCAAAATGGTGAAGAATGGCAATTGATTCTGACGCTTTGGCCTAAATCAATAAGTAAATGTGTGCAGGGAAAAACCCCAAGTTGGAGGGCAGGAAGCTCTGTAAGGTGGGATATGTGATTAACTCTTCCAGTTCTAAATTCCACATGATGTGTTTATTATGGATAACATTAGCCATTGTTTTATATTATATTTATTTTTTAGTATTAACTAGTAAGAATGTTTAACTTTTTTAAATATGGGAAAAAACTATTCTAGAAACTCATGATGTCTATCTACAGGAATAAGACTTCATTTTAACAATTTTCAAGGAAAATGTAGATACTGTAGATAACTCATACAGATGTGTATAGATATAAGTATATTCTATTGTAAGGAAATCACATACCATTTTTAAGGAGAAAAATCAAATGCATTTTTCATTCTTATTTTTAATACATTAGCTGCCTAAAGCAACAAATTCTTTTTTTTTTAATGTACCTACATTTTTGTCATAAATTCTAAAAATACACAGACACATCATTTATTTAGTCAGACAGTCCAGGGAACCCAAATACATTGGGTCATAGATCGGCAAGTAAATAAGTGAAATGTGTGGTGTCTGCAGTAATGGTGGGTTCTTTTTCCTTTGGCATCTCTTTCATTCTCCATCACTCCACACAGGTTGGTTGAGTGTGACTTTTACTGAAGATTGTGACTGTGGAAATGATATTATATCATAGAAAACTTACAAGAGAGCATCACACATCATCTTCCTTTAAAGGTCCTTGGTCATCCCTACCTCCTGGAAGTTTTCACCACCTCTCTTCTCCCTCATTCCCTACCCTTCTGCAGTGTGGCTGGGGTCCTCTCCCTTCTGCGAAGTCTTCCCAGCTGTCTGCCCTTGCCAGGGACAGTGACCTATTATTTCCACCTGCCAGTGGAAATTTTAAAAACCCTATTTCTTCAGTATGCTGTACCATTATGTTCTCCAGGCCCTTCCCGGACTTGTCTGAACTTGCACACTCTCCATCTGTGGTTTTCAAACTTAAGAGATTGTTAGCATCCCCTGGAGGGCTCCTCAAAACAGAGACTGTATGGCCCCGCCCCCAGAGTTTCAGGTTCAGTGGGTCTGAGGTGGGGCCTGAGGATTTTCTTTTGTATCTAATTCCCAGGAGATGCTGATGCTGCTGGTGACCTGCCACACTCTGAAAGTCATTGGTGTAAAAATGTCTTTTCTAACAATAAAATTACCTACAAACTCCTGGCCTTACCATTCCCCACACAATGAGAGAACTGAACTTTGAAAGATTTTCTGTATTTCTGTATCTTGGACCTGGTTGGGTAAGACAAACTCCCCTGGTACCATATATAATAATAGAAGGGTAATATGCTAATTAGACCGGATGTCATTCCAGACTTCCTTCCTCACAAAGCCAGGGCCTGAGGGAGGCCAGCCCAGGTCCCAGGTGCCTGGGGCAGCTAGAGGAGGAAATCCAGGGTCCCGGGTGCCAGAGGGAAGCCAGTGCTAGCAGCCCGGGGGCGGGAGAGCCGGGGGGGGGGGGGGGGGGGGGGTGGAAGGCCTACTCTTGCATGAATTTTTATGCATTGGGCCTCTAGTTTTCTATAAATGGAAACCACTCTTAAAATATTTCTTTTGCCCTCTGTTCTGAGCATTCCTGTAATGAGGATCCTGGCTCCTTTTTTTTTTATTTATTTTTTTTTTTTGTATTTATTTATTTATTTATTTATTTATTTATTTATTTATTTTAGAGAGACAAAAAGGAAGGGAGAGGGAGAGAGAAACATCGATGCGAGAGAGAACCATCCATCAGCTGCCTCCTGCACACCCCCTTACTGGGGATCAAGCCTGGGCATGTGCCCTGGCCAGGAATCAAATGGGCAATCTTTTGGTGCCACTGAGCGACACGGGCCAGAGTCTGATTCCATGTTTGATGTTTGGTGTATGACTATTTGCAGCCTCAAGCCTCTCTCCTCCCTTTCTCCTGTGCTATCATCTGAGCTTGGCTGGGAGCTCCCTGCGTTGGCCTAGGTGGGAGATCCAAACCACTAATTCTCTTTTATACATAGCCTCCCACCAGCCCACCCCCTAACCAGGATAAAAACCCAGGCCAGTGTCCTTCCCTGGCTCTCTCAAGACATTTTGAACCTGCTACAGAAATCTGTCCTGCTCCCCTCATCCGGAAATCCTCATTAATATGGTGCTATACCTTTTCCTATTCCTTTAGTGTTTGTATGGCACCACCAGGACCAAACGTGGAGTGAGGGTCCTCCTACTTTTGCAGGGTGAGCATAGGGATTCTCTCAGGGCTTGGAGCTTTCCCCTTCTCTCTTAATACTTACAGAACCTAAGAAAAAATTAAAAATCTATGTAACCATGTGGGTAGAATTAAGCAAGAGCTTACATATGAAACTTAAGACACTCTTTCCCAGACACATTCTAGGAAGAAAATTGGAGGTAACTATTCTAGACACTCAACCAGCCCAAGAGAGAAGTTCTAACTTTACAGACATGACCCAGACTGCTTTACAGGACAGCCCATTGCAGGCGGCCTCCTATAAAGGTACAGAGCTTCTAACCAGCTTTTAAGTCGTCTTTCCAACACTTACAAAATGAGCCGACAGCTCTAGCCAGGAAGCTCAGTTGGTTAGGGCATTATCTCAATACACCAGTGTTGCAGGTTCAATCTCCAGTCAGCAGGGCACAAAAATTAATCAAGGAGTGCATAAATAAATGGAACAACAAACACCTCTCTCTCTCTCTCTCTCTCTCTCTCTCTCTCTCTCTCTCTCTCACATAAATAAAAAATATTTTAGCTGAAACTAGTTTGGCTCAATGGATAGAGCGTCAGCTTTGGGACTGAAAGGTCTCAGGTTTGATTCCGGTCAAGGGCATGTACCTTGGTTGCGGGCATATCCCCAGTAGGGGGTGTGCAAGAGGCAACTGATCTATGACTCTCTCTCACTGATGTTTCTAACTCTCTATCTCTCTCCCTTCCTCTCTGTACAAAATCAATAAAATATATTTTTTTTAATATTTTAAAAATTAAAAATAGGCCACACTCACTAGAAGAAAAAATGATAGACAAATAAAGACCAGACATTGGAGAAAAGTATCTCAATGAAAGATAGAGACCAATGCAAGTGACAAGAAGGAAAAAAAAATGTAACTTACAAGAAACAGATACAATGTAGAAGTAAAAAAATATGTATATTCAAAAATATGATTCATATCTTCAAAAAGATAAGAGAACACATTGCACCCTGAAGCAAAAACAGGACACTACCAAAAATAATATGCAGAGAACAAAAAGGTGCTCTGAGAAATCAAAAATATGATAGCATAAGTGAAAAACTTAGAAGGACAGACGGATATTCCAGAAAGTAAATAAAAATAAAATGGAAAATAGAAAATTTTGGAGGGTATATAGAGGTGTCCTATGGTCTGGTATTTTTTATTTCAAGCCCTGTAGAAATTGTCTGACTTCTTAAATTATTTGCACCTGTAGCTTTAACTAGTTTAAAAATAAATTATTCATATTTTTAAAAATACTTTACCCAGTAAAAAAAAAAAAAAAAAAATTACTAAATTAATTTCTTTTTACTACCTCCAAAGAATCTGAGTGACATACCACATATGGGTTAGATTTAGGGTTGGGGTTAGGGTTACTTTTCTATAAAACTAAAAAAGTAGATATGAATATGGAAGAAAAGCAAGGGAAAGGAGAGAAAGGAATAAAAGTTTCTTAAAGAATTACCAAATTCATAGATACTTTCTTGTCACTTTGTTTTCTCAGTTGAAAGAAATAAAAACATAACAGCTGCATGATTTTGTCTGGGGCTTTGTTTTAATTTTGCTTTATTTTATGGGAAGGAGGTGTTAGAAAGGTATTCTCATACTTTGAAAAGCTAAGAACCACTGAGCTAGAAAATTGTTTCTGACTTACAATTTCGAGCTGATCTGCTTTTCGAAAGAGAATCATTATTGTTAACACTCACATTCCAGCTCTGCCTCTCCCCAAGGACAACTGCACAAATAGAGACAGTTCTTGTTCCTGCACGCCTCAGGGTGTTTCTATAATCTATGGACATAAACGGGGTGTCCCTGCTAATGCTACTGGTCCCAGGGGCATTGCGGCAAATGAAACTATCTGTGGGTCTGTTCCTCTGAGAAGTAGCCATTTTCACATCTGGAGTGCACTTTCTGCTTGTCTAAATTACAAACAGAAGAGACTGGCCAGGGTTTGTTTTTTTATATTGTTTTCAATAGCATTCAAATTACCATTATGTATCCTATTAGCTTTTAATAAAGTGTTCGGTGTTTTGTAATTTCTAACATTTGCATTTAATAAACTAGAAGCTTAATAAACTCGGCAAACAACCCAAGTCACGTAATTGAGTAAGAACATTCTTAAGCTTGTTTTTTGTTTGGTTTGTTTTGGGGGTGCTGTGGGGGAGATGGAGGGTTTTTGTTTGTGGGTGTATTTTTTGTGTGGTTTTTTTTTTTTTTTTTGGTTGGCTTTTTTGGGGGCTCTAAGTTGTTTTGCTTTCTAATACTTGTATTTTTCTTCACAAATAGCTATAATTTCCCTAGCAAAAGTTCACTAAAATTTAAGGAAGTTATCCTCTGTGGGTGGAACATTTCCTAAAGGAAGAGCAGATGGAAAGAGATGTCAAATCTGGACGCTAGAGAATGGCCAAGTGGCTCCATCAAGTCAATATTTGAATTTGGGGACTTGAGGCTCCGGAGAGAGGCAGGGGCTGAAGGTAGACATTTATAGGGTTGGCAATCATCAGCTAATAGTGCTACAATTCTGCCGGCCTGTGATTCTCTCCAAGGTGAGGAACAGAGAGAGAGCGAAGAGTTGGATTCACCCAATATTAGGGTTCACTCAATGAATAATTACAAGGAGGGCAGACAAGAAGAAGGAAGGCAGTTGCAAGAGAATGATTGTGATACTAGATTGTGGATCCCAGCCTGGAAAGAAGCCAGGTCAAAACATCAGGAGATGGACTGATATTCAAAATAGCCTTACAATAAGCATATTGCAAATGTAAATCTTTCTCCATTTCTAATCATTTTTCCCAAGAATAGATTTCTAAAAGTAGAACTATTCAGTCAAATGGTATGAGTTTTTTAAGTTATTCGTGTGTGTTGCTAAATTTTTTTCAAAAAGTTTATGCCATTTTCAGCTGATCTGCCTGTCTCAAGAAACTCTAGCCAGTTCCATTATAACAAAGAAGACAAAGATTTGATTGATATTAAAGTTTTATCGTCTCTAAAACCATGCAAGTACTTCCATACTTCAATCTCCTACCCAATCATTCCTCTCTTAATTACTTTAGTTTTCATTCACTATAAATTAACCTTCCCACAGGTAGTGATTATGTTTTAATTTAAAATCCTTTAAGTAACAGTAAATACTGCATTCAAAAGAAAATTTGAACAAACACTTTTCAAAAAATTATAGCACCAGCAAAGACATTTCATTTCATTCCAGCAGCAAAAATAGTCTCCCTCTCTCCCTCTAACAAAAGGTTATTCTCTCTTCTCCTCTTCCTTGTAGTTAACTCAGCATTTTTCTAAGAGACCTAAAAACTTCTTCAGAGGCCCTCATGGCTAGAGCTGATTCCTCAAAGAGAGCACAAAGCCGCCATGGCAGAAATGAAGCAACCATGTAAGTCATCCCATGCCTGGATTTTTGAAAAGTTTTTAGAAAAGGCATTAATATAGTGATGTTTTCTGTGTTTATATGTTGCTCCTCTACATGATGGGAAGTTCTAGGGCTACAAAAATGTGTAATATCTTGTTTCCTGCAGATTCTGTAATGATCTATGAAATGCAGGGATGACAAGAGGACTTGGACACCATGTGAAACTAGAAGTCCAGAGCTTTTAAGCTGCCTGCCTTGGGACATACAGCCGGTCAGGGATAGATCTCAGACAAAGACATAGCCACCTCCTCCTGAGCTAGTTCTTCACTTGCCACCTCCATATTAGACAGATGCATGCAAAGTGATAGACAAATAAAGATGTGTTGTTGTGTATAAATGGAGACAGAACTTCAATAACCTCACTTCAAATGTGAGGGTACAAGATAAACTTCTCCATCTTACACTATCAGACTGAGAAAGCATCATCTCTGAAGGATGAGAATAACTAGTGGTTTCCAAATATGTGGGTTCAGGGAAATCAATTTCAATGTGTAAACTGTGTGATTTAAACTCACACACCACAGCACATGCATGTGTGTGCACCCTCACACACACATATGAAGGCACATATACCAATACCCACTGAGGCCATTTGTCTTCTACGAGGATGCGTCTAAGTGGCAAAATGTCAACATATTTCTGAATGGACCCCTTTATCTTCAAGGATTGCTACAATACATTGCTTTTCACTGTGGGATGTTAGTAACCCTGAGTGTCTCAAGAGATGTGGCTAACTCCAATGTGTCCTCTTTCTGTTGATCACAATCAAAGTGCCCTCTTTGCCTGGAGCTTTTTTATCAGGAGAAACGTTCCAGGGATTTCTTTAGTCACTGCTGTTGACTCAGTAGCCAAGAGATCACCAAGGCGCTGGCTGGTGCTTTGGATTTCAGGAGAAAAAAATAGTGATAGCTTCTTACATGATAATAAAGCAAAGCGATAATGTTCATCTCAAAATATATTGCTCACCTGCTGGCAAACAACATTCTAGCATAGGGAGTGTCTTTAATAGATAGTTTTCCCTTTTTGCCATAGTTTGCTCTTGCCTTCTCTTCAGAGATTCTAAAGTTTCCAGCACTGTAGCCCTCACCAATGGTCCTCCTTTCCATAACTCCATGTAGGCAAAACTATTTCTTCAGTGCATTCAAGTTTAAAGGGTTAACTGCCTTTTTAATGTAAAATACAGAGGGGGGAGAGGTAAACTCAATTAAGCTAGTCAAGAAGACAGTAATTTGGAGGAATTTTGCCAAAACTTGTCTATAAAATTTTAAACCTAGAGTTACCAAAATGAGAGGCAAACTATTAAAATCATCAGTAAATACTTTTAAAAGTTAGGCAATGTTGACAATAATGAATAATTACAGCCAAAACAATGTTCTTTAGGATACATAGAAACATTTTTAAATTATTATAAAGAAAGCACCTTTATATGCAAGCGTGATATCCTATGAGAAACAATACTATGTCAAGTGACTGTATAAGATCTAATAAAAAGGTAATCTGATGAAATTCTCTAAGGTAAACTCCAGTACTAGATCAAGCACTGGAAAGTTTAAATCAAATTTCAAAAGCCTAAGCAATCATTAGGACCAGTTGCTATTATGCACACTGACCACCAGGGGGAAGATGCTCAATGCAGGATCTGCCCCCTGGTGATCAGTGCATTCCCACAGCCAACCTCCCGTGGCCAGCCACAATCCCTCCCCACGTCCCGGCCAACCTCCGGCAGTCTCTCCCCCAATCCTTTCCCTTATCCGCAGGCCCCAATCAGCCCACTGCCTAGCTGCTGTGGTGGCAACATGTCGGCAAGGCAAGAGGGGAGGCGGGGAACCTCGTGGTGGCAGGGCACCAATGGCAGCATTCAGCTTTCGTTCCTTCCATGCCCAGCCTGGTGAAACCGTCACTTCCTCTTCTGACCCCACCAGGGCCTTCAGATAGGGAACTGGGGGTAGGTGGCAGCAGATGCAGCCTCTTTCCAAGGGGGGGCTGAGGGCCAGCTCCCTCCTTGGGGCCAGTGGCCAACCTCCCAAGAGCCCTTCCTTTGTCCCTTCCCCTGTCGGGCAGGCCCAAATCAGCCCTGATCACTGGCCAGGCCTAGGGACCCCACCAACGCATGAATTCATGTACTGGGTCTCTAGTAAATACATAAGTTTTAGTGCACAAAAAGAAGCATATTGCTCATGAATACCATTTTATCAGAGGATTATTTATAATTCCTCTGCATACAAATAATTTTGTCATTATTTTCCCAACATTCATGGGACTTTTTTAGTTAATTTGATTAATTAAATTATATTTTTCCTCTCCACTCCCTTTTTTTTTTAATATATTTTATTGATTTTTTACAGAGAGGAAGGGAGAGAGATAGAGAGCCAGAAACATCGATGAGAGAGAAACATCGACCAGCCACCTCTTGCACACCCCCTACCGAGGATGTGCCTGCAACCAATGTACCTGCCCTTGACCGGAATTGAACCTGGGACCTTTCAGTCCGCAGACCAACTCTCTACCACTGAGCCAAACCAGCTTCGGCATCCACTCCCTTTTTGATACCAAGAATAGCATAGTCCATTAACAGGTCCATTGGCAAGAAAGCACTTCCCAATGACTCCATGGCAACACACTATTAAACACAGAGGGGACCATTCCTGAGAGGATGGAGAAAATCAATGCAACCCACCACTCAGCAGGGAAAATAACTCCAAGTGGTTGCTCGGCAGTATTACCATCACAGCATGCTCTTTTGGGCAAGAACTAGAAACACATTTTTTTAGTTAATATTTAATTTTATAGCCACAAGAAGAAGGGTCTAGAACTAAAATTTTAAGAAACCTAATATATTGTATCTTAAAGGCAATATTCTTTCATATTCTATTTCCTCAGCTTCTTGCTCTGGACTGACTTTTCCTTCATTTTTTAGCCGCAAAGCTGAGCTCATCCAAAAACCTCCATGAAAATGTTCCTCTCCCTGGAATGAGCCCCAGTGAGAACCTGGCAAGTTCAGGGGCCTCTTGCCCACACCTGGGAGGAAAGACAGCACTGGGTGACTTGAATCCTCATGAAACCCTCCTGCACGGGGTGTGCTGACAGCCCTGGCTGAGGCCGCCACTGGAAGAGTTGCAAGCACTTACCAAGGAAGTGTCCAGGAACATAGAAGGGCAGATGGCCAATGACTCTGAGACCAGGAAACTAATTCATTGCTCACACAAACCAACAAAAGTCCGTTCTGTCATTTTTCAGAGGCCATCGTTTAGAACATTCCCATCAAGGCCATTCAATCACTTGATCCTGTTTATAAAATACCTGCCATCCTATTGTTCCTCGGAGGAACTAAAAATGTCTCTCAAAGTCTTAAAAGGAATAATGGCATTTTATCACTCAACATGGAGTCATCGAGCACTCGCTGTGTGCAAGAACTGGTGACATGGCAGTGACAAGGCAAACGGGGAAAACTGTGTGGGCCAAGGTCCTCCAACAATCCCATGCCAGAGCATTCTTCCCAGCAGCACCCCTCTTTTTACATGACCCTCTGAAGTTGGGGCTCCAATGGTAAACTACCCCCTGATTCATTAAATTAAGTGAATGCAACTGAAGCATTGCCTTTAGTAACAATACTCTGGCGCCCCAGATTGTCTGACCCCTTTGTTGTCTTTATGATCATGTGATGCCCAAAGAAGGCCAAACAACAACACATACAAAGGTGTCTCTTACAGTTCAATGAGGTGGGGGATGCAGGTAGGATAAGTAAGCTATCTTTGATAGGTTAGTCTAAGCCTCTAAAATCAAAGGAACCTGTGCATCACTACAGGTTGCCCAGGACCAAACCAGAGAGGGTTGGACCTGCATTACCACCATTTTGTCCACCATCTAGAACTGAAACATCATGGCTGACATGTACACATAAGGAACTGTTTGACATTAAAATTGGGACTCAAAAGAACTGGCCCAGAAAGAAACTCACTCAGACTGACAGACTAATTCATTTGCCTTTCAGCATAATCATTACTGCTTGTCTCATTTTCGATTCTTTTAAGTGTATTTCTGGTAGCACATGATCTCACTCATCTAGGGGAAATGATGAACAACATAAATTGATAAACAAGAACAGACCCAGAGACAAGGAGGTGTGGATCAGACTGTTGGACCTCAGAGGGAAGGCAGGGGAGGGTGGGGATAAAGGGGAGAGATCAACCAAAGGACTTGTGTGCATCCATATGAACCTAACTAGTGGTCAAGGGCAATGGGGAGGATGGAGGAGAAAGATGGGGGTCATGCATAGGAAGAGGTTTGGTATGTGAATGGGGGGGATGAGGACATATATGTGATACCTTAATTAATAAAGAAATTTAAACAATAAATAAATAAAATCAAAGGAGCCCACAGGAGTTGTCTGGAGTGTATTCCTCGGGTGATGTCTTTTTCATACCATCTTGCAAAAGTTGGCCCACAATCAGTTTAATTAGAAAATATACAATGAGGTGATTTTTTAGTTTTAAAGAATCATGTTTTCTAGTGCACTATTAAATTGGTTCATCCAAATAACAGCAGTGTCGTTAACACATTCATTATTTGAAAAGAATGGCAGGAGTCATGATGACTCAGAGAATGGTCCGTCAGACTCTAAATTAAAAGAATCAGGTTGATATACACATATACCGCAAATGAATGTTAACTAATCAATTCCATCTATCATGTTAATGTTCAATGGCATTTAGAGAGGCAGCCAGGCAGACTAAGTGCACATTTTCTAAAGCCAAACTGAATAGGTTCAAAATTAAATTCCAGCACGTAGCAGCTGAGCGACCTGTGAGCCTCCTCTGTAACGCAGATGAGATCAGAGCAATACCTGCTTCTGTGAACATTAAAGAAGCCAAACAGCCATAAAGCGCTGGGACTGCACCTCGCACATAGGAAACACTTTATAAGTGTGATTATTATTCATCTCACACAATACTGTTTATTTAATTTATGAACTTGATTTGGTTTCATAGTCATATAACACTTATAAACAAAAGGACTATATAATGAGTTTTATTTTTTAATATGTTTTATTGAATTTTAGAGAGTGAGGAAAAGAGAGGGAGAGAGAGAAACATCATCAATGCAAGAGAGATATTGATTGGCTGCCTCCTGCATGTCCCCTCTTGGGGATGGAGCCCACAACTCAGGCATGTGCCCTGATAGGAATCAAACCAGATACTTCTCTGTGCATGGGATGATGCTCAACCATCTGAGCCACACTGGCCAGGGCTGAGTTTTGTTTTGTTTTTTCTTTTCTTTCTTTTTTTTAATTTTATTGCTGAGTTTTCTTTTTTATATATTAATTACATTTAAATAAAAAATTGTTTAGTCAACATGAGCAAATAAAAGTTATATAAAGGATTACATGTACTATTCAAGTTTTAAAAAATCTATGCTAGATCCTGCTTAGCCTAGACACCTCACATGTTGTACAACGAGGATAGTGTATTCTCATTTCTGGGAAAACAGTGTGATTTCCCTATCAGAGACAGCACTGATGAAAGTAACTAGGGGTGGCATTGAAAACCAGGGACTCTTCAGGCAGTTTCAGCCCTGATACCTCTCAACCTAAAGCAACAATGGGCCAGCCTCCATCCTCCCCGCTATCCTAAAGCATGACTCACAGAGTCCCAGCCTGGTGACTAGAGCTCTTGAGACACAGGACTCCTCCTGTTGTAGAGTTGCCTGGTGGACAGGGGAGGAGGGAGATTCCAGGGAAGGAGAGAGAGGGAGGGAGGGAAGGCCCGCCCACTTTGTTGGACATCATATAAACCGAAGTCACTTCGTATTTCATTTGTGGGTTAGCTGTATGTACTGAAGCAAGAATAATCAGATACTGAAACAGCATTCTGATAAATAGGAATCCAAAACAACTAATAAGAAAAAAAATACAATAAAAAATAAAAGTAAAATGATCAGACTCAATCAGAGCTTTTAGAACATGGCTGACAGCCCCAGGTGGCAGCTAAACAAGACATGAGACCAGGAAAGAAATGAGAGGGGCTGCCCTCTCCCCGTGGCATGAAAGATGTGCCCCTTCCCCTGGGAAACCAGCAAGCCCCTGGAGGTTTCTCAGGAGTCGTTTTCATAAGTGACTGAGGTAAACAGCATAAAGCAGTTAAAATGCAAACTGTTAAACGGACTGAACGCACAGAAGACAGCCAGTATTCCAAGCAAAGATGGGCTTTCACGAGATGCGATGCTAAGTTTGTGTAGATAACAAGAGAAGACATTTTGGATGGAGGTGAAACTAAGAGGTACCACTCCCAGGGCTGGGGGAGCCTCAGTCCTTTCGGAAACCACCCTGTCTGCAGTGAGCGCCTATGTCTGCCTGTCACGGTGCTAGGCCACCCAGCTGGCGGGCAAACCCAGCGGAGAACCAACAAGGCAGGGACACGCACAGAGAACACATGGGTCAGGCTGCGGTAGAGAAGGACTTCGTATTTCATTCCAATGCCATCACCCTGGGGAAAATCTAAACTTGGCCAACTGTTCACCTATAATTTTCAATTTTGTATTTTTACTTTAATTACATGTGGCAAATGGGGATAGAAAGCACTAAAAATCTAACTAGATGGTTAGATCCTTTAAAGGCCTTGATCTTATTCTGTAAGTCACCACAGAGGGCTCGATGCTGGCTCCTAGGGATATGAAGATAACCGGAGGGGGGTGTGGGAGGGGGGAGATGAGAAAGTTCTTTGCCTACATGTCCTCACAGAGTTCTCTCTTGGCGCTGAGCTGTCCATCACTCACTCTAGAGATGCCCAGTAGGACATCCATAATGCAAAGGGCATTATCTGCTTCATTTACTCCCCAATCCCTACAACCAAAACAACACTTGGAATATAAATATTTACTGAATGAATGAATCCATGACAGCTTCCTTTGAACATCTTAGAAAGCTCCAAGCTCCTGGCTCCTAAAATGTGTGACCCTTCTCTCTTGTTTGTTTGATTTCCTTGAAGCATAATCACAAGCTAGATGTTAGCGCATTTTTAAAAGTTGGTGAAATTTGGGCTATGGCTTCTACCTAATTGTTGGTTCCTTTTTCTCTCATTACTCTGGCCCCCTAAAATCCAAAAGAGAACTGCCCTCCCCTAGCTTCAGTTTCTTCATCTTCAATATGAAAATAATGCTTTCCACATTCCCCTACCTACAACATTGCTGTGAGGATTAAAATGAGTGACATTTAAAACTGTTGAGGGCAAAGCTTGACACAAACTTCTAATGAATAGCTGCACCATTTATTAGGGTATTTAGGCTCATAATTTTAGTTCCATTTCTGGTAACTCAGGGAGCTCCTGTTTCCTGGCTGTATATTAGTTTTCTGTGCTTTGTGGGTTAGCTGTGTGTACATATTCGGTATGTTTGCTCACAAAAGGAGAAGGAGGAAGACACCTGAAAGAATTCACAATGATGTAGGGATACAACCTGTGGCTACATTTCTCCTGCTGTTGGCTACATTTAATTATGAAAATGTTAAAACATATTAAAAAGTTGAAATAAATACATAATGGACAGCAAATACACACCAGCTTTGTTTGCATTATCATAGATCTATCCATCTGTCCTTCCATTAATCCATGTGATTTTTAAAATGTATTTCAAAATAGGTTATAAACATCACTATTCTTCACCTCAAGTGCTTTTATGACTGCCAGAAGGGAGGTGGTAAAACTTGACCTGGCATGGCACATAGAAAAATTTGGTAAATTTGGTTCTGGAGAATGCAGGACCCAAGGAGGTAGCAGTCTAGGAGGTTGGACAGGAGAACCATGATTCCCAGGGCTGAACTAGCAAGAAAAATTCTGAAGGGCGATGTATACAGTGAATAAACTAGAACCTCTCCAGTCCCACACCCTTTCAGGAAAGCAGGTAGTCATCCTCCATGTGGCTATGTTCCCCTGGCCCTGGGTCCACTGGTAGGAGGGGAGGTAACCCTTTACTGAGCATTATTAACTACAAGCTCACGATCATGGAATTCACACTACTTGTGTGATACTTCCGAACTCCCACTATGAAAAGTTTGCTTAAAGATGTCAGGTCCCTTGTCCAAGCGCTTCAAACTCATAATCTCAGAGATTTCCCACAGGGAAAAAAAAAAGGAAAAAAAAAGTTGTAAAGCATCAGACCTTACAGTTAAAAATCAGCAAACACAGAGGTAATAAGTCACCTTGAGTAAGAAACATCAAAATTTTAAGCCACAGAAACAGAACCATACATACTTCAAACACTGGAAATAGCACATAGACAATTTAAATAAGCATGTTTGAGATTTAAAAGAATTGAAAATATAATGAAGAAACAAGCAATTATAGAAGTTCAGCAGACAGTTATGGTGGGGAAAATAGTAATGAGATTATTTCATTCATGTGGCATCTAACGAACAAACTGAACTAGAAAGAAAAATAGAGACAGACTCATAGATACAGAGCAGACTAAAAGCCAACAGCTTGGGGGGGGGGGGGAGGCAGGAGGCATGGAGGCCTCGAGCAAAAAGGAAAAAAGGAGAGAGAAAGAACTCATGGACACAGACAATAGTGTGGTGATTATGGGAGGGAGGGGGTGAGTGGAAGGGGAAGAGGGGATAGGGGGATAGGGAGAATAAATGGTGATGAAAAGTTAACTTAAATATCACATTAGATGTAGTTGATGAGAGAATCAATGAGGTAGAATTTAGACCTAAAGAAATTACCAAGAATACATCATAGAGAAATGAAGTGTTAAAAACATGAGGGAAAAGTAAGAAATACCATATATAATCAAGAAGAAGGTAAGTGAGAGAATGGGGAGGGAAAATACTCTAGAGATAATAGCAGACAGCTTTCTAACACTGGCAAAAGATTCCAATCCTCAGATCAGGAAACACAAGCACAATAAATAAAAAGAAATAGCACTTAGATATGATCACCATGAAACCACAAAACACCAGAAGAGGGAAAAGATCTTAAACACTACTAAAGAGAAAAGACAAATTACCTACAAAGCACTTACCATTTGACTAATAGCCAATTCCTCACAGAATAATGAAGCCAGAAGTCTGTGATATAACATCTTCAAGGAACTGAAAGGAAATCTGGAAACGTATATGCGTTGATCAGACCTGGTGCACAGTAGATAGAGCAGGGCAAACATTAAAATTTTGTAAAACTTCCTTCCTTGTTGATAGAGAGCTGCTGCACTGAACTCCACCCCCTGCCCTGATAACCCTCCACCAGGCCAGGCCACCACTGCTTTTTCTAGTATGTGCCCTGGTCTAGCCACTAATTGTCACGGTGGGAGCCTCGGGGACAAAGGAACACACTACTGGCTACCCATGTGCTCCCAGCCTTCTGGGGGAGGCCCTCAGCCCCCTTACCCACCAGCCCTCTTGTCACTCCCTGTCCCCTCACTTCCCTCTGACCAGAGCAAGCCCACAGCCCTTTAGGGAAGATGACACCCCCCAACACATGCAGTTGGGGACACTAACTGGTCTCCCCAAGCTGCTGCCACCCACCACTAACAAGCTCTCCTTCAGAGACACCCATCTGTGGCCACTGGGGGCACTGCAGCCCAGGTAGACTCCACCTCTGAGAAAGCTGGGAGGGACTCTGAACAGCCAGTAACAGAAGCCTGCCAGCCCCTCAGACAGCTCAGGACCCGCTAACACAGCAAGCACAACCCTGGCAGGAGGCTTTAGTGATTGACAATCCAGCCTGTAGATTAAATCAATAGTTACAAACCTCCCACAAAGAACACACAAGATTAGAAAATGAGCTCTCCTGAGTGTTCAAGGAACAGATAAATCGGAGAGTATCCTAGTTCTTTCAAAGAAAGATCAACAGGGAGCACTCCCACTTGTGTAATGAGGCCTCTATAAATTTGATACCAAACCCAGACATTAACATTCTAACAAAGTTAAATTCCAGTTCACTTAGGAGCACAGATGCAAAATTCCTATACTAAACATTAGCAAAATAAACCGAGAATAATACAAAAATAATAAGGCATCATGATCAAGTTGGACTTATTCAGGGATGCAAAACTGGTTCAGCATTAGAAAAATCTAGTAATATAATTCTCAATAATAACAGATTCAAAGAAAGAAACCATATGATCCTCACAATAGATGCAGAATAACCTTTAATAAGATTAACCACTTATGATTACAAAAATAATAAACTCTTAGCAAACTGGGAATAAAAGAGAACCTACTTAATATGATAAACTTTATTTAAAAATGGTGACAAATATCTTGCTTAACAGCAAAATTAAATGGATTCTCTTTAAAATCAGGAAAAGGAAAAGATGCCCAATATTACTTTTTTCTATTTATTATATTATTGGGACTTGCCAGTGCAAGACAAGGAAAAGAAGTTTAAGTTGTAAGGATTGAAAAGAATGAGTTCTCCCAATATTTGCAGATAATATAATTACCTATGTAGAAACACCAAAGAATTTAAATATTAAATGCTAGAATTAAATTAAAGAAGGTCAGCTACACACATCAACAGGGAGGAATCTCAAATATATAAATGTGTGAAAGAATGTTATAAAGAATACAGACCCTAGTTATATTTTTATAAAGCTCAAAACCAGGCAGAATTGAATGTACTGATTAGTGATATAGGCATGTGTGGGAACATGTCAAGTAAAAGCAAGGGATGGATAAAGGAAAGTTCTGGAGAGGGGTTCCCTCTAGAGTAGGGGTGTCGAACTCAATCAGAGAAGGGGCCAAAATCTAAAATCCAGCCTAAATCGCGGGCCGAATGGTTTACTGAACAGTCATAAACTGTCATTGTGATGGAAACGCAGCGGAGTGCAGTGATGACAGCGTGGTGCGGGCCACATTGCAAGGCCTGGCGGGACGGATTTGGCCCGCGGGCCTTGTGTTTGACACATGTGCTCTAGAGTGTGGAGAGGAAAGAATGTGAGATAGGGCACTCAGAAGAATTCCAAAATATGGGCAATGTTCTGTTTCTTAAGGTGGATAGCATGTGTGTGCGGTCATTTTATTTCTATTATTATCCTTTTAAATAGACATCTATGTAAACTCTGTGTGTTATCTACTCATTGATATACACACAATTTTCCAAATAAAGGAGTTGCTTTACAAAAGGCGGAAGCTGGCCAGGTCCAAAGCAACATCCTGGATGGAGCAGAGGATTCCCCCTGCATTTCAGAGGCCGGAGGTTGGGGCAGCCACAGGCAGGTCCCCGTGAGTAATTCTTCACAAAGCCCATCCTTTGTCCTTTCTGCCTCACTCTCATGAGCCTTTCCTCTAAAATCCAGACCTCTGTCCTGAAACCAAGGCTTCCCCGTTTCTTATTCCATAGCAACAGTATTTATTCCACACAGAGCTGTTGTGAAAGGAAGCCATTCTGCAAGTGATTTGAAGCAAAACGAAGGTGATGCCACAGCTGCCATCACCATCACTCACACACTGTGGAGCCTGGTAACCTCAGCGGTGCTGGTCCAGACTGCTGGTATTTTTCCACGTGGCTCCCTGCACAGCCCAGCTACAGTGAACTCTGAAGATACTTTATCCCCTGTGGCATTTTGGTTTGAAAGTTGTCCTGGTACAGGGATTCAATCCCAGGACACGGCCCATACAATAATCAAGCGATGAATGCATGAATAAGTGGAACAACAAACCAAGATCTCCCTATCTATCTATCTATCTATCTATCTATCTATCTATCTAAATCTCTCTCTCTCTCTCAAATCAAGCGACAAAAAAAGAAAGAAAAGAAAAGAAGAGAAGAGAAGAGAAGAGAAGAGAAGAGAAGAGAAACGAAACGAAACGAAACGAAACGAAAAGAAAAGAAAAGAAAAGAAAAGAAAAGAAAAGAAAATTTAAAAGATTTCAAATCAAGGTACTTCCTTAGAGAGGATCTGGAATTTAAAGCCCACCTCCTCAGGAGGTCTTGATCTTTGATCTTAACTAGATGTCTTCTGTATGTCCACAGGATTCCCACAATGAAATAGATTCCTGTTAATTCTGTGTGCTCCTCTTTTCAAAGGGCTGCAGAGCTGAGTGGAAAATAAAGTAGATTCCTAGTCCCAGTGACAGCTGAGGTGTGGACAATGCTTTAGGTAATATTATGAGAGCGTGTGAGGATGTAGTCAACATGAAGTTGGGCTCAGTTCTCCATGTCCCTGGGGTATGTTTTCTCACTCTTAGCAAATACATGCTCATTCCCCAGTTGTAAGAGCACAGCTTTTGCATCTCAATTTTTCTTCCTTTAATTTTGGCAAAAATTAAATATTCCAGTACTTTCTGGTTAAAATAACCAATGTTATTACTTATCTATCATAATAAATATTTCAGTCTTCACCAGTGAAAAATATAGGTAAATGACTTATTTAACAAGCCTGCCATGGGGAGACATAGCATAAAACACTTTGTGCCCCCTTCTTCTTTCAGGCCTTGAAATTTCAGCTGTCCCATGATATTTCTGGTCACCCACCGCTAATGCAAACATCCCCAATCTGTGAATGGGAAACTCCCGGCCCCTTCCTCCCCCTCCCTCAACCTCTCCTCCACAGGATCCTATGCAGAAAGCAGCTGTCCTCTTGCCCTACCTGGCCCATCTCCTCCTGCTGACCTGTGAGGGGTGGAGGAGGAGGAAGAGGGAAGAGGAAAGGGGGAAGGAAAGTGCAGCCCACCGGCACCATTGCAAGCAGGCTTCCTGTGCCCTGGGCCTGGCGATCTGACGAAACTCAGTTTCTCTCACTGGTGCTTTTTGGGCATTTGGCAACCCCCACCATCAATGTGGACCTTCCCTCAAGTTCTCTTGGCCCAGGCATGGGCATCTGTATCCTGGTTGGCTGCTTGAAGCTCCTAGAAATCTAGTCCAATCTACAGCTTATCCTGCTGAACTGAGCCTTTCACCTGCACCTGAATCTCCTCCAGGAGAAAAGGGACCACCTCTGAGAGGCCTAGTCCTCCTGGACCCTGAGCAGCTCTCCTTCCCTCGGCTGCCCAGCTGGGCCACTTTTCTCTCAGTGGGAGGCATCCACCTTCCGTCCCTCCCAACCCTGTAGCCCTAAGAGCTGCAGATCCAGTTCTCCGGTTCTGTGGGGTGGCACCGTGAAGGCCCTCTTTCAGGGCTTGAAGACAGTGTTATGGGTGGGGTGCTCTCTGCATTCCCGCCTGTCACCAGTGAAGTGGAGTTCTTGCAGTGTTGCAAGGATGGAATTTCTTGAGACTCACTCAGGGGGGATGAGTGATCTTAATTTCTGTGGATTGGAACACCTGGCTTTCCAACATCGTGTTTCCCTCTGTCCTGCTGTGGAAAAGGTTTACTCTCATCCTCAGTAGCACCAGAACTCAAACCAGTGTCCAGAGCTCCTGATCCATATTGAAGTGCAGTCCAGGCCAGCATCTGGCTAGGTTAACTCATGGTCCCAGCTGCATGCAGCCCATATGTGTGGGGTCCACAGAGCCACGGGCCATGCAGCTGCTTAAGGCCAGCTGACAGGCTAGCACCCGGGCAAGTGTGGGTCACAGAGCAAGCGAGGAACAGGAGTGCAAGAGCAAAGCAAGAGAGAGAAACTCTTTGTCTGGGGACTATAACCAGGAGCTCAACCAATTAACCCTTCAACATTTCACATGCTTGCATTGGGGTCCACCCCCTAATCAATCCATTGTTCCCGGGCTAGACAGGCAGGTAAGCACCTTCCCAACCACTAACATTTCACAGGTTCTATAAAAGGGGATGCTCTCCCGCACAACTCAACTGTCATGTTGATTGTCTCAGGCTGTTGGGCAGAAGTTTCACTTACCATCCCTTACAGCAGGTAAAGAGTGAAGAAAATAGACATGTGTGCAGGGTGGCTGGGCAAATAGTATAAGAAAGGAAAAGACGGAGAAACCAAACAGAAGCAGGCGGTCGTCTGGGCAGCAGTGGATCAAGGTCAGCACAGCAGGTGCCCTGCAAAACGAGGCAGGAAAGGGTGGAATGGCAGACACAGGTAGAAGTAACAATTGAGTCAAAGGGATAGGGTTTCACAACAGGTGGGATGTGAGGAGGAATAAATGAAATATAAATAAACCTTGAGCGATAGACAGTCCATAGTGCTCTTCTTATCTTTTCTAAGTGAAGTGGCCTATTCCACTCTCTAGTTTTATAAATATTCTATGTTTCATAGGTAAAGAGATCAATTTAACTACTAGTAGTGACAGAGGAGGAGTTATCCTGCAGTCAAGCATGCAGTGAGGCTGCTCTGTGCTAGATGCTGAGGAATAAAAGCCGGCAGACAGGGCCCCTGCTCACAGTGGTACCTTTCTTAGACAGGAGAGCTCACAGGGCTCGTTGGAAGAGGAGCTGCCGCCCAAGCCCTGGAAGGCGGTTGTACCAGGAGGACTAGCCTGCAAAGGTCATTCCAGCTGAAGACACAGGCAGGGGGCAGTGCCAGCAGGGTCTCCTACGCCTGGAGATTGCATTTCACCCTTTGCAACAAGTGAATACGGAGCATTTTAAGGGGACAGAAAAATCTAATAAGACATTTGCTTTCAAAAGATCCATCTTGGTGGCGGGTTGGAAAATGACACACGGGGTTTTGAGCCTGGAAGTGGGAATGACCAAGATCCTAAGACAATCAACATGACCAAGATTAAGAACTGGGCCAGTACTGTTCATTCGTAATGCAAGTATAATGTATTTATATCCAGGCTAAGATTCTGTAACAGAAAACCCAAAAGTTTGTGGCTTAATCAATTGATATACGTGTTTCTGTGTGTCACATAGTACACGAAACATGTGTGGATGGTCTAGGGCAGTGGTCGGCAGACTACAGCTTGCAAGCCACATGCTGCTCTTTGGCCCCTTGAGTGTGGCTCTTCCACAAAATACCACAGCCTGGGTGAGTCTATTTTGAAGAAATGATGTTAGAAGAAGTTTAAGTTTAAAAAATTGGACTCTCAAAGGAAACTTCAATCGTTGTACTGTTGATATTTGGCTCTGTTGGCTAATGAGCTTGCTGACCACTGGTCTAGTGCAAGAGTAGCTAGCTGCCTGCTGCCTCTTTTGTAAATAAAGTTTTATCAAAACCAGATGTACCCATCCATTGTCTTATTGTTTATATTTGTTTCCCTCTACAACAATCAAGCCCAATAGTTCCAACAGAGACTGTATAGCCAGAAAAGCCTAAAATACTTACTGTCTGAAAGCCTAAAATACTTACTATCAAAACAACCTCTGGTTTAATGCAAATACCTGTCTCTGAGCCTCAGGTCATCCAGGACCCGGAGTAAGATGGTGAACTCAGCCGTCCTCAACATGACCCTTCCACATGGAATCCAGGAAAGGTACTATGGGAAATAGGTAGGAGAGTACCTGAGCCTTCTCTCCACCAGTAAGTCACCTGATGCTCTCTGGCTGCAGAGGATGCTGGGAAATGCAATCTCTAGACACCTGGTCATGGGGCCAACTGAAATTCATGGCTGCCACATTTCATCTAGTCTGCAACACATAGACATTCACATACACATCTTCGAACTCAGCACTCAGCTTACAATCACCGTCAATCTGCATCTTTCCAGAGCTGAATTGCATGTTTGTTGTAGTAATCTGGGGGCATTCTCAACATGAGACTACTTTACATTAAATTCTCTGCTGGAGATTTTTAAAAACTCAGTGAGTATGAATTCAGACTATAAATCAGTGTAACAGCTCCTGGTTCAAGTTTGAAGGGAAAGTACCGTTTTTGTTTTTTTTTTCTGTTTCCACCTGGGGGTGCAGGGATGGGGTGGGGACTGCACATTCCCATCCACTCCAGGGAAGTGTGAGGTGTGCCTCTCATTTCCTGTTCCCTTTGCTATCTCACTTTAGTCTGGGCTTACCTCTTAGACTCCCCACTACTGGCTGCCTTTTTAGGGGTAAGGTAAAATATAATACAAATTATAGTAGTAATGATGGTGTCTTACATTATATGAAACTAGAGGCCCAGTGCACAAAATTTGTGCATGGGGGGTGTCTCTCAGGCCAGCCTGCACTCTCTCCAATCTGGGACATCCCTCTCACAATCCAGGACTGCTGGCTCCCAACTGCTCGCCTGCCTGATTGCCCCAAACCGCTTCTGCCTGCCAGCCGGATCGATGCCTAACTGCTCCCCCGCCAGCCTATTTGCCCCTAATTGCCCTCCCCTGCAGGCCTGTTCACCCCCAACTGCCCTCTCTTGCTGGCCTGATCACCTCCAACTATCCTCCCCTGCAGGCCTGGTTGCCCCCAATTGCCCTCCCCTGTAGGTCCAGTCACCCCCAACTGCCCTCCCCTGCTGGCCCAATCACCCCTAAATGCCCTCCCCTGCAGGCCTGATTGCCCACAACTGCCCTCCTCTGCTGGCAATCCTGTGTCCACATGGGGGCAGCCATCTTGTGTGTTGGAGTGATGGTCAATTTGCACATTACCTCTTTATTATATAGGATACGGTAAAAGAATAAAAAAGGAGGATGCTTACTAGCACATAGGCTAGCAGACTCCTCCAGATGTTAGGACATCCACTAGAATTTTAAAAGATGGAGAAAACTAAAGGTAACACAAACTCTTCTCAGTGAGTTGGAGCAGGTGCTTTGAGAGCTGCCATGTAGTGGGATTCGAGAAGTGCAGACTTAAGCTACTGAACTGCCTTCTAAGAAGTTTGTGTGTCTGTTGGGGGGTGGGGGGGCAGTGTTCTGAGTTTGTTGCTGGGCGTTTATTGTGCTAAGTGGTCAGGGAGGGTGGGGTGGCATGGAATTGCTCCAGATTTTACAAGAGCCTCATATGCCAACAGCTCTCCTCCCACACCAACCTTCTTCCATACAGCCCCTTCCTCTAAAATATGTGAACAGAAAAGAAAAATATCAGTTAGAAGGGTCTTCAAACATTTTGTCTGCCCATGGTGGCCAAACATCAGATTGGTTGAGGGCACAAATCAGATGTGCTGATGGGAATGGAGGGACAACAGGTGCAGGAGGTGAACTGCCATGCAGGACTGAGGTGACCTGGTCTCTGGCTGTGATAACTCGGTGGGTGGCACTGCAATGAAGTGAACAGAACACACAAAGAAACACATCTGCAGAGGGGAAGGCAGAGAAAAGTCTGGCTATTTGGGGCATCATATTTGAGGTATCTGTTCATTCCACAGGAAGAAACGGAGCCAGAAAATGTGCGCTCTCGCTGTGCTCAAGAAAACAGCTTTCCTTTACATTTTAAAGGCCAATCAATAGTCGGCTGGGAACAGACGGGAGAAAGGTGAGGTCCTTGAAGTCTGGAGGCCAATAGCTGCCAACAGGAACAGACTGACAATGATTGACAGGACGTGCGCCTCTGGCTTCAAGGTCAGCAGAGTGTGGCCTGGGGCCCCACGGACTGTGCCTGGTCTGTAATTAAATGCCACCCACACCTACGTCTCCACTCCTAGTCCTCACAGCACCCTGTGGGGTAAACACTATCACGTTCATCGCACAGGTGCCGAGCCTCGAAGAGGTCAAGGACACTCCTCGGGCCTCGCATGAATTGTTCAGGCAATCAGGTAGTCTCAGATTCTCCCAGAACACCCTCCATTTCTCCCTTGCAGCTTTTTTGTTATTCTGGACATTATTCTTTTCTACTAACAAGATGAGCAGTTTCCACGAAGGCAGGATCTTGTCTGCCCCGTCCTCTGTTACGTCCAGTGTCTCCCTGAGCCCAGCACATAACGGGAGCCTGGTAAACAGCAGGGACTGATGGACAGACTTCCCCTGAGGAGCTAAGCCTGACCTGACCCGGGTCAGACTTCTCTCCGCCAACGCCGACCAGCCCGCCCCGCTGGGCACACAGCGCTATTTCTCTTCCTGTCACTCCCCAGTGTCTCTGTCCTTTCCTTCGCTTCCTCTCCTTTTCTTCCCCCCCCCCCCCGCCCCCTTCTTCTTCGATCCCGTAGCCCTTCCTGGATCTACTGCATCTTCTCCTCTGACAGAGGGTCTAAAACCAATCACAAACGGAGGGCTTTAGCACCATCATAAACACTGAAACATCCACATAAAACAGAAAGGCCAGCGCCTTTCAAATAAAGGCGGCCGCTTCATTCTGAGAAATGTGTCCCGCATGACTGCTAGGCTTCTACACTCACCTAATTCTAGTTTCCATTCCCCACAGAGATAACTGGCAAACTGAAATTCCGGGGATGTGTTCCCGGAGCATGGAAACACACACACAAGCACTGTGCCCTCAGGGCCTCCGGAGGGTGGGATTGCTATGACAGCAGCGCCGCCAACCTTTTCCCAGTGGCGTTTTCTGGTTCCACAACATGTTTTGCAATGAAAGAGGGAACCTGTTGGACTGTCGCCTCCTGTTTGTGAAGCATTGGCTCCAACATGTCGCAGGGAACTTTCTCCTCCGTGACGAGGGCTGCGGTTGGCGCCCGACACGTTTTCACCTGGAGGCACACCTACCCGCACCCGCACCGGCACCGGCATGCAGGGAAGGCTTGCGTAACACTGTCACTGGGTGGAAACGAGAGGTGCGGAACTTGTCTTTCGGGAGGATTCCCTGCAGAAGGACCCATGCTCACAAACCACAGGGAGGGTCACACGGCCGGCAGGGAGGAGGAGAGCGGCTATTTCTGTTGACAAGATAACTTTCGCTACGAAGTGAAAATAGCACAAATCTCATCTGCGATTTACTCTGCCAGCAAGCTTTTCGGGCTGGGGCTGGGGAAGGTTGCAATTGTTTAATTTTTCTGTGCATACCATGAGACAGTTTTAGGTGGCATTGTTTGAAATGTGCATGAGAGGTAGCCATCTATATTTGGATAGGAGGGAGGCCATGCCGTTGGAAACATTTTAGCAGAGTAAAAAGGAAGCAGAAAGGGTCATGTCTTGATTTGGTCTGGCACATGGCCAGCTGAATGCTGAAAGTACCTCTGACTTTTTTTTTTTTTAAGTTGATGATGTAGAAACAGGGACTGAGGGAAATCAAGGAAATGTTAGGTTGAGCAACTATCTGCCATTTCGTAAAATTACTTTTTAAATATTCTCTAATGAAAAGTAAAATCACCTGACTATATCGTCAGTGGTTTAGTCCTGACCTAAGAGGAGGAAGACAGCCTTCACAGGGTGAGAAATTAGCCTGCATAACAACCAGAAAGAGGAGAAAAAAATATAAACTATGAAATTCAGGCTCAGTAGACAATTTAGCGTAGTTGGAGTCAGAATACAGTTCCATTTAATAAATCCATGATTCATAACCTGTCATGAGATATAGTCAGTGCTAATAAAAGGTAAGTTTTAACAAACTTTCAGCAAGTCCTGGGGATAAGAGGAGAAAATACTGAGTTCCAGAAAAGAGAATATTTAAAATTGAACATATACTCAGAAAATCACCAGAATGTCGACGATCACCAGAGTAGACACCATATCTGTCATGGGCATCACAGTGCCCTTTCAGAGCAAGGGTGCCATGGCCCAGCTGTCCAGTAGGAGTTGGCTATTGATTGCTCACCCTTGCGTTCTTCCCTTTTCCCAACCACCCAGAAATGACTTCCCCTGAAGGGAGTTGCCTTGCTCATATTTAAGCCTCCTTTTCAGTGGTAGCCAAGAGCTGAATCAAGATGTCCATTGTGAGCTAGCACTACAGTAGGCAGTAAGCAACCATTTTGCAATATATAAATGTATCAAATCAATGCATTGCACACCTAATATCAACTAGAGGCCTGATGCATGAAGATTTGTGTAAGAATGGGACTTCCTTCCTCTGGCTGCCACCTTTGCTCTGGTTGGAGCCACCTTTTTGCCCAGTGCTGCCTTTCCACCTTCCCACACTGCTCCGAGGCCTGTGGAATGCCTGTGTCGTCACCATGGTGATTATGCACGCATCCTGCCCTGCTTCCAGCCACTCTGGCATCTGTGTGTGCAAATTAAGCCATCTTTGTTGGATTAATTTGCATACTCACTCCTGATTGGCTGGTGGGCATCATGAATGTACATTCAATTTACATCTTATTCTTTTATTAGTGTAGAAGATTATAGCTCAATAAAGCTGCAGGGGTGGGAGGGGGCGCAGCAGAGAGAGAGTGTCCATCAGGTATAGGGACAAGGAAGCCTGCTGGCCTGGCCAGAGTGGTTTCCATGTGGGCTGGAGGAGGAGTGTCCACAGAAGTGTGTGGGAATTTAGAAAGGAAGAGAACAACAATAGACCTCTTTTCAGGAACTTGGGCAGAGAAAAAGGGGAACGTAGCTATGGAAGGAATTAAGTTCCTTATTTGAGGTGGGTTTTAAAAATGTTTGTAGAGCGGCTGAAGATACAGGGCAAAGTGGACCATTGATTTCTTGATGGAGCAAGGTAAGCGCTAAGAAAAAAAGGGCCTTCAGAAAGAGCTAGTTGTGACCAAGAAGTGAGGTCTGGGGACAGGAGAGAGTCCAGTTGCGTGAATGAGCATAGCGGGGAATGAAGACTGCGGTTCACATGGGAAAGCTTGAATTTCCTCCATAAAATAAGGCTGGCATTCAGCAGTATCTTAACATGCTGCATTAACAATTTTAAAAATATTGTAGCTTTTTCTACAAGATGCAAAGTGATTTCCACTATGGTCACATAATGATATTGCTCAGCCCCGCCTAGAATGGACATGGGCCAAAAGGGGTGCGGAGGGCGTGTTCCAGCTGCTGAGCGGTCTAAAGGGTGGCCCTGGGCGTGTGTGGCAGAGCATTCCAGTGCTGGCAGAGCGAGTGGTCGGACAGGTTATGCCGTTGGTGACAAGAACAAGGTGCTGGCTGAGTCCAGCCCTTGTGGGAAGCCGGGGTGTTCAGATGGATGTCTGGCTGTGATCTCCAGCCAGTATCTCCAGCGCCCTCTGGTGGCAAAAAAATACCAGGAGGGACCTATTGACTATCGATAGAAGCAGAAACCCCTGCAGACGTTTTTCTGTAAAGGGCCAAATCCAGCACTATGGGCTTTGAGGGTCACTCAGTCTCTTTACATAAACAAATACACACCACCAAGTACTATTTACAAAGACAGGCAGAGATCCAGGCTTAAGGACCCCTCACCTGAATATTTTAATAGGAATATTATTTTTGAAAATGACAATGTTCCCAAATCGTGGCTCAGAGAAGGACATCATCTATATAGTGATCACTACCTTAAACAAGTCTTCAAAGCACACAACTTATTTGGAAATTATATAAGGGATTGGCACTACTTTCTCTAGGAAAGGAATTTTACAGAACATGCAATTTTGCTTTAGACAATAAAAACAGAAGCCATTTAAAGTGTTTGTGTTGACCTATGCATTACCACACATTTCCACACTAGCCATCCGCTCTGAGGGACATTCTTGAGGTGACAAGGAGGGACAATGGACTTGGGGAGAGTGATGGAAATGTGGAACGTCTGAGTGAATCAATCTGACTTCAGTTTCTTGGGACACGAAAAAGATGGTTGCAGGGCATGAGGGACACAGGCGAGGTCCGGGATCCTAAAATTCTGAAAGATGCCATGATTGAGAGCTTTCCTCCGGTTATAACAGCAGATTTTGAGTTTGGAGATTTTGGGTGTGAGTCTCAGACACAGACACACAAATGAATAAGACACACACTTGCTGCCATCGGGCAAGTCAGGAGGTGTTATACAGTCTCACCAGGCCTGGCCAGCAGCACTGCCAGCCTTGCCCTGGGGCACCCACCCACAGGCAAGCATAGCGCTACTTCTGCTATCACCTCCTCTATGCTTGTTAGCGTAGGCATGTTAACAAGAGGCGCCCGAGTCCAGCATTTGGCTAGAGACACCAAAGCGTTCTTCTGCCTCCATGTGGAACTACTGTGCACACACTTCAGGATAGAAAACAAGAGCTGGTAATTCCTGAAAGCCTACTATGTGCCATCTTTGTCACATTATTCTCTTAAAAATTCTTGGAGTAGCTGTTATTCCCATTTTAGAGATGTGTTAACTGAGACTTGGGGAAATCAAGAAAAAATTTATCAAAGTCACAGAACTAAGTAATGCCACAGCCGGATTTAAATCCAGCTCTGGTTAACTTCTGCTCCTTCTAACATCCTAGCACAGCGGTTCTCTGTGTCTAGTCCCCGGACCAGGCACAGCAGCACTTGCTAGAAATGCAAATTCTCTCACCCTATCCCAGGCTCCTAATCAGAGACTCTGGGGGTGGGCCCAGCAGTCTGCTTAAACACAGGTGCACGCTGAAGTCTGAAGCCACTGCAGATGCTGTCTCTGAGAAAAAGAGGGTACGGTAAGGCCTCATTTAACATTCGATAGGTTCTGTGACTTTGAGCAAAACAATGTGTAACGATATAAATAAGGGTCCTATGGCATCTCATCTATGTTATAACAAAAACTTGGAATGAAATGATGTTACTCAAGACCTCACTGTCTTATAAGAGGTGCCAGGTTATAGGATAGTGAGCAAGAATACTATAGGATGGTGAGCAATAATACGCTGAACAGCCCTGAACCATCCCAGAGCACTGAGAAAGGAAACACGGCAGCCGGGCAGGGACTTTTCTGGCCACCCAACGCCCAGCTCTTTGAGGACCAAAGCAATCCGATCACAAGGAGCTGTGAACAGAGACGTACAAGAGCATCGTCATATTTTGTTGACACTGTTCCCTCTCACAACGTGAAATAGCAACATGACATTGTTATTCTGTGGTGGCCAACTGGAGGTTTGATAACTGGCCCCACATTTACCACAGGCGGGTGACAAACCCTGCATTTCCAATAAACTGCTCCTACCCCGGTGCATAACCTTTAATGGGAGGGGCGGTGACCACCAGCCCCCACTGGTGTGGAAGGAGTCAACATCAGCCAGGTGTCCCATGTCCTCTCATCTAACTGGTGAGGTTTCACACTGCACACCTTTCAGTGTCAGGGTGAGAACCACAGGGATGGGAGTTACCCAGCAGCCACCAGGGCCCAGGATCGCCTCCCCAGGTGCATCTGCTCTCGTGGGAGACACAGGCAGGGCCAGAACACAACCACCCCCATCGTCACCTGTGGCAAAACTCCCCGACCTCAGACTTTGCAAAATGATTAAAACCAAGAGCGGCCCCAGCCTGACAGACCCAGCCCATAGCTGTCTCCAGATTTCCAAACCAAAGCCGAAACTCACCCCACCCTCTGTGCCTCCGGGACAATGGGCAGGACCAAGATTCAGGAAGAACGCGCATTGCCCAGACAAGTTAGTGTGTTGTTTTGTTTTTCCAGGCGGTACTAATCTAAGTTTAAACAAACAAGCGGGGCCAGGTGTGTGGAGGGGAACATGGTCCAGACAGAAGCCCATGGTCTCCCAGAAAACCCCTCTGTCTGGGTGCTCACTGGGTGCTGGGCAGGGGTTCTTGGGCAAGGCAGCACTTTGCAAAGCAGCAAGACCTCGCCATGGCTTACCTGCAGCAAGTCCCTAAAGAGTGGCGTTTAGAGTCTCTTTACAGGGTGTCGGGTGTAGGGTGTCACTGTTATGCCTGGTGCGAGGCACCTTCCCTGCCCTCTCTCTCTGCAACCAGGGTGGGAAGGCCAGTGTCCAGTCAAATTAAACACTGCCCAGGCACACAAGTTCTCTATTCTCCCTGGTTTCTGCTCCTTTGACTCAAGGATGGTTCCCAAAGGGGAGCGATCTCTTTGTCACATCTTTCACAACCACGCTTTTGAAAGGGAGGCTCTTAAATAATACATCACGAGTCACCTTTCCTATTTCCCCCAAACCGCATGAAGGTCAGGTTGCAGCACTATCGATTTCCAAGTGCTCATTATCTGTCTTCTCTCCAAGGGTAGGCTATTAAAGGTAGCGAGGATAAGATCATGCCTCGCGGATTAGCTCATTCTAGAGCTAACTGCCAATACCTGGAACAAGTTCAAGCTCTCTGAGCGCCGGTTCCCAAGCTGTCATTTCAGGCAATGTCAAAAAACACTTTCCCCCCCCCTCTGGCCACCCACCTAACCATATAATTTATCTCCAAAGTGTCTTGAGACTTGCACAAAGTTGGAGATGACAGGAATATTTTCATAGCACTTAGCATAGGACACGATATGGGGTGGGCAGAGGGAGGGGTCGGTGGCAGGGTTGGGCTGGGCAGAGTCACAGAATTTGCCAGCACAACCAGACACAAATGAAGGGCCAAGCCTGCCTAGATAGCGGTCTAGTTTCACCCAGTTCCATGCCAGGTTTTGTTCATAACCTAGGCCTAAATAATTGCAAACATTTAAAACAGAACCATCGCCACGATGATACGATGATATGTTCAACTGTAAAGGTAACTACAGGCTCACAGTATTTTAGCTGAGGGAGGGGCGCAAAGCAAAATTTGGAGTAACTGAGATCAGAGACTCTAGTTAACAGAGATGTGAATTCGAATTGCAACTTTATCATTTACTCTTTGAGCTCGGAAAAGTTATTAAATTTAATCTTAATTCTCTCCTTTGCGAAGATCAATGTCAGCACTCACCTCATGCAGTTGTTCTGGAAAACTGAGACTGTGTTCAGTGAGCTCGGCATGTGGCACATAGTAGCTGCTCAGTTAAACAGCAGCCATTATAACTACTGCTTCTCTATACCAAGGGGCAGCTCATTACAGTTGACCCTCGAACAATGAGAATTTGGACTGTGTAGGTCCACTTAGGAGCACCTTTTTTTTTTCTTTCTCAGTAAATACGGTCAGCCCTTCCCCTTTATATCCGAGGGTTTCTTACCTGTGGGTTTCGCATCCCCAGATTCAACTAACAGGACCAAAACAGTGTTTTCTAATGCCCGATTACAGATTCCCAAGCGCTGATACAAAATACTGGTTTCGATCTGGTTGGTTGAATAAGCTATAGTCAAAGGTAGGAGGATGTTCGACTGCACGTGGGTGGGGGACCCTATCCCTACCTTGTTTAAGGGTCAATTGTACTGTTTAGACATTAAATGCTGATGCCTCCAAAGGACCTTGGAGGACCAACCCAATCAGCTTCTTACCCGGTCAGGACAGAGCCTGGGCCTGCCCCGTGACTGCACACTCTCACAGTTTAAAATTTCACCGTCCTTCTGGCCAGCTGTGAGGTGCAAAACTCCTGCCTCCCCTCAGCCTCAGCCTGCTGAAAAAAAGCAGCCAGATCAGGTTCTTCGGGTTGGTTTCCCTTTCCCGCCAGCTGTCGGCTCTGAAAAAAGGGAGCTGGGCAGAAGATGGGCGTGTTCTCTACACGCGCAGTCAGGCTGCATTTGTGTCTTTTACCCAGGAGGCTTTCCCCCGTGGGTGACCCATTTCTTAACCGTACTTGCCTCCCCTGACACATAAAAGCCTCAGAGGTCTCCCTTGGAGACAGACAATCGTAGCAAGAGTTAGTGAAAAAGGAAGCAGTGGCCAAAATCACCGGTGAACTAGAGATAAGACAGTAAATGCCCTTTTCTCCATTCAGAGTGCGTGTTTCTTGGTAGAAACTAGCTTTCCCTTCAGGACAGCTGGCTAGAAAGTCCAGCGACAGTGAGGCGGTTACCAAGAGAATGTTGTTAACCTGACCATTATGGGAACCCCTTCTTACCCCCTTCAACGCCCCCCAATCTCACAAGCATGTGTGGTAGCACAGGTGAGGACGTCTTCGGATCCCTGCCAGAGACTAGCACGTGTCCTCTCCTTCCTGATGGACACTGCCCTGGAGGTCCAACACTGCTGGCCCCGAGGCAGCGTGCAGAGCTTGCAGAGCACCATAATAACATCAAGACCTATAGCAGCAGCAGCCTGCCCCTTCCTGAGAGCTGGAGTGGCGTCTCCCAGTAACCCTCTCTCTAAGCCTGGAAGAGGTCTGACGGCCCTGTTTGAGATGAAGGGCCTGCAGTCGCCGAGGTTAAGTAGCTTTTCCAGAGCTGGGGCCAGGCCTGGGATGAAAACCTGTGTTCAGGATTCCCCGAGGGCTGTCACGCTGACTCAGCAAGTTCAACCCCCAAAGGCTGCTTCCCGTCCTTCAATTATTTCACTGCGCAGCCTTCTTCTTGTTAATATTTTAACACTTAATGCAGCTCCTTGCAAAAGGCTTAGTAGTGGTCTTTGTGTTGGTAATTGTCCAAGCTGAAGGATAAGGGTGCTAGCAAGGGGGTCCATTATGTAATTCTATGTAATTCCACTTTTGCATGTTTTTTATTATCCACAATCAGGTGTTGGGGTTAACTTTTTTAATTGGCTCTTTGGAGAGCTGGGCGAAGTGAGATTTCAGCTGTGGACTCCGCGGGGGTGCTGTATCCCTCATCACCTCCCATGACTCAGCAGCCCAGCACTGGCCTGCAGGCTCTGTGCAGGCTCCTGTGCCCTGGCAGGATGCCAGCCACCTTTACCAGGTTGGAACTGGCTGCGCAGAGCGCCTTTCTGACAGAGAAGGAATGTTTCCCAGCCTCCACCCCATCCGTGGGGCTCACGCCTCTCAGGTGCGGTCCATTTCACAGGAGAGGCTGTGGGAGCGACTCCACCCGCACCCTCACCTGGGACGTCTAACCAGGAACCTTCCAGACAGACTGGGCTGCCCGGACCCTTCCTCCAAACTTCCCAGAGAAAACAAAACATCCGGGGAAATGCTAGTTCTACTTTTCTTACCGGTCCCTCTTTTCTTCATCAGTGATGTTCATTGTTTTACCCTAAATTCTGGCGATTTTATCCACTTAGGTGTAATTTCCTGGCTAAAATGCGGAAATAAGGGGCTATGGGAGAAGTAGGTGAGCAGGTCCTACGAATATTTCCTGCTTTTACCTGTCGCTCCTACAAGACAAACAGGCAGTGCCCCCAGCCCTCCCCTTCCTGGTGGGAGAGGCAGACTGGGGGTGGCGCCCCACCTTGAGGTATCACATGCCCTAGGAAAGGTCAGGGCTTGGCTCTGGGCCACAGGCAAAGGTATCCCTTCACGTCATTAAGTTTTCCTTATAACAAGGAGCGAGGGCTCCTGGGAAGAGCTGGCATGCTCCCCAAGGGCCTGACAGGTTGGTGCCATTGCCATGGTGAAGCCGAAAGTCTGGCCCCAGCTCCCTGGAGGGAAAGAACACTGCAGTGCCACCTGGAATAAACCCTCTAAAGTAGTTTCTCCCTCTCCAGGAGGGGGGCCAAATCTCAAAAACTGAAAGCAAGACAAAAAACAAAACCAAACAAAACCCCAGGTGAGTGTCAAGCACAGAAGACAGGCCCCAAGGAAACAATCAGATGCATCAAGTTTCCTAGGAAAATGTATGCACACCTCTCATCCACCAAGACCATCACAAACTGAGTAGTCAATGTGGGCTTTATATGAAAAACAAACAAACAAAACCACTATGGAAGTTCTATTTGTTTTTCAGAGTCCAGACAGCTCCTTAAATAAGAGCAATGCGCTTATGTAGCCGCCCATGAGTTAGTGGCATCATCTTCATAAAACAAAACCGAGTAGGCCAAAATCTTAAAATGGAGAAAAGAAGACGGGTGCCCAGATTAGGGAACAAGGTGTAAAACTGACAAGCCAGAAACCACTTATGTGCCATGTACTTTCAACTCGATAAGTAGCTTTCAAATATACACATATATACAAACAACCTGAAAAGCAAAGTGAATTCAGCAAGTAGATGCACAGAAGTAAAAGAAGGTGTCATATCTGGTTGATTGAAAGCAGGTTTCTAAGGCGCCCAGTTGGCCAGATGCCTCAACCCAGTCAGGAGGCAGAGCTGAGGGTGGTGCTGTGCTCTGCCCTGGGTGGGAGAAGGAGCAGTGAATGTGAGTCCCATGGCAGTGGGTTAGATGTGTAATGGAAGGCAGCACACTGTAAAAAAAAAAAACAAAAACTGGGCCACCTGCTCTCATTTGATATGCAAAGTGATAATTAATTTTAAAAAACTGTATGACTAATGTCCAGGGTGACTTTATTTCATGGAGAGAAAAAAACACCAACACGATTTTCCTAGACACCACACAGCGACTGGCACTTTTCATTCCTCTTTTTATCACATCATACCAAGGGGGGGAAAAAAAAAAAAGTCAAATCAGTGGAAACATACCAAAATATACCCCACACTACTTAAATTAGCACAATTAAAATTAAAACATGAAGCAATATTTTGTTACACTTTGATTCAACCTCTATTTACAAATTGCACTTTTAAAGATAGCAACATTTCTAATACGGCATAGTAGGTTATTTTGCTTTATTGTGTTTTTTTTATATCTTAATATAAAACTTTGAAAGTTTTCTTGAGTAAAATCATACTTTCTTCCTCAGTACATAATTTATTTACCCATGAATTTCAAAACCGGTTTTCTCTTTTCGCGCTTGCCTCTTCTATTCTATTTTACAAATGGCACATACCTTCCGAGTAGGAACAATCAGACACTCTGCTCATTTGTACGAGGCTCATTTATAAAAAGTTAAAGTATAAGAAGTGAAATATTAGCAGCCTAATCCTTTGGTTTCTCTTTTTTAAAAAAAAATCATCCAATATAATCTACAAACCAGTGGTAACTTCTTTTTGGTTAAGAACAAATCCCCAGGTAGGCCATGATTAGAAGCCAACGCTGCTGGGGGACGCGCCGCGTCCCTGGCCCGCCGCTCCGCCCAGGCTGCCGCTGTGCACGACTGGTTGGACATGACACAGGACACAGTAAGGCACAGTGGATGGTACAAATAAAAGCAAACACTTCAGGACTGTGTGTGAGTTTTCCGCACAAATACTAAAATATGTACCGTTTTTTTTTTTTCAAGATAAAAACAAAAAAGAAATACATATTTTTTGTTACGAAATACCTATACAAAATGTTTAAATTTACACCATCTGAGCTGCCAAAAAGGTTTAAAAAAGTATCGGTTTTCCATCACACATAAAACTCTCTCTCACCAACAGGTCCCAGCGGACTCGGGTTACAATGTCCCAGCACGTCGTGGAGGGAGGAGGATCACTGTTCCCTTCTTGCTCTCCCTTACCCCAACATAAGACAAAAACAAAGGTCAGATGTTGACAGTAGTGTATTCTACTTGCACACACAGCTGGAGTGTAGGGAAAGAAACAGTCACGCTGGGAGACCACTGGCTGGCGGGTTGGAGTAAGGCACTTCCTTGGAGAGAGCAGCGTCCGAAGGCGAGGTGGGGAGACGTGGGGAGCCCGTGCTCGGGGTTCTGGTGGAGACCGAGGGCTGCAGGAGGCTCCTCCAAAGACAGCAGGGGAAGACGCAGGAGGTAAAACCTCGAGGCAAAGTTCTACACAGAAGTGGTCACTCGGTCAACAGCATGATTGACCTCGTTTTTGTTGGAATCCAGTCCTTTAGCAGCATTCATGTCGTTCCGCAAGTTCTCCACTGTCTTTTTCATATTCTTTAGCTCCCCTGGGTGTGGCGTGGCCCGCCTCTGAAGTGTTCTCTGAAAACAGACAGTGGAGTGAGTGTTTCGGGTTCATCCCGTGTCTCTCTCAGACAGGCAGCTCCGGCGGCAGACTCCAACACAAACCCTGCCTCCTGCAGACAAGGAGCCGAGCTCCGAGCACTTACCACGGCTTCCTGGTGGTTAATGGGCAAGGACAGTGTGGCATGTAACTTATCTAGCCAAGAGAGGGGATTACTTTTGGAATAAAAGAATACGCTTTAAAATAGGCCATTACTGTGTAACAATGAAGTTCCATGAACCGTGAGAGAAAAACATAAAAGATTTATAAGATGTAATTGTGGGGTATGAAGGGAAAAAAAGATGAAGGGGTAAAGAGTTCTGAATTAAAATCACTATAATGTTCTGGTTACTCAGAGCGGCTCTGGCTTTCTCCAACCCTGTAGGCACGGGAGTTGAAGAAAAGGGAGAGCAAAGAAAAGGCCACTTTTCTTATCCTGCTGTGTGCTGTGCGCATGGCCCTCTGAGGAGAGGTCACTCTCTCCTCATTAAGACCACGGAGCTAGAAGCAAAGTCAAAGGATGGGGGCAATGCTTTAAAATTCTATTATTGCACAGGCCACGTGCTCTTCAGCTCATAAAAGGGCATTTACATCTTTCAAATGGTCTGTCCCCGCGTTCAGGAGGAGCTGAACGTAGGCTAATAGCATGTGAGTGCTACAGAAGCAAGGAGGTACCTGGTGAGAGAATCACCCTCAGGAAAGAGCCGCTCACAGTGAGGTATTGTCATGCCTAAGTCCTGTTTTGCACCCGAAGCTGTAAGTGGAGAAAATCCCCTTTGGTGACAGCTGGAATAACAGAGACTTACATATAATAATTTAAAAGCCACCCCTGGTTTGGGGGCTGCGAGTACTCCCGCAAAGCTCTGCTTATGAAAATCTAAATGAGCGAGGAGTTTAAGAGCCAAAGTCAACAAGTAGGAAGAGATGTCGCTGAATTCCGGAGGTGGCTGAGACACACTCAGGTGTGGATGAAAGTGAGGCTGAGAGGCACTTTCACATCTATTCCTGATTTCTGATTGAAAACTCATTAAATAATCCAACTTAGGGGGAGGAGGAGGGAGGGAGGGAGGGAGAGAGGGAGAGAGAGAGAGGGAGAGAGAGAGAGAGAGAGAAAGAGAGAGGGGGGGAGAGAATCCAGCACAACTGAACTTGAACTGCAACACAGCAGGAAGTATGGATGCAGCCAGCATGATACTGTTATGCCTGGGAGTGTAAGAAGGGACTTAATTCAGTGGGAACAATAACAAAAAAAAATCAATTTTAAGACAACAGTGGAAGAGGGAGAGGAAACTATCTTACCTAATAAAATGGTAATATGCAAATTAACCATCACTCTGCTATATTCACAAGCCACGCCCACCAGCCAATCAGAGCAAATATGCAAATAAACCCAACTAAGATGGCTGCAGCCATGGAGAGCAGGAGGGAGGCTTGGGTTTCTCTGGCAACGGAAGAAGCAAAGCTTTCTGCCTGCCCTAGCAGGCCTAAGCCTCTACTCAAGGCTACAAAGTTTCAATTATAGAAGGTAAACAAATCCAAACAGAAATGGCAGCAGCCATGGAGCAAGCAGGTTTGGCTCCACTCCAGGCTATAAAGTTTCAATTGTAGAAAGTAAATAGATTCCAAATGCCAGGACCTATGCTTGGGTAGCCATGGGCTGTGGCTGGCCTTCAAACCACCACAGGCCCCTTGCCCAGGTCACCCCACACCCCAAAGGAACCCCCACCCTGATCCGGGATACCCTTCAGGGCAAACCAGCTGGCCCCCACACATGCACCAGGCCTCTATCCTATCTAATAAAAGAGTAATATGCAGATTGAGCATCATTCCAACACACAATATGGCTGCCCCAATGTGGTCAAAGATCCTGCCCCTATGTGGACACAAGATGGTCACCACAAGATGGCCAGCAGTTAGGAGGGATCAGGCCTACAAAGGAGGGCAGCTGTGGGTGATCAGGCAAGCAAGGGAGGACAGTTGAGAGGGACCAGGTCTGCAAGGAGGGCAGTTGGAGGTGATCAAGCCTACAGGGGAGGGCAGTTAGGGGTGACCAAACCGGCAGAGGAGGGAAGTTGGGGGCAAACAGGCTAGCAGGGGAGCAGTTAGACATCAATCAGATTGGCATGGGAGTGGTTAGGGAGTGATCAGGCTGGCAGGCAGAAGCAGTTAGGGGCAATCAGGAAGGCAGGTGGGCAAGCAATTGGGAGCCAGCAGTCCTGGATTGTGAGAGGGATGTCCGACTGCCAGTGGGATCGGGACTAAATGGGCAGTCAGACATCTCTTGAGGGGTCCCAGATTGGAGAGGGTGCAGGTTGGACTCAGGGACAACCCACACCCACACCCCCATGCCAAATTTTGTGTGCCAGGCCACTAGTCTATATATATAAAAGGGCAGTGACCATATGGCTGAAGGCTTAACCTAACACTGGAAGTCAGTCCTGCAGTCAGTGCTGGGTTGCCGAGGGGGCTGCAAATCAGGCCCGGAGAGAGGCCTGGAGAGAGAAGCAGGGTCTGATCTGTAGCCCCCATGGCAGCTGTTGATCAGCCCTTGCCTCTCTCTTTCTCTCTGGGTCTTGCTAGCAGTGCACCTCTGTTTCTCTCTGGGCCTCCATGGGGGCTGCTGATCAGCCCTGCCACTCTGATCAGGCCCAGAGATAGGCCCAGAGATGCTGCCTGGCATAGAAACCAAATCTGAGTGAACTGTGAGGAGACAATGGCTGCCTAGGAGGTGGAGCTTTTGATGCTGCCTGGCATAGAAACCAACCAATCAGAACATAATCTGGGTGAACTGTGAAGGCAGAACCTAACGTAGGGGCTGAGGAGGGATTTTATGGCAGCTGGGTGAGATCAGGCTGGCAGGGGAGGGCATTTTTGGGCGAGATCAGGTCAGCAGGGGAGGGCCACTGGGGGTGAGATCAGGCAGACAGGGGAGAGCAGTTGGGGGCGAGATCAGGCCAGCAGGGAGGGTAGATAGGGGTGATCAGGCAGGCAGGCAGAAGCAGTTAGGGGTGATCGGGTAGGCAGACAGAGGGATTAGGGGCAATCAGGCAGGTAGAGATAGTTAGGAGCAATCAGGCAGGCAGGCAGGCAGGTGAGCAGTTAGGAGCCAGCAGTCCCAGATTGTGAGAGGGATGTCCAAGGGGTCCCATATTGGAGAGGGTGCAGGCTGGATTGAGGGGATCACCCTTCCCCAAAGCACAAATTTTGTGCACCAAGCCAGTAGTCACAAATAAAGAAAAATAAGCACCATAAACTAGTCAAACAAAAAGACTCAAATGTTCCATTGTCCTTGCACATACTTGGTGAAATTGTACCTAGAATACCTAGTTTTGTCTTCTAAAAATTCTAAAATTCTAAAGGCAAAACAGAAAACACACTAGTTGAAAATACACAAAATCCTTATCAGGTGTCATTATTAATCTTGGAAGGCTTTTAGATTCCGAGCTTCAATTGAGGCCAAGAATCTCCATTTCCATACCATTTCATTGTCTTCTTCATCTTTTTCATCTTCCAAAAATCGGATTGCACTGATTCTGTGTACTGCCCGCTCGTTCCAGGCCTCGTCGGAGACGTCATTCACCAAGCTCTCCAGGGCCCCACAGCGAGGCAGGTTCTCTGTCATGACAAAGGCACATCAGCAGGGAGCTCGGGGTCGGTGACTGGACACTGCTATGCAGTAATGTAAAACATTAAAAACAAAAGAAAAAGGCACTGGCCCTTGTGGCTCAGTTGGCTCAGCATTATCCTGTGCATTAACCTGAAGGACCTCAGGTTCGACTCCTGGTCAGGGCACATACCAGCTTGCAAGTTTGATCCCTGATCTGGCGCACATATGGGAGCAACTGATGGATGTGTGTCTCTCTTCCTCTCCCTCTGTCCCTCTCTAAATCAGTAAAATCATATCCTTGGGTGAGGAGTAAAAAGAAAAAGCCTGGGACAGAGTTGCTCTCTTTTTAATGATGCATAACACTAACTTCAAAAACGTTCTCATGAGAGTACTGTGGCTGCATGTGTGGGGGACTAGTACTTGCTGCAATAACACATTCTACCACGTTTTCCCTTGGGGCCTTCAAAACTCTTCTAACAAGGGTGGGGCTGGCAAGTGGGGCTTTGGGCCCTTCCACTTAGGGGACTCCTGCCTCCCAGAGTACTTCAGTTTCCCTCCATCAAAATCAGCGCTCAGCAAAGGATTTATAACAGCAATATGATGTTAGTGTGAATACTTTTTTAAAACTACACATATTTACAAAACAAAGATACAATGATCCAAAACAACTCACTGGCTTAAAAAAATAGTTTGCCAACTGAGGTCAATACTCATCCTCCAAACCCTCAGTTTGGATTTTAAGCAAGTGCTACCTTTTTTAGGAGTATCTGTGTTTTCCTCCTCAGCTAACATTCAAAACCAAGAGTGTTTAAAGAATTTCAGCCTAAACAGGTGTGAGTGGTACTTTGTCTGCAAAGGTGCAGGGGACCCTCCAGGAGGAGGCCCACAGGGACCTCGCCGGGGCCAGCTCTAAGGGACAGAATTGGACAAAAATACAGTCACATGTGAAAATGATGGATCTTATGGGGAGATACTAACTCCTACTAATTCTTGTGGCCAAACGAATGCAGTCCTTAAATTCACCTTGGCAAGTAGGTTCAGAAGGCAGCTGAGGAAGTAAGACACAGGTTAAAATCTTCTCTCCTGTGGTGAGGTCTGTGTCTGTCTGGAACGTGAGCAGAGGCTGGGACTGGTTGTCAGATAACCACAAAGCCTTCAACTTCAAGGCCGTCAGAGACAAGGGCAGATGTGACAACCTAATACAGTATAAAACAAAAGAAGACGTCAGGTCTCAAGTGGTGTCATCCAATCAATTCCTGTCAATAAAAACCGGGGGGAAAATGAAAACACCTCCTGGGGCAGGGTTCAATTTTTAAAATACGTTGTGTTGATAGTAAGATACCTGATTTATGTTTTGCAGGTAGATTGAGTAGGTAACTGTGCTTCCCTTTCTGCCATCACCTATCTCATCAACTCCAACATGCCATAGGGCACAAAATGAGAAAATTACGGGGCACATAATTCAGTCCTTCACTAGGAGGTCCCGACTTAAAGAGAAAACCAAAGCCAGAGTAACTGCGGCAGCTGAGTTCTCACACAGAATGGCAACACCTTCGCGACGGGGCTGGTGGGATTACCTGTTTACAGCAGCCCGTGGCAAATCAGGGTGGGAGGAAGGAGATGTGTGGGGTGCTGAAGAAGTTAAAAAAAAATTTTCATGGATTCCATTCGCTTTCTCTAGGGAGATTATTTTAAGTGTTCCATCCTAAACTTTTATCTTTCAGTTTCTAAAAGCTCCCACTTCTCGGATGCCTACGTGATAATTACTATCCACATCAGATTGCTTCCATTTCATATGAGATCGTATATATAAAGCAAAGCACTTTTAAAATTATAATGTCACACCTAAAGATTAGATTCCTGTTTATATTTACACAAATATTTCACAGCTTGGCTGCAAGCAGTTAGATCTATTCAGTAAAGATCACTACCGAAATCAGGACTTGGTACCTCCAGAGGACAGCCCAGTGTTTCTCAACCAGGCGGGACTTTGCCCTTTAGGGGGCATCCGGCCATGTCTGTAGACATTTGGGTGGTGCTATGGAATCTAGTGGGTCCAGGCTGGGATTGTTGCTATGACAGCCCCCATAACAAAGAATTATCTGGCCCCAACTGCTAACAGTGCCGAGGGAGAAAATGCTGCTTAGTAAAAACTAATGCTTTATACAAGTTATTAATTCACTTTGCTAAACAACCAAAACCATGTTGATACCAAAAATTCATGGTTGAAAGAACCTAAGGATATATTTGATCGAGTATTATCCCACTAGGTATGACTCCAAATATTAAATTGTGGACCAGTCTTAGAAGTGACTGTTTAAGCTAATCACATTCTGTTAACTACTATCTGAGGCAAATTTTCTTAGAAGAGACATCAAGCCCATTAATCCCATGAAGAATGGCAGAACAGCATGTATTCCTGGGGTTCTTTCTTTTATAAGATTGTACACCTACCCCCCAGTTAATATATGAGAAAGATCAACCTGTAGATCTTGTCAACAGATTAATACTGAATTATTAGACAATAATTACCAGGCAATCCTTGTTTTACTGTGTTTTTGCTTTATTGCACTTTATAGATGTTGTGTGTTTTGAAGGCAAGACCCCCCACCAGCAAAAAGATTACATTCACTTCATTGCAGTATTCGTGTTATTGAGAGGGTATGGAATCGAACCCACAACTATCTCTGAGGTCTGCCTGTATACCAGTCTGAACTGAGAGACTTGTGGGAAATAAACCTGAACTTTTTGCAGAGCTATGAAGAGAAGGTATACTCCAATAATATAAAACTAGTAAGGAAAATATAATTTAAGGAAAATGTTAAACTGGTTAAGCTACTATAACAAATGAAGTAAAAAAAAAATCAAAGAGTGAATAGAGAATATTAACAAATACATTACCAACAAATTTTTCATGAGAACAATTAATATGCTTTGCAAAGATTTCCAACGTAAGAGTTGTGGAGAAGCGACAGTATTTTCCTAACGTGAGTCCATGAAGACAGATGCCTCCCTCGTATGTGTACTGGGTGGGAAGCACAGTGGAATTGTATCTATGTGGGACTTAGGTTCAGAAATCAATGCATCTGTGAGAACTGTATATGTTAAGTACCCTTTGAAAATTCTCTATGTATCACACACTGCAATATTTCACTAGTGAGCGCCATGAGAAATATGGGTTTCTAAATCCCAGAATCTACTCAGTGCAGTGAAATACATGCTCAGACCATGAGGAAGATGGCCAGCAGATGCCTGGCTCCACGTCTCCTGTTCTGAAGTACTGCTTTCTGAGGGGAATGTAAAGTGAAATCGCTTATGCTTATACAACTTATTTCTCCCTCTGCCCTAAGGCTGTCATGTGTTTAAAAGCAAGGAAGTTAAAAGACAGAAGACATGTATTTGCCCAGGCACCGTGACAGTGATTTTTTAAAATACCCTAATATACTATGAAAGCTTAAAGTACATTAGACTTTTTCATTTTATTGAACAAAAAGATCCTTTCTTCAAAAGTCTGTTCTTATTTCTTTTTTAAAAGAACTTAATCTAATATCTTTTAGAATGTTCAAAGTTTCAGGTCTTGGGCAAGAAATCTATAGTCAGCATCTCTACCTTTCTTAAGCATGAGAACATGAAGAAGAAAAAAATCAAGGCACAAAACACAGGTAACTCAAACTAACAACTGGCTTCTGACTAACAACTGGCTTCCTAGCAAATGTTGAAGCACAGGTATAGGTAAAGGGCCAGGCAGAGCATCGATAATAAAAAACAGCTTCTACAGATGACAAAATCACATGGTAAAAGCTAAAACAGGTCACTGGACCCTACAATACATCTCATAATCACATTCAACAAGCCGCATGAGATTAATTTGTTGTCTGAAATGCCAGTTTTCCTGCAAAGAATCTAAGTGCCAGCTTGAACATGCCTGTTGCCCACACAACACACGAGCCTGTTCACAGTGTCTGGCAGACAGAGGTGCTCCTGTGATGTCAAAGAGAAAAGAAGCCCTGTGTCCTGCCCGTCTGCACACATACTGGGCTGGGCTGACCCTCTCACTGACTCTCTGTGGCCTGGGGGGAAAGAGACACATAGGCCTCTGTTTCTCTTGGGTGAACCATCCCAGACACAAGTGGAAAATAGATAAATAGATGTTATATATCCTGGCTTTCCAGACGAGTTAATAATACATTTTTGGTTTATTCTGGTAGCTTCTGTACACTGCAGAATCAACACAAGAAACCATAGCTCCACTGTACACTGTTCTATTTAGGACCACATATTCCCCACCCCAAAATAAAAGGCCAATACTTACTACTGACATCAATGGTACAAGGGTGAAAGCAAATTAATAAGTAAACCATGAGTCTCTCATTTCTAGTACATCCATGACCAACCCAACCTGAAGCAACTTCTACAGCAATTGCTTGTTAAACTTATTTAAGAACTAAACATGAAACACTCTACTGATGAATGTAACATTAAATTCCCTGGTGGATGCACACTTCTTACAATTAAATGTTTAATCTGTTTGTTACCTCCTACTAGAACTTTTAGTTTTAAGCAAAGTTTTCAATAATGTTTAAAGATATACAGAGAGAGTATAATCAATGAAAAAAATAAACAATATCAAAATATCTGAAGTGAAAGTCCCTGTAACCCCAAGCCTCCATCCTTCCTCTAGGTAGTATTTCCCAAAGTGTGGTACACGTACTCCCAGGGGTACGGGAAGAGTTTGGTGGGGGTACGCGTTGCACCGGAGTTTGGTGGGGATATGCACTGCACCGTGCTTAGCTGCGCCTAATTCTACGTTCTCATGAGTCTGAGAGGTACTCAGCGTTACGAAAATTATAGGAGGGGTACACATATGTCAAAAGTTTGGGAAACACTGCTAGGTGAACTACTATTAATATTTTGGTGTACCACAATAGGTAAGGAGGTAAGTGTTCTTAAAAACATGAACAAAAATGATAATACTCTGTATACTTGCTCTACTAATCAGAATCTGTGTCTCCTGTGTCACTACAGAGAAATATCTCATTCTTAGAACTGCTTAGTATTTTGTAACATACCTATACTGTTTTATTGTGTTTTGTCTTTTAATACTTTTATTTTTTCCAGCTTTATTGAGATATAATTGACATACAACATTGTGTAAGTTTAAGGTGTATAACATGATGACTTGATACATTTAAAAATTGTGAAATGATTACCACAGAAGACTTAATTAACATGACCATTACTTAACATAATTACCATTGTGTGTGTGTGTGTGTTAAAAACACTTAAGATTTACTCTCTTAGCAATTTTCAAGTACATAATACAATACTGTTAACCTACAGTCACCATGCTATACATTAGATCCCCAGAACTTAGTCATCTTAAAGTGAGTACCTTTGACCAACATCTCCCATTTCTCTCCCTACCCCCTACCCCCAGTCCCTGACAACCACATTCTACTCTTCATTTCAATGAATTCAACTTTTTTAGATTCTACATGTGAGATCATACAATATTTGTCTTCCTTCATCTAACTTATTTCATGCCCTCAAGGTCCATCCATGTTGTCATAAATGGCAGAATTTCCTTCTTTCTCATAGCTGAATAATATTTCATTAGATAGATAGATAGATAGATAGATAGATATAGATAGATAATCTTCTATTGATAGATTCTTAGCTATATCTTGGCTATTATGAAGAACACTGCAACGAACATGGGAGTCCTGTTTAATATCCTGTTTTCATTTCCTTTGAATACATACCCAAAAGTGGGATTGCTGAATTTTATGGTAGTTCTAATTTTAAGTTGTTGAGGAATCTCCATACTGTTTTTTACAGTGGCTGTAACAGTTTACATTCCCACCAACTGTGCACAAGGTTTCCCTTTTCTCCACATCCTTGTTATTTCTTGTCTTTTTCATAATAGCCATGCTAACAGTTGTGAGGTGATATGTTTTAACTAGAGGCCCGGTGCACAAAATTCATGCATGGGGGTGAGGGGGAGTGTCCCTCAGCCCAGCCTGCACCCTCTCCAATCTGGGACCCCTCAGGGAATGTCTGACTGCCCGTTTAGGCCCAGCCCCGGTAGGATTGGGCCTAAACGGGCAGTCAGACATCTCTCTCACAATCCAGGACTGCTGGCTCCCAACTGCTCACCTGCCTGCCTTCCTGATTGCCTTTAATTGCTTCTGCCTGCCAGCCTGATCACCCCCTAACCACTCCCCTGCCAGCCTGATTGAAGCCTAACTGCTCCCCTGCCAGCCTGTTTGCCTTTAACTGCCCTCCCCAACTGCTCAGACCTGCAGGTCTGGGTTACACCCAACTTCCCTCCTCTGCCAGCCAGGTCACCTCTAACTGTCCTCTCCTGCAGGTTTGATTGCCCCCAACTGCCCTCCCTTGCTGGCCTGGTTCCTCCCAACTGCCCTTCCCTGCTGGTCATCTTGTGGTGGCCACCTTGTGTCCACATGGCTTGTGTGTTGGAGTGATAGTCAATTTGCATATTACTCTTTTATTATATAGGATATGTTTATATTAATATTTAAATTTTTTTTGTTTTTATTATTATTATTATATATTTTTTATTGATTATGGTATCACATAATTGTCCTCATCCCCTCAATCCCATCCCAAACCCCTCCCTACATATGCCCTCACCCCCCCAACCCCTTACTCCCCCATTGTCCATGGCCACTGGTCAGGCCCATATGCATGCACACAAGTCCTTTGGTTGATCTCTTCCCCTTACCCCCACCTTCCCCTACTTTCCCTCTGAGGTTTGAAAGTCTGTTTGCTGCTTCTCTTTCTCTGGGTCTGTTTTGTTCATGAGTCTATGTTGTTCATCATTTCCTCTAGATGTGTGAGATCATGTGATCTAAATTCAAAGATATAAAAACTGTTTCCCCATTGAGAGTCATTGTTAGTATTTGGAACTACTAATATTGCAGTGAAGATCCTCAAATACCCAATTTTGTGTGTTTGGGGGATAATCCTCTGGGAGGGAGTCTAATATATGTATATCCTATGTCCATGGGTAGCTGATAATACAAGACACCTCCTCTGTGATTGTACCAGAAGATTTGCTGTTTACTTTCCAAGTGCCATTTTATAGTTATCCTTGCTGTGACTTACTGTATCCAATTTATCAAAGAAAGTTTTTGGAAACTAAGATGTAGTCTCCTATACCATAGCCCTTGCTATTTTTATATGCTTGATTGCAGAGGCAGAAACTGCTCTCACATTTGATATGATTTCCCATGGTGTGACATTTCTCCAGGCAAAAAAGCTGACGTGGTAATCCTTTTTATTATTAGGTTCTATACTGATACTTTAAAATGAGTAGTAATTAAATATTTTAATAGGCTTAAAATTTGGTTATTAATCTATATATACCTGGACTAAATGACAAACTTAAGTGACTCAGGTGACAGCTATGTAACTCAACTTTTTAACTGGCTTTTCTCCACCCCAGCCCAAGCATAATAAAAACTCAACTCTCCCTTCTTCCAAGAACTAGAGAATGGAGCCATCACTCATATGAAAACCAGTTTTTAGACACCAGAGCCATCTTTCCACCCAAGAATTAGTGATGCAAATCCACGCTCACCAGCTTGGCAAGAATCAGGGGAGGCTGGGACTCACTGAGCTTACTGCTGGAGGCGAGAGGTGGGGACACCACCCTTCTCAAGCTGTAAATGGCATGTGAGGCTAAGTCCCACAGAAATGCCACATTCGGCTCAAACTAACTCTGAGTTTTCAGTCACCTGTTAGTGGTCTTAAGAATGTCTCAGGATGTCCTGAAAGCATGCACTCTGACAGGGTGAGCACTCCTGGAGGCCAGGCCTCACCCCAGGTTCCCGTGGAGGGCGGGTTACTTAGCATGCCATCTACTATCCATCAGGAGGAATGAATGATGGCGCTAAGCCTGACCTAAGTGACCATTAGCTCAATCCCCCAGACTCAGTCCCCTAGACGCTGTGGACCATCTATCTCCCCCTGGTTCAGCACTTCCTCTCCTATCTAACTCTATAATGCTCAAAAGCATTTTTTAATTCCTCTTGGAAGGCAGTGAAACCTGTGATACAAAGCATTTTAGAGTAGCCTGCTCTTCATGCAGCAAAACTAACATGTGTAACACTTTCCCAGGCACCTGCCATGTGCCCGGTACTGCGAAGGGACAGAGGATATAGTGACACACAAACCACGACGCCCACCTTCAGGTAACCTTAGGTTAGGACGGTTCCACAGGTGCCAACAGGCCATGGTCAGTGCTTCGTCAGAAGTAATTAAAAATGCAAATTCAGGGAGAGGAATGCTTTCTGGAGAAAATGAAAGCATCAGTGATGAAGAATAAAAGTAGGGAAATTGAGAAGAGGGTCCCAGCTAGACAGAATAGCCTGTGTAGGCTCAGAGGGAAGAAAGTGCGTATGAAATTAGTTCAGACTGGCTAAAACAAATCAATATTCTACAAGGAGAAGAGAAGATACATTCCAGAACCGGTGAGCAGTCTAACCTGACCTCCCACCTGGCACCTGAGAAATGCTGCTGCTGTGATCTTGGGGATGCCAGCCTGGTGGCGCTTCCTTTTTAACTTCTGATGCACCTGGTGATTCTGACATTAGTTATGGATCTTCTTCACCAGAAAAGTATCCCTGAATGCAATCTTGTTTACAGTTTGGGAGAGTTCAGCGTCACTGGCAGAGCATCTCAAGACCTTCAATCAAATCTAGTTCAAACGCATTCGGGCTCAGAGGAAACTGAGAGGCCCACACTGACTTACAGAAGCTGAGGTGAAACCTGCCTCTCCCAGTTCCCTGCACTGCTCCTTCCCTTACTTCACTGCCCCGCTGCTCTGGGAAGCACGTGTACAGCGCGTCCGCTTCCCCTGGGAAGTGCTCATGCTCAGGTGTCGCTGACCTTCTCTACTCCATATGGCTCAGTCACTCCAGGACCTAGACCGAAAACTTCCTGGGCCTGGGTCGTTCGACTAATCAGTACATATTCCGTCAGACGGAGCAAGGCAAAGACACACAGCAAAGATGCTGGGCAAAGGCGAGGGTGGGTGAACGTCTGTTTCTTTCTCTCAAGCAGCGCAAACAGAACACGCTCACCTGTTCCCTGCCACATCCAGGACGTGAAGCTCTGCGGCCTGTGACACCTCAGCAGGGATCCGGGTCAGTCTGTTGTCCCGCATGCAGAACACAGTGAGGCTGCAGCACCCACCAATCTGCAACAGGAGAGAAAACACAACTTGTTCCAGGTTGTTGTTTTGTTTGTTTGTGTTTTTTGTTTTTTTTTGGGGGGGGGGGGAATGGTGGCGGGCTTATTTATCAAATGGCATGAAAAGGATGCATACAATTATACCACATGATTTGAAGTCTCTAATGACCAACTATGTTTAATTTAAATCATACAAAATAGAATAGTCCAATGTGTTCATAAAAATCTCTGCCTAACATTAGACACACATGTTCTAAATTAAAACAGGAAAATAAACTATATAGTCCAAAAATTTCATTCTGGAAAGGAGTCATTTTTTACTACTATCTAATACAATCACATCTTTTAAATGCATTTACCAAGCACACAGGTCCAGACAAGTATTTTATGGTCATATGGAAATATCAGGATTCTAGGTTGCAAAAGTTAAGCCAAAGCTTTCTCTTTCACTCACGCACACACACCCCTTTGAAGATCTATCCATCCCATTAACTTCAGTGCTCTCAGCATTTCAGTTTATTTAAAACAGTGGGAGGTCATCTGATAGATGAAGCAGTACATTAATTTCCACCAAATAACTTGTAATAGTTTCCATTCACAACTTATTTTGGTAAATTCATTTTCCTTTGGCCAATGGAATTTAACAATATTTTTAGCCAATAGTGAATTTGGTAAATACACACATTAATCTCCTCACCTATGACCTGCTGGTAAAAGCATAAGCCAATATCTACATCCACACCAAATTTGATTATCAATACTTTTTTTTTTTTAAGCAAGCAATTCAAAGATAATTGAGCTTCACATAATTGGTCTTCAACAAAAGAATTCGGTGATGCTCCTGAACAAATTGGCTGTGGTCTCTACTATCAGGAGAGCTGCACCAAGGGGGCAAGAAAATAACTGGATCCCAGAGACCAGCAGGACTCGGCAGCACTCCTCACAGTGGGTGCCACATTCCTCCCGTGCTCCTCCCCTCGCCCAGAGCAGCAGCTAGGAAAGGGTCATGAAGGGACCCATTGATGGCTCTCTGACACATGGGAAAGCACTCAGAGCCTCCGTTTGAGGAGGGGCCGAGACTTGACTGGCTCTCCAATGATGTCTGATGTATCTTCTGACCTCTTCTATTTATGTGTGTAGTATATGTACACATCTTGAACAGCACAATGCACACTTATGAAATTACTACATAATACCACAATCTTGTAGTACATCATGCACAATCTTGTTGTTACATCTTCCTTTTGGAGTTAATGTAAAGATTTTGAAATAATATATGTAACCACAGTATTTAACTATATGGATGTAAAAGAAAAACAAGCATAAGAAAGCATGGACTAACATTCTTCTCTGATGACCTGTAGGACACCCAGGTGTGCAGAAGGCTTCTCAGCATTCACATCTCCCATCCCAGCAAAACTGGTCTACTTACTGTTCTCTAAGATATACCTTATTTTTTTGGTTCAACTACTTCTTATTAAAAGTGTCCTTCTTTTTGTCTTTCAAAACATCCAAAATCAGGCTTAACATCCCCCACTCCTTCCAGGACCCACTGGTCCACACTGACACACCGCTCTCTGTATTTCTTTCATAATTCGGGTCTGTGCCAACCTTCTGACAGGTCCTTTCCTGAGATACTGTTCAATCTACACATTTACATATCATCAGGGTGCTCGGCCAGGGCAGCACCCATCCCATCTTCTCACCTGTGAAGACTATCTACCCACCAACATTTCTCATGTACGAATGTTTATACATTTATATTTATTAATTTACTTTCTAGGGCAAGACTGCCACTTAAAGTTATTATCTGCAGCTATGTGTAGCAAGTTTTTCTAGCAAGAACCACTGTGCCCTCTTTTATATTTTATGACTATAGAACCCCAGTGTCGTGTCCTTCAGGGATCTTTTGTGGGGCCAGGCACTCCTCCCCTCCTTGACGAAGGCAATCATCAATTTCACTCTCCCAAGCATCATCATGGAAGGAAAGAAATCAAACCCTGAATCTTCTGAGGATCAACATGATTAGATTCTCCCTGATAAAGTCAGATGATAAAAAAAAAAAATCTACTCATGGGAAGGGATACTCAAGGTTCTCATGGAGGGGATCCCCCACACACACCCTCCTTCATGTAGAGGGGTATCTGCACTAGAGTCTGGGCTCAGTGGGGGGACTGCAGCCATACGGAAGCCTTGCTGGTCAGCATGTGGCTGAGGTTGGACACCCCCCTGCCCTACATCCTCCTCCAGGGAAGCGGAGCAGATATCAGTTATTCTCCTACATGGCCCTCCTGATGGGACAAGAAGCTCCTGGCAGGGATGTAGAGACAAGACTACATTGTGACTTGGGGCACTTTGTCACAAAGCTGACCACTGTCCCAGCCACCTGTAGAATATCTGTTTTGGAGCCCTACGACTATACCTGTGAGCCTTTTCAATTTGTATCATGTACATATACATTATTCATATCAATCAATTAATTAACTGATAAAGTGATCTGAGAAGGTCTAAAAGTTGTACGAGCAATAAAAGTTCTGGACAACTGAACGTTCTTTAAGTGTTTGGGGAGGAGGAATGTGAGCCCCAGAGGCCTGTGTGAGATGTCTACTGTTTATAGTCTCCTCTTTTTCCTTTTTCCTTTCCCTCTCTAATCTCACACCCATTAGAGAGGTCAAAGGGTGGAAAGCAATTGCATTCAAGAGCCTCCTAGGCACTCGGGGTTGTCAGGGCAGGCGACCTCCAGACCTCCATTGTCTATGGTGTTTGGAAAACAATGCCAACAAAGGGCGAGTGTTGCTGCTGAATGCTGGGATGCCTTCATCACTTGCCAAGGCACAGGCTGTCCCAGGCAAACATCCACGCAAACAGAGCCCTCTTTCCAAATCAGCCAGGAAGGGATGGCGCAGACCTCTGACTTTTAGGAAAGTATCAGGCAGTCTGAACCGTAAATCAAAAGTCCACGCTTTATAGATGGCAGAGGAGTGAAGGGCGTTGGAGGGAGTTCGTGCTTTGAGATCACACAGACCTGGGTGAGAATTCAGGCTCGATCGTGTTTTGTGAGTTTGACTCTTTAACCAAAAGTAACAATAAGGATTAAACTAAATGAAATCACGAATATGATTTAGCACCTATCATAGAGCCTGTCTACTGCTACTGCTGCCAAGTAAATGTGGTAAATATTGTTTTTCAAAGAAGGAAAACTCCAAATGAGAAGGGAAACATGCAAATGAGAAGTGCAGTCACCACGGAGTGCCCAGGATGCCGGGCCTGCCTGATGCTGGCCAGCTCTTCCCCAGACCCACCTGAACTTCCTAAAACTCTGTCTCCTTACAATGTCTCACACTGTCAATAAAAGTGAAGAGGTGACCTGAGTTCAGTAGTATATTATTCATATCACTCAGATGTTCTGCTTTCTCTTTCGGATTTAGGAAGCACAGTTTACAGGTTCTCTTAAGTGACCATCTGGATAAAATGTCCATAACACTTAGAAATCTGGGAAGCAGAGTTCACTGTTTAAATAACTTATTACCAGTCATGTGGGAAGCTGATATTTTTAAACCTCCCTTAAACCAAACAGCAGCTTTCAAACAGAAGACAAGGGGTTGCACTGGGATCTTCTGAGGATCACAGAATATAACTGAGAATCCTTGCTTAGCTGTTTTGGGTCTCAAGTCAAGGTGATACTGTCCTTACCTGTTTGTCACTGATCTAATCCATCTTAAGGAGATGGACCTGCAGGCTATTAAACAAACCTTTGGTCAGGTCAACTTTCACTAAGTTTTAATTGCCTCCGGGTTACATTACCCTGGAGAAGATAATCAGATGGATTCAATGATTCAAAAAGAAAGCCTACCTTTGTCTGCCTACATCCCACTTTTGAATCCCTGTCTTAAGTATAAAGGTGCTTTCATTTCCTTTAGTAGCTTCCTTTTCATAGTATTTGTAGCAAAATTGAACCCACATTTCATTGGCAAAACCAAAAATGTACAATAAGCAAATTCTGGTCAAAATATAATTTGAAGAGAAATATTATAAAGTGTCACTTCAGAAACCTGAGACTATTTTTTTTTTTTGCCTTTTCCACTATCATCTATGTAGCATATTACTCAAATGTCCACTATTTCATAACTATTTTGGAAACCACATGGCTTTGAGGCTCTGAATTATTGGGCCTCTGACATCAAAATATCCACTAACAGCTATGGCATTCTTCTTTCCTAGTGATAAGAAAGTAATTTATGTTGACTGAAAAATAAAAACCACACACACACACACACACACACACACGAAGAAGGAGAAAATAACTGAAGTCACATCCGACTACTACAAAGGGATAGTAAGTGTTTAACAATTTGAGATATTGTACATCTTTCAGTATTATTCCCTTGCATTTGATTCTACACATACACCTCAATGAAATTAGGACCAACACTTGGGGCCTTCAGCACCTTTGTTTCCATCAAGTAAGTTTGCCCATGTCATCATATTTCTAAAGAGATTTTTATTGACCACATAATCATCTCCTCCTACAGACGTATTTCAGATGACTTAATGAATCATTCTGATTAGACACTGCTAGTTAGTGCTACCATTTCTTGCTTTGTGACCTTGAACAAATTACTTAACCCCTGTTTCTTAGTTTCACAACTTGTTACATATGGAAAACAATTTACCTACACCTCACAGAACTATTGTGAAAATTAGATAAGAATAAGTATGAAAGCTAACAGTGCCTGGTGCATGTTAGCTAACTCTACATGGTTGGCCTGGTGCCTAACATATGTTAGCTGCCCCTATATGTAGTGTGAGAAATATTCTTGTGCACTCTCTTGGTGTATATCCGTAATTTTTTTCTCAGGATAAAAGTCCTAGAAGTGGAATTGCAAATCAAACGGTATGCACACTTTTAAAGTTTTTAATAATAATATCACATTTCCCAGCGGAGAAGCCATAATAATTTATACTTTCAAAATAATATGCACTTTCCTGTAGCCTTACAAAAGTTTGCTATTATTTTTTTTTAATCTTGAAAATATGATAGGTCAAAATATTTCCATTAACATTTCTGTGGATACTAATGGGTCTACATTTTTTTTATATATTTATAGCCATTTCCATTTTTTCTTCTATGAATCGCTTACTAATTCTTGTGAAGGGGAGGACTTTTTGCTTTAATTTTTGTCTACTTTCCATAGTGGAAAGATCTTTTTCTCAATGATATAAAAAATTTTCTAGTAAAGTAAGGAGAGGCCTTGTTCATCTGTAATATTGTAAATGTCCCCCTGCCTCCAGGCTGTCTGTACCTTCTTAAAAATCAGAAATCTAATTTTTGCATAGGCAAAATCCATCAACTATTTCTTTTATGATTTATTTCCTCTTTAAGTTTAGGAATGCTTTCTCTATTTTGAAATCCAATGGTCAACTATATTTTATTCTAGTATTTTTCAGGTTTGATAGTATCTTTTATTTATCAATAAGTCATTCAGAATATGATGGGAACATTCTAAATTATTCACTGAAATAATTTTAAATTGTAATAATAATAATACCTGTACACCACAGACATTTCTGAATATCACAGTAACATTTATAGGTAATTAAGGCTCTGTCCAACAATCTGCAAATCCTACCTGAGAAGGTAGGACAGGTGTGATGTATTTAGGGTCACGACTATTTTGACCGAATCCAGACAAAAGACTGGGGTCTAAACTTGGAAATGTGCTCAGTCTCTTCCAGCCAGAAACTCTTCATGGACCAGGCTATTTAAAGTGGAGATTTGTTTGGGGAATATTATGAAATTGCTGGCTGTCCTTATCATACCCATGATCACACATCCACCAACTCCCTGTCAGATAACAGCCTCTCCTCCTTCGTTCCTCCCTCTACCAAAAATATGAGTTTTAGGGAACCTCCTATTCCCAGAAGCATACATACCTAAGCAACAGGATGAGAAATGAAATATACAAGCAAGTTGCTGAAAAGTCAGAAGCATGCCACATGTAGCAAATCAAGCAAATCTAGCCTTTCCATTAGAGATGGAATCGTGCCAATAACCAGGATTTAGTGAAGACATATGGGCCGCCAAGTTATGCCTCTGAGAGTGTCTGAAGAACTTAAAATGTAATTCACAGAAAAGCATTCTCTTATGAGAAAATAATCTGGACAAATCTGACATAACAAAGTTCCAGGCCATGCAGTCATTAAAAAAAAAATGAATTTAAAGGAAAATGTCCAATATTTTACAATGAAGTACACACGGAGCAGTCAGCCGATTTGAGTCTTCATGCATTTACAAAGCAAATGGAAGGTAGAGATGCAACTGTGGTCTGAACCATACTTACAGGATAGCAAGTTTACCTGACTTTTCTAAATTTCCAAGCAGCTAACAATTAAGAAAACAAGAGACATTCATTGATTTGCAAATGTTTACTACAAATAACACCACAAAACACAAACAATCTATTACTGGGACCCACACGGTACAAACATTTTCCCCTCAAGCATTTGGAAAAAAATGCAAATAAATGCTGCTACAGACTAAGAAGCTGTGCTATAAAACTGACAATATGCAATATTATCAAATTGAAAAAAAGACAAAAACTAGGAAGAACTACACAGCACAGCAGGCCAATGGCAATTAATACAACTAAGGTTTTTTGGCATATAAATTGAATTGGTCAGCATTTCTGTTTAGATATGACATGCGTGCAACTTAATTGTTCAAGAGAAAGTAATAAAGTCTTGAAAGAAAAGAATCCAACCAGGCAAGTGCAGGATTTGATCAAATGGTATCAAGTTGGAGACAAAGCGAGTGCACACATGTGGTCACTGGGCATAAGCCTCTCCCCCCCAAAACACACACAAGGTCACAGGGCCTAACACACTCAACGCACAGACTCATAGCATGATGGTGCAGCCCAGACCAACATGACGCAGTTCGAGGTCAGGAGGCCCTTGGTGGCTTGGCTGCTCAGCCCCAATGATCAGAGGCAAGCACTCAGCCATTTCTGCGGGCTACCACGCTGTGACCTGCAGCAGAATTGGAGACACATGCTCAGTGCACCTCTGACTCTGGGGCTGAGTGTATGGGCAGGAGTGAAGGTGTGCTGGGAAGATCCAGTTCCTGATACATTCTCTGCTGTGTCCGGCATCTGAGGAACAGGCACAGACCTCATTCCTGCATCAAACGCTCGATGCCAGAAAACCAATAATAATTTCTCAGAAAATAGATGAAGCTAACTAAAATGCTTTGAAGCTAGAAATACTTTCACTTTTCAAATCATAAAAAGCAGTGTCTGGCAAATGCATGCAGACACACAACATGCACTAGGCATAACTCCCTAAAAGAAGCATGAGTACAAGTTTCATTCTCTTAAAGTGAACAGAGAACTGAGACTAATATGATGCTGAGTCCTATGAAAATAAAATTCTAATGCTCTTGTCTAGAATGTGTTCCTTTGAGAGAAAATCAAAAGAAAAGGAGAGGGAAGAGGGAGGTGGCATGAGACTGGAGATTGACATTATACTGAAAAGTGTTCTCTTTGGCATTCACATTGAAATATTCCTAAAATACATTCATTTTCTAAAATGCCCAAACTAAAGATAACTTGACCTTTCTTTATCCTGCCACACCTCAAGGTCACATAGATGAAAAGGTTGAGCTAAGTCGGTATTAGCTAGGGGCCAAGCCATTCCCAGCCAGTGAAGAGCCGTGAGCTGTGATCTGGCTGTCGGAGACACATATTTGCAGCCCAGTTCAAGACCCCTAGCTATGGGAGTCCTAGCGGAAAGCTCCTTGCTGGCCTGTTTCCTCCTCTGTGAAATGAGGAAATCCAATGACCTTCAGGGCGGAGTGAGGACTCAAAAGGTAACACATAAAAGCTCCTGGTCCAGAAGGGGTCTTGAAAAAGAAAGTCATAAATCTTTTCTACCTCTCAGTGCCTGTGTTTACATCTGATCTGTCACCCATGTACGTGTGCTATCCCACTAGAGTACGATTAATGTGCAGAATAATGCTCAGCTCTGTACTCTGGTTTATCACTTAGAGACTGGAACTACATGTTTTAATTAGCAGAATCTCTTAGCTGTGCCCCAATTAGGCTGAGATGTAGACTTATGAGAGCTGGGAACAGTTTTATTTGGATGCCACTGTTCAGACTGAGGATATGTCAGAATATGGTCACATTTACAATGAATGTCCTCGTGCTTTCGTTCAGGGATGCTGGCCGTCTAACCCAGGGAGCAGACTGGGACACGGGGGGCAGAGCATGGAGATGAGGAAAGGAAGGAAGAAATCAGGCTAAGTTCATACACCCTGAGAAGTATCCCAGGAAAATAAGAGCTCCTCAAGTTCTAGCTAGTTAGATAGCAGCTTTGAAATTATTCTAAGGATGTTGAAAACTGTCAAAACAGAGAAATACAAAGGAAACTGCACCTGGCCGGTGACCACATCACACAATCCCACACTTTGTTACGTGAGGCCCTGATGAAGGGAAAGGGACTTACCAACACTGATGAAGAGAAAAACGGTGGCTTACGCTTAGTTCTAGGCTCTGCTGTTAATTTAAAAAGTCACGCTCAACACTGCCCATCTCCAATCACATTCCCCTACTTCCTAGTAGAAAAAAATGAGCCTTCTTTTAAACAACACACCAGATGCTTGTTTGTCATGCTCTGGGCTTCCTTCTTCTTCTGAGCATTTTCACCTCCCCGGCAGAATGTCACAGCCTCTAAGTCCTCACACCACTCTCCACAATGGGCAGCGACCGTCCATTTTCTCCTGCCTGAAGCACTCACAAGAAAAAGTCCTGAAAGTCCAGCTGTTGCTTCCCATTTGCCTTCCTCTGTGAGGGTGGCTTGGTGGACAGCTCACTCACTCTGCCCAGGAACAACGTGACATCAAGACCCATTTTTATCATTCCAATGGCTTATGGGGCAGTTTAACTTCACATTAAATTAAATCAAATCCAAAGTCATCCCCTTCCTCTGCCAAAACCCCAAACCAGGGCTTGTCTATGGTGTCACTGTTCACTGTTGGCCATGGCACGAAGCCTCAGTCCCTCTCTTCCACCCGCTCTCTTCAGTGGTACTGACGATCACTCTTTGATATAATTCCTCCAACCACCTCAATACTCACAAATGAGAGTTCATGCATTTCAAAAGCACCACATAAGTCTTTTTAAAGTATCTGACATTTTTTATACCTTCTGTGTTACTATAATTTCTTTGTAATTATTACTTTATTTTTTTTAAGCACATACCTCTTTTGGTAAAGATACTAATTTATTTCTGTCTGCATTCAAGTTGGTCAACTTCTTAAGTTTTCCAATGCTCCTAGGTAAGGTCTGTTAAAATAACATTTTTATTATTAACACATATTTTAACATAGCACAATAAAACAGAGCTTTTCAAAGACTAAAGGATGTAATCTCATCGAGGGACAGAAGTAAGCATTCTTCCTGAGTATCAAATATTTGAGAATTCACTTGGGGATGTGGACTTAATATTTTGCATTTTGGTTGGGAAGAAAGCACCTAGTAAAGAGGTAATGAAGGCTCTTCAACTCAAATGAGAATTTAATTATCTTCAAGATTCACCCCTGCCCTGTGCACACCTTCAAGGACCACGCTGATGTGACCGAGTGGCTGTCTACAGAAGCCACAGTGCTGGGGCAGGTGACCCGAGTGCTGAGCAGAGGTGCCTTGACCCCGGAAAAGAGAGAAGGCTGTAAGGGCCACTGTGTGGAGCACTGAATCCTACAGGATCATGGGGGGGGGGGGGGGGGGGGAAATCTCTACAACACTCCAAAGGAATCTGAGGGTAAATGTTATTTTTATTTATTCTTTTAATGTAATTTTTAAATCATTATGGCCTGGCTGGTGAGGCTCAGGGGATGAATGTCAACCTAGAAACCAGAAGTCACAGTGTGATTCCCAGTCAGGGCACATGCCCAGGCTGCGAGCTCCATCTCCAGTGGGGGGGGCATGCAAGAGGCAGCCAGTCAATGATTCTCTGATCATTGATGCTTCTATCTCTCTCTCCCTCTTCATTCTTCTCTGAATAAAAATATATACATTTTTTAAAAACTGTTATGATTACTATTTGTAAGCCTAAAACCACAAACCAGGGCAGAAAAGGATTGGTCACTCCCCCGACACCTGAGGAGTTGGCTTGCACTGCCTGAGGAGATTCAGCCGCTCTCCCACTGATTCTGTCTTTGGTCAGCTCTTGTTTTACTTATTGCTCTTTTCACTAAAAGACCATTATTTTCTCTTTTATTGAAGAAGAAGGAGGAGGAAGAGGAAAAGGAGGAGGAGGAGGAGGTGGAGGAGGAGGAGGAGGAGAGAAAAAGACGAATATGGAGAATAAAAAGCAGAGTAAAAAATAAAGTACAAAATGAAGACAGCAAGAAGAGGAATGTAGGAAAGTAAACTGAAGAAAAAGTGGCTAAAAGTCTATTAAAAAAGGAGGAAAAGGAGATGCAGTGATAGGTGGAGGACTGATGAAAACAAAGGCAGCAGCAGGAAGTGAGAAGGCAGCTGAGATTTGCTGTCACCCTGCTGACCTGCCCTCACAGGTGGTGCATGCCAAGGCCTGCGCCCAGGTAGGACGGGAAGCCTGGTCCAAGTGCAGGATGCCTGCAGTCCCTCCACCCTCTGTTTCTAGGTTGGGGTGAGCTCACGTCAAAGCCCAGCAGATACCACTCTCTAGCTCCTCCCCAAAAAGCATTCCTCCCCGAGTCCCACCAGGCTTTCCTGGCCAGCCACCATTTCCTGCCTGACTCTACCCCTCTTCCTTTTGCTACAGAACCCCAAGATAACTGTTTCCTCTGAGTCCCAAGGCCCTTGGCCCCCACGGCAGCGGCAGGGGCACATCCACCAGCAGTGCTGTTCCCTGCCCCTCTCTGGTATCAGTGCAGTCCCTGTACTGGGAGCACCACAGTGGCACACACATCTGACAGGGGGATGGAAACATCACTTTCCTCACTTACGCAGATTAAAAACCGGTCATCTTCATGTCGTATGTTTGCTTCTTCGAAAGTTCCTTTTTTGTGTGTAACATAAGGAAATTTCCTTTTAGTGCACCCAAATTACAAATAAGTAGAATCCACCCTAATAAACTGTATAAATACCCATTTGAATACACAAACCACACTCACCAGGAGTCGGTTTTCTGTGAGAACCAGTTCAGTGAGGCTCTCACAGTCCCCAATTGTTTCAGGCAACTGTGTTAGTCTGTTCTGATCCACCTTCAAGATCGACAGCTTCTTTAGTTTTCCTGAAAAATTATTACACTCATTAGTAACAATTGTTTTCCTAATCATCATTTGGCATTTCCTATCTGCTGTTCTTTCTTGTTATGAATAGTTATTCATTTTTTCCTCACCCAGCTTTTACCACATTATGAAATTTCATCATTCTCATTCAGATCACTAAAGGTTGGGGGTTAAAACAATTTGCTCAGAACATCAAAAAGTCAGCAATTAGAAGCCAATCATTTTAAAAGTCACTACCTAAAAGTATCATATCAAAGCCAGAAAATTTAAAGAAAATTAAACAGCTGGCTCTTAATGGATCTTTTCAAACAGGAGACAGGCTTTTATCTTACTCCAAGAATCCTCCTACTAAAAACAAAGAACACTACAGAGCATTTTATTCCATCACTTGTGACTGAGTGAAGATCCCTGTATTGTAGTATTTCTGTACGTGAAGAATGAGATGGTGACCTTTGAAAAGTGCTGTGGAAGACCGAGTCCACCATGGAAAAGAAGAATCTGTTTGCTGCAGCCTCCTCGAGTCCCCACTGAGTGAAGAAAATCCCCAATCATTCAGATTCTTATTCTCAGCTACAACTCAGAGGACTCAGCCTACACAGCAGATGTCCTCTGCTATCTACTAAGAGTGGCTGGCATGATTAACCTTCCCCCAGGAAAACCAGAAAGCAGCCTCTATCTGAGGAGAGACATAAAGCTGAAGAAAGGAAGTGTCGAAAAACATAAGCTTGCCTTTGGTGGCTCTACTGGGCAACGCAGAACTAACCTCCCTGAGTTCTTTATTTAGCACCACCAGCCATAATTACCGCTGCCCCAGAGAGTTCCAGGCAACTGGGAACCCTGTCCTGTCAAGAGGCAGGCACACTGGCGTTCTCTACAGGGCACACTGTACCCCACACCTGACACAACAGAGGAATCTCCCTAAGAGGTCTTGCAGCTTCCCCTGGAATACATACAGTGACAAGGTGCTCACTTCTTCACTAAACAGCCCAAACTAATTTGTACAAATATTTCTTTTAAAGCCTTTCTTAAATCAAATTGAGATTCACGGTCCCTGACTTTTCCCATTTGAACTGGAAGATATAATACATCTCCTCCTCCTCCATGAATGTCTTTCAAATGCTTGAAACTAGCCACCTCATGCCCTATTTCTTCCTATTACAGACATTAAAACACCACCAGCTCCTATAACTGCTTTCAGATGCCATATAAGATTCTCCGTGACCATTTCTACCTCGAGTCAAAATCCCCAAAAGACAATGTCTTTATTGTGGCTGAGCTGCTGTCACTTTCATCTTGACCAAATCCCAGGAAGGAAGTAGTCCTTTGCCATACAGCTTCTCCAACTACTGAAAGTTTCAGAAAATCCATTCGATGTTTTGAATAAAAGTTTAATGAAGGTCAAAGACAGAAATTCTATGACAGCTAAATTGTTAAATGTAGCTTCTTACAATGCTTTGCTACGGTGGGGCTGCTAATCCATGTCTGTGTGTACCTTCTCTGTTTGCATTATTTTCTCAAACTTAAATGAATTTCTCTATGGCTAAAAAAAAAATGTCTGAACTAATTTTTTTTTTAAAAAGAAATAGCACAGAATGGTTAATGTAAAAGAGTATTCTCAATGTATCAGAAAAGACTCAACTCCACAGCACCATGCCAGCCTGAGCAGCCCTTCCCCAGGTTATGCAATAAGGTCAGAGTTACTTTCTCCTCAACTAGAATGCTCAATTAGAAATTTCTTAATGAAGGCTCATATGCCTAAAACACATTCAGTAAGCTAATTCCTACTGAAGTCATTGAGAAAGATGTGGATAAGTAAATACGAGTCAACAATTTTAAGTACTAATACCTATAATTGCTACCAGTATTATGAAGGAAATACTTTCATATAAAAACTTAAATTGTATTATTTTGGCATTCCTTCTTAGAAACCAAACAAGGAAACTAAAGGAACCACACCCCCAGCTCCTGACTGTGGTGACCAAAGGATCAGAGAGTCCTCCAAACGCCCGAACAGCCAGCGCCTTTAGGACTTAGTTAATTCCAATACGTACCAATGCCATCCGGAATCGTTTCTAGTAAGTTCTGGGAAATGACTAAATCTGTTAATGAAGTCAGGCCACTGATTTCTTCAGGAAGTCTTTCCAACCTGTTTTCAGAGACATCTAAGCACAGCAGGTTCTTCAGATTTCCTATTTCCTACATCGGTGACACAGAAAAAGAAACTCATGCTTAAACCTGCCATAGCACAGAGAAACTTCTTACAGTGATATTTTGCAACCAGAGCCCAGAGTAGTCCTAAGGATGTTTCTTCAGAGTCTATCTAGATGTGAAGGCTGGAGTAAGTTTCCAGACCCCATTCCAATGAAAACGGGAAGCTGCCTGAATCAGTCCCAGAGCTGGGAGCGATGCCAAGTCCTCCGACTTCAGGCAGGCAAGGAACATTCACTTAACAGATGAAGAGATTGTCACCCAGAGAGAACAAACAACTTTAAGGTCACAGAACCAGTGGGGAAAAAGAGGCTGGAATCCACTTCTCCAAGTTTGGAAGCAATCAAGGGGACCCTGAGGTTGTCTCTGTTAAGAAACCATCTACTTTTTGTCTCCCATGACAGGTGGACTTGTTACAACAAACATCAATGCAGCTGCTTCCCAGAAAAACTGAAGCATACAGGCCCACTGACACATTTAACATCAAGGGAAGAAAGAACTCTACCCAGGAGTAGGACAAGGACCTGGATGAGTCTAACAGTCTATTCCAGAGTGACCTTCCCTTCCATTCACAAAGGTCCATGCTTTCTCTTATAACTGCTTCCACTTTTCCATTCCACTGCTCTCTGCCCCGAACTGCTGGCTCTGCCTCTTGGCCTCTCTCTACCCAAGTTTGTTCTATAATCTGGCTCCCACATTTCCCTCCTGGAAACATAGCTAGTTCTGGTCACATAATCAGACCACCCATCTACTTAAAAAAAGTCTAGTGGATTCCCAATGTCTGCAGAAGTACAAACTCCTCAATCTGTATTTAATTTGGTCTAACCTATCCTTTCCATTTTATCTCCTACCAATATGCATCCTATGACCTGCCCCTGCATTTCCTGCCTATGGGAAAGCAGACTACATGTATATTAATTTCACACCAGATCTCTGAAGTTGTTTTGCTTTTTTACTAATTCCTTTTCTTTCTGTCATTGATGGAGACAAAAATAATTCTATTTGAAACTGTCTGATGTTTTAGTACTGATTTAACAGAAGTTTATACAAGAAAAGCAACTGAGATGTTTAAATAACCATTTATAACACAATCACTGGTATTTTAATTTCTTGATGTTTAGGATGTGGCACTTTGCATATAATCATTTATGCACGTTTGCACACACATATACTCTTCCCCCCTCATGTCTAAGAGCTGATATTTTATTACTTCCCTGATAACTTCCTGGTATTTCCCCTCTGTATTCTTTGACTCCTAAAATAACTAGAATTCTCTCAATCAAGATTTCTCACATTTTTCAAGAGAAATCTAAGTATTAAACCCTCACAACACCAATTGCTAATCAGTCCTATCCTTTGCCCAAATGTAGCCAAGTCCTCAGAAATAGAATCAAATTAGTTCCTACTTCCACTAGCTCTATGTGGTATCATGGAAATTCCAGGGCTACCACTACAACAGGTACATTTTCACTCTGGTCCTTCTCTCTAGTGTCAAGACTCCCTGGTCAAGATGGCATTCCCCTCCTGAAGTGCACAGCCCACCACACTGGAGCTCACTGCTGGGCAGAGACAGATGAGAATCACTGTCAAATACAAGCACCTCCCCATCATGAAGTAAACCCTGACTTTAAGACTGGCTGTAATATGCACCAGAGGATAAAATTCAGTAATAGCTGAATAGTTTAGAGGGAAAATAAGAGAAAAATGCCCATTTTTGAAATAAAAACTTTTAATATTGCTTTCACACCATTTACAGGGCAAAATGTGGTCAAAATTATGCCCAAAAGGCACATGACAAAGTGGCAAAAATGGCCGAAGCCGGTTTGGCTCAGTGGAAGAGCGTCGGCCTGGGGACTGAAGGGTCCCAGGTTCGATTCCGGTCAAGGGCATGTACATTGGTTGCGGGCACATCCCCAGTGGGGGGTGTGCAGGAGGCAGCTGGTCGATGTTTCTCTCTCATCAACGTTTCTAACTCTCTATCCCTCTCAATTCCTCTCTGTGTAAAATCAATAAAATATATATTTTAAAAAAAAAAAAAAGAGTGGCAAAAATGTATACCATCAGAATCAGGGGTCCTGATAATTTACAAATTTTCTGGGCTAGAAGTAAACCATGTGGGTAGCAAGGATTAAGACTTCACACACTAAAAGACATAGTTTCTGTCTTTAGAAATAGTGGGTTAGGGCTCTCAGTTTTTCTCTGGCAATACAGCATAATGAATACTCAATATATTTCTCCAAATATGCTCTTTCAACCAAAGTTTTTGGTTTTCAAGATCCCTTTTATAGCACCGCCAGCATGGCTCAGTGGTTGAGTGTCGACCTATGAACCAGGAGGTCATGGTTTGATTCTCGTTCAGGGCACACGCCCACATTGTGGACTCAATCCCTAGGGGGTGTGCAGAAGGCAGCTGATCAATGACACTTCTCTCATCACTGATGTTTCTCTCTCTCTCTCCCCCTTCCTCTCTGAAACCAATTAGACAGGAAACCAGCGAGAGAGGGCAGTTGGAGGCCATGAGGCCAGCTGAGGAGAGATGTTGTGGGCCATGAAGTGAGAAGGGGCGGACAGTTGGGGGCAATCAGGACAGTGGGGGGGAGTTTGGGGCAAGCAGACTGGCAGGCAGAGTGGTTTGAGAGGAGCCACCGGTCCCAGATTGCAAAAGGGATGTCTGACTGCCGGTTTAGACCAGATCCCTATCTCAGGGCCTAAACCGGCAGTCAGACATCCCCCAAGGGGTCCCAGATTGGAGAGGGTACAGGTCAGGCTGAGGGACACCCCGCCCCCCCCATGAATGAATTTTGTGCACAGGGCCACTAGTATATATATTTTTTTAAATCCCTTTTATAGAAAATCTCATGTAGAAGCAGGGAAGATATGAGAATGGTGGTGGCTACTGGTTTATGTTTTGGAGAAAAGTATGTGAAATTACCACTTACCTGAGGTAATTCTGACAACTGATTTCCATCCAACCAAAGATCCTTTAGATGTAAGAGAGCTCCGATTGATTCTGGCTAAAACAAAAAGAATAATGTTATGGTAACAAAAATCCAACTTTGTCATCCATTAAAAAAGAAAAAATCCTATTTTCAACAGTTAATGATGGGGTACCACAGAGGATGTCTGTTGGTATTTCTCTAATATCAAGCACTCTTCATAAGAGCACCCCCAACACTCAACAATGCCAGTCATGTTCATGTTATGCCCATCATCTCTGTTCCTAACCCTCCCTGCCTCCCAATAATAACTCTTTTAATACATATTAGAGGCCCAGTACACGAAATTCATGCACAGGGTGGGGAGGGTCACCTCAGCCCAGCCTGCACCCCCTCCAATCCAGGACCCCTCAGACATCCCTCTCACAATCTGGGACCACTGGCTCCTAACTACTCACCTGCCTGCCTGCCTGATTGCCCCTAATTGCACCCCATGCTGGCCTGGTCCCTCCCAACTGCCCCCCTTGCCAGCCTGGTCACCCCACACAGCCTGCTGCTCAATCGTTTGGTCACCCCTCAATAACGCCCCTACCAGCCTGGTTGTCCCATGCAGCCCACTGCTCAGTTGTTTAGTTGACCCTCACTAACCCCCCTGCCAGCCTGGTTACCTCATGCAGCCTGCTGCTCAGTCATTTGGTCATCCCTCACTAACCACCACCCCCCCCCCTTGCCAGCCAGGTCACCCCACGCAGCTTATTCAGTTGTCCATTCAGTTGTTTCAGTTGTGACGGTTGCTTAGGCTTTTATATAGATAAATATTTTTATTGACTTGAGAGAGAGAGAGAGAGAGAGAGAGAGAGAGAGAGAGAGAGAAAGCGAGCAACAGAAACATCAATGATGAGAGAGAAACACTGACTAGCCACCTCTTGCACACCCTCTACCAGGGATCAAACTTGCAACCTGGTCATGTGCCCTGACTGGGAATCAAACTATGACTCTGGTTCATGGATTGATATTCAACCACTGAGCTACATGGCTAAGGCACAAATCACAATTCTTAACCCACGTAAACTGTAACATATGTTCTTTTATGTTGCCAAGCTAACCATGTGGAAATACTGGGTTTATAAGCATCCCTACAGATCTCTCTCAAAATTTGTGTTCATAAGTAAGGAAAAAGTTAAATACAAAGCACAATACAGACTTACCAAATTGTATATTTCATTGTTTCCTAAATCAAGTTCTTCTAGTCTTCGTAGCTGAGTCAGAGAGCTATTAAAAAAAAAAAAAAAAAAAGTTCTTAGATAATACTAAGAAATGCCAAACAATATGGCATTCCCTCACTTAAAATAGTTACCAACAATAAGAGTATTTGGACTTTATTAATATTGCACAGGAAGGATCATTAAAAGAAAGCTGGTATCTCCCAAACTTTCCATAAGATACAGAATCTCTTTTTGACAAAATACTACAGTACTATTTTTTTTTTAATGTTTGAAGAAATTCATTCAGCACAGTACAAAATCCCCCTTATTTTCCCCAGAGACTCACTCAGGAAGATATGTAAGAAGATTCTCTCTCAGTTCCAGTGAAGCCAGGTTATAGAGACTAGAAATGAAAAGAAGAAAAAAAAGTATAAGGAAAATTCCTGGATTCCCCCCCTCCCCATACATACTCCATAAGGAACAACTCTTAATGAAACCTGAACATTACGTTCCAGGGGAAAACCACTGCCACCACCCCACCACCACCCCTATTAAAAACAACATCTCCTCTACCTCCCACATTTTAATTTTAAGAGAAAATGAGTAGTATCATCACTATAAGGCACCCTCATTCAAATTTCTTGTCTATTTAATATGTGCAAGTAACTCACTAGCAATCATTGAAAGACACCATGCCTGGGACCAAGACAGAAGCAGGATAGGCTCTCCTAGACTCCAAAATGTCAAAAAATGTGCTGTTACCATAAAAACAGTAATCTCATGGAGCTCAGAGCTCTTCTTCCAAACATCAGCAAGAAACCACCTCTGTTTGACAGTAGTGGGCACTCAGTCTAAAGAGCCCAAATGCTCTACTTAATTAAGATCATAAACTAGGAACAAGTGGTTGGAGCTCCATGGAAATAAGTGATTTAAATGTATTAGGGATAATGTAATAGCACAGCTCACATGGTGCCTGGAACACAAGTCTGGCTCAGTAAATGCAGCTATAATAATGTTTCTTTAATTTCTATGAAACCCCAGAATGGTCCTCTTTTCAGCAGAGTCTGCTGCCTCGTGCATAACAGGAGCACCATAAAAGGAGACAGGTGTTCTCCCCAGACACTGATTGGTAGCAGTTCTGCATCACCAGCAACCTCCACAACCAAGTGATGTCAGAACTCACACAACAAATTGACTCAGAGGATGACTGATTTGCCTGTTACTCCAACAGGCACTGTACTAAGCTCTATACCAATTGAAAGCTCAAGTTTCTGCTACTATCACCATAGTAACGTCCAGATCTGGAGAATTTTTATGTGTGAGCACACAGACATTATCCCAACACTCTAATCTGCCTTAATCCTCTATTCTCCTTCCAATATACAAGCCGGAATCATAGGTACAAACAAAACTGGTTTCATAACACTGGAAAATGTAAACGTGATTTGTATGAATAGCATATTTACATACTTAAAGCCCATTTGCTTGAAAATATATTTTAATCATACAATGACATGCATAAATTTTGTATCTCCTTCTCCAAGTATAGAAGCTAAATAATAGTTTCTACAATTAAAACAAGAGCAAACAAAGAAAACACTTTAGAATGCATTATTTTTGAAAAATAAAAATCCCTGATAGCAAGTAATTATGAATTTAATAACATCCTCCAACTAAAATGCAAACAGGTGGGAAGCTGGAACTGAATGGCTCCACTTTCTCTGGGCCATGTGTTCACACAGAAGAAATAACAATGGGAAGGAGAGAGTGGTGAGGACCCCACCCAGTATCTACTTCCAAAAGCAATCAGAAGATAAGGGTGATAAATAAGATTTTAAAAGTCGTTGCAAAAGTAAAGATTTCAAAAGAAAGAGCTTTGTTTTCAGTTTTAAATTTTCAATTTTATTGGGGAGGAGGTAATCATTTGGCTAATTTCACATTTATATTTTAAAAATCACTACTAGAGCTGTCATTTCATATATCCATTACTTTCACGCCTAGCATTTTGACACTGAAGGCATCCTCACTAAATATAAGGAGGGAAAGAAGTCCTTTGCTTTAAAAACTTTCCGAAGGACTTGTATACATGCATATAAGTGCAACCAATGGACACAAAACTCTGGAGAGGGAGGGTATGTATGGGAGGGGGGGACAATGTTAAAATATGTACACAGATAATAATTTAATTAAAAAAATAAAAAATTAAAAAATAAACTTTCCTCATTGGGCATCAGCAAAAGCTTGTTAAAGGCAGTTTGACAGTCCTCGGTGCCTGAGTGTGCTGCTTACCTAGGTCTGCAGGCTTCACTGAGGCTTTTCCTTTCTGAAACACAGGGACGGGGCTGGGGAGACACCTGCCCAGGGCATATGGCAGGAGGTGCCTAGCAGGGCTCCTCACCGGGCTCATCTCTTAATTAACAACAATCAGGAATGTGAGGCTTAGTGTGGGATCCAGGAGAAAGTGGCAGGGCCACAATTCAAACCTGGCTGAAAGCCAGCACAGCAGGCCTCCCGCCTCCTGCCTCAGGCATTCTCTGGAACTTTCTGGTTATCATTTAGGTTTTAAAAACATCTGCCAACTTTGGATGAATATGTCTTACCTTCTTAACCACAGCAAGGACACTGAGATTTTTGTTGGTTTACGTGTCATTTTAAAAATATATAATACACGGTTTTTAATTATCTTTAAATTTTGTCTTGAAAGTAAAAGGTATAGTCGGCCAGTTACTAAAGAAATAATGCTTGAGCAAAAATATTGCAAAGACTTGCAGACATATGCAACTTCACAATGTCTTATTAGATTAAACGCATAGTTCCCACTTCTATCATCTTAACATCCAAATATAATATCCTCTTAAGTAAAAAGGGTCTGTCTCAAAAGTTCTTAGTTTCTATTGTTTTTGGATAGTGAGGAAAAGATGACCTACCAGATGTTACAACAATAAATATATTTTTGTAACCTTTCTAAATTCAAAACTGAACTTAAAGTAAATAAAATAGTGCTAATACTTCAGCATTATTTTAAACTATTTAAAATGAAGAACTCAAACATTATAATCAGACTCTATTGGGCCCATGGGTGAAAGAGTACCTCTGAAAAGAGAGGCCAGAGGCCAGGCTCCAATCCTGGCCTGTCCCTCACTAACCGGCTGAGGTGCTTCACCACTGTATCTCAATTCCCCCTAAAATAAATGCAATCATACCTACTATGGCAAGTTGAGCATAAATATATATCCTTCAACTTTATAGAACCAGCTTTGTGCCTTATTTCCTTGAGACAGCTCTGTTCCTAAGCACAGCCCAATACCTTACAAGTGCACATACTCTGAGTTGGGGTCTTCTGAAAGATTGCTCAAAGATGCTATTAACCACAGGAGTCATCCCTACTACAGAAAAATCCTCCAACAACAGGCCCTACAGATAGTGAGCTGTGGCACCAGCCATCTTTTAATTAAATCATGCAATGCCCATAACTGATGATCAATAGAAGAGTCAAGAAATAGCTAAAAAAAAAAAAAAAAAAAAAACAACAACAACAAAAAAAAAACCACCACACCCAGTTTTGACTAGACTCCCACCTCCCATATGAGCCCAACATCAGGTATAATCTAGACGAGTCATTCTGAGTTCAAAGAATCATTAACTGATTCTAGAATGAAAACACGGGTTTGGTGCTCATCAGTTCTTGCTTAGGCTACCGGCCTACTCCAGATCGTGGTTCTCAAAACTATTCTGGCAACAGCTGATGTGAAACAGGATCTGCCTGAATGCATGTTTAGACCAGAAACATTACTTGAAAATGAATGATCTCCCTCCTAGTCTTTGTTTAAAATATAGTTTTATTTAGTTCAGAGAGGAAGAAAGAGAGATTGAAACATCAATGGTGAGAGAGAATCATTGATCAGTTGCCTCTTGCACTCCCCTTACTAGGATCAAGCCTGCAACCCAAGCATCTGTGAGAATTGAACTATGACTTCCTGGTTCATAGGTCAACACTCAAACACTGAGCCACACCTGCAGGCCCTTTCTAGTCTTTCAGAATACAGCATCTTCAACTGAGACTTTGGGACAGTGCCCTCCCCTTCAAAGCAATCAATTCAAATGTCTTTGTATCTCTTACATCACCTAAAAAATAAAAAAATAAAAAAAGAATTCAGTGCTGAGAAATGTTGGATTTGAGCCCAATTCTGTGTGCTTCACAGGCCAAGCTCTTAATCATTAGGCCAAGAAAAACAAGGAACCAGAACTCCACATGCATTTATCAGCCTCTTCAGCTACAACATGACATCACAGGGACAAAAGGAAAGTGTCAGGTATTTCTAACACTTTTACAAATGTGACAAATATTAGACACTTGAGATATAATACGAAATTACTGAGCTTTAGTATCCCTAGTAATAGTGATATCAGCAGCTTACAATATGACACATTTTGTTATAAGTGCTTTACAAGAATGAACTTTATGGATGAGAAAACTATACACAGAGAGGGAACTTGAACTGTAAATGGCAAAGCAAGCACTCACTAAGGAATCTGCACTTTTTTAAAAAAATATATTTTTATTGATTTTACACAGAGAGGAATTGAGAGGGACAGAGAGTTAGAAATGTCAATGAGAGAGAAACATCGACCAGCTGCCTCTTGCACACCCCCCACTGGGGATGTGCCCGCAACCAAGGTACATGCCCTTGACTGGAATCGAACCTGGGACCTTTCAGTCCGCAGGCCGACTCTCTATCCACTGAGCCAAACCGGTCCCGGCGGGAATCCACTTTTAACCACTATATTCTGCAATTTCTTTCTTGAGTTAAGTCAACTTTGTGAATAGGCAATACATTAATATATATAAAGCAGAGTATACAGTGTTGGTTTTTCTCCCATTTTTGCCTCCATCTATCTGGTTTCCCACCACAGAGACCCTTCTCATGGGAAATCACCTTTTCTGTGAGTTGTTTCTGCATTAGGCAGACAATCAGGTATAGATAGTCTTAACCTCCTCCTTTTCACATGGAAGGTAGCATCCTATATACATCTGACACTGCTTTCCTCAATGAATAAATTTTTGTCTCACTTCTCACCTACACAGTATATATTTTTCACTGCCTACTCAGACCTTAATATTTTCAAACATTCCCGTTACAGCTATTTTACCCTTCAATTTTAATTTCTGGCAAGTTAAATTTCTATGCAACATTGCTGGAATGACCTCATCCTCCTCCCACAAAAAGACATGATTTTTCTATTCTTACTGTAACTCCCACCTTTTCTGCCAACAAATGGGTCAAAACAGAACCTAACAAGCTCTTGCAGGAAATGAGTGTGAGCCTTTTTTCTCAGCACACTAATGCCTACTGTCTTACACAGCTCATGATAGCAGGGGCAAAAGTGATACTCTTTTCTAAGTTCGAATGTAGGCCAACTGTAGTTTTAGGATTCTATTTCAGGGCCTGGGTGAGTAGTTATTTTAAAGAATTTACGTCTGTTCTCCACAATATTAAAAAAAAAAATTAATCCACATGGATAACCCCCCTCCCCTTTTGTGGTAGCCAAAATCATTAGGAAAGTAAAGAATAAAATAAATTAAGGTAGGCCAAGCAAACAAGTGATAGGATACTATAAAGCTATTAAAACATAAACTCTATTATAATTATGGCAATGATATTTAGGGAAGTCAATATTAATGGAGATAGGGGGAGTTGTTTACATTCATTATACTTCTGCTTTTTAAAAAATTAATGTTTTTTTGATTTTTAGAGAAAGAGGAAAGGAGAGGGAAAGAGACAGAAAGACTAATGAGAGAGAAGCATCTACATAGATGAGCTGCCTCCTCACACCCCTTGCTGGGGATAGAGCCTGGCATGTGCCCTGACAGAGAATCGAACAAGCAAACTATGGACCTCCTAGTGCGTAGGTCAACACTCATTTAACCCGCATGGGCCTGACTGTATTTCTGCTTTTTAAATACAAAATTAGTATTTAAGAAATACCTGGTTACATACTTTCTTATGGTGGCTTTGCTCCAGATATTTTTCTAATTTTTTAAAAAATAATACGTATTTTATAGAAACTCCCAGGCCTCACAAAAGAGCATTAAGTATGATTATAGTTTTCAAAAATATTTGTCTTTTTAGGAAGCCTGCACTAATACAATACAGGTAAACAGCCTAGCACAGGCCTAATCAGCAAGGGCCACATGGCTCAGTGAGTTCAAGGCTCCTGAAATTAAGGTGACCATGCCCAAGGATAGCAGTGACATTATCAGACCCACATGCTCTACTTCAATCTGCCAGTGAACCCTGGGGTATCAACTGGTTCTATTTCTACAACAAACTGTCATACTTAAAAGTTTATTGGTAATAACAATTTAATAACTGACAATTATGTTTGGGGTACTGTGTCAGTCTATTACTTGCATTTCTTCTCCTTTAAAAGGAATTTTTTTTAAAAAAAATGTTAAGATAAACAGAGTAGAGATGCTTAGACATATTTAGGCAAACTTATTTATTTATTTATTTATTTTAGGGTAATGGTTTCTTTATGGCGGAGGATGTGGAAACTCATGGAGACAGATGTACAAAGTAAAGACAGGGTGCAGGCTCCCAGACTGCCAGGGAGACTTCCCTGATGCTCAGGATTCCCCATGAGTCCCCAGTGGGGTTTTATCCCTCCCACCTGCACTGCCACTCCACATCACCCGCACATTTTGAAGGCTCTACTATGGGTACCAGGTGCAATTAACAGTCACAATGACCTCAGCACATTCCTTGTGAGTTGACACTACAGAGTATTTTCAATAAGAATAGATCAGCTCACTTTCTCAGGTATGCTACCATCCTTCAGCAGCAACAGGCTGCAGTTTGCCTGAAGTCCATACTTTTCTTTTATTCCTTGAGCCATACTTCACATAATATCAATATAAAACTCACCTTTTCAATGTGCACAGTTCAGTAGTTTTTAGTAGAGTCTCAAGATTGTGCCAACATCAGCACCACCTAATTCCAGAATTTTTTCACTACCCCAAAAGAAACTTCATGGACATCAGAAGTCATTCCTTATATAACCCCTTCACCCTTCACAACTGCTGCCAACCACTAACCTGGATTCTATCTCTATGGATTTGCCTACACTGGACATTTCATATATAATATAAGCCTTTCCTGGCTGGCTTCTTTTGCTTAATATATTTTCAAGGTCCATCAATGCCGTAGCATGTATCAGTACCTCATTACTTTATTTACTTACTAGAGGCCCTGTGCATGCACGTGGGGAGGAGTGGGATCCCTCAGCCCAGCTGGCACTCTCTCTAATCTGAGACCCCATCGGGGGATGTCCAACTGCCGGTTTGGGACATCCCTCTCACAATCCTGGACTGCTGGCTCCTAATCGCTCACCTGCCTGCCTGCTTGGTCGCTCCTAACTGCCCCCACCAGCCTGGTCACCCCATGCAGCCTGCTTGTTCAGTTGTTTGGTCATCCCTCACTAACCCCCCTGCCAGCCTGGTCATAGGCAGCCATCTTGTGAGAGTATGATGGTCAATTTGCATCACCTCTTTATTATAGGATTATTTATTTATTATTTTGAGAGCTAGAAGGAGGGAGGTATGGAGGGTGGAGAGAGAGAGAGATTTGTTGTTCTACATCAATTTGTTGTTCCACTCATTCATGCATTCATTGTTTGCTTCCTGTATGTGCTCTTATTGGTGATCAAATCTATAACCTGGGCATATCTGAATAACATTCTATGAGCTACCCAGCACACTGATGATCCCCAGGTATGTAACCATGTAGTACAGGGTGTGAACATAATGCTTTGCTGTGAGAAAAAGCAGAGCAATCAGCGTGAGGTTTCAAGTGTACAATTCAGTAACACATCATCTGCACACTGCATCATGTGACCATTGGCCCAAACAAAGCGCACTCCATCTCCCCTGTGCCCACCTGCACCTACCCTACCCCCTCCCTCCTTTCCCTCTGGCTGTCACCATGCTGTTGTCTGCGTCTGTGTGTTATGTATACGATTTTTGCTTAATCCCTTCACCTTCTTTCATCCAGCCCCCCAATCCCTCTCCCTCTTATTGGAGTCTTTTTAAATTATGGGGTGATTTAAAATTTTTTGGAATACCAAATACTGGTGTCTTGTTCACAAAACCATACTATCTGTGAGATGTTGTTTAGCCTGGTTAAATGCTCTAAGAAACTGTTGGGAATCCTTTGGGAAACTGAAGTATCTTTGCCTTGAGAAAAGTTAACTTTCAAATAATGATTTGCTTGGAGTGTACCATACCTGTGCACCTATGAGATTTCCCAACAATTCATCATTTCAACTCTCAAATATCTTTTCAGCACAATCTAGGAAACCAGCAGTGCCCCATCTTCTCCAGAGAGGAGGCTGTTCTTTGATTGTTTCTTTCTACTACACGCAAGCAAGCTGTTAACTTTAACATGCACAAATCTTGAATCCAACAGATAGAAGTCATAAATCTTTTGCTATGGCAGCAAATTATTAACCACTAGGAATAAAAAACTCTCTATTTTCATTTACTCTCACAGATTAACCTACTAAGAGTCATTTGATGCATTTACCTGTCAGCCCCACCCCATATTCTTACATTCTGGGTGATTATTCAGCATAAGATTCAAGCTCAAAGTGGAATTTTATTTTGGAAACAATCAGTATACACAAGACTACAACAGTAACAAGGGCTGATTAAGTCTAAGATCAAAACAAAACAAAAAAACCTACTATCCCTATTACTTGGTGGGAAATGCAGATACCAGAGAAATCTGGACATTGACAAAAACAGCTATGGATGTTATCAGAAAAGATGAGATTAAAAAAAAGGGATAAAATATTATAACATTCTAAAATGATTACTAATAACATTTTCCACTAAAATAGTACAGTGGAGAGTGAGAGGAGCACTCTGATTTAATAAGAAAATATTTTTCTCTCAAAACATTAAACCTTTTTAAAAAGAAACGAATTGGGATAGAAGATCAGGGAAAGGCCAAGAAAGGATGGGAGGAAAGGTACAAGGGAATTCTATTCCAGAGACCCTGAGGAGCAGGAGAAGGGCTGTGTCAGTCTGGGTATTTAAATGAGTAATACAAGGTGGGCAAAAGTAGGCTTACAGTTGTGAATATGGGAGTTTATTCTTGCATTATTATTTATTAATTTTTGCATTAAACTGTAAACCTTTTACCCCACCCTGTATATTAATTAGAAACGTATGAAACCTGACATAGCAAAAGGGAAGAGCAAGTGCATGAAACCTACAATAAAACACTCTTGTTTCCTCTGCAACTGATACCATGAACTCAGGGTGGACTTGGGACTTCTTGTCTCCCTCCCCTTCTCAGAGCTAAAGGGCATAATTATTACATATTTTTTAACTTCAGAGAGGAAGGGAGAGGGAGAGAGATAGAAACATCAATAATGAGAGAATTATTGATTGGCTGCCTCCAGCATGTCCCCTATTGAGGATCTAGCCTACAACCCAGGCATGTGTCCTGACTGGTAATCGAGCCATGACCTCCTGGTTCACAGGTCAACACTCAACCAGTGAGCCACTGGCAGGACTAAAGGAAGTAATTTTTAATCAGCAAGAAGTCTGCTGGCACAATGGTAAAACATCCATGTGAATCTTGGGGAAACATGGACTTGCTGGCTGAAACTGGGTTAGCCAATGGTCTTCTGCCTACACAGGAGGGAAAGTAAGAGAAATGTTGCAGAAAAGACATTTGTCAGATAAACTGTAATTCTCAAAAAGAAAGTTCCTGTTTTGTCTTAGAATTTAGGCAGGACAGGTAAACATAAGAAATCCTTTATGACAATAGGGGACACAAGTCCACCATTTGAGGCTAGCCATATGAGCTTTTATTTTAAGTGATTTAACCCACAGTATGTCCTAGAGCACATGTGTCAAACACAAGGCCCGCGGGCCAAATCCGTCCCGCCAGGCCTTGCAATGTGGCCCGCACCGCGCTGTCATCACTGCACTCTGCTGCGTTTCCATCACAATGACAGTTTATGACTGTTCAGTAAACCATTCAGCCCGAGATTTAGGCTGGATTTTAGATTTTGGCCCCTTCTCTGATTGAGTTCGACACCCCTATCCTAGAGGCATGGAAAAGATCTGCTAAGATAATTTAATTAAGTCATCTCTGGAAATGCAGAACAGAACATTTATTCATCGGCTTATATTGTATTTTCCTCAAAGGATTTATTTGTTGTCACGGCTGTCCTCCCCGACCTCGAAGTCACCACCATGGAAATGTCCCCATCACATCCCACCTCCCTCCCAGTTCTGTGCCTGCTCTCCAGACACACCACTCTCAGCCCCCATCCTCAGGGTGACAGCACACACACGGGCAGGCACCGCTGTTGTTCAGGGGACACTCTCTAAGTTCTCAATGGAGCCCTCCGTTGGCTTCCTTCCCCAACATGGTTTAACATTACCGAGAATGGAAGTTGCTAATAGTATTTACTCACCACCTACATGGCACATGGCACTTAGCTTAAATACTTCAGAATCCAACAATGTAAAGAGAATTTCCAAACAAGTTGGGTTTTTCACTAGTAACAAGTAGCAGCATCCTTTTCAAACATTAAAATGCAAGGGCAATTGGTTGCAAAAACACAGGAGGCTGGCTATGATCTTTCTTGAGGGTGAAAGTGAAGACTAAGTAAATGGCTTTCTGCGTAGAAAAATAAGAATTTAAAAGGGAAGGAGGGCGGAATGGATGATATAGGCTTCCTTTTGTCCTGATATACAGAAACATCCCCAAAAAAACTTACTTGCCAATGTTCTCGGGTAGGGACTGTAACGAGATGTCATTTACAGAAAGACATGTCAAGTTCTGTAATTCAGGGAAGCTTTCTGGTAATCTAAAACAAACAAAAAAGGTTGTTAATTTTTTAAAAAGTGTATATATAGTGTAAACTAAAGGTAATTAGAATGACCTCTTCTACATGCTAACTGAAATAACCTCAAACAGAAGGGTCACTTACCCTTTGAGACAGCATGGAGGGACCTGGAAAGTGTTATGCCAAATGAAATAAGCCAGTCAGAGAAAGACATGTATCACATGATTTCACTTATATGTGGAATCTAATGAACACAAAAAAACTGACAAACAAAACAGACCCAGAGACAGCGAAACATGCAACAGACAGATGAATTTCAGAGGAAAGGGGTAGAGGGGGAAGGAGGAAAAAGGGGACCTCTATAATACTTTTAACAATAAAGATAAATTTTAAAAAACTAAAACTGCTATGTTCATTAAATACTTAAATTTAAAAAAAAAAGAACTTCCAAAAAATTATATTATGCATAGCAAGTTTGCCTTGACTTCCTATATATGACACTTATAAGGAAAAAGAAAAAAAAAGTATAGGGCATGACAAGCACTTGTTGGTAGGGTGATCCAGAAAAAAATTAAACAGGAAAAAGTGCAGGCTTTAAGAATAAAGGAAGGGAAATGTGTGACTAATGAGTGCTGTATGAAAGAAATGATAGTCCCTGTAGCTAAGAGTAAAAAGACTATCGATTAGCAGAAAATAGAGAGAAAATCTAGCCCGCACAATTATAATGAAACACATGACAGCTTATAATGCCCATAGCAGAGCTATGAATTGCTTAGAATTGACTAGCTGACAGCCAACTATTACTTTCTTAATATTTTTCTTTTAATTTGACTTAAAATGCCAATCACTTAAGATAATTACGCTTCATTATGTTATACACAAAAGGACATTTTTCATACTTCTCTTAAACTCCACCGAATAGCAAGGTTTCAAAATAAACTATAAACTTAGAAAGAAAGTTTACTTTCAATATTTCTATGGTTACCAGTACTTAGGGAGGGGGGGAACCCATTTGAAGGCAGAAAAATCTCATTGCATCTAAAATGATGATTCTTCTATATAAGTCAAAGGTAGACAACAAACCATATAACTTTGGGGGGAGGGAGGGAAGAAGACTTGCTTTAGATAGTCTCTAGATTAGAATCTTCCATTTTTTTCCTTCCAGATTCCTTTTTTGAAAAGCAAATACTAAGTTACTACTTGACATTTTATACTGATAATTCCAAACTTCAACACCAAACCCACGCCCTGCAAGATAAGAGTATTAACTGGAATGTTCATAATCACTGACATACATTCTTGGTAATGATTTTTACAAAGCTGAAGCCTCTTCCATAGTGTAACAGAAATACATTTTTCATTAAAAATTTTTATTTATTTCGATTATAATGATGCAACTTATCTTTTTTGCCTGAGTTTTTAACCAGAAAATATATCATTTTAAAATTAGCTAAAATGACCTTAAATATAATAAAGATTAGTTTTTAAATGGACGGTTTGCTTTTTCCTATCTGTTAACATTAAGAGCCAAACTAGATGATGTACTAAGGAAGCACAGACTGAAGGCTAGGAGAAAGGAATTATAGTCTGAGATGCCACTCAGGGGCTTCATGATCTCCTAAGGTCATTTAAATCAGCAGTCGCCAACTGGTGGTCCACAGTCCATGAGGTCCAAAAGGTTGGCGAAGGCTGACTTAAAATTTTTGAGCTTAACTTTATTTTGCCATAAGATAAGTAGGCCAAGCTAAATAATGTTTATAATCCTTTTAACTCACAAATATCTTAATTCTTAAAACAGTGCACCTGCCAAATTAAAAGGGCTTTACTTTAAGAAACTTGCCAAAGATGAGACCAGGGAAAAGCCCAATAAATCTTCACACAGTGTGGGTGTGTGCCAGGAACGAGAGTTTTAAGATAATGGTAAAGTCCTATGTCAGCAGACATTAGAAAAGGAAAGCTAGAGAAGTAGAAAAGAGGATTAAGCAATCAAATGGTTAAAAAAAAAAAAAAAGGGTAGCATAATGAATATTTCCCAGCTTCCTAACTCTACTAACTTGCCTGAGGGATAAATAGCTTAGTGAGTTCAATAAACATTTACTGAATGCTTGCTCCATTTCAGAAATTATAGTTGGGTTGAAAATATATCGACAAATAATAGAGGAACACAAGTCAGCTTTCTCAGTCTAGTCCTGGAGTCTTGGTCAAAGAAAAGAACTTAAATGTAAATGTCAAGTGTTATGAAATAAGTATGCACAGAGGACTATGGAAGACCAGAGGGGGAGGGGACTGTGGGGATTAATCAAGACATGATACTCCAGCTGTTCCTAAAGGAGGGTGAAAGGGTTGGCATCATTCAAAAGAGAGAGGTGTGAAATGGATGGCCTTGGAGCACTTTATTGCAGCAGAGCATGATGTCTGGCACAGGCAACTGAGGGCAATGAAGATGGAAAGAGATCAAGGTCAGAGAGGGTTCGGGAGAAGGCAGAGCAAATCAAGGAGCCCGGACTCTGTCTTACAGGAACAGGAGCTAAAGGTTTAAAGAAGAGGAACAACTGCATGGAAGATGGTTAAGAAAGAGGTAAGGCTCGGCATAGTGATTAATTGGAAAGCAATTAGATTACAGCTTACTAGATTACTATTTCCCATAAAAATAAATAAATGCTAGTAGTGACTTCCTCACTGAAATTCAAACAGGGGAAGCCAGAAATATTTTTTAAAACATATTTACTTCTTGAAAATTTGCAAATATGGAAAAAACAAAATTAAAGAGGGCATTCCCCCATCATTCCACACCCAAGAAGTCCCAAGCAATTTTGAAATGGGTGAGACAAATCCCAAATTTTAATTTAATCTTGATCTTCCTATATCCCTTTTTTCTAAAAGGGAGGAGGCGGGGAGGAGCACAGGAAGGAGATGAAAGGGGAAAGTATCTTTCGCCTGAGGTTACTTACATAGTCATGAAAAACCTTAGAAATGGACCCATCTGGCCCAGAGAAACCTCTGGACGGACTCTCGAGGACTGTGTATGCATTGCTGTGTGGGTGCACAGGTGCTTGGAAGCCAGTGGTCAGTGGGCTCACAACTGAGCCGAGAGCCACAGTGAAGGGCTCACAATAGCACCACTCGGCTACACCCAGGACGGGCAAAGGTGGCTTTATGTGGAAGACTAAACCCAAAGAAATCCTCACAGCTATTGCTAGACTATGGAAATAATGGTGTCAGGAGAGTTGTTTTCAAACAAACAAACAAACAAACAAGATACTAAATATGTTTTGTTCCTGGAGTGGAAAAATATCTCTAATAGGACTTCTCCCTGGGTATCTATGCAGTAAGCTCTAAGGGAGTTTAGAACTCCCTTATCTTGTGGGATAAGATGGATCAATAGAGGATTTATAAACTACTCCAACTCTTATACTGCTTCAGAAATACACTCCTCGCTCCTGTTTTGGCACTCCAGCATGTATCCCCCAAATCCTCTAGCACCTTCTGTGTTCCATCAATAGCACAATGTACCTTCCATTCTACAGTGCTATTTACAAATGAATGTCTGTGAAGGTTAAGCATCCCTGATAAAGACAGCCTCCACCCAGGCATCCTCGCTAAGATGGGTAACCTGGTTATGTTCTTTGCTTGGTTCTCCAAAAAAGACATCCTTAGTACTAGACCCACAAAGCTTACCTAGTCAGTGGGTTTCCACTGAAGTCAGCTATCTGTAGTGCTTTACAGAATGAGATGCTTTCTGGAATTTCAGGAATATCTGTAGGAGAAAACAAAAATCTATAATTTACCACCATTGTTAACAATTTTCATCATCAGGCCTAAGAGAATATCTAAAAATTATGACCTCTATTCAAATGTGATATGAATTTCTAAAGTATTTTTCTCCATTCATTTTATATTTGCTTTTCTAATTGAAGATAATATGCTTTATAACAGAAGCACATTAAAGAAAATATTAAAAACAACAACAAACATCAAGTGCCATCACCATCAAAGTCACTGATAGACCTAGCCGGTTTGTCTCAGTGGATAGAACATCGACTTGCAGACCCAAGGATCCCGGGTTCGATTCTGGTCAAGGGCACACACCTCAATTGCAGGCTTCTCCCCAGCCAGGATCCTGGTCAGAGCACATGCAGGAGGCAACCAATCGATGTTTTTCTCTCACACTGATATTTCTATATTTCCCTCCCTCTTCTACTCTCTCTAAAAATCAAAGTACCCTCAGGTGAGGGTTAAAAAAAAAGTCACTGAAACATTCTGTTGTAATTCCCATTAGGCTTTCCCCTTTATGTTTTCATATGACCATCACAGCACAAAGATTTTAAAGTATGCATTTTTTAATTAATATATTTTCTTCTGGCTATAAACATAACAATTTGAAAAATAAAGAGAATTCCAACAAAGAAAATAAAAACCACCAACATTCCCATCACTTGGAGATATTTTATTCTGATGAATTGCTTTAGTTGTCATACACACACACACACACACACACACACACACACACACACAATATGTGTATTTAAATAAATTATATTTCAAAACACTGGGTTTGTGCTGATTTGTTATTTTCACTTTACCTTATTTTATAAACTTTTCCCCATTATTATTTTTTCAAATAGTTTGTCATTCTTAACAATAAAATCAATCCCCCATTTTTGGACATTTGTTTCCAAGTTCCTAATGTTATAATGATATATGTCCATTTCTGATTATTTCTTATGCTAAGATCCCAAAAGGGTAATTATTGTGTCAAAGGAATTAACATCACTACAGCATTTGATAAATATTGATAAATTCCTTTATAGGGAGGCAAAATATACTTATTTATATTCCTATCAGTACCAAGTGCCCAATACAATATCTCTCCCCTTCTTTTCTTTCTCTTACATTTTATTTATTTTTTAATGTATTTTATTGATTTCAGAGAGGAAGGGAGTGGGAGAGACTGAAACATCAGTGATGAGAGAGAATCATGGATAGGACACCTCCTGAACATCCCACACCGGGGATCAAGCCCACAACCCAGGTATGTGCCCTTGACTGGAATCGAACCATAACCTCCTGGTTCATAGGTCCACGCTCAACCATGCCGGCTAGGCCTTTCTCTTACATTTTAAAAAATGCCAATTTTATTGGTAAAACAGTCTGGTAAATTTTTGTTATTTTGTTTTATATTCCTTTTATTACTAATAAAATGGAATATTCCCCCCCATTTTTAATGGTAACTAAATATTGTGATTTTGATATGATCAAAATTGTTTTCTTTTTTAATTCCATTTTCTTATGGTATACAACCTAAGGCTGTAGCTTTTAGGGCTTTAATAGCTTAGTTCATAGCATTTAATGTCAATAATACAAGGGCTAAAATAGAAAAGTTTCTCCTGGTCCCATGCTTCTTCCACCAGCTTGACAAACACAAGCTAAGCAAAAACATACCTAATATTCCTAAATTGGGGGTGGCAGGGAAAAATAAAGGAAAAAATGGACACTTTGGTCCAACAACCGCAAATTAATCAGAAGCTGCATAAAAACTTTAAGTTCAAATTTAAAAGTCAAAAACATTTAAATATGTGGGAGCATTTTCTTCACACTGTTCTCTGCCTTGCATGGTCATATATGGCAGTGAAGAATACCAGTAAACAGTATGACACTAGTTTCATAAATACAATAGCAAAATACACTGAGTGGCCAGATTATTATGATATCTGAGCACATAATAATCTGGCCACTCAGCAAATATATGTATTAGAGGCCCAATGCATGAATTCATGCATGGGTGGGGATTGACCAGCCTGGCCAGGGGGAGGGGACATGGGCAGTGGGCCGACCTGCCTAATGGTCAAACTCCTGGTTGAGGGGACAATTTGCATATTAGCCTTTTATTATATAGTATATACACTGAGTGGCCAAATTATTATGCATTCAGAGATCATAATAATCTGGCCACTCAATGTATATAGCTTATCCACAGCTGAGTCTAGAATGGATCTTTAACACTCAAACATTTGTGGGCCCCAAAGTACAAACACAATAGTAAACCCTTTACACACATTCCCTTATTTAATCTCAACATAAATTAATTTATAAATAATTGTACAAAATGGACACTAAGGCTCAGAAAGATGAAGTGACTTGCCCGTTGTTACAGGCTAACTTCAGTGAGATCACGGCACTGTCATGTTTAAGAATGAATGAACACACATGACCCCTTGCAGGATGAGCCCTGTGATCTATCTGTGTCAGTGAGGCCAGGACACGCCATGCTTGCCTGACCTAGAAGGTGCTGATTGGCCTGTACGTTCCATAGCAGTCCCTCATCTGCCACTACTCCAGGCCCCGAAGAGTTCTTTAAAAGACTGAGAAAAGATTAGAAAACTGTGGTACAATGGAATACTATGCTGCTGTAAAAAAAGAAGAAGGAATTCTTACCATTTGCAACAGCATGAATGGAACTGGAGAGCATTATGCTAAGTGAAATAAGCCAATCAGAGAAAGATAAATATCACGTGATCTCACTCATTTGTGGAATATAATGAACAACATAAACTGATGAAAAAAATAGAACCAGAGTCATAAAAGCAGCAAACAGACTGTCCAACCTATGAGAAAGCAGGGGGAGGGGGAGGTGAGGAGGTAAGAGATCAACCAAAGGACTTGTATACATGCTACATGCATACGAGCATAACCAATGGACACAGACAGTAGGGGGTGAGGGCATGTGCTAGGGGTTGGGGACAGCATGGAGAGGTCAATGGGGGGGAAAGGAGATTTAAGTAATACTTTAAACAATAAAGAATTTCTTTAAATAAATTAAAAATAAATGACCAAGAAAAGAGGTGTAGATGTTGCACCAGTCCCTCACAGATGCCAAGGAAGAAGACCAAGGGGGACACTAGAATACAAATTTTACATCAGCTTGCTGCTCTATCCACAAAGAAAGAAGTCAAGTATATCAGTCGGGTAGAAATCTTTAATATCTCTCAGAACATCAGAAATATCACTGAAACTTAGAAAGACGGGCCTACCAAGGGAACATGTGAATACTGACTATAGGAAACTCTGGTAGGGGTTAGTCTGGCATTTGGGGATCTGAGGATAACAATAACAGAAAAATGGCCTAAGAATACTCATTAGAGAAGTTAGGTTCACAGGAAAGGAAGGCATTCCCTCCTTAGGCTAACCTGTTTATAATCATAGAAGGAGCATATCAGCAAATATAATAGTATATAGGTCTCCTGAACAAAGGTCATTTCTTTCTACCATATGCATGTTCCTAATTTGACCAAAAAGAATAAATTTTCCTGTAAAAAGTAAGAGCTTTAGACAAGGAAGGTAACAGGATGGTTTGAAGAGTCCTGATTACTGGTTTACCTTAGGTTACTAAAGATAATATTAGGTCTAGTAATAATTAATGTCGCTTTCTAATACTTTTTTAAATCGAATTTATTTAAACAATACAACAAAATTTAATCAACAATATAGTTGCCGTTGTTTTCTACTACTTGTGCCCAACGCTCAGGAAGCATTTTAATCCCTCTGTTGTAAAATTCTTGTGATTTTGATGCAAAAAATTCGGTCAATGCATTTTTGAGGCATTCTTCATTATTAAATTTTTTTCCAAGAAGAAAGTTTTGCAAAGAACGAAACAAATGGTAATCGGAAGGGGCAATATCAGGAGAATATGCAGGTTGAGGGAGAACTTCCCATTCCAACTGGCGCAGTTTTTCAGCAGTGATTCTTGCAGTATGCGATCGTGCGTTATTGTGGTGAAGAATTACGCCCTTCCGATTAATCAGCACGGGTTCTTTTTCTCTTAAAGCTTGGGCTAACCTTTCCAATTGGGCACTATACACTGCACTTGTAATGGTTTGGTTAGATGGTAAAAGTTCATAATGAAGAATTCCTTTAAAATTCCACCAAACACACAACATCACTTTTTTCGCATGCAAGTCAGGTTTTGGCGTGGGCTGTGGAGCCTCATTTTTGTCCAACCATTGAGGCCGCCTTTTCAAATTAACATACAGCACCCATTGTTCATCTCCGGTAACCATTTGCTCTAAAAACGGCAAATGGTTTTGACGAGAGAGGAGTGAACTGCAAATTGTGACTCTTTGATTACAGTTGTTGTCGATCAACTCATGAGGAACCCATTTTCCAAACTTTTGGACTTTGCCAAGTGCATGCAATTGATTGGAAATTGTTTTTTGTGAACAATTTAAAGTTGTCACAAGCTCTTGTTGGGTAATTTGAGGATTTTGCACCAAAAGAGCTTGAAGAGCTTCTTGATCAAAATTGGACACACGGCCTCGACCACTCTTGTCATCTAACAAAAAATTTCCCTCGCGAAATTTCTCAAACCAACGCTGGAATTTTCTGGCGCTAACTGCATCTTGACCAAGAGCACTACAGATGTTTTTTGCAGCCTCACTTGCTTTTCTTCCTAATTGGAACTCGTAAAGCATGCAGTGCCGAATATGCTCTTCATCCGCCATCTTCTTAGCCCTAGTTTTGCAACAAAAACCAAACCAAACACAAACTTTTTCAAGCAAAACTTGTTAATTGCACTTCACACGTTCTGTAGATACCACGTGTTTGAAGGTTATGTCAATACAAGTCAACGCCAAGCAAGATTTTAAACGAATGTTTAAAAACGACATTAATTATTACTAGACCCGATAAAATAGACAACTAAGAAAGAGGAATATCTATTTATCCTTAAATACTCAGCTAAAATGTCACATCCTCCAGGACACTTTCCTTGAGCACCAAGATTACGTTGATTCCCCTGAACTCAAGTCCCTCGGGCTACACCTTATAAGATGATCTATTACAGTTTTAATTAAATAATTGGTGACTGTCAACCTCCCTTACTGAACTCTAAGCTCATTGGGAAGAAAGACCATATTGTCCATATCTCCATTTCCCCAAAGCTGACACAGTATTAAGCATAAGCAAGCTATATAGATACTGAATAAATGAGAAACTAACATTTCTAAAACTCTGCAAGGACACTCCCCCTCTCTCAGTTGAGTCATGAAATATCCTTATAGGATAGGTATTATTTATATTTTATTGTTAAGAAAATTGCTTACTCCAAGATCTTTTATAAGAGAAGTTACAAGGCTTGTAGGTTATTGCCAGCTGAAATCCCCTTTAACTGATTTCTAAATGTTTTTCTAAGGACAAATTGAGCATTAAAATTAAATATATGAAAAAATTATACAAATAGATCTATAATATATATATATTTTTATATATGTATATATGTATGTATATACATAATTTTTATATACCGTATTTTCCAGCGTATAAGACGACCCCCTAATTTTACAGTTAAAACATAGGTTTAGGCCTATATTCGCTGTATAAGACTACCCCCCTCTTCAAAGAAAAGACTTACTTTGCCGTCAAGATCTGCAGGTAATTTTTGTGCAATTTTGGTCTTTTGCCCCCGATTTTCGGTTGACTTTTTTTCGTTTCAAAAGTCGTCTTATACGCCGGAAAATATGATATGTATAATGTAGTTCAAGCTATTACCAGTAAGGGACCAGGCCCAGAGCAGATTTGCCTCAGGTAGTGTATGGGTTCTTCACACAGGAAAGATTTCACAGTATGATCCAGGTAATTATGAAAGTACATTTATCAAAGCTGGAGATAGTGGAACAAGAAAGACCCAGAAGCAACAGGAGAGAGACTAGGCAGAGCTGCTTTGGCTCTCTCAAAACATTATGGAAAAGGAAGGAGCAGCCATAGTTAATTTGGCTCAGTGGATAGAGCATCAGCCTGTGGACCAAAGGATCCCAAGTTCAATTCCAGTCAAGGGAACATACCATGGTTGCATGCTCCTCCCCAGCCTAGGCCTGGTTGGGGCTTATGCAGGAGACAACCAATCGATGTGCTTTTCTCACATCAATATTTCTGTCTTCCCCTTTCTCTTCTACTCCCTAAATAATAAATGGAAAAATGTCCTTGGGTGAGTATAAAAAAATAAAAAGAAAGAAAAGAAGAGAGCAAAGGCAAGACTACCATCAGCTCACTGGAGAGTCAGAGAAAAGGGAGCCTTGGGAACAGGTTAGCCTAGGACAAACTGCTACTGCCCATTGCTCCCCTGGTGTAAGTCTCCTGGGGTCCCTTACAATTTAGGACACGCATGCCCGTGGGGGAAGAGGGAGAAGGGAAAAATGCAGGCACGCTCCGGGGAGGGAGAGCGTGGGCTTAGACCTTTGTTTTGAGGTTTTTTAAAGGCTGGGAATTTAGGAATGGTCTTAGGTGAGGATCTCAACAGAATGTTCATCAGCTTTTCCAGGTGTGCCCTTTCAGGGTCATGGTCTCTACTGATTGGTCAGCACAAGGCAAGGGTCATTAGTCATTGCAGTTGGTTCTGGGGTCACCCACCTGGCTTTTCTGAGCCTGGAACTGAAATACAACTGAGGCCTAGACATTATCTCTAGGCAATAAAGGTCAGGGGTCCAAGTTGCAGGATCGGAGATATGAAAGGTCAGGAGGCCCAACCCATATGACCAGCAATATGCCAGAGGAGGAAAAGCCACCCTGAGAAGAGGTCCAGCACCAGATTTGCCCAGTGCTAGGCACTTGGGGCTTTCCACCCTGGTGACCTTCTGTATCTGGCTGTAAATTACTTGGCCAGTTTGTTCAGCTATCTGTTCTCAGTTTCCCCATTCCACTTGCCAAGAAATTTTCCTAGCTTCTTACTATCCTGCCTTAAAGCTTCTACATAAGGTTAAAAAAAAGTAATCATATTTTTCATTAACTTAAACTGGCTTTGACTCATGTAAGTGCAAAAATAAAAACATGAGATTTAATAGGTACAAAATATCTGAAAATGATTATAAAATTAAATAATTTTTCCCTATAACTTCTTAAGATAGTCTTTAATTCAGACCTACTCTAAGCTATCATTATTTCTCAATCAAAATTGCTTTGAATTAGTGAGATGTAGTTATACTTTAAAAATAAATGTACCAAATCTGTAGTTTACCAATATAACCCAGCTGGTATACAGGAAATAGATAATCAGCCCTAAACCTTCCATTCAAAAACCTTTTTCAACACCACCAGAAAGACAACAGTCTTGGCTCCATTAGCCCACTGGCTTCTCAGACAGAATGTAACTTTCACCACAGATCCTGTCATTGAAAAGGTGATTTTTAAGAACATTCCCTACCCTTCCTGGCATTGTATTCTTTTCTCCGCACCATTTCTAACACATCAAGCTAAGATTCCACCTTCGCCTTTCCTACCCTCAAGCAGGTAACACACGGGCTTAGCCTAGATGCTTTTACTACCAGGAATCAGGGCTCTCTTCTCACAAGGCCCAGAACCCTCAAGGTGAACCAGACCTTTGTCTGAAAAACTGTTGCCATTTTAGGGCCCCTGTTGTGATTGGATCGAGTGACCTCAGCTCTTGCACATCTGTGTGGGTTTAGAAACCTCCAGGGCCCCTCCTTCGAGGAGTGCGCACAGACTGCCTGTTTATGATCCTAGCTCCGTGCGGAGGGCAGTAATTTCTTTTGGGGTAAATCACTCACTGGCATTTATTCTTGTTCTATATAAATAGTGCCTCTTCTCCTGGGCTCAAGGCCTACCTGATGTTAACAAGTTATAATACTAGACTCTCTCCACCTATTTCAGGAGGCAGTTGGTTAGGAATTAACAACATAGAAGGGAGCAAAACTGGCTGAACCTGATTAAGTCGGGAAGCTACAGCTTCACATACACCCCAGGGGACTACGGAATCCTCTGCCAAAGGGACATTAATCCCCAGGCAGGCAGGAAAGACAGGCTTTGCAATCTCCCAGGGGGACAACCAGCCCGTTAGCCTGGATTACCGAGGAAGGACAGTGAGGGGGTTGCAGGCTCAGAAGCCAACATGGAGAGCAGGAGGCAGTCCTTCTGCTAAGTGCTTAGGCAATAGAAGCCAGGTGATGAGACAAAACTATGAGGCATACCCAGTAGGAGCCTAACTGGCAAGCTTAAAGGGGAAAGACAAAACCTGAGAAAATCTGGGGGAAAGACTGGCTAGGAGAATGGCATGCAACCCCAAAAGATCCAGGAAAGGGACTGGGTAGTGTGAAAGATAGCCTGCTCTCATCCAAGCCAAAGGAAAGGCAATCAAGACTTAACATAGGCACGAGGCTCTTGCAGCCACATGGGCTGGGTGGGAGCATTGACTGTGCTGGTCTATTGGAGCCTGGGATGCTGGGCTAATGGCATGGCAGCTCCGAGTCCTGGTTACCCCCTGGCCACTTCCAGAGGCTGCTCTTCTTCCACAGGAGACAAAGCTGAGCCACCTGGTTGTGGCTGAGACCTCAGGCATGGTGCATCTAAGGGCAGTCCTCCATTTTGCCTCCAATAAATCTTGCCACTATATATCAAATCCTCCTATTCATGTATCCTTGAAATGCATTTCCTGTGATATCATGGAAGAATCCTATTTCCTTTGGCAACACATTGAGAGTACCGTGAAATGCTAAGAACACAAGTCCTTCATTTCTTTTATTTTTCAACTGCAGTTTACATTATTATTATTCTGTATTAGTTTCATGTGTACAGCATAATGGTTAGGCATGCTTATATCAGGGCAACCACTCTGTAGTTTACATGACTATCTAAGTCTTATATATTTTTGTGACTATTCTGTAAGATTATCTAATTCCTTTTGATAGCACTGGAAATCGACAGTTAAAAATAATAAGAAATGCTTAAAGAAAACAAACTAGTTATCTATCTTTGTGTAAAGATGCAAACAATAACATTTTAAACCTCAAGACATATGATATGGACAGTTTAGTAACTTGAGATTTTATTATTAAAAATAAGGCAAGATCTATGTAAATGACCATCTGCACTTACTGCGTCAGCACCAGTAACCCCACAGCGAGGTGCCTGTGCTAGCTTAACTAGCTCAAGGTGCTAACAAGGTCAGGGTCCTGGATGCAGTCCAGATGTAGACCGTTTCTTTCCTCTTGTTTCAAAATCGCTGCACTCAGAGGAGCTTCGCCTAAAACCTTCTGCTCGAAAAACATTCAACAGCTGATGAGCATGTACGAAGGTCTCAGGCATGATTCCAAGCACTTTGCACATATTAACTCATGTAAATCTTCACAACTCTAAGAATGTTAGCATTCCCGTTTCTATTCTCTGAATGAAGAACTGAGGCACCAAACTGCCAGGCCCTAGCAGAGTTTACACAGCTACTAGGTGGGAGGGCCAGGATCTGAACCTAGCTAGGCCTTCTCACCCCAGTGAGAAGAGTTGTCTCTTAAAAAGAATGAGTGAGGTCAAGAGAAACCACAAAAGTCAACCCAAGTGCCAACTGCTACAAGTGCACTGTGAACGCCAAGGATAATGTGCCTCCATCCTCAGCTTGGTGGAAGGGAGCCAAGGGGGAAGTTCACCAGCCAACTGACCTCTGACAGCAGATCTGAGCTTGTCCTTTACCTAAGTTTTCTCATTAAGCAAAGCCAAATTAATAATTTGTTTTCAAGATAACACAATACAAATATCAGAGTAACAAAAGAAACTTTAAATTTTATTCTGTGGTGTGGCTAACCTTTACCAACTTTTGATTATACCTTACTATTGAAATTAGGTATACTATTTAAGTACATGATAGTGAAACATTTCTTGCTTAATGTAGCTCCTACAAGAGGAGAGAAAAAATTAAATTAGCACTACCAACAAAAAGGCAATACAATGTCCTAAAGTTTCCATTAAATCTTCCCTGAATCCCCTCAAATCAATTAGGCCTTCCATAGTGCCCAATACTTCTTCTTTGAAGCATTTTGCTCAAAGTATATAAAATTTACTCAATACCATGCTTCCCCACCAGATGTATTCTCCACTAGCTCAGGGATCAGATCTATACTGTCCCCCTATGTACCCAGTATGTAGCACAGTGCAAGCCCGTAGCAGAAGTTCAGCAATATTTACACAGCTCTGGGCCTGGAATCATAAAACAGATTCCAGAGCCAGAATCCTCACCTAACTGAGATTTCAACCGCTTTAGGCCTCCATCTGCTCATAAAAGGGGTGTTTGGGTTCTCTGCCTCATCTACTATTGGGGTACTAATAGGGCTATTGAGATACGTAAAATAAGATAACATGCATGGTAACTTGGTAAAGGGCACAGATGAAAAGGACTAAAAGAGGGAGAGGAAAGCAAACCTCCTCAATTGGTATCGATTGTTTTTGTTGAGTGTGGGTCACTTTTTATATCAACACTAGAGGTCTGGTGCACGAAATTCATGCATGCAGGCGGGGGTGGAGGGGAGAGGAGACCCTCAGCCCAGCCTGCACCGTCTCACAGTCTGGGAGGCCTCATGGGTTGTCTGATTGACAGCTTAGGCCCCGGGGAGCAGATGTAAGCCGGCAATCGGACATCCTTAGCACTGCCGCTGCGTCCACCAGCTGTGAGCCTGGCTTCTGGCTGAGTGGCACTCCCCCTGTGGGAGCACACTGACCACCAGAGGTCAGCTCCTGTATTGAGCATCTGCCCCCTGGTGGTCAGTGTGCATCAGAGCGGTGGGTCATTCCACCATTTGGTCGATATGCATATTAGCCTTTTATTATATAGGAGGAGATGGAGTTTGGGGCCCTTCTCTCATCTCCAACATACACTCAGACCAGAGGGAAAATATAATCAAGAATTCTGTCAATGAAGAAAAGAACTGGGTCTTTAAGTAAGTCTCTTGTTACTAGTACCCAATCTTAGACAAAGAAATGTGTAACTGCATGAACAATCAAGAATTTGAGGTCACTACCACATCACTGATGCTAAACCAAATCAAAGACACACACAAAAAATATAGCTTAAACAAACAATACCAACACAAAGAAACAGTGCCAACATCCCATGAACTTTCCAGCAGAGATCCAGGGGCAGAGATGACTCTGACAGAAAGGAATGCAGCAATTCACAAATGTGCACACTGAGATTCAAAATGCCATTCTAAGACTTGTTCAAGATAGACAATTTCCCAATTAGAGTTTAATTATATTTGCATTTCTGGTCCATTAAGAGAAAATGTTTACGACGTGACCTACAAGTAAGCCCATTGGGTTTTCCTTCTCATGGAAACTATCAACATTTATATTGAGAAACCCCCATATTTAACAATATGAAAATGCTGTGGATAGTGCAAGAGCAAAATACAAGATTATAAAGAATTGAATCTTCTTTCCCCAACTGTCCCCTCTTATTAGATCACACACACACACACACACACACACACACACACACACGCACAATATCTTTCCTCTTTCAACCATACAGATACTCTGTACTTTTTATCACAATATTTCTACTTTAGAGGAATATTTGAAATTGCTATCTGACTGCCTGTTGCTCTCGGAGAAGCCTCTTTTGAAATTGGTCACTTGACAGTTGCCACTGCTTCCTTGCCTTAGGCACTGAGAGAATAGCAAGGAAAAGACTCAAGTTCAGGAAAGGTGACAGGAATGGCTCTAAAAAGAGGAAGCACTCCCCTCCAAGCCCTGCATAACCCTTGACTACGTGGCTCCACGTAGGAAGACCTGGCATTTTTGAGGGCCTGGTATGTATCAGGTATTGTGACTGGCATTTTTCAGGCCTCTCTAACCCTTAACACAAATACGGAATAAATAGTAGTTGTCCTACTAACAGATGCAGAAACATGCTCAGAATCATTATCTACATTCTCCATGGTCACTCTACTAACATGTGGAAGAGCAGATCTTTGAAATCCCAGTTCCTGCACCTCAGGCGGAGAAGACTGGGAGGGAACTGTTGAGGATCTGGAGTCAGATTTGCTCAGCTCCAACTGTACTGGGAGAATAAGAAAAGCAAGAGGACATGCATGGGTAAGATAGAGGAGGTAGAGACACAGGTATGAGGTTCTGAGAAACACAGAATTGGGTACAGGCACAGTCTGAAGGGACAGTTAAGCAAGTGACTCCTCTGTTATGGAGACAGGGGGGCCCACCAGGCAGAGGGAAAGAGAACTGAAGGAGCAGAGACAAGACGACAAGGGAGCAAAGCAACCCACAGGCAAGGAAGATGTGGACTTCACTACCCACTGTCCTCTTCTCGAGGACATGAACAGAGCCTCATGAGGGGAAGCCAAACCACCAAAGGTTCAGAGCCAGTGGATAAAGGGGAGGGGAGAGAAAATAGTAGCTGCCAAATTCTAGTCTAAGAGTCAGTGTTCATGGTTGGCAAGACGAGGAGAATGGAAAGAAGGTGGTACTATTTCCTGACCATGAAGCCCAATTTATTTATTTAAAAGAACTGTTGTTTAATCAGAATATATCCTTTGTCTTTTACTAAATGACAGTGATAGTCTTTCTTATCAAAATAAAGAGTTAGCAATCCTGTGTCACAATCCCAGTTTTTAAAAATTATGCTGCTCCATTAAATCTATTAAAAGCCTGAGAACGTGGGGCTGACAATTAGGGGGAAAGAAGAGGGGGTTTCTAGCTGGAGGAGAATAAGGCCATTGTGTTTGGGTTTGATGTGTTTGGAATATCTGCAGAGTCAGCAGAGAGGCGGTGAGAAGTGGGGTGGAGGAAAGCTAGGAAACTCATTCCCATTTTTGCTCAGAAATGAACAAGGAGGGCAGCACATGGTGTGAGAGCAGGCTCTTGGGATGAGAGGCAAACAGCAAAATCTCCTGGTTTTAAGAAGGAAGTGAGTGGCTACAATATGAAGCATTCCCAGCAAATAAATAAATAAATAAATAAATAAATAAATAAATAAATAAATAAATTTAAATGAACACTGCATCTATTAGGCAGTGCTGCAGGGAGGTTGGGAGGGTCACACTGGCATGGAATGTAGGATCCCATTATGTATAAAAACCATGAAGAGAGACCTGGCCAAAGACAGAATCCAAAGGCCACAAGAGGTAAACAACTAGCAGGGAACAGAACAAGCATGCAGAAGAGATGCTGACAGACTGTAGTAAAACACTGAATGTTTGACTTTGGGCATACTCAGTACATCAGACTGCTTCATTTAGAATGACTTACTACTCGGGTAAAATAAGGTCCTTGTGTGCCAAACAGGCTGACTGATTAAGACAGTTTGAATGTTACACTGCTGTTTTCCCGACTCAATCCTGCTTAAAAATATCTGGGATTGTCAAACAAGGCTAAATATGAATGTGTGTTCCAAGTCTGCATTTGCTGCCACAGCTGTTCCTCTGGGCGTGCAGAGGGAGAAAAATAGCTACTATGGAGACTTTTCTCAAAGGCATCATCCCATTTAACATATTATTCCAACCACCACAGACCCACCCAGGGGGCAGCCAGCCCTGTAGACAAAGGCATAATTCCTGCCCCAGAAGCCTTTCTCGTGTTTGTGAAGGGAAGGTGGGCTCAGACACAATGCAGCGCAGGAAGGCTGACCTGGGTCCCTCTGCCGGGTGCAGGATGGGAGACGGCACAGAGGGGCCCTTTGTCAGTTTTATTTTAGTCTTGGCACTTGTGCTTGCAAAGAGCTTTTCCAGTTCAGAAGGTTTTCACCTAATCCAGCCACAATTACCAAAATAACCTTGACGCCTCAGTTTTTCCTCCCCAGCAGAGTTGGCTAAATATACACCAGTATGTCTGGAGGTACAAGACCCTGATTGCAAAAAATAAAATAAAAAACTACAGAATATTGAATGTTATGTTCCATGTTGAATAATATAAAAGAAGGAAGAAAAATGTGAACAAACTATAAAGACATCTTTTTACCTACCCTTCTCCCCAAACAAAATATATATGATTTTGGATAATGTCTACCTAACACTCAAGATAACAGCAACTGGTAAATACCAGAAACTAAAACACAATATAGTGAATTCATCAACTACTTCATTCAGTCAGAATTACAGCTCATTTTAATTATGCCCATATAATATGGACAAAATTACAACTACTGCTATTTATGCATCAAAATCTTCTAGGAAAATGAAGTCTTCCAATGGGGGAGTACTTTGATCTGAACTTAAGTCTTCAGGTCTCCTCCAACTCTCCCCCACCTCCGATGAACCACAAGAATCTTTTCCTCCTCTGAACTGCAAACCAGCCCCTGTGGTCAGGCCAATTCCTTCGCACAAATTCTATGGGCCTGATTCTATGCTGCTCAATGCTACCTTTTTAAGTATAGCTTATCTTTCCAAACAGAATCTGTGATTCTTGTCAGCTGGGATAAACATCCTACTAAACTTGGGTGTTCGCCTCACACTCCCACACCATGCACAGTGTTTATGGACTAACAGACTCAACCGCAGGACAGAATGAGTCATTCAGATTCCTAAAAACACTCTCTGGGCAAAGCACGGAACAGATGAGAGGCCGGAAGTGAATACAGTTCTCCACAAGTGCAGGGAGTAGCCATCTGGCCCAGATAAACTGGCCAGAACACTGGTCTCAACAGTTCTCATCAGCTTTTGCCAAAGCACATCCTTAACCCAGGCCCAATAAAACCATTAAGCATCCCAGAGGCTGGGATTCTCAAATTTCAGAGCACCGAGGAATCACCTAGTGCACTTACTTGATGGGAGGGCCGGCCCCACTCCTAGCAACTGATTCCCCAGGCTTAGGGTCCAGAGAAGGCATCTGCATTTGAACCCAGCAATCCTGGGAGTTTCCATAAAGGGGGTCTTAAGGCTGCCTCTGTGAAACACTGACATGCTTAACTTAATTGTCCCTCATATCTGACTGCACATCAGATCAACTGGGTCCCTCATCACCTGAGACTCCAAGAAACTGGCTTGGGGCAAGATTTGGAAGTATTAAAAAAAAAAAAAAAAAAACTGCCGCAGGCGAATGATGTGCAACCAACGGTGGGCGGCTACGGCCACTTTAGTGGACCTGACTCTCATCCACATTTTGCCTCCACAATGAAGCTGTTTCTGCTCTCAGACTGAAGCACAGCCAACACTTAACAGCCCGTGTGCTGAGGGCTTTGTGAGAAGGCCTCCCATGGCAGGCAGAGTACACAGCACAACAGGGAAAGCTGTTTTGTTCTTTAAAGATGATGAAAGTACTGTAGTGGTGGGAAGCAGGAAAAAGATGGAAACTGGGACTGTTTAAATTTAACTTACTGCCTTAACTTAACTTTCCCCATTTAAAAAAAAAAAAAATCAATGTTTTAAGAAATCCCTCTACCTATAACACAAGTACACTTTTTCAAAAGTAACCCTTAAAAAACAGTTTAAACTAGAAAGCAACATGCAAAAGGTATTCTAAAAAGACCTCAGAAACATGTTTGTATTATTCAAAAAAATACTGTAGAAAAAGAGCTTAAGTGCTTAAAAATTGTAAATTGTCCCCTGACAGATGAAAAGGTATGACATTTATAATGCATTTAACATCTTAAAAAGAAACACAACAGAACTTATACATTAAAATGGTATTATCCCCTGAAAGTATTCATCATATGAACCATGCACATATATTCTTCTAGTGTTGCCACTGGATGAATGTTTTGGAGTTCTCTCTTAGAATTATAATGAGTATTTCTCCTAACTCAATGTTTCGAGAAAATCTTACATAACAAACACCATCTTTATTCAATTGTAAAAACTTAAACACTGGGAAGCAGTATAAAATACACCCTGTGTTTCAGCTGAATCTCACTCTGAGAATGATATACTATGGCAACTTTGGTTCTATTTCCATATCCTAAAACTATCCTCACAGTACCCACCCCTAACCCAGTTTAGGGCAAAAAAAAGAGAGAGAGGAGGTGAAATGTCTGCTTTTGCTGTGGGATGACCCAGGTTATTATAATAGACTAGAGGCCCGATGCACGGAATTTGTGCAAGAGTAAGTCTTCCGAGCCCGGGCTGACTTGGCCCTCGCCACCTGGGCTGCCCCACGGCCCCACCCACTGGTCGTTCTAGAAGGTCGTTCCATTGTCTGGTCTAATTAGCATATTAGCTCTTTATTATATAAGATGCTTGAATTCTGAACTGAGCAAAATCATTTCTGTACTTAAGCCATTACTCCATGGATTCAGCTCATGATGAGAAAGGCCAAACTATAAAGACATCTTTTGGCCTGAGTGCTGTTTAGGAATCTTGACCCCTTCCGGAGCTGTTTAGGTTCTGTGAGATTCTGCTCCTAGCTCCAGTTCCAACAGATATGAGTTTTCCTGGAGATAAAAATGCATCCTCCAGGGATCTGGTCTTCACATTTTGGGTAGTCCTTTGGTAAGGTGGAAATGAGCAATTTTAACAAGAATTCTAATATGCATGGTCCCAGAGCCCACCTAGAGAAACACTGTCCCAAACACATGCAGAAAGATCATAATCCAACATCTAAATTTCTAAGTAGAAAAAAACTCTCGCTCTCATCTACTCTAAAGCCCCTTTGTCTGGGGTCTGATGTTTAGCAGGGCATTCTGATTTACTGAACTTTGACATCTTTTTCTCCATCTTCCCTTTTAAACCCACAAATACGATTTTGCCCACATGGTTTGAAGGTCGCTGGGAGCAGACTGTAGCTTGGAAAGGATTCTTCCTTCTGCTATACTTGTGATAATATCCCAGAGCCTAGCATTTAGAGAACACACAGGAAAAGCTTCTAGGCTATTTTAAACTTAATGTAGATGCCCCAAGGTGCTTCTTTTAAAAGCTTAAAATGCAATATAAATATTACATCTTATAATTCCGTGGAAGTGCTAGGCCGGTCATCTCTGATTTGTTCTCCACCTGTCATCTACCAGTTGCTGAATTAACTTCATTCACATAATTAAGGAAATCTGCACCTCTAGGCTGGACAAAGGGGCTGCAGACCCCATACCTAGTCACACAGTGCCCTCCATAAAATAAGCACTCACACAAATAAAAAAGCTACAAAAAGGGGTGCTCTCCTCTTGTATCCAGTTTCTCTTTGAAGATACAATGGAAGGGGTGGAAGTAACAGTCCCAATGGCAAAGCCTGAGAGATCACGCTGTTCATTCATTTGTTCATTTATCCAATTATTTAAACTAATATTTAATGGACCTTGACTATTTGTCAGTTTATGGGGCTGAAGGTAAGAAGACGAATGTGAGTAAAAAGGGCACAGTGCTTGTCTGTTATGATCTAATCTTATAATTCAGGAGGAGAGGTGTCATTAAAGCATTGGGATTTTTAATATCAATTTAATGTTAATATCAATTTATATTTAATATTAATGTGCATTTAAAATATTATTTAGTATTTATTTATATTTACTATATTTAATGCTTTATTAATATTATTTGTTATTAATAAGAGCTATCTGTGATACCCAACACTGAACACACCCCCCAGGGTAGGGAGAGTCTGCGAGTGGGAAGGGCAGATTGTTGACTTTTCCTTTACTTACCTCCACTAACCTTTTGAAAATGACCATATACTGCTTTTACAAATTTTTAAAAGATCTCAAGGTGAAATAAACTTGGAAACAAAATGAGTAAAACACAATTCTTAAAGGGTCTGGGAGGAAGGAACATTATCTGTCTGTGGTTCTTAACCTGGAGTAAGCAGGCCCAGGAGTCCACTCTGGTCCCAACCACAGGTAATGCCCAGACTCCAGAAAAAAAATACTGAGGACTAATTACTCCCACTTTTTGCCTTCTGGGTCTCCCTCACTTTGGCAGCGGCAATGCCTGCATGGCTCATTTCCAGAGCAGACAGTGATCAAACACATACACACTATGACTGGAGAGTTATGAAATTCCTCCATTAATTATACATCACAGTTAGCTGTCCAAGACATACCCCACCATGGTAATTGCTCACATCCCATAGAACTGGCAGACGCAACAGGAAACGGTGACTGCTGTTGTTTCCACCAGGAAATGGTGATTGCTGGTGTTTTTCAAGCCGTCCTCTGATCTCTCAAAGAGAGTCAAGGAAAAGCATTAAAAAAAAAAAAAGAAAGCATGGTGTGTGTGAACCACTTCTGACATCGCCTTTGCTGTCACAGATGACCTCTCAGATGTCAAACAAATCCGATGGAAACTTTTCCGTCCACACTTACTGACCGTTCTGCACATTTCACACGGCAGCCTTCCTGGATGTGCTTCTCTGCCCCGGGTTCCAGAGTTAAGCTCTTGTGATTCTTCTGTTTCTCTGCCCGTTCCTTCCCAGTCTCTCCCAAGTTTCTTTTCAGCGGTGCTTTGATGCTGCTACTCCCCAAGGTCCTGCCTTTCTACATCCATGATATCTCCAGCCACTAACCAGAATGCTTTAGCGCTAGAGCCCACGGGATCCTTTTTGATGTTTAACCTGATGACACTGCTCAGCCATTCTCTTGCTGGCCCTTTTCTGCAATACCAGTCAACACTGCTGACACATCCTCCTGCTGGTCCTCCTCAGAATCTTGCAAGGGCTCCCTTTCTCTGTTCTTCCTTAAATCATAGTATTCTGAGGGCTCATCCACCTGCCCTTCCAATCCCATAGCCTCTCCATCTGCCTCATTCACACCCATAGTTTCCACCATCACCCACACAAGGATGACTCCCAACACTACCCCCTGCTAAATTCTCCCCTGAGCCTCAGTCCCTTACTGGTATATTGGGCTGTCTACTAAACCTCTCCATTTGCACATCCCAAAGGCATCTCGCCCTCCACATGCCCACAAAGAGATTCATCTTGCCCCTCAGACCTGATGTTTTCCTCAGTGTCTGTTTCTCTCCTCTGGTGGGAGTGATGGTTTATCCCAAACCCAGGCCTTTCACTCCCCCTCCCTCCACATCCAGCAAGCTTCCCACTTGTCACCCTCACGCCTGATCCAGCACCTCCCTTTTCCTGCTTTCCTCTGTAGTCCTTCCACTTCCTGTGGATGCCTGGGCTCCTGCATCCTGCCCTCAATCAACTCCAGGTCCCTGCTATTGCCAGGGTGATATGGAGCCATTCACTCCCCTGCTAGAACCCCTTTCCCAACTCCCCACAGCTTTCAATAAAACATTCCTTAGCAGAGCAACCAGCCCTTCATGGTCTCACTGCCCTCCACCTCTCTAGCTTCATCTCCTGCCTGTACTCCAGTAATATCTTGTATTCTCCAAATTCACCATGCTATTTCAGACCTTTAGACATACATGCATGTTACTTCATCTGCCCAGAAATGTCCTTCCCACGAGTCTTTTTTTACTTGCTACATGTTCCTCATCTTTTCCAGGAAGCCTTCTTCAGACTCCTCCTTTTCCCAGGAATGATCCAGACACACCACCCTCTGCTTCCTCCAGGTATTCCTCTGAGACAGGACTTCCCACCCTGCCATGCCATCACAGATGGAGTTAGTCCTTTCACCTTTGATCCCAAAGAGCCTTTCACCCTCAAGAGCCATCACTAAACTGACTTGCTATCTCAGGCTCCTAGCACAGAAATTAAATACCTGGTGCTGGTTAAATACTCAAGAAATGGATACAACTCATCCTAAAATTCTGCCCCTGCTCCTATGTCCCTATCTCGGTGAAACATGCATTCTAGCCAAGACTTCACTAGTGCATTGCTGTACTTTTCATAATGAAATATGCTGCCTTCATTTAGAATATTGCTTGGAGTTTATCTCTTAGCATCTGGATCCCTAAAAAAGGCCAGAACAGTTGCTAGCACAGCAAAGAGGGATTTTGGAGATAAGAATAAATTCAACTGTCGGTAGGAAAGGGCTCATCTGAAGACTACAGCATGTACTCAGGAAATGCCAGAGACCTACAAGGAGATCTCTTTGCCATGCTCCAACTGGTCACAGCTAAAGGCTGACCACTCCATGCCAAAAGCCAAGGGTAGCAGCCTTGATATAGAGCAAATGCAGTAATTCCCTTCTGTCTCTAATTACCAATGTGCAAAGCCCCTGGAGAGAGTGAAGACCTAAAAAAAAGTGTGTGCTGGGAGGAGGGGGGAGCACGGGGCAAGTAGGCACTTACTGAAACAAAGGTGCTCCCTGTGATTGAGAGAAAGCACATTCCCAGGGCGTCTGACTTGACCTATGGCTAACTTCAAAGTGTCTAGGCCCTTGCTATGCTGTGTCCCCATCAGTTCCTAGTCAGTTAGACAGGCAGTGATGCACTCATCAATGACCACTTAGGTGAAGAAGTGAGGAGCACCAATGACTCAGTTCCCGTAGGTGCTTGCTGCCTTGACTTAGTCTAGGCCTCTGCTGAGAGGTCTGAGTCCCCGCAGCCCCTCTGGCATTACTCGCCACCCTCTGCCCCCTTCTGGGCTGCCTTTAGCTGTGGACATGTGTGAGGATGTTGGCACTTGGTCCTCCCATTTTTGTCTAATTTGCTCAGACCCACTTGTTCATCTTGACCCACCATTCATTAGCCTTTCTGAATTGGGAAGCCTATTCTTTAACATTTTGCAACAAAGGTTGAATAACAAAGTTAAATACTTCAAGACACCAACTATTAATGTGTAGAGGTACTTTCACCAAGCACCTTTACAAACAAAACATATGTTACGTAAACAAAGATCTGACTGCTCCAGGGTGCCTTAAGAGCAGCTGAGCATTTACGCTTGGTCTGCTTCTGCCCACATTCTTTCCGAATGTTCCTCTGTAACTACATGGCCCAAAGGGTAATCGTGCCTCCCTAATTTATTTCAACACGAGAATCCTAAATCAGATAGAGACTTCTAAACTGCTTACTCTCTTTTTTTCACTCTGACTGGTTGACTTTTAACTTGGCACGTCCTTCTGGAAATTCCCCTATCTTGCCGGTTCCCTGAGTTATATGAATCCCACCTTTGAAACCTATTTGTGTTAGTCACAGATCAGTTCTTTTGTTCACCAGAAAGAGAAATATGTAATCACTGGTGATTAATCCACCTTTTTAAAAACATTTAACCATTTAACAACAGTAGTATGGGAAATTGTTAATAATCTGTGTTAAGTGAATAAAAGATAGAGATATTTTATTTACAAGTTTTCAATTTTGTGAATCGGGTTAACAAAACAGGAAAAAGATAAAATATACAAAACATTAATGATGATTATTTCTAGGTAGTAGGATATAAAATTCTTATGTTGGAGAGACAGAATTGTGCCTTTGAAGTCTAACAAACCTGAAATCAAAGACCAGCTCTACTACTCACTAGCCATACAACCAAGGGCAGAGTTTTTAACTTGAGACTAGATTTTCTCCAAGAAGACACAAAATACTCCTAGGAGATGGTTTAAGGATTCATTGAGATAATACACAGGAAGTAATTAGCCTCATAGGTGGTAGGCTAGAGTAAGCATTCAGTAAGTATTTTGATGATAAAGATGTATAATGATAAAAGATTTACATAGTTCTCTTGGTTTTTCATCAGTGTTTCTTTATGTTTCACTACTATTCATTTTCAACAATAAACGTGTGCTTTAAAAATGTAATTCACTTCGTCTACAGAAAAAGAAAAAAAAAGGAACTGTGCTAAATCATTGCTACTTGAGGTTACCAAGTAGTAAATAGTTCAAAGAGGGAAACTTTCCGGCTGCTCTAGACATAGCCTCGTGGTGAGATGAACCCTGGTGAGTTAATCAGCGGAGAGACATCAAGTTGCCAGGTCAGTGACAGTTTACTCAGAGAAGACAAGGCTGTGATAATGTGTGCCACACTAAGAAAATTCAAGTGACCAATGTGAATGCCAGTGGTACTGAACACTGATTCACCGTGTCAGCATGACACCAATCTTCAGCCTCCACATTGAGAACTGCCGCATCACAACACTTGAGATTATTCACACCCAGAGAAAAGAACATGGGATGCTCTTATCCATAAGCAAGTAGAGGTGACAGTAATGTCACTAAGGGTGACAGTCATGTCACTAGCCTCATTACTTTTCTTTCAAAGGTAAAACCCCAGTCTTAGTTTTTGGCTTTCCTTGCTCTACCTTTCCAGCAACTCACCAATCTTTTGCCAAAACAGCACAACAATGACCTTAGAAGTACTACATCAGAGCTTACTGAGAAAGCCCTATTATCTCTCAGTAGATGGTATGCCATTTCTGGCCATTAAAGATTTACAAAGCACCTCTCAGGATGGGCCACTTCCACAGATGGTTGAATTCCCTCACTATGAAGATCTCTATAGGTTTAAATGTCTGAGAATGCCTTTTCCCTGTTTTGATCTCCAAATTCACAGACTTCCTAGTCATAATATTTTCTCCATCCTTTCTCGAACATAGACCAAAACTATCAGTCCTATCACCTTCAATATGCTCCCCCCAGAATTAAAAGTGCCACTCTTCTTGTTTTCCTATTTCAGCTCCACCACTGTCTAGAATAGGGGTGTCGAACTCAATCAGAGAAGGGGCCAAAATCTAAAATCCAGCCTAAATCGCGGGCCAAATGGTTTACTGAACAGTCATAAACTGTCATTGTGATGGAAACGCAGTGGAGTGCAGTGATGACAGCGCGGTGCGGGCCACATTGCAAGGCCTGGCGGGACGGATTTGGCCCGCGGGTCTTGTGTTTGACACATGTGGTCTAGAAGTATGATTTGGGCTCAAATCACAACTTTTTCAAGCCTCAGTTTCCTCATTGGTCACCCTAAGGTGCTTCTATCCACCTCACAGGATTAGTACGTGGATTAGATAAAATGGCATACACAATGCCTGGTGTTATGCTACTCAGTATCTAGACATCACTTCAACTAGCTACCTACCCTCATCTGAATGGCTCTATCCTTCAAACCTACTTGTGGCCTCACCCCCACCGTATTCTTATTCTCATAGTGCTAGTTCAGATCTCCAAAATGAAAGGCGATTATAAGATTAATCACAGGAGCTATTCATTAAGTATAGACACTGTTCTAAGTACTTTACATGCACAGTCTCATTCAAGGGTTACTATGAAGTGGGTGCTATTCTAGTCTCCATTTTACAGACGGCACAGAGAGGTTAGGTAACTTGTCTGAGATGGCGAGTCCTGCCTTGAAAACCTTTAATGCTGCCATACTACCTAGAGTGAGTGCTTCAGCAGCCACTCCACAAACGTAAACTTTAATTTTCAAATCATACTTTAAACCAGATTCTAAAAGTTCCCCTCTAAAATCATGTATACTTACATCGGTTTTATGCTATTAGCAAATCAGTGTCCATCAATCATGTTAACCTATGTCTGGTTTATACTTTCGTTCAGATGTGGGAAGAAAGGCTACCCTGTCCTCTTTAGGCGTGCATCTACTTTTTCTCTGAATGTGTCACTCTTGGAAAGTTATTACAGTACAACAGAACCGTGTGTGTGTGTGCGTGTGTGTGTGTGTGTGTGTGTGAGAGAGAGAGAGAGAGAGAGAGAGAGAGAGAGAGAGAGAGAGAGAGGGAAGGAGGGAGGGAGGAGGAGGAGGGACAGAGGGAGGAAGGGGAGGGAGGGAGAGAGGGAGGCAGGGAGGGAGGGGAGGGAGGGAGGGGGAGGGAGGGAGGGAGGGAGGCAGGGAGGGAGGGGAGGGAGGGAGGGGGAGGGAGGGAGGGAGGGAGGGGGAGGGAGGGAGGGAGGGAGGGAGGGAGGGAGGGAGGGAGGGAGAGAGAGATCAGTGACTTAAAGTCATACAAATCCAGCAATCAATTAAATGCTATGGCTAGTACCTTACCAACAGCCAGATTTCTCTTCTTCGTGTACAAATAGTTTACTGCATTTTTTAGGTACTTTCAATTAGGTTGGGGACATAAAACTGGCCAACAGAACATGGATGGAAATGATGTACACCACTTCTTGACATGGCCCTCAAAAATCATCTACACACAATCCCCCATTTTCTCTCCCCCTCCCACAAGGACCCTGGAGTTCACTATAGAATGAAGATGTGACATCAAAAGAAGGAAGACACCTAGATCTCTGACTGTGTACAGCAGAGCCTCTACCTTCCATCTCCACATTCCACACCCCTGCCACACACACAACACACACACACACACACACACACACACACACACACATACACACACACACACACACACACACACACACACACACACACTGTAAGTTAAGCAGAAATAAAGTTCCTTATTGTGTTGAGCCCTTCAGATTTTGGCTTTTTTTTTTTTTTTTTAATCAACAGGTAGTCTATCTCAACTAAAGCAAACAGCTTAGCAATTCATCTGGCAGAGCAGATCCTTTACAACACAGAGTAGTCAGCTGTACAAGAAAAAAATCCTATGACAACTTATAGAGTTTTAGTGCACATTGTCATGTATTGGGTGTTTCTTGATTTTTTTTTATGAATCTTAAAATATCAAGTGAATATCTATCAGACAAGCACTGAGATAGTGGAACTGTGTTAATTTATTACAAACATTTGAAAAGATTTTTCCAGTAATAATGACAGTTAAGGATTCCACTCATTAACTCCCTCCAAATTTGCAACTAAAGTGTGAGAATTTGTCTTAATATCTTTAACTGACTCTTAGAAAGAGAAGAAGGGAGAGGGAGAAAGAGAGAAACATCAATGTGAGAGTGAAACATTGGTTGACAGCCTCTTGCATGCCCCCTATCAGGGACTGAGCCCACAATACAGGAATGTGCCTTGACAGGAAACTGAACCAGCAACCTTTTGGTGCATGGGATTACACCCAACCAACTGTTCACAGCAGCTGAAATATGCGAATTTTTAGAGACTGCCTGATTTCAAACTCAAACCAAAAGTGCCCCCATTCCTCCTTCAAGCCTGTCTCACATCAGTTATAATTACCTCTCTGCATGCCTTGAGCACTTTATAAAACAATATAACAGGTGTTAATGTACAGTTCCTTACATCTGTTGTGCCTGTAGAATTAAGGAAGAAAAGAATTCAGCAATGAACCTTCCACAAATACAGTAATTGCTCAATAAATTCTGCTTAAATTAAAAAAAAATTAGTAATTCTAAAACACAGTGATAACTCTAAGCATTTTTTTTTAAGTCCAGGGTCCAAAGTTCTTTCAAACTAAATAAGAATACAGAATCTTGCCCTAACCGGTTTGGCTTAGTGAATAGAGCATCGGCCTGCGGAATGATGGGTCCCAGGTTCGATTCCGGTCAAGGGCAGGTACCTTGGTTGCGGGCACATACCCAGTGGGAGGTGTGCAGGAGGCAGCTGATCGATGTTTCTCTCTCATCTATGTTTCTCTCTATCCCTCTCCCTTCCTCTCTGTAAAAAAAAAAAAAAAAATCAATAAAATATTTTTTTTTAAAGAATTCAGACTCAGTTCATTATTAGCTTTGAGCAGATGTATTAGGTTGAGGATTTATTCAACACTTATAAAACAATCTTAAAAATCAAGCATTTCCATATATAACCCTCAAGTTGCACTTCTTAGTACTGCTCCTCACTTACTCTTTCCTCCTTGGCGCCTCCATCCCTTTCTAAGAGGTCTCTCTTCTAGCTTTACAAGCTCAGTACACTGTTTGCAGTCACAGCAGCAAGCTGCTGTCACCTTCCTGACAAAGAGATGCATCAGGCCCCAGCTGCCTGGAGGCTCAGCATCATTTGGCTCCAGCCAGATTTCCATGACAAAATAGGTGACCTCAAAATCAAAATGAAGCAATATGGCCTTCGTTCTCCATCATTTTCAGAAATGGAAACTGTCAAAGGATACCTACATGAATTGCCTAATTAAAAAGTAAGCAAAAACTGTCATATGTTGGGGTTTTGTTTTATTTCAGGAGAAGCCTGTGTGGTTATTTTTGCTTCTCTAATTCAGCCTATTTTGTGCAAATCCACCATTGTTTTGGAAAACTCAGCATCTAACACAGAGCACAGCATGTAAAGATGGATGAATGAATGAAGTAGGGAGGGAGGGGGGACGAAGATAAGAAGCTACTTAAAATAAACAAAGCATTCAGAGAACCTGGACTAACTGAAGAGCCTATTGACCTAAAAAATATATTCAGATGTGTTGTTCTCAAACTCAGAGGTTATCATCTCTATTACAAAACTGCTAATTTAAAAAAAAAAAAGGCAGAGAGAAATAAAAGTTATATAAACCTACAACTTATTCAGCACAGTCACAATTTTTCTAATAATTTAACCATATTAACATAATAAAAAATAACAATAGTTTACTCATATATTTTAATTGCCAGCTGAGGCAGATTTTTAGTAACATAACATTTTCAGTGTCCTGGTTTATTTTCCTAAGTTGGCATTAAATAACCTTTGGTTGTGTTTAAAAACAAATCCATTCTAAAAAGTGAAACTACTGGTCTGTAGATAAGCAAAATAATATACTACTAATTTGAAAGAGCTCCAAAAACATTTTGGTAATGGCATTGTTGTAAGAAATTCCCTTCTGCCCTGCCCAGTTTGGCTCAGTGGTTAGAGTGCCAGCCCACGGAGTGAAGGGTCTCACATTTGAAATCAGGTTGTTTGCAGGTTTGATTCCCGGCCCTGGTTTGGGTGTGTGCAGGACACAGCCAATCCATGTGTCTCTCTCACCTCAATGTTTCTCTCCCCACTCCTACCCCTCCCCCGCTTCTCCTTCTCTTCCACTATCTCTAAAAATCAATAGAAAAAATATCCTCAAGTGGGATTGCAGACTAGTGCAGCCTCTGTGGAAAGTAGTATGGCATTTCCTCAAAAAATTAAAAACAAAACTCCCATTTGACCCAGAAAAATATATCCCAAGAAATCAGAAACACCAATCAGAAAGCATATATGCACCCCTATGTTCAAAGCAGCTAAAATTTGGAAACAACCTAAGTGTCCATCAACAGATGAGTAGATTAAAAAGCTGCGGTACATCTACGCTGCTGTAAAAAAGAAAGAACTTTTATCATTTGCAACAGAATTGATTGACCTGGAGAGCATTATGCTAAGCAAAATAATCCAGTCAGAAAAAGATAAATATCACATGATCCACTCATGTGTGGAATATAATTAACAAAAACAGATGAGCAAAACAGATCCAGAGACATAGAAGCATTGAATAGACTGTCAAATCTCAGAGGGAAGGCAGTGGAGATGGGGGTAATAAGAGATCAACCAAAGGACTTCTATGAATGCACATAGTAGTAAGCATAGCCAATGGACACAAACCATAGAGGGGTGAGGGCCTGTGCTGGAGGTGGGAGCGGGCGGGGAGAGGTCAATGGGGGGAAATGGACACATATGTAATATTTTCAACAACAAAGAATTTAAAAATAAATAAATAGATAGATAGATAGATAATAAATAGTCTACTCCTATACTGTTTGTTATACTGGCCACCAGCCAAGTGGGGGTTTACCATGGATTTCAAAAACTTCCTATAAAAAAATTAAATACCTGTCATAATTTTTGTATTGATTGTACATTTGGGTAAACTGGGTCAAATAGAATACATCATTAAAATGGAAAAAAAAATACGCCATTAACAATTTGTAACATTAAATTGGGATGGATTTTTAGGTTTATTTTCTAAAATATCATTGATGTTTCTTTTAAAGTCTAAGAAAAGATAGGGAGAGATCTATCTGTAAAATTTATCCCAACATTTCCAGTTTCATAAGATTTCTATACATCGTCATATTTCAATAATGCTCTGTGGAAAAACTGTTTGTAGAATGGAAAGGTGATCAGAAAATATCACAAACCTGGTGGAGGGGGGAAGAAATGAGGAACCTTTGTAACAATATGAACAATAAAGATTGATTTAAAAAAAATAAAAATAAAAAAAGAATAAAAAAAAAATAAAATAAAAAAAGAAAATATCACAAAAGAGCACTCTCTTTCCTCCTCCAATTTAAGAATAATTAATATCATCTGGAACTAACATGAGAGTCAAAGGCAATATTTTTTCTATATCAACCCCGGTTCCTGACAAGAGAAGCTAAGGTTAAGAAGAGAAAGGGCTTGTGACAGGGCAGAAGCCCTATCTGCAAAGGCAAGAAAGCAAACTGGGTTGGAAACTGTCTAGCTCTCCAGCCACAAGGCAGAGTGGCACTGGGGGCTCTGCTTCACTGCATGTCTCCTGTAGCACCGCGACAGTCACTGCCTCACCCACCACAGTACTAGCCATGGGCAGTGTGCTGAACAGAGCACTGAACTTGAGCTTGAATCAGGCTTGACTGTGGCAAGTGTGAAGACTACATAGGTGAAAACTGGCTTCCGCCTCACGAATGGCATAGGTCTACTCAGGAATTTAAAAAATTAAAAAGCTAACTGTTCACAACCAAGTAGGAAGACTTCTACTGCACACTGGATTTGTTGCTTGCCAGAAAGAACTTTTTTTTTCAGGGCATACTCAGAAACGCCAGATGATGTTATACAAGGTCACTTGGGCAGGCTTCAAAATTGGCTTTAGGTTTCTTTCAACAACCCATAGCTACAGACCACAGACACTGATCAGCATCTCATGGGTGGACAGAAACCAATTAACCCAAGCCTTTAATCAAAGTCTAGCCTCCACACTTTGTGGGATGATGACTCTACTGGTAGACGGCTGTTTATCCTTGTCCTGGTACTAGGAATGATTTGTACTAAAATACCTTTCAGCTGCTTATTAATCCAAGTTTGCAAAGGAGCTAGCCAGCACGTGCAGACTGGCATGTTTCCTGAATGCAATAAACTCAAGGTCTCACTGACATGATATGCTACTTCAGTCAGTGCTTCCTTGACTTTGGCCATCACTGTTCACCTTCACCATGTTTGCCATACTGGTGGTATAGCATGTGTATTCTGTATCATTTACCTCATTCTTTTAAACCGACTTTTTAAAATTTGAATGAGATTTATTTTTAAAGGAAGCAAATTTTTTTAAATCACTAACATAAATAAGAGCTATCACCCGAAGATATTGAAGGTAAATGTAAAGTAAATGTAACAATAGCAGTATAGTAGTGTTATTAAATTTTACAGAAGGCAACCAAAAGGAATAATTTTAAAGAGTAACTTTCTCACCAAGTTTCTATGTTAGAAACTGCTGTTTTGCAGTACCACTTAAAGTCATCTCTAGCAGCACCAGTGGTGTATGCCTTACACTTTGGGAAAACTAAACTAAATGGATAATGATACAGTTACTGTGATGTCAGTCAAATTACAGCATAGACTATAAAATTCATATTACTAAGCCTTGGGGCAGGATTCATTATGCACCAAGAAAGTCTGCCCTAGATTCTTAAATAACAAGATAGTACCACAGGGTAATAATTCTTCTCACATACCCAGGATTATTATCCTCAAACAGCTAAGAATCAGTGAGCAGAGAAAGACCAAGTCCAGGCTTTAAGGCATGTGCATGTCACCACAGAAATCTGCTTTAGACCTTCATGCAAAACCTGATGCTTTTTTAGTCATTTTACAGCATATTCAGATACCAATTTCATCTACTCCATCCTTCCATGTTCAGAAGAAACAGTTTATTTTATTACATATAAATTTTAGCTATTTGCCTTAGTTAAAAAAAAAAAAAAAAAAAAGAATCCACCAAGTCAGGACTTGAGATGTTGGGCATGCTCCTTGCCTCTCCCTGGCTTGTAAGGATGCAGGCTTTGTCCCATTCCTTCCCAGACAAGACCCAGCACTGTGGGCAGGGCCTGTCCAAGATCTGGAGGTGGTGAGTGGCAGGACCCATGTTCCCACCAGAGTCCTCTCTGCAGAGCACATCCAGCCATTCTGGAGACAAAACTGTGCTCATTCCAAGCCTCTCTACTTTCACTTCAGAAAAAGTCCCCACAGACTATGTATAACCATAAGCCTCACCCTGTCTCCCAAAGCTCACTCTTCTCTCTTCTTAACAGAACACACAATTCCCTTGACTTTGTGCCTGAAATATCTGAAAACAAAGCCACAAAAGTCAGGGTTTGGAGGTCCTGGCAGCTCTTCTTGGCCTAGGAAATGAGCCTGTAAAAACTTCTCTCCTCCTCATTTACAGATTTTTTTTTTTTTGAAAGAAACACAAAACCTTTCTTTTCTCTGCCATTTGAGCAAGGGAACATCAGGAAAAATCCAATTTTGCTCCTAAAATCAAAGCCAATGTGAGCTTAAGACAGCTCTAGCATCTCACCCTTTAGCAGGAATATCCTGAAGGCTGCCCACATCCCCATGGGAAGGTGCAGGGTGCCAGGAGCTGGGTGAACTCGTGCTCGTGACCACACACGCAGCTGCTGGAGGAAGCTCAGTAGGGGACTCGTGGGTGATGGCATCTAAGAACTTGCTACTCAGTGTGCGCAGTGGACCAGCAGGGTCGGCATCCTCTGGGAGCTCTCGGCAAAGCAGAATCTCAGGCCCCACTCCCAACCTACTGCATCGGAATCTGCATTTTAACAACACTCTGTGGCTATTCACTGCATGCTCAAGTTTGACAAGCGCTGATCCCATGGACTTGAGTAGTCTGAGACCAGCATCGTGCCTTCCTCCTCCATGCTCAAGCAATGCTTAATTTCTCCATCAGGAATTAAGGAAGTCAATAAAGGCCCCACTTAATGGCAATGGCCAACCCTGGCAAAGGCCCTGCTACAACTCAGGGACTCAAAGGAACAACCTCTGATCATGGAGGGGGTTGCTCAACTGGTGCAAGAGAAGACAAGAGACTCATACAGGCCTCCAGGCCTGAGCCCCAAACCCTTACCAATGCCTGCACCCACACAAAGGAGGGGTTCTCACACTGACTCTCCGACTGCAGATTTTGTGACTTTTATTTACGTACTCAGTTGCCTAGGAAATTCACATTACCGTGATTTTTACCTGTAAACAAATGAGAAGAAAGCACACTGAGGTCTGCCTGACCTGGAAATGGCCAAAGTCCCATGTTCCTATTGGTTAGAATGAACGGTGACTCTGTTCTGCTCGGTCATCTCTGCAGCGTGTTCACAGCCTCACAGAAAGCCTGACCCCTGCCATCCTCTGGTGTGCTGCCCACTGCCCCCCGCACTCCAGGACACACCTTCACGCTGCGGAGCCAGAGAAGGTTCTGCCGGAGTGGACAGGGGCAGTTAAATCCCCCTCGGCATTTCTATAAAAGCCTGACCAATGAAGTAAAAGACTGCAGGATCCCTCACAAAACTACCTCAAAGGTGCGAAGGAAAGGCTGAAAGTGAGGACAGAGTGCAAAGAGGAGGAGAGAACACCTTTTTGTGTCCTGACACTGACTACGGTGAAAGCTTAGCTTCTTTTATCAACATGCTGGGAGGCATGAATGCACACAGAGGCAGATAGCCCTTCTTTCTCATACGAATGTTTGAAAATAAATAGCTGATGTGGGTGGGAACTGGTAAAAGTGGTGATCAAGAATGCTGACTTTCTACAGAGCATCCCGTCCATTAGAGTTATTAGCATAACTGGGGACTTTCAAGCTCTATGTTTTCTCTCCTCCAAATAATCAAAGGCAACATTTCTCCTTCTCAAGTATTTCTGGCTCCCTGCTTCTTTTCCTTTCTAATGCCAATTTCAAAATTGCTATTTTATTTCTTTGGATTATATGGCTTTGTGACAATTTTACAAAGTCACTGCTTCTTTGCAAATTTAATAGCCAGCCACCCTTTATAACTGAGATCATGCTAAGGCCAGGGAGAGCAGGTTGAGTTATGTATTCCTTAGATAAGCATGAGACAAGATAGCCTTAGAAGCAATTCTGGCCTCCAACACCGCTCCAACCATACACTCAGTGTAAGGGAAAGTGCTCATCAACCGTGTCTGTGCTGAGCTGAGGAACAGAGCCATGCTTGGCACTGCTTGACACCCGTCCCAGGGCAGCTAATCTTTAGGGTGAGGATGCCATCCCAGTGACCTATGATTGGCTTAAAAAGATGATCAGTTTGACAAATTCCTCACTGAGAAATCTGTCAAGCAGACACCACAACAGGCGCAGAAGCCAAAAAGTAGGTGGAGAAAGACCACAACAAACTGGTTGTGGAGAGGCCAGTTCCAGGAGAGCAGGTGAGCAGGGAGACAGAGCACCCACTGACAGAAGCAGACACACTAAGAGGCCAGGAAACCCTGAAGGCGAAGGTGATGTCTGATGCGAGCCCCATGCCAATGCTCTTGGATGTCAGCTCCATCCCCTCCTTTCCATCAAATCCCCTTTCGCTGAGCAGATCTGGGTCCCGTTGCAACTAAATAAACCACCATAAAACATGCCCCCACACTAAGTGTTTTCTTCACTTTTTCCAGTACTTCAAGGTAAGAAATAATTCTCGTGAAAAATAAAAGTAGATCCTATCTTAAGAAACATATGGCTTAACTTATAGACAGTTTCCAATTTATCGAATGTAATAGGGAACAGCAATTTAAAAGCTGTTAAAAGTAGGGGGGTTCAATCATTTTTGTTTCACCATGTTTTCAATCAAGTACTGATTATCATTGCTGCCCTATAACAATGACCCCAAAAAGTAGTGTATCTGGGCCTTGGAGTTGCTGTGGAAGACAGGAGACTAAAAGATCCAGACCTGATGTTCATTGAGAAGAAACGTAGAGAATTTTATAGAAAAACAAAACAGGTATGCAATAGGAGAGAAAAAGATTATCCTTTTTACAAACAACACAGAGTATGTTGGGGCCTATCCAGAGGAATTATACCAGAGCCCTTGCAAGAACTGAATCCCATCACTTAAGACAGGACCACTGGGATCTGCCGCTTTAACTGAGAGTAATTAACCAAATATGCAATAACAAGCAGGGTTACCAACCAACTTAGGGAGTGCTCTAAGGGCTATGAAACGCAAGGTTAAACCAGGGTCCCCATTTAAATATAACACAAACTCCAGTGGGCAGGCCCACCAGTGGCCTAATTAAGAATAAATTAAATTGGCAGAAGATGCCTGGACAGCAAGCAGGTCTGTTCGCTGCAGGAAGACAGATTCTGAGCCACTGGCCGAGAAGCCAGCCCCTCCCCAGGAAGTGTCCCCTCGCCTCAATAGCCCCTCGGTGCTGGACAGATCACCACACCACAGTCCTCAAATGTCACATTCAGGAAAATGAGGGAGCCTGATTACATGATTTCTCAGACAATACTCTAACTCTTGAGAAAGTTATCATTCAAAACCTGTATTATGGCCCAGTCAGTGTGGCTCAGTGGTTGAGCATCAACCCAGGAACCAAGAGGTGACTGATTAGATTCCTGTGAGCTCAATCCCCAATAGGGGGCATGCATGAGATGACCTATGATGTTTCCCTCTCATCGATGTTTCTACTTTTCTATCTCTCTTCCTTCCTCTCTCTCTAAAAATCAGTAAGAACATATTTTAAAAATAAATAAAAATTGTGCTATGAAAAGTTTTTTGGTAAATACTTTGTAAGTTAACTAAACTATTCAATAATGGCATTAATTTCATCTTAAAATTTATACATACCTTTCTCATAACCATCAGGTGAAGTTCCTCCAATAGCTTTTATCCACTTCTGCTTATTAACCCCCCCTCCTCCCACAACATCAGAATAGACAAATGGACAACTCAAGTGGAATCTTTTTCTTACCATTTCGGGACACATCAAGTTCCACTAGCTGCATGAAGTTTGCTATTTCTGGAGGGAGCCGCTGAATTTCATTATCACTAAGTCCAAGCTTTCGTAATTTGACTAGCTGGAAAAATTGCTGAAAAACAAAACAGTTTCACATAAGTCTCATATATATTTGCAACATAAACTTTTTGTCCAATACAAAATTTAAAGCAATATGTCTTTTAAAAATTAATGAGAATTATACCAATATCCATTTCTTGATTTTGATACTGTATTATAGTAATATAAAGATATTACCACAAAAGAGATTTCTGTTCTATTTTTTCAACTCCCTTATTAATCCACTAGAGGCCCAGTGCACAAAATTTGTGCATTCGAGGGGTAGGGGGAATCCTCAGCCCTGCCTGTGCCCTCTCATGGTCTGAGAGCCTTCAGGGGATGTCCGACTGATGACTTAGGCCCACTCCCCAGGACATCCTTGGAGCCGCTGTGCTTGCCAGCCATGAGCCTAGCTTCTGGTTGAGTGGCACTGACCACCAGAAGTCAACTCTTGCACTGAGTGGGATCGGGCCAAAACGTGCTCTTCGACATCCCCAAAGGGGTCCCAGATTGCAAGAGGAAACAGGCCAGGTCAAGTGACCCCCACCGGTGCTCTACTACCGGGCCGAGGAGGGATGCAGAAGTTTGGCCAGCTGGGGAGGGACTGCAGGAGGGCTCCAGGGCTTATCCAGCCTGTCTTGCTCAGTCTCGATCGGCCAGACCCCAGAGTTAAGCTAACCTACAGGTTGGAGTGTCAGCCCCCTGGTAGTCAGTGCACATCATAGCAAGCAGTTGGGCGGCCTTAGCATATCATTAGCATATTACGCTTTGATTGGTTGACCGGACGACCAGACGACCAGACACTTGGCATATTAGGCTTTTATTATATAGAATAATTAAAAGTTTTTAAAAATGAATAAGTAACTCAATGAGAATAATAAGTACTCCTTCAAGCTATCAGGTAGGTGGTCACTTATTTTCTATTTATGAAAGCTGATATTAAATCTGCAATATTAAATAAACATATGCAAAAATTAGAATAAAATATTTTGAAAGACATTTTTAAAAGGAATAACTTTTAAAAGTGTTCCCCTGGTTTCCAGTACCCACTTAGCACCATACATAGTTATTACAATATTGTTGATATATTCCCTATGCTGTACTTTACATCGCCATGACTCTTTTGTAACAACCCATCTGTGCTTCTCAATTCCTTCACCTTTTCTATCCAGTCCCCCAATCCTCTTTCCTCTGACAACCATCATACTGTTAAATGCACAGTGTCTTTCAGAAAGCAATTGGGTAACCCATAAAACATAAGTCTTCAAATCCACTGACATAATGACACTTTAAACACTGCCCTTGTTAAATAACTGGAAATAAGAAAAAACAAGCTACAATGTATGATATGCAGAAAATCAGGGGAACACTTTGTAAAGTATTTGATTGCCTAACCTCTCTTTTTATCAGTAAAAATGGAAAACACATGTCAAGTATGGGGAATGACTAGCATGTTAATGAATAATTTGATATTAAGCAAGCAACAAAAATGGTTTCTATAAAGGCCACATTGCTTGAAAAAGATTTACAATGCAAATATAATTTTTAAGGGAAACAAAACTGCAGGTACACTGTAAAAATATGTGTGCATGTTGATAGGAAGAAAACGGGGGTGGGGACGTGGAGGGTAAGTTATACTAGGTAATAAGGAAAAAATGCATAAAACAACTTAAATTTTTATTTAAAAAGAAAGGTATTTTAAAATAAAATGCACTATGAATCTCTGAAAATGAATGCTAGCACTTAGCTGTATATTATAATGAAAGTGCTCGACAAAAGAACTAATCCTTTGGACTTCTTTAATCATTCGGTTGAAATTTAATTTCTTAAGGAAAGGTATTGAAATGTCTTTATGCTGGTTGTACTAAAGCACTAGCTGACTCAAAAGCCATTCAAAAGAGCCACATATTTGAATAATTAAGCTATGCCAATTTTCAAAGAGTCTGACAGTTTCATAATGCATCAATGTGTTTACTCAAGCATGAAAAGCTCACTTTGTTTTCCAGAAAAAGCATAATTGCAACAGCACAAAAACCATCACCAATTCCTTATATATTCAGGGATCATTCAGAAGTAATATAAGAAATCAAGTCAATAAGGTACTTAGATCTACAGTGAATAATTAATTAGTTTTATGTCTGTGGAAAAGACAGCCTACAAATCCCCACATCCAAGAGAAATCATAAAAGCAAGCACATTTAAGTTTTGTTCTGAGTGATAAAAGCGTCCTCAAATACAGCTTGTCACAAACACCACTTCGTTCTACTTGGGAAGCACATCCAGATGTAAAAACAACTCCATCTGTAGGACCCCCCAAAGGAAAATGAAATTCCTCAAGTCTTCCCTCATTATCCTAATGGGATCTTAATTTGGTATCCACAGGCTTTAAATTAACTATTTTCTTATAACAGTGACACAATGCCACTAAGACTTTATTAAATCCTCTAGTTTTCAACTTTCTCATCTAGGGGGAAAACTCAACAAGTTATAAACCCTCTGCTTTCTCTGAGATTAGCCAGGGACATGGAGAACGATTCATGTAGCTCTCTTGGCAGGGCGCCTTGGCCCAGGGCGGTCATGTGACGGAACACACAGACACCATTCTTCAACTATACCATGTTTGATTAGAGCACTCTGGCCCCCGCAGAGCACAATCTGTACAATTATATGCAAAGAAATCCAAATTGCCTTGGCTTGTTAGGCTATACCACAGTCTTCTTATAGCCACCATTGTTTGTAGTAGATGTAAAGTCTTTACCTTGGCTGAAGAAAATGACTCTTTCCCCCCACGCATCTTCATTTCTTTTAAAGTATGTTTTTATTGATTTTTAGAGAGAGATCAAGAGCTAGAAACATGGATGAGAGAGAAGCAACATGGATCAGCCACTTCCTGCACAGCCTTCACTGGGGAAAGAGTCCACATCCCAGGCATCTGCCCTGACTGGGAATCTTTTGTAACCAGCAACCTCTTGGATCCTGGGTTGACACTCAACCACTGAACCACACCGGCGGGCTCCCAATCTTCATTTTGACAAGGTTCTTTTTCCTTCTCTTTTTTATATATGTATATTCTTACTGTTTCAGAGAGGAAGGCAGAGTGAGAGAAAAATAGAAATATCAATGATGAGAGAGAATCACTGACTGGCTGCCCTTCTGCACTCACTCTACTAGGGACTGAGCTGGCAACCTGGGCAGGTGCCCTGACTGGGAAACAAACCCTGATTTCCTGGCTTATAGGTCAACACTCAACCACTGAGTCACGCCAGCTAGGCTTTTTCTTTCTTTTGACATAGTATTAATACTTCCCTTCTTCTTAGAAAGGTACATAAGGAAATCTCAGTCCTTTAAGAGTTGTGTCCTTTGTTATTAGTCAATGTCCCCTCATTGCCCAAATGTCTCCTCTATAAAGAGAAAACATAAACCACTGCCACAGATTAACCTGGGGGGCAACCATGTAAGAGTGTTATTAAAATCCTAAAAATTGTTGGACTCCAAGCTAAAAATGGCACCAAATTTACTCACAGATTTCCCTTCTGGAGCCATTTTAACCTTCAACTAAAGGTTAGCCCCTTTTCATCCCATATCACTGTCATCACAGTCCTACTGCTGTCCCCACTGGCCTGAACTGGCCTTGTGAGTAACCTCCTTGGTAAAGACATGGTCCATTAATGGTTCTAATATGAAGGTAAGATTCACACTTTTTACAGTATAAATCATTTGGCAATGTTCTTCTCTATAAGACTTATAAAAAGGTCTTTATTACACAGAAACCCTACCTATATGCCTTTAAAAAATCACTCTCATTTGTTATTCCACAACATATACAAGAATATGCTTGATAGAATTATTCAAAATAGCCCAACATTATAAATAACTCAAACTCCCATCAACATTAGATCTGATAGAGGAATATTCTTACAATGGAATTCTAAACAACAATGAAAATGAAAGCTTACTGTTAGTCATGATATGCAGGGATCTTAGTAACAACATTCAGCAAATGAAGGCAAACAAAAGAATACAGACATTATTCTACTTACATAATGTTGAGATAATTTTTAAAAAATCACAAAAAACAACAATTTTTCTTAAAGAGACGCATAGAGGTGGCAAAAACTATAAAAAAAATAAAATAAAGCAAAGAAGTGATCATCAGGTTAGTGATGATATAAAATCTTAGTGCCAGGGAGATGACTGTGGCCAGGAAGGGCATGAATTGAGCTTTTGCAGTCCTGACAATGTTCAACTTCTCAACCTGACCGGTAGTTACAGGTATTCATTTTATGATTTGTTACATCTTATGCACTTTTCTACTTCACAATAAGAAATGTTTTTAAAACTACTCAACTCACGAGGAAGGAAAATACCAGACAATCTACACCAGAGTTAAAATTCTTTAACCAAGTGATTGGTGTGCCGCAAGAATGTTTAAAACATGCCATACCTGATTATTTGGTCAGAGGCATTGACCTTTTTTCCCTTACACTGTCCAATAAAAAAAAAATGACAACAGGCAATACGACAGCCGTCCAGTGTGGATAATTCAAAATTATACCTGTATTTTGTCAGATTGGCAGAAAATACATTTTTTTGGAGTGGTGCAGAATTTTAGTAATTAGTTTATGTGTGCCACAAGATAAAAAAGGTTTAAGATTGCTGCTTTAATTCATCAGTTAATGACAATGAAAACAATGGCATATATCTGGAGGGGAGAAACAAAGTGACCACAGAAACAAACAACAGTATCAGCAGTGATGATGCTAGTGCCATTATGACACTGCTGTTATGATACAGTATCAACCTTTATGGAGGGATTCTCTATGGTTGGCAGTGAACTAAAAACTTTACATGAATTACATTCTTTAATCATCTCAACACTGTCACTATGCTGACACCTACATGTAACAAGTTTTGATGCATAACAAACCATCCCAAACTTAGTGACTTAAGAAAACTATACATAGTTTATTTCTCACATTTCTGTGGGTCAGCTGGGCAATTCTGCTGCTGTCATGTGAGTTCACTAATGCAACTACATACAGATGAAGGAGGGTCAGACGATCCTCACTCTAAGGTCTGGCAATTAGTGCTGGCTGTCTGCTGAAGTCCCTCTGTGCTCCCCAAGGCCTCTTGTCCTCTTCCTTATGACAGAGCAGCTTCCCTCGATGATGCTCTCTGAGGAGTATTCACAGGGCAAAGGAAGAGGCTGCAAGGGCCTAGGTCTTGAAAGCTGCACAATTCATTTCTGCCATAATCAGGGAAATGGAGAAATGGTCACTACTGATAGAAGGAGCAGCAAAAATCACAATGAAAAGAGGGATGGGATGGGAGAAAGATGGCAGATTAAATAGTCGAACACAAAAATATAGGGACTTCAAGTATGCCACAGAGAAACACACATTAAAACAATAGATTATCCTAGGAAATGCTATGGTTGATCATAGAGTAATGACTTTTCTAAAGAACATTTAAACAGAAAATACAGTAATCCATCAAATAATCTTTGGATATGATTTTTGATACATTAGAAGGTTATACATAGAGGGGAAAAGCCCAAGAAATAGTCACAAAATAGTAGACTGATCAATGCAGAGAAATCAAATAATATCTCATATCCAGAATTTGAATTTGAAAGGGTTTTAGCAAACACAGATAAAAATATTGATGAGATAAGTATTAATAAGACACTCTTTTAGTGTGCTTTGGTAAAGAGGTGTGGAATGCGAATGTCCCTGGGAGAATTACTTCACTTCTTTGGTCCTCTGTTTCCTTGTGTAAAAGAAAAAAATAAAAATAAAAAAATAAATGACCAACAGGCTCTTTTTACTTATAAAAATTATAGGATTGCATTTCAAAATACCTTCAATATGCCATTAAGAAGGATGAAAAGCCTATTAGCACACGATTTATTAAGCACGGTGTTACAAATGCTTAAAATTACAGAAAGCAGATCAGTGGTAGCCTAGGAAATGGGAATGATGTTAATGGGCATGGGGCTTCTTTTGGGGTGATGAAAAGGTCCTAAAATGCACAACTCTTCCAATGTACTAAAAACCACCGAATCGTGCACTTAAAAGGAGTGAACTGTATGGTGTGTAAATTATGTCTCAAAGATGTCAAATCATGCATAGAATTAGTAGGCAACTAACGAAGAAATCATTTTTTGGCAATAAAAGACTAAGCTAGGAATACCGGACACTTTTATTTAATTGAAACCCTATATGCACCAACAGGGTAAATGTTTTGTTTCTCCAATTAACAAATGAAAACAAAAAAACTGAGATTCAACAACATTTGGTGGCTTCCCTGACACCGGTTCCAGTTAATAGCATTCTTTATGGAAAATTCCAAAGCACCACCATGTTGGAGGATCACAGAGTAATACGCATTTAGGTAACCATTCTAATAAGAGGAGTAAAACAAAGTCATGGGGAAGTGGAGAATGTAGGCTAGGAAAAAAAAAACTGCTAAAATTGTGCCAATGCTGTATTCCACCTTGACTTACGAGCGGGAAGGAGCCTGCTAATGAAACCTGCCTGTAGGAGCACGTGTGCGTGATTCTGCCAATTTGATCCAGGCAGAGAGAACGCACTTGAAAGGGAAGAAATTGAGACAGACAGGAAATGAAGCAACTGGAGGGTCATGGGCACGGAGCCCTAACTCCAGAGAAAGCCTTAAGCAAGGGGAAGGCTGAACCTGACAGAGAAAGCAGTAGGCAGAAATTTGATACATGTTTGCAATGGGATCTAGCAAAAAGGCATATAAAGAAAGAATAAAGAAGCCTGGGTCTAGGTTTGGAGGTAAAAGAGGAGATATCACCCAGCAGCAGGACAGTCCTGGTGAAATTCAAAAAAGGAAAACTACACTGTCCACTCAAGTGGCAATTCCAATTTTTATTTTCAGATAGACATAGAATGGAATTCGACAGTCACAAATATTTAAGAATTTGAAACACTGATTCACAAATAGAAAGCTTATATCCACACACTACTGCATGGGCCATATAACACATAGTAAGAAATGAGGTAAAAAGTTTAATCCCTCAATAAAACTAACCACTTCCTCTATAATGTGAAACAGGGAGAAATACATTTCCTTGACTGTTTATTTGCTCATAAGACAAAAATAAAGAGATCACAGTAAAAAGTCTCCTAAAATATAACTTTTTAATCTGTTCATAATTCATTGGCAGAGGTACCTTTTCTTTATGCAACTGACTCTTTTCCTTACATGGCCCTAAAAATCACAGATAAACCAAATTTCAGAGAAGCAAATTAGTATCCATTAAGGTTAGCACATATACTTGAGCATTTAAAATAAACATATTTACAATTTACTTTGTTTGAAATATTTTCCTTCCCAGTTTTTCTGTATTCTGGCCTCCACTAATAATTTTATCCTCTCTCATCGGCTAATATATTTTAACATTTTCAAAGAACTTTTAAACATTATCAAGCTGTCACCATTAATGAACCGTAACAAACATAATATTGCCCCAAGAACACTCCTAGCCCCCAAAATTAAAATAGCTTAGGGGTATTCTTGAAGATCACAAAACCAGGAATGATTTAGTTATTACGCTATGATCTGAAGAGTGGATAAGGCTGGTCATGGTATTTACAATGATTTGGAGAAAAGAAGCCTTTATTAAAAGTAAGATGGCCTTAACTAGCTTGGCTCAATGGATAGAGCGTCAGCCTGTGGATTGAAGTATCCCAGGTTCGATACTGGTCAGGGAAACATGTCCAAGTCGATCCCCATAGGAGAAAAAACAGGAGGCAGCCAATCGATGATTCTCTCTCATCACTGATGTTTCTCTCTCTCTCTCTCTCTCTCTCTCTCTCTCTCTCTCTCTCTCTCTCTCTCTCTCCCCCTTCCTCTCTGAAATGAATAAAAATATTCTTTTAAAAAAGTAAGATAGATTAGCCCTGGCCAGTATTTCTTAGTGGTTGGAGAGTCAGCCCTTGCACCCAAGAGTTGCAAGCTCCATTCCTAGTTAAGGGTAAGTACCTGGGTTGTCCCGGGGCTCATGCAGGACGAGGCAACCAATTAATGTCTCTTCCACATCGATGTTTCTCGTTTCTCTCTCTCTCTCTCTCTCTCTCTCTCTCTCTCTCTCTCTCTCTCTCTCTCTCTCTCTCTCTCCTCCACTCTTCCCCCCCCTCTCTTTCCCCCTTTACCCCACTCCCTCCTCCCTAGCTTTCCTCCCTGCCCTTCCACTCTCTCTAAAAATCAATGGTGAGGATTTTAAAAAAGAGAGAGAAAAATAAAAGGACTGGGACAGCATTACTTTACTAAGAACCTGAACGCTGGGACGAATTGTGCACATGGGAGAAAAGGAACAGATGGAGAACAGACAAGCCTCAGAATGAGCAGGATTGGCGTGGCATAGGGAAGGGTCAAACATGACAAGGTGAAAAAAAAGGACATCAACCTGAAACACTAACAACAGAAGAAGGGTTAAACACAGGATGGCAAATCCAAACAATAAACAATTATATGGCCATTTAAAATCGTATTTGTAGCCCTGGCTTGTGGATAGAGAGTCAGCCTGTGGACCAAAGGGTCCTGGGTTCGATTCTAGTCAAGGTTACATACCTAGGTTGCAGACTCCTCCCCAGCCCGGACCCTGGTTGGAGCTCATGCAGGAGGCAACCAATGGATGTGCTTCTCTCACATCAATGTTTCTCTCTGTCTTTCCCTCTTTCTTCCACGCTCTTTAAAAACCAATGGAAAAATATCCTCAGGTGGATGTTTTTTTTAAATTGTGTTTCTAATGCATATAAATAATTCAATATATATACATGTATTCTACAGTTATGAAAAATGTAAATTTTTATATACCCTATAATGCCTATTTTGTTTTTTAAATGTAATAGGAACTTCAGGGGAAGAACTCTTTTAAAAGGGTTAAGTCTGGTGAGGAAAAAAAAAGAACTTAAACCCAATGATTGAGGATAAGTTCATTGTGTTTTTGTAACACAAGAAACCAGATTCTATTTATCTCATTAAAGGGTTTTGCTTTCAAACCTGAACCAATTGTATCTTCAAGAAAACTTGAAGGATGGGTTATAACTAGTTTATATATCACACACAAAAAGTTCTTCCAACAAGAAATCAAATAGATATTCAATGAAGTTTATTCAAGTGGTCATATATTTGGACATAGGATTTTCAATAAGATTGAATTTTTCATACATTTTATTCGGAAAAGCATTACATGACTCAACTAGAATAAAATTTTGTTTAGGGGCATTTTGTCTTGGATCCAATACAATTTATCCAAGCGAACAGCAATAACAAGCATTTATATAGGTCATGTGCCTAGAATATGCAGAGTTTTAAAGTAGAGGGAAAATGTTAAAACAAGATGTTCCTCTCCAGGGATATCCAGGAGCTGACACAAGACAGGTGGATCAGAAGTTAAAATATGAGAAAGTAAATCATAGTAAATGAGGTACAAAATGCTAAGAAAGGATAATAAATGTCTCTTGTCATCATAAACTACATCTGTTAAGCTCCTTCAGAGGGAAATAGTCAATTAGGCGGTTTTATAGTCAGCTATGCCACAGCAATAATATTTCTAGGAGACATCAAATCTGAATGGATTATTCTGAGAAACTGCCAGGAAGATTGCTTCTGAACTTTCACAGGAAATACACCAACAATTGGATCAACACTCCGAGTCCTTCTGAAGTAACAAGCTCAGCTAAGAAAAAGCATCTGGGCAACACTTGGATAAACAGAATACCTTGGATGGCCTATTAGGTGATGTTTTCATCCCCTAAAGGAATAAATTAATACCCCCAGCCACGGTTTGATCTTTCTGGGTAGTAAGCAAGAAACAGAGGAATTCAGTCACTGACACAGCACTTACAAAGCTAATCTGAGTTATCAGATTACAATCATTCAAGAATGACATTTAATGGCACTTTTAGTGCATACTAATCATATAACTAAATGGGAAAGAAAAGGACTTTGTCTCTTATACCAAAAAAATCTGAAGATGGACAAACTGTTTTAAACCATTTATCAAGAGATCTTGAAGGGCAGGAAAAGGGACCTGACTAACCAGTTGATACGAGAAACGGAGTCCATCTCTAACAAACTGGGCACGGGTTAAGCCCTGCAGTCAAGGTGCTACTGTATTTATTTTGGAGAGTCTGTTTCAAAGGAGAGCCAAAGGACTGTTCCCAAAGAGGAGGGAGTGCACGGTCTAGCAGTAGAATAGGGCAAACACTAACAGAACAAACAATCCAAGCATCAGATGCATACCTCCTACAAGTCTCCAAACAATTTAAATCCGTAACTTGGTCTTTGCTTAGACTGAGAAGTCACTGTTGGACTGTCAGGCATTTAAAAATATAAAGATCACTGCAGAGTTCAACAGTGGAGAAGGGCTTAACTTGGCCCCAGAAAACACTGTCTAATATCTTCTAAATACACACACGCTACAATATATATTTTTGCATCTCTATAATCACAATTTATGATTAAAATTTTGCAATTTAGTAACTTTAGGAGAAGCATGTCTTTCCACCCAGGCCAAGTGTGTGCCAAGTGTTTATAGCTCCTACAAGAGCAGCCTTGCATCTTCAAAATAAATCTCCTCTCATATTTAAATTTCTCACACATACTAAATTCACACTGTGTCCTACTGGCTGACCAAAACACTTAAGTGAAAAGCAAGATGGGAAAAACTGAGTAGAATCCCTAGCAACTCACCAACAGTCCCACAAAAACAAAACAGAGCTCATGCTGATCACATTTTAGCTCCACAAACTGAACCAAATATTAAATCCTAACATTAATCCAGATGAAGAACCACAAACACAAGGCCTAATTTTGAAAACTTTCTGAATTGCCCTTCTGTTTAAAGAAAAAGAGAAACCATTAGTGCCCAAGAGAGAAGGCTCAGCTTCCACAGTCTGCAGTTACATCTGATTAAATGCTCAGGTCTAAGGAGTCTGCTTTCTTTGTTAAGAGGAGAGGCAGAGCTCTCTCAGAGCCACTTCTTGAAGCTGCTGTTTTTAACATTCTTCACATTTTATTTTTACTATTTACCAGCAACCGAAGTAAGAGGCCAAACTGACATTCCTAGCATTCATTTAAATATCCGAATGAACAGCAATGCCGGATGGTGGCCTGCAGGCCACACAACAAGCCACTCCACTCACTACCCACAGCATGTCTGAAGGACGTGATTCTTTTGCTGTGACCGAGCTCTTCTAAGAAGTCTGGCAGGCAGTGTGCATGTGCCACTGACCAGCTGGTTCCCTGGGATGAAGACTACAGACTAAGTGCTATTCAGTGTATCACCTTCAGCGTTCTCTCAGTTGGAAATCCCTCTTTGTGACATGGGATCAAAAGGACATTCAAGAAAAGGGGGATGCAGGAATCGATCCTACGGGATATTCCAAAAATTGAGTCTCAAAGTAAAGAATGAGAGATGACAGCATTTTTTCACTCCCAGTCTTCCAGGAAACAAACAACAACGGCTCCCAAGTATCCAGACAATGGCATAAACATTCCCATGAGTTCACAGGGCAGTTTTCTCAGGTAGCTCTGACCTGAGAGCTTCTGTACTTCCACTTCCCTGGACTCCCACACCCAGCGGAGAAGCCGGTGTTTTACCCAGATGTGTACAGTTCATTCACCCACGCCATGGCTCACTATAAGATATCACCCCGATTCTTCCCGAGGGAAAGCACCTGAAACAACCTGGTATTTGTGGCTGATGCCTCGTCAGATTTCTTTTAAGAAAGGATATCTTGTATGCCTGCAGAAAAGCTGACCAGCTGGTCAGCAACATTACTAGAGTAGACTTTGAAAGTCTAATTTCAAAAACTTTCCAACACTTTACATTTTACAACAGCAGCTATAAAATAATAAATTTTTCTATTGTGCCAAGTATTAGGCTAGGGGTTCTTCATTTACTACGCATTTAATCTTAAAAACCACTCTAAGCCAGGCAGCTACTCTGATTTCACTAATAATGACACTGAAGCACAAAGAGGTTACACACCCAGTTTGCACAGATGTCTCAGGCCAGGATTCAGACTTGTGTCCAGAGTTGCTACCTGTCTACTATAAACAGCAGGGCAAAGTCTGTAATCCTAGCTCTCCAACTTAGTAGCTAGCTATGTGACCTCAGGCAAACTTGCTTACCCTCTCTGTGCCTCAGTTTCTTCGTCTGTAAAACAGGGATAATAACAGCATCTATCCCTCATAGGAAAGCAGCAACAATGACAAGAGTGAATACCTGACATATGAAAAATGCTTAATAAATGTTAGCTATGATCATTACTATTATGTCACCACACAATGCACACTCCTATATACCCAAACCACTAACACTCTTCAAGTGTAAGAAACTTAGATCCAGTTAAAACACCCTGCTGCCCTTGGAATATACTGATTTGATAGAGCTAAGTATTAAACAAGAATTTTAAGGCTCCTTTCATTTTCAAAAGCAAAGAGAGACAACAAACAAGCAAAAAAAAAAAAAATTCAGCCACAAAAATCAACAAAATTCTGGGATCTTCAAGAAGAGACCTTGAAGACTAGTTAGCAAGTCCAATGACCCACGATATACCAGGTACTCAAGCTATTACCATGACATAGCAAATACATTTAAGCAAGTACTTCATAATCAAAGCATTCAAAACAAAACAAAGCAAAAAAAAAAAAAGTGAACTAAAACTACCTTAAAGGGCTAGAAAGATTCCAGGGAAACTCAGAAATCAAAAGAGTGAAAAAGAAGTCAAGGCTTACGGGGTGGGTAGGACCTGGGCACAAAAAGAAACAGGATGAGAGGGGACAGCCGTGCACATTAGAAGACCATTCTGGGCAGCGAGCCCCTCAGGTGATGGCCTGCCTGGCTCAGAGCCCCCGCTTGCTGCCCTGTGGCAGGACTCCTCTAGTCCTGGCCCTGCAGTTAACAAGACTAAGCATCCAAGATGGCAAACGGACTCAATTGGATCTCTGGGCTCCCTTCCAGTGCCAACAGCCTGAGATTCTAATTATGAAAAAGGAAGGAAAGCAGGTGAGACAAATGACCCATGTTTCGTTTTCTTGGCCTTTGAACTGAAAGCCTCCAACTCTCCAACAGGTTTACACTCCAACATTCATTTACAGGTCAGAGTTGGAAACTCAGAATTATATTGCCGCATGCATAGGAAGAACACTGCATGCTGTGATTAAATCCTCAAGTAAGTCTACTAAAGTCAGCTCCACCCCTAGCAGTATAAACGCGTCTTCTCAAAGCTTTCTGAGTTATAGAAACCAATAGTTATAGAACAAAGTACATACTCTTTAGCCTCATGTTCTGGGCTCTCCTAACCCCAGCATGTTCCAATAGCATCATCAACATGTTATTGGAATTGGTGCTTTCTCATACCTCATGACACCAACACAACCAGTGAGCAATAAGTCATCAAGAACTGAACTTTAGAAAGGCAACGGGGCAGGTAAAGCATCAGAGCCACACCTTAAACCCAGCCTCTCTGTCTGCAAGTCCCATGTCCTGTGTACCCTCTGCCCCACCACTGCCCCAATGGCCTTTCTAACTTCAGATTCCACACCCACAAGCCCATGCACCCCGTGTTCTAGTCCCAATGAATCACCTGCTGGTCATCATGCCTTACTGTCCCCAACATCTTTCCCCAGCTATCAACATCTGGCTCATTCTCAAATGCCACAACCTCTCAAAAGCCATTTACCCAATCATCTGGGCAAAATTCTCCAAAGCATTTCATCTCTGCTCCTTCACTAGATTCATAAGCCCCCAGCAGCAATAAAACATATTACACATGCCATCGTGCCCCTCAGAACACCTAACACAGTTCTGCTGCACAACAGACATTCGATGTGCAGTCGTCCAAGGAAGTAGCATGATGCTATTTTGATTAGTTTTTTATTAAAACATTTATTAGGAGATGAATTCTAAGTTCCAACTCAAGATATTTAGAGCACATTTATGCTTTGTAATCAACCCCATCTCCACTCCCACAACCCCTGGTCAGGAAAATCGGGATGGAAGCAGCATTTATGTCAGAATATGGAGAACCAAACCCACCAAATGTTTAGAATTCCTAGGGCAATTGGTAAGCATGTGGATTCCTCAGACCCTGCCCAAAACCTTCAAAAGCACAACCTCTAGGGCAAAGGGCTTGGGAATTTGATGGCTTAACAAGTGCTCCCACCTAATTCTTTTGATCAGGCAAGTTTTGGACACATTGGGTTGATCACTGAGTCTCAATCCTGGCTGCATATTAGAATCAACAAGAGGTGCCGAAACCGGTTTGGCTCAGTGGTAGAGCGTCGGTCTGCGGACTGAAAGGTCCCGGGTTCGATTCCGGTCAAGGGCATGTACGTTGGTTGCGGGCGCATCCCCAGTGGAGGATGTGCAAGAGGCAGCTGGTCGATGTTTCTCTCTCATCGACGTTTCTAGCTCTCTCTCTCTCTCCCTTCCTCTCTGTAAAAAATCAATAAAATATATTTAAAAAAAAAAAAAAAAAAAAAAAAACAAGAGGTGATAACTGATGGAAGAGTGTTTTAAAAGTCGTAGTATCAAATGGTTTGTGGTCCATAGTACAAATGTGCTATCAAAAAAGTGTGAATAGGAAAACTATGCCTAAAGAGGCTGGGGCAGCGCAAGAGGGTGGCGATAAAAATAAGGTTGAGGAGCACTGGGTTAAAGTGATGAACTAAGTGAGTAACTCTTGACATTTGCATGAAAGACTTCTTCCTCACTCACACGCTATTCAACAGCTGCTGTGAACTGAGTAAAGACCTATTAACTGCGGAACAGGTACCAGCATGATATGGATTGAACGCTGGAGCCTGACTACCCATGAGCACCTCCGGAACAATGCGCCTTATCAAACACAGCTTTTAACATGTCACTCAGGCAACTGTTGGGGTTCAGAGGGTATCTTTAATCCCCTTTGCCAGGGTGGTAGGATATCCCTTCTTATTTCAAGTTGCCTTAAAGGACAGAAGAGATTCCCGTATCTGAAACATAAATCAAAGTGGGGTTTTATGTTGAAAGAAGATGTGGCCTTTTTAGGATTAAAATAAAAAACCCAGATGCCTTTCACAAGTGGGCCTCTCCCAAGGCACATGGACTGCAGCTGTGGTGGTCAGACGTTCCAAAAGAGAGAAGGATGTGTGATCTGGAGAAACAAAGATCACACCTAAGCAAGCACATGTGCAGGCAGGTCACTGGCGGCAGAAGTGGCAGCCGCAGACTCCCTGAGAAAGGATGCTCATGACCTAGAGCACATGTGTCAAACACAAGGCCCGCGGGCCAAATCTGTCCCGCCAGGCCTTGCAATGTGGCCCGCACCGCGCTGTCATCACTGCACTCCGCTGCGTTTCCATCACAATGACAGTTTATGACTGTTCAGTAAACCATTCGGCCCGCGATTTAGGCTGGATTTTAGATTTTGGCCCCTTCTCTGAGTTCGACACCCCTAACCTAGAGTGTTCTTTTGATTGATGGAGACAGTCATTACAGGTGAACAAGACAGTCATCACAGGTGAACAAGAAAGGGAAGGCAGCAACTACAACCATGCCATCCCTCTGCCTGCAAAATCCTTCCGACACTCAGCCAGTAAGGTACTCAAATGGGTAGAAGCAAGCAATTAACCAGAGAAGGAAAGTGAAAGAACACAGCCATAGAAGAGAAAGGCAATAAAAGCACATACCATAATAAGGCAGAAAATAGGATCAAAAGAATATAAAAATCCTAATTTTGAGCTGGAGAATAGCTGGAGAATTATCTTGTCTATGGCCCTAAAAGCTGGCCCATCTCCTGTTCCCCAATTGCCTCTGTGAACCGGTTCTGTGTGGGCTACATAAGCATCAGATTCCTGGAATTCACCCTCAGAGTGTTAGATTAGCAGGCCTGCAGTAAGCTGATGCAAACTGGTTTAAAAAGTTCCCCAGGTGACTCTGATGAGCAGCCACGTCTGAGGGACAGTTGTAGGCCTGGTTTTAGAGCTGTGGCAACCAGCTGGTTAGAGGGGAGCACTGACCTGAGAGCCCAGCTCCCTTGCTCCTCGTCTGAAGGGCTTCCAGCTCCTCATGACTGTTACTCGACTTCTGCCAGTGCTACTGGGCAACAAGTTATTTTTCCTGAAGCCACTATCAACTTTGGAGAGTGCCGCCTACCCTGTTTCTATGCTTCCAGGAAAAGAAAGCACATCTATGTTTATCACACTCCCTACTTTCCACACAAATAACTTGTCTGCCAATTCCAGTGCTGGTTTACAAAACTGTGTCAGGTTGAGAGCTCACTAAACAGTAGAGAAAGAGGCTAACATAGTGGCAAGGCCCCTCAGACTAGAGAGACTGACCAGCTGTCCAAATTAGCAGGCTTCTATACAATTATAATTTTAAGGTAAGGCAGCCAAACATTAGAACCACTTTTCAAATATCTCTTCCTCAACATAGACCCACAAAACTCCACATCCGAAGTACTCTCCTCCCCCACTACCTATTCAAGATTTGGAACTTATTGCCATTATGAAGTGTACTTAAGAATCACTGAAACCAAAAGTCTAAGAAAAATTCCATGCTCATTCCCATCTTTCCACCTGGCAAAACTGAGAACTTGCAAGGGATACTGGAGCACACGAGGTACTGAGAAACTGGAGCAGCAAAGCTAGCAATGACATTGGTCATATCCCAAAAAGGACTGAAAAGGACTTAGAAGATTTGCAGGAAAGGTCGAATGGCCTATGAATATTTGAAGGCCAGACTTGATCAGTACAGCCCAATAGCAGAAAGCTAATAGAAGAAAAATGCCCCTCTACCTACTGAACTAAAATATGACAATGTCTCCTACGGATACAGTGAATTCTCTGTTCAAGCACACAGGCAGCTGACTACTTAGCATGGTTTTATGAAGGGAACTGATGAATCAGATGGGTGGTTCATACAGAAAGTGCCTTCTTGACCCGAAGGTTCTGCAAATTCAATTTCCCTGCATTCTCCTCCTCCTACTCAAAATTTACCAAGGTTCTTAGATAATAATATCCTGCAATGTGTACTTTGGCCTAAACACTGAGTGTCCAGATTATTATGATCTCTGAACGCATGATAATCTGGCCACTCAGGGTGTGTGTGTGTATATATATATATATATCTCCTATCTAATAAAGAGGGAATATGCTAATTGACCCTCATGCCATTGTAAAGATGGTGATGCTCACAGCCAATAAGGAGGGAATATACTAATTGACTGGCCCTCCCTCAAAGATGGCAGCATCCACAGCCACAAGATGGCAGCACCCAATCCCCTCAGCCCTCTAGTCGCTCAGGGCCAGCCCAAGACTCAGGTAACCAGGGCCAGCCAAGGCTTTCACTGCCAGCAGTGGCAACAGCAGAAGCATCGCTTTCTTCTAATTGCTGGGTCACCTCCCGCCCCTGAGGGCTCTTGGACTGTGAAAAGGGGGCAGGCCAGGCATGTATATTAGAGGCCCGGTGCATGAATTCGTGCATGGATGAGGTCCGGCCAGCCTGGCCTTGGAGAGAGGACATGGGCAGTTGGCCGGCCTGCCTGCTAGTCGAACTACTGGTCTAGGGGACAATTTGCATATTAGCCTTTTATTATATAGGATATACACTGCATGGCCAGATTATAATGCGTTCAGAGATCATAATAATCTGGCCGCTTAGTGTAATTAACTAGCACCAAACACAGTATTTGCAAGAAGCAGCAAAGCAATCTATGGGTTATGTTGGGTCAGAAGGTGGCATCCAAAAAGTTAGAATATGATGTCACATCCCCTGGTGACTTAGAAGAAAAATAAAGAAAGCACTGACCAAGCCAGGTAGTAAAAACATAGCACTACTTTTCCTGGGTATTGGAAGGAAGGAGAAAAGAGTTTGGCAAGACAGTATCATCAGCTTGGCTTTATCCCAAGAAGAAATGCAGTCATATATTAAGTTCTCTATGAAAGGGCTCGTGCCCTCCTCTCATGAGTTACAAACAACTTTTAACTATGGAATTTTCATTACGATCAATTTTTTCCATGCAATGTGTTCTATTTTTAATCTAAAAAAATATAAACCCCCACAGATGAAAACAGCATTATGAGTGGGAATGGCACATCAGAGTGAAACCCTGTGATATCGCAGCAAAAGCATCCTAGCCAGTTTCGTCTCTGGCATGATCACAGTGAAAATTGGGGAAATGGAGAATTCAGAAAGCCTTAAAGTTTGAACTTGGGAACTGCATCCTAACATTCAATCTATTTTTGTATGTTTGTGATGGCTAAACTGGAAGAACCACAGGGATGCATCATCCGACAGTGTTTGCTCATATGCTCTTAGCTCATAGGAGGCTCAGGCCTTCACTGGGCTCAGCCTTCAGGCTCACACCTCCCAAGAGTGGACACAGGGTAAATGTCTGCAAGAACAGGAAGCCACAGAAAATGAATTATTTGTGCAGCCAGCCATTCATTCTTTCCTTGCATTATAAAGAAGCATATTCCACTAGAACTTAGGATGGACAAATGAAGTGAGAGAGCAGTTAATTACAGTCAATGAGATTTCAGTACTTTGCCAGTGACAGATGAGGTTGCCATTTGTCTGATAATTCTGAGAGGACCACAATCAAAATGTGAACCAACCACTCACTGTCCACATATCTAGTAGGACCTGGCCACCTGCCAGGCAACTAACCACACAGTCACTGGATCCCTGCCCTCCCTGGCAACCTCTAGGAAGACATGCTCTCACTGCTCCGAGTCGCTTACTTACAAGGTTAATGGAAATGCCAACAATGTTCCTGGCTCTCAAAATGTTAGGCTGCCTTCCTGGGTTAGGCTACAGCAAGCCGGACAGAATAAACCTCATCATATTTCTCCTTGACCTCTTCCCTTCCGAGAGTATACTTCATTCAATTGCACTTTCTCTGGCTTTTTGTGGGCTTTTATTTTAGTGTTGCCCATCTGTTTAAACACTCAAGAGGCAAGTTTAAACCACATTCCTTGGTCTGCTTCTGGCATCTGAACCTTTGCTGTTGCTGTATCCTCCCCAACTCCTCTGCGATTTTCCTCCCTCGATCGCTATGTTCTTGTCAAGGATCTACACTCCTTCCTAGTCACCTGACACACTCATAGGGGATGAGCGGTTCTTACAGAACCTAGAAATATCCAGCTGGGGTAAGGACAAAGAGAAACCCATCTCTTAATTCATGACAAGTGGAGTGATTATATTTTCTCTAACAAGTTTTATTTCAAAAGAGTCATTGACAAAGCATATGTACTTTGGCTTAATTCAAAAAAGTAGAAAAACAGAACAATCTCACAACATTAAAAAAAAATATGTAAAGCCTAGCATTAGAGAGCAAAGTATTAACCTCGATGTCCTTCCAAAGTCATTCTCACAATGCAGCACTGCTAACATGGCCAGAGCAGCTACTGAGGAAATGCCTCTGGGCTGCTGCCCTTCTTAACTGCGCAGGAACCTGCCGAGAATGTGTGAAAGGCTATCAAGGCACAATAATCTGGGAAAGAATAGAGAGCATATTAAGAAAAGAAAAGCAAGTGATTACTTCTCAGGTCATATTCAGGACCATCCAATATTCTGAGAGTAAATAAAGACACTGAATGAAGAAGCACTGCCAACATAAATCATATCACCTCAGAATACAGCAGGCGCTCTCAGGGTCGGGCAGGGGGGAGGCACAGGACGCACCGTGCTGAAGATCTAGGATAATTTGAGGGGCCATCAAAAATGCTTTCGTTTCTCTTAAGAACAAAAGAGGAAAATAAATGCACTAATAATGAAGCCAGCCTAGGTTGCATTTGTCTAACACCATCATAAAATAACTTTGGTGATATTTTTATGAAGAAAAAGCGTATGATGCTAAAGTGCCTGTCTTGGGGCCCAGGAGAGTCATATTCGTATTTGCTATAGAGGAGAAGAAAACAGAAACTAGCAAGGCAAGTTGCTCAGGGTCCAAGGTAGACACATGCAAACATGTTTTTCTACAGTAAGAGCTGAACAGCGGACTCTGCATATTACAACAGGCGTGAAATAAAGAGAAAATCGTTTTTGCTTTCAGTTGTTCAAAGAAAGCTTAGTGCAGGTGACAGATTCTTACGAGTCCTCTGAATGGTAAAGAGAAAACAAGCTCTGGCACCTGGAAAAAGTTTGGTCACCAGATCCTTAGGAAGAGCCTCTCTGTGGCTGCCTCTGTGGGATACAAATGAGTGGAAGCCCATAGCGCCCTTATAATGACAGTGTTGACATTCTAGTGTGTTGCCTTGTTCTTTTCTCCCCTGGTCACATATACTGCACTTTTACCAGGCTGTGATTTCACTATATGTACAATTTAATGTCTTGCCTTTTTTTTGTATAATATTACATCATGAATATTTCCCTATGTCCTTAAATAGAGCATCTAGAATTCACCAAGGTATGCAACATGGATTCCTGGACAAAATGGAGAGACATGGAATGAAGGATAAAATGGGAAGATTCAAACTGAATGAACAAAGTTAACTCAAAGAATGCTGATCGGTAGGCTCCTTCTACCTGTTGGAAGGACGATGGGGGTGTAAAGCAGAGCTCCATTCATACTGCCCAATACTCTAATAATATTAACTGATATTTATCAGCAGTGTGCCTACTGTGTGCAAAGCTCAGGACTAGATGCTTTATATGCATAGAGTGGGGCAAAAGTAGGTTCACAGTTGTTAATATGGAAAATACAATAATTAATAAATAATATTACAAGAGAAAACTCTGTTTCATGTACTCATAACTGTAAACCTACTTTTGCTCCACTCAATATATTCACTTTATCCTTATAACAAGCTATTCGATAGAGATTTTTCCATTTTATACCTAAAAAAGAGTGTGAAAGTTCAAAGAGGTAAGTAATTTGTTGCAGGCTGAAGCCAACAAATAGAAGACAGGTGCCCTACCAAAGCAGTCTCCAGCTCTTACCTGCCTTCCATTTGATGACACATTTATTTCATTTTCAGGGTTTCTGAAACTAACCAGTGTTTTATATGATGATCTCTTTACAGGCAGCTAATAGAGCTAATGTGCTAATCTAAAGAGATTAAATGTATCCCTAAGAAATATGAAGTTTTACATTTGGATCCACAAAAAGTAAAATTTTGTATAGTATAATGGAGACTTGGCAGGAAGGCAGTGTGCATGAATAAGACTTGGGAATGAATTTAACTATAAAGCTTAATGCGAGTCCAAGAGTTACACTCTCCAGGCCACACATATTAACTATAAGCTTAATATGAATTCAGTAGTTATATGTTCATTTATCTGCTCTAAGATTGCATTCATAAAAGTATTATGCCCAGAATGAGGGAGGTGGCAGTTCTCTACCCTGCTGGTAATTTCATTCGGGGTACTGCATTTTAAAAAGGACTTTGGCAAAATGTAACATTTCTATAGAAGCAAAACTAGGCAAAATAAGTGAACTAGACATTTTTAATTAAAAAGATTATATAGAAAGGTGTAGAAAAGTAGGGCAAATTCAAGGGCAGAGAGGGTGGTGGCATACATTCCTTCAAACACGTGTAGCACATCTGCTGCCCTCATCCCTTCCATGTGACTCCACATTTCTTTGGTCCCAAGTGGATGTTTTAAACTCCTTTACAGATGTCTTAGCAGATAAGGGACCTTCTCAACCCAAGACTAAATAATTTAGGATTCTGTTAATAACAATTTAGACTTCTTCCACAGAACTTACTATATATTCACTCATTAAACATTTAGGCACCTCTGTTTATAATGTTTTTCAAGGCCCCATTGAAGGACATCTACCTCCCACTCCTATCTACTTCTTCCTTCAAGAAGCATAAATCCAAGGAAGCATAAGGAAACAAATGTGAAAGGCAACAGAGAGATGTTCTGAGATCTAAGCCCAGAAAAGATTATCTGAACACCATTTCTCCAAGCTGCCTTTCCATTTTTAACCTTCACCATCATCTCTCTGCCACTTAACTCACCTTTCCGGCAGAGTTATCATCTGACCCCTCTCTCTCTTCCACAGCTCTCAGCAATTGTTTTTTTCTTTTTCTTTTTTATCCTACAGAGCTTTATCCAGGCTCTCATCATCCCCCAGATGAGTCACTGCTGCCACTTCACAGCCTCTCAGCTTGCAGTGCAGTTACCTGTCCAGTCCTCTCTGGTCCTGCGCTCACAGCTACTGGCCTCCTGACAACTTTAAACCCAAGACAGGTGCCCTACCAAAGCAATTAGCTGCTCCACATGAGTTCCTATGCTCTGTCTTAGATGACTCAGGCCTCAAAAAATAAAAGCACATATGAAATGAGATTGAGGATATAAGGACCCAATGCCATTTCCTAGAAGTGAAAGGAAGTAAATTTGGCAAATCAGTTACCATGATGCCTAATTCAGGAAAAAACCAAGGGCATATTTTAAAAGAACAAAAAACTTAATTTAGGAAGCTTTTTGTTTTTTACTTAATTCCTCCCCCCAATATCTTTCTCCATGCTCATCACACAAACACACAGAGAGTTACATACAGAATTTATCATTGGTTTCTAAAAAGTAAGATAAAATACAATATTATCTGAAACTTTCTTTATTTACATAAAAATGTATCAGGAAAGTTGCTCTGTGACAACTAATTAACAAAGCTCTCTCTCATCTTCGTAAGGGCTTTACCACAGCCATGGCATGTACACACCATGATTTATCCTACCATATTTCCTTAACAGGGACCCGCTTCAATTCCTTTTTTTCCTGTTCCTATCCTTTTGCCACCACATATATGCATTAATAAAAATTCTTCCAAATATATCCTGACACACTGGTATTTCTATTTTTAAAACTAAATGCCAGACTGGAATTGCTGGGCTAATTTTCAATTTTAATAGATATGGCTAGAATAGCTTCCAACAGGGCCATATCACTCACATGTCCACCACTGCCCTACGTAAGACAGTTGTATTGTTGCTTGTATATCCACAGACTACCTCTGGAAAGAATAAAAGTACAATAACAGTAATAAAACAGCTTTCTCCTTTGAAGGGAAGTATAGGCCTGGAAGAGATGAAAGAGACATCTACTTTTCACTGTACACTTTTTGTGTTATCTTAATGTTTTACCAAATACATATATTACACATTCAAAATACAAAATGCTCTTTAAAATATCAATAGACATTTACAAAAAAGTAGGTATGAATAGTTCAATTTCTGATTTTTCAACAATATGATGGTACAAAAGCTATCTATCTATCTATATATCTATATCTATATCTATATCTATATCTATATCTATATCTATATCTATATAAAAGCCTAAGCGACTGAACAACCCAATGACCGAATGACTGGTCGACTGCTCTGGTCGCTATGATGCACAGTGACCACCAGGGGACAGACACTCAATGCACAGGATCAGGCTCCCTCCTGTCTGGATCAGACCTGCAGGGATTGGGCCTGCAGGAATCAGGCCTGTGGGAATAGGGCTCCCTCCTGCCTGGATTAGGCAGGAAGATCTGAGGGGTCCTGGATTACGAGAGGGTGCAGGTCCAGCCGAGGGACCCCAGTGGTGCATGATTCTGTGCACTGGGCCTCTAGTACATATAATAAATTACATACATAAGATAGTCAACATTATTATGAGATAAGCTTTGTGTTAGCTGGTGTTGCCCAACTGCAGGCTAATGTAAGTGTTCTGAGCATGTTTAAGATAGGCGAGGCTAAGCTATGGTGTTCAGTATGTTAAGTGTATTAAATGTATTTCAAATTTAATATTTTCAACTAATATGATGAATTTATTAGGATGTCACCCTATCGCAAGTCAAACATACAACATTGGCTATCGGCAATTAAATAATGTAAGTTAAAATGCATGGAATTTAGTTTAAGCTGAGTCATTTTTGAGTACCTACATTATTCTCAATTCTAGGAATGCAAAACTAAGGCAGTGCCTTCCCTCAAGAAGTGCAGAGTCCACCAGAGAAAAAGCCCTGTGTGCCAGACCTTCACAATGCCAGTTGGCAGCCAGGATGCTCAGAGGTGAAGGGTGCCCTCTGGGCCCACTCAGAAAATGGCATACAGGTGAGGTATTAGACATATACTATCCCTGACTAAAATTAGAGGCAGAAATCTTAAGTGGGATTATTGGGTGAGTTTTTTCTTCTGCCTCTTTAAACATTTCTGTATTTGTCAAAGTCTCCAAAATGGGCATCAATACTATTTTAATAGTCAGGAGCAAAAGAAACAAAAAACAACACACACACACACACACCCCAAATCAATTGCCAGTATCAACCCAAGTATTTGAAGCACTAAATCAAATTCTGGCTACCTTTTTTGTCTTAATCTATGAACATGAACCTAACATGCTGAAATGCTTTTAAAGGGGAAGAAGAACTGGTTTTGTAGAGGGCATTCAGAGTGTTTCAGATTGTTGAGCATATATAAAAACATTTGCAAGAACTAGTGGAGGAATCAGAGAACAGGAAAGAAGGGGTGTTACACATGTCATCCTCATGGGGTTACTTTCAAATAGTTTACAAAGTATCCTAGAAAGTATTTAAAATTTTGAGTAAGATACTTTAGTACTTTATTTTACTTATTTATTCGACTGTAATAAAACTATGACTACAAATTCAGCTCTATTTTGACACTGATAACTCAAAATTAACAAAAAGGCTTTTCACAGTCACTAGGAACTTAGAATTTTCACCTCAATGATTTCTCTTTACCCACCTGTTTCTCTTGCATAAAATTCAAGGACCTGTTGGGAGAGATATCAAGGGAGATTTCCAAAATATACCTATATGTTAAGTCATATAATGAACACAGAATTATTACTGTATAATACAGAGAGAATATAGACTCAACGTCCATTTTGTAGTCCACGCCTAAATTATCTTGAATGTAATTACCAAGCCAAGAATAAGGAAACATACCAAAAAAGAAAAGAAAAAGAAAAAAAGTGCCCTTTGGTACCATGCTCACCATAATTTATATGCTAAAAAATATTTAATAAATAACCAAGCATCGAAGATATTAAAAATTACACCTCTTTCATTGAAAAACTGCTTCTGAAACAAGAATTACATTTGACATTAGACACAGCTTTATGCATTTGCCAAAGGAGTTCACCTTATAAACGTGAAACTTTCAATTAAATTTTTAAATGATTACAAGAAAAGAATGCGGAGTTATTTCACTTCAAAAGTTAAAGAGGAGAGATAAAAACTAGAAGCAGCAACATGCTTGAGTACTCGTTAAACCTGCTTATATCCTGGATACAGGAAGTGCTTTGTTTTGACAGCACCAGGGCCAAAACCAAGGCATTATTTTTCAGTGCTAGCATTAAAAACAAAAACAAAGCATTTTATAAAAACTAGCCTGCCTGTCTTCCGAGAAGATCAAGATTACCTTGGCCAAAACCAAAGTGTCACAGGGATGGCTCCTCTCACGGGCCTGTGGACAGAGGGGAAGGAGAACTTAACCCATGTTTGTCCAGTGAAACGGATGCTTTACTATAGTAGTTTCTCTACAGGCACAATGGGCAGAGGCTGACTCGTGGTCTGGAGACTCCCTTGGCCTTGGCAGCCCAGATCTACACACAACTGTCACCATATTTCAATGACCTGAGAGAACTAGACCTGCGCTAGGCCTCAGACACAGCTCCTCAGAACAAGCTCAGCTGTGTGTGTGTGTGTGTGTGTGTTCATGCAAGTACCCTGGAGGAAGAAGTCCTAAGGCAGAGTAAAATAAAGAACAAGAGAAAGGCAAGCCTCAAGTTGTGGCCCAGTAGGACCTGTGGTAGACTGACTTGAAACTACATACTACATCATACACACCAGCATTAAATAGAACCAAGGGGCTCCCGTCATCCACGCAGCCCAGACAGAACTATGCTCTACAGCAGTGATTTTCAAATGGTGTGCTGCAAGGATTTTTAAAACATGAAATACCTGACTATTTAGTCAGGGCACTGACCTCTTTTCCCTTAGACTGTCAAATAAAAAAACAAAATGAGTCCTAACCGGTGTGGCTCAGTGTCCCAGGTTCAATTCCAGTCAAGAGCATATACCTTGGCTGCAGGCACATCCCCAGTAGGGGGTGTGCAGGAGGCAGCTGATCAATGTTTCTCTCTCATCGATGTTTCTAACTCGCTATCCTTCTCCCTTCCTCTCTGTAAAAAAAATCAATAAAATATATTGATTCATACAACAATAGCCATCCAGTGTGAATGAATCAAACTTACCACCATCTATTTTTTTTTGTCACATAGGCAAAAAAAATATATTTTTGGTGTGCCACAGAATTTTAGTGATTAGCTTATCATGTGTGTTATGACATGAAGAGTTGAAAATCACTGCTCTAGAGCATAGAAAAAGTATAAATGTGATCCTTACCCTCAGGCGTTAGTTATATTCTCCCTCTTGAAAAATACACCAGAAATTCAGAGTAAGCTTGGGGACCCTTATTTTCCAACCACAGGCAATTAACATAATGATATGTGCCAAACAGTGCTGGGTGCTTTATGTATATTAACAGCAACCTTCATAACCACCATCCCTTGATAGTATCACTATTCCCATTTAAAGCAGTCATTTTCAACCTTTTTCATCTCATGCCACACACAAACTAAGGACTAAAATTCTGAGGCACACCAAAAAGTAGATATTTTGCCAATCTGACAAAAAGGATATAATTTTGATTAATTTATAAAAATATAGAATAGTAACTACCCTTTTTACTCCAAAGTGACTTTTTAAAAAATCAGGTGCCTATATTGTACATCAGGACTTCTGGTACCAGGAATTAACCAATCAGATGCAACATTATCATGTGACATGACCAATAAGATACAGTTCTATTATATGGCCTATATATTTATGGTTCAAGATAGGGCATTCACACCTGACAGCTATTAGCTGTTGTGTTAGCTGTTGTCATATTTTATTTTACAATCTAAGGGAAAAGAGGTCAGTGGCCCTGACTAAATAGTTAGGTACTACATGTTTGAAAAAGTCGTGTGGCACACCCGTTGAAAATCGCTGACTTAAAAAATGAGAAAACTTAGAATCAGAGATATTAAGTAACTATGAAAGATCACTTAATCAGTGGGGTGTAGAGTTAGGACATGAGCCGAAATCTGGTCAACCCCAAAGCCCTCTGCACCAGTGTTTCTCATCGTGTAGCCATGGACCACCACTATCACTCACCTGGGGCACTTGCTAAAACTACAGATTCCTGGTCCTACCTACCACCCCCAGGTAATAAATCAGGACCTCTGGAGAAGGAACTTCAGGATCCTTGTTTTAAAACAACTCCCAGATACATCTGGTAAAGAACCAAGTTCAAACCACTGTGGTGACCCACCAGAGACCAACCAGAGAAAAGCAGCCTGGCCTTTTAAACAGACAACAGATACACATACACAGGTTTGGCTGTGAGCATGATGTGTGTACGTGTTGTTCAACAATCATGCTGGCATTCAACCACGTGCATCATTCTTTAAAGCATCATTTAGGGAACCTTCCCCAAGTGGTCCGCAGCCTAACGTGTCCAGAGCTCAACAAGCCCAGAAAGACAGTCAAGCTGATCGCAGAATCTATTTTGGTCTTTCAATGGCCAACAGAAATTGTATATTTATCTCCAAAAAGCTAGGTAAATGTTGAGAAATAAAAGGTCTTTCTAAATGGGCCTGTTAGCCACTTAACAAATACAGTGTGTCTGGAAGCAAAGTCTTTAAAGTCAGGCTGGAAATGTAGGGATGAGTGACGTGTGGTCCAAGCCTCCATGCACCTGCCTGTCTGGAGCTGCCTCAGAGACACACTGCTGAGCAGAAGTGTCAGTGCTCCATCAACTTTATACACAGAGAGATGGCATTTCCCAGACCCATCCCAACATCCAATGTACCTTTTCAAAGGAACAAAGATTTGTAAACACATGTGATGGCCAAAGCCTTAGTGTAAGTACCCTGAGGATAAATAGTATTTTGAAATTTGAGTAAAACCCACTCAGCGAATATTTTGAAGGATAAAAACATGTCTTTGGATGTGCAAGCGCCTAAGTTTCACTACCTGTAATGAAAGGTCACGCAGTCAATTCACTGAATTTAAAACAAAATAGAGTATAACATTTTATGGAATCAATACCAAAAAAGAATTTGACCAACATATTACTTTAACCAAAAAAACTCGAGCTAAAAATTAACTCAATAAATCACCCCAATAAATTTAGTACCCACTTCGCAAAATGCAATCCTATCTAATAAAAGGGTAATATCAAATTGACCATCACTCCAACAAGATGACCACCACAAGATAGCCTGCAGGGGAGGGCAGTTGGGGGTGACTGAGCCTACGGGGGAGGGCACTTGGGGGCAGCCAAGCCTGAAGGGAAGGGTAGTTGGGGGGTCCAGGCCTGAAGGATGGGGCAGTTAGGGGGTACTAGGCCTGCTGGGGAGGGCAATTAGGGGCAGCCAGGCTGGCAAGGGAGGGCAGTTAGGGGCAATTGGGCCAGCAGGGGAGTAGTTAGGAGTTGATCAGGCTGGTAGAGGAATGGTTAGATTAGGGGTGTCGAACTCAATCAGAGAAGGGGCCAAAATCTAAAATCCAGCCTAAATCGCGGGCCAAATGGTTTACTGAACAGTCATAAACTGTCATTGTGATGGAAATGCAGCGGAGTGCAGTGATGACAGCGCGGTGCGGGCCACATTGCAAGGCCTGGCGGGACGGATTTGGCCCGCGAGCCTTGTGTTTGACACATGTGGGTTAGATGATCAGGCTGGCAGGCAGAAGCAATCAGGCAGGAAGGCAGGCGAGCAGATGGGAGCCAGCAGTCCTGGATTGTGAGAGGGATATCCGGTGGGATCAGGCCTAAATGGGCAATGAGACCAGATTGGAGAGGGTGCAGGTTGGACTGAGGGACACATTACCACCCGCCCCTCCGTACACAAATTTCATGTACCGGGCCTCTAGTTATTAGAATATTACTCACCATATGCCATATGCTGTACTTTACACCCTTGTGACTATTTTGTATCCAATTTGTGCTTTTTAATCCCTTCACCTTTGTCACCTGCCTCCAAACCCCCTCCCTCTTGCAACCATCAAAATGTTCTTTGTATCTAAGAGTCTGTTTCTGTTTTATGTGTTCATTTCTTTTGTTCTTTAGAGTCTGTATATAAGTGAAATCCTTTGGTATTTGTCTTTCTTTGTCTAATTTCACTCAGCACAATACCCTCTAGATCCATCCATGTTGTTGCAGATAATAATTTCATTCTTTTTTATGGACGAGTAACATTCCATTGTATCTATGCCACATTTCTTTTTCCACTTGTCTACTGATGGGCACACTTGGGTTGTCACCATCTCTTGGCTATTTTACATAACGCTTCAATAAACACAAGAATGCATATGCCTTTTTGAATTGGTGTTTTGGGTTTCTTTGGATAAATATACAGAATATCTAATCACTGGTTTATATACCTGAAACTAATACAATATTGTATACATCAACTGTAATTAAAAATTTTTAATGTTCAAGTGAGAAAAGAAAATGCATTTAAGAGAAGTAAATACATAGAGAAGAGATGAGGGGGGGAAAAGCCTAAAGAAAATATTGTAAATGAACAAAAAGAAAAGGCACAAATTAAGAAAGAGGAGGAACAAAAGAGAACCAAAGAGAGGCTCCCTCTACAGTGAAAAGAAGTCAGGATGCAGGAGACTTAGAAGGAGCTAGCAAATGTTGATCACAATCTGCAGCCCATTTGAGCCAGTCTTCAGATTACTATCATCTCCTATTAGCTCCCACAGAAAAACTAATTAGTTAGCTCTTTATCTTTAAAACCTCCACCCTCCCAGATGAATGTGATGACCAGGAAGGTAAGGTGTTACCAAGACCCTGTGCTCCAGTTTCCACCTCCTGCCACAGTTTTAGGAAATGTTGCAGTATCTGTAGAACAGAGGGTGCAAATGGGCAGCCCACACAACCAAATCCAATCTATCGATACACACTCAATTCATATAGCCACAACCAATTCTTCAAATCATTGAATAAGATGCCCCACAGCTTTGTCTATAGCGAGACTCCTCATCCTACACTGCCCACCTACCCCTGCCATGGGTGTGTCTGACTGTGTGACTACTGATGGAGCTGATCCATCCAACAAGCAAGCCTAGCAGCGAAAGGGCATCCTGAGACTGATGACCTTCCCACCCACAGTGTGTCCCCATCCGTTCCCGGGTCACACCCAGGAATACTGACCTCACCCAGAGCTGCTTCCTTTCATGCATGTTCAACTCCCATGTTCCAGAGCTGCCCATGACCTCTCCCATGGCCTTATTCCCACTATTTTCTCTGTGACCATCCATCCCTTGCTGGAACTCCCTTCTTTCTCTGCCTAAATAACACCCCAAAAACTTGTTTATCAGAAACTTCAGATGACTCACACCCTGTTGCCCTGCTCTCCTCTATTCAGTAGGTGGAACCAGTGCCTACAACCCACCTTTCTCTGTCCTAGACCTCCACCTCCTTTCCCAGTAGACTGCCCTGCCTCAGTTTCCATTGAAAAACCTAAAGCCACCAGGCTTGATCTTTATTTATCAGCATGCATCCCTTCTCTCGCTCCTCAAATTCTGAGGGTGGCACCCAGTCACTTGAACTAAGAATTCAACTGTTATCCTTAACCCCTGAAACCACCACTCTCCATTTCCAATCCTCTCAGCCACCTAAGCCTGGACCTGGTTGCTTCTAAAATATTCTCCATCTCCAATCTTGTTCCTCTCCAATCCATCCACAGCTGCCACCAGGCTGAGCTCTCCAAATTCAAGCCTGACAATATACTCCTGGACTCACACTCTGTTGATGGCACACTTCCACCTACAAAATGAAGGTTACTCTCCTTTACCTGGCATTCATGGCAGCCTGTCCCTGGACACCCTCTCCTTAAAGCCCAGGCCTCCGACAGCACTTTGCTGTGCTGTGCCCTCTGCCCTTTTACCTCCAGGAAACCATGCAGCCAGCTCCACAACCCAGGCCTCACCACAATTTGCTCATGTCTGGTGCCATCACTAAACTCTGACCCCTAGAGGCAGAGACTGTCACTCACCTTTACATGCCCATTAAGAACACAGTGGGCCTTCAATGCACATTAGCTGCATGAAGATCTCAAAGCCACCAGGGTGGGTCTGCCAGATTACCACATGGCATGAAAAAGCATCAGCTTTTGAAGTCTGACCCATCCAGCCAGGTCATTTCCCACCTCAGTGACCTTAGTAAAGAGCGAGGCCTCAATTTTCTCATCTAACACAGGACTTTAAAAAGCCCTCCAATATAAGGCTAACGTAAGGACCAAACAAATTCTGTTTAAGTGCCTCGTGGTCCATCTGGACTACGCAGACAGTCAATAAAGAGCTACTACTGGCTTTTTCAAAATGGCACCTCAGAGTTCATTCCTCTCTTCCAAGGGCAGGGCAGGGCAGCGCAGGTCATCCAGTGTGTGGGCAGCCCTGGCCCAGGGCTTCAGAAACACTTCCTGCCTTTTGGCCATTTTGCTCCTCATTAGCACCTCTACTGAGAGGCCAGAGGGAGAGGAGCCCTCCTTCTGTCAACATGACTAATGGTGTGTTATCTTTCCCAGCTACTGTTGACCCTCTGCCAGCAAGGCAGGCTGACTCAGCCAGCAGCACCCCCCCCCCCAACTCAGGTGGACAGCAAACAAATGTAACATGCCTAGGGGAGCCAGCTCTATGTCTGTGGCCACACACAGTACCCCCCACCCACCCCGGGGAAGGAGGCGCCAGGCTCAGACTGAACTAGACTGACGCTGTACTGCTGGCATCATCAGACATCCAGAATAACCCATTACACCAAGGCGCAATGAGAAATATTTGAGGGTTGATGCATCTAAACTACTTTATACAAAAATTGGCTTAATGCAACAGGCACTTTTAAAGCATTTTCTATGAGTAAGACCCCAAACTCCCTAATATCTATTAGAACAGAGACATAAGTAAATCCTTGATGACAAACTGAGGGAACAGATGCACAGTTCAGTCGCCCCCTAATAAACAGCAGGAGAGAAGTGAGCTGCACAGGGCTGGAGGAGCAGGGAGACTTGGCTGCAACTAGACCTGGGAGGGCTTCACAGAGGAGGCGGCATCTGCCCTGGAGAAGAGCATTACCAGCAGAGACCACAGCGCTGACAAAGGCCGGAGGTCTGTAATATGTGAGACCACTAAGTCATAGACGTTTCACTATTAAAAAGTACATTAGGAAGTACATCAGAATTTAACAATTTAGAAAATAAGTATATACGGCAAATTAATGTTTATATTATTCTATTTGCTTCTCTTACAAAATCTCTCCCACACACAGTGAGAACAAAATCTAGGGAAAATGTGTACATGTATGTAGAAGCTTATTTTAAATAAAAAAAAAGGGGGGGGGGCGGGGAACTTGGGAAACAGAAATTATTCCTACTATAGGCTTTTCCTGAGCAAATGGTCCCTGTGGTTTTGGCAGAAGACAAGAGGGTTAAACTAGAGAGAAACTTCACAACTATCTACTACTGGCTGATGGGAGAGAAGGTGTTGCAAGAGCCCAGCAGACTCACACTGCCTGCCTCTCTTCCTTTTTTCTTGTAGCAGACACTGCACCCCACACCCATTCCCAACCTCTCTATTCCTATTCCATGCCCTCCTTGCCTACCTGCCTATCACTATAAAGAAAAGAAGAAGAAAAAAAGACTGGGCTGGCCCTGGGACTCCATCCTTTTCCTCGGATGCGCCCTGTGAGGAGCAGCAGCAGGAGAGAGGCCCAGCAAGCCCCACAGAAGTCCCAGCAGTGCCCAGCATGCCAACCTGCTAACCCAAACCACCTTCCTTCAGGCTCCTGATAGGGGAGGTCGCTAAATACCTCCTTCATTTAAGGCAGCTTAGGTTGAAATGTTTGTTATTTGAAGTCAAGAGTATTCCAAATATGTACACTCCTATTTATCCAAGGCTGAATCCTCTCTCCCTAAGGGGAAACTAACATCACTGAACCACAGAAGTTACTGGACATTGCTCTTGGACCAAACTTACTTTGAACCTAAACCTGAAAACTGAAATAAAACTTTTTAGAACATATAAATGTTCAAAGACCACATAAACTGCCCATCACACACAATAACCCTCTGATATTTGTACCTTACATGACATATTTACACATTTTCTTTTTAAACAGTACATTACTAAAGAATGATGGGGTGGGAAAGGTAGAAGAGTAGGGGCTGAATAGCTTTCTCCTGGCCTCTGCTTTACTTCAGTGAACCATTAGTTACCAAAAATGCAGTCATGTGTTAACACTTTCCCCATCCTTCCCCTTGTCATTTTATTTTATTTCATTTTAGAGAGAGGATGCTTCCCGCAACCTGGATATGTGTCCTGACCAGGAATCGAACCCACCACCTCTTGGTGTACGGGATGATGCTCCAACCAAATGAGCCACATTGGCCAGGGCTCCTCTTGCCATTTTAGAATGAAGTTCTGTTGAGAATCAGGTATGGGGATAATCATAACATGATACTAGGTGAAGTAAATCCACTGTAAAATTCATATTTTCAATAACTTAATCTTGTTAGCATTCATTTGCAGTGGTATTGGCATATGTATAGTTTCAGAAAGTATTCAATACATTAGAACCTCTTTAGAATACTGGCCTTTTCAGTCAAGACTAATGGCTGCCTTGTCAGCTAATTCCTTCATATCATGCTTTGAGAGCAGAGACAAACAGTATAATAGCTAAACAATTATGAGCAGAATTATAATGGGAGTACTGCTATGATAAAAGCAGTGCTTGTTATGTTCAATAAGACTTCTCTCCTTTCCCCAAACAGATGTGCTTTCAACAGTGCAAGGATACAGCTATAAGTTACTTCCAAAAGGTAAAAAAAAAAAAAAAAAAAAAAAAAAAAAAAAAAAAAAAAAAAAAAAAAAAACAAACACCAAAGAATGGGTACCACTAATCGTCTTTAAAAGCCTAGGCTTGGATAAGCACAAGAATATTTGGTGACCTACTTCTTAATACAATATTTCAGCTCACTACTCTTTTTCTTTAAAAAATGCAAAAATAACCCAGGGGTCATAGGTCTCTCCCTGTTCCCTTTCACAGAACAGACACAACTCCTGGCCCATCAGGTGGCTTTTGGTGCAGACAATACGGTCTCCCCAAGTCTGACCTTGAGGAAAGAAGGCCCTCATAGCTAAGAGAAATGGCTCTTGAACCCACCTCTGCTGTGTAACCTTAGCAAAGTGATTCATCTTGGTGTCCCAGCAGTGTCCTCAGTGGTAAAATAAAGTTTTCTATGTAAAACGAAGCCATGGTTGTGGTAAGGATTAAATGAGCTAATCATGGGGAATGTTTACAACAGTGCAAGGCATATTGCTCAAAAAATGTTTGCTGTCTGTACTGTAATTATCATTGCCCAGGCTTCCTCTCCTAAGTTCATAAAAACTTTCACCGTGCCCCAACTAAGGTACTTGCCAGTTCCTACATTGTTCCTTCCCTTTCCCAGTCTTCCCCAACCTGGCCAATGGCTCTGCCATCTCCCCACTTATTAAAACCAAAAGACTGCACTCCATACATCAGCAGGTCTTCACCCTATGTCATTACCCACTGCTACAACCCTTGTCTAAGTCACCGTCAGCTCTGATCTGAATGAAACCTTTCCACAAAAAGCCTCCTCTCCAGCTCTCCCACTTCTCCTCCTCCTCCCTACAGACTAACTGCTAACCAGTAGGCAGAGTGAGCTTGTAAGGCATAAATCAGAGATCTTTATGGGCTTTTGACCCACTCTCCCTTACTCCAACTGACAAAAAAAAAATCCAAACTCCTCACAGTGTGGCCAAGCCCTGTAGGTGAGCCCCACCAAACCCCAGAAGGACAAGGTAAAATATCTGCCTTGCTAGACAGAACTATTCCTAAAGCCCAGGCAGCACGCATATACATGGGAATGTGAGGGACAGGGAATGGGGAAGATCTATCCCCAGGCCCCATTCAGGAAGCCTGGCTCCAACATCAAGTCAGAAAGCCAAGGATTCAGCTGGAGAAGAAAATTTCACCCACACACACACACACACACACATATACATACATACACACACACACACACTGATCCTAATGTACTTCTTGAGAAGCCACCTTAGTCTGCCATTAACCCACAGGGATTCTTAACTTGGGTCTCCAAACCAAGTTTCCCAAAATATAGTCTCTCGGCCCAGTGATAATTTCAAGCAATCACCTCTGATTTATTTGAATTCATTTAACAAGGAGACAAGTCCTAGCCAAGTGCTCATTTAACCTCACTTCTGAAGACTGGGAAAATGCAATAGACACAGGGGGAATAATTCAGTGTTCAAAGGGTGTGTATGTGTGTGTGAGTGTGTGTGTGTGTGTGTGTGTGTTAACCAAAGAAAATCTGCTGATCTTTTCCCCTTAATTGGCTCTAGGAATCAACAACTGACCACAGGAGGTTAATTATTTGGAGCAGTTTCCCCTATTATCTAATCCTTGATTATAATGATTAAGCCTAGACTTGTGGTTCTACTAACCCTCACCCAGCAACCTCACAAAGCACGTGCACAAGTGACAGTCTCCTAAGGTTAGTGTTGTGGCACTGAGTCATAAAAAACCTATAATATCAGCATCCAAAGAGATCAGAATTCAAAGGGACCTTGAATGTCACTGACAATATCCCATCATCACTCAGATAAGGAAACTGAGACTCAAGAGATTCTGCGATTTGCCCCAGGTCACAATGCTAGTGTTGGACAGAACAAGGACAAGGACTCGGGGTGGACTTCACTCCAGCATGATGCCACCCACACAAGCAAGGACTGCAGCGAGTCAGCTCTTCTGAAGTCATCTTCAAGCTCTCACTGATAGGTCTGGCTCAAGGCCATTTCTAAATCCACTCCCCAACAGGGCTGAAAACTTCCCCAAGAACGCTGCTCAAACACATACTAAATGTCTGCTCTGTGCCAACCACCCTGTTAGTCAGCAGGAATGCAAAGAAAAGTTGCGTAGCTTTAAGGAACTCGCTTTGATGGGGGAGGGAGATAATTACAAAGAGGTAGGACTAGTGACACAAGTGTCCCCCAGAGACCAGAGAGGAGGAGAGGGAAGACTTTCCAGATGAATGATGTCACTTAAGCTGGGTCCCATGGGATCAAGAACAATGAGCCAGGCAGAGAAATGTAGAAAGAGTAGCTGACAATAGACAGAGGAAGGAAAATGAAGACTCAGGAGCATGAAATGGTATGTCAGTAACTAAGGGCAGCTAATTGTTGCAGAAACACAAGGTTCAAGTTGGAAAGAGATGGGAGATAAGGTGGAAAGGATAGAGGACAAAAATGCTGGCAGGTTGTATCCTGCAGGTGTCAGAAGCAGGAAGTCACACCAGCACATTTGATCAAGTGCTGAGAAAAGGTTTGAAGGAGACAAGAATGAAGGAGCTTGGGCCTCTACCACAAAAGAGTCAAAATGCTAACAACAACGATGGGATTTTAATGGTTACTCTCTATATTACAGACACTGTTCCCAGCATTTACACATATTAACCCATTTAATCTTCATACATCTTTATTGGGTGGGAACTATTATTACCTTCTTTTTACAGATGAGCAAACTGAGACACAGTGAGGCTGAGTTACTACTTGCCAAAGGTGTCACAGCTGAGAGGTCAATCTCCTAACCATTGTACATGCTTTCTCTTTAAGCAAAAGTCTCGGGCCTGAACCGACACTTCAGTAGAAGGGACAGAGAGAGGAGCTGATCCACGCTGTCATCACACCAAGTTAATTAATTCCCCCCACATCCTGCACAGTCCTACCCTTCTGCTCCAGAAATAGAACCAAGTCAACCCACAGTGAGGGTGCCTGCTCCACAACACAACATGGTATCACCTCAAAGCTGCCCGCCTGCAGTGCCTGCCCTCCCCTTCCCAGCCCATGTGAAAGAGTCCTGCTTTCCTGATGCACCCCAGAGCCCACTCCACAGCAGACCCATATTGGATACATTAGGAATTCCATGACGCTAAACTCTCCTCAACCAGCGAAAACGTCACCTTTTAAAAATTCTCTGAATTCTTTTAAGCATCCAGCAGAGTAAAAACAAGGCTATTGTGACGATGTCACAGTCCAGAGGGTCCAGAGACAGGCCGGCTGCACTAACAAGCATGAGCCTCAGGGGTATCAGCATCTCCTCAATCAAGTCAAGAACCTTCCAAATCAGGTCAAGCAGCCAGAGGCCAGGTCACACCCTCAGACGTTCAGAAACTACTCTCTGGCCTTCACAACTGTTCGCTGGGCTTGAGCTCCTAATTTCCACCTCAAGTTAGCTGGCAGCCTCCTGATGACCTTTTCCCCAGGAGTGGGTGTGAACTGTGGAAAGAAAGGTGACAAGAGTGGTAGGGGGGACAGAGCCCAGGAAACAGGTGTGACACCTCCTTCCACCCACCAAATGGCAAATCCATTCCTTTTGGAAACAGAACTGCCAAATTTCTTGCAATTGAGTCCATTTCTCTGTAATCTAGACGTGACAGGCTAGATAAGAAAATCCTTCAAAATGATGATAACAAATTATATTTTAAATATTCTACATCTTCCTTCTAGGAGATAAAGTATTTTATATTACACACACACACACACACACACACACACACCATTAGATTTCTAAAATACCACATGCAACAGTAATTATCATTCCTGTCCACTAAATAACACCCAAGCGAAAGTAAATGGACAGCCAGAAGTTTCTTCTATGCATTACTCATCATCCCTCATAACTATCACATGACGTAAAGGACAAGCATTTCTAGCGCTGAGTTCCGGGTAGAGTCCTAAAATATAAGCAAACTTTCCCTTAGCAGAGAGAAGCCTGTAGTGCATACAAGATTCTCACCAAAAGAGCCCAATGCTTCTATTCCACGGCACAGCCAAGATCATGGGTGGGAATTTTGTCGTTCTGGCTAAGAAATGTTTGCATTGCTATTTCTGACCCTATGGTGTAAATACCAGCTATACTTTACATGTAAATTTTCAAGTCTGTAGTAAAAGGTCCTTTTAAGGATATCCCAAATACAGTACCTACTTATCATGGGACAGAAACTGAAAATTCCGGCAGTGAGGACAATGGGCTGGAAGGTTGTGGGGAGGGGTTGAGTTGCCCTTCGCACTGGAAGCTCTAGGAAGAAGGGAGGGGATCTGAGGAGGCAGGTTCATTTTGCTAGTTTATCAGCATGACTCGACTGTCAACTCCAGAAAAGTTTTATTAAGTGAATAGTTTCACTTTTTCTCAAAGTAAAACTACTGAGCTATTTATTTTAAAAGACATGCCAGCAACAAGCATCTTCCAAGTTACTCTAGAATAGGGGTGTCGAACTCAATCAGAGAAGGGGCCAAAATCTAAAATCCAGCCTAAATCGCGGGCCGAATGGTTTACTGAACAGTCATAAACTGTCATTGTGATGGAAACGCAGCGGAGTGCAGTGATGACAGCGCGGTGCGGGCCACATTGCAAGGCCTGGCGGGACGGATTTGGCCCGCGGGCCTTGTGTTTGACACATGTGCTCTAGAACCATGGTCGGCAAACTGCACTCGCAAGCCACATGCAGCTCTTTGGCCCCTTGAGTGTGGCTCTTCCACAAAATACCACGGCCTGGGCGAGTCTATTTTGAAGAAGTGGCGTTAGAAGTTTAAGTTTAAAAAATTTGGCTCTCAAAAGAAATTTTAATCGTTGTACTGTTGATATTTGGCTCTGTTGACTAATGAGTTTGCTGACAAATGCTCTTCAGGGATCCTCAAACTTTTTTAAGTGGGGGCCAGATCACGGTCCCTCAGAGAGCTGGAGGGCCGGACTATATGAACTACTAATTCCTACTGTAACACCTCGGCTGCGCTCACTGCCCAAAAAACCTGGAGGGCCGGATCAGACTCCTATGCGGGCCCCATGTGGCCCGCGGGCCGTAGTTTGAAGACACCTGCAACAAAAATGCTCCAAGTGTTAGTCTTTTAAAGCATCAGCAGAGGCTGATAAAACTAAAGTTTATGGTACAGTTACATACACAGTACACAATCGTGTTACTCATAAAAAAGAGAACCCAGAGGCTTGCATTTTTATAAACTTCATGACACATTATCGGAAATCAAAAATAAACTTTCCCATCCACAGCGCATCTGGCTGTCCATCTCCCCCTGCAACTCCCACCTTACTTAGAAAACTTGTCAGGCCTTAGCTAGCAATTCACACTCTGAATGTAGACACATCCCATAATCAAGAAGAACATGCCCACAAAAAAGTGGTGAATGACCCCCAAGGATTGATGAGGTGCCTCGCATGGTCAGCACAGCATGGGAGGTGGCAGAGCAGAAAGAGCCCTGGACCAGAGAACTCCCCGTGTTAACACCTTGGACAAAACCATCCCCTCTGTCCCTCTCACAGGTGCCTTTTCCTTTCCGATGGCTGGACCACCGCAGCAGGCTCCTGACAGGCCTCCCTGACTCCACACCTTACTGTGCCCCAGAACTACATTTCTAAGACAGAGATCCAACTATACTGCCCCTCTGCCTACACACCATCATGGGCCACCTCTGCCTACAGAACAGGGCTCACCTCCTGAGCAAAATCCCAAACATAAAGACACTCTCATTCTAGCCACCTGGGAAGGATGGGTTTCGGCAACAACGACATGCTTTTTCCCTCTTTTCAGTCTAGTGTGAATGTCATGTCTAAAGCCTTCCCTCAGCTCCCAGGAGAATGTGAGACACCTCAGAGCTGTCACTGGAGTCACAATGGCAGGCCTCCTTGTTCCCAGGTGGGCTCCCAGCTCATGAATGTGGAGCTGGAATCAAATGTTCACTCCAGAACTGGTCAGGACCAAGTTTCTTTTTCTTTTTCTTTCTTTTTTTTTTTTTTTTTTTTTTTTTATTTTTTTTTTTTTTACTTACAGTTTACATACAATATTATTTTGTATTAGTTTCAGGTGCACATCATCGTGGTTAGACAATCATATACTTTACAAAGTGTTCCCTCTGATATTTCCAGTACCCAACTGGCTTCATACATAGTTATTACAATATTATTGACTATATATCCTATGCTATCCTTGACCAATTTTCTTAAACAAGCCTCTTGCATAATTTTATTAAATAAGTCTCAGTTTCTGCACTTGCAAAAGTGAAATTATAATGACTAACATGAGATGTTATTCAGTTTAAGGGAAATAATTTATGTAGAGCATTTAATACAATGTTTGAAGCTCAGTAAAATCTCAACAAGTGATGGCTATTACAATTATTATTCATATGTAGCAGATACTCATTAAATGTTTCTTAATTAAAGAGACTCTTAAATTTACAACTTCTCTAGGTCTGTTTCTTTACTTGTAAAGATGGAAGGGGGCAGGAGTGGAGGAGAAGAAAAAGGGGGGTTGTACCAACACATACAAGAGCCAGAAAACAAGTGTTAAATGGTTTATAACAAGTAATAACAATATACCTGAGAAATGAGAGCTGTCCCCCTAACTTGAGAAATGTGTAGATCGCCACTATAAATACAAAGTACTCTCTTGGGCTCCCTTCCACCTAAGCTTTGCCTTAAATTATTTTTATTACAATGTTATTTAAGTATAACCAAATATAAAAAGAGATATGTCCTCCCTGTGCTCAGCTCTTATAAAACTATAAGATGAAGCAATTTAAAAATCTGGTAAAAATCAATAAAAGATGACTCAACATTAATTTAACATGACAGATGACGGTGATGCAATGTTACTGACACGCGTGGCTGCTCACAGGGTATTAAATACAACAACATCTCGGAGCACGTTCCTTGCAATTCCACATGCCTGCACCACCGTGGGCCCCAGGCCCCCTCAGCTAGCCATCACTCTTCTCTAATGACTGCTATGAAACCTTTGCTCATGTGACTTCCAGCCACCAACCGACCCAAACACGTGATTTCTGCAGCAAGGCCACATCTGCTCTTTCCCCCTTTGCTACAGACAATCAAAGGAATGCTCAATCAAACACAGGCACTAAAACCTTAGGGTGCTACTCATTTGTAGTGATACAGATATTACAGAACCTATGATCTTTAAAATTATTACTTAAAAGACGATTTAAAATTTAATTCTTGTTTTAAAAAGTAACTTACAAACTCCCAGGAAAAAAAAAATGTTTTAAACCTCCAGTTTAAGAAAAAAATGTCTTGCCGAAACCGGTTTGGCTCAGTGGATAGAGCATCGGTCTGCGAACTGAAAGGTCCCAGGTTCGAGTTCGGTCTAGGGCATGTACATTGGTTGTGGTTGATGTTTCTCTCATCATCGATATTTCTAGCTTTCTATCCCTCTCCCTTTCTCTCTGTAAAAAATCAATAAAATATTTTTTTTAAAAGAAAAAGAAAAAACATCTTATAATAAAAGTGTCTTGCCACAGAATCCAGAAAGATCTTAGACATCTTAGACCTAACCCTGAGCGCTTGGCATGCATTCTCTCTTAAACGCCAGAAGAACCTATAAAGTGGGCACTGCTCTCACACGGGAGGAAACCAAGGCTTGAGGAAACCATCCACGTGGTGGAGCTGCACATGAACGGTGGCAGCAGCCTGCTCTCTGCTCCTCACCACTAGCCCTAAGAGCCCGGGCAGGGGGGACCAGCAACGGACAGCAGGAATCCAGGGGAAAGCAACCAGGTGGAACCAGAGAGAAAAGATGGCATTTTGAGAGAAAAATAACAGGACTTAGTGGCGAGATGAAAGGAGAGAAAGTAAGTCCATGGACTTGTAGAGACAGGAAGAATGGCAGTCCCATCCTTTAAAAAGGAAACCGGTGGGGAAAGAAGCCAGGTCAGGAGACAAGGTACGGTGGATTTAAGACAAAGGGACTATTCCAAGCGGGGATAGATATGCTCTTAACAGATCACAGCTGGAGCTGTTCAAGTCACATTCATAAAAAGTATTTCAAAAATATAAGATCAAAAGTCTCCTGTGGGGCTCAGTGGTTGAGTGTGGACCCCCGAACCAAGAAGTCACTGGTTTAATTCCCAGTCAGGGCACATGCCCCAGTTGCAGGCTCGATTCCCAGTAGGGGGCATGCAGGAGGCAGCCAAATGATGTTTCTCTCACATCAATGTTTCTGTCTCTCTATCCCTCTCCCTTCCTCCCTTCCTCTCTATCTCTCTCTCTCTCTCTCTCTCTCTCTCTCTCTCTCTGAAAAACCAATAAAAACATATTTTTTAAATGTCTCCAGCTCAGAAGAGATATAGAACATAGACTGGAAAGGCAAGATCACTGAATTCTGACTAACATTTTGTCATTACTAATTTCAATACGCTAGTGTACTGTAGAAATCAGACTGTAGAAGGGGAATTACAATGGATAAGAAATAGGAGCAGCCTACCCATGGCCACACATATGAACTCATTCATGCAATAAACACTATGTACCAGAGATACCATTCTATGTCCAGCCACGAACTTACGTCCCTGTCCTCATGGAGCTTATGTTCTAACTGAGGAGAAGACAAAGAAAAACTAACCAAGTATGTGCAATCTCAAGTTAGGTTGTGACACGTATTCTGAGGGCGAGGAAAAAATAAAGCAGGATATGAGAAAGGAGATATGAAGGGGGGGGTGTTTGAAATAATGTCATCTGGCACCCATGGAAAGAACTCCAGCTGAACTCTAAAAGGAGGCGCCGAGATGAAACCAGTTTTTATATTAAAAAGGTTTGAAAGCATTCACTCAAAATTCCGCTATTAGACTAGGTCAGTGGTCGGCAAACTGCGGCTCTCGAGCCACATACGGCTCTTTGGCCCTTGAGTGTGGCTCTCCCACAAAATACCACGTGCGGGCATGCAGGTACAGTGTGATTGAAACTTCATGGCCCATGCGCAGAAGTCGGTTTTTGGCTCTCAAAAGAAATTTCAATCGTTGTACTGTTGATATTTGGCTCTGTTGACTAATGAGTTTGCCAACCACTGGACTAGGTACATGTACTGGTGCTAGAGAGATGACAGTAAAACACACATATTTGAAGGTATTCGAGAATCACTGCACACTGAGGGGGGAATGATGATGTCATACACAAGAAGGAAGTACAGAGGGGTCTGGAGGAAGACAAAACAATGTCACAACCACACGATCTTAACTTCTGAAGCCACATCCAACTTGAGTATTCAGAAAAGCACAGATGCTGGAGTGGTGATATGTTTAAGGGGAGAGCAACAAGAAGAGGAGGAAAATCTGTATCAGTCTCAGCCACATTCGTTCAGCAGACGAACAGCTGTTTAGTAAGCAGTACCTCCTGGGTGCTGGGCTCTGTGCTCACAAGGGTGAGCAAAAACACGTGGACACCTCCAGGAGGTGCAAGTCTATCTCTGTTAATACACATCCCAAATGGATCAAGCTGGGGGAGGTGGCGAGAAGCAAATGGATGGGAAAGGTGAGACCATCTTCCAACCAGGGCCAAGCCAAAGATGAGCGATCTCAACCTTCCCTACAGAAGAGTCTTCTAATCCCAAGGTGGCACCACTGCTGAGGATGGCTAATGCAGGTTCAGCAGAGGAGGTTCCATCAGATCAGTAACCATCAAGTTTGATAACTGTGGTGCCTGCTCCACCCCACAGTGACCACATCGGCCTCCCCACAAAGCTGTGAACAGTTTGTAGGAACCATATCTCCATTCATCTCTGTGTTCTGGGCCACTAGCAGATAACGAAAGGTCAATAAATATTTGACGGAGGCCCAGGTTTGGTGACATGCGTAAAGCAGGAGGGGCTAAATAAATGAAAGTCTGATGGGTGTGAGGCCAGATTCCGGCGAGGCTGATATAGTTGGTGGACACATGTACAGGAGGATGACCAGCGACTCTGTATCTAAACAGCTAGATAAACCTGAAAGAGTCACTTCAATTCTGAGTCTCAATTTGTAAAATGAGGGGGTTGGAGGAGCAAACCAGGGGTGGCAGGCCTTTCAGTGGAGATGAGATGCTTTTCCTTAACCTGAAGTCGGGGGGGGGGGGGGGGGGGAGTGTGTGAGTGTGTGTGTGTGTGTGTGTGTGTGTATATCTCTGCTGTTGAGGTAGGGGGTGCAGGATTCCCCTTTGTGCTTTCAAATAAATTACAGACAGAGCATGCAGCCAGTGTGGCTACCACCACAAGGACCTTGGAGGTCTGTCAGAAAGAGAGGCCCACTGGTGATGTGGCAGGTAAGGAGACAGAGGTTGGGTAGGGGGCAGGGACAGCAGTGAGCCCTGCTAATGAGTCATCCAGGTCTCGGAGGTGAAAGATCACATGGCCCAAGGGAAGACTTGAACTCCGAATGAAAGTATCTGGCTTGTACACCCCAGGCCCCCAGATGTACAATAGTCAAGGAGAAATAGATTCTGGTTTAAGGGCTGTGAGAGAGAGGATTACCCATAAGCAAGGCCACCTTTAGCCTTTGAAAAGCATGTTTATACACTGTTTTTACAGAGTTCTATCAGACTGTATTTCGAGTTTCTCAGAAGTTTCCACTTAGGATCAGTAGAAATACCTGACATTTCCAAAACCCATAATTCCCATACCAAGCTGAAATCCCCAACAGTGCAGGAAAACCCACAACCTTTCAAAAGAGAATGAAAAGCCAATCTAGTCCAAGGAAATTTCCCAGTTTTGCAAAAGAAAATGAACAAACAAACAAAAACACCACAAAGCACTGGAACATTTCTAGCTGAACAGCTTTTCACTCAATCTTTAATAACTTCATTCTGAAGCCCGTGAAGAGTATTAAATTACATATTCTATATTTCTGGCCATGGCAACACTTAACACTTACTACAACATAAGGCAGTAAGTGAGCTAATGACTTTCAAGTCAAATTTAAGAAAGTTAAAGGCCAGACAATAGCTAAAGCCTGTGTTTGAAAGAGCCTGCAAAAGAATAAATGCCTGAGGGAACTGGATGGCTCTTGGGCTTCTAAGCTAAATAAAGCTGGGGGGGGGGGGGGGGGGGCGCTTTGCAAAGATCCTAGCCAGGATAATCCCCGTGATTACAGGGCGCAAAGCTTCCAATCAATTCTACGCCAACCAAGGAAAATTAATTAATCCAAGAAGAATAACAAGACTTGAAATATTGAGGGGGGGGGGGGGAGAGACACACAGTTCTGCTTTTTAAAACATGCTGTCAGCGCTGGAGACCATATCGGGTCATTCTAACAAGCCAGAAGGTCTGACTAGCGAGGAGTGTCTGTGACAAGGTCTTGGCTCTGTGTTCACTAAAGGACGAGTAAGTTAGCAGCGTTCCAAGGCTCAGGCAGGCCTTCGGGTGCTCTCCGGCCTCCCGGAGCCTCCCTACTTCCTGCACACCTTTGAATTATTGCACTCTGACTTCCTGCATTGCACACCCCTGGATTTGGGATACCTTCCTCCTGAAGGGTCACTCAGGCTAAGTTCCCGGGGCAAGCTCGAAGGTGGAAAAGTTTGCAGTCCCGATCCTCCTCCATTAAAGCGCAATCAGCATGTGTCCCCTGACAAGTTCAAGCATACTTGATAGATTTATGTAACAAGCAACTCTGAAGCGGTAAGGCATCGCGGCTAGGGCAGAAGTCAGGAGGCTGAGGGCTGGCTGGCTGAGTGCGGCTGCTTCCACACAACAGGTCCACGCAGGCAGGTCCAAGAGGCGAGCACCTGGGCAACCTGCCCACCGCAACCCCTGGCGCAGCCAGCTCTCCCGCGGCCCCTTACCCCCAACCCCTAGACCTCGGGGCCGCTCCTGGGGCTTCAGGCAGGCCGGCCAAGCTACAGCTCTCCCAAGCACGATACATGGCGATAAGGCCCGAGCACATTCCTCGCCAGATGCCCAGATGAAGAGGCTCACCAGGGCGCTGCCCACCTTCTCCAGGACCAGCCCTGGGCCGGGAGATGCGGGGCGAGGAGGGTCCTGGCCCGGAGGGCGGAGAGCGGGATGCCGCGCTCGGTGCTTCCAGCGGGAAACAGCCCGAGCCACCTGGCGGCTCCTCACCTGCCCAGGCGAAGGTGCCAGGTGTTCGTTAGCACCCAGACGCGGATCTAAACTCATCCGAATGTTTCCCCAAGCCGCACCCGGCTTTAGAGACTAGGAAGACATCAAGTCGCTCTGTATAAAATGGAAGGAAGGAAACTTTTGTGGGGGCTGGCGGAGGGAGGAAGGGGGTACACGGAGCAAGAAGCAGGTGAATGCAGGCAGAGGTAGTGCCTGAGGGACGCGCCGGACGGCCGGCCGGCTCCGGAGGTGGGGAAGGGGACGAGGGGACAGCGGAGGGGCGAGAGGAGGCAGGGGGCGGCGAGGCGGGCCGGCCCCGCTCGGCCGCGCTCCCCGGGCGGCGCTCAGGTGAGGCCGGACACTCACCTCGGGCAGCTCGCGGAGCTGGTTGGCGTCCAGCAAGAGCTCCTCCAGGCTGCGGGCGTAGCGGTAGATCTCCTCGGGGACGTAGACGAGCGAGCAGTGGCGCTTGTCGATGGTCTCCACATGACGGTTGCACCGCCACAGGGGGATGCAGTGGAACATCGCCGCCCCGCCGCCGCCGGGTCCCGAGCCGCGGACACCCCCGGGCTCTGAGCCCGCTCCGCCCGGCGGCTCCGCTCCGCCCGCCGCCCTCTCCGCGCTCGTTGGCTCCCGTGCTCGCTGGCTCCTCGCGCGCGGACCTTCGCGGCCTGAAACCCTCCCAGGAACCCGGGGCGGGAGCCACAGCCTCGTCCCAGCGCCCCCGCCCGCCAGCCGGTGCGTCCCCTCCCACCCTCCAGTCTCGCCGCCGCCGCCGCCGCCGCAGCCGCTGCCGCGCAGAGCTTCCTACTCGCCGCCTCCGCGCGACGGAGCATGCGCGCCAGTGGGCGCGCGCCCAGGGCGTTTCCCGTCCCGGGGATGCTCCGCGCCGGGTTTTCCCCGCGACCGGACCCGGGGGAGGGTCGTGGACCTGCGGACCGGGCGCTCGAGGTCCGATTTCCCCCTCACCCTCCCTACTTGGACCCAGACTTGGGGAGCATCGAGCCCCCTGAGGAAGCCAGGCTGCACAGGAGACTAAATGCAAAGATGAGGCCGGGGAGAGGCAGCCCGAGCGGAGCAGAACAACTTTGATTTTTTTTAGTTTTACTTAACTCGCTCTCCTCTCCCAGAGCTCGCTCCCCTTCCCCAAAACAACTTTCTCTTCCGGGGTCAGGCAGGACCGCCCAGAAGCGTAGTGAGGGGTCTCCGCCGCCCTGATGCTGCTTTCTCAGCCACGTGTACGCCCTCCGTCCACCGAAGCCCCAGCGAGTGCGTCCCGCGCGGAGCCAGGGCCCTTGCCTTGCCTTCTGGCCCGCGGGCACCGCCTGCAGGCTGTGTAACCGGGGAGCACATCTTCGGCAGTCACTGTTCATTCATAGTAAAAGGAAATCCCCAGGCCACCAGCGGCTTAGGAGGGGGGTGGGGGGAAAAAGAGTCCGCGAGATTCTCATAGGTGTGGGTGCACCCCATCAGGAGCCCAAATGTCAAAGTGAGCTGGCAAGGGTGAGTTTCTGAACCAGTTCTGCCTGGCCAGATGTTTGGCCCCTAGCGACCGGTCTGGATGGTGTTAGAGGGACTAGCAGGGGAGGTGGTACAGGTCGCGCGGGGACTGCCTGGTGACCATCCTCCTGGCTCCTGTTGTCTGCATGGACACCCAATCTCTTGCAACAGGTAACCCCGGACAGCACAGATGGTAATGACTGTTCTTTTGACCCGGATTCATACCCAAGGACAAGGGCCAGAACCCTGAATTTTGCCCCTCTGCTCCTGTAACTCTTTGTATCGCACTCAGTGTCTGAGAATCACCACACTGTCTCCTTCCCAGAGGCTTGCCCACCAGGTCAGAGCCAATCACGTTGATAGATGTCTGACTCCCCTCCCAACTGCCCCCTAGTCCTCATACTTTCCCCTTGGAGTGTACTCAAACACCGGATTCCACGTGTGGCCTCTGCCACCCTCGCTCCCCCGCCTCCAGCTACTGAAGATAAAATCTAAAGCCACAGAATCTGCACTTCTGCAGAAGTCTGAAAGTTGAGCATGCTCAGTGGCCAAAGTAAAGGCTGGTCTGAAACAAGTTTTTGCAGGGCATAGGTGGCTTCACAAACTCTCCTCTTAGTTCCACTTGTGCAACGGGCGGTTTCCCCTGGGTGAGCCGGAGGGGAGCTCTTCATTTCAACTCTGCTAGGAAGGCATTCCTACCCCAGCAGTATCACCTTAACTCTTTAAACCTAAACAATCCTAAAGCCCTTGCCCTCCCCACTCCCCACTCTCTTCTGTTTGTCTTTGTGTGAGTCCTCATTCTCTGGAAAGGCTATCTGGACTTTGAACCTTAGCTACTTTTCTTCCTTGTTCTTGTATTCCAGAAGCCCAGTTTTGTGCCACCTTTAGTGGAAAGCTGTGGTTCCTCACTGAGAGTCTGTGTCTGCCATGGTAAGCAAGCCACTGTCTTTGCAAATTTTCCAACTGCTTTAAAAAGGAAGGGAGGAAGGGACGGAGGGAAGGAGGAAGCCAGGCTCCCTCATCGTAATCTTCTACTAACTTCCAGAGGTGATCACACTAGTTGTTTTAATAAATGCCAAATGTGTTTTTAAAGATGTGGCTGATCTTCTTAAAAACTCAGACCTCACTAAGCATTCCCTGTGTGCCTCTCCAGGAAACTTACACTTCCTTGTGTTATCACCTTAATCCCAAAGAGACCGTGACCTCCCCTCCCCTCTCCCTACCCGGACATCAGGAACAGTTTCACTTGCTTTGTAGAACCCTGAAGCTACCACAGTGCCATATACACACTATATGACAACAAACCTGTGATGACTCTATGGAAAGTCAGTGGCAAAATTCTTGACTTCCCTTGTTTCCAAGCACCTGCCAAGAATTTGAAACAGCCCTAGCTGGTTTTGCTCAGTGGATAGAGCATCCAAATGCAGACTGAAGGGTCCCAGGTTGAATTCTGGTCAAGGGCATATGCCCCGGTTGCAGGCTCAATCCCCAGTAGATGGTGTGCAGAAGGCAGCCAATCAATGATTCTCTCTCATCATTGATTTTTCTATCTCTCTCCCTCTCCCTTCCTCTCTGAAATCAATAAAATTATATTTTTTTAAAAAGAATTTGAAACATTAGTCTGGTAAGAGAGAAAAAAATGAAAAACACTTTGTCAGCTGGAGAATAGGGAACCAATTTTTTATCCTCCTGCAGGATGTTAAGGTTTCCTTATTGATATAGTTTCTAGTTTCTTTCCCATATGTAAATAAATTGCATATGCAATATAAATAAAATTTAAAAGACCTAAATCTATTTTTTTTGGAGTAGTGCAATTCATTCATTTTCAGTGTGAATCATTTTTCACAGCCTTTGGGGCTAGAGAGGTCTGGCTTTGAACTTCAGCTCTGCCACCTAATAGCTTTGTAGAAATGTTGCTTAACTTTATGAGCCTGAGTTTCATCAATCTCAAATGAAGACAATGGTCCATGAATTGTTATCAGGATTGAATGAGATGATGTTAGTAAAATGCTTGGCAGAGTGTCAGGCCACATTAGTTCAATCAATAAATATTCACTATGCACTGTGTTAGCCAACCTTTTGGGTGCACCCCTACCATTCCCATCTCCTGATTGGTCTGTGTAATCAACTCCTATCTTTGTGTCTCTTAGATCACTCACTTCGGGGAAACCTGTTTTGAGCAGCCCATTGGAGAGGTTCGCATGGCAAGGAATTGAGGACTGCTGACAACAGCCATCAGGAACTGAGACCTCTTGCAAATAGATGTCAATCCTTCAGCCCTAGCCAAGCCTTCAAATGACTGTAGCACCAGCCAACGGCTTAACTGCAACCTCATGATATACCCTGACCCAGGATTACTAAACTAGGCTGTTCCTGGATTCCTAGCACTTAGAAATTGTGGGAAACAATGAATGTTTATTATTTTAAGCTGCTAAGACGTGAGGTACTTTATTACATAGCAACAGATAACTAGTAAATGTGCACACCGGATCATGCATTGTGCTAGATACAAAGAACCAGCTAGGTCTTGCCCACATGAAGCTTACAATCTGAGGTCAGGAGAATGATAAATGCTAAATTAATGTTGTTCTCTTATTAATATTTTAATATGATTGTCGTTAATTTTTTAAAAAAAATTTTTAAGTCCAGAGTGATAGCTAGTAAGACAGGGTCAGAATGGGGATTCAGAGATTTGACCCTCTGAATTTTAAAGTGAGACACCACTACATATGCATTTGAATGACTAAAAAAAGATTGACAGTTTCATGTGTTACTGAAGATATAGAGCAACTGGAACTCATGCATTGCTAATGGGAATGTAAAATGTTAAAACCACTTTCAGAAAACAATTGGGAAGTTTCTTATAAGCATATGCCTACCCTAATGATCTAGTCATTCTATTCCTGCATATTTACACACTCACAAAATGAAAACATCTTTATACAAAGGCTTGTCTACAAATGTTGATAGCAATTTTGTGAATAATATTCAAAAACTGGAAATAATCCAAATAGTTTTTAAAAGATGAATGAGTAGCCCTCACTGGTATGTCTCAGTTGGTTGGGCATCCTCCTGTGTACCAAAAGGGTACCAGTTCAATTCCCAGTCAGGGCACATGCCCAGGTTGTTGGCTCAATCCCCATTAGGGGGTATGCAGGAGGCAGCTGATAAATGTTTCCTTCTCACATCAATGCCTTTCTCCCTCTCTCTTTAAAAATCAATTTTAAAATATTTTTAAAAGATGAATGAATAAGCAAAATATACCATACCAAGACAATAAAATAACAATAAAAGGGAACATACTGATATGTATAACAACCAGAATGAAACTCAAAAACTATGCTGAGCAAAAGAAGCCAGACATAAGAGTGCATGCCATGTGATTATATACATATAAATTCTAGAAAATGAAAGCTAATATAAAGTGTCAAAACCTAGATCAGTGGGTACCTGCAGCCAGAACTGGGAGAAATGGGGAAATATTGTTTTGGGGTAATGGAGTTATTCTATATCTTGGTTGTGATTATGGTTATAGAAGTGTATGTTTATTAAACTCATCAAACTTTATACTTAAAATTACTAGATAAAACTTATACATAAACAAAATTAACTTTAAAAGTTAATCAATAGTATACAAGTAAATGTATTCAACATGCAATTATAAGTTATTTCTAAGGCTAGGTCATATTTTGTTATTAATTGAGTGCCCACTATATGTCACACACTGGATCAACCTTATTGGATGACAGGCAGTTATTAAGGAAAATATTACAACCATAGTATTATTTTTTTTTTAAATACAGAGAGAGGCTGAACTTTTTTGTCCTATAAAGGGTCATTTGAGTAACCCTCTGAGGTATTTATATGCAAGTCAAACAAGCAAATGAAATTCTATTACATGCAATGCTGAACACCAGGAAGAAATTTCCTTAAGCACCCCAAAGTTCTCTGGGAGAAGAAGCACTCTGACCCCAATATCTACTTTTCCAAACTTGAATTTAAGGATATGTTTCAGAGATTATGTATACCTGCTGTAAGGCAAGGACACTCAAACCTTTCAAGAAACCTGAGAGCCAATATCTTGGGTAAATTAGTTTAGTTTAAAATTCAACAAACTTTATAATAAGAACCAAAGTCACCATCCTAAAATCTCCTGTTACTTTAAAATTAAAATGATATCCTCCATTTCTTATTTTTTATCTAGAATGTTTAGCCTATTTACATTTTAAAAGATTTTCTTAAATTGATTTTTAGAGAGAATAAGGGAGAGTGAGAGACAGAAACATCTATAAATATTTAATATAATCAATGATATGTTTGGGTTGAGTCTATTTTATAATTTGGTTTCTGTTTGTACCATCTGATTTTTGTTCCTCTGTTCTACTTTTCACACCATATTTGTCTATTGGCTAGTTATAGACATTACTCTAGGGATTTAATGCTTCATCAAATTTTCAGTTAATTTAGAGTGAGTACACCAATTCATTAAATTATCTATCCTCTTTGGACCTTTATGTTACAGTTTTTATATATATTACATTTACATATGTTATAAACTCAACACAGTTTTATAATTTTTAAAGTTATATATATTTTACAGAAATAAGAGAAAAATAGTCTCATATTTACACAAATGTTTACTATTTGCAGTGTTCTTCATTCCTACCTATCTGTAGTGTCTTTATTTCAACTTAATTCTGTAAGGACCTTTTCAGTGGATACAGAATTCTAGATTGACAATCTTTTATTTCAGTAATCTAAAAGTGATCCATTTTCTGATTACGAAAAGTTAGCAATATTTCAAATTGGTGCTAACTTGTGTATGTATCATTTATTTTCCTTTGCTTTCAATATTTTCTCTTTATCTTTGGCTTTTAGCAATTTGATTAGTATATCTCTGTATTTATCTTGATTGGGGTTTACTAAATCTCAACCATAAAAATATAACTTTCACCAAATTTAGAATATTTTCATCCTTGATTTCTCAAATTTTTTGCCCCATTATCTCTCTCTCTCTCTCTCTCTTTCTCTCTCTCTCTCTCTCTCTCTCTCTCTCTTACTCCAATTTTACAGATGTTAGACTTTTTGATATTGTCTTATCTTTACTTGAGGCTCTGCTTTCCACACCCCAGCATTATTTTTTTCTCTGTTCTTCAGATTGGATACATTGATCTAGATTCAAGTTTACTAGTTCTTCTATCATCTGACACTACTATTAAGCCCTTATAAAATACAATTTTAGCCGAAACCGGTTTGGCTCAGTGGATAGAGCGTCGGTCTGCGGACTGAAAGGTCCCAGGTTCGATTCCGGTCAAAGGCATGTACCTTGGTTGTGGGTATATCCCCAGTAGGGGGTGTGCAAGAGGCAGCTGGTCGATGATTCTCTCTCATCAATGTTTCTAACTCTCTATCCCTCTCTCTTCCTCTCTGTAAGAAATCAATAAAAATATATTTTATTAAAAAATAAAAATAAAAAAATACAATTTTAGAAAGTGTATTTTGCCAAAACCGGTTTGGCTCAGTGGATAAGGTGTCGGCCTGTGGACTGGAGGGTCCCAGGTTCAGTTCCAGTCAAGGGCATGTGCCTTGGTTTCAGGTACATCCCCAGTGGGCAGGGGGTGGGGGTTAGGGGGGGTGAGAGAGACAGCTGATTGATGTTTCTCTCTCATCGATGTTTCTGGCCCTCTGTCCTTTCTCTTCCTCTCTGTAAAAAATCAATAAAAATTTTTTTAAAATAGAAAGTGTATTTTTTTAGTTATAGAATTTCCACTTGGTTCTTTTTTATTGTTTCTATTTCTCTATTGAAGTTTCTTTTTTTTTAATCCTTTAGTATTACATTACATACCTGATTATAATTATAACAGCTGCTTTAAACTCTTTATATGCTAATTCCAACACCAGATCATTTCAGATTTAGTCCTCTTGAGTGCCTTTTCTTTTAACTGTGAGTCACATTTTCCTGTCTCTTCATAGTCCCAGTAATTTTGAATTGTATCCTGGACATCATGAATGATAGAATCTCTGGATTCTATTACATTACTCCAAAAAGTATTAATTTTTTGTTGTTTCGTTTTAGCACACAGTCAGCTTGGAGGAAATCAAACTCTTATGTCTTAATTCATTCAGTCTGCTATAACAAAAATGTCATATACTGGATGACTCAGAAATAACAGAAGTTTATTTCTTATAGACCTGGAGGCTGAGAAGTCCACGATCAAGGAACCAGTAGATTTGGTATCAGGTGAGGATCCTCTCCTGGTTGGTAGATGATCTGTTTTTTTACTGTGACCTTACACATTAGAGGGGAGTGGGGAGCTCTCTGGGGTCTCTTTTATGAGGACACTAATCCCATTCATGAGGATTCTACCTCACAATCTAATAATCATCTTCCAAAGGCCCTACATGCATAAAAGACCTTTACTCAGAAAATTATAAGACAGTGAAGAAAGAAATCAAAGAAGATACAAATAAATGGAAGCACATATTATGTGTATAGATATGAATAATTAAGTGTTAAAATGTTCATACTACCCAAAGCAATCTATAGATTCAATGCAATTCCCATCAAAATACCAATGGCATTTTTCACAAAACTAAAACAAATAATCAAAAAATTTACATGGGACCACAAAAGACCTTGAATAGCCACAGCAATCTTGAGAAAAAAGAACAATGTCTAGCCAGTGTGGCCCAGTGGTTGAGCATTGACACATGAACCAAGAGGTTACCAGTTTGATTCCCAGTCACAGCACATGCCTAGGTTTCTGGCCTGACCCCCAGGAGGGGAGCATACAGAGATAGCCATTCTACTATGTTTCTCTCTCATCCATGTTTCTATGTCTCTATCCCTCTCCCTTCCTCTCTAAAAGTCAATAAAAACATATTTTAAAAAAGAACAAGGTTGGAGATATCACACTACTTGATATCAAACTAAACTATAAGGCTATAGTAATCAAAATAGAATGATACTAGCATAAAATCAGACACAATCAATGGAACAGAATAGAGATCCCAGAAATAAACCCATACCTATATGGTCAATTAATATAACACAAAGGAGGCAAGAACATAAAATGGGGTAAAGACAGTCAATTCAATAAATGGTGTTGGGGGAATTGGACAGATGTGTGCAAAAAACAAAACAAAACAAAAAACCAAAAAACTAGACCACCTTCTTACACCGTATACAAGAAGAAACTCAAAAATGGTTAAAGACTTAAATATTAGACTCAAAACCATAACTCTCCTAGAAGAAAATATAGGCAGTAAAATCTCTGACATTTCTCTTAGCAGTATTTGTTCTGACATATTTCCTAGGGCAAGGGAAACAACATAATAAACAAATGAGGGGAGATCCAAGATGGCTGCGCCCAGGTGAACACCTAGCCGCAGCCGCACACAACAATTTCAATAAAATACAACTAAAATATAAAACGGACATTGCCCAGAACTACAGGAAGGTTGACTGACTGGAAATTCTACAGCGAGAAGCAAGGAGAAAACCAGAAGGAGGTGCGGAGGAGCTGGAAAAGCCAAGGTACAGAGACGCGGCGCGCGGAGAGGACGGAGCCGGAGAGGAAGGAGGCCGAGTGCCTGGCGGGCGTTCCCTAGCGGGAAGGAGATAAAACTCCGACTGTGCTGGGCCCCCGACTGCTCTAATCCCCAGTTTTAAGCCAGACCCCGGGGACTCAGGCTCAGCCATAGGGAGCCGGGCTGTAAGGCGGAACCCCGGGGAGAGGCGAAAGGAGGTCCCGGAGGCGCGCACATTGCGCGCAGAGAAGGGACGGTCGGCTGTGCCGCGGGATTGCCATGACGGGAAGGAGACTGGGGCTCCAGACTGCTCTGAACGCCACCTCCAACTCCACTTCCAACTGAACTGAACCCCAATACCGGACTCATTGGGGGAGAGCATAGACTGTTTGGCAGCAGGCGAAAATCGAGGGCACCTTTCTCTCAGAGGTGCTGGCAGCAAGCACTGAAGGACCCGCATAGGGCGGGGCTGACGGAAGCCAAAGCTGCAGGCTCCACCCTGAAACCCCGTCCCATCAGTAACTGCGAAATGAGACAACAAAATAGATCACAAACGAAAGAAATGGAGGACAAAAAGCGTCTGGATATAGAGTTCAAATCTACGCTTATAAGGTTTTTCAAGAATTTCCTAGAAAAGATGGATAAGGCCTATGAGGATATGAAAAGGGATCAACTAGAATTAATAAGGAGTCATCGAGAAATGATAAGGGATCAACAAGAAATAAAGAATACATTGTCTGAAATAAAAAATATTTTACAGAGTCCTAAAAACAGAAGGGAAGATCACAAGAATCAAGTCAAAGATTTGGAACATAAAGAGCCAGAAGACACTCCTCCACAGAAGCTAGAAGGCAAGAGAATCCAGAAAATTGAAGATAACGTAAGAAACCTCTGGGACAACTTCAAGCGAACCAACATCAGAATTATTGGGGTCCCAGAAGATGAAAGAGAGCAAGATATCGAAAACATACTGAAAGAAATAGTGACAGAAAACTTCCCCCACCTGGTGAAAGAATTAGACTTACAAGTCCAGGAAGCACACAGAACTCCAAACAAAAGGAATCCAAAGAGGACCACACCGAGACACATCATTATTAAAATTCCAAGAGCAAAAGACAAAGAGAGAATATTAAAAGAAGCAAGAGCAAAAAAGGTAGTAATCTATAAAGGAGCACCTATACGATTGTCAGCTGACTTCTCAACAGAAACCATGCAGGCCAGAAGGGAATGGCAAGAAATATTCAAGGTGATGAATAGCAAGAACCTACAGCCAAAAATAATCTACCCAGCAAAGCTATCACTCAGAATCGAAGGCCAGATAAAGAGCTTCACTAATAAAAAAAAGCTAAAGGAGTTCATCACCGCCAAACCAGAATTATATGAATTGCTGAAGGGGGTTCTTTCAGAAGAGAAAGTAAACAAAGATAAAAATTATGAACAACAAATATGTAACTATCAACAAGTGAATCTAAAAACCAAGGAAATTAAAAAAATCTGATGAACAATATTAACTATTGAATATAATAGAATCAGAGGTATGGAAGGGGAGTGAACTGACGATTCTTGGGGAAAAGGGGAGAGGGGGGCGTGGGAAGAGACTGAACATAAACTGTGCACCTATGGATGAGGACAATGGGGAGAGGGGAAAGGGCAGAGGGTGGGGTGGGAACCTGGTGGAGGAGAGCAATGGTGGAGGGGGAAAAAAGGAACATTTGTAATAATATGAACAATAAAAACTTATAAAAAAAAAAAAGAATTAGGAAATGTCACATAAAATCCTGATTTCTGTCTTCTCTTGAAGAATCAGACGATCTGGACTACTGCCTTCCCATAAGGCAAATGACAGCAGGCAGGCCAAATCTGGGCTGTCATCTGTTTTTGTAAATAAAGTTTTATTGGAAAAAATAAATAAATAAACAAATGAGACTACATCAAACTAAAAAGTTTTTATTAACAAAACAAAAAGACAACCTATTGAATGGGAGAAATATTTATAAATAATACAAATGATAACGGGTTAATATCCAAAATGTATAAGGAACTCAAACAACACTAAAAAAAAAGTCAGTTTAAAAATGGGCAGAGCACTTGAGTAGACACTTCGCCAATGAGGACATACAGATAGCCAATAGACATATGAAAAGATGCTCGTTGTCACTAATTGTTAGAGAAATGTGAATTGAAATGACAATGAAATACCACCTCATGCCTGTCATAATGGCTATCATCAATAAATTCAGAAACAACAAGTATTGGTGAAGATGTGGAGAAAAGGGAAACCCTCATGCATTGTTGGTGGGAATCCAGATTGGTGCAGCCACCATGGAAAACAGTATGGAAGGTCTTCAAAAAATTGAAAATGGAACTGCTTTATAGACCAGCAATTCCACTCCTGGGTATATATCTGAAAACAATCCTGAAACACTAATTCAAAAGAATTTCCCTGTTCATTGATGTGTTATTTACAGTAGCCATGCTACGGAGACCACCTGAATGCCCATCAATAGACAAGTGAATAATAAAGTGTGGTACATATATACAATGAAATACTCCTCAACCATAAAAAAAAAAATAATTAAATTGTATGATTTGTGACAGGTGGACGGATCTAGAGAATATTATGCTAAGGGAAATAAGCCAGACAAAGACAAATACCATATGATAATAATATAAACAAACAAACAAAATAAAAACAGATTCATAGATACAGAGAATAGACTGATGGTTGCCAGAGAGAAGGGGATTTGGAGAGCTGGGCGAAAAGGTAAAGGGATTAAGAAATACTTGTTGGTAGTTACAAAATAGTCATAGGGATATAAAGTAAGCATAGGGAATATAGTCAATAATATTATAATAACTATGTATGGTGCCAGGTGAATACTTGAAATATCAGGGGGAATACTTTGTAAAGTATGTGATTGTCTAACCTCTCTGGTGTACACCTGAAACTAATACAAAATACTGTTAAAAGTAAACTAGAGCTCAAACCGGTTTGGCTCAGTGGATAGAGCTTCGGTCTGTGGACTGAAAGGTCCCAAGTTCGATTCCTGTCAAGGGCATGTACATTGGTTGTGGGCACATCCATCTCTGGCCCTCGTCAGGACTCATGCAAGAGGCAACCAATCATGTGTCTCTCTCACATGGATGTTTCTCTCTCTTTTTCTTTCTCAACCTCCCTCTTCCCATCCTTCCACTCTATCAATAGATGGGGAAAATATTCTCAGATGAGGATTAACAACAACAAATCTAGCATCTGTTTCCCTGGCCGATTGGCTCAATTGTTTGGTCATTGTCCAGATCATTAAAAGGTTGCAGTGCAATTCCTGTTCTAGGCACATGCCTGGGTTGTGGACTTGATCCCCAGTGCGGGTTGTGCAGAAGGCAGCTGATGGTAGTTCCACTCACACCTCAGTGTTTCTCTCCTCCATTTTTCTCTAAAAATTTATAGAAATATTTTTTTAAAATATATTTTACTTATTTTTTTACAGAGAGGACGGGAGAGGGAGAGTTAGAAACATAGGTGAGAAACATCCATCAGCTGTCTCCTGCACACTGCCTACTAGGAAGGTGCCCACACCCCCTGGTGGAGGGTGTGCAGGAGGCAGCTGGTGGATGTTTCTCTCTCATCGATGTTTCTAGCTCCTATCCCTCTCCCTTCCTCTGTGTAAAAAAAAAAAATCAATTAAATATATTTTTTTTAAAGTAAACTAGAATTGAAAAATAAAATTAAAACCACTAAGATAACTCCATATATGATGGATAAATATATAAAGAGTAGAGGCCTGGTGCAAGAAATTCATGTATGGGGGCCTCAGCCCAGCCTGCATCCTCTCCAATTTTGGACCCCTTGAGGGATGTCCAACCGCCCATTTAGGCCTGAACAGGCAGTTGGACATCCTTCTCACAATCCCAACTGCACGCCTGCCTCTGTCTGATTGCTCCTAACCGCTTCTGCCTACCAACCTGATCACCCTCTAATCACTCCACTGCCAGCCTGATCAATGTCCTAACTGCCCTCCCCGGTCAGCCTAGTCACCCCTAAATGCCTTCCCCTGCCAATCTGGTCACTCTTAACTGTCCTGTCCTGCAGGTGTGGTCTCCCCAACTGCCCTCCCCTGCAGGCCTGGTCCCCCCAACTGCCCTCTCCTGCTGGCCTGGTCCCTCCCTAACTCCCCTCCCCTGCCAGCCATCTTTTGGTGGCCATCTGTGTCTACATTGGGGCAGCCATCTTGGAGTGATGGTCAATTTGCATATTACTCTTTTATTCGATAGGATATCAATTAAAACTTAATTTATAATTAAAATAAAAGAAATCTTAGGCCTTGTACAGATGACAGTTAACTTTGAGAACACAAGACATACCAGAAACTACAAAATTTTTGTATTTAATATATTAACATTAGAGATTTGTGTGCTAATATTTTGATAGAGAACAAAGCTATCTATAGACAATTCAGAGAAGTATAGCATTGAGCATATAGAAATACAAATAGCCCTGGCTGGTGTGGCTCTGTTGGTTGGAACACTGTCCCATACTCCAGAAAGTGGCAGGTTCCATTCCTGGCCAGGGCATCTCCCAGGTTTCCTGTTGGATCCCAGGTCAGGATGCATGTGGGAATCAACCAATGTCTGTCTCTCTCTCTCTCTCTCTCTCTCTCTCTCTCTCTCTCTCTCTCTCTCTCTCTCTCTCTCTCTCTCTCTCTCTCTCTCTCTCTCTCTCCATTAAACTGTATCTGTTTGATGTAGTGGAAGAATAGTGGCTATGCATGTCAAAGCCATAAAAACAGAAAATTCACCCACTATTATTTCTTCCTTCCAAGCATAGACTCCCTCCAGTTTCTGCCTCCTTTTGGTCTTCCTCCAACACCTTCAGATAGTTTTTTAAAATATTTTTCCCAGCATTATAATTGTTATCTGTGGGAAGATTTATTTGATTGTAACCTCTGAGTCATTTCTGAAAGAAAAGAAAAAAAAAACACTTTCCTGCTTTCTATTATAACTGTTGATTTACTCAGCTACACAGATTGCAATGACATGTGAACAATCCAAAATTTCACATTACAAAGATTTTAATCTACTCCTCTATTCAGAGAAGTTACAAATGAGCAATCTGAGTCTCATCTGCTTTTCTGTTTTTCTAAAACTCCTAATAAATGTGTGAATGATGAGTCAAATATTGAACATTTTGCCTTGGTGGAAATGGGCCAAACACTGTCTCTCATATGTGGCTGGGGGTGGTGTAAAAAAAAAAAAAAAAAAACCTCATAATTTTACATAGAATTTTTGCCTCTGTCGCTTCCAGGGATGAGATCTTGGGTGAATCATATTAACGCCAAAATTCATTTTCTTTATTTCTACAAAAGAGATGAAAAATGTCAAGCTTGAAAAGCTGTTGAAAATATTGCGGATTAATGTTGTGGAAAGATCTTTCTGTACTGCAGAAAACTACACATTAGGTATTAGTCATTGTCATACTCCTTTCTCAGTCACCAGCCGAAAGGAAGTCTGCTCTGTGTGTGCTCAGTTTGGATAAACAATATATAAATAATTGGATTGATAGAAATGAAACTGTAAAGGATATAAAAAAAGATTATACCAGAGAGCCCCAATCAAAACTGGCACCCATGCCCTGGTCTGTTTGCTCAGTGGTTAGAGTGTTGGCCTGAGGACCAAAGGATTGTGGGTTTGATTCCCAGTCCAGGGCCCATACCTGGGTTGCAGGTTCCATCTCTGGCCCTCGTCAGGACTCATGCAAGAGGCAACCAATCAATGTGTCTCTCTCACATGGACGTTTCTCTCTCTTTCTCAACCTCCTCCTCCCACCCTTCCACTCTATCAATAGATGGGGAAAATATTCTCAGATGAGGATTAATAACAACAACAAATCTAGCATCTGTTTCCCTGGCCGATTGGCTCAGTTGTTTGGGCGTGGTCCAGGTCATTAAAAGGTTGCAGTGCAATTCCTGTCCTAGGCACATGCCTGGGTTGTGGACTTGATCCCCAGTGGGGGGTGTACAGGAGACAGCTGATGGTTGTTCCACTCACACCTCAGTGTTTCTCTCCTCCGTTTTTCTCTAAAAATCTATAGAAACATTTTTTTAAAATATATTTTACTGACTTTTTTTTTTTTTTTTTTTTTTTTTTACAGAGAGGAAGGGAGAGGAAGAGTTAGAAACATAGATGAGAGAGAAACATCCATCAGCTGCCTCCTGCACACTCCCTACTGGGAATGTGCCCACAACCAAGGTACGTGGCCTTGACCAGAATCAAACCTGGGATCCTTGAGTCCACAGACTGATGCTCTATCCACTGAGCCAAACCAGTTAGGGCTATAAAAATATATATATTTTTTTAAACTAGCACCTGCCACTCCATCGACCATTTTTGAGGCCTCTGTCTCTGCTTTATAGTATCCTTCCCCAATAACACAGAAATATGTGGGGTGACGCCAGGGGAGGTTCACAAGCAGCTGTTCTCGGGTTGGGGCACTGCTTTACATTTGCATAATGATTTCTAGTTAAAAGAACCATTAGCAAACCTCATCTCAATTGACCAAAATGTATTTTTCAGTCATTTAAGTCCAGACAGATGCTTCTTTTATTTTCCACCTTGATCCACAAAGGATTTAAGATCCTATTGATCAGCTTTTTCTTATAATACTTTTATTTTTTAGTCATGGTTCCTATAATATAAATTACATCAATATGGACACTTGGTCTTCACTGAAGGCCAAAACCTACTTCATAAAAATAAAAATAAAAAGGTATCAATAAGCAAAACTGTGCTCCTGGGAATGAGCAGAGCTATCCAGACAATAAAATACCACTTAGTACTAGTATGTCAGTTAAGTAAAATAAACCCAACAGATGTCATATTTCTCCATTCAAGTTTGCACCATCTTTGAAATTGGTGCAACCATGATTGTGAAATAACAGCTTTTAAGCCCTGCCAGAATAAAATATTGTGAAGTTATTTAAAAGGCTTTTTAAAATTTTGTTTCAGCTTTATTGAGGCATAATGGACATATAAAATTACAAAGTATTTAAAGTGTACATTGTGGTGATTAATATATTGTGAAAGGATGCCTCCACCTAGTTAATTGATGCATATGTCTCTTCACATCTTCTTCTTTTTGATTTTTGGTGAGAACATTGAGGTTCTACTCTGCTAGCATATTTCAATTCTGTAACACAGAGTTATCCAGGATGGCACCATGTTTTACGCCAGATCCTCAGAACTTACTCCTCATATAGCTGAAAGTTTGAACCCTTTTACCAGCCTTTCCTATTCGTTCCCTCTCCCACCTGCTCTAGCCCCTGGAAACCACCTCTCTACTCTGTTTCTCTGAGTATGAACTTTTATAAAAGTACACATATAAATGTTACCATGCAGTGTTTGTCTTTCTCTGTCTGTGTTAGTTCATGTAGCATAATGCCCTCAAGGTCTACCCATGTTGTTGCAAATGGCAGGATTTCTTTCTTTCTTTCTTTCTTTTTCTTTCTCATAACTGAATAATATTCTATTGCATGCACACACCACATCTTCTTTATCCATTATGCACTGTCACATTGCTCCCATATTTCGGCTATTGCAAATAATACTACAATGAACATGGGAATACGGATATGGCTTCAAGACCCTCTTTTCATTTCCTTTGAATATACATGCAGAAGCAGACTTGCTGGATCATATGGCAGTTTTGGGTTTTGTTTTTTTTTTTAATTTCTTCAGGAACTCTATGCTGTTTCCCATAGTGTCTGTGCCAAAGTACAGTCCCACCAGCAATTTACAAGACTTCCCTTTTCTGTACATCCTTACCAACACTTGTTATTTCTTTTTCCTGATTGCCATTCTAACAGTTGAATTTTGGACTGTGATTTTTATTTGAATTTCTCTGGTGATTAGTTATTTTAAGACCTTTTCATGTATTTATTAGAGATGTGGATGTATTCTTTAGAAAAAATATCTATGTCGTTTCCTTGCCCATTTTTAAATTGGATGGTTTTCTATTTTGCTGTTGAGTTGTATGAGTTCTTTATATATTTTGGATATTAACTCTCTATCATGTATATATGATTTGGAAATATTTTCTTCCATTCCATAGGTTGCCTTTTCATTTTGTTGATGGTCTTTTGCTTTGCGTAAATTTTTTAATTTGATGTGTCCCACTTGCTTATTTTTGCTTTGTTGCCTTTTCTTTTTGGTGTCAAATCAAAAAATCCAATGTCAAGACGCTTATGTTTTGTTCCAGGACTACTATGGTTTCAGGTCATAAATTTAAATCTTTAATCCATTTGAGTTGATTTTTATGTGTGGTGTTAGATAGGGGTCCAATTTTCTTTTTCATGTGGCTGTCCAGCTTTTCTAACACAATTTATTAAAGAGTCTATCCTTTCCTATGGCATATTTTAGCCACCTTTGTCATAAATTAATTGGCCACATGCACATGTGTTTATTTTAGGACTTTTTATTCTGATCCATTGATCTCTGTGTCTGTTTTTATGCAAATACCATATTTTTTAATTACTATAGCTTTGTAATATGGTCTGAAATTTGGAAGCTTGATATCTCCAGCCTGGACCGGGAATCAAACCCACAATCCTTTGGTCCTCAGGCCAACACTCTAACCACTGAGCAAACAGACTAGGGCATGGGTGCCAGCTTTGATTGGGGCTCTCTGGTATAATCTTTTTTATATCCTTTACAGTTTAATTTCTATCAATCCAATTATTTATATATTGTTTATCCAAACTGAGCACATACAGAGCAGACTTCCTTTCGGCTGGTGACTGAGAAAGGAGTATGACAATGATGAGTGGATTAAAAAAATAGTGGTACATCTACACAATGGAATACTACATAGCTGTAAAAAAGAAAGAACTCTTACCAGTTGCAAAGAATGGACCTAGAGAGTATTATGGTAAGTCAAATAAGCCAATCAGAGAATTGTAAGTATCACATGATCTTATTCATAGATAAAATATAATATACAACATAAACTGGTGAACAAAAATAGATTCAGAGACATAAAAACATTGAACAAACTGTCAAACTTCAGAGGGAAGGAAGGGGATGGCGGGTAGGTGGTTAGAGAGCAACCAGTGAACTTTGCATATACTTTGCAATAGTATGCATAACCCATGGACACAGACAAAAGGGGGGTGAAGACCTGGGGTGGGGAGTGAAGGCCAGCTGGAAGAGGTCAGTGGGGGGAAGGTGAGACAAATGTAATACTTTAAGCAATAAAGATTTTTTTTTTTAATCTATATCTTCCATTTTGGATGCTCTCTTGCTCTCTCTTGGATTGCTTGCTCTGGGGAAATAAGCTGCCATGGGCTGTGACAGCCCTGTGTGGAGAGACCCACAGCAGTCAGCTTGGAAGCAGCCTCCTAGAGCATGGCACCAGCCACATGAGTGAACCCGGAGCAGGTTCTCCCGGCGTTGAGTCCTGAGGCGACCGCAGCTCCAGCTGACAACTTGGCTGCAGTCTCAGGAGGGACTGAACCAGAACCAGCCAGAGAAGCTTCCTGGATCCTTGAACCACAGATGAACCACAGACACTTTGAGAAAATAAATGTTTGTCCTTTCAAGCTGCTAGGTTAGGGCCGTGGTCGGCAAACTGCGGCTCCCTAGCCACATGCAGCTCTTTGGGCCCTTGAGTGTGGCTCTTCCACAAAATACCACGGCCTGGGCGAGTCTATTTTGAAGAACTGGCATTAGAAGAAGTTTAAGTTTAAAAAATTGGGCTCTCAAAAGAAATTTTAATTGGTGTACTGTTGATATTTGGCTCTGTTGACTAATGAGTTTGCTGACCACTGGGTTAGGGCAGTTTGTTGCACAGTAATAGATAAATAATGCAGGCATAACAGGTAACACTTAACAGCTGGACTGCCATATAAGGTGGAGCAGAAGAGTCAGAATCAAGGTAGTCAGGGGACCAGACAGGAGAGAGGTGAAGAGGAGAATGTTCCCTGAGCACCTGTGTTGTACTAAGCACTGTGCCAGCACCTCACAGATACATTTCACATTCATTCTCATTACAGGGTAACACTGGCCTCATTATTCCCACGTTACATTTGCGTAACCTGAGGTTCAGAAGGGTTAAATAATGGGTCCTACTTTATACCGCTAATAAGTGGCCAACACCAGACTTTTGAACTCTATTTATTCTCCTGCTTCTGTTACCACCCTAATTGTAATGAGAAAGGAAAGTATATACTTCCTAACACGGGCAATGTAGTGTGGAAAGGGATGGGAAAAACCCCGTGGAGGGGTTACAGGAGCCATGAACAGCGGTCTTCCTGCTCCCCCTGGTAGAGCCTGGGCTCTGAATCAGACTGATGTGGGTTCAGACCAGGTATTGTCTCTGTGACCTGGACAAGTTACTTCTTGCCGCCATAGTTTCGTTATCTGAACGGATTGAATGAGGAAGTGCATATAAATTGCTTGGCAGAGAGTGAGGTATATGATAAATATTCACAATCAATAATATTATTGTTTTTCCTTCAAAATTGACTTTCTCTTAATGTTTAGTTATCAATACTACTTTTTATGTTCATCCATCAGTGTGTTTTTATAAAGGAGGTAAAAAATAGCTCCCTACAAGAATTGGGTAAGAGTTGGAAGAAGAAGAAGAAGAAGAAGAAGAAGAAGAAGAAGAAGAAGAAGAAGAAGAAGAAAGAGAGAGAGAGAGAGAGAGAGAGAGAGAGAGAGAGAGAGAGAGAGAGAGAGAGAGAGGGAGAAAGACAATAGGTGTGTGCTTGTGAGATGATTGTGTGAGGCAGGGAGGAGAGAGGGAGGCTGGCATGTGGACTCTCTCTCTGTAGTGAGCAAAGGCTGCATTTTATTTGTATTTGTATTATCATCACAAATTATCATTTTATTTGTATTTGTATTATCATGAGGTCCACAGTCATCCAATAAATGAGTGAAGCCATTCACTCTTCCATTCAGCAAACACTAACTGAAATCAATTGTGTGCCATCATTTTTCCACGATGGAACTAAGGTACGTGTCCTTGACTGGAATCGAACCTGCGATCCTACAGTCCTGGGGCCAATGCTCTACCCACTGAGCCAAACCAGCAAGGGCAGTCTTGAGGGTTTTCGAGGCTGGGAGTTTAGGGAAGATCTTAGCTCAGGATCTCAATAGAATAGTCGTGACTTTTTCCAGGTGTGTTCTTTCAGAGTCATGTTCTCCACTGATTGGTCAGCACCAAAGCAAGGGGTCATTAGTCATTGCTCCTGGTCCTGGCACCACCCTCCTGGTTTTGCTGCTTTTCTCAGCTTGAAGCTGAAATACAACTGAGGCGTAGATGTTCTCTCTAGGGAGGAAAGGTCTCGGGGTCTAAATCGCATGACCAGCGATATGCCAGGGGAGGAAAGGCCACACTGGGGGTGAGGTCCACATCAGTTCTGCCCATTGCTAGGCACCCGGGGCTTTGTGCCGTGGTGACCTTCTATATCTGGATGTAAATTACAAGTCCTTTTTTCCCCCCAGCTGTCTCAGTTTCCCCATTCGACTTGCCAAGGAATTTTCCAGCTTCTTACTAACCTGCCTCCCTAGGACCACTGAATTGTAAAATTTCAGCCTCTGATGACCACTGATATCTTCACCAGGGCTCTTTCTTTAAGATTTCACAAATTGTGCTTCACACAACTCTGAAGGGGAAAGCGGAAAGCTTGACATAGCACTCATGGCAGCCAGTAATTTTATGACAGTTTTCTGGAAGACGGCAGAAGAGCTCCTAAGGAAGGGGCCTCTTTCCAAATTTAGACAGCGTTGCCATGGGGCTTGTGGCTGGGACATATGAACCCCTATCTCTGGCTGCTCCCCTGGGAACCCTGGAAATCAGTATCTGGAAACCAGCATTGGTTTTGGTTTCCCAGGTGTGTGCCTCTCCCCAAATTCTGTCCCACCGCACACACTTCCCCCATTCTGACCACCTTACCCACATCCGTTACCATCCACTGGGAGAGCCTGGAGGCAAATGTAACTAGTTTGGGGTGTTTACCTGTGTGGAGGGAGGAAGAAAGGAAGGCACCTGTCATTCGATGACCTAAGGATCCCTGACGTTCCCTATGCTGTTTCAGGACCTTCTCTTCTTTCCTATGTAGGAGGAAACAGTGTCCACCATTAATGTCTTTATGTCCTCATATTTTTTTAAATATGTTTTTATTTATTGTTGAGAGAGAGAGAGAGAGAGAGAGAGAGAGAGATCAATGAGAGAGAAACATGGATATGCTGCCCTATACTGGGGACCAAGCCCACACTCTGGGCTTGTGCCTTGACCGGGAATTGAATCCAAGACCTCTCAGTTCATGAGATGATGCTCAAGCAACCGAGCCACACCAGCCAGGGCATGTCCTCCTATTTCTAACAGATTGTGATTCTACAAAGCTGTACATGTTGCAATGTATTCATAGGCAACCAAGAGAAACTGCAAGATATCTTACTCAAACAGGTTTGCACACCCGGTCAGTGATTCTTGGTGAGAACAGTCTGGTGAAACACAGCAGAGTGTCCTCTTCTGGGCTCATTAAACATCCTCGGGTCACTGTTCCTGGCTCACCTAGAGCAGCTGTCTGCGTAAGACCGTCCCTCCCACCTCCCTGTGTGCTGTGTTAGAGCAAGCTGCCGAGGATGGAAATTGGGTTCCTTCTCTCCCCCTCTTGCCCAGGGGACCTGGGGGCAATTGCAGCATCTGCCTGACCAGGTTCTTCTCACACAGCGAGCTGGCACCGTTGCCTCCAGGAGGGTCTGGCTGTTGCAGAAACAGGGTGGCAGGTATCTGCTTGGCTCTCCGCAGGCTACTATTTTTATTGTTAAAACTTCTCCAGGACTTTTTGGAGTGTCTATTTCTTCTTGTACCATCACGACAATTTCTCACCATGGGGTGTTGCCTTATAAGAAAGCTCTGTGCTCCAAACTAGTCCTAAGAGGTGATTAGACTGCCATCAGCTGATGCCACCATCACCATTCCTATTCAATTCAGAGAAGCTGCATGTGGTGACTTTGATGGTTGTTGGCTTTTAACAAGAATTCAGTCCACACACCCATGAAGCACTTCCGGTTAGAAACAAGAAGACGGGTTAAACTACTCTGTCTCCATCTGAAATCGGCGTTCTCCCACCTCGGCACTATTAGCATTTGGGACTGAATAGCTCTGCCTCTAGCCACTCGATGTCAACATCACCCCCTCTCCCACTGCCCTAGTTCGGGTCTTCTCGTCTTATCCCTGCCCTCCTAACTGGATTCCTTTCTACATACAGTCTTTCTCCTCCAACAGTCCGTCTTAAACATTGCTTGGTTCATGGCCATTTTCTATGCAAAACTTTAAGTATTTACTGTGATGTACAGAGTGAAGTTAGAGCTGCCACCTGACGTTTAAGACTAGAAATCTGGTGGTTCCTACTTAACCTCTTCAACTTTTTCCCCAGCCCCTTCCCAAAGTCATGAGTCAGGGGTGTGTGTGTGCGCGCACGCGCTCCCACCTTCCTGCCTCGCTGTCATGGTTCTCAAGCATTCTCTTTCTGCCCTGTCCCTCTCATCTGAATGTTGTCTGCTTCAAGAGGCTGTGCTGGCTTTCCTTTGCCCCCCTGAGATGCTTCCCTTGAACAGGAATTCCAGCCTAGGGTGATTTCTTCCTTGTCCTCAGCATATATCTTCAACAGCACCTCCCCATGTTCTTGAAATGTTTAGTTGATGTTATATGAGAGTGGTTTTTATGTTCTAGTGCACATGTGTCAAACACAAGGCCCACGGGCCAAATCCGTCCCGCCAGGCCTTGCAATGTGGCCCGCACCGTGCTGTCATCACTGCACTCCGCTGCGTTTCCATCACAGTGACAGTTTATGACTGTTCAGTAAACCATTCGGCCCGCGATTTAGGCTGGATTTTAGATTTTGGCCCCTTCTCTGATTGAGTTCGACACCCCTATTCTAGTGAATGGGGAATTCTGGGATAGCAAAAGGTGGGCAGACTACATTGTTGTAGCCCTTCCCTATGCCTTGCACCTGCTCATATGCATGGAGAATCTCTGAGGAGGTGTCTCCCCAGTTAAGTGACCCTGAGACACTTTTCACAGAGACCTCATAGGACCAGTGTTCCTCTGAAGTTTTCTGCACGACTCAGGGGACACTTAGCATATACTCTGTTTTGCATTTCTAGCTTTGCATTTAATTTTACCTTCCTATAGCATATAGAAAACTCCAAGGCAAGAGTAAAATCCCAGCCATCTCCACAGGAGAGGCTCTATAAAAGTGTTGACGTAAGAAAGCAAATCCACTTACCAGCTGGCCCTTAATTTAGGGCCTCACCAATGGTTGTGCCGATTGAGAACATCACAATTCTAGGGGCAACACTCACCTACGCTTCAGTGTGAGTAGCTCTTCTTGGAACAGTGCACCACCTGGACCCGTGCACCAGGGCCCCCCTCTTTCAGCTCCCGAGCCGAGGAGTGCCCTCTGGTCCCTTCACATCCACCAGGACATGAAATGCAATGCAGCACATGTTCACATATTCGACTTCCATTCACACAAACTGTTAGTTGTACCACATCTTCACTGAAGACCTTATGTGTGAAACAACAGAGGCAGTTGGCAGCACACAGCTTCATTTTTAAAAATCACTCGTTAGACGTTTCTCTTTTTCCTGAAGACACTCTTCAAGTGTGGGCACTATTTTTCCTCTGTCCTTCCTCCCTGAGGGACTCTTAACTGGCTTTCCTTCTTTTTAAAATTTTGAATTCTCTGCACCATTGTGGCAAAGCATAGGAAAAGAATGCGAACGTCCTCAAGCCACCACAGAAAGTCTTTTTTACATCAAGCAGTAACAGCTGGGTGTTTGTAGGTTTTCAAGGATAAAATGCAAATGCCGGCAAAACAAACCGACACAGGAAACTTTATGTAGATAAGTTGTGTATATCTATGCACATCGACTGGCTCGGGTTACACAATGGGATCATGTCTACAACAAGTGGTTATGAGTCCTGTGCTGAACTGATAAACACAGTGCAGTCCTCAGTACTTCTCTATTGTCTGAAACCCTCAGCAGCTCGTAAGATCCTCCTAACAGCTTTCATGTTCCCTGAGCACCCCCAGCAGGAAACCTGGGGTTGCGCTGGCAGGACTGAGGGCTTTAGGATCTATCTTTTATGGGCTGAGAGCTTTAGGATCTATCTTTAGGCACATGCAGTTTGTGCCTGAGGTCAACTAGGGTGCAGATCCATGAGGCGAGATCACAGATTTCCCAGCCCTGTGTCCTGATAACAATCTACTCTTGCTTCCTGTCTCCCAGGCCATTTCTGTTAAAGGCCAATGATGGGCTGGAAGGGCAAGGCCCCAGGCTGAGGAGGGGTCCTCTCTTTGACTGAAACCTGATCCGCACTCCACTATATTCCACTATATAACATTAGGCACTTGTTACTCTGACCAAGTTACTTAGTGCAAAATAGAAAAGGCTGGTAAGACATATTACCTTGTGCTGGTTAGGGCCTGAGCCAGTAATTAGTGTAAATCTGCAGAAATAGCTTATTAGGCTCTGTAGTTACCCACAGGCCAATTCTGGCTGTGTGTGCACTCAGATAAGCCTCTCTTGCTCTTTCTAACTGTGTTCATATAACAAGAGACCATGCACGGCAGGCTGCGGAGTTGCATAAGCTTGTCTAAAGCAGGAAGAAGTCGTGGGGTGACAAAGCTCTCCTTCCAAAATGAACCTACAAAGCTTCAGTGCACAGTTGGACACACTGACTTACAAAGCTTTAGAGATCTTGGTCCAGGAGAGTTGGGCTCTTTGTCTTTGCATGCAATTTGCAGGCACTCAGGAATCCTGCATTTCCTTCCAGAGATGCTGGCCATGTTGGCTGTGTCCTTCATTGCCCTGGGTTCTAGTCACTGCTTCCTAAACCTGTATTTTTCTCTCCAGCTCCATGGGTTTCTGAAGAACTTTCATTTTTGGCCAGCAAGGCATACAAGGCAGTCAAGATGATAGATAATATTTTTAGGTACAGATAGCAGAAAATAAGTGTGTGTTTTTTTCTGATTATAAAAGTAATATCGGCTCATTAATGAGCATTGAGAAGATGCAAAGAATAGTTTTAAAGGTGCCTATATTTCCACCAACCTGAGATAAGTCAATTCAATCTTTTCTCTTTTGGAATTTGGAATTTAGATAGAAACAATTGTCTATGGCTCTTTTTGGTAAGAGCCTAGGCCTTTGCACCAAAGGTCACAGGTTTGATTCCTGGTCAAGGTCATGTGCCTGGGTTGCAGGTGCCATCCCCCACCCTGGAGGGGACGTGTCCAGGAGGCAATCAATCAATGTGTCTCTTTCACGTCCATGCTTTCCCTTTCTCTCTCTCTCTCTCTCTCTCTCCCCCTGTCTCCCTCCCTTCCACTCTCTCTAAAAATCAATGGAAAAAATATCCTTGTGTGAGTGTTAATAATAACAACAGGAAGATACAGGGATTGGAAGTGTGACAGAAGCTACAGAGACAGAGAGAGAACTATGATATCGGCAGAGCCCCAAGCGGGAATAAAGTAACTCTCGCAGCTGAGGACACTTATCGATAGATTCTCTCAACTCAACGTCTGGTCTGTAGGCTAGTAGCCTTGGCATCCCCAGGGAGCTTGTTGGAAATGGGGGAGCTAATCTGTGGAATGGGATGCTGTCTTCAGGTAGGTAGTGTCAGAACTGAGTTGAATTGTGGGACACTCAGCTGAGAGCGCGAGAATTGCTTGTTGGTGTAGGGATCCGCCCCCCTACCCCATGTATACACATATTGGAAACTGGGTCCAGAACCCATGTTTAGGATGCTACATATTTTAGTAGGTCCAGAGGCATGGATGCATGGAACAGACTGACAGATCTCAGAGAGGAGGCAAGTGGAAGGGTCAGTAAGAGATTAACCAAAAAATGTATATGCATAACCCATGGGCAGAGACAATAGTGTGGTGAAGACCTGGGGTGGGGCAAGGGCTGAGTGGAGTGGGACAAGGGTGGGATAGGGAACATCTGTAATACTGTCAACAATAATATATATATTAAAAATAGATATAGAGACAGTAAAGCAACAAGCAAACTGTCAAATTACAGCGGGGAGGTTAGGGAGATCTGGGGGAGATAAGAGATCAACTGAAGGACTTGTATACATGCATATAAGTACAAACAATGGACACAAAACTCTGGGGAGGGGGGGGCATGTATGGGCGGGAGGGCAATGCTATATGTACAAAGATAATAATTTAATTTAAAAAAATACTGTTCTAGTAAATAAATAAATAAATAAACAATAAAAAGACTAAAATGAAAAGGAAAAAAAATGTATGGAAAGTCACCAAGACCGGTTTGGCTCAGTGGATAGAGCGTCAGCCTGCGGACTGAAAGGTCCTGGGTTCAATTCCGGTCAAGGGCATGTATCTTGGTTGTGGGCACATCCCCAGTAGGGGTGGTGCAAGAGGCAGCTGATCAATGTTTCTCTCTCATCAGTGTTTCAAACTCTCTATCCCTCTCTCTTCCTCTCTGTAAATATATACATATATATATATATATATATATATATATATATATATATATAAAATAAATAAATAAACAAAAATGTATGGAAAGTAATTATGATAGGGCTTGGCACATGAGTGCTGCCTGCGTGCTATATGCATTGTTACTTGGACCCTGTGACTAAAATAGCCTTTGCTCTAGAGCAGTGGTTGTCAAACTCATTAGTCAACAGAGCCAAATATCAACAGTACAACGATTGAAATTTCTTTTGAGAGCCAAATTTTTTAAAACTTAAACTATATAGGTAGGTACATTGTTATTAACTTAATTAGGGTACTCCTAAGCTGGCCTTTGCTAAAAACTCAAGAGGCCAAAGAGCCGCATGTGGCTCGAGAGTTGCAGTTTGCCCCCACTTTTTTTCCTCAACATTTTTTTTGTGTGTTTTTTCTTAGTGTATATTTTTTTACAATAAATACAGCATCCACATATCAAGTTTTTGGTTCAGGGGAGTCTGAAAAAGCAGCAAAGGTTTTAATTTCCTGTTTGAAAAGAAGTTGTATTATTCATACAAGATGCATGTGAAAGCAAACCCCTTTTCTAATCTGATAACAGGGGTGAGGCTTATCAAGAGCTATGACACACGCTTCTCCTCCAGTTAGTCATTTCTCCTGTGTTCCCATCTAGACTGAGCGTCTGTGCACTGAGTCGGGCGTGAAGAAGCCCTAGCTTCCTATTCTTTCACCTGACATTTCCAGAAGTCGGGCATGAGAAGGCAACCCACACAAGTCCTAGCTGGTGCATCTTTCCTTTTAACCTGACAAGGTCCTCCAGAAAGGCCGCAGCCAGATGCTATTGCCGAATGACCTTCCTCCCGCTTCTCGATGGCGGTGGCAGGTTGAGGAATGAGCAGAGGCAATGCTAGAGTCCAAGCAACTGGATTGGCCTCGGGGCCAGGCGTTCGCCACACCCTCTGTTAGCTGTCTCACAGGACCAGTTACTTAGTCCCATGTGCCTCCTGACCTCACGTGTACAATGTCAGAGACCATGTGACTCATGAAACATTTGACTCCTGTGTGCTAAGTCCCAGGACACAGATTCGAGCAAGATAAAATCCCTGCCCTCCAATAGACCAGAATCCACCAGGAAAGGCAAGTGAGCAGGTGCATCCAGTGTGACAGATGGTTCACAAGGGTATATCAGACACACACAGAGTCAGTTATACATGGCCACCCGGGGGGGAGGGTGCTACACTCTCAAGGATTCTCACGTGTTTAACACTGCTGCCACACATGAAGCAAGGGCAGGCTTGTCTCTTACGTCAACTCCCTGACATTTTTCAATTAGGGAAACTCCCAGGTAACCCCTTCCTACCACAGCCCCACAGAGCCCCTGCTCCATTCAGTGTCCTTGGGTAATGTAAGTCATAACCTTCAACTTCCAGCTGCTTGCTAATCTAAAATATGTATCTTCAGTCCAGATGGCTCTGCAGAGCTCCAGAGCTGTCCACTAGTTGACACTTCTCTTCTGGATGATCCACGGGTGCATTGTTTGCAATAAAACCAACACTAAACCCAGGACCCTTCCCCTTACACTGGACCTAATCCTCTCGTATCCCCTATTGTCTTGAAGGACACGCAGTTTGCCTGAGCTGACTGCCTTAGCGTCATCCTAGACTTCTCCCATCCTCTGTGCCATTTTAAGTCAGCCACCAAATCCTATAATTGTCATCTGACAAATATAATATATATCCCCACCTCTCTATTCCCACTGCCCAGATCTCACTTAATAACTGTAGTCATCTGCCATCATTTTTCTCTGGACTATCACAATGACCTTCTTGTCTACTTGAAAATGTTATTCCCTCCAAACTATAATGTTTCTTTCCCACAGGTAGGCCTGATAATGTCATTCCCCAGCTAAACTTCTTTGGATGGTCCTGCCTCATCCTCTTAACCCATCACAACAATGTCTTACTCCTCTAGCTGCCTGGTCAGTTCTGGGCAAGGGTCACCTGGTGTATTCCAGAGAAGGAAGGTGCCTCAGTAAAGAATTATAGAAGAGATGTCCTCCAGCGAGGGAAGCACTGGAGAAGTCGAATAGCATAAAGGTTATTGGGTGGTCTCTTACAGAATACCTGGGGTGTGTCTGTCAGGCACCCAGCCAGTTGCTTAGCCACGGTGATTAAAACTGATGGTTCGGACACTTGAGTTGGGAGAAGACAACATAATGAGTTAGTGCCATTATATGCACATACAGAACTGCCAGAGCATGCAGCTTGAGCCATGACTTGAAGGTTGAATAAGAACTGGCCAGGCAACAGTGGGCTGCATGGGGAGATAAGGCAGCCAGAAGTTACAGCAAGAGGAGGCATGATGCCTGGGAAATAGCCAGCAGTTCATGGCGACAGGAGCATGGGGTGTTCAAGGGAGCATGAGAGTGAAGCGTTCATTCATGTACGTGGGCCTCAACAAATACTTACGTAACATCCTTTCCAGAGACCACTGGTGGTTCCATGGGCCCCAGAGAGCTGTGCCTGCCTCTTGGCTTAAGTCAACACACTGAGCGTCACCTGTGAGCAGATAGATTCTAAGTCAACGGTTCTCAACCTGTGGGTTGAGACCCCTTGGGGGTGGAACAATCTTCCACAGGGGTCACCTAAGACAATGGTAGGCAAACTGCGGCTCGAAAGCCACATGTGGCTCTTTGGCCCCTCTAGCAAAGGCCGACTTAGGAGTACCCTAATTAAATTACTAACAATGTGCCTCCCTATATAGTTTAAGTTTAAAAAATTTGGCTCTCAAAAGAAATTTCAATTGTTGCACTGTTGGTAGTAGGCTCTGTTGACTAATGAGTTTGCAGACCCCTGGCCTAAAACATCCTGCATATCAGATATTTACATTACTATTCATAACAGTAGCAGAATTACAGTTATGAAGTAGTAACAAAAATAATTTTATGGTTGGGGGTCACCACAATATGAGGAACTGTATTAAAGGGTTGCAGCATTAGGGAGGTTGGAGAACCACTGTTCTAAGTGAAGTCACGTTGGTCTATTGCTAACCTCTTCTCAACCTCCACTCTCACTCCCATAACATTTAAATCCTTAAATGATTTATCTAGTATCCACCCACAGATTAGAGATGTCATCCTTTAAGTGACTGAGATAAAGCAAACAAATTTAAAGAGAAAGAGCTTCGACAGCTGTATAGACACCTCTTTGCTACTATAAATATTTCGGACACAGGCACATGGTGTAATTCAAGTCCCTGCCACATTCCCTGTGCCATTTCCATGTTTTAAACTATCAGTGTTCCAACTATCAGTGATCCCTCATTGCTCCTGTATTGACAGTCTCTTGTGTGAGTTTCTCCCTATGAAGTAAGCCTGTCATTTGAAAGAATTCTTAGGGCAATGACTATAATTACAACCAAAGGTTGAGCTGGAAAGAGCAGTGATGTGACAGTTTCGTGATAGGAAGGGTGGAGAGAGGATGGAAGCTTATAATTTTCTGTGAGCTGTCTTGAAGTCTGACAGTAGCCCTCCCCTCGTGATGTAAATGTGCAGCAATGTGGAGATTCAGGAGAGAATAAGCGACAGACAGGCCTGCCAAGGCACTGTTGCTTTGACTACCAGTCAACAGGAAGAAAGCCTCACACAGTGCTGAATTCTCCACAGCATCTTTAAAAGGAATGGTCTAGAACAGTAGTTCCTAGCATTTTGGAACAAGTGGGCCTCTTTTGAATGTCAAAACTCTTCATTCCTCATATGAAATGACATGTTCTTTTTGAAGACATTATTTAAGGAAATACATAATAACAAGCAACTGCACATTTGTTACTTTGAAATACACTTTTTATTTCATTATCCACAACAACTTTTGTGGATACCTGAAAAATATGATGTATGCAGCCAACCAACAAAGCTTGGCCCTTATGTATTTAATGATGTTTGCAGCAGCCCATTAATTGTGATTTCCTCCTGCCCCTACTTCAAGGTCACAAACCTGGAATAGTATGTTCCTTCTATTCATTCATTAGTTTATTTAATTATATCTTTTCACTAAAAACAAAAAAAAAGTATTAGGAGCCTACTATATTCTGAGCATCATGCTAGAGGTTGAAAATATAAAATCAACAAACATCTGGTGTCTGCCCTCAAGGACTTTCAGTCCAATTAGGGACAGAGACATCAAAGGAGGATGTGGTCAGCTCTAAGGGGGAGAGGTATATCAGTCAGCTATTGCCACAGTGATGCTATACACTAAATTGCTCAAAGACACACTGGCTTAAACAGTCATCTGCAGGCTCACGGTCTGCAAGATGATGGCCAAATCCATGGCTGTGCTCAGCTGCAGGCTTTGAGCTCCAGGCTCCATGCTGCACATTGGGCTTGGGTTTGCTTCTCACAGCTCTCATCCTCCTTAGATCAGATTATGTTCCCATACATCAAGGTTGGGGATCAGATTATGTTCCCATACATCAAGGTTGGGGACCATCCCGCCCAAGGGCCAAAATTATTTGGTCTGACCCTGCTAAGGTATTAGGGGTGAGTACATTAAATGGTTGGCCAAATATAGCAGGCTGATTGTGTATGGCCCAAGAATGATGCTATTATACAAATACCCAAAGAGCCCTTGGCATAAAAAAAGTCCCCCATCTCTGTCATAGATAAAGGTCAGTCAAGAGACAGAGCACCTAATGGTGCAAAAATTGTTCAAGTCTTTGTTCTTGCTGCAGTCATTCAATGCCATTGACCAAAGCAAATAGCACGCCAAGCCCAGTGTCAATGGACAGGGGAGGTATACTCTGCCTTCCCATGAGGTAGCTGTGGATGCTACTACAGAAAAGTGAAGAACTGGCATTCCAAATTTAATTTGCCACATGACAGAACCTTCCATCTATATCCTGAGGGATAATTACAAGATTATCAAGTGGCTCTAAACATCTGAAATAAGGATCAGGAGAAATTAAGGACTGCTGGTGCACAGTATTTGGCTTAAAAGAAAGGAGGGATGGGAGTTGGGACTGTTGGGGGGCATCCATGCTCAGTGTCCATCATGGGATATACAGGGCCATTGGTGTGTGGAGATGGGCCAGAATCAGATGGATCCAGAGCTTTAACGAAAGGCCTCATCCTCCTGGTAGACCATGACAGGGCCCTTTTCAGTCAGTGTCTTCATTGTGGTGACAGTGACACTTCAAAGCAGAAAAGCAGGACTCACATTCTGGGCTGCCTTCTACAGTCACCCATCCTTCATGCTGCTGTCTACCGAGGACTGAGCCTGGGGTTTGTATTAGTTTCCTGTTGCCACGGTTACCAAATTACCTCCAACTTAAATGGCTTAAAAAACAACACGCATGTATTGTTTTACAGTTCTGGAGGTTAGAGTCTGAAATGAGTCTAAGCTAAAATCAAACTTGTACAGAGTGGCTACAGCATTGGGACAGGTTCAAGCTTTCGACTAATGGTAGGGCAAGGTCTTCTGGTCATAAAGCCACCTGTAAGTCCCAGCTTGGAAGACAAAGCCCTCCCAGCACATTATAGCCAAAGGCTATAGTTGTGAGCTTGACCTTATGGTATGAACCTGTGGTCTCAGGTGACTAAGTGATATAGGCTGCAGGGGGTGCAGCTAGAGCTGCCAAAACAAAGCTTGATAGAGTTCAGGTGCATGTAATTGAGTAGATTCTAAACCTGCACGAACGTTGCAAACATCTTGACCATGCTCTTACTCTGCTGCATAAAATCTGTCTATAAAATAAAGATTCTGCTTGCAGGTTGTGGCACGGTCTCTCCATCTGAGAATAGTGTCCCACCTACCCCAGCTTTATTCTCCTGTGTTCTTCTTTAATCCTTCACCCCTGGCCATGCTAAGCATGGCTCACACACCTATTCTGGAGACTCTAGAACAGATCTGTGTCCTTGCCTTTACCAGCTGCTTGGGCCTACCTGCATTCCATTGGGTTTTCGTTCCTTCCTCTGTCTTCAGGGCAGCAGAGAGCATCTTCAAAATTTTCTCTGACCCTGAACTTCTGCCTCCCTCTTCCACATTCAAAGGACACTTGTACCCATACTGGGCTCACCCACACTGACCTTACTTTCAGGACAGGTAGTGAGCCACCCAAATTCCTCTTGCCAGGTAACATAGGCCTTAGCCTCCCTACCACGTGGCACTTGGGTGAGGCAAGTAGGAGGGCAAATTGAGCAATGCCTCCTATTGGTACAATACTTTATGACAGGCCGAACACTTTCATTTTTATGCTTTCACTTTTGAATGAGTAGATGGTAAGCAGACAACCATTCTGTAAGGGAATACACTGAAATCTGGAATGGCTAAATGGCCACATAGCATAATAGTTACTTGCTGCTTCTTCAGTTACCTCAGAGTACTCAGAATGTGTCCACATTGGTCCCTGTCTGACTCTATGGCAATTATTGGTCCCCCGTTTGCCTCACCACATCCAGGCAAGCATACAGTCCCTTATGCCCTGTGCCTCGGTGGTTAAGGATGGTGAAAGAAAATAATATGTTTAAGGAACTGTTTGGGTCCATCTTGTGTTGGGGATGCTATATGTGTAATTTATTCTTCCCCCTACTTGGAGATAAATAAACGTACCCCCAGGGTCACAAAGGTCACAGCCAAGGCCAAGGCTGGAATTCACACAGAGAGATCTGCTGACTCATGGCCAGGGCTCTTTCCCAACTTCCTATGGGCCAGAGATTTTCAAGCCTCATTTTCAAGCAGCAGCAGTGTGGGCTACATGGAGTTCAAACCGAGACCTGCAGAAGCAAGGGGCAGGTTCCATACCCTGGTTCCTGTTTGTTGCTTCACAATGATTGTGACTTTGCTGATGGAGAGAATGTCTAACACTAGGCGTTTCAGGAACAATCACTGTGGCCTCAGTGGATTCCCTGCATCTGTGGGCTGGCTTCCTTCAGGAAGAGGGCTGGGAGGAGGTGGCCTGCTTCCCTCTGTAATTGGAAACATGGATATTCGCATTAGCACAGGAAGAGCTGGGGCAGAGACACACATGTCCTATGTTCAGAAGGGAGCAGCTTTTCCCATTGAGTCTGTGGATAATTCCAGTTTTAAGACAGAACTTTGTAAGGAAAACCTCATAATTAATACATGTGTCCAACCATAGAGTGAACAACACCAAGAGTGAACCCTCGTTTAAACTGTGGACTTGGAGTGATGTGTCAGTGTGGGTTCACCAGTTGTGACAGTTGTACCCCTCTGGGGAAAGGTGTGTGTTCTTAATGGGAGATGGGAGAGGGTCATTAGCAAGTAGGGGTGGGGCATGTACATCTCCCTACTTTCCCCTCAATTTTTATGTGAACCTAAAATCTAAATTAAGTCTATATCTCTAAAGCTACTTGTGTTCTGCCAAATAAACTTGGATACACACAACCGTTTCAGTTTTTCAAAGACATACTGCATTTCTTTGAACTGCTTTCATTGTCTTTTTAAATTATAAATAACGAAGTAATTCAAACATTTTAAAAAGGGAAATAACATGGCACCCGTGAACCTAATGCCCACATTTAGCAAATATTTATATTAGACACTGTTCGTTTCAATGCTTTGCAGAAATAAGACATTACAGATGAAATCCGAGTTCCCTAGTCTCCCATTCTCTCACACTCTCCTAGAGGAAAATCACTGACCTGAAGATGGTGTGTCATCTCCCGATCCTTAATATCCATAAGACTTTTATCCAGTGTCACTTTGACTATTTTTGATGTTTATATAAATGGCATTATACAAGAAATATTCTTTGGAGATTATTTTTTCACTCTGTGTTTTGGTTTCAAGATGTATCCCCGTTAATATGTGTACATCCAGTTCAATCATTTTCATTGTTGTGTTGTATTTCATTGGCTGACTATCTTGCTCTTTGTCCCCTGTGAGAATGAATTTTTAAAATTTTACATTTAAAATAGTGTTGCAGTGAACACCCTTCCTTCAGTGCGTCTCCTCGTTGCTGTGGGCTGGCGTGGCCTGGGCCCTGCTCCTCACACTGGGGACAGCGCACTCCTTCCGGCCCAGGCCCCGGTGAGGGCAGAAACCGAGAACAGCATCTGGAAACTGTGCAAGCAGCTCAGCCGAGTCCTTTATGTCCATTGGGTCAGAGAATGTAAACTACTCAGGCTTTTCATTTAGGTCTGTCTTTATATTTTTTGTTTCATTCAGTTTTATTGTATTTTATAAAAATATTGAGCCTCAACAGGTTGGAATTTAAAACACACACATAAAAGGTTGGATTTTATTGTAGACAGTGTGAGAATCTCTGTACAGTTTCTACTTCAAAGTGGCATTTCTGTGTTGACGGTCAGGTGTCTCTTTGGCTCCACAAGCTATTACCCAGTCGCACTTCTGATGGTCAAGTCCATGTCCCACCCCATCTGCAGCGCAAGGGCTTCCTTTTCGTCATCGTCACATTATTAGACTTTACCTCTTCGCCCCTCAATAGCTCCGAAATATTTGCTTTTAATCACCATTCTCTGCTTGATAGTCATTTGTTAGGTTCCTAGTTCTTAAATCCACCGTCACAAGGTGGGTTTTCTCAGTCTGCAGTTGTGGGTGAAATATGCCTCTAGCCATCCAGCTGTAGAAGGTAAAGAGTTGTTTCAGGCATCACTGGTTTGGTGAGGAGGAAGAGCCCAGGACAGCCAGTGCTGACTCGATGGAGGACAAGACAAGCAGGCTGTCACAAATTAAGGCACAGGCAGTTCTTCAGGGTTGCGTGTTTTCCCTAATATTTCAGTTTTGGGACCATCGTTTCTGAATTGCCTGTTTGCATCTTCTTCCCATTTTTTCTAAGTAAAATTACATAGTAGTAATTCCCTCTTTGAAGGTGTTCTGCAACCTGAACACCACTAGAGGGCAGAGCAGACCACATCACTTTTCAAGCACCAGAGATGAGGTTGAAAGAAAGTTGTAAGGCCTACATGCTGGGCAGACCTGTACACTTAGCTTTCTCTCCACCCCCCATGACTTCATCCCACTGTGTGCTGGAGTGCTACATGCTAACACAGGGTTCTCCATCCTGGCTGCACCCTCCCTGGGGGAGCTTCTGAAAAACACAAATGACCAGCCCCACCACCCCTCCTTCATTCTGGTTTCATGTTTGAAAATGCTCTTAAATCTGATGTGAATTCAGGGTGGAAGCCTTTGTATTAACTGTTATGGGTCCTGGTCATATTTCATAGAGGAAACAAAAAATTCCCTTTAGAATATGGGCATCACTACTTTCTTCTCATGAGCCCCAGGAATGATTGAAAATTCTAGGTAGCTTTTCCTTCCATCTTCAGCGTTCTGTAGGTACTACCTGTCATCACAAATAAAATGACCTTAAAATAAAAATGAAGGGGGTTGGGGATGCTGCACAATATTTATTTTTACTGTTCTCCTGAGTCACCTTTTCATTCCTAGAGCTCCCCCTCAGCCGGACATCAGTCAGGTCCTCCCTCAGGATGCTCTGTGACTGCTCTGCCCTCCCCTTGGGGTCCCAGCCTCACCTCTGAACAGCAGGGGGAGATGCTCAGCCTCCCAAGCTCCCTCTGGCTTCATCCTGGCCTGTGGGAGGCAGCGCAGCTGTGCTTTCTTCTAGGGAACCTGTGGGGACAGCAACTGGGAATTCTTCATCTTAGAGCATCTGCAGACTTTCTTTTGCTCCCAGTTACCTCCTCTCATTATCAGGCTGACACATTACTTGCTTTTGTCCTGTTACTCAGTCTTTCAAATAACTTTCCCCTGAGATGGGTAACTTGGTATGTCAACTTGCCTGGGCCATGGGACGCCCAAGTAATCTGGTGAAATGTTATTTCTGGGTGTCAGTGAGGATGTTTCCAGGAAGGTAAGCATTTGGCTTGGTGGACTGAGCAAAGCAGATTGCCCTGTCTGGGTGGGTGGGCACCATCCAACCCGCTGAGAGCCTGAATAGAGCAGAAAGGCCAAGGAAGGTTGAATTCCATTCTCTCTCTCTCTCTCTCTCTCTCTCTCTCTCTCTCTCTCTCTCTCTCTCTCTCTCTCTCTTGTTCTTTCTCCTTCTCTGATTGATACATTTCCCATGAGGACACAGTGTGAGAGGAGGATAGAGATAGAGGTGATGGTGAAGATGGGGATCTGGCTGGGCCACACCTCTCCAATACTCAGCAATCCCTCCCTCCAGTGTGCTGAATGATGGGCTCATGGCAAGGGACCGGTCCCGTAACTGTCACTCCAAAGTGCCTTGTTCTGTGCAGCAGGATGTGCTACATTGACTTAAACCAGGGCCCAAGACGGCTGCTGCCCATTAAAGTTGTCCTCTTCTGGCAAGAAACCTGCATCAAGCAAGAGCTCTGGCAGAGCCCTACTGAGCCTTTCCTCTCTGGGAGCCTCTGCAGCTGAAAGGCAGAGCGGCTGCTGCTCTGGCACGTCTCTGCCACTAGAGGGCGGGGCAGAGCCACAGCTCAAGGGCTAGATGTTGGGAGCTCCCTGTTGGGGCAGCTGCAGCAGTGAGGGACTGGAGCCCCTCATGGAACAGGCACAGAACAAAGGATCCAGCCAGAAAGGTGTTAGGGTTTGGCCAGCGATGTGGTCTGTGGAAGAATTCACCAATGAGAGAAGAGAGAGAGGCCGAGAGGAAATTTAGTTTACTTTCCAAGGGAGGAAAGGGCCTGTAATAAAGGATTTCCTGCTCTTACTGAGCAGAGGCCTTTTGCTAAGCCACAGTGAAGGGAGAGGACTTCTTCTGAGGATGAGCAGATATCTGGAGGTTGTCTTGAAAAGTTACATTTCCTTTGCTTCCCAGGAGACAGTCTGGCAGATGTCCTAAGGGGGTGTCTCATCAGTATTTCCCCCCAAGCCTCCACAGCTTATAGCAAAGGTTATGAAGAGTTCAAGTGAGGCTTGTTTGAAGGGGACAGGGGGAGGGAATTTTCTAACTTGAGACTCCTTGGTGCTGATTGTCTCTGAGTTGTGAGAACAGTAGGTACGAGGAGGCAGTGGGAGAATGTAGCCTGGAGAGTAGCTTATCTTGGTCCTGCTGAGCTGTTGGAATCAGAGGAGCTAAACACTTGGGGTTTAATTACCAGGTGCCATCTCATAAGTTGTGGAAGGCCACTGCAGAGAGAAAGAAAGGCCTTTTTCCTGTCCTCACAGCAGGTGCCTATGCAATTTCACCAGGAGAAGAGTAGAAACTAAAGGGAACAGGTGACGTTTGCTTTGAACAACTTTGAGTAATGAGGCTTCCTGCATGAACATAACAGCAGGATCCAGTAGAGATGAGGCGAGAAGGGAATTTGAGGTCATTTATAAAAGTGATTTCCCTCACTGGGCACATGGAACATGTCCACATGAAGGATATAAAGTTACCTGCTCAGGGTTATGCTGACCTTCTTGGGTCCCATGAAACACTATCTACATTTCAAAGCCATTTCAAACATCTAAATATTTATTAGCTGTGTGACCTTAAGCACCTTACTCAATATCCCTGTGCTTCAGTTTCCTTGTCTGGAAAGTGGGTATAATAATAGTAAAACCAATGTTTATAAAATAATAATAATAATAATAATAATAATAATAATGTGTCCCAATAAAATGTGCACACGGCTTACATGTGAGTAATTCATACAGATGGGCAGTGCAGGAGCGCTGGTGGAGGGCACTCTGACCCCACTGAGCACTGCCACTGTGAGGAGGCTCCTGCTCCTGCTGGAATGCACAGGAGCACACCGCTCCCTGGGCTCCATGTAGGGAGGGGGTGGGGGACTCACAGGGACAGACTCAGGGCTGGAGAACGCAGATCGTTCACAATGCAACAGTCCCCACTCACACACTTCCTGTGTGGGAAGGAGAATTGGGAGCTTTGTAACTCTGATGGCAGGGCTATTTGGACACTTCTCATAGGAAACTTCTGAAGTCACTCATTTTACAGATTAGTTTCCTGATATTCAGGGTTCGGAAGACTGAGGCCCCTCACCTCCACTCCACACCCCCACCCTTGTCCTTCACTGGTCTTTTCAGGCCCAAGCCCTCCAGGATTACAGAGGAAACCCTGTCCCTCCCTCCTTTCACAGGGAGCTCACTCTCTGGCATCAAGTTCCCAGGGTGAGCTTTCCTCTAGAAGTGTCCAGGGCAGAGGTGAGGGTGGGAGGCAGAGTCCATTTCAGGGAGAGGGGTTCCAGGAGGAGAGGGGAGGAAAGGGCTGGTCCCAGCCTGGGGAGTCTCCCTGGTTCTCACACAGCCCCTGGGCAGGACTGAGGGAGACTGTGTGACAGGAGGTCTCTGTGCAGGGGCGAAGGGTCAGGGCAAAGTCCCAGGTCCCAGGCCTGGTCTCAGGGTCACAGCCCCAGGGCGGAGACTGAAGCAGGAAGCTCAGAGTTGGGGAGTCCCCACCTCCCTGCAGTCTCACTTCTCCCTCTCACAACCTGTGTGTGGTCCTTCCTCATAGATACTGATAACGCATCCCCAGTTCTCACTCCCATTGGGTGGCAGGTGCTAGAGAAGCCAATCAGGATCGCCTCCACCCCAAGTTATAAGTCTAATGGGCTTCACGAGGACTTACATACTCCGCAGACCTGGAGGATGCTGCTCATGGCATCGCCAGCCCTCCTCCTGCTGGGCTGGGGGGCCCTGGCCCTGACCGAGACCTGGGCGGGTGAGTGCGGGGTCCAGAGGGAATGGCCTCTGGGGAGGAGGAGCGAGGGGACCCGGCGGGGGAGCAGGACCCTGAAAAGGGCTTCTCCATGGCCCACACACATCCCACCCCATTCTGACCCCTCTCTTCTCTGTCCCACTGCCCCCGTTTCCTCTGGGGAGGAGGAACTGGGGAACCCGGCGAGGGAGCAGGACCAGGGACAGGGCGTCTCCACCTCCCATCCCCCACACCCACCCCGTCCTAGCCCCTCTCTTCTCTGTCCCGCTGCCCCTGTTTCCCCTCCGAGCCCCTTCCCCTCTCCTGTCCCTCCCACCCGGACCCCGAACCCGCGCCAGGAGGAGGGTCGCGGGTGTCAGCCCCTCCGCTCCGGCCCCCAGGCCCCCACTCGCTGAGATTTTTCCAAACCGCCGTGTCCCGGCCCAGCCGAGGGGAGCCCCGGTACCTGGATGTCAGCTACCTGGACGACACGGAGTTCGAGCGGTTCGACAGCGACTCGGAGAGTCGGAGGGCGGAGCCGCGGGCGCGCTGGATGGAGCGGGAGGAGCCGGGCTATTGGGACCTGAGCACCCAGAACGCCAAGAGAGACGCACAGGCTTCCCGAGTGAACCTGCACAACCTGCGCCGCTACTACAACCAGAGCCAGGACGGTGAGCCAACGGGTCCGGGTGGTCCCGGCCCCCATCCCCACGGACCGCCGGGTGTCGCCCCAAGTGTCCCAGTGAGAGTTTCACCCCAACCCCCTCCCCCACCCCCGACCCCCATACACACACCCGGAGGAGCCCTGGGACTTGGACCCGGTTTTACTTTCAGTTTCTGTTTAATCCCCGCGGGTGGGGCGGGAGCGGGTTCAGTGGGTAACACTGACCTCGGGGCGGGTCAGGGTCTCACACCTTCCAGCAGATGATCGGCTGTGAAATGGGGCCGGACGGGCGCCTCCTCCGCGGTTATTACCAGTCCGCCTACGATGGCACCGACTACATCGCCCTGAACGAGGACCTGCGCTCCTGGACTGCAGCTGACACCTCGGCTCAGATCACCAGGCGCAAGTGGGAGGCTGCAGGTGTAGCTGAGGAATGGAGACACTTCCTGCATGAGGACTGCCTGGAGTGGCTGAGCAGATTCCTGGAGAAAGGGAAGGAGGTGCTGCAGCGCACAGGTACCAGGGCCCAGGGGCCTCCCTCCTCTCCCCTGGGGCTGGGGCTCCACAAGGAGACAGGACACAGGGTCAGTGTCAGAACACCCCTCCTTTGGGCCAGGAGACTGAGTCCGCTGGCTTTTCAGATCCAGGGACGCCCACCCTTCTCTCAGGGACACTTTGGGTGCAGTCTCTCAGAGACAATTACAGGGGAGGCCAAGCCTGAAATAACTGATCAGGGTTCCCATTAGCCTGCAGTGGCTCTAAAACACATGGGGACTTGCTCTCTCAGGCCCTGTTCCCTCCCTCACCCAGTGGATTTGAGGTCTGACCGCGACTTCTCTGAGTCATTTGCCCTCCACCCAGGACAGGACCAGAAATCCAATTCTCCCCCTGAGGCCTGTCTCCCACCCTGGGCTGTGTCCCTCTGACTAGAACTTTCTAAAGACTAGAAATCATCCCCAGATGCTTTGTCCAGGCTGATGGCTGCTTGTGTGCTCCCTCGCCCACCCCAGGTGTCCTGTCCACTCTCATGGTCACATGAGCGCTGCTGGAGAGTCCCCTGACCATGCCAAGTTCCTGAGTTTCCTCACCCTTCTCCTCAGACCCTCCAAAGGTACACGTGGCCCACCACCCCATCTCTGACCGCGAGGTCACCCTGAGGTGCTGGGCCCGGGGCTTCTACCCTGCGGACATCGGCCTGACCTGGCAGCGTGATGGGGAGGAGCAGACCCAGGACATGGAGCTTGTGGAGACCAGGCCTTCGGGAGATGGGACCTTCCAGAAGTGGGCGTCCCTGGTGGTGCTCTCTGGAGAGGAGCAGAGATACACGTGCCATGTGGAGCATGAGGGGTTGCCCCAGCCCCTGACTCTGAGATGGGGTGAGGTGGGGTGTGGGCACAAAGCTTGGTCTCATGGAAGCAGGGGCCTGAGGAGGACTTTAGTGGGGTCGGGGCTGAGGCCTGGGGGTCAGGGCCCTCACCTCCCTTTCCCTTCCAAGAGCCGTCTTCTTCGGGCATCATCCCCCTAGTGGATTTTATTGTGAGCCTGGTCATCTTTGAAGCTGTGATCACTGGAGCTGTGATGTGGACGAGGTGGAAGCTCTCAGGTAAGGAAGGGGTGGGGGCTGAGTGTCCTGTCTCACTGAGGGTTGCAAGCCCAGGTAGAAGTGTGTTTTGCTTCATTAATGGCAAGTACCATCCCCACACGTGTGGTTGCCCAGTGTGGGGCCCTATTTGCTGACACTCACTCTTCAGTAAGACACGGGTGAATATGAGGAACACATTCATCACCTTTATGATTCTAGTGAGGAGGCCTGGTTCCCAGCACTCCCAGCTCAGAGTGCAAGGTCCCTGCTGAGGACAGACCTCAAGTAGGA